>NC_064632.1:432591851-433841851 GCF_023864275.1 Schistocerca cancellata
CAGGGCAGCAGTCGAGCATTTTCTGTATCCAGAAAGGCCTGTACACGATCTGCAACATGCGGTCGTGCACTATGTTGCTGAAATGTAGGGTTTCGCAGGGATCGAATCAAGGGTAGAGCCACGGGTCGTAACACATCTGAAATGTAACGTCCACTGTTCTAAGTGCCGTCAATGCGAACAAGAGGTGACCGAGACGTGTAACCAATGGCACCCCATACCATCTCGCCGGGTGATACGCCAGTATGGCGATGACGAATACACGCTTCCAATGTACATTTACCGCGATGTCGCCAAACACGGATGCGACCATCATGATGCTGTAAACAGAACCTGGATTCATCCGAAAAAATGACGTATTGCCACACCCAGGTTCGTAGTTGAGTACACCATCGCAGGCGCTCCTGTCTGTGATGCAGCGTCAAGGGTAACCGCAGCCATGGTCTCCAAGCTGATACTCCAAGCTGCTGCAAACGTCGTCCAACTGTTCGTGCAGATGGTTGTTGTCTTGTAAACATCGCCATATGTTGACCCAGGGATCGAGACGTGGCTGCACGGTCCGTTACAGCCATGCGGATAAGATGCCGGTCATCTCGACTGCTAGTGATACGAGGCCGTTGGGATCCAGCACGACGTTCCGTATTACCCTCCTGAACCCACCGATTCCATATTCTAACAGTCACTGGATCTCGACCAACGCGAGCAGCAATGTCGCGATACGGTAAACCGCAATCGTGATACGCTACAATCAGACCTTTATCAAAGTCGGAAACGTGATGGTACGCATTTCTCCTCCTTACTCGAGGCATCACAACAACGTTTCACCAGGCAACGCCGGTCAACCGCTGTTTGTGTATGAGAAATCGGTTGGAAACTTTCCTCATGTCAGCACGTTGTAGGTGACGCCACCGGCGCCAGCCTTGTGTGAATGGTTTGAAAAGCTTATCATTTGCATATCACAGCATCTTCTTCCTGTCGGCTAAATTTCGCGTCTGTAACACGTCTTCTTCGTGGTGTAGCAATATAAATGGCTAGTAGTGTAACATAAGCCCACCTTCTGCTCTGGTTTAGATACTTCCAGCGAGGGCATCCGAATGTCCGTGGAGAAATGCCAGCCCGTTCTTCCTCAAGAGACCAAGATGGAGAAGGTGGTTATGTTGGACGATGAGGTCTGGAGCGAAGTAACTCATCACAGAGGTGTTCCATTGAGTTCAGATCGGGATACTGGGCAGGCCAGTCCATTTCAGGAATGTAAATGTCCACAAACGATTGCATCACAAATGCTGCTTAACGACAGGATGCTTTGCCATGCTGCCACAATCAATGTCTCCGAACAGTTCCTCTACCATACGCGGAATACAATCCTTAAACATGTGCTCATCTCCCTCCGTATTTAGCGGTTTCTTAAGCGCGTTAAGGGAACCACACCCTAACCACGCAGAACACCACCATACCGAAACACCACCTCGTACTTCATTGTTTAGCACTACACATAATGGCAGGTAACCTTCTCCAGGCACACGCCAATTCCAAACACTTCCGTCGGGTTTCCACAGGACGTAGCTTGATTCATCAGTCCAAGTCACTCGTCCATTGTCCATTCGCTCATTACGTCACATCAACCGTCCTTCAGCAATGACAACAGAAATTTGTGGCTAATGTAGAGCTGCCCGATCATTGTACCCCATTCCTTTGATCTCCCTACGCGCAGTCGTAGAGCTAGATGGATTGCTGGTAGCATATTGGAATTCGCGAGTGATTCCTTCCGCTGTTTCCAACAGAGTGATCGACTGTCTCTGTCCGTCAGTAAATTAGGCCTGCCTGCTCTCGGTTCAGCTGTTGTTGTTCCTTAGTGTTTCCACTAGAGAATCACGTCACAAGCAGTCGAGTTTGGTTGATGTAAAAGAGGCACAATGTCGCACGTGGATTTCTTACGTGATATCCAATGTCTAGTCCACTGCTCTCTGCTAGCCGACGCATTCCGCTCTTACTGCTTCTACAATGGCTGTACTCCCCGCCTCCTTTTGTACGTATCATTTTCTTGAGGCAACAGTCTGCAGCGGTGAAGTACTTGATATAAGGTATTGCAAACCGTCAGCTTGATTAGTACGGAGTACTGACTTTGATAAATGACATTCCAAACAAAACAACGGCACAGATTCCCTACCGAGATGCACGTCTTCAGTGGGAATGAGTAAGCTTGGTCAGCATGTTCAGAGGGCTTACGAACCTCCTATACCCTCAAAGTACTCCTGGAACGAGAACGAATAGAGAGATCCCTCACAACTCCATCTGATAAATCCAAGTCAGGCTCGGCACCGGCTAAGCTACTGTAGTACCCAACTACGTAACTTCAAAAGGACGTCATGAGAGAGGAAGCATTATTCTTCTATTTTTACCGTTATTTTGTCGAAAACTAACGTGATCAGACTGTGGGTGGGTAAAAATACAGGTTAGTCTTTAACAAGGAAGCAGCCAGGCACTTTATTACGGCTGTTTATTACTCGTAAGAACAAATACCTTCCCTAGCAGTGTCAAACCGAAAATGCAAAGTGCCTTTTTAGGGACGTTCCTTGGCGCGATGGTACCGTACAGCACAAAACGGGTTAAGAAAAAGGACTCCTTTACTGTAACTGGGCATATGAATGCGTTATGACTACTTTGTAAGACAACGGCTAAGTTTTTTGTTCTTTGAAGCGAAAACGCTGCTTCACTTTTTGACTGCTTTTGAAGAGCTTCGCAGATAAAAAAAACTTGATTCCACACTTTTCTGAAATTTGAAAATAATGGCAGTGCTGAGTACCATACACAGACACACACCTCAGTGTTTCGACCATGCGGCTATTTGTTTAGAAATAACGATTTACAAACACAAATCTGTGCGATAGAATTGATCTGTCACAGGAGTTACAACAAGTACTTAAATGTTACAACAAGAAGTTCGCAAAGCATAAATGGAAGTAACACAAAATCAACTCATTTCTTGATTGTTTCGTAACGTAGCTGCAGATGCTAAGTTCCTAGTAGTAGAGGTCGATGCCTTGGATGAGCTATCGAATGCTTCCGGACTACAAGACGGGGAAGCGTCAGCATTGTGAGAGGGGAGGTGATGGCTTACATGAGGCGGGAGGGTAGGATGGTGTACGTTAGGCTGGAGGAGGGAGGTGTGGTGCACGTGATAGGTGACTGGCGCCTCTAGGCGACGTGTCCAGGTGCAGGTAAGCACTGCGCCAAGATGGCGGCACGATGCTCGGCTGTTTTCTGGCGACAAGTTGTAATGGACGGCGCTGTGGTGGTTGGGGGGGGGGGGGGCAGAAGACGCAGCGACAGCTTTGCCTGTATTGCAGCGGGATGAGTAGGGGTGAGGTGCATAGGAAGGGGGGGGGGGGGGAGGGGCAGGCGGCAGTGACTAGCTTGCACCTGCACCTGCCTTCTCTTCTCTCTCCAAGCTGATGCTGCTCAGAGCAAAGCGCTGAGAGTACACTCACCGCTTAATCAACTGGTTCCTGTACATCCTATTCCCGTACCGGAGTAGCGACGTAGAAAAGTGGACACACACACACACACAGGTTTTTAATTTTGTTAAAATCTGCCGAACCTCAGCTGAATATTATTTTTTTAATTTTCAGGTTAGGACATTTCATGTGCAACTGAATAAAGGCAACACTTGTTTTTCCAGAAACGCTTCGCTTCAATTTCTCAAACCCTCGAAACTGACCTGAAATACATATTCATTTTCGCTTGTACGCAGCACTTTCAGTGTACATATCTGCTGTTGCAAATGTAAGTTATAAAAAACAGTTCTGACCTGCACACATTTTGCTCAATATATGTTTAATTACTTCCTGTCTTAGTTATCAAATGTCTTTCAGTTCATCTGAGATCGTGTATACTTCGTCATCGTCGCAGGTCCAGTGTCGATGGCTTCTTGTGTTATACATTGTCGCATTCTGAAGATTGTCGTCTTTTTACTTTTATTTCGGTGGATAAAACCGCTCTTCTGCGAAAGGTTTTACATACTAGACAAAAGTTTTAAAATAAATGCTTTTTTAAAACTGTGCTTCGGTGGACAGTTATTATGATATTTGAAACTTTTCAGATGAATTTATATTGCAGTTAAAATATATACACAGATGACAGAAAGGTACTATGATATGATGGTGATACTTAGATTACATTCTTCTGGTGGGCCCTACAGCCTCAATAAAATTTTTCCACCCAGTCATGCACATGTGATAGTTACGTGAACAAGAGTATGTGGTGTGATTTGTGATAAACAATACAAATGGTTCAAATGGCTCTGAGCACTATGGGACTTAACATCTATGGTCATCAGTCCCCTAGAACTTAGAACTACTTAAACCTAACTAACCTAAGGACAGCACACAACACCCAGCCATCACGAGGCAGAGAAAATCCCTGACCCCGCCGGGAATCGAACCCGGGAACCCGGGCGTGGGAAGCGAGAACGCTACCGCACGACCACGAGATGCGGGCATAAACATTACAAGATGATGACCGTTGACGACATTGCTGCGCAGAAATATGACTGGATCCGGAGGTGCTCCCAGAAGAGAGGAAGATTTGGGAAGTGAGTGAATTGGGATGCTAGTTAGGGAAGGTAGGTTCATGCAGAGGGTGAGGCAAAGTATATATCTTTGCAGGATTTCAAGAGATTTGCAGGACTTAGGAAAGGCAGAGATCAAGGCGATATTGACATATAATAGGATGGAGTGGATGAGGTATTTACAGGCGAAGTTATGGTAGAAGTATGTAGACCCCGAATGTGGCCTATTAGTAGTTCTAGTCGATGTCGGGGTTTTTGTTAGAGAGACGGGCTCGTTATACGTGGAGACGCGGAAATGTGGACGACGGAAACGCTGAGTGTTACGACGAAACATGGTGGCTTGTCTTTTTTGTGGATTTACCGGCCAGGGGATCCAATTGGCGTTGGAGGGAGGCATTGGAAAGTTGTGATGGGTAACAAGGTAGGCGGTGCCGTCAGCATATTGCAGGATTTAGGTGGGAGGGAGGATGAGGAATGATTTGGGAATGTCTACCATCTACAGTATGAAAAGGAGGGGGACAGAAAAGAGATTTGAGGTGCACCCGCAATGGGGTGAAATATACTGGAGCAGCTGTGCTTGATTGTGACATACGTAGGACGGTGGTGAAAGAAGGGTGCTGTTAGGCGAATTTAATTAACTGAGAGGCTTAGGTTTGTAGCTTGAATAGCAGTCCAGAGAGTCATAACCGATCAGAGGCTTTCTGGATATCGGGGGAGACAAATAATTCGAATTTCCGTGTATTTAGTTGAACGAGATATGGCGGGTAAGGTGCTGGTCGTCGATGGAGTATTTTGGACGAAAGCTACACAGGGTGTTGCGGAAGGGCAGATGTTGTTACAAGGCGTTGATGGATTAGTTGGGTAAGGATTGTTTCAAGGATTTTGCTGAAAACTGACAGTAAGGCTGTTCATTCTGAAGGATACTGTCCCACTGCAATAGTCGTGAACAACTGTAGTTTAACAAAGTACTGAAAGTCTGTTCTGAGAAGAAGAAAAAAAAAACGAATGAATTATAGCAGTGCCAACAGAATTACCGTTCTTTGTTTCTGTATCTGTCTGTGTGCGTAAAAAGACAAGGAAGATGAGAAGAGTTGGTTTGTAATGAAAACCGATCCCGTGTTTATTTCCAACGGTCGTCTGCCGCGAGCCCCTGCAGCGGCACAGCTATACCTCCCGCGTGGCACAGAAGCTTCCGTTACGTTCTACGAGTACCTTTTGAACGCCGCCCTACCTCCCATTTCGCAGCGCCAGAGGCGAAAGGCGTAACCGGTTTGCATTACGGAAAATGTCAGGCGCCGGAAACAGGCAGGCGAGTGCTGTCGGATATTCAAACAAACGGCATTTTTTCCTGGCTGACTCAGGTCGCTTATGATGTGCGTTGTTGTAGTTCATACTTCTCATGGCAGACCACACGCTTCCGTTAAGAATTCAGGGGCTATACATGTATCACTTCAGACCAATCTTAACGCCTCTCTTTCCTGATTTCCCTGTGTCAGCACGCGACTGGCACTTGTCTGTCAACGGTTTCAGTCTTTTTCCTCATTTCAGAGGCTGCTTTTTTAAAAAAAATTTATGCGGCGCGCTGCGAATTCCTGTTCCGTGCCAACCTCTTCGTCTCAGAGTTGCACTTGAACCCATCGTCTTCAATTACTTGTTGGATATATTCCAATCGGTGTTCCCCTACTGTTTTATCCTCAACCGCTCCTTCAAATATCATGGAACTTATTCCCTCATTTCTTAACATAAGTTCTCTACACTCTTTTTGTCATTGTTTTCCGTTCTCATCGTTTCTGCAGAGAACCTACTGGTTTCTTATATCCATAATTCTCAGACACTTCGATTATCTTCTTTTCCAGTTTCCTCGTAGTCCATATGTCATTTCACATAATGCTGTCTTCCAAACGTGCATTTTCAGGAATTTCTTCATCAAATTAATGCTATTGTCTGATACTAGCAGACTTATTTTGGCCAGTAATGCCCTCTTTACATGTGCTATGTCTTTCTTGCTTCGTCCCTCATGCATTATTTTGCTTGCAAAGTAGCGGAAGTCCTTAACTCGTCTATTTCGTAGTCCTAAATTTCGGTATTAAGCTTATCATTTACGTCATTTTCGCTACTCTTCATATCCTTCATCTTCCTTCGCTTTACTCTGAGGTCATAGAATGTGTTTTTAGACAATCAGGCCGTTCGTCTAAGGCACTTTAATCTGTGGAAGTGGCTGGGAAATGAAACCGAAAACAGTATCTCCATACCAATTTCAATTGGAGACTTCCAAAAATGAAAAGAACTATTTTTGTATTATGGTTGTATGAATCTAAAACCACTTTTTTGTCTTAGCCGAGATGAATTTAAAGTTACTCGCTTCAAGTTCAAATTGTTTCCTCCGATATTGGGTGCAGATGTTATTAAAGCATTACGTAAACTAAAGACTCAGCTGTGTAAAATGCTCATTGTGAGCATCACTGCCTATTTTCGTATTATTGTATTGTCGTTGGTCTCCAGAATTCGTAGTATGAGTAAATGTATTTTGCTTCGATTTACGCGCAGAGAGAGAACATGGTCGGACTGTTGTATGATCACGATTCATAATAAGTTCACAGCATAAGTATAAGGAAATGCATACTTCACACGAAGCTTAAAAACATTTGTTTATTGACTCATTATTTACATCATCAATGTTTATTTATATAACAGATATTTACAGATCTATAACTACCACAGCCTTCACTGTTCACGTTGGCACTGATGTCAGCTGTTGGCACTTCTGTTGGGAAATGCAAGACAGCGTATTTTGTCAATGTTTTCGGGAAATTCATTGCTTATGAACATGGCTGTTGATTCTGATCAGACATTCTTTTGCAAATCATTCTGGATCGTTGAATTAACTCATTAAAGGTGAGGATTTATTGTTATTTAAACCCTGTTCAAAACGAATAGTATCTGGCACTTGACCAGTCGACCAGAATTAATATCTAATTAGCTAACATTTCAATCAGTAAAGCGGATACCGGGTGTGTTAAAAAATTACGGTTTTTTTCATTTTGGAAAGAGTTGTATTTATTTGTCTACATCAGTGTTATCTGTTTCAAAGTACTCCTCATTACTTATTCTACAATTATGTCAGCTCTTACTCCCAACCCCCAAAACACTTATGGAACTTGACTTTGTCAAAGCTTCAGGCTCTTTCAGCGATGCATTTTTAATCTCATCTGTGTTTGTAAAACTATGGCCCTCCATTTTGGAAACAGGAAAAAGTCATATGGGGTCATGACTGGCGAATTTGGAGCTTGGAGCATCATTACCGTATTGTTTCTGGACAAAAATTCATCATCAAACAATACAGTGTGAAAAGGTGCCATGGACTGATTCGCCACGGGGCGTTTTCTCCGGACTGTACCAATCAAATGGCGTCAAACTTACAAGTAGAACTCTTTATTTATGTTCGACCTTGTGGTAAGGACTCATGCTGCACGTTGCCGTTAAAATCGAAGTGCCTTTACGTTTCACAGTTCTTATCGAACTTTTTTCGGTCTTGGTGATTCCGAGTGTTTCCACTGGAAAGACTGAGCCTTAGTTCAGACGACATATTCGTAGGCCCATGTTTCGCCTGTTATGAGACTTTTCAGTAGTGCTGCATCGTAGATAACTCCATCTGGCAATGCTGAGCAACTCGGGTTCGCCGCGATTTTTGTTTGAAATTCAACAATTTTTGGAAGAAATCTTGCTGTCAAGCGTTTCATATCCAAAAAATCTGAAAAAGTTGCCAACATCATCAGCAATTTTTCTGGTTGTGATTCGGCGGTCTTCCATAATCATTTCTTTAAGTTTTCCACAATTTCATGGGTTCAAGGTCTTCTTCGAAACGCTTACACCACTCGTACAGCATTTTTTTTTTTACTCGTATTGAGTTCATGGTTCAGAGTAGTTTCAGGGGTAAGACAAGGCTGCAACCTGTCTCCACTGTTGTTCATATTATTTATGGATCATATGTTGAAAACAATAGACTGGCTGGGTGAGATTAAGATATGTGAACACAAAATAAGCAGTCTTGCATATGCAGATGACTTAGTTGTGATGGCAGATTCGATTGAAAGTTTGCAGAGTAATATTTCAGAGCTAGATCAGAAATGTAAGGACTATGGTATGAAGATTAGCATCTCCAAAACGAAAGTAATGTCAGTGGGAAAGAAATATAAACGGATTGAGTGCCAAATAGGAGGAACAAAGTTAGAACAGGTGGACGGTTTCAAGTACTTAGGATGCATATTCTCACAGGATGGCAACATAGTGAAAGAACTGGAAGCGAGGTGTAACAAAGCTAATGCAGTGAGCGCTCAACTACGATCTACTCTCTTCTGCAAGAAGGAAGTCAGTACCAAGACTAAGTTATCTGTGCACCGTTCGATCTTTCGACCAACTTTGTTGTATGGGAGCGAAAGCTGGGTGGATTCAGCAAAACGAATATTTAACATTTCTAAGACTTTGATACAATTTATAGCGTTCTTAAAGCAAAATCCTCTGGTCAGTTTTTATACAAAATAAATAATCGTCGATACTACAAAAACACACGTAACTTCTTTGACAGCTGACAACAAAATTAAATATCCTATATGGTTAACACTGTTCAGATACAAATGGTTCAAATGGCGTTGAGCACTATGGGACTTAACATTGGAGGTCATCAGTCCCCTAGAACTTAGAACTACTTAAACCTGACTATCCTAAGGACGTAACACACATCCATGCCCGAGGCAGGATTCGAACCTGCGACCGTAGCAATCGCGCGGTTCCGGACTGAAGCGCCTAGAACCGCTCGGCCACCACGGCCGGCAAAGGAAAGAATCGTGCGGATCGCACTAATACAACACGGAAAGTCACGAAAATCCCGTTATTTGTTTTTTTGTTTGGCTGCTGGTGGAAGGATGGGCAAAATTTAAAATCCCGTCGATATTTGGCTTAGCTGGGTAGAGCACTTGCTTTATTGGACACAGAGAAGTGAAGACCTATTCAAGGGAACTATTCCCGTCACTCGCCTTGTGTTATTTAAAAAAAGAAATGGAAAACCTATATACAGATAATCGGAAGCGGTTTTGAACCCCATTCGTCTCGAATACTAAACTACGACAACTCATGTGTGGCGACCTCTATAAATTACCAAAATTCTCGGCAAAACATAGCCATCACCGGTGACAAAGTTGTAGAAGCACGTCCGCATAAAACCCTCGATAGCATGGTGGTGTGCAACTTGCATAGGACCTCAGACTAGCCTATACCTGCGGACGGTGTTGGTGCGTTACTTATATTCATAGCGGCCGCCGCTGCGAACCGCTCTAATTTCCCCTTCCCTTTGTTAACAGTTGGAACTAATCAACGTGTCGGCGAAATAAATTTGGTGATGTCCATGGCTGTTACGTGCAAAACCTGTTTGTTCGCAGCGTAAGCGGAACATGATTTTGAATGAAAGCGACACACAAAAGAGATCCCCGTATTTCAAAGGTCCGGTGCCGCCCGCATTCGAAGTGAATGGCGAGCAGTAATCCCGGTTGAGTGCGACACGTGACGATAAGCTCTCACGCACTGAAGACAATTACAAGCAGCGTACATAAACTGCGTTACGCTTCGATGCCGTTTGCGCTGCTCGGCAATTGATGCCACTCTGGTAATTCGCTTAGAAAAATGCGGGGATTTGTATGTATGCGAGAGCGGCATTACTTACTTGATTGGCAGGTGTGGCCCAGTAACGATGCGAACTGCGCCGCCAAACAGCCTCCGCTCATGCTGGGATATTGTCCCGTGGCAAATCATATTCCGCCGTTTACAGTGGATGGTCTATATCCTAGACCTGCGTTTGACTGCCTTAGCTACCACACAACATTACATCTGTTGTACGCTGAAAGGGCTATGATGGTACACTCTAAGGCAAAAAACCGACACACCACGAAAAAATTATCCGAATGGAACGGAAATCGGTGGATGTGTTTTATATGAACAGACAAATAAGTGATTACAGTTTCAGAAAAGCTGGCAGAATTATTCAAGCCGGCTGTTGTGGCCGAGCGGTTCTAGGCGCTTCAGTCCGGAACCGTGCTGCTGCTACGGTCGCAGGTTCGAATCCTGCCTCGGGCATGGATGTGTGTGATGTCCTTAGGTTAGTTAGGTTGAAGTAGTTCTAAGTTCTAGGGGACTGATGACCTCTGATGTTAAGTTCTATAGTGCTCAGAGCCATTTGAACCAATCTGAGTTATTCAAGAGAAAGGGCTTCACAAATTGAGCAAGTCGATAACGTGTTGGTCCACCTCTGACCCTTACGCAGGCTGCTATTCGGCTTGGCATCGATTGTTGGATGTCCACTTGAGGGATATCGTGCCAAATTCTCTCCAATTGGTGCGATGGATAGTCAAAATCCGGATCTGGTTAGAGGGTGCTGTCCATAATGCTCCAAACGGTCTCAATTGGGAAGTGATTCGATGATCTTGTTGCCAAAGTAGGGTTTTTCAAGCACAAAGACTACCATCAGCATTTTTCGTCATGTGTTGGCGGGCGTTATCTTGCTGGAATTGAATCTCAGGACGGCTTGCCATCAAGGCCAACAAAACGGGGCGTATAATAAAGTCCACGTACCTCTGTGCTGCAAGACAGCCGCAGATGACAGCCAAAGGGGTGCTGCTATGAAGTGACATGACACCCTAGAGTCCAGACCATCACACCTGATTGTGGGGCTGCATTGCGGGTCGCAGTCCGGTTGGTATCCCAGCTGTCCGAGCCGCCTCCAGACACGTCTGCGGCCTGGAATCTCACTGATTGGAGTACAATTGTCTTCAGTGACGAGTCCCGCTTCGAAATGAGACCCGATAACCAACGAAGACATGGAGTTAGATATTTAGTAAATGTAGTAAATGTTTTAAGTGTCGTTTGTCTTCTATCAATTCAACTGTATTAATTTAAGTTCATATTCATAGTTGTCCGTAGCACTCTCTCTCCTATTTCGCGACAATACAGAACGATCTGCCCTCCTTTGGCCTTTTCGATGTCTTCCGTCAATCGTGTCCGATGCGGATCCCACACGGCGCAGTAATACTCCAAAAGAAGACGGACAAGCGTAGTGTAGGCAGTGCCTTTAGCAGACCTGTTGCAGTTTCAAAGTGTTTCTGCTAATAAATCCCAGTCTTTGGTTAGCTGTGCCGGAAACATGATCTATATGATCGTTCCAATTTAAGTTATTCGCAGTTCTGATCCCCAAGTATGTAGTTGAATTCTCAGCCTTTGAATTTGTGTGATTTGTTGCGTAGCCGAAATTTAGTGGACTGCTATCGGTATGCATGTGAATGACTTCACGCTTATCATTATTTAGAGTCAACTGCCACTTTTCGCACCGTACAGATATCTCATCTAAATCATTTTGAAATTTGTTGCATCCCATGACTTTACAAGAGGGTAAATGACAGCATCATCTGCTAACAGAGGGCTGCACAAATTGTCTTATAAGTCGTTTATATGGAGCAGGAACAACAGGGGGCCTGTAACACTTCCTTGGGGAACGCCAGATATTACTTCTCTTTCGCTCGATAACTTCTCGTCAGTGACTACCAACTGTGACGTTTCTGACAGAAAATCACGAATCTAGTCGCACAACTGACACGATACACCGTAGGGACGAAGTTTGATTAGGAATCGCTTGGATAAAAGAGTGTCTAAAACGTTTTGGAAGTCTAGAAACGTGAAATCAATCTGAGATCCCCTGTCGATAGCAGTGACTACTTTGTGAGAGTAAAGAGCTAGTTACGTTTCTCAAGAACGAAATTTTCTGAACCCGTGTTGGCTCGCCGTGCCGAGTGGCCGCGTGGTTCGAGGCGCCATGTCACGGATTGCGCGGCCCCTCCCACCGGAGGTTCCAGTCCTCCCTCGGGCATGGGTCTGTGTGTTGTTCTTAGCATAAGTTAGTTTGAGTAGTATGTAAGTCTAGGGACCGATGACCTCAGCAGTTCCCTTAGGAGTTCACAGACATCTCAACATTTTTCGTGCTGGCTGTTTGCCAATAAATCGTTTTCTGCGACGTAATTCATAATGTTTGAATACAGTGTACGTTCCAAATTCCTACTGTATATCGACGTTAGTGATGTGGGTCTGTAATTCACCGCATTACCCCTGTTTCTTTTCTTGAGTATTGGTGTGACCTGTGCAAATTTCCAGTCTTTAGGTACGGATTTTGGCACAAGCAAGCGGTTGTAAACGATTGCGAAGTATGCAGCTATTGTATCAGCATACTCTAAAAGGAACAAAAGTGGCCGGACGTGTGTGTGTTGTTGTTTTCGTGTGGTGATGAAGTATTTCTTAAAGAAAGATAGGAAAGGACAGGAAATTTACTACTTTTTTCGAAACACTCTGGGAGACTCTGCTACTTCGTATGCAACTGACACCTAGTGGACAAACGAACTCAAATTTGGTCGGGCCAGCTTAAATGGCGATTTACGCAGCTGTTGTCCAAGATGCGCCACGATCCCAGAAATGATTGCAGAAGTGCGTAAAATGTCCATCGATCAACGCCGACGGAAAGTGCACGAAATTGCTGAAGGTATAGAATCTGGATGGGGTTATCACATTTTAACAGTGTAATTGGATAGAAGAAAATTATCTGCTAGACAGGTGCCGCGACTCTTAACGGGGAATCAGAAACACACCAGAATGGAAATGTCCGAAATCCCTTGACTGAAGTTTCTCATAATGAGAAATAAGAAGCAACGATCTTTATGTACTTCAAATAAATCCCTCATAGCGTTCAACACATTTATGTAATTTCGCTTTTGACAAACCTGTATGGGTGCGAAATATACTCTCCACTAAAATGTAACACGTCGTGAGTAATGAAAGCACAGTGGAACATGACATACAACCAAAAAAGTTTTTAAAGATCTGTCTTATCTGTCAAAACTGGTCAATAAAAAAGAGTTATGAACGCGTTCTGGCCGGCCAGAGTGGCCGAGCGGCTCTAGGCGCTACAGTCTGGAACCGCGCGATCGCTACGGTCGCAGGTTCGAATCCTGCCTCGGGCATGGATGTGTATCATGTCCTTAGGTTATTTAGGTTTAAGTAGTTCTAAGTTCTAGGGGACTGATGACCTCAGAAGTTAAGTCCCATAGTGCTCAGAGCCATTTGAACCATTTGAACGCGTTCTTCTACCCATTCATCTGCATTAATTCAAGTTCATATTCATTGCTACAAATAAGCAACACATTTGAAGACAATTTAATACATGTGTCGTATTTTTAATCTCTGTTGCCGATTTTTCTAATGAGTCCAAAAAAAAAAAAGTCCATGTTGGATACCGGAAGCCGTACCGAAGCTCTTTAGTCGAAATTAAACCGTGAACTATTATTATTTCACCATTCTGGCCATTGTCAAGTGATTCAGTATTGACCTTTGGAAATTAGTTTCATTGAATGTCCTAGTCTATGTCTAGAATGTCAATTTAATTTGACCATGCAGGGGTCGTCATGCCAGTAACATATGGTAGTGTAGACTGGGAGGTATCATGTAGATTTTCAACGATTTTACAGAAGCCGAAATTGCAAAATTGTATTCAGAAGCAAAAAGTCAAGTAGCAAAAGCATCGTCATTTAGACGATCTTGGTACTCTTCGCGAGTTATACTGTGACTGTTTATGAGGTTGTGTAGCCAGTATGGAAATTGCGATACGGAAAAGAAGCTAAAGAAGATGGTGAACGAGTGATTCCTGTACCCGTAGCCGAAACACGTCGCAATGGAAATTGACCGAACTTCGCAACAAAGGCACCGAAACGTGGTTGTCGTACACGGCGCCGCTAGGGTAGCGCAGAAAAAAAGCACGGGCGCTTCACAGCCGGCAGGCAGATAGCACATACAGCCGTGCTGCTAGAGCATTACCTCGTTCTCGCTGGAACCGAGACTGCGCCCCAAACGATGCCACGGCGTTGCCGTACGCGCCACGTCCTTACCCACGAAATTTTCCTCCGGCGAGATCGGAAATAATTTGGCACAGCGGCGTAGCAGTCCAGATATCGAGCCACACACGGCTCACACAAAAAAATGAGATCCGCACTGGCCGGCTGTGCAGGAGAGGTCGCGGCCCGAGAGTCGAAAAAAAAAAAGAGGAAAAAGAGGAGAAAGGAAAAGGGTAAAGAGGGTGGAGGGTAGGGGGAGGGCGCCCCACTACTTGTGCATGCCCTGTTGCCAGAGGCAGGCGCCGCCGGCTATTGATGAGATATTGGGCGCAGTTTGGCGGCTTACCAGTGGCGCTGGCGAGCGGCCGTTCACTTTTATATTTCGGCGCGGAGCTCCGCCCACCCTGCCGGAAGCCAGCGATCCGCCTTCCGGTTCGCAGCGCCATCTCTGTGACAGTTAAAACAAAAACGCAGCGCGGGCCGTCGGCTGCCACAGGAAGCGGCGCGTGCCGACGGACTGATTCCAAGGACGGCGATGCGGCGTCGTTCAGTGACGGCGGCAGGACGCGCGCGCGCCCGGCGGCAGTTTTATCTCTGGGATTACTGGGGAGAGCGATCCGGCGGCGCTTCCGCCGTCCGCGACTGCGTGCTGCGGCCCGGAAAAACTCTTGTCTCTCGCGCTGTTTAATTCCACAGTAAGCGGCGCTTATAAGGCTCTCTCGGTCACGTAACTCTAAATAAATAACCCTTACCTCGGGCAACCTTCGCAGTTGGTTGCGGTCCGAATTGCAGTAGCGATCGATACTTCGGGAAGTACTAATAAAGTGTCTTTCATTAAGAGTGATAATTTTGAATTTTTTTTAAAGAAATTACCCACTCAGCCTATCAAAGTAAATTGTGCTTTAGTATGAAGTTACGTGATTTCAGTTATGTTCTGAATAAAATATCGTTCAAATGTCTTCCACCATGCCTTTGAACACGCTGACGCAAAGAGGGCGCCACCGAGCGAGGTGGCGCAGTGGTTAGCACACTGGACTCGCATTCGGGAGGACGACGCTTCAATCCCGCGTCCGACCATCCTGATTTACGTCTTACGTGATTTCCCTAAATCGCTCCAAGCAATTGCCGGGATGGTTCCTTTGAAAGGGCACGGCCGACTTCCTTCCCCTTCTGTTGTGTACATAGTTCCGCGTAGTCAGCGCGTACACAACTTTCCCAATAGAGCGCGCCCCGCTAAGCACAACAGCGCAGGCGCAGCGCTCGTCCGTCTCCGCACTACGAGATGGCGCTGTCTTACAGACGGACCAAATTCTGCTTCCACCGATCCGCGTATTAATATGTCACGCAGCTAATGAGATTGCTGCTAACGTAGAACCTTTTCTCCTCGCGGATCATACTCGCGCAGTGATACCTGAACGCTCGAGGTATTATAACGAGTGTACGGACCTCCGATTAGTCAGTCTTCATTCGTCTGCATTAGTCTACATTAGTCTGTACCAGTCTATAGTCAAGTTTCAGTCTGCACCTAATAAGATTATCATATTCCTGTACATAGCCACGAAGAGAAATGTATAGACACTTTGTCAAGTATCAGAGATATGTGAGAATAATATTAACGTACCAAGACCAAGGTAACTTCAGACTGTCGATTGTAAATAGCATCCAGAACCAAGTTAAGTTATTTTTATGCTTGTTATTATTGTAATAAATGTGTGTGAAAATTAATCAAGTTCTGTTTAAAGTTGGTCACCGTCAATCTGCTACTCGAAGCGTGCAAGTGGCATTTCTATCGTCTGACCTAACGGCAGAAGATAAACGCGCCACGATAAGACCACGAGACATATTGCTGACACTCGCCTACTTCGCTAGAGCGACAAGTCAAATAATCTGATGGTGTGTGTACCGAAGTTCTTACAGCACGCGCACCACACCTTCCTTCCGTAATCCGATGAGACCGATGACCTCGCTGTCTGGTCTCCTCCCCCAAAACAACCCAACCCTTATACTAATACTGCGATGCAGTCAACTTATTATGAATCGTGATCATACAATAGCCCGACCATGTTCTCTCTCAGTGCGTAAATCGAAGCAAAATACATTTACTCATACTAGGAATTCTGGAGACCAGTGACAATACAATGATACGAAAATAGGCAGTGATGCTCACAATGAGCGTTTTACACAGCTGAGTGTTTAGTTTACGTAATGCTTTAATAACATCTGCACCCAATATCGGAGGAAACAATTTGAACATTAAATTCATCTCGTCTAGATTCATACAAACATAATACAAAAACAGTTCTTTTCATTTTTGGAAATCTCCAGTTGAAATGGATGGAGATACTGTTTTCGGTTTCATTTCCCAGCCACTTCCACGGATTAAAGTGCTTTAGACAAACGGCCTGCTTGTCTAAAAGCACATTATATGACTGCAGAGTAAATCGAAGATAGATGAAGGATATGAAGAGTAGCAAAAATGAGATAAGTGATACGCTTAATACCGAAACTGAGGACTACGAAATAGACGAAGTTAAGGAGTTCTGCTACCTTGGAAGCAAAATAATGTATGGGGAACGAAGCAAGAAAGAAATAGCACATGCAAGGAGGGAATTACTGGCCAAAATAAGTCTCCCCCCCAAAAAACAACCCAACAACAACCCAAAGAGGGCGCCAACTGTTAATCACTCTGTTCATCATTAGTGTTGTTATGCCTGCGGTAGCCTAACGAATGTTCGGCTCCAAATGTTCAGACGTCAGTATAGACCTGAGCTTTTATGTAGACCCCTCCCCTCCCAAAAAAAAGAAAAAAAGTCCGTAAGTGTTAAATCACACGACGTTGGGGGCCAGTTCGCAGATACACGTGTTGAGATGATCCGGCGATCAGCCTTCTCCCTCAGCAAATCGAGCGTAGCGTCAGTTGTGTGGCACATAGCGCCTTTCTGCTAGAACCATTTGTTTTCAGTATCTACGGTCTAGAGCTCTGGCCATAGCAATTCGCGTAACATGGATCTGCAGCCGTTGCCGTTGATGGTAACAGTTCTTCTCTCATCATCTCGAAAGAAATAAGGTCCAGTGACCTCGCCACGTCATAAACGTGCCGTACAGTAAGTTTTTTCTGAATGCAATGGCACCTCGTAGACCACTTATGGGTGTTTCTCGTTCCCAAAACGCCAGTTTTGCGTGTTGACGAAGCCACTAAGACAAAGATGTGCCTCGTCTGAGAAGATTTTTCCACTGAAATCAGGATCAACATCGAACTGCTGTATGGTCCAGTCAGCGAACTCACGACGCAGTCTGTGGCCATTTGCAATCAACTCTTTGAGTCAATACAGTTTTGTATGGAAGCAGGCCCAAATCCTTTCGCAAGATACCCGAATTGTTGAGATCTTGAAACTGACACATTTGGCTCCTCTTCAATACTGGCCGCTACTGCTGCAATATCGTCCTCGCTTCGCGGTCTCCGTTGTCTTTTTGGTGGCTTCTTATCGTTACGAGTGAAATCCCGCTCAAACGTGGCCACAATGCGGCGTATAGCCTGAATAGAGAATGAGTGATGGCAACCTAATTCTCTGGTCAGGTGTCACATTGATAAAAATTTTTAATGATTTCCAAACACTCAGTGAGCGTGATGAAAGTGCTAATTCTATTGGATATTTTCACATTAAAACTAGAGCGGAGAGCCAAAGAAATTGGTACACCTGCCTAATATCGTGTAGTGCCCCTGCGAGCACGCAGAAGTACCGTAACACGAAGTGGCATGGACTCGACTAACGTCAGAAGTAGTGTTGGAGTGAACTGACACCCTGAATCCTAAAGGGCAGTCCATAAATCTGTAAGACTACGAGGGGGTGGAGATCTCTTCTGAACAGCACGTTACAAGGCATCCCAGATATGCTCAATAATGTTCATGTCTGGGGAGTCTGGTGGCCAACGGAAGGTTTCAAACTCAGAAGAGTGTTAATGGAGCCACTCTGTAACAACTCCGGACGTGTGGGATGTCGCATTGTCCTGCTGGAAATATCCAAGTCCGTCGAAATGCATAATAGGCATCAATGGATGCAGGTGATCGGACAGGATGCTTATGTACGTGTCACCTGTCAGAGTCGTATTTGGACGTATCAGGGGTCCCATATCACTCCAACTGAACACGCCTCACACCGTTACAGGGCCTCCACGACTTGAACAGTCCCCTGTTGACAAGCAGGGTCCATGGATTCTTGAGGCTGTCTGCATACCCGTACACGTCCATCCGCTCGATACAATCTGAAACGAGACTTTTCCCAGCAGGCAACATGTTTCCAGTCATCAACAGTGCAATGTCGGTGTTGACGGGCGACGCGTAAAGCTTTGTGCCATGCAGTCATCAACAGTGCAATGTCGGTGTTCACGGGCGACGCGTAAAGCTTTGTGCCGTGCAGTCATCAACAGTGCAATGTCGGTGTTGACGGGCGACGCGGAAAGCTTTGTGCCGTGCAGTCATCAACAGTGCAATGTCGGTGTTGACGGGCGACGCGTAAAGCTTTGTGTCGTGCAGTCATCAACAGTGCAATGTCGGTGTTGACGGGCGACGCGGAAAGCTTTGTGCCGTGCAGTCATCAACAGTGCAATGTCGGTGTTGACGGGCGACGCGTAAAGCTTTGTGCCGTGCAGTCATCAACAGTGCAATGTCGGTGATGACGGGCGATGCGTAAAGCTTTGTGCCGTGCAGTCATCAACAGTGCAATGTCGGTGTTGACGGGCGACGTGTAAAGCTTTGTGCCGTGCAGTCATCAACAGTGCAATGCCGGCGTTGACGGGCGACGCGTAAAGCTTTGTGCCGTGCAGTCATCAACAGTGCAATGTCGGTGTTGACGGGCGACGCGGAAAGCTTTGTGCCGTGCAGTCATCAACAGTGCAATGTCGGTGTTGACGGGCGACGCGTAAAGCTTTGTGCCGTGCAGTCATCAACAGTGCAATGTCGGTGTTGACGGGCGACGCGGAAAGCTTTGTGCCATGCAGTCATCAACAGTGCAATGTCGGTGTTGACAGGCGACGCGTCAAGCTTTGTGCCATGCAGTCATCAATAGTGCAATGCCGGTGCTGACAGGCGACGCGTCAAGCTTTGTGCCGTGCAGTCATCAACAGTGCATTGTCGGTGTTGATGGGTGACGTGTAAAGCTTTGTGCCATGCAGTCATCAACAGTGCAATGTCGGTGTTGACAGGCGACGCGTCAAGCTTTGTGCCATGCAGTCATCAATAGTGCAATGCCGGTGTTGACGGGCGATGCGTCAAGCTTTGTGCCATGCAGTCATCAACAGTGCAATGTTGGTGTTGACGGGCGACGCGTAAAGCTTTGTGCCGTGCAGTCATCAACAGTGCAATG
Source organism: Schistocerca cancellata (assembly GCF_023864275.1). Classification (NCBI taxonomy): domain Eukaryota; kingdom Metazoa; phylum Arthropoda; class Insecta; order Orthoptera; family Acrididae; genus Schistocerca; species Schistocerca cancellata. The sequence goes on from NC_064632.1 coordinate 432,611,696, forward strand.
TCGGTGTTGACGGGCGACGCGTAAAGCTTTGTGCCATGCAGTCATCAACAGTGCAATGTCGGTGTTGACAGGCGACGTGTCAAGCTTTGTGCCATGCAGTCATCAATAGTGCAATGCCGGTGTTGACGGGCGACGCGTCAAGCTTTGTGCCGTGCAGTCATCAACAGTGCAATGTCGCTGTTGACGGGCAATGCGTAAAGCTTTGTGCCGTGCAGTCATCAACAGTGCAATGTCGGTGTTGACGGGCGACGCGTAAAGCTTTGTGCCGTGCAGTCATCAACAGTGCAGTGCCGGTGTTGACGGGCGATGCGTAAAGCTTTGTGCCGTGCAGTCATCAACAGTGCAATGTCGGTGTTGGCGGGCGACGCGTCAAGCTTTGTGCCGTGCAGTCATCAACAGTGCAATGTCGGTGTTGACGTGCCGTACAGTCATCAAGGGTACACGATTGAGCCTTCGGCTCCGAAAGACTTTATCGATGATGTTTCGTTGACTGGTTCTCACTAGAGATGGGGGATCCGCTCTTGAACTAATTCATAGAGTTGAATCTTTCAAAGGAGTGAACAATTAGTGATTCAGAAAAAAAGAACGGTAGCTCCAAACATTTCCCATGGCAGAGAGAGAGAGAGAGAGAGAGAGAGAGAGAGAGAGAGAGAGAATATCAGCAGCGCCTCTGCTGGTCAGAGCACAGTGCACACCACACAACACAGCCAGCGCCGGCCTCTGCCCTGCTTCTACCTTGGCTGCCTGCATTGTGCAGTGCCCCATTGGATATTGTGTTTCACATATGCCGTGCCATCTCTGTGCGTCGTCTGCCGCCTGCAGTGTCTGGCGCAGCTTAACTTCGCATCGCACTCTGTCGGCGATCGTTTCAGTCGCACGTTCTGCCCTCTGGGCAGTTGATGCGAGCAACAGGACAGAGAGCCACCTAGCGGATAACATAGGAACTACTTGCAACAACCTGCTCGCAAGGGAACGGATGATTTGTCTCGGAGCGGGTGAGTTCACCGCTCTCCCCACCCTCGGAACTCGCCCGCTCAACGCTCGCCCCACCGTCTCGACTCTAGCCAGAGCTTTGAGCAAAGTGACTCAGGTGTCACTCTGGTCTCTGCGGTCTCAGCTCATGCAGTAATACAGCTCGCGGCTCGACCTGCTCGTCTCAGCGCCTCTGCATCGGAGTTCGTCTCTACTGGATATTGTTCTTCGTAGTAATACCGCTATGTATATTACATTATTATGTTATGTATACATCAATTGTTTTTATTTTATTTTTATTTGTTTAAACTGATTAGATTAGGTTCCTGATGACTTCTCATACTATAGGATTTTTATTATGGACACTCGAATTTACGCTTTAATTACGAGCGAACCGATAAACATATCGCAAAATGTGATACACCAATATTTTCCTTGTTTTATTCTGCATAAGTCTATATGCAGCACTTTCGTTTCACAGTCAAATTTATATTTTTTTTCTTATTCTGGTACGGATTTTGCGATTTTAGGCGTCTTCGGAAGGAAACGTTCACTTTAAAAATATATGGCTTGCGATGTATTTGTATGAGGTTAATGAAATTTCCATACATTATAGCCAAATATATTGTTAATGTAAATCTCAAGTTACAACATTTTCCGATCACCCAAAAAACCACGATAGTGCAAAATAAATCAATAATCAAAAACTTTGTCATATCGTGGAAATTTCAATAAACAATACAAAATTCTTACTCATTATCTGTGTTACTTCAAAATAGGATCAAATAAGATCAAAATACAGGTATAGTACTGGAATAAACCAAGTTTAAAGGGCGATGTGCCTTCCATTTATTTTCTATTGTAAATGAGTGGTGAGTCATGAAAAAGAGCTAATTCATTTCAGGGAGTGAACAGTTCTGATCCAATCTCTGAAAAGAACAGTTTTGCCCATCTCTAGTTCTCACCGTGACACTTGCTGATGGCGCAGCACTGAAATCTGCAGCAATTCCATGGTTTCCTAAACCGTTCCAGGCAAATGTCAGTATGTTTTCATCTGATCCATGACGAGGTTCCTAGACATTCTAGTCATCAGGTGATACGTATCTAAACCTAACCTTTCCCGGGAAGACGGGTGAGCAGAAATAGTCACGTTTCGTAGCCATTAAGGTCCTCGGATCTTAAGATTTTGGAGTTTTTCCAGTGCGGAAGCTTGAAACGCGAAGCCTACAAAATCTTATCCGTCACGTTCCAGAATGCGAAACCATCGTGCTAACCATTTCGCCCCCTCGCTCGGTAAGAAATCCTACATAAGTGGGTAACACAAGAGGCCCAATCAAACGCGGTCTGTCATTCATCATGGATACTCAGGTCATCAAATTGAGCAGGCGATGCAGGCAAAATTAAGAACACCTGTGAAAGAAGTTGAGATTGAGACGGAGGAAGCCAAAAATCGTGTTATGCTGGCCCAATGTCCGGAAAGATCACTAGACTCTTAAAGAAACATGGCGTCGAGGTTATTTTACTCTCTTCGGCTAAAATAAAAATTATTCTTTGAAATGTTAAAGACGATTTATGTCTCCGAAAGCCGGGTACGTATCGCATTCGACGCAAATGTGGCATGTTTTACGTGAGGCAGACTATCAGAACAGCCAAATAAAGCAGCTGTCGCCGACCACTGCCTCGAATATTATGAGTGAAACGAAATACGACGAGACTAGTATCGTGATACAAACACCGAGGATAATTAAAGTGTATGTTCAAATAAAGATGCCAGAAAAAAAGCTAGTAAAAGGGATGGCGGTTTCATTTTAAACAACGCTTGGTGTCTGGCAGTTATTCATTAAAAATCTCGTAGGTCATCACATTCGCCAGATTTGATAAACGCTGAGAGAGTTTGCGTTTCACGGTATTAGTCCACCGCAATATTATTGTACTTGGGAGTGAGTGCGCTTCCGTCGGTTTACCGTGGCTTTTTATCGTGACGTTGCACGGAGACACGCTGAACCACTTGATAGTATATGCACAACTGTCTTGAATCATTCACAGTGAGATCCGCTTTCCTCAGTCGCCGCCATACTTGTGTACTGTGTCGTCAGCGAGTGTTTCTGGAGGCCAAGTGCAGTAATATCGTGGTCAGGTAGAATACCAGTGCGGGCTCTGAGAAAACAGAAGAGCATCGAAGGGCGTAGTGGGCGACGAACTCGACTATAAATAGCAGCAAGAGACCAACAGTAACTCAGTCTGGTTGGAGTTCAGACACCGAGTGTACTTAACAGCCCCCGAAGAAGACTACTGCCTTGGTCATAGAAATACTGTGCGCAAAATGTCAACAAAAATCTTGGCAGAACACCCGGAAGCGCACTATTAATACCACATCACACATATACAGGGAAGCGTTCTGGGAAATGTGTGTCCTCAGAGGCAAGTGGGTTTTCGTCGGGTCACCGATGTTGTGAGAGCTACGAATGTTATTGGTACCGACCCGGGCAAAAGTGGCCTCATCGTTAAACAGAATTAATGGAATTACTCTATGATAAGCAATTAGCCAACGACCAAATTCCAACCGTCTTCTTCTATCTCTTTCTCGAATGTGCCGAACCCGCTGTAATTGTTCAGCCCGGAATAGGGACGCAGAATTCTTTACTCTGCAGTTCTCTTAGTTAAGTTCGATCGGTCGCCTGCTACCGCCAGCTGTATATTTTCTTCAGGAACGTTTAAAAATAGCCAGAGTCGGAACGCTTCTTACCTTCACAACATTCACTGTCATTGAGACAAGCACGACACACTATTTTCACCTGTCAGCAATGTGACCCAAGGTCGTTTATTCTTGCTCTACAACTGTAATATTGTTCTTCAGCTGGTAAAGTAACCGAGGGCAGCATAACAGGAAACAGCAGAAGTACGCAGACGAACAGGAAAAACGTCTACTTGTTGTGGTACATTTCAGAGGCGTTTCCGATCGAGTTACGTCCGCACTCAGTAGCGATCTTATACGTCTTTCTTTAACGAACACGTTGGTCGTCCTCGTTTATCGTGAATATACGCAAAAGAAAATGTAAATGGAATTGGAGAGTCATAATAACGCGTAGTTTTGGAAAGTACACTGTGGAAATGTACAGGCGTTGTTTAGAAACAAAACCACTCGGTACTTTCAGAGAGAAAAACCTGCTACACTCTCTTTAAGAAGAGTAGAGAGTGCCGGTTCTTTTCCACAAAGGAGCTGATACGTAAGACGTCCCCAGAGGAAATTCGATCGGATGTTACATAAGGCGAAAGAACTATACCGTGAAAGCTGATGAATTTTTAAGAGCAGCTCATTGCTGGGCATATGCGTCAGTCGTCCTGACCCCTTCATCCCCCCCCCCCCCCCCCACTATATTTTTTTCCCTTTGTCGGTCCGTGAAATCGTTGTATAACATGCACTGGTCGGTAAGAAATGCCTATATTCGCTGCCGTTGTCACAAAAAGCGTTAGTGGAGACCAAAGCAGTGACGAAAGCGTGAGTCCCCTTGTTCTTAAATAACAACATAGGTATCACACGTTTACGTTAGTTACCTGTTAGCAAAAAACGTAATATTCAGTTGCAATTTTTTTTCTTACAGTCTTTTGTCTTCGTTAGCTTATGGTGCTGAAGGACAAAATATATTCGGAAATCAACCTTACTTTAATTTTCTTCGGTCCGGAGGCAATGTGTTGTTCGTCCTTTTAATCGCTATACGGCATTTCTACTTGTATAAGGATTTGTACGTCGCTAGGATTGAAAAAATCGGCAGGCAATATATTTGGTGGTGGGGGGTGGGGGGGGTGAAGGAGGAGGAGTCACTGATCACGTTATCGTGGCTTGCATTTTAAGGATAATTTACCAGATGTCCTTCACTTTAGTGCACACAAACTACTCAGCACGGAGGTTAGCTTGAAGACGATCACCCTAGACCAAAATGTATTACGCGGGGCGATCAGAAATAATTGGCACTACAGGTTTTGTTTTTTTTTTTTTTTTTTTTTGCGTTTACAGGAACCATTTTCTGAGCAAACAGGTATTCCCCACCAATGTCTGTGCACTTTTGCCACTATTCCGACAATTTCCTTATTTGCATAGTAAACCATTCTTTGATGATGATGATGATGTTTGGTTTGGGGGGCGCTCAACTGCGTGGTTATCAGCGCCCGTACAATTACCCAATCTTTGCTCAGTCCAATTTCGCCACTTTCCTGGATGATGATGAAATGATGGGGACAACACAAACACCCAGTCATCTCAAGGCAGGTGAAAATCCCTGACCCCGCCGGGAATCGAACCCGGGACCCCGTGCTCGGGAAGGGAGAACGCTACCGCGAGACCACGAGCGGCGGACAACCATTCTTGGAGAGTATCAAGGCGCCACTGGTGGAAAGCTACATGAAGTTCGTTATTGGCGGCGAACGTCTCACCTCGCATGACCTCCTTCACTGCGTCGAGTGGGGCATCGGCGTTAGAAGCCAGAGTCGGCGACAATGGAGGATGTGGCTCAAAGGAACAACGCTGGCTTTGCATTACGCTGTTGCACCAACTGTTGACTCATCTCCCACGCACTCGTGTTTCTGCGCAGTGCAAGGGAATGGGTCACCCATTGTGCACACACCACCTTCATTTTCAAATCCTCATGGATGATAGTGTGGATGGTTACCCGCGACAGACATCTCGCTTTCTTTAGTTTATCAAACGTGATTCGCCTGTGCCCCATTATCAAGTCACTTACATTCTGGGCATTGTTTGGTTTACGTTAAGTTGCTGGAAGAACAGTGGTTTTACGTTTTTCAACATAGTCCTTTCCGCCTCTGAACTCTGATATCCATATTACCCAAGGAATCATTTATGTAGAATTTGGTGCTGTTTCCCCACATACGTCTTCTAACGTCTTGTCGATGTCTGAAGCAGTCACTCCTTCCCTCCAGAGAAACCACACTGCCCACCGTTGCCCCTGCTTCCATCTTGTCTTACCGATGTCCGCCAGCGTACCCGCAAGCAGGAACAAGTGCTGCTGCTATGCGATACTCATGGGAAGCAGCAACACCATCTGGCGGCGGTAGGCAACACTATAAAGGGTGATTCTCATTAACCCAAGTCGCGCTGCTGACGCCAGAGTGAACCCAACCAGGGCTCAGTACCTCGCAATGGCTACAAGATATTGTGTTGTAATTGCATTTATGAGCGAAAACAAGGTTTTTTCGGTAATGTGAATTTCTATTAGTGACCCGATTGAGTGCACAGTGACGCCGTAATTATCAGTGCATTCAGGAACTTTTTAGAGTGAGTTTTTAAGCAAAAATAATGGTTTGCTGCGAGATCACTAGTTGTATTGACCACAGCAGACGAGTGAGAAAGTTAGAAAATAAGTTTCATATATTCCAAAAAGCAATAAGATGAAACGAAAATGAATAAATGCTCGTAAATGTGGAGATTTGTTTTCAGCTAAAAATGGTCTCGTCTGTTCAGTACAGTTTACTACTTGAGACTATGTAAGGGATTTGAAAAGTGAACTGTTGAAAATTCCTTCTAAACGCAAGCTGAAGTCTGACACTGGTCCAGCTGCCTCCATTGCTGATTTAGGGCGTAGTAATGAGCTTAATAATGAGAGAAATACTCGGGCACATGAATTAAGTTAACGTAAATAAGATGTTTTACAGGTGAATATATTACCAACCAATGAAGACATTACGACTAGACAAAACTTTAACCATGAAAACAAACACTGCTCTGAATGCGACAGTGCACTCTTATGTCAACAATTGGAAAATATGGAAACACAAATAAAAGAGCTTAGGTGAAAGAATGCAGAATTACAAGATCGCTCTCTCACTGTAGTGCTATATAGTTCAATGGTTTAAAATGACAATAGAGGGGATTTCTTTGTAATACAGGTCCATGTGGTTTAAGCCTCTTCCCCTAGAAAAGAAGCAGTGACCTCCAATATGGTCAAAGAGGTTGACTTCCTTTGGACGTTTTACACCAGCACATCACCGACCATCGAAAACAATAGTCTCATTAATATAAAGCTTAATAATAATAAAGATAATAATAATAATATACTGAAACACGGAAACTCTCGATTAAATTCATACCTGCGTAGAGTTACACATGTGTGCGTACCCTGTAGTTTATCTTCACGCATACGTCGGTACACATTTCTAATTGCTAGTTACCAGGAGTTACAGGGGGAGTATCAACAAATACTGAACGAACTAAATACTTGTGTTAAAAACCATTCAACAGCGAAAATCATATAAAATAATATTCTATTTAAGACAACCGGTTTCGATTGACTATGCTATCGTCTCCAGGTCATAAACTGAATTGTTGTAAAACATGTTCGTTTTACGCTGACCTCACGCGCAATATGTCAAGTAGATAAAAATAGCACATTATAAAATGTTCGTTATGTACTATTTTCATTCACTCCACATCTTGTGCGCGCGTCAGCCTAAAATGAACACGTTTTACAACAACAGATTTTAAGACCTGAAGATGACATCATAGGCCGTTGAAACTGGTTGTCTTCAACAAAAAAATATTTTATACGATCTTGGCTGTTGAATGGTTTTTAACAATTAATCATATCGCCCTTCAGTTCTGGCGAAATTAGAAAATCCAATTAAATACTTGTGGTATAAGATCATGGTCCGACCCGCCAGGTTAGCCGAGCGCGCTAACGCGCTGCTTACTGGACTCGGTTGGGCGCGCCGGCCTCGGATCGAATCCGCCCGGTGGATTGACGACGAGGGCCGGTGTGCCGGCCAGCCTGGATGTGGTTTTTAGGCGGTTTTCCATATCCCCCTAGGTGAATACCGGGCTGGTCCCCACGTTCCGCCTCAGTTCAAAAAAATGGTTCAAATGGCTCTGAGCACTATGGGACTTAACTTCTAAGGTCATCAGTCCCCTAGAACTTAGAACTACTTAAACCTAACTAACCTAAGGACATCACACACATCCATACCCGAGGCAGGATTCGAACCTGCGACCGAAGCGGTCGCGCGGTTCCAGACTGTAGCGCCTTGAACCGCTCGGCCACCCTGGCCGGCCCGCCTCAGTTACACGGCGCGCAGACATCTGAACACTCTCGCACTATTTCATGGATTACACTAGTCGCAGACAGTTGGGGTACACTAATTCCTTCCCAGGGGGTACGGGGTGGCGGCAGGAAGAGCATCCGGCCACCACTTCAACTAACATTGCCACATCCGATTAACCATGCCGACCCTGCGTATCCGCTGGAAAAACGGCACAAGCAAAAGAAAGAAAGAAAGTATAAGATCATGGTCCGTGACTGCAGGATGGTCGAATGGTGACTGGAAACGCGGTGCTTCCTAATACGAGTTCAGAGACTTAAGAAATCGGTATCGATCAATTGTTTACTATCGTCGATAGACGAACTGGTGAACCAACTTACGGCGACGTACTGAACAGAGCATGCAGTCTGGCCTAATGCGATGTTCAACGTAGAACCCCTTCGCCACCGACGATGTTCTTTGCCCATATGAACGTACTCCCGCAAAAAGCCCCTGTTCGCGTATTCGCTTCCGGCGAGTACCTCTCTTCCGCCAGTGGCTCGTTCCGAATTATGCGCGCTGCGGCCGAAGTTGATTGATCAGTCGGCGCCGGCGCGGCAAAAAGTGTCGCCGTTCGCTCCACCCTTAATCCCGCAAAACTGTCACAAGCGCCGCGCGTCGCGCTGCGTCCCCAATAAATCTAACGAGGCCGTTTCAGACGCTAGTTGACAAAACACCCGGACACGAGTGATAAATTGGCGGTTTAAATTAATTTGCATCGCTAATCCGCCGCTTCGCAACATTGCCGAATTTGAACGGACGCGCCGCAGAGCGTATCGGCGTGCAGTAAATACTTGGCACCGGCCGCTGCGACCCCGCTGCGCCGGTCCGCGACGCTCCACCCCGCTTTAATTGAAATCCCGAAACGCGCTTTAAACACGGAACACAAAATCTGGGTCGCCGGTGGCTATTCTGCTCACCCTCACGGGAGTTTTAATTCAGACTTGACGAGTACCACACGGTAATGAGTTCGTTCCCTTAAGCGACAAATCTTTCCGCTCTCGGTACAGAGAATTTCATGTATTGCTGAGAGGTATCTTGAAAAGTTCTCTTTCTTACGATGCCAGTTTGAATAGTTCGCGGAATCACCACCAGATGTCAGCGCGAGCGCGACGATGCCACCAGGTAATGCAGAACATCCTTTATGAGTACACAGATGACGCGTCAGTGCTCTGGGTAGAGATATGTAGTCTACATCTACATGATTATCTTGCAGTTCAAATTACACAGATGTTCAGATGTGTGTGAAATCTTATGGGACTTAACTGCTAAGGTCATCAGTCCCTAAGCTTACACACTACTTTACCTAAATTATCCTAAGGACAGAGCCGGCCGGAGTGGCCGTGCGGTTCAAGGGCGTCAGTCTGGAACCGCGCGACCGCTACGGTCGCAGGTTCGAATCCTGCCTCGGGCATGGATGTATGTGATGTCCTCAGGTTAGTTAGGTTTCAGTAGTTCTAAGTTTTAGGGGACTGACGATCTCAGATGTTAAGTCCCATAGTGCTCAGAGCCATTTGAATTTTTTTTTTTTTTTTTTTTTTTTTGAAGTGTGGAACAAACGAAGCACAATTTCTTACAAAATGAGAATCAAAACTGTTGCGAACTGAGTTAATCTCTGAACTTACTTATGTTACCGCTATATTACACGTACCAACTATACAGAATGTATTTAATGTGGAGAGTAATGTTTGTGTGCGATTCGTACATATTCCTGTCACAAAGGTGATGTTTGAATACATATGAATTCAAATGTTTTCGTTTTAGTAGATTCTGACATTGGCTGGTAACCGAGCAGAATACTTCGCGACTTGTCGTAACAACACTACTGGCAGATTTTAGAAAGATGTAACTGCATTAGGTGGATGTACCCTGTCGTGTCAGTGGTTATGGTAGATGATAGTTGTTCGCCCTGGGGCAGGTCAAAGTCTGACAGCACATCTAAGCGCCGTAGGTGTAGCAAAAAGTGCGAAGGAAACCGCGAAAACCACCACACCTCTACAGTTTTACGTTGCGTGTAAAAGCTGATCGCCTCAGTGTACTACAAGCGTACGAATCAAGAACTGTGCTTTGCCAGCACTTTGTTCCGTTGCGTAACCGAAACTGTTTCGTCATCAGGTCGCTTGATGGTTCTTTTGAAGTGTATTTCCGTTGCTTTCCGAAGTAACTCGAGGTCGGTTCTTTAATAAAGCAGCGATTGTTGAAAACATAGACGCTGTCCGCAGCGAAAGGATAGGCCGGTGTCGGCGGCTCCTCGCGTGACCCGCCCGACTCTCGTCTGAGGAACCGCGCATTAAGTCGCCGGCTCGGCCGCCTTGCGCCGCGTCTGCATTCTTGATGGCGGATGAATAATTAGTGTGTGAACTATCAAGTAAAGCGCCATTACGTAGGCCTCTAGATTCCATTCATAATCCGACCGTCGATACATCGGCTTCCCATTTTGTTACAAGGCACTTATCGGCGGACGAAGGGAAAAGCAGGGCATGGAATATCGACGGTGCCCGTCTATGGAATTCGCCATCCGACAAAAAATCAGTCAGGTCTCCGAAGGAAGCACTTGAGCTACGAATTCACGACATCCAGAACCAAATGGCCCCAGTATGCTAATATCGACTACTTTTGAGAAGTACGTAAGGGGCCTGAAGATAGCATAACAAATTGCCGAAAGCGGTAGCGGAAATAGAATAGAATAACATCTACGACTACGTGCTATTTTTATCAGCATACTATGAGAGGAACGTGACTGGTATACAATCTGGAACGGAGGCCTTGCCTTTATTAAGTGATTTAAGCTGCTTCGTTACACCGAGGATATCTACTTCTATGTTTCTCCTCTTGGCAGTTGTTCTTGATTGGAATTCAGGAATATTTACTTCGTCTTCTTTGGTGAAGGAGTTTCGGAAAACCGTGTTTAATTACACTGCTTTAGTGGCACTGTCATCAGTGACTTCACCGTTGTTATCGCGAAGTGACGGTATTGATTGCGTCTTGCCACTGGTGTGCTTTACGTATGACCAGAATCTCTTTGGGGTTTCTGCCAGATTTCGAGACAGAATTTCGTGGTGGAAATCATTAAAAGCATCTCGCATTGAAGTACACGCCATACTTCGAACTTATGTAAAACTTCGCCAATCTTGGGGATTTTGCGTTCTTTTAAATTTGGCATGCTTTTTTCATTGCTTCTGCAACAACGATCTGACCCGTTTTGTGTATCATTGGGGATTAGTACCATCACTTATTAATTTATGTGGTATATATCTCTCAATTGCTGTCGATACCATCTCTTTGAAAACAATCCACAACTTTTCTACACTTACATGTTCAGATCGGAAGGAGCGAAGACTGTCTCTTAAAAAGGCCTTAAGAGCATTTTTATCAGCTTTTTTAAATAGATATACTTTGCGTTTCTTTTTGATGGTTGTAGGTGTTACGGTATTCAGCCTAGCAGCAACTGCCTTGTGGTCGCTAATCCCTGTATTCGTCACAATACTCACTATTTGTCCAGGATTATTTGTTGCTAAAAGGTCAAGTATGCTTTCACAACCATTTACGGTTCGAGTGGGGTCATGAACTAATTGTTCAAAATAATTACCTGAAAAAGCATTCAGTACAATTTCGGATGACGTTTTATGCCTGCCACCGGCTTTAAACGTATAATTTTTCCAGCATATCGAGGTTAGATTGAAGTCACCACCGCCTATAGTTGTATGAGCGGGGTACTTATTTGAAATGAGACTAAAGTTTTCTTTGAACTGTTCAGCAACTATATATTCTGAGTCGGGAGGGGGGAGGGGCGGTAAAATGATCCAATTAATAGTTTAGTCCGGTCAGGTATAACCTCTACCCATACCATTTCACACGAACCATCTGCTTCAATTTCGCTACGAGGTAAAATACCTCTGACAGCAATAAATACTCCACCACCAACTGTATTTAATCTATCCTTTCTGAACACTGTAAGATCGTTTGAAAAAATTCCGGCTGAACTTATTTCCGGCTTTAGCCAGCTCTCTGTACCTATAACTATTTGAGAATCAGTGCTTTCTATTAGGGCTTGGAGCTCTAGTTCTTTCCCAACACAGCTACGAAAATTTACAACTACAATACCAATCGTTTCTATAACTACCTTACTGCGTTTTACCTGCCCACTTTTAGACGGACGTCCCTTCTACAGAAGCTACTGTAAAGTTTGGAAGGTAGGAGACGAGATACTGGCAGAAGTGAAGCTGTGAGGACCGGGCGTGAGTCGTGCTTCGGTAGTTCAGATGGTAGAGCACTTTCCCGCGACAGGCGAAGGTCCCGAGTTCGAGTCTCGGTCGAGCACACAGTTTCAATCTGCCAGGAAGTTTCATATCAGCGCACACTCCGCTGCAGAGTGAAAATCTCATCCTAGAAAAAAAAATGTCTTTAGTTACTGGCTTGCCGTCGTAGTTATTACTTCCTACGCAAATGAGTTATTTCTCGTCAAGTAGCGGCCGTGTGACCCGCCTTCCACCAGAGGGCACGGTCTAGGGCTCGTAGCTCGTGAATGTGGGAGCAGATGGTCTCCTGCTCCGAGGCATGCAGAACCGCCGCAGCGGCCCAGCCGCGCCAGCTTCCGGGAATAATCGGCAGTCCCGTTCTTAATACGACAGCGGCGCTCCAGAAATAATGAGCGCCTGGAATGTCGATCGTCCTCTCGGAACTGGTCTGGCGGACGGCCGAGGAGACGACGCCGAGGTGGCCAGCGCTCGCAGCAGCACAGCGGCACCCAAACTACTGCTCCACACTCGCTATGCCGCCATGTTTTCCCCAGGGGGCGTCGTGTCGCACTGGAATCCTAATCGTTAGGGAGGAGGGGGGAGGGTTTTTTTTTTAGCAAACACAACACAGCATGTTGTTCTCAATGGAGAGACGTCTACAGACGTTAAAGTAACCTCTGGCGTGCCACAGGGGAGTGTTATGGGACCATTGCTTTTCACAATATGTATAAATGACCTAGTAGATAGTGTCGGAAGTTCCATGCGGCTTTTCGCGGATGATGCTGTAGTATACAGAGAAGTTGCAGCATTAGAAAATGGCACCGAAATGCAGGAAGATCTGCAGCAGATAGGCACTTGGTGCAGAGAGTGGCAGCTGGCCCTTAACATAGCAAATGTAATGTATTGCGAATACATAGAAAGAAGGATCCTTTATTGTATGATTATATGATAGCGGAACAAACACTGGTAGCAGTTTCTTCTGTAAAATATCTGGGAGTATGCGTACGGAACGATCTGAAGTGGAATAATCATATAAAATTAATTGCTGGTAAGGCGAGTACCAGGTTGAGAGTCCTTAGAAAATGTAGTCCATCAATAAAGGAGGTGGCTTACAAAACACTCGTTCGACCTATACTTGAGTATTGCTCATCAGTGTGGGATCCGTACCAGGTCGGGTTGACGGAGGAGATAGAGAAGATCCAAAGAAGAGCGGCGCGTTTCGTCACAGGGTTATTTGGTAAGCGTGATAGCGTTACGGAGATGTTTAGCAAACTCAAGTGACAGACTCTGCAAGAGAGGCGCTCTGCATCGCGTTGTAACTTGCTGTCCGGGTTTCGAGAGGGTGCGTTTCTGGATGAGGTATCGAATATATTGCTTCCCCCTACATGTACCTCCCGAGGAGATCACGAACGTAAAATCAGAGAGATTCGAGCGCGCACGGAGGCTTTCCGGCAGTCGTTCTTCCCGCGCACCATACGCGACTGGATCAGGAAAGGGAGGTAGTGGCAGTGGTACGTAAAGTGTCCTCCGCCACACACCGTTGGTTGGCTTGCGGAGTATAAATGTAGATGTAGGTGTAGATTTGTTCGGAACACCATTGATTTTAGGGATTCAGTTCCTCTGCTTTTCACGCGTATCACTGTAGGCTAATGTGAAGAGGGTCTCTTCAGAAACGCAGATGCTGTTTTCCAGCCCAAACCCTCTCCTCCGTCTCTAATGCTGCCGTCGATAGGATGTAAACCCCAATTTTTCCTCTTCTTCCTTGTGAGCGGCACGCGCCGCGTGCATGTTCAAATGCTGTCCATGAATCCTTGTTTGCTTTTCCTTTATATGCATGAGGCGGTGGCATGACTTGTTTCTGTGCTTAACGATTCATCTCCTTGTGTTGGAGACATACTCAAAGGACTACAAAGGCGTAGTTAACTTTCAGAGTAAAACAACCTCAACACCCCGAAGTGTCTACACCTGATGGTTATAATTATACTATCGCGCGGGCTGTGTACAGCGCAGGACGCTGAAACATCGTAGGCTGCGCTGGTAGAGCATGCTGAAAAAATAATACTTTCACTCTCTGCTAATAGGTAAAAATATGGTGCTGTAAGCAGTCACACTGTGAAGTGGGTGTAGGAAAAAGGGGAGGAACAATTAAATACATGAGAGCGGTAGTTCTGGAACGTTTATGAGGATATTGTCACAATTTGCAACATGTGTTCAGTATGGTCTACCGACTCAGCAACGTGCTGCATCTGCAACATGGCATGGTCAGCTGTTGCTCGCAGCATATCCTGTGTAATCAGAGCAATATGTCGTCGTATACTATCCTCCATATCAGGAAGATTCCGGGTACATCCCGATAGACATGATCTTTCAATCGTCACAACCAGAAGTCGCACGGATTTAGGTCGGTGGAAGACCATACATCTTGAAATTGTTTAGGTGTGATGCGCTCGGTACCGAAAGGGTGTCGAAGCTAATCTTTCACCTGGCAAGCGACATGTGGTATCGCCCTATCTTGGATTAATATAGTGTTGTGGATACAGTTGCGTTCTTGCAAAGCTGGAAATACGTGTTGCTCAAGGAGGTCCTTATAGATGGCCACTGTACACCAAATAGGCGCGCGAGGTGCCATCTCCTCGGCAAAAAACGCACCGAGAATGAAGAAGTTTGTGAAACCACACCACACAATCAGATAATGTGAATGCAGTGGATATTCGTCCACAACATGTGAGGCAGTGGAACCGCATATGCGACAGTTCTGTGGATTCACGGCACCCGGCAGAGTAAAATGTGCCTCCTCCGTCCAAAGAATATTCCCTGGCCACATGTCATCCATTTCCAAGCACGCCAAAAAGCTAAGGACGGAGGCAATGCTTAGTAGCCTATCTTGGAGTTCATTTGGTGCATATTCTGAATCTTGTAGGGGTACCAGTGTAAAATGCACCGCGATACCTTTTGAACTGCTGACCGGGGGAGAGAATTCGCGTGACACAGGTCGAACACTGGTTACAGAATTTGAGGCATGTGTTGCACAGTCGGCTATAGCTACAGCAACTCCATCAACAACTGCACCACCTAATTAACCAGTTCCATCGAATTTCTTATTCGTATTTTCTAGCCCACTTATTGACATGGGGCCATTTTGCAGCTATCCCTGTTGACGGTATTTCCGCAATGCAGCGCAGCTATTGCTGCCGTTCTGATAAAACAATTTTACCGTCAGTGCAAGGTCTTTCTTCTCAATAGCCATTGCGTTTCGTACGGAAAACCTCAACCTTCTTAACCATTTAGACCAACAGTCACTTCGCGAAAGGAATCTACTCACGCCACCGAGCGATAAACAACATATACTCGTACGACGTCAAACCAGGAAACATTTCATATTCTGACTTCTTACATGGGTTCAAAAATGGTTCAAATGACTCTGAGCACTATGGGACTCAACTGCTGTGGTCATCAGTCCCCTAGAACTCAGAACTACTTAAACCTAACTAACCTAAGGACATCACACACACCCATGCCCGAGGCAGGATTCGAACCTGCGACCGTAGCAGCAGCGCAGCTCCGGACTGGAGCGCGAAGAACCGCACGGCCACCGCGGCCGGCTCTTACATGGGAATATTTTTACCTGGTTGTGGAAAGTAGAACTATTATTATTTTAGAACTATTATTATTTCAGCATACTCCGCGAGCACACCGATTAATGAACATACCTACGACGTTTCAGCGTCCTGCAGTGTATACAGCCCGCACTGTAACACTCGGAACAGCGTCATTTCATTACAACAGCCGATACTTAGCCGATCGGGTCGTGACGTCATATGACCCCTTCCATAGATCGCAGAGTCGCGCCGACGTGCGTTATGGAGATTGGAAGTAGGTGGTACTGTTTTATTTAGCACTGAAGGCTACAACTTTCCTGTTCAAGTAACTTTCGTAGTTTTCAATATCTAGGCCTATGTCAGTTGCTTGGTTTCATATAAAAAGTTTGGCTTACTGAGACTGTTTATTTCTGTAATTTAACTATATCTGTATAGTCTCTGATAATGTCGAAAACATTAGGAGCCGAAACGTTAAGCGCAGACTGTCAAACAGAAATCGAAAAAAGATGTGCATACGGCAGCGAAAGCCTATGTTGTATAACCGTCCATGAATTTCCACAGGGTCATAAACTAAGTACGTTCGCACAGACAGCTTTCACCTGCAACTCGTTGCAGCTGTTACAAGTACCGATCGTCAGTCTCGCTGCATCCCATTACAGCATAATCCGCTAACAGAACTGACGTCTATATATGGACCCACTGCTAAAGATATTGTTTATGACAACATTGTTTGTAACTGCTGCTGCACCAGTATTCTCCATGCTGTATTCTTCGAAGTGTGCATTTGACGAACGAATTGATGAATCTTCTCGCACACGATCTAACATCATCTCATATTCTGCAAGTAGTTACAAAAAAGTTTAGGATTTTGCTTTTTATGTAGTAAGTAAACAGAGTGGTTTAGAAAGGTGACTGGCATTTCCAAAAATAAAAAAATAAAAGTGCCAGCGTAGTCGGCGTCTGGCTGAATAGCCCAATGCCATTAAAAAACTAAATAAATGAAAATATACTTAGCCTACTTCTGACAAGATTTATAGTAAACATACAGAGTCTGTTATATTCTTAAAATATCTAGGATTTTCTCTCTTTTTTTTTTAATTTGCTGGATTTCGGGACGTGCCCATATAGCCACAAAAGGTAAAGAAATTTTAGGAAAAAGGTAAAAGTGGAAACGAAACTGCCAGCCCAGGTGTCGCTGAATTTTTAACGTATAGTGTCCAAAAATAACTTCGGGTGACTCATAAGGAAGTACAATATGCCCACTTACTTTCTCAATATACCTAAGGAATCGTTCAAATTTTATCATATTTTTGCTGAAAATTTCTTGTCTTCGTGAAAGAATCATCGCCGAATGACGGGAAGGAATTTTTGAACGGCTTGAACATTATTTTCATTTGTTGTAAGGAATGGTAGCTCCCTTTGAATCAAAAATGCAAGCTGGTGCTTAAATCAAAATGAAAACCTGATAGCTGTCTTCTGACGAGATCTATGATAAACATCCGGAGTCTATCGTATTCTTCAGATATCTATGATTTGTTACTTCTTTTATTTTTTTACGTTACTGGCTTTGGGGACGTGCCCATATAGTAATCTCAACAGTATAATGTCATTTATGGCGATACAAATGTAAGGACGACACAAAAGCCAGTCCCCGAGGGGAAAAGATGTTACGAATGGAAACGAAATAAGTCTCTTGTACGGAAGGTCCTCATTTGGACAATTTTGGGAAAGTACGGAGCACTTTTAAAGGAGAACGTACAGCATTCAGAGATGCCGCTGCTGTGACAGTAAAAGCCAGTAAGCTGTTTACTTTCTAATATGGTAACTTAATTCCACTGTCCGCAGTTGCTTCCAGGATAATGCTATATAAAGGTCGCTAACACGCACAATATTCTTATTTAAAACGTAGCGGAAGTTAACAACAAGTAATGAAATCTCGCGCGATTCACAAAGTCCACTACTTTCACAAAATCTGTTTGAAACGTGAAGTAAAATCTGATTAAACATGATTACCTACGAAACTTTCTAGCATGTGTTAAGCAATAGATTAACTGTTAAGATTGCACTGTTACCCTGAATCTTTCACGGAATGAAGAGAGAAATTTCTCAGTGAAAGGCTATTTTTTCCCCTTATTTTTGGAGATACTCTTATTATACTGTAGAAACCACCATCTACGCTGTGTGCTATCACTGGCTCACGCTTTGTTTGTTCGTGTGACCCATCGTAATACTATATTTGATCCAAATCTCCAGGTTCTCTGAGGTATCTGCAAATATTGCGTCTGCACCACTGAAGATCGTCCTGTCCGACTTTCGCCCTCTTCCCTGGCGTTTCCGTGTGCCAGTGCCTTTCATCCTTTAACAAGCACTTGCTATTACTGCATTTTATAGGCATCTGGAAGCAGTTGCAGGAGTAATGTGGCGGATCCCCTTTAACATGACAAGGCAGACTGGCGTGTAGGCGGACAGCCGCCTATCCCGTAGCGTTCTACATTAAAGTAAGGGTATTGGGGGCGGCAACCTGTGATGTTATCGGGCTCCAACATCGTTTGTAACCCCCCCCCCCCCACCTTTCCCCTCGACAGCCGGCACAATCGCTATAGAAATAATTAGACAGGGGGAAATCCTGACCTATTGTACATACGTATAAGAGAATCCCTATTCCGGGGACGAACCATTACTCTAGCCAGTCGGTCCTGATGCTCTAGTGGTAAAATACGCACCGGGAAACAGAAAAGTCGCAGAGCTGAACCTCGGTTGGAACACGAAATACGCAAGTCCGTTTAGCTTAACCTTCACCGCTCAAAGATATAAAGATTCTGCTGTCACAGGTCACTGAGTCTTGAATGAACTGTGACAGGAGTTCGAACAACAGGAGAGTGACGTACTAGGACACACTGACACACTGTCTTGCTGAGTAAGTCTTTGCACATAATTTGAGTAACCTGAATCTCACAGTATGCAAAAGATTTTAAAAGCGTAAAATGCTATTGATTAAAATTAAATTTTATCACAAATGAAATGTTCGTACTACAGTTTTGGCTTAGAGTTCCGTTCTGGGCAGTTCGACTCCCTAGGCAAGTCTTTTTATTTGACGCCACTTGCGCATCGATAATGATGAAATGATGATGAGGACAACACACACACACACACACACACACACACACACACACACACACACACACATATATATATATATATATATACGACTCTAGCGGAGAAAATTTCCGACCCGGTAGAGAATCGAACCTGGGGCTCCATAATCGAGAGTTAGCAACGCTAAGCACAAGACCACGAGCAATTAAATAAAGAGTGAGTTTATTAGCACCCTTAGCTATTTATGGAACCAATCATTTATCGCTTAAAATTTCCCTGTTGACTGAAATATACTAAGGTTAAGCGCCTATATAAGAATAGGAATAAAGAAATACTATCAAACTTCTGACGACATTCTCGTAAATTTTCAAAAACGCTGCCTAGCACAGCCATTTATTATAGGTCTAACATACCGGCTCCGTAAATGTTAATTTCATCGAGTAGTGCGCATTTCGCGAAATCTACATTGCCTAACACTGACACCAAGTCTTTTGTAAATATGTATGTACTTATTTTTAATTTTTGGCCGGCCGCTGTGGCCGAGCGTTCTAGGCGCTTCAGTCTGGAAGCTACGGTCGCAGTTTCGAATCCTGCCTCGGGCATGGATGTGTGTGATGTCCTTATGTTAGTTAGGTTTAAGTAGTTCTAAGTTCTAGGGGACTGATGACCTCAGATGTTAAGTCCCATAGTGCTCAGAGCCGTTTGAACCTTTTTTTTAATTTTTACGCGCTACAGGAACTAAGACGCTGAGGGCCAATACTGTTCTTTCCCTCCACTAAAATTGATACCAGTTCTATAAAAATATTAAGGAGCTAAAGGCAGAAAATGGCACACAATAGTGACAGAAGCGTATAAAAAAACCATGGTGCGTCACCTGAAAGTCATCAACAAATAGCAGGGAAAGAAGCAAGTGAACCTAAAAAAAAAAACGACAACGGATGAAAGAATTTCAGCTGTATATCCCACATACTGTCTAAGATAATTATATGTACTAAATGCGTCTTGTCATTTGAGAATCAAGTGTCATTGTGTGAAGATAACTGAAGGCTTTCGTTTGCCTGTCATTGTGTGAAGGTATCTGAAGGCTTCCGTTTGCCGACTGTTTCAGATTGTAGCCCAAGATGAAAATGATGTGTGCTTCTCATATTCGAAAAAAGGCGAGAATCTGACTTAGGTATTAATGCAAATATCATAGAACACTAGATGGAGGCAGTGGGAATGGCTTACGAATAGGTCAGGGGATAATAACAGTTCTAAAGTTTTCAAATACCTAAGAGCGTTAATAACACCTGAAGGAGTCAGTAAATCTGAAATTGTGGTCTCGAATGGGACGATCACGTAAAATCAGTGATATGAGTCAAAGACGTAGATTTGTTGGAATGCTTCTAGTAAAATGGAATGCATAGTAGACGCTGCTGTAACAACTTCTACATTATTGTATTAAGTATATGCCGTTAGCTGCATGTATTAATGGGGAATTAACACGACAAGTGCACCGAGAATATTTAATACATTAACTACAATTGTCTCCTGCCGTCACATATCGTTTGAAGTCAGACGATATTTGATAACACATTTTCTTTTTAGTTTTTAATACACTAGCATGTTTGGGAAAATTTCCATTTATTTATACGCTGCAAGCATGGGAAATCATAGTTGTCAAAGTCGAAACACTGAGATAAATTATTTGTGTAGATAAAGTTCCACGATTTATTTCGTGTTGCAAGCAATCAACGGGTAACATAATTTAAAATAACGTTATCGTCAGTGGGTGTTTCTACTGTGTGGGGTTTTAAGATGTCTCCTACGTGCTAGTACAAAGTTTTCTGTAAATCTATAATATGCGACAAGGGTGGCCTTAGTTTCGAGTCGCTGTTTTCCATTACAAGAAGTTTCTTCTCGTACTGTGCTACTGTTTTATGCAGAAGCGATTCGTGCGGCCGCGCCAAGATGCAGTTGCAGTACTTTCTTTGCGAAACTCTTTGCTGTCGAATGCCATTCAAGAGCTGAATATTGCACTGAAGTTTTTCCTCCGTTACAGTTTTTTGTAGGTGAAATTTGAGAGAAACTTTGACAAGAAGCAGAATCTGCTTCTTATGCCGGTCGCTGCTAGCTCGTTGTGTGACTAACGCACGCGGTGACGACTAAATAATGAGATATTAATTGCGAGAAATTCCCACCAAGTATACTTGGGAAAGGAAGTTGTGAGGACATCATGGTGGGTTAACCGCGGAAAACACAGGGAGTGACTAACAGAAGATGCTAGGAAGTCGTCTCCTGTCAGATTTTCTATAGACCACCAGCCAGCTAAATTCAGTCCTGACTCTGCAAAACACCTGCTTAGTAATCCATTTCTTTCTTTCTTGTTGGAATCATTGTCGAATACACGGTGTCGACATTTATGTAGGAAAGGTCGTCCTTTTGATACGATACCCTGTTTCATTTAAGAAAATCCGGAAAAGAAAATTATTTATGAATCGTGAAAACAGTCACAGGTTCGAATCCTGCCTCGGGCATGGATGTGTGTCAGGTCCTTAGGTTGGGTTAGGTTTAACTAATTCAAAGTCTAGGGGACTGAATACCTCAGATGTTAAGTCCCATAGAGCTTAGAGCCATTTGAACCATTTGAAAACAGTCGGTCAGCTGCGGTTGTACTCATGGAACAGCAAAAGCCTGATACTTTTACAAGGAATACACGCCATTTGAGTTCAATTGTAGAGTGTGTAAGGGTAGTGGCAGGTATTTGCAAAGGTTAACCGAATCGAAATGGCCTCCGCATAGCTTTTACAGACAATTATTTTACAATTGCGCAATCATTGATTCATCGTAAAATATGAGAAATAATATCGCGAGGAGGCAATGAGGACGTCAGTAATTCATCGATGATGACTACTAATGTGCTAAAATGTTTGAGAACAAAGCTTCTGTCCACAAACTAGCACTGATTTAGAAACCATCGCTCGTGCGAAACTCAGCTTTCATTTCTCGTGCACGATGTACAGAGCAACAGGCAGAGTTCATATTGCTAGATTTCCGGAAATCGTTTGACCCCATGCCACACTGCGTACTATTAACGAAGGTCCGAGCACACTAAATAAGTTCACAGATGTACAAGTGGTCAGAGTTAAGTAACAGAGCCTGGAACATTGTCCTGCAAAGCGAATGGTACCAAGAGTGACCCAGGAAAGTGCTGTAGGATCGCCATAGTTCTCTATACACATAAACGATCTGACGATAGGATACGGTTAGCAGGAGCCTCTTACTATTTATGACGCCCAGTTAAATGAAAACGAGACAGATAGAAAAAAGTAAGGAAACTGTTTTTTATAGAAAAAGTTCAAATAGTTGAAATGGCTCTGAGCACTATGGGACTTAACATCTGAGGCCATCAGTCCCCTATAACTTAGAACTACTTAAACCTAACTAACCGAAGGACATCACACACAACCATGCCCGAGGCAGGATTCGAACCTGCGACCGTAGCGGTCGCGCGGTTCCAGACTGAAGCGCCTACAACCGCTCGGCCACAGAGGCCGGTATACCAAAAGTACTAACCATAACTGCTAATATATTTGTCTTACCATGAGACATGACGGTCATTGCCGCCATGGCGGAGTGTTTGCGATTGCCTCAAAACCATTATTGTTGCCAAGTGTGCACCTCTTAGTCCGAAGCAAATCACTTGGGGTGAGACTGGTACTATATGGAGGATGCGTTAAGGGCGAAACTTTGGCAACGTTGTCGAAACAAACTTGGCAGCATGTGGGTGGGCATCATTCTGTTGCAGAATAATGGCTGTCCGTGAACATTTAGGGCGTTTGGACTTGGTGGCGCGAACAGTGCTACGTGGACACTCTGCAAAAATTGAAGCACACCTTCAGGTCCGCCGGCCGAAGTGGCCGTGCGGTTAAAGGCGCTGCAGTCTGGAACCGCAAGACCGCTACGGTCGCAGGTTCGAATCCTGCCTCGGGCATGGATGTTTGTGATGTCCTTAGGTTAGTTAGGTTTAACTAGTTCTAAGTTCTAGGGGTCTACTGACCTCAGCAGTTGAGTCCCATAGTGCTCAGAGCCATTTTGAACCTTCAAGTCCATCGCCCGGTTTGCTGACAGATGGCATCATTCTGTTGCAGGATAATGCACTCCTACGTGTTGCCAAAGCTGTTTCGATTTCGCTGCAGAAGTTTCGCTGGGAAGCCATTACACATCCTTCGTATAGTACCGATCTCTCCCCGTGCTATTTCCATATTTTTGGAGCCCTGAAGAAAGACATTCGCAGCCGTCGATATGCTACGGAGGAGGAGGTGCATGTCTGAGTAGAATCATGTTTCCGTATGCAGCTGCAAACATCTTTCCACGACGGGATTTTCTGTCTTGTCTGACAGTGGGATAAATGTACTGTATTAACAGCTATGGCGATTAGTTTTGAAATAACAAATACTTACTTACCGTTTTCATCTACAGACTTACACTTATGACGCTGTGATGTATTGGAAACTGTTGTCGCTAAGTGACTATAGAATAATACAGTACTACTTGGATGAAATGCTGTTTAATGTGATGAATGGCTGCGTGACCGAAATATGGAATAAAGCAACTTAATGCAGATGAGTGGGAGAAACAGTCGTGCAAATGGTTCAAATGGCTCTGAGCACTATAGGACTTAACTGCTACGGTCATCAGTCCCCTGGAACTTAGAACTACTTAAACCTAACTAACCTAAGGACAGCACACAACACCCAGCCATCACGAGGCAGAGAAAATCCCTGACGCCGCCGGGAATCGAACCCGGGAACCCGGGCGTGGGAAGCGAGAACGCTACCGCACGACCACGAGATGCGGGCAGTCGTGCAACGTTCGAACACAGCATTAGTGTTGTGCTGTTTGACACAGTCATATCGATTAAATATCGAGGGGTAACGTAGCAAAGCGTCATGAAATTGATTTAAAATGTAAGGTCCGTTAATGGGACAATTCTAGAAAAGTGGAGTTCGTCTATAAATGAAAGCACTTCTACAACCTATTCTCGAGTGTTTAGGATCCCCATCAGGTCGGATTAAAGGAAGAACATCGAAACAATTCGTGTATTACCAGTAGGTTTGATCAACACGCTAGTATTACGGAAATACTCGGTTAATTCAAACGGAAATCCCTGCAGGGAACAAGTATTTTCGCGGAACATTATTAGAGAACCGATATTTTTGACAGATTGTAGAACTGTTCTGCTTTTGGATCTCTGTTACCGTATGGTGCCTTTTTTTAGCCCTTTTTCCACGTGGCTGTTTTTAGCTGTCTTCTATTATGTCAATTGGGACTGACGTATAGTCGTTTTTTAACTCCTCTCTATCTTCGTGTTCTATAGTTTTGACTCGGACTTGGACTCCAGTTGTTTTTTGCGCCCTAAAGCAAAACAAAACCAAACCAAACTACGAGTACGTATATATTGTGCATAAGCACCGCGAAGACGAGAGAAATCAAGACTCGTACGGAAGTATACAGATAGTCGTTTTTCCCTCGTTCCATTTACTTGTGGAAATGGAAAGGGAATGACTTATCAGTGGCGCAAAGCATCCTCCACCCTGCGCCTAATGGTGGCTTGTGAAGTCTGTATTTATGTTTGCCTGTATGTGGATGTAGGGTTGGCGCTTGCTGAACCATATATGATCCTTTTTCCTAAGCCTACTCACTTTCGTCAATTCAATAGCAGGAAGATGAGATGCAAAGAAAATGGACACAAATGGTAATTGGGATTTAGGCATTTTACTTTTTTCGAATTTACAAACATAGAAGTACAGAAATATGTCGACAAATCTGTTTTTTATTGGACACTTGCAGCAAAATCGGTCGTGTGAAGAAAATATTTTGGAACTTTGCTTCATCCACTATTTTCATGAAAAAGACAAGGACGGCCAGGGTTGATGAATAGGCATCTGGAAACCCTCTAGAGACATCGACGTCAAGTCAACCGACAGGACCCTGTAATGTGTAACCTGAACTGCTATTCTCTCTCTCTCTCAGGCCTGGAAACTCGCTTCAGAATGTTTGGAACGCCAGCGAACAACTCGGGTGCGAGAGGCCGCTGTCCAGCTCTGTACCGGCCGGAAACTCCGTGGAATTCGCAGTCACGTTTCCGCTTGCCAATGAGTAGGTCCAACTCGCAACACCATTGCAACACTGTGCCGGCTCCACTCGGCATTCCGCACGTAAATAGCTTTTCTCACTGCCGTACGATCTGAAAGTAGCTCTCTTTAGAGTTCAGTCTTTTGAGCTGTTTCTCGCGGCTGCCTTTCCTAGAAATACGTCTTTATTACCAGATTAAACCATGTTTTCTAACTCTGCTCCGGCTTTTTCTGTTTGTTGTTCCTTACTGGAACAAAAATGGTTCAAATGGCTCTGAGCACTATGGGACTCAACTGCTATGGTCATAAGTCCCCTAGAACTTAGAACTACTTAAACCTAACTAACCTAAGGACATCACACACATCCATGCCCGAGGCAGGATTCGAACCTGCGACCGTAGCGGTCGTGCGGTTCCAGACTGTAGCGCCTTTAACCGCGCGGCCACTCCGGCCGGCTTACTGGAACAAGTTATTTCGTAGTTAACGTCGTAATTTAATAATTTACTACATAAATGATAAAACATTTCCTTACCTGACGGTGTGTGGAGGAGGGTACTTTTTGTACCGGTTTCCCTTCCCCGTTTTCCTATTACAACTGCGCATTGTTCGCGGGAAGAGCGATTGCTGGTAAGCATCCGAATGGGCTCGACTCTCTCTGATTTAATCTTTATGGTCATTTCGTGAGACATATTCTCCGGAGAAATTTCACTCTCGTTGGTTGTCGTTATTACAATACTAAGTATTGCCCTTTACACTGCTATATTGCTGTCATACGGCCTTTTACTAGGTCAGCCAGGTTCATCGTAGCCAACACACAGAAAAATACGACCGTCTTGAACTGACGCAAAGAAGTGAAATAAGGCACTCTTGATATGACAGCGTGAAAATATCATATTTTCTTTATTTTATTGAAGTAAATGGCAGTACGATGTCTGGAAGATTGATGGCATCAGAGATCTATGATTTTCTAGTCATATAAGAAGACAAATAACGAAGTGTTACTCATACCCTTACTGGTCTTGATATCAGAAATATACCATCAGAGAAACACTAATCGTCATTCATTGGGCGTGTATGCTTCATAATACAAAAGAAGATCCAACGTTCTAGTCACACTGATACCGAATGACAATCAGCTCATTTGCAGTATCGGTTGTACAGGCCATTAAAAAATTACAGTCTTCAGTCTCCAACCATTTTCAAATCCTTTGTCATCACAGCATGGTTTGTTGCAGTAGGAACCTGGTCTGGTTAATCAAACATTGTCATGCTCGTACAGTTCCAGTTTACATAGATCAAGAGTCACAGAAATAATACGCATTTTAGTTTATTTGGATATGTTACCCCTTCACTCGTCTGGCACGCCGCTTAGGTGTGCTAAGGGTATCTTACGTCAGCGGTGTATTTTTCCAAATGGTAAGACATATATGTACGAAGTTTGGCTCAAATTGCTGTAGGTGCTCCCAGGTTGTGATGAAGTTCACACACATTCATCTATTCTTATCTTCATCTTGACCACCAAACACTAACTTATTGTCCAGAAGGAAAATTAAAATATGTATGAAGCAAAAGCTGTGAAGCTACCATGCTTGAGTTTCCGATCATTCAGTCAATCGTTTGTTTGAGTACAACGATTATCAGTGAAGAGAAATGCTTCTCATCTATGGACAATGGAAGGTTTATTTTAGTACAGTGTACACCAATGAAGAGTTGTTTTAGTACAGTGTACACCAATGAAGAGAAGTAGAAATGCTGCTCGTCTATGGAGAATGTAAGTTAGCAGAAAAGTAATGACAGGTGTGCATTTTCCGTGTACTTCCATGTTTTTACTGTCAACTCCAGCCTGTGGACGATTTGCGTTACGCAGGGTACTTGCAGTGTGTGTTAATACAGGGGAGTCAGAGTTAAGTTTGTGTTCCGGTTTAAATTTCGGGTTGGTGAGTAAGTTCGTAGCGTTTTCCCATGCGTTTAATACACCAACAGATACACACAACAGAGACTTTAGTCATCAATAATATATTGTCCGTCACTACTTACAACAGTCTGCCAACGCTAGGGTAACTTTTCGATACCGCGACAGTAGAAATTACGTGGTTTTTCGGCTAAAAACTAGTGGAACCATGTTCAAAAATGGCTCTGAGCACTATGGGACTTAACATCTGTGGTCATCAGTCCCCTAGAACCTATAACTTCTTAAACTTAACTAACCTAAGGACATCACACACATCCATGCCCGAGGCAGGATTTGAACCTGCGACCGTAGCAGTCGCGCGGTTCCGGACTGAGCGCCTAGAACCGCTAGACCACCGCGGCCGGCGAACCATGTTCGGAGCGCAAGGAAGTTCCCTGAAGGTTATTGGATAGATAGCGGAAATGGTGAAAATCAGAGGGCACAAGGTCAGGTGAATGAGGTGAGTGCGGATTTACTTCCCGGCCAAACTCCTGTTTAATGTTTTTGTCAGTCTAGCAGAATGCAGGCGGGCTTTACCGTGAAGTAGCATCACTTCCGCAGCATTCCTGGCCGTTATTCTTGGTATTGTGCCTGCAAGACTTCTCAGTTGTTGACAAGAAATGTCAGCAGTGATGTTACACCTCGGGGAAGCAATTACTAGTGCACCATATCGTCGCTGTGCCGCCAGATGCGTAACATTATCTTTTGTGGAAGCGCGCATAAGTTGTTACTTTGTTTGGGCTCAACCATTCCTTTCTTTTCCTTATGTTATGACGTCATTTCTCGTCACCAGTAACGATACACGGTATGAAAGGTCGGTGTTGTTCACGAACCAATTGATGACGAGCAAGCAGAGATGCACAAATGGCCACCCCTGATTTTTTGATTGTAGCTTAGTGGTTCAAAAAGTGGTTCAAAAATCACACACATCCATGCCTGAGGCAGGATTCGAACCTACGACCGTAGCGGCGCGCGGTTCCAGACTGTAGCGCCCAGAACCGCTTGGCCACTCCGGCCGGCGTAGCTTAGTGCATGTGGTACTCATACACCTGATTTCTGAACCGTCCATATCACATGAAAATGCCGCACTATAGTGGAACGATCATAATTCATCACATCTGGCAGTTCTCCAATATACTGACATGTATCGTTGTGGATTAGTGCTTATAAACGGTCTTGAGAAAACGCCGAAAGTCTTCCTGAACGTGGAGAACCACTAACGTCAAAACGATCCTCCTTAAAATAAGAAAGCCATTTCTTTGCCGTGCTCTGTGCAGTAGCATCATCCCCATACACGACGCAACGGCGCAAATGTTTGTGGCTGCCTCCGTTGCTGTCGGCCCTCTACTGAACTCAAACAGAAGGATATGTCGGAAATGTTCCGATTCCTCCACTTGGCACTCCGTGTTGTAGCGTCCCACAGCACCACTCATTGTCTCCAAATGACAATATGTAAACTCAAATAACAGTGAATTACAAATAAAAAAAAGGCAATCGATAAATAAACCTATAGCATACGGAATACCAACGTGCAAAACAAAAACTTTACGAACATACGCATCAACCTAATAACATGACGTTTACGTGAATAGTCCGCGGTGGCAGGTTTTTGAACACGAGGGGAGGAAGTGGATGCTTTTCTTTTTCCTAGTGTGCATCCAATCTAGCACAGGGTCCTCTTTGTCAGGAATTGGCAAATTTTATTGTATGGTTTACATCCGTGTCCGGATGGTCTTCATGACACCACAGTGGTCAAAGTAACTAGAGGAAGGGAAGCCGCGAATGCCGTCTGTCTGTGAAGCGCGTAAACTTCGTTCTTTGACTTAGCGTATTTCAACCGTTTTGTGTAATCGTATCCTCCGACGAGGAATTGGTCGAAACGAGCACGGAAAATTTGACCCAGGTCTTGATCACCTCTCTGTATCACAAGGTAGGATTACCTAATAAACCGAGTGGTATTTAAATCTTATCGTTATAATGAACAAAGTCCCGCAGATAGCTGATTTACATTTACTTAATTTATTTTATATTTCGATTTTCGAAAAATAGACAGCGCAGTAACATTTTTGTCACTGCGTAATTCCCACCCATTGCGACGCTTAACTTTGAAATTTAACTCAAAGGTGCGTACAAGCAGTGGTGCAAAAGCGTGGTGCCGCGCGGTATCACCCTCGGTCTGGACGACAGCAAGGTGTCAACTCAGGCGAAAAAAAATGTCACAGCTCAACTCAAGAGATGTGTAATGTGGTTAATGATGTCACATCGGCACGAGGTTTCACTGAAGTTCTGCCATGAACAACAGTGGACGTGTCTCAACATTTCACTTCTTCTTTTGATGTCTCCGCGATGGAGGACACAACCACGACCCCCAGCGTTGAAATTACGCTGTTTTCTTATGACTGGCCGAGGGAAATGTTCCAGGCGCAGCGACGCTCAGAATCGGTACGGAAAGGCCGCAGGGAGATGCAAGCGCCCAGGACTTCGTCATTTGGATTAGTCCAAATATCGTCGAATGGGTCTGAACTACTCCTAGCAGTTCCAACCTGTACACGAGAGCAACAGTTCAGGTAACGCGGCGCTCAAACCGGATGCGATAATGTTCGATGGCGATGCATCGCCACAGTTTACTTAGAGATGGGTTGAAACGCCCGAGGGTGCCAGCGGCCGTCAGCGTCTTCCTGATATTCTTCACGGGGTTGCAGCCGGATCATGTCGCCGTCCAGACACAATATTTCGGCGGAGGCAGTGCATGAGCATTAACTCACCTGAAGATGGCGGCCAGCTGGTGCGCCGAAATATTGTGTCTGGTCGACGACATGATCCGGCTGCAAACCCGTGAAGAATATCAGCAGTTATTACGCCGGGAAAGTCTACGAAATCACAACGTCCTCCTGTTCGTCATCGCACTGCGAACGGTCGTTTTCGACGGTGTAATGTATGTGAATCAACGCCCGAGGGAAAGCGGTGGTTTCACTGACGCTCTTTATGTCATCCCCTGCGGCCTCTTCACGCCGATCCGGAGCGACAGTGTGTCTGGAATGTCTTCCTCAGCCACTGATAAGAAAACCGAGTGATTTCAACGCTGGGCTTCGCGGTTCTCACCTCCATCGTAGAGGAGGGAAAATAAGGGGTTAAATGTTGGTGAGAGGGGGGTGTGACGAACTTCCGATTGTGTGTCACGTCCACAGTGGCACTGGGCTGAATTGTGGTGACATTTGGTGCCAATATGACATCATTAACCCACCTCATACATCTCAGGAACTTCTGAGCTTGGGCTTCTTCTTCGCAAGTGTCGCCTTCTTGCTGTCTGAAGCGTCGACGAGCCCGAGTGTGACGTGACACCACGCGTGGACAGCATTACAGAGGAAGGTTTTACGCAACTTTGAGCCAGATTTCAAACTTGTGCTTTGCAGTGGGTGGGAATTACTGGGTTTCGAGAAAGTGATCCTTTAACTCTGTTGCCCAGTGTGTTTATTCGAAGGGGGCCCTTTCGTTTTGGGTCGCCTAGTGGCGTGCGACGGAACTGTACCGCAGGTTTTGTCATGTTCTACGACTGCAAGGCATGCACGTCCAAACAAGCATAAACGTTATTACGTAACTTTATTTTTCCGAGCTGATAATTATAACTTTGTGACTGTTCCTCGTGTTCAGAGCGCTGACAGGTGTGCTTTGCGCGTGTGCTCGCAGGGCCGGCGTGGGCGGCGCAGGAGGAGTCGCGCGACACGCGCGAGGGCCAGAACGTGACGCTGGAGTGCCGGTACGGCGCGTCGACGGAGCGCGCCGAGCGCACGTACTACTGGACGCGCACGAACCGGCGCGGCCAGGACAACGTGGCCGTGCAGCGCACGCCGCTCGACACCCGCTACGCGCTCGACCACCGGCCCGAGGAGGGCGTCTACGACCTGCTCATCACCAACTCCAGCTACGAGCTCGACCACGGCCGCTTCGAGTGCCACATCAAGGAGCCGGGCACGGGCAAGAGCCTGCACCTGCAGGCCTACGAGCTGACCGTGCTGTCGCCGCCGGGGCCGCCGCAGGTGGCTCCCGGTCCTGCGCCCACTCTCACCGAGGGCAAGCCCGCCGAGCTCGCCTGCTCCTCCGTCGGGGGGTCGCCCTCTCCCACCATCAGGTAAATGCTACCAGTTTTGTCACTCGCCTAAAATCTCCCACACACAGGCGGACTACTCGTCCGCCAAGTAGGGTGGTCCCGACACGTTCGCCTATGCGTGGGCGATGGTCTCGCGTTTGGGTCTCAGTTTCCGGTCCATCGGTTCCACTGGCGAACTCTGCCAGACGCAACCCTTACTTGCCATCCCACACTCCGTCAGGGCAGCAGGAAGATTCAGCCGCCAGTGTCCACACACACATTGTGACGGGTCGGCGATCGGGTAGGTGGATCAGTCGGGTTGTGAACGGGCACCTTTAAGGTTCCCTTTCATAGGCCGACGAGTCGGCCAACGCTCGATCGCCCCCCCCCCCCCACCTCCACCCCCCATTCCCCATCACTAAGTGTCTGACTGTTTGTGGTCACACTGCGACTGCATGGCGGACCCTACTAGCGCCCAGATGCTGGCAGTTTTCATCAGGCCAAAACTGAAGGGAAAAGTACCGATTGTAGGGTGGCAGGGGCTAGCAGGTAGCAGTGGGCAGGTGGAGCTGTCGGACCCAGATCCTGGGTACGACCGCTACAAAATCGTACAACACAAAGGCGAACGCGTCAAGGCAGACCTGCTTGGCAAGAAGGCTTGGTCGACTGGTCGGCCTGTGAATTGGCGGCTTTGGGCTTCTGGCTAATGATAATGTGATGCTGTGGGCGTACAACAGTGGCTACAAAGTCTTTCACGATGGAGTCCTGGATGAAAAGTTCTTGGTCGACTTGCCACCTCAAAATCAGATAGAATACAAAGCTTTCGATGTCTGTCCCTATCATCATCAGCAGGAGCAACGGTTTTGAAGGTTCCGCATCTCATCGTTAAAAACTGAACCTTTACAGGATCACTTTGATTGTCTAACTATTAAGGTGCCTCCACAGCAGGCGGTTCATACAACCGAACTGTCTACTGTGCATCGGCGACGGAGGCTGGAATTTGCACGCCAATAGCGCAAATGAACGTCCAGTGAGTGGCGACAGGTGGACTTTTAAGATGAAAGATGGCCATTGGCGTGTGCGATGTGAAACGTCCAAGTAAACGCCCTGCTACAATCATCGGAAATGTTCAGCCCTGAAGAGAGGGCTGTTTGGTCTGGAGAAAGTCTTCGTGGCTGGCCACGACACTGGAGTTTGCCTGAATCCAGAACCTCACAGACTCTGTTCCTGCACGTCTCGCAGCGGTCCACGTTGCAAAAGGGTGGTTGTTCAGGCTTTTGACGGGTGGTCACATTAATGTGATTGGACAGCGTAAACCTTGGATACTCTCAATCCGTCTGTAACAGGTCACACCACTTCTTTAATTATCCGGGCTGGCCGGAAGACCGATCTGATTACTTGCCTGTTTAGGACACTATCCATCTTGCTCGCTGTTGCATCGCAGAATAGATGCCGCGCTACGTTTTGTTGCTCTTGGCTTAGTTGGAAAATGGGAACATCGCCAGTCACAAGACAGTCAGACATAGCCCCTGACGACGATGATGAAGGCAGTCATCGAAAGCTTAGGATTGTATCCGAATTTGACGAGGCAAGTTTACCAATGTTACCCAATGTCTTCAGTGCTCGCACAAAATTTTTTTTTAGACGATTGTGGATAAAAGAAGCAGAACAATAAATCTTTGACAAGAATTGATATCTTCATTGCTCACACTAATTTTTTTTTAGACGAGTGTGGATAAATGTTGCAGAATACTGAAACTTCGACAAGAATTAAAATATGAAAAAAGTGCTGAAACATCCTCTCTCTCGTCTAGCTCTCTCCCTCTCCCTCTTTCTCTCTCTCTCTCTCTCTCTCTCTCTCTCTCACACACACACACACACACACACACACAGAGAGAGAGAGAGAGAGAGAGAGAGAGAGAGAGAGAGAGAGAGAGAAATACGAATGTCTCACTTTTAACTTCTTGTATTCAGTAAAAGTAGAAATTTAGTGCAAAAAATTAAAGCAATAGAGCAGGTAGCCGTATCTGGCAGATCGCTAGTATAAAAAGAATAAGTCGCACTGTCAGCAGCACACTAAAAACTCCAGCATAAAAGCTTCATACTGGTGTCTAGACTTTACACAAAATTTTGAAGGCTTTACCATATTCGTCTCGTTATTTGCTAAAATAGAGGACACATATACATTTAAATTTGTTTCTGCCCTCTCATCACAATAGCGTTGCTTCGTCCTGCAGAGGTGACCGGTATGAGGGAGGCCACGCTCGGACACTTGGCGTTACTAACGGCAGTTAATTGCCCTTTACTGCCAGAGATTCCTCCCGCAATTGCATGGCTCTCTGACTCAACAGTGAAATGACAGCGTGCAGGTGAATGGCAGATTCTGTCACATCGTGCACCCTGCTGGCATCCTTTCCTGAACAAAGATGTTCTCATTCGAAAGTTGAAATATTTATGGAACAGTAGATATTAGAGAGTCATTTTCTAAAATATTACGTGCATAACAGAGAACAGCTTGTATCAGTCCCATATTAATTAAATAACAATAGAGAATCACACATGGTGTACCACAGGGTTCCACTCTAGGTCCTCTGTTGTATCTGATACACATATAATCTTCCACCTTTTTATAGCTGAATATGCCCGCACCCGCGACAGCGATATTACCTCGAGGGATGAAGAATGACTTACCGAACCTCCTCTTGTAATTGATGAAACACACCTATGCACCCTCAATGGTATCATGGCGCTGTTATACTAGTGGGTTCTTCAACTGGGCTGACAATTTGAGACACAGGTGGTAGTGAAACATTACCGTATGTACACAACAGAACATTAGTTTATAGGGTCCTGCTAACTTTTTGTGTTGTGGTCAGATGGTACCGGGATGGCAACACGTATCCTCTGGAGGCGGAAATCCGACCGTCTAAGTGGAGGGACTCGCCGACCACGGCCGTTCTGTCGCTGACTCCTGCGCGCACTGATGACGGAGCCGTCTACCGCTGCGTCGTCTGGAACCGCGCCCTGCCAGATGGGGCGCGTCTGGACACCAACGTCACTCTTAGCGTCAACTGTAAGTATTCCCATCTCTCCGCTCTTTTCACTGGTCTGGAGGTCTTGTTGCGTCAGTTGGAATCTCCACACTGGCCGACACTCATTAGTATAAAAGCGGTAATTTCAATATTTCCGCGCGACTGTATGTCAATCTACGTTATTGTTTAATTCATGTACACTCGATTAGGACTACACTGCTCAAACGTGGAACATTAATTTGGGCTTCTGCCATACTCCATCGAGCAATAATTGAGGACTGCGTATGTTACCAAATTATGCAGTAGTTGTTGTTGTTGTTGTGGTCTTCAGTCCAGAGACTGGTTTGATGCAGCTCTCCATGCTACTCTATCCTGTGCAAGCTTCTTCATCTCCCAGTACCTACTGCAACCTACATCCTTCTGAATCTGCTTAGTGTATTCATCTCTTGGTCTCCCCCTACGATTTTTACCCTCCACGCTGCCCTCCAATACTAAATTGGTGATCCCTTGATGCCTCAGAACATGTCCTACCAACCGATCCCTTCTTCTGGTCAAGTTGTGCCACAAACTTCTCTTCTCCCCAATCCTATTCAATACTTCCTCATTAGTTATGTGATCTACCCATCTAATCTTCAGCATTCTTCTGTAGCACCACATTTCGAAAGCTTCTATTCTCTTCTTGTCCAAACTATTTACTGTCCATGTTTCACTTCCATACATGGCTACACTCCATACAAATACTTTCAGAAATGACTTCCTGACACTTAAATCTATACTCGATGTTAACAAATTTCTCTTCTTCAGAAACGGTTTCCTTGCCATTGCCAGTCTACATTTTATATCCTCTCTACTTCGACCATCATCAGTTATTTTGCTCCCCAAATAGCAAAACTCCTTTACTACTTTAAGTGTCTCATTTCCTAATCTAATACCCTCAACATCACCCGACTTAATTCGACTACATTCCATTATCCTCGTTTTGCTTTTGTTGATGTTCATCTTATATCTTCCCTTCAAGACACCATCCATTCCGTTCAACTGCTCTTCCAAGTCCTTTGCTGTCTCTGACCGAATTACAATGTCATCGGCGAATCTCAAAGTTTTTATTTCTTCTCCATGGGTTTTAATACCTACTCCGAATTTTTCTTTTGTTTCCTTTACTGCTTGCTCAATATACAGATTGAATAACATCGGGGAGAGGCTACAACCCTGTCTTACTCCCTTCCCAACCACTGCTTCCCTTTCATGTCCCTCGACTCTTATAACTGCCATCTGTTTTCTGTACAAATTGTAAATAGCCTTTCGCTCCCTGTATTTTACCCCTGCCACCTTTAGAATTTGAAAGAGAGTATTCCAGTCAACATTATACAGTTATCTTTAAAAAATTAATTACATAACAAAACATAATTACTTGCTAGAACTTTTGGCGTCGAAAACAAAGTGGGAACAATCATTCATACCGTCATCCTGGGTGATTTTCATTGGACTTTGAGAGCTTCAGTAACGTGTATTCCCTCCGTGAACGTTTATCACTATGTGGAACCTACGTGACATGCTCCGTTTAGATATTTCCTGTGGTGTACGTTCTCTTCTTCAGCCCCTAACAGTTCTCGGAGAGTCTGCCGGTGAGCAGGATGTCCACGAAGACGTCTGTCATGCATGTCCCACAAATGCACGATGGTTTAGATTGGCATTAGTGTTAATAACAGTGTGGAGAGCGGGTGGGGAGTGCTAGCGGAGGTAATGGCCTTAGAAAGGTTGGGATCCACCGATGTAGCATCTTAGTGTACCATACGTACCTAAAAAATCGAGTGCCGTAAGTGCCACGAGTGTTTGCCCAGCACAGGATGAGACTAAAGGAAACTGGCCAAAGTATCGGGTTCAAACACACTCAGCCAGGCGCTGGCCGACGTCTGCTACACACGTGTCTCATAAGACGTATAGTTCTCTCGTTGCGTTATCTTCTCTTGTGCGCCACCAAGAATCACACCATATTTACCGGAGATGTCAGCTGAACAAGATGCGTCGATCTTGTTATTTTAGAATTAGGTTTTATAGTTAGCAATTCATGCTGAAACCAGTAATAACCTCTTACCATCCCCGATGGAAAATAAAGCAGCCTCAACTGTCGAAGTAGTTTGTTAGGCGTGATTTGAATGAACAGAATATGTCGTCACCTTCTGTTAACTAGCGTACAACTCACTTACTGGGCAATCTATAGTTTAATCAGATTCCTCTACATCTACATGATTACTGTGCAATTCACGCTTGATTGCCTGACAGAGGGTACATAGGACTACATTCAGACTATTTCTCTACCGTGAAACACGTATGTAACATAGCAGCGATGGCGAGGCATTGTAGCATCTGTGACCAGAGAGTATGCGCTTGACCGCTCGAGTGTTGCGAGCAGTACGATAGTAGCAGTGCAGTTGAGTGGTACTCTGTTAGTAGTCGTTGAGAGCAGTTCTGTAGTAGCCGTCATGCAGAGCAGTCGGTCAGTAGTAGCAGCCCAGTGCGGTTGTGTGATGTAGTCTGTCGACAACACTGGTCAAGATGCTGAATGAGGTATATTGTTAATTAAGGTAATCATCAGATAATGTAAAGTTTATTTATTGTAATTAATTTCCAACAAGTGCCCCAATAATAATTTTGATTTCAAAAGCAATTTTACAAAAAAAAAAATTTATTTTTAACGATTTCGTTCCACTTCCCTTAAACAAAAGTCTCAGTTAAATTAAAAAAAAAAGGGAATATTATTATTTGCAATGCAGTTCCTCCAAGCTGTGCGCAAGAATAAGAGCAGAAATGTGACTAGCAGTTACAATGAGGTAAGAATTTAATTCTGATTTTTGTACAGGGCCAAAGACCGATATTTCGGTTTAATTAAAATTTCATTATCACTGAGATTTTCTTATCACTGAATTGACTTTCATTTTGTTTTGTGAGGAATTTATACTTGAGTCAGATTGCTAATTTTTGTCTAATTGTCATTGTCAGTAAATTTATTTGCTGGGAGATTACGTTAGGTTGTATTCTTGTTAACATTCAAATTATCGTCCGGTCAACATTCTGTGGGAAGGTTTCATTTGGCTCCCATTTCTATATAATATTGTCTTTTAAATTTTTGTGGGGAGGTTACACTTGGCGACACCCAGTCCAGGATCGTATTTCGTTGAGAGTCTTTTGAAAAACAGTCAGATATCTGCTCTTATTTGCTTAGATATAATTAGGATTTGGCGCAACGCTTTTATTAACTTGTGACTTTCTTTCTACAGGTCAACGGCAATTCGTTGCTCTGTTGTATTTGTGTGTTGCTTTTGCATTGTGCTTATTTATTTTGTGAATATTTGTGACTATTGTCAAAATGCCGCGAAAGACTGTGAATAGTGTATCGCGAAGTATTACGAACGAAATTACCGGCTCAAACGACTTTACCGATAGGACTTGTGACACGCAGTGTAATGATAACAATCCTGCGTTCACTAACAATCAGTGTATTCCAATCACTAATGATGGCTTTTGTCTTAATGATGAACGAACGAACTCGATTGTGTCTTCTGTTAACTTGACGACAATTGATGACGCTGGACGCTCTATTGTAATGAGCGCTACCCAGCTTAACACAACCGGTTTGGAAAATTCAAGTAACATACAAACAAATTTTTCGAATGAAAATGGACAGTGTACTGAAAGTACGACTGATCTGTTTAATTCCGAAATAGTGTCTGACAGTGTACATCCAACTGATAATCCTTTTGGTAAATTACAGAATGACCAAATGGTCACACAATGCGCGACAATTGCAGGTACACCATTAAACAGTGCTGAGAATAGAAATGCTGACTTTGGGTCGAATCCAATTATGGCATTGTTGCTACAAATGACTAAGCAGTTCAATGAAAAACTTGATAACAATTCCAAACAACAGAGTGAAGATAATAAACAATTTAAAGAAAATTTCAAAGAACTTAGTGAACAGGTCAAACACCAGAACGAAAATTCCAGACAACTTAGTGAACAGGTCAAACAACAGAACGAAAAACAAGACAAGTTAAATGAAAAATTAGACGACAATTGCAGACAGTTAAACGAAAAATTAGACGACAATTCCAGACAGCTTAGTGAACAAATTAGAGCCGTTGCCGCGCAGTGTCATGACACTAAGGAACAGTTGCGCGTGGAAATTGAGGCTTGTTCACGCAAAAATAGCGAAGAAATTAAGTCTGTTGCGCAAGAATTAAGGGAAATGCAAACAGCCGCAACAGAAACACTCAGAGACGAAATTAGCGGAGTCGCTAAACAATGCTCTGAAAAAGCTACACAATTACGCGACGAGTTTAAAGCAATGACAGCAGAACTTTCGCGCACAATGGATTCAAAGATAGACGCGAAATTCGAACAACAGAATACTCAAATTGACGAACGCTTTAATCACCACATAGAAAACAGTAATACGCGTTTCCGCAAATTTATTCAAGATCAAAATAAAGTCAAACGTCAGGTCATGGAAACAATCAGTGCACAAAGACAAGAAGACAAACGTAAAATGTTCGCGAAAGCGAAGACGTATGTAGACAATAATATTACTACAGTGTCCGACGAAATTAATTCCATCAAACAGTCGAACACAGAATTACGTGACGAAATTTCCAATCTTAAATCAAAAACAGATACACAGACAGTAAATATTCAAACAGTAACAGACAGATTCGAACAATTAGAACTAACACAGGATTGCGATGTCATCAAAGCTGATGTTAAAAAACTGAGCGAAACTACGCGTAAGTTGCAAAAACAGATTAATGCGTCCGATTCTAAAACCGATGATCAGGCAAAAATACTGACTGAAAAATATGATGAACTAGCCAGTCGTATTGATGCTATTGAAAGTAGTAATGACAATAAATCAGACGACACTACACCGATTTCATTTAACCAAACACCTGAATTTCAAAATTTACAGCAGACAATTAATGAGATCGACTCGTCTAACAACACGTTGCGTAGAAAATTGTCGAGTTTGCAACAAGAAGTAACAGAGATGAAAAACATTTCAGTTAATAACATACCACAACAGACGCCACTTTATGAACATTTGTCAGACTCGCGCAACGCGTATAATTTGGGTAATCTACAGAGAGTACGGGACTTAGATTCCGAACAACCACAGTTCAATAGATACTCTTACGATCCTGAACCTGTTGTATCACACAGAGATGATAATTTCGATTACAAACATTTTCTGTCAGTGAGAAAGTTTAAAGTATTTAAAAACGATAGAACGCAGATTCACCCACTGGATTGGATTCAACAATTTAGCTTTGCTCTTCCACCGAGTTGGCCTGTTACGCACAAACTTGAATTTATTTGTAGTTTTTTGGAAGGCGAGCCGGCAACTCGTATGAGACCGATCGCGAGGCAATGTTACTCGGTAGAAGAATTCCAGAATGCTTTTCTGTCAGCGTACTGGTCGAAGACGACACAGCGCGGAATTAAAGATCAGTTAATTAGTTTGCCGAATTACGAGAACTCAAATTTTCCTAGTGTGACGCAATTTTTTGAACACATGGTACAACAAAACCAATACCTGAGTGAACCGTACAGTGAATCCGCACTTATACAATTATGCATTTCCAAATTACCACGGTCATTACGAGTGTCGCTGCTAACGGGCCAGCAAAAAGAAAACATTTCAGCATTCAGGGATCTTTTGCAGCTTTTAGAAGTACAGCAATCTGATTATTCATTTGTGAATAAAAACTTTTCGTATAATAACCAAGGTCAACAAACTTACAGTAATTATGATCAGGGACGTAATTTCAATAGGAAAAGTAACAGACGCTTTAGGAACGACAACTACCAGAACTTAAATCACAGACAAAATTCAGATTGTCAATATCGTCAAAATTTTCAGCAACAGGAACCACACTTTAGTAACAATAGAGGTATTTCACAACAACAACATCAAAACCAGCCGGTTAGTATACGTAACCAACAATGGAATGCACAAGGTCAACCAGGCTTTAATGTTCCGTCGCGAGCACGTATAGTCCCTGATACAACAAATAGTAACGCACGACAGCAAGGAAACAACTACGTACAAAGAAGACAATATTTCAATTCCTATCGCAATGTACCGTATAGGAATGACTATCACGACAGACGTAAAAACGATGAACACAATTATCAGCGTACATATAATAACAGTCGGTCTTACCAGCAACAAAGTAATCAACAAGAACATATTCTCATGAATGAACCCGACAGTAGGTACCATCCAGAGCGTAATACGTCTGGAAGAAGTAATAGGACAGTTCAAATCGTCGAAATGCCACAGAATCCTCCTAATAATAGTAACACGTCAGACAGAATCTGACTAGATAATGTACAGATCGCATCTTCCAATAACACAAGCACTACGTTTGACACGCAAAATGTTGTTCACGAGAATGTAATTACTTTTGACGATATTAGAGACACTCACTTGCAGGAAAGACCATTTGTTCAGAAAACTATTTCACATCCTGTCATCGAAATTAAAATTGGTTCATCAAAATTCTCAGCAGTAATTGATTCTGGATCACCTATATCAGTAATAAATGAGGAGACTTTTAACGAGTGCAACAAAGAGAATACTTATCCGACATTACCTTTAGGCAAAACAAAAGTGAAAGGAGCAGTATCGAGTAAAGGAGTAGACGTTAAATTGCAGACACATTTATCATTTTGTATTGGAGGTCATATTTTCCACTCTAATTTTTGGATTGTTCCTTTATTGACAACAGACGTAATTTTAGGTACGAATTTTCTGGTACAGCACGATGCAGTTATCGATTTTCAAAATTCTTACTTAATGTTAAAAGATGAAAATGTACAATTGGCTTTAGAATTTCAGCACTCTTTATCTGCGGAAGAACAAACAATTAACCGCACAGAGGTCATTTCCGCAACACGTAACATAGACTGTAATCCCACATTGTTCACAAATACGTACGTACACAACGGTAATACTCCAGACGAAGCCGACTACGACGTAATGCAAATGATTTCCGATAAAGTTAGACAAAGCAGTGCAACTACAGACGACGAACGTACGCAATTACACAAAATTCTTTTACAACAAGCTCCAGTTTTTGACAACATTCCTGGTACTATGTCCGGTTTTATGTATGAATTTCAAGTGAAACAGCACGACACATTTAAAGCAAAACATTATCCTATTCCGTATATTCACAGAGAACAAGTTAAAAAAGAATTGCAGGATATGCTTGATCA
Organism: Schistocerca cancellata; assembly: GCF_023864275.1. NCBI lineage: Eukaryota > Metazoa > Arthropoda > Insecta > Orthoptera > Acrididae > Schistocerca > Schistocerca cancellata. The sequence continues at coordinate 432,653,151 of NC_064632.1, forward strand.
AGGAATTATAGAACCAGCAGTTAGTCCGTACATAAACCCGTTACATATTGTTAAGAAAAAAGATGGCTCACTTCGCCTCGTACTTGATTCACGTCACATTAATGACATTATTATTAATGAAACAGATCGACCACAGACACTAGAGGAACTTTTACAGAAATTTCACGGTACTGCTATTTATTCTACATTAGATTTGAAATCGGGATTTTGGCAAATTCAACTTCATCCAAATTGCAGAAAATATACAGCTTTTCTCTGTTTCGGCGACTGTTATCAATTTTGTAAATTACCATTCGGCTTAACTATTTCTTCTGCAGCTTTTATTCGCGGTTTGAACACAATACTTCCGACAGAACTTAAGGACAGAATTACGACGTATGTAGACGACATTCTTATCGCAGAAGCTAACTGGTCGGAACACAATATGATTCTTGAACAACTGTTACAAACTTTCCATGCACAAGGACTCACAGTTAATCTTAGTAAATCGCATTTTGGCAAAACTTCTATAAAATTTCTTGGACACGTAATTTCAGCGGAAGGTATTGCACCTGATCCGGAAAAACTTCAAGCTCTACGTGACATTACTGTTCCTACGACAAAAAAGCAACTACGCAGTTTTTTGGGTTTAATTAACTTTTTTCGGAAATTTATTCATCACTCTGCTTTAGACACACCTAGATTATGTCAACTGACAGGTAAAAACAGTATTTGGTCTTGGGATAAGCAAGCACATTCTGAATTTGTGAACCTGAAACATGCTTTGTTGAATGCTCCACTTTTATCGCACCCAGATCTTACCAGAAATTTTTCCATTGCCACCGACAGTTCCAACACAGCTTTAGGCGTACATATTTTTCAGGAAATTGAAGAAGATGGTTCAATAGTAATTAAAAACATTGCATTTGCAAGCCGCATTTTGTCATCTGCTGAACGAAATTACTCCGTTACAGAACTGGAAACATTATGTGTTGTATGGGCTTTTACGAGATTTAGACATTTTCTTTACGGAAGACATACCACCGTCTATACAGACCACAGAGCGATACAATTTTTACTTTCGGCCAAATTCACGCACGACAGATTAAGCAGATGGAAACTTTATTTACAGGAATTTAATTTTACAATAGTTCACATTCCCGGTACGCAAAATGTTATAGCAGACGCACTATCGCGTTCTCTCGGCAACAATCAGCAAGACGTAGCAACCAACTTCTGCAAAACAAATTTCAGTATCATGTACATTCAGCAAGTAGCATTTGAAAATTTTATTTCATCGTCATTACAGGACATAGCACAAGAGCAAAGTAAAGACAACGTGTGGAAAGAAATTAAACAGCTTTGGCAAGATAAGAATAATGTTACGATTAGAAACCATTACACTGTACGCAATGACATTTTGTTTCGCCGCTATCACCCTGACACCAACAATTGGTTATTATGCATCCCTGACGAACTTGTTAACAAATTGATCTGGTACACTCATTTAAGTTACGCACATTACGGAGCACGAAAATGTTTTCTTATACTGAGACAGAACTGTTATTTTAACAACATGGAGAAACGTATACGACGAGTTTTAGCGTCTTGTAAAATTTGCCAGAAAGCTAAATCAGACACCACTTCACATATTCCTCCTTTATATCCCATTGTACCTGTTAAATTAAGACACATGGCCGCAGTAGATATTTTTGGTCCGATTCCCAGAACTAACAGAGGTTTTTGCTACATCTTTGTCGCTGTTGAGCTCACTTCAAAATTTGTTACTTTCACTCCGTTACGCAAAGCTACTGCTAAAACTGTTTCAAAAGCATTTGTAAAGCATTTTTTATTTCATGTAGGGCATGTGATGAAAGTAATTTCCGACAATGGACCACAGTTTCGATCTGCAATATGGACACGTATGTTACGAGCTAGAAACATTTCTCCGATCTATATATCCAAGTACCATGCTTCTTCGAACCCTTGCGAACGATTAATGAAAGAAATTGGTAAACTGTGTAGAATATACTGCCACAAAAGACATATTGATTGGGACACACACATACTCTCATTCCAAGATGTAATTAATTCCATTCCAAATGAATCCACTATGCTATCTCCGTCTGTTATACTGAAAAACGTAGAACCACCAAACAAAATTAAAGAATTTATAAATTTTCCTACATCTCGTCGCTTACGACACCACGAAATAATCGACATTGCACTGAACAACATCAAACGTGCCGCAGAGCGCCGGAGAAGACAGCAAAAACAGGTTTGTACACGCCGCGACTTTCACGTTGGACAGAAAATATTAGTACGTACACACTATTTATCCAGCAAATTAAAAGGTAAGTGCAGTAAATTTGAACTTCTATACGCAGGTCCATATCGGATTCGCAGCATCCCTCACCCCAATGTTGTACACGTCGAAACCTTGAGAACCAGAAAATCGAAAGGCAACCACCATATCTCAAACATTAAACCGTTTATTGAATGAAATCACTTTATAATGTAACATGCTATGATGCCATTTACTAATGCAATTATATTCACCTGATTACCTACTGATGACTGTCATATTTTTTCTTGGCAAGTGCCCGGCAAGGTAAGGTTAGCAGGTCGCTTTTCTTGTCGTTACACATCAGACCGTGCACATTTTCCATTTTATGTCTATGATTGTTTTCCTGTTTTATTTGTATGCACTGTGAAATAGTTAAGATATAAAACACACCAGTCGACTTTGACATTTTTTTTTGGGCTTATGACATCTCAACATCGTGACTTTTACATTTTTTTTTTGCTGCTGCATTGTGATATTCCGTGTACATTTTTGCCTTTGAACACTGTCTGTGCTTTCGGCATATTACGTTTTCTGTCATGTTATGCTGTATGCTTAATTATATTACCGTTAATCAGTAATTACTTAGTGGGTATATGATTTAAATGCAAGACGTTAATCTCTGTTCATCAATTTCAGAAAGAAATGATGCGTGTAAGAAATAAATTCAACAGAAATGGGAATTTCACCTACGGAATAAACGATAGAAGATGCAATAACTTTATGAGGAAGAGTAAATGGATCAGGATTAACAAGCATTAACAAGAACATACTATACTCATCGTAGAATAGCAGTCTTAACTAATTTTTTCTTTCAGAATACAAGGTGATTGATGCAGGCTGTCAGACAGAACTACACACTTAGTTTTAGTGATGAAATATGCTAGAGATAAGGAATAGTTGTATAATGAATAATGAAGTGATATTTTTTTTGCAGATGATAATGAGTGATGATGAATAATGATGAAGAATATGCTACTATGAATAATGAAGTTTTTCTTTACAGGTGATGATAATAAAGAAGTTATGATAATATGGATAATGCTGTTATGAATAATGAAGTTTTTTCTTTACAGATGAGGATAATGTTGAAGTTATGTATTTATGCTACGTAGTTATTTAAGTATTTGTTGCAGTTTGTTTTGACAGCAGGTGTTATATTGCATAGTAGGATGACGGAAAGTTTTGGAAAGGACAGCTATGGAAAACATGTTTATACACAGTTCACTACTTGTTAATTCGAAGTTCACTACTTTTCAGCATAGTGTGCGTTTCTTCTTTCAGGTCAATAATCCATTTTGTATTTTTTCCAGGAGAAGTTTTTCATGATACATACTAAACCTATTACTTATTATACCTGTTCTAGTACTTGCATTTATTTTTTTTACCCATTTGTATCTATTATTTATAAATGTGATCACATATACTGCATTGTTTCACAATCTTGCTACAGCTGACTCATGACGAATGACGTTACACATTTTTGATTTACAGGAACAACCCATTACCAATTTTTTTTCTCTCTTTTTTCTCTTCTTGCTTTCTCTTACAATTACCAAACGCAATGCATTGCTAACAAAAAATGTATTACCAGTCCCAAATAGTGATACCAGTTTGAGAAAGTTCTGAATAATACTGATCAACTCTGAATAGTATGTCACTTCAGTAATGACTTCGTAATGATACAAAATATATATATATATATATATAAAATAATGCTTTGTAACTGGCTAATAACTGCCACTGTTTATTGTAATGAGACTACTTATAATGCCCATGATTATTAATGCTATGACTGTAATTAGCTGATTTTTAATAATGACTTTGTAATGATCTGAATGTCACTCAATGAATTGTTATTACTTCTTAATGATCTGAATAATACTGAATGAGGAACAATGTTTTATTCTATTCAATACTTGATGGCCACTGAGCGCCAATAATTAATGTCACTCAATGAATTATGTTATTAATTATGCCATTAATTAGCTCTTGTTTTCAATGTTGATACTTTGTAACTGGAAAAGAATATGATTCTTACTATATTGAAATGACAAATGATTAACTATGCTTTATAATTGGGAAAGAATGTGATTGTTTAATAATGCTTTGTAATTAGGAAAAGGCTAATGATTCTTACTATATTGGAATAACAAATAATTAATTAACGATGCCATACTTTGTAACTGGAAAAGAATGCGATTGCTTCATAATGCTTTGTAATTAGGAGAAGACTAGTGATTAATACTATTGGAATGACCAATGATTAATTAACTATGGTATACTTTGTAACTGGAAAAGAATGCGATTATTTAATAATGCTTTGTAACTAGGAAAAGAAGGTTACTGATTCTATGTAAAACAATTAATGAACATTTTCTGTAATACTACATTCATGGTACAGAAATGTTCAACACTGGGCTATGAATGCCCCAAATGAAAACTGTAACTGTCAATATTATGTGACTTAATGTCCTTCACCTCATGAGCTAACTACCCTGAATTACTGCAATGTCCATTTGTCCTGTCTATCCTAGTGATCATGGAGCACTACCTTTGGGTTTGCACTACTTCTACGTTGGTGTGTCTTGTCAAAGCGTGGTGTTGACACGACATGCTGTCCACCACCATGAGCGATGAAGACGTTATTATGGTCCCACTGTTTGGTGTACCTAATGTACTGCCAAAATGAGAACATGAAATATTACTACGAGAGTTCAGTGTCTTGGCTACACTGATGAATTCTGATGGGAAAAGAACTGCAAATTGTGTCACTTGGTGTTGTACTTCTGTGGAAAGATATGGACTTTCAGAACAGCTGTGTGCAAACTAAAGTGCTACAACCATGATGCATTCCTTCCCTTTCCTATCCTAATTCTTGTCACATAGTGAAAATAATTTTTTGCTAACATTATTTATGTTCATGACTATACATTTTTTTTGATTCGCTGAACTCCAGTACGAGTCGATATGATTTTTGCCATTATGTTTATTTATTGCAAAAATACCTAAGACATTTTTCCGATTTGTTCTCAAGTACAGTATGTGCACTCTTGTCTTTTATATTGTATATACATTTTTTTTAGTATTTTATTTTAATGATATGTTCTGAACTACAGTGCATGTGCACTTATGTTGTGTGTTAATATGTTTTCTACTGAACTTCAGTGCCTGTGCATTTTTCTCATTTTTCAATATGATTTGTACTATTCTGTATATTCAATACTTCAATGCGTATGCACTTATGTCATTTGTTACTAATTGTATTTACATTTCATCATTTACTGACATGTTTTCAACTGCAGTGCATGTGCACTCACGTCACTTGTCAACATAATATTTTTTCCCAGTCTGTTTATTTGTTCTGAATATGCTAAATAATTTTTTCAGTGCCTGTGCACTTTGTTATCTGTCAAATAATTTTTATATACATTTTTCTGATTTGCTACTATGTTTTGTACTCACTTTGTCTTTGTCTGAAATGTTTTGTACTCGGTGCATGTGCACAACATTTAACTTATGTACTAAATTTGAATATTCTGTAAATTGTAAAAATTTCTTGCGATGGCAAGTCCAAATGACTCACCATCGCTGCCAAATTTTTGCCCCCCCAGTGGAGGGTTATGAAACACGTATGTAACATAGCAGCGATGGCGAGGCATTGTAGCATCTGTGACCAGAGAGTATGCGCTTGACCGCTCGAGTGTTGCGAGCAGTACGATAGTAGCAGTGCAGTTGAGTGGTACTCTGTTAGTAGTCGTTGAGAGCAGTTCTGTAGTAGCCGTCATGCAGAGCAGTCGGTCAGTAGTAGCAGCCCAGTGCGGTTGTGTGATGTAGTCTGTCGACAACACTGGTCAAGATGCTGAATGAGGTATATTGTTAATTAAGGTAATCATCAGATAATGTAAAGTTTATTTATTGTAATTAATTTCCAACAAGTGCCCCAATAATAATTTTGATTTCAAAAGCAATTTTACAAAAAAAAAAAATTTATTTTTAACGATTTCGTTCCACTTCCCTTAAACAAAAGTCTCAGTTAAATTAAAAAAAAAAAGGGAATATTATTATTTGCAATGCAGTTCCTCCAAGCTGTGCGCAAGAATAAGAGCAGAAATGTGACTAGCAGTTACAATGAGGTAAGAATTTAATTCTGATTTTTGTACAGGGCCAAAGACCGATATTTCGGTTTAATTAAAATTTCATTATCACTGAGATTTTCTTATCACTGAATTGACTTTCATTTTGTTTTGTGAGGAATTTATACTTGAGTCAGATTGCTAATTTTTGTCTAATTGTCATTGTCAGTAAATTTATTTGCTGGGAGATTACGTTAGGTTGTATTCTTGTTAACATTCAAATTATCGTCCGGTCAACATTCTGTGGGAAGGTTTCATTTGGCTCCCATTTCTATATAATATTGTCTTTTAAATTTTTGTGGGGAGGTTACAACCGTTCTACTCTAGAATAGCGCGTGGGATATATGGACACTTAAATCTTTCCACACAGGCTCTGGTTTATTTTACTTTACTAGCAAGGCCATTTATCCCTATGAAGGTGAGCGTCAACAAAATATTTTCGCACTCTTAGTGCGACTCGCCACTTTCACGCACATTAAGTTTCATCAGAAGGAGATCTCATTAATTGCAGAACCCGTTATGACTTGAAAGTGGGACACGCTAATTAGAGTCCTTGCACCATAACAGTTTTTAGTCTTTTGTCGTTTCATATTCTTTCTAATGAAAATCTTCTTTTCACTTTGAGGATTTCCCTTCGTAAACCGACTTATTAAGAGTAAAGAGGTGTCAGCGAATGAACTTCTTCTGTGCGACACAGTGAGCATACCGCTGGTGTCAATGTTAATGGTTTTTTTTAATACTGTTCATGCAAACATGTTCTAGTTTGAGTGCACTGCACAAGGCGACTCAGCTGCCCCTACCGCTATCGTTTCATGCAGCGTGCAATGTTATATCTAGCCTTCAAAACCACGCGCGAGATTTTCATATTCTCTCGCCCGCTACGCGCAAACTGTTAGTCTTACAGAAAAAATGAAGAGGAGCTTTTTTTGTAGGATATTCAATGTAGTTAAATTTTGTACCGGTATACATTTTTGCTGGAGGCCATTGTTTTCGTTATTCCAGAAAAACGTACCCAAAAGACCTTCAAACGCACCTCCACCGCCACACTCACCCCTCACAAGTCAGGATTTCTAGTACCTTCATCGTGGCACACTCGCCTTGCACTAAGCGAACTATTCCCTACATTCGACCTTTTTTTGTTCTGTATTGACTGGGCTATTACGCCACCAGCACAATCGGCTTCTAGGTTAACATCATTAATTTAAATTGCCGTGAGGGTAATGAATGAAAAACGATTTCTGTAAACGTTACGCTAAAACTAATTACGTTGACAATTAGATGTAAACTTGAGCCTTGCAAGTATTGCAGTTTCTAACTCAGAAGGCCTGAAGAATACAGCGATGTAATTATTTTATGCTGTTAAAATTTACGAAATGGTTTTGTAAAATTTACGTAAACCTTAATTTTACAAAAATGTTCAAATGTGTGTGAATTCCTAAGGGACCGAACTGCTGAGGTCATCAGTCCCTACACTTACACACTACTTAAACTAACTTATGCTAAGAACAACACACACACCCATGCCCGAGGAAGGACTCGAACCTCCGGCCGGAGGGGCCGCGTAGTCCGTGACATGGCACCTCTAACCGAGCGGCCACTCCGCGCGATTTTAATTTTACAATTTGTATGTGGTTGACTAAGCCGGTGGCCTAATAAGGCGTGTCAGTGAAGACCAGGAAAGGTCATATGTGGGAAATAATTCGTGTGTCGCAATTTTTGTTCAGTGGTAGGAGGGAGTTCCATGAACAACATACTAGAAATCCTGACAGGTGGGTACTGAGCGTGGGAGAAGAGGTGCGTTTGAAGGTCACTTTTGTACGTTTTTGTTGAATAACTCGGAAACTACGCGCTCTAGCGGAAACGTATCCCGGTACCAAATTCAACTAGATTAAATTTCCTACAAAAACGATCCTCTTCATTATTTTCTGTCGGACTGTCAGTTTGCGCAAACTGAGCAAGAGAATATGAAAACCTCGCGCGTGGATTTTGAAGGCCAGATATAACTCTGCAAGTTGCATAAAACGACAGCGGTAGGTGCAGCTGAATCGCCTTGTATAAGATACAAAGTAGTCCTTCAGTAATTTATAGTGGGAACCTTATGGCTCAGCCTATCCGAATTTTATCTTGAATATGGTAAAGTTTACTTCCGCAAGTCCGTTATACACGAGTGACTTTCTGGTCATAATCGGTTACTCGTATGTGGGTGAACGTCACGAACTTGCGAGTGAATCAGTCCCCAGCCACCTGACGAGTGGGTGAATGACGACAGTCATTAATTGACTGCGATGAGCGTGGAGTTCTAAGACGATGAGTATGTTGTAAACTGCACATAGGTAGAATCAGGGACTGTGAAGTCCTCTGCTGACAGCAGAACTTTCCCTACTCTCGCCGAGCTCGCTGATGTTATAGTAATGAATTTTGTTCTTTTGTTTCTTCTTAATCTTTATCTTATTATTTGCCTTGTTTTCACGAGACACTGCAAAAGTTGCACTAGTGGCATTTTTCTAACTAGTGTTCTCCCAAAAGAGAGATAAGATATCTGAAAGAAAGATTTTGACGTTTTATGGTACCTGGACAAGGATAGGTTTGCACGAGGCATAAATAAGTGCTTAAATAGATAAACTTTTTAAAGAAAACTGTTTCAACGGTAATTTTCGGTGTTATTTGTCACTCATAAGACAAAATACAAAATAAAATAACTATTGTTTGCTCCCTTCTAAACATCGTTTGGTGCGCTTATAAGTAAATGTTCTCTCGACCAAATAAAATGTTTTGACGTGGTTTTTAATATGGTCTCAGGTACAAAAGTGTGAAGGGTGATATAAGACCTCTGTCAAGAACACACGCTATGAATTTTGCTTTGGTCATTAACGAATTCTGTTACCATTACGTCTTTCTAGATTCTGTCACTATACGTATTCCGATTTTTTCGTAAAAAGAATAGTTCTTCATAACTCAGTTTCGCAGTTAAGCTGCCAAACTGCACTACTGGCAGCTCTCACAATACATGCTATTTGGGCTCTGGAGTGCAAACGAGAACACTCATGATAGGCAAGACGCAGTACAGGAATAAAACGCCTGTAGTCCCACTTACCACGAGGAGCCTACGAAGATGGTTTGATAAGTCTGGTAAAAATGCAAGAAAAAAATGTTTGTTTCGTAAACAACTACCCTTACTTCTCCACATGCTCTCCTTTGAGGAATACACAATTGGTCCAGGGATCCACCAACTTTTTCATTCCATCAAAAGACTAGGTTCTGTCAAATTCTGCAACGATTACTTCTTTTGATGAAAAGTTCTTCCTAGCAAGCCAAAGTTTAAAGCTAGGGAACAGGAAGAAGTTATCTAAAAATGGTTCAAATGGCTCTGAGCACTATGGGACTTAACTTCGAGGTCATCAGTTCTTAGAACTTAGAACTACTTAAACCTAACTAACCTAAGGACATCACACACATCCACGCCCGAGGCAGAATTCGAACCTGCGAACGTAGAGGTCGCGCGGTTCCAGACTGTAGCACCTAGAACCGCTAGGCCACCCCGGCCGGCGAAGAAGTTATCTGAGGCTAAGTCTGGTAAACACGGTGGATGAGGAACGAATAAAAACCGAATTCGGCACTGTTATCTGATGTGTTGGGTGGTGCATTATCCTGGTGAAGGAGCATAATTTTGCGTGCCAACGCAGTCCTCAGACGATCCAACAACGTAGCATAAGAAGGTCTAATTATGGTTCTGCTTTTTCTGCAAGTAATCTATGAGGACTATTCTTGGGGAATCCCAAAAAACAGTGACCATCACCTTACCAACTGACAAAATGGTGAAACATTTTGGGTGACAAAATGGTCTTTGCCTTCTTCCGTACACTTTCACCAGCCTTCGTCCACTGTTTTGACTGCCACATTGACTCTGGTGTGTAATGAAGGGTACAGCTTTATTCAACAGTCGCAAATCGGCGCAAGAAACCTTGCGGCCTGCGATTAAGCAGCGCCAGACATTGTATTGAATCTCTGTGCGGGATGCGCTTTTGGTCGACTGTGAACTATCCCGGCACCCACCTCGCACGCAGCTTGCTCATAACGAGTTCTTCGTGCAGGATATTATGCACGCATACAGTTGAGAAGCCTACACAGCAATGTCACGAATTTTTATTCGGCGGTCTTCCATTATCGTATCATAGATATTGTGGTGATCTCAACTGGACGGCGTGCTTCGTCCTCGGAGCTTGTCAGACCACGTTTAAATTCATTAACCCAAAAGTAAATGGTCTTCAGTGAAGGTGCAGAGTCCGTGTGAAATTCATCCGATTCTGTTTTTATTTGTGCGCCAGTCCAATCCTTCAAATGAAAATGTTTAATGACAGCACGAACGTGTGAAATTCATCCGATTCTGTTTTTATTTGTGCGCCAGTCCAATCCTTCAAATGAAAATGTTTAATGACAGCACGAAACTAGGTTTTTCTCCATTTTCAATCGCAGACGACACACAGGCACATTCAGACGGCTGTCAACAATGAACTGTACACTGTTGAAATTTTTTTATATGCTCCCTGGAATAATCAGAATTACCCACCATGAAGGCACAAAAAAAAGTTCCATTCTTTCGTGGAAATGTACCAGATGCATCAAACCACCCTCGCATTGATACACGATAGGTGCTTGTGGAAAAGGAGCCTTAGATTGGTGTCTGCCGAAAACCAACCGCTCAGGGCTTCGATATTACTGGTCGACCGAGGAAAACTTAGGTGACAGGTGTTGGAGGCAAAGAAAAAAGTAGCTCTTCATTGGAGAAAGCTTTTTCGAAAACACCCATCGCAGTTGTTGGAGCGAGAGCAGACCACTTCGGCACTGATGGTCTCCACGAAGCGTTAGCCTTAGATGCGTTGCCACAGTTCCACAATATTCCTTGCTTCCGCTCGGCGCTCAGGAGGGGCGCAACAAAGAGATTAGCGTCCATCCTGGTAATGCCCCCTCTAGATAACACGCTCTCAACACCACTCACCGGCGCTCTCTCGCTGTTGTTCGTGGCGCATTTCCCATTCAAGCCTTAAACTTTCATCGGCAGGAGCCCTTCTGAAATGTTTCGCACATTACGTGGGCTGCTGTATCAGGTGCCCGTTAATACATAGTCAGCTAAGAGCTTAAAGCGCGTGGACCACCACCTCGTTCAAATCCTCACTCACATCGACTTATCCATCAGGTTCGTATGTTCCATTACTGACAATATTTCACTCCGATGCTGGTGATAAAGTCAGTATACCAACAAATCCAGATAAGTGCGAACAGGACTCGCAGACCGAGGGTTCTGTACCAACTCAATTATGGATGTAGCTAGTTCATCTATCACAGGAATTGAGTATCTCGACGATTTTTGCTTGTTATCGATATCGACACCAACAAGACAACTGTCTCAGGAATTCAAAGATTTCTGAGAATGACAGAAAAGCAGTTTTTCCGTGTGAAATAATTATAAATTAACAATTTTCGGTTTTTTTCCTTTGCTTGTGCTGTGAAACCTTGCTTCTTGACAAATTTAATGATTCTAGGGCTACGGAAGTACCCTAAAGGTTTTATTGAGCGAGTTCTCGAGTATGAAAATATGTGACATAAACGACCGTATCTTTTCATTGCATTGATTTAGAAGCTTACAGTTCTTACACCTCCAAGGAACGATCGAGCTTAGTATGTGCCATAAATTTCAATTTGATAGTCTATCCATTCCAAAGAAAAAGGGGTCTTAACAGACGGACAGACAAATACCAGTTGGATAACAAATGAACAAAAAAAATTATTTTCCTGTGATATAATTTCAAATAAACAATTTTTGGATTTTTTTTTCTTTAGTTGTACTAGGCCACCTTCCTTCTTACCGCCCTATTTCAGGATTGTAGGCAATGGGTAGTACTCTGTGGTTTCTGATGAGTGATTTTGCATCAAAATTTGTGAAATAAATTGCTGTAACTTCTGATTGCGTTGACGTAGAAGCTTCAGTTTTTTATAGCGCCAAGAGACAGTAGTCCTTAATATCTGACATAAATTGCAACTCGATACATGTACCATTTGCCGAGAAAATGTGTTTTTTACAATCAGGGAGCCCGACGGACGGATGATATAAGGGTTCCATTTCTAACAATTAACGTACGGAGCCACAAAAATTTTTCTAGGAAGGACTGCCTAAAACAACAAATAGAATTCAGTTTCTCTTTCAACTTGCTAGTGCCCTCCACACCATTATTCCATTATCCGTCAGTCCACCGCGAAAAAAATAAAAAAAATTGAGACGTTATCTTTCGTGAAGCGGTGTACGAATCTGTCTTATTACCGACAGTACGCAAGTACGCTAGACGTAGGACAAAGACAGCTACTTTTTCTATAGACTCAGCAGCGCTTGAAACTCATTTTATCTTCTTCTTTCTTTATCTAGCAGGTTGTGCAGCCTGTTTCGACGTCATTGTCTTAACGGCTCTATTTGTCCATCATTCTTTTCCTCACTAGTCGCAATCCGTTTGCTGATCTTTTTTTGGAATATTAGCGCGGTTAGTTGCATTGAGATGTTTCTCGGTTTTGTTCTATAGTCCAGATTTTTGCTTCGCACATGTAATTCTGCTCTTATTTCTACGTTTATTTTCTTGTATCACATTACGATCTCATCAAACATCATTTCGGATAGTCTTTATTTCTCTTTCGTTAGAATTCAAATGACGTTTAAATACCGGAGAGTAAGAATAGCCATGGTTTTGTAACAATTCATTTTGGTCTCTTTACCTTACTTTTTAGGGTTCCATTCTTCAATCGGTAAAAACGGAACTCTTATAGGATCACAATTTGTTGGCCATCTGTCTGTCTGCCTGTCCGACTTTTAAAAATCCTTTTCCTCAAGAAAGGTAGACGTATCAATCTGAAATCTGTATCACACCCTAACATTTACGGTTCCTTGGCGGTGTAAAAAAATTGAAGTTTCTAATTCAATGCAATCAAAAGATATGACCATTAATGTTCCATATTTTCTTTCATAGTCAATAACTCACTCATCAAAATCTGTATGGTACTGCCCATTGACGTAGACTCATGAAATTCGGCAACAAGCAAAGTATTATAGTACAAGCAGAGAAAGAGTCCGAAAATATTTAATGTAATTATATAAAGCGAAAAAATATTTCCTGTCAATCTCGAAAGCCCTGAAGTTCCCTGGACCGATATCTTGGCAGTATGGATATCGACAACAGGCAAATATCGTTGGGATTCTCGATTTCCGGGATGGATGAACTAGATATATACCTAATTAAGTTTGTACGGAACCCTCAGTGCGTTAGTCGTACTCTACTCGCACTTACCCAGAATTTTTTTTCAGTTTTTGTGAGTGTGCTGTTAACGCGATTGAATGCTTCTGTTTTTCTTCCAAAGTCCACTCTTCTTGGTACCGTATCATACATGCTAGAAAGCTTAATGAAGTTTTCGTTTCGGTACCCTGCAAAAGTATCATGCTCTATAGCCGTATATAATTGCGAAAGTGTTGCCGAAGCAGGTTTTCTGCACGAACCGACCTCTTGATTATGTCCCATAAATCTTCGATGGGATTCACGTCAGGCGATATGGGCCGTCAAATCTTTGGCTGGCGTTGCCCAGATGTTCTTCAAACCGGTCGCGAACAATTGTGCTCAATAGCATGGCGCATTCTCATTCATAAAAATTACATCGTGGTTTGGGAACATGAACTCCATGAATGGCTGCAAATGATCTACAAGTAGCCGGACGCAACTATTTCCAGTTAATTATCGGTTCAGTTGGACCAGAGGAAACAGTCCAATCTTTGTAAACACAGCCCATACCATTATGCAGCCACCACCAGCATGCACAGCAGCTTCTTGACAATTGGGTCCCCGAGCGGTTCTAGGCGCTTCAGTCTGGAACCGCGCGACCGCTACGGTCGCAGGTTCGAATCCTGCCTCGTGCATGGGTGTGTGTGATGTCCTTAGGTTAGTTAGGTTTAAGTAGTTCTAAGTTCTAGGGGACTGATGACCTCCGATGTTACGTCCCATAGTGCTCAGAGCCATTTGAACCATTTTTGACTTCTGAGGTCATCAGTCCCCTAGAACTTAGAACTACTTAAACCTAACTAACCTAAGGACATCACATACATCCATGCCCGAGTCAGGATTCGAACCAGCGACCGCAGCGGTCTCGCGGTTCCAGACTGTAGTGCCTAGAACCGCTCGGCCACTCCGGCCGGCTTGACAATTGGGTCCATGACTTTATGGAGTCGGCACCACACTCGAACCAGCCCTTACAAACTAAAATCGGGGCTCATCTGACCAAGCTACAATTTTCCAGTCGTCTAGGATCCAACCGATACGGCTACGAGCCCAGGAGAGACACTGCAGGCGATGTCGTACTGTTAGCAAAGGCTCTCGGGTCAATTTTCTCGCCAGATTTCGCCGCACCGTCCTGACGAACAAGTTCGTCGTACATTCTACATTCATTTCTACTATTATTTAACGCAGTGTTGCTTGTCTGTTAGCACTGACAACTCTACGCAAACGCCGCTGCTCTCGGTCGTTAAGTGAAGGCCACTCCGTTGTCCGTGGTGAAGGTAATGCCTGAAGTTTGGTATTCTCGGCACACTCTTGACACTGTGGATCTCGGAATATTGAATTCCGAAACAATTTTCGAAGTTAAATCTTCATACGTCTAGCTCCAACTACCAATCCGCGTTCACAGTTTGTTAGTTCTCGCTGTGCGATTAGGTCGCATCGGAAACATTTTCACATGAATCGCCTCAGTAAATATGACAGCCTCACCAATGCATTGCACTTTTTTACATAGTATGTACACGATACTACCACCGTCGGTATATATGGGCAAATCGCTGTCCCAAGACTTTTGTCACCTCATTTTAAGTACAATAAACAGTTCGGTACAGAATTAAGACCCGTCTGATTTCCGCCTTTTTTCATATTTAAAAGAAACATTAATGTTCATTCTTATCTCTGGTTCTGCTAACATGAGAACGCCGTAAAGAATACTAAATGCTGATCGTATAAATGACATAGAGAGTGCTTTCTAAATTATCGAGGGAATGTGAAACACGTAGTTATCCTCATTCCTTAAACGTTATGTGGAGTACCAAAGGAAAGCTGAAAAGCGTTCATTCATTTCACTGTACTTGACTTCAGTTGTATTTTCTGTAACGACGTAGCTGTACGGAATACGCAACAATAGCATTAGCAAAGCCTTTCCTCTCAGCTAGTTGGGAGCGAGAGCGCAAATCGCATTGTGCACCTGAGCCTTCAACAAAAGGCCTCTCTTTCGCTTCTCATTACCTGCGAAGGAACATCCCTTGTAAGGCATGAGTGTGCTCCCTAATTATATCCCACGTCCGTCGGCACGAGTATCAGAAGAGAACATGCCAATAGGAACAGCCCGCTCCCACTCGAAAGATTCCGACGAAACTGCGCGCTTTTCATTAAATTCGCTTCTCCTTTCTTAACGAGTCCTAAAAACGCTCATTTTCGTCTTACATCCCAGCGTCCTTGGCGGGAGCTCTTTCTACAAGGTAAACTAATGCCAGCAAATTTGCATTGAATATTTCCCGGAAAGAAGCGGAGCACCACGCATCGATTTTCTGGTACACAAAAAAGTGGAAAGGTAGGCTGGGACTGCCAATTTGCCGAGAGGTTTCTGCAGAAGAAGGCGCATTCACAAAATAATCACGGGAGCCATTGGCGTTAACGTCGTACAATTCTGAATCAGTCCTCGGCAGCACTAACGAATTTGTTTACACTCATTCGAAATTAAACTTGTGTAACTCTTATAACACAATAATTGAAAAATCAGTGGTTCGAAAAGTATTATCAGCACTACAATGACATTTTCATAAAAATAAAATTCATTCAAAAGGCCATTTACATCAGGCAACTCCCAATAGTAAATAAAGAAGTCCTCATCGCAGCTGTTAATCACTTTTCTGAAACATCGTACGTTTCAACATCCATCGACTTCAGATTAATCGTTAAGAATAATTACGGGAAGTCCAGCAGCTCACAAGACATTTGAATACCGACTGACAATGCAGCAAGCCCGCCTGTTGTATACACCACTAGTTAAATTTTTATTTATATGTACAGCTTAATTATAAAATCTGTGAAACATTTAAAAAGATCAGTATAGGCAAGTGGCTAAATATAACGTAACAAATGATACAGTACGGGAAACAGAAACCTTCAATTTCTTTATTTGGTGCTAGGAAGTTAGTTTCGAAAACTGCCGACAGGGGCGACACTTACCGTAGCTGTTGCAAATGGCGGCGAAAGTATTTTGTGTTCTAGGACCTGCCTGCTGCCAGTCAGTAATGAATGAGCAGAGAGCTGTCCATAGCAAGTTTCAAAGAACATCACCAGTTTACAAAGTATGGTCAAGTGATGCAAGAAATTCGAGAGGATGGATGTTTGTGCGACCAAAACGGGGCGTATCAGAACAGACAATGTACTGTGTGAGGGACGTTATGTTGCGAAATCCCACGAAGTTTACCTACCAGCCTCGTGCAGAATCGAACATTGTGGGAAATCCTTCGTAAGCGTTTAAGAGTGGAGCCGTACAAATTGCAGCCGTAAACCCCGACGACGCACTCTGCACTTCTGCATTGATATTTATTGTGTGGCTACTTCATTTTAGCGTTTGTGTTTCACCTCTACCGCAGACACTCGAATATCTGCGAGACCGCATTGCGGCAGTTGATGTTATCGTCAGTCATGGTATGCTGGTTTGATATGGGCGGAATTGGCGTACCGATGAGGTGTGTACACCGTGTGACGAAAGGTGGGCACACAGAACATTTAAAAGCATCGTATAAAGGACTTCGAGAGTTCGTCTTTCACATACTGTACCATTTTTTACATTATTCTTCGTCACTTATCTGTACCGATTTTTTCGAACGTTTCGTGGACTTTATAATTATCCTGTGTAGTATAACCATACGCTCACATTCCATATCATTAAGCGTCTGACTCAATTTCTACTCACTTATAACGACCACTGATATCTCATTAGTGAAGCATGTTGGTTTTCTGTCTGTGACACATCGGGACAGTTCTTTACTTACCTCATTGCGTATTCAATACACAAGTATCACTGACGCTTATGAGCTTACTCCAGACTGTTTTGCATGGCGAGAACGGATTTTCCTATAGTTGATACGCCTGTAGATGATAAGATGGAAAACATTTTATCCCCTTCCACTTTGCCAAAGACCTTCCATAAAACAAACGAATGAAATGTATGAAAATATGGTTCCTCGTTTTCCCTAAATCTCCTTTCTATTTTCAGACATAGTGCTATAATAATAATGATGTGTGACTAGGGCCTCCCGTCAGGTGGACCTAAAAATGCTTTTCGAGTGGCCCTACATCTTCTAAACCCAATCTACTTTCAATTTTCCCTTTAATTTTTTGACAAAGTACTCTTGTGAGTATTTTTGACACGTGTGATACAAAATTGTGTTTTAATTCTCACTTTTATAATTAGTTTCTTTTGAAAATATATAGTTTTAGAACTTTTGTAGTTTGCTCCAATATTTGGCATGTTGCCCATAAGAGTTCTAATGGTATTTCGTCTCCCTCAAGAGTTCATAGGAACCTTTTGAGATGCACACGTAAGAACTGAATCTCTCACCTTTTCGCATTGTATCCTCATTTTCATTTAGCATTTCCTCTCAGCAAGTATACAAATCCTCCAAATATTATTTCCACGCTCTCATTTAATGCTTCAGTTATCCAGTTATCGTTTTCGTTTCTAATCTCTTTGCTTCTTGCTCTGCGCTCCCTAAAATGGTTATTTATTATTCATAACTGAAGGTTTAAAAAATATATATACGATCCTCAGCATGTAATCTCAAAGTGTCTCTTTGCTTCTTGCTCTGCGCTCCCTAAAATGGTTATTTATTATTCATAACTGAAGGTTTAAAAAATATATACATGATCCTCAGCATGTAATCTCAGAGTCTGTCAGGGAGGACACTCCCTGAATTATACACCTCTTTAGTCGAAGCAAGTAACTAGGCCTACATAAAGAACATGCATAATATATAAAATAGTGCTTTTAATGTTGGTTCTTATTGTAATCACATTTGCTGTATTTTATGCCGATTGTCAAGCTACTGTAATTATGTGTTTGTCTATAACCTTAGTTATTTCTTCCAGATGTATTATGTACCAGGTGGTTATAATTTGCAGCTCCTCTAGGAGGTTCAGTGTGGGCCGTAATTATCATACGGCCATGAAACTTGATAGGTACGCTAATGCTTTAATGTAGAACCGATTTACACTGAAAAAAAAAATAAATAAATTGGTTCCGGTTTTGGCCACTAGGTGCAAATCTGGCGCTGTACAGCATCTCGTCGACATATCCGGTGCTCACGTTGAACAAATTGTGTAAGAGGTGGTTAATAATAAAATCAACACTATGCCTTTCTCACTTGTTCGATCTTTTCTGCCCACATTCCGTTCCTAATCCATTACACTGGAAACATTTCTTCACGTATTTTTTGTATTCATAGCACCAGATTTGCACCTGATAGCCAAAATTGGAGCAAGTTTTTTTTTTCCAGTGTTAAATCGGTTCTGCATTAACGCTTCAGAGTATCTACCACGTTACGCTGCCATAGGCCTACTATAATTACAACCCATACTGGACCCCTGTGAGCAGTTGCACTTTGATTACAGTCACACGGTATGTAGGTAGCTGATGAATGGTGTCACACGAAAGCAAATATAAAACAATAAAAAAAATTTGGTCGGTCGTTGAGAGGGAGTGTTAGTACCCTGCAATCTAATAATTACCACGTCAAAGCTTATTTTCAACATTCAGCATATTCCGTTTGATGCTCCCTCCATAGTATTACTATTTTCACAAAAACAACGTAGCGCCAGTGGTCTCATGGAGCAAGTTGATTATGATGCAACTGTCTCTCGGGGCGAGTACACTGCAGAGTCCGAGGTCACAGTATGTGTAATTGTGAATACAAGAATTGCAGCGGCGCTGTGGTGCCCTGGAGACAAAAGAACGCCTAACTTTGCGCTGTGCGTGTTACTGTTGTCCGCAGGGCGGCCCCACCTTACGGCACTACTGCACGCGGAGTGCGGGCGGAACTTAGACGGCGTTGGAGTGTAGAACTTAGCAGCGCTCGCCGCCACATGGGCAGCGAGAAGCGCGCGCTCAGGCCAGAACGAATTTGCATATAATTACGGATGGGGTTATACCTGCAGAGAGCGGCCGCTGGCCAGCCTCCCTGAGTGGGTGGTAACGTTACAGCCACAGGGACAACTTTCTTGCCCAGTGGCGGCTGGTGCTTAAAGGCCAAAGGCAGAAACGCCCGAAACGATACACATAGTACGAGGGTGGCTTGAAAAGTTCTCGGAATCACCACGAGAGGTCAGCGCTAGCACAACGAGTTGTTCATGTGATATTCACTGGACTGTTGCCCAGTGGCGGATCCACGATTTTGTTTTGGGAGGGGCTTGACCCAGCTGAGCGTAGGCTTTCTGAAGGTATTAAAATCCTAAAAAGCACACATAATTTTATGTTGCTCATTTAACTCATAGCGAGTCTCCACGGATAACGCTTTGCCAATTCTTCAATTAATACTACCGCGAATTCTTTACAGACGAATGGAAAAACTGATAGAAGCCGACCTCGTGGAAGATCAGTTTGGATTCCGTAGAAGTGTTGGAACATGTGAGGCAATACTGACCCTACGACTTATCTTAGAAGAACGATTAAGGAAAGGCAAACCTACTTTTCTAGCATTTGTAGACTTAGAGAAAGCTTTTGACAATGTTGATTGGAATACTCTCTTTCAAATTCTGAAGGTGGCAGGGGTAAAATATAGGGAGCGAAAGGCTGTTTACAATTTGTACAGAAAACAGATGGCAGTTATAAGAGTCGCGGGGTATGAAAGGGAAGCAATGGTTGGGAAGGGAGTGAGACAAGGTTGTAGCCTATCCCCGATGTTATTCAATCTGTATATTGAGCAAGCAGTGAAGGAAACAAAAGAAAAGTTCGGAGTAGGTATTAAAATCCATGGAGAAGAAATAAAAACCTTGAGGTTCGCCGATGACATTGTAATTCTGTCAGAGACAGCAAAGGACTTGGAAGAGCAGTTGAACGGAATGGACAGTGTCTTGAATGGAGAGTATAAGATGAACATCAACAAAAGCAAAACGAGGATAATGGAATGTAGTCGAATTAAGTCGGGTGTTGCTGAGGGAATTAGATTAGGAAATGAGGCACGTAAAGTAGTAAAGGAATATTGCTATTTGGGGAGCAAAAAAACTGATGATGGTCGAAGTAGAGAGGATATAAAATGTAGACTGGCAATGGCAAGGAAAGCGTTTCTGAAGAAGAAAAATTTGTTAACGTCGAGTATAGATTTAAATGTCAGGAATTCGTTTCTGAAAGTATTTGTATTGAGTGTAGCCATGTATGGAAGTGAAACGGGGACGATAAATAGTTTAGACAAGAAGAGAATAGAAGCTTTCGAATTGTGGTGCTACAGAAGAATGCTGAAGATTAGATGGGTAGATCACTTAACTAATGAGGAGGTATTGAATAGAACTGGGGAGAAGAGGAGCTTGTGGCACAACTTGAAGAAGGGATCGGTTGGTAGGACATGTTCTGAGACATTGAGGGATCACCAATTTAGTATTGGAGGGCAGCGTGGAGGGTAAAAACCGAAGAGGGAGACCAAGATTCAGAAGGATGTAGGTTGCAGTAGGTACTGGGAGATGAAGAAGCTTGCACAGGATAGAGTAGAATGGAGAGCTGCATCAAACCAGTCTCAGGACTGAAGACCACAATAACAACAACAATTCTTCAATGACTTCGATAGGTTGTAGGCAGGCTTGACGTAACTGCTAGATATCCACAAAATACCGCCTTATTATATGTTTTATATCTGCACTACGTTTTGTTCTACGTATTTTAAGTTTTCTGGTAATATTACTGTTTGCGAATTAACTCTTGCACAGATCATTTAAGTGATGACATGACATGGTCGGACAATGTTGGAAACAAATAATGCAAGGGAACCACCAGCCTGATTCACTGCTGAATACTCTTTCACTGTTTTGAAAGGTATTTTTGTTTATTGACAATGGTGCTGCCGCTGCCCTGTGTTTTTTTTACGTCAGTCTGGCTTATTATCGCGCAGAACACGCTAACAAAATATTACGGCAAAATTTACAGTATGTTCTTGTGTCATCGCCTTGAATGCTTTGTAGCCAGCCTGCAAATTAATTTATTTACGCACAATATTTCTGGGTATGCTTCAAATGGCTCTGAGCACTATAGGACTCAACATCTGATGTCATCAGTCCCCTAGAACTTAGAACTACTTAAACCTCACTAACCTAAGGACATCACAAACATCCATGCCCGAGGCAGGATTCGAATCTGCGACCGTAGCGGTCGCGCGGTTCCAGACTGAAGCGCCTAGAACCGCTGGGCCACACCGGCCGGCTTTCTGGGTATACTGTCCCTTTACTTTACATATGTTTAGCATTAAAACAACAGCAACTAATTAAAGAAGCACCACAATACTATCGGCACTACAGAGATGCACTGTGCAAGCAATTGCACATTTATTTATACTAGAGCGCATAACAAAACGGGTGCATAACAATACGGCCACAAAACAACACGGAAACGAATACAAAATAGCTGTTCTGTCGATTGACGTGATATGAACGAAGTGCTTTTGCACCAAGCATCAAGCACTTTCTATGGAAATTACAAGCAGTATTTCTAATAGCAAATATTTTAGACCATTTTTTCTAGGAAGGCCCCTGTAGCAACCCATTCGATTGAAAAACACACAATATCATCAGAAAATGTTGCTTCTGCTGGCAGTATGTTTTACTTCAACTTGAACTTTATTATTATTTACCATCTTTAATGTCGTTTGTATCATAGATGCGATTCTATTTTTTGCAATAATTTCCTCCCATATTTCCGCGAATCAGTAATCGCACTCATATTGCATCCTGACCGAAAACATTCGAACTCTGTTAACGACAATGATGAATAATGCAGACTTCCTGGGTGCCAAACTTGTTTCATACAGCCGGTTGTATGTTTTCTGTCACTCCCTGCCGGCTTCCTTGAGGCAGAAGAGACGCTGTTGGTGTCAAACCCTCTTAAAAGTGCCCAGAGAGGACGCCTGGGCGAGAAATCCATTAACGCCACTCCCGGGATAGCCCTTGTGCCGCCGTCTGCTTTACAGGGCCGGTGAATTTTTAAAAAGCCCTTCCTTGAGAACGAGCCCAATATAGTCGGCTCTGGCTATACAGAAATGTGGTTCCCTGCAAATTACTAATAGCTTGCCACCTGTGGGGGAACACGACACTCCACGAGACAATTTAGCGCTACGACACCAAAGGACATCAGAGCAACGGCCCATAAATAACTAATGTGCCAAGCATTAGCCTTAATGCGGAAGCGCTATGAAATGCCCCCTTCCCGCCAGCGCGGCAGACTCACGTCAGGCTACGGATATCGGTTCATCTGCTCTTCGCCAAGCGCTGGTGAACACCGGCGCATATCGAATGAGCTATGGTTGTGATGAGCTAGTGCACACGTGCCTCAGGCCGAGCCTTGCGTGTGCTTTCTGGCTTAACGCTGGGTGGTTTCTTTTACCTAGCAAGTGACATATTGGTCTGTGGACCTTAATAGCTTCTGAATTAATTACTGAAGGAATTCTGTTTCGTACTAAAGATTTTCATGACGATGTGAGCAACGAGAAGGTACCATTTTCAGTAGGAATCAATGTCCGGAAGCGTATCTTTTCAACGCTACATGAACAAACTTAGAAAATTATGCATTCCATTCTTTTGCATCTGCTGTTTCTAAGTAACCAGGTAAAGTAATAACAACGCTCAATACCAAAGAAGGAATGGGACGTACACTACTCATATACGTTATTTTTCTTCATCTGACGCTCAGCATTCCGTTCCACAAACACAGATGCTAGCTTTGTGCATAGTTGCTGTATTAATTTTCAGTTACAAAGGTAATAATTACCAGTCGCAGGGAATTGCCTTCACTCTTTTTCCCGTTCAAAGCAGGAAAGTGAAAGATTTCTACAGTATAGGCAGTTTCTAAAAATAACAACTAAAGCTAATTGCCAGCCTTGCGCGCCATCTGTTTGCGAAAGCGCGTACTACGTGCTCACGGTGTCCAACTATACAGTATTCGTGCTTCCATGAAAATAACGTGCTCCTGTGAAAATAACTGCAGTACTGTTTTTCGGTATAGTGCCTCAGTGGGAATATCGTCTCTTGACATGGAGGTAACAATAAGAAATAAGAATTTGCCTCTAAACCCCAAATGGCAAAACATCATTTGGCAGTTAGTATGTAGCTGTATGGAAATAACCGATGTTTGAACAGTCAGTCCTCTTATCAGTTTTCCAAGAAGTGATTGACGCCATGAAAAACCGTTGGGAGAGCCGGTCGTATTTCACGGTCTTCGATAATGATTTCTTCAAATGTTATTTGTGCGAGAAAAAGTTGTTATTTAATTTTATAATCGTCGATGGTCTGGTACCCTTACGATTTTTGTGCAAAATGTTACAACATGACGCCAATCTCCTAGACCGCTTAATTACTCCCATAGTTGTGTTGCTATTTAGGATTGGTAAACTTCATATTATTTTCGCCGCAAATGTTATTAAACAGCACAGTTCTGAGATCATGCCGAATTTTCTGTACAATATTCGATGCTAACAGCTAAATGATTTAGCTCCTCAATAAATTTGTTCCTTAACTTAAATAAATTCTGTTTCTCCCTATTTGGTAACAGTTTTGGTATCTCGAATGTTACGAAGAGGTGGCCATTTGATTTATCTTTTTTTTCTGTCGTACCTATCTCCTTCCTTGCGAACGAATAATAACAGCATTTCCCAGAGCTGGGACAATGCTACTACGGAGTTCGGTATGTTATTTCGGTTTTACCAATGTTGGTAGCGGGCTGTCCTTCACGTATGAGAAAAACAAAGGGAGAAGAAGAGGCAAAAAGACCGAGATGTCGTCAGTTCTCTTCGAAAAACGGCCGTTAATATTTCATTTTGTAGATTAATTTAATGATCTTTTTTAAATTTCATTTCGGGGCAACTAAGTGCCACTCCAACATAATTATTAATTTATCTTTCCCTTCGTCTTTCTCCAAAATAATTTCATTTTTTCAGAATGAGCTCTTTTCCTCTCATCTGACCGTTGGACACCAGTTGCTTTTCTGTTTTATCTCTTTCAAAACGTTTGAATTTCTTGGCCTCTAGTCTGAATTTGATTGAGTAAGGTATTTTTTCTATGCCCTTTCTTTTGTCTTGGCTCCCCACTCATTTTCTTTGCCTGTTTTTCTAAGAATATACGGATCTTTTTTGCTAGTCGTCTTCCTTCATTCTCTCTTCGTGTCCATAGAGCGCACAATTCCATATCTAGTCCAGAAAAATGGTTCTTAATTGGACCTACTATTTCTAAGATTTTTCTTTCCATCTTTCCCAAATCTTCTGACCCTTTTTGTGCATTCAGATAAAAGTAGTGTTGCCGAGCATAGAGGGTTTCTAGTTTTTCATCTGTATTATAATTCCTTAATTTAACATCTTTAGACAATTTTGTTATTTTTTTAGATATTTCACGTCCACGTTTGCTCTTCCCATTTCCTCAATTCTGTTTTCAATTTCTTCCGTTTGGCTTTTTAAGTTTATATTTTCGCCCAGATATTTCAGGATGTCTGTTTCTGACGTTGCCATACTTGCTTTTTGAAATACTTAGTGAGTTACTTTAACTGGTCATTTGTTCTGTTCTTTCAGATGCTGTTTGTAGACCTACCTTTTCGTCTGTCTCCTTTCGAATTTATAGTCTTTTCTTTGCGTTCTCTAAGATTTCATCTATTACTAAAAGCTGGTCTGCAAAGTCTAAACGATTTATTGGTTCTTTCCATCTACCCAGGTTTATCTAGATACTAGCTCCGTCCCACAATGTTACCCGCTGTTATGCAGTTATTTATATAGGCTATATAAAAAAGACTGAGTATTTATGTATTCGAATCTTCTAGCAGTCCATCTCCTCCATCCGCCTCCCTCTGACCATCTCCTCTTTCCCCCCTCTCTGTCCATCTACCCCCCCCCCTCTCTGTCCACCTCCTCCACCCCCACTCTCCGTCGATCTCCTCTTTCAAATGGTTCAAATGGCTCTGAGCACTATGGGACTCAACTGCTGTGGTCATAAGTCCCCTAGAACTTAGAACTACTTAAACCTAACTAACCTAAGGACATCACACACATCCATGCCCGAGGCAGGATTCGAACCTGCGACCGTAGCGGTCGTGCGGTTCCAGACTGTAGCGCCTTTAACCGCTCGGCCACTGCGGCCGGCGATCTCCTCTTTGCCCCTCTCTATGTGTCCATCTGCTCCTCTTTCCTTTCTCCCTCCATTTCTGCCATTCCCCTGTTCCTGTCCATCTCCCCCTCTTTTCTTTCTCTGTCCATTTCCTCCTTGCCTCTCTACCTCCTCCCCCTTCCTATTTGTGTCCATCTCCTCTTCCCCATATCACTGTTCATGTTCTTCTACCTGCTCTCTCTGACGATCTCCTCCTCTTTCCTTTCTCTATCCATTTCCTCCTCTCCCCTCTCCCTATCCATCTCCCTCTATTTTCTTTCTCTGTCGATTTCCTCTTTACTCTCACTGTCTCCTCCTCCCTCCCATTTATGTCCGCGAAAGGCAAAGGTCCCGAGTTCGAGTCTCGGTCCGGCACACAGTTTTATTCCGCGAGGAAGTTTCATATCAGTGCACACTCCGCTGCAGAGTGAAAATCTCATTCCGGAAGCAACTATGTAAATCTAAAGAGGTTCAAAAATCAGGTAACCAGTTGCAAACTAAGGTTTCTTAGCTCTTGACTTAGGTTTCGATATTCGTAAAAATATCTTCTTCAGATCTTCAGAGCCACTACCCCTGAAGAAGATTTTTTACAAACATCGAAACCTAGGTCAAGGGCTAATAAATTTTTGTTTGGCTGTGTGAACTGGTTGGCTGATTTTGTAACTTTTTCAAGCACACACTTAAATCTTAAACAACCAGTTCACACAGCTGAATAATACTGGAGGCAAACAGCCTCTTTGTCTGACTCCTGATACAATTTGGAAGGGACCAGCGATTGTTTCGAGAAGTTTAACTTCAGATATTGTGTTTTGCACGAGTTCGTTTAGTTATTTCCAGATTGGTGGACGATCGAGCTCCTTCAGGGTGACCAGGGTGACAGTGATTTGAATACCCAAGTGCAGGACTGAGCGAGTGTGTTTACCGGTGTGCAGACTTCCCGCGCGTGGAGGTGGGCCCGGAGAACCCGTACCGCGTGGAGCGCGACGGCACGGCCACGCTGCGCTGCTCCGTGGACGCGCGGCCGCGCGCCACCTCCATCGAGTGGTCGCGCGAGGGCCGCGTCATGGCGAGCACCGAGCAGCTGACGGTGTCGCGCGTCACGCTGCAGGACGCGGGCCGCTACACCTGCTCCGCCAGCAACGGGCTCGACCGCCCGGGCCAGGCCGACGTGCTGCTCGAGGTGCTGTACGCGCCCATGGTCTCCATCGACAGCGGCGCCGGAGGTACCGTCAGCCACCGCGAGGTCGAGGAGGGCGAGACCGTCAAGATCAGGTGAGACCCCCCCCCAAATTCTGCACGCTACTCCGAGGGCTCGGCCATCGAGGGGCAATGGAGGGCACCACCACACCTTGCCTGCCCTGTCCTCTCCCCTGCCTTGCTCTCTCCACCCATCCAGACAAATGATCAACCCAAACCAAACTCTCAATACCCCTTGCAAACAGACCAATTTGTTCGAAGCTGAACAGACCCCATCTGATCAAAAGTGTCCAGGCACCTATTAGTGGACATTAATAAGGTATGTGCCCATCCTTTGCCGGTACGCTAGGTGACAAAATTCGTGGAATGCCTCACAATATCGTGACAGACCTTCTGCCTGGCACAGTGCAGCAACTGGACGTGGCACGGACTCGACGAGTTGTCGGAAGTCCCCAGCAGAAATACTGAACGTGACTTCCTCTGTAGTGGTCTGTAATTCAGAAAGTGCTGCCAGAGCACAATATGGTGCACGAACTGACCCGTCAATTACGTCCCGTAAATCTTTGACGAAATTTGAGTCGGGCGATCTGGGCGACCAAATCGTTCGCTCGAATTGTCCGAGATATTCTTCAAACCGATTGTGGCCCGGTGATATGGCACATTACCGTCCGTAAAAATTCCACCGTTGTTTGGCTTCAGTGGTCTCCCAGTAGCTGAACCTAACCACTTCCAATCAATAATCAGTTCAAACGTCCTGGCAGATTAAAACTGTGTGCCGGATCGAAACTCGGTCCGCCACACTCTGCTGCAGAGTGAAAATCTCATTCTGGAAACATCCCCCAGGCTGTGGCTAAGCCAAGTCTCTGCAATATCCTTTCTTTCAGGAGTGCTAGTTCTGCAAGCTTCACAGGAGAGCTTCTGTAAAGTTTGGAAGGTAGGAGACGAGGTACTGGCCGAAGTAAAGCTGTGAGGTCGGGGCGTGAGTCGTGCTCGGGTAGCTCAGATGGTAGAGCACTTGCCCGCGAAAGGCAAAGGTCCCGAGTTCGAGTCTCGGTCGGGCACACAGTTTTAATCTGCCAGGAAGTTTCATATTAGCGCACACTCCGCTGCAGAGTGAAAATCTCATTCTGGAATAATCAGTTCAGTTGGACCAGAGGACCCAGTCCATTCCGTGTAAATGCAGCCCACACCATTATGGAGCCACCACCAGCTTGCATTGTGCCTTGTAAACAATTTGAGTCCACACCTTCTTGGGGTCTGCACCACTCTCAGACCCTACCACCCACTCTTACCAACTGAAATCACGAGCCCAGGAGAGGCACTGCATTTTGTGCTGTTACCGAAGGCACTTGCGTCGGTCCTCTTCTACCGTAGCTCAATAATGCCATATTTTGCTGCACTGTCCTAATGAATATGTTCGTCATTCGTCCTACATTAATTTCTGCAGCTATTTCACGCAGTGTTGCTTTTGTTATTTCTGAAACAGTATCTCCTACGCATCTAGCAGAAAGCCGTCTTCATCCACTTCAAATTGGCGGACGATTTCTTCACAACACTGCTCCCATTACTGATCTGCATTCAAGTCTTTTGGGACCCACTGAGATGAAACTTCCTGCATTCCCAAAATACTCACAACAATGGCCTGAGCACGCCTATGGGAGATTCCAAATGTGGTTTCAATGTGCTGCAACCTTTCAACAATCGTGCAAAATTGTATTGTGAATTGCTGTCATTGTTTCATCAGTGGCAACAGTGACATGCCTTCTGCTCCTTGGCGCATCTTCCACACTTTTCTTCCACATTTGAAGTTGGCGATCTAGTTTTTCAGTATTGCATAAGACGGAGTGCTGCCCTTAAGTATATTCCGCATGTCCTCTGCAATTTCCTTGGTCGTCATTCCCTTCAAATTAAGATATACAGATGCATCTGTTATGTACGAGGTGTGGCTGTAAAATAACAGAACTACTGCTGTAAAGCATTTTATGTCAAAAACATAGATATTTTGTGATTGTCACCCTCAGTATACACCTCTCCCCCTGCAATGCTCCATGTGAGTTTTCCATTGATGAAAACAGTGAGCTCCTTAATGGCACATGCTGCTTTTTCTCTCACTGCTTCAACAGACTGAAATCTTGTTCCTTTTAATGTAGATTTGAGCTTGGGGAATAGATAAGTCATATGGTGGTAGATCAGGTGAATAATGTGGGTGGTCTAACACTGAGACGCTGTACTTCACTAGTAACCTCCTAACAGACAATGTGGCATGAGCTAGTGCCTTGTATTGGTACAGAACTCATGATTTGTTGTTCCACAATTAGGTCGCTTTTTCTTATTTTCTCATGGAGTTGAGCAAGAACCTCAGTTTAATAATGCTGATTAATAGTTTGATCTTCTGGAACCCATAGAAAGTACACAATTCCATGAATATCAGAAAAAACAATCATTTTTGTTGTTCTGAAGTATCTGCAGTAGAATAACGCACAAATTGAGAACTTTTCTTCTGTGCATGTGTTAAAATGTTGAGCTCTACTTGCCAGTGGATAAATTGTTAGCCAGAATAACATAAAACATGTGTTTCAGCCATTTTCATTTTCCTGAGTTTGAAAAGTTGTGGAAAAAGTACTCTACTAATTCCTTTTGTACTTCATAAAGATGATGAGAAATTCAACTTATTCATTTAATATAAGTGATTTGTGGACTGCATTTTGTATGTTTGCCACTGAATTGTTTAGTCTGATTCTGGAAATAAGTAACTAGAAATTTGTATTTGTACCTTTCAGATGCAATGTCTCAAGCAATCCAGCCCCCGTCACAGTTGAGTGGGTACGAGAGGGACACCCTGAATTTCGTCAGAATGGTCATACTCTCTTGCTGAGTCGAATAACAGCTGAGGCTGCTGGTACATATACCTGCAGAGCTGTGAATTACCTCAATCCATCAGGACCCCGCAGAGGACGACTTGAGAAGGTATGCTGGAGTAATAATATTCTTATATTGAATACACAACATATGTGCCACTCTCAACCTGAGGCCTAAGTGACCTCCACCCAAACCTCCCTCCCTTTCTAAGAAGTCATTCTTTTCTCCTTGAAGAAAGGATGCATAGTTCCATTCTAAAAGCTACAATTAATATCATTAGCTACAAGTGTTTCTGTTGCCAGTGCTAGGAAGTGTGGCTTCTGACAGCAAGTACTGACCGGTTTCTGCCTATTAATAATTTCCTATTGAAATGAATGAGAGTTAGTTAAAAGAAAAACATTCTATCTGATCTTTCAAATTGCAGGTGGGGAATGCGAGCATATCGCTCCTGGTGCGGCACCGACCAGGCCAAGCTTCCATCTCTCCAGATCGTCCTGTTGCACAGGAGGGATCAGGTGTGACCCTGACTTGCTCAACAAATCCTCCTGGCTGGCCAGTGCCACAGTACAGGTGGTGGCGTGACGGTGGTGGTAGTGGCATAGGTGATAGTGGTGGAAATGCAGTTACAGTGCTGGCAACAGGCTCGAAGTACAGCATACCATCAGCACAACTGTTCTCTGAGGGTCGCTATATGTGCCAGGCCACAAATGAAATGGGACCTGGGGAACCAGCATCGGTTACACTTGAGGTTTACCAGCCACCAAGATTTCTTGCCAAACTGCAGCCACACATAACAAAAAGGTAAGTGTTCTTAGTTGCTTTTTTTGCAGAATTCTGGTATGTGTGTGTGTGTGTGTGTGTAATTTTGTTCCACTTATATTTTGTGTTACTGAAGCAATGAAAAGTCACTGTATTAAGTATTCTGTCTCCTTCATGTAACTTCTGAAACTGTTGATAGGCTTTAATCTTCTGATCTCTGAATTTATTGTCAGATCAATGTAAAATAAAATAAAATGAAATAAAAATTAGCAAATGTTATAGACATATAGTCCTGAATCATTTCTACTACTGCATCAAAAATGCATACAAAGGAACAAATACATAAAATTGTAATGCAAATAATTTTGTTAAAACAGCTCAAAGAACATCCCCACAGAAAATTCTACAAGAAGACTCTCCCTTCAACACTTACATTTTGTTTGATGTAAAGTCTGTTGACATTCTTCAAATATTGTGATAGTACATTATTAAATTATAATTTTGGCATCCTCCCAGTTTATGCAAATAGGCTTCTTTCAAGTAAAGTTTTAAATAAGCCTTTTAACTAATATTTTTTGTTGTTTTTATATATAATTGTTATTGCCAAATTTATTCATTGCTGCATGTTGTGTATTTACTGCGATTTCTCTATTTCTCAGACCTTTATTCTCAGTTTACTTAGATTTTATTTTGCTGCAGTCTCTTCATTTATCTGAAAGTAGATCAGTTTCTTTGTGGGTCTGACTACTGTAACTCTAGTTAAGACTAGCTCAGACAGTGGAAATCCCAGGTTGGAATTTCAACAATATTGTGAAAAAATAGATTGCTACTCACTGTAAAGATTACACATTGAGTTGCAAACAGACATAGTGGAAAGACTGTCATATATAAGCTTTCGGTCAAAGCCTTCTCCAGAAAAGAAAAATGCACCCACGTTCTCACAAGCAGGCACACTTCACACACACAGGATCATTGTTTCCATCCACTCCAGCCAGACTGGCTGTTCTTGGCAGTCTGGATAGAGTGGACAGAGATAGCGGTCATGAGTCTGTGAGGTGTGTTTGCTTGTGTGAATGTGTGTGTGTGTGTTTTTCTTCTCTGAAGAAGGCTTTGACTGAAAGCTTATATGCAACAGTATTATCATTGCAACTCAACGTGTGATCTTTATGGTAAGGAACAATCTGTCTTTTTCATAATATTGTTCTAGTTAAGACTACTTACATGTATTTTGTCGGTACTGTACATTGCAGTACATTGAAAATTTGTCTGTGCAGGGCTGGTGATGCAGAATTTAGTGCAGTCTGTAATGCACAAGGCAAGCCAAGACCTGTAGTTCGATGGCTGAAAGATGGGAGAGAGCTGACCCCTGACTCTAGCCTCCTAGAAGTCTCCACCGATGAAAATGTTGGTCCACGGGGTGTTGTAACTGTGCAGAGTTCGTTAAGATTTGTTGGTAGCAAACGACCTGGTGGAAATACTTTGATTCCTTCTGACCGTGGTGTCTACTCCTGTGTGTTTGAAAATGAAGTGAAGCGTGCTGAATCCAGCATGCATCTTCTCATCGAACGTAAGTTGATAAACTGCATGAAGTAGTGGTATAATTGCTTATTAAGTTAAAATATGTATTGGCTCAAATGTAAATTTTAAGGCAAGATTCA
The DNA here is from genome assembly GCF_023864275.1 of Schistocerca cancellata. Taxonomy (NCBI): domain Eukaryota; kingdom Metazoa; phylum Arthropoda; class Insecta; order Orthoptera; family Acrididae; genus Schistocerca; species Schistocerca cancellata. Next base: position 432,685,504 of record NC_064632.1, read on the forward strand.
ACATTTGTAACTTACATGTGAATGATCACCATGATTTTTATATTGTTATTGAAAAAAGTAATCTTTCAGGCATACATTTTTCTAATTGTTGTCACTAAAGTCACAATGATAAGTATAGTTTTATCAATATAAGAGGTTACTTTTTGCCTCTGACTTCTTTTTTTAAAATTTTGATTCAACTTAGTGACTGCAGTATTGTCATAACTATCTGGAAGAAAAACAATAATAAACATGCATTTTCTGAATACTACCAACTAGTCTAAAATATGCCCTTGTTGCTAAAGCAATACATTTTTCATGACTTAGGAGCTGGTAGGGCAGTGTTTATCTATATGTGGTAATATATTCTAGGGTGTATATAAATGAACACTAGATTAACTGTATAAATAAACACTAGATTAACATTTCTATTTGCATTCTACTTTTGATTTTACTGTATGTCATGACACTGAAGTACTCCCAGAGTTCTTTCCACATCAGTGACTTCAATATTCATGTCATTCCGTAGATGCACCAGTTGTGCTGCACCAGTATGATAAGGTTGCATATGATCCTCAAGAGACTGCAGAAGTGGTATGTCGTGTACAAGCATATCCAAGGCCAGAAATCCAGTGGAGCTATGGCACTAACACTGCAACTCTCCTACCAAGCAGTCACTATGAGATCAACAATACAGCTGAAGGCCGTGACACTTACACCAGTATACTTCGTGTGTCAAAAATACGTAGCTCTGATTATGGAGATTACTACTGCAGAGTGACGAACAGCCTCGGATCCATAAAACCTGCCATTAGATTACAGCCGAAAGGATTACCTGAACACCCAAGGTAAGTTAAACTGAGAGTAATTCTTTGGGTAGGAGGTATGTAAGATGAATTAAAATTTTGATGATTTATCTAAAGCTGGACAACCTTCTTGAGTTTCCTAGTGTGATCTGAGTTGCTGCTTGTAGTCACAATTTAATTTTTGTATTCTCTGTTTCTGTCTTCTGAGTTTTTTAATGTGTGTGCAACTTGAAATAGATACTGTGTCTAATGATGCATTTTGGTACATTTAATAGATCAGTGGAAGCCACAGAAATTGGACCAAATTATGTAGTAATAGGATGGGAGCCAGGCTTTGATGGAGGTCTTCAACACACAAAGTTCTACGTGTCATACCAAAGATTATCTGGCAATGATGCAGTTTCTAGCAATTGCCATACAACTGGTGTCCCTGTGAGAGCAAGTAACAGTGATGGATGGCAAGAGATGGACTGCCACAAAAATAATCCTTGCAATGTGACTGAACTAGAACAGCACCAGACATACGTTTTCAAAGTAAGTTTGACATTTAATCCTATTTAATCACTTTATTGTTGCCTCTGAACTCAGAAGAAACTAAACTTATAACTGAGGAAAAATTAAAATATGCTGTAATGCAACATTTTCCTTAAGTGATGTAAGACACTAACATATAATATGGTATAACAGAAATAATGTACTGCATATTATCACTTTGAGTCCAGTACTCGTATTAACATTATGTGGTCCAAATCTGATTTTCCCATGTACTGGAACATATGAATGTATAACTCATCTAGTATCCTTCATAATGGCTTGCAGAATGAAGATGTAAGTATTTTCATGTTATTCAAATTGTGTAATGCAGATTGTCTGTACAGCATTATTGTCCGTAACATTGAAGCTGAACACTAAGTTGGTATCTACTGTCACATGCTAGGAACACCAAGCATCACAGCATTTATAATTAATTCTTCTGTGTGATTTGGAAGAAATTAACTTAAATTCTCTTTCAAAGGTGCGTGCTGTCAACAGTAAAGGCCACAGCAATTACTCATCAGAAGTGCGTGCAACTACAAAAGTGGATAAACTTGCTCCACCACAGCAAGTGGGATTTGACCCAGAAAGTAGAACTCTGTCAGTCCTGACAGCACCATCATGCTTACGACTGTTGGGCGTGGTAGAAGCCACGACAGGGGGTGTCGATTGGCGACCAGTAGAGCGACTGCCATTAGCTGGTGGGCAGCTGAGCGAAGTTCGACTTGCATCCCTCGTTTTACCGCCTGCTGCAGCAATCACAACACCTGGAGAAGGCCGGCAGTACAACCGGGGAGGAGCAGAGACTTCTTCCACTCCTCGGCCTCGACTGCGTGTCAAGCTCTGTCTTGCTGCAGAACAGGAACACTGTAGTGACTACACTGAAGCTGAGAGTAAGTGAAACCATTACAAAAGTGGAGGCCAATTCTGGCACAAAACTAATATTAACTAAGGATTAGTTAGTTGCACGATACTCCTTGTCTCTTTTGTCTTTGTCTCTCTCATTTTCCTATATTGACAGCCATATTAATAAGAATTTCTGTGAAGTACATATTATTACTGCATTCTTTGGCTCATGAGGAAGAAAAAACTACTTCCCTTTCCTTCATTCAGCATCTCAGATGTCATTTTTGTTGTCATATTTTTATTTTCCACTGTTTCTTTTGAAACCTGTTGCTTGCATAATTGAAGATTTAGATCAGACGGCTCTTAAAAGTATTGAAGCTGCGCTTGGTTAATATTGTCCTGTTTTTTTAGTTTCTGGCTATTATTAGCTTTATTTTCTCCACAGACACTTAAACTATTGTGATTTTGTGAGAAGCAGCCTTTTTACAAACTGAAGTGGTCAAGTTTTGAACCAAATGAGTGCAGCTTTCAGATAAGCTTCCATTTTCAATGTATAAATTATGGAAGAGGTGCTATGATATGATTCAAGAAGCTGTGCTTGTCACATAGATATGGAAGCAGGGAGGACGGCTTAGAGAACAAAGTTTATTGTAGTAATTTGTATACTGAGACACACAATGAAATGATATATCAAGTAGACCTCTGTTTCAAGATTGTGAAGAACAGTATAATACTGTTGCAGAAGCTGTATACACATCTCTCTCTCTCTCTCTATGTAGCAAGTGCTCATTCATTTAGCAGAGAGAATTTCACAGCTTGAACGTGTGACAGGCCCCTTCTTTTGAGACACAGTAACCTGAAGAATCCAGGCTCTAGTTTTTCTATATCAGGAAAGTTTCAGTCTTGCACCCTTAGCAAAGAAACATTACTGCTACCTTTTTGACAGTGTAGGAGTTCTGTATAATGAGTATTGGCAACAAAACAACTACTAATGTCAATGTCAGGAATTCTAAGAAAGCTACAGAATAATGATAAATTGGATATTAAAGCTTAAATTAAAACCAGTGGAGCTACTACATACCAGAGGCAACACACATTTATTATACTGCTTTTGATTCCTTTGATAAGGGGTTTAGAAGCATTTCACATGCAGCCTAGATCTTTGCCCTTTTGATTATTATTTGGTTAGGAAGCTGAAGGTACAAATCTGCAGACAATGCTGTGTTCAAGTAGGTGAAAAAAGAACTCTTCATCTAGTGATGTCACAATGAAGGACATGCATTTGGGAAATAAATGAAATATTCAGACTTATTCTTGAATAAATTGAAAAATAGTTTGAACACCGAACAATCCAGGATGAAATAATGACAATATTATGAAAAGGATCGACTGCTGCTCACAATATAGCGGAGGTGCTGAGTCATAGACAGGCCCAACAAAAAGACTACTAAACACATAAGCTTTCAGCCAGAAGGCCTTCTTCTGAAATAGGTAATATACACACTCACACATTCATGCAAACACAGCTCACACAAACATGACCACTATCTCTGGCTGCTGAGGCCCGTCTGGCTAAGGCAGCCAGGGACAGTGGTTGTGTGTGTGTGTGTGTGTGTGTGTGTGTGTGTGTGTGTGTGTGTGTTGCCTATTTCAGAAGAAGACCTTGTGACTGAAAGCTTATGTGTTTAATAGTCTTTTTGTTGTACCTGTCTGTGACACAACATATCTGTTATATGATGAGTAGCTATCCTTTTCATAATATTGAAAAATAAGTTGGTATTTATGTCATGTTTAGTGAATTTTCCTCCTGCTAATGTTATTATTTAGTTCAATCTTTATGAATTTATGTGTTACTTTCCTCTTTCATGATTGTAGTATAGCTGTGTCTTCTTTCAATGTCCATTATGAATTGCATAACTTATTTATTTTCATTTCTTCTTTGCAGTTGGGCCATCATACATAAACAAGGCAGGAGCAATTGCAACACCTACTCTTATTGCAATCATTGTGTCATGCATTGTATTTGTGCTTTTTGTTGGCCTTGTGTTCATCTTCTGCCGTTGCAAAAAGAATCAGAATAAGAAAACAAAATCAAAAGATTACGAGATGGAGTCATCAACGTAAGTATAATTAATCTTCAATTTAATAACAAACAGTAATTCTTATTCTTTTATAGATCTCAAAACTACATTTCAGTCATAATGTATGGTCTTTCAACTGATAATATGTTTTCATGTCAGCATAAAAAACTGAAAAAGGGAAATTCTAACTTTGCTTTAAAGAAGAGAACACTGACAGTAGCATTCATCAGTTCATATGTATTAGTAGTGACAAATAATTCATGTAATGTGCTTTGATTAGATTATCATAAATCTATGCTGGGGCTGTTGCTGCCATCCAGAGAAGTTTTTCTGGCTGGCTTGATTATTGACATCTTAATTTCATATCAGACGTTGAAGGATCAGCACAATTACAGACAGTGGTGTAAAGACCACTCTACAGAAATAACTAGAGATTAAAAATTACTTTACACTGTACAGCAAAAGAAAATTCATCATTCATTATTTATTATGACATCTTGGCTACATACTTTAATACAAATACATTACATCATGCAGTGGAGTGATTCCAAGAGCTCCAATTTTTTTAAATGCAGGAAGTCAGTGGCTGAGAATGATGTTTCAGTGAATCACTATTTTGATTAGCAACAATATTTGCATTGAACAGTTTTAACTTTTCCAGTATCAAGATATCTGATAGTATTCTCTGAAGTCAGTAAAGTTACTGAGTATGAAACTGCAGATGATAACAGAAGTTAGGCAGTTTAAGGAAAGAAACTGTGGTGTCTATATAAATTAAAATTAATCAGTTTCTGTAGTGAACAATGTGAGTAAATTAGCATTAATTGTAACTGGTTGTTAGTGCACTTTACAGAAGTAAGCTTCCTCGGCCAGTGATATGTCCCCCCCCCCCCCCCCCCCCCCCCCCCCCATGCACACACACACACACACACACATTTTAAAGGCAATATCATTGTTAGTTGCATGTAAATGAAAATTATATCAGTTTTGTTTATAGTAATCTGTATGTAATTTTGACACCCTGCCTCTTCTTTTCTTCAGGTATATGACATTGCCATTTTATTGCAGTTATATTTTTGCGTAATTATATTATGTTCATTGGTCCAGTCAAAGATATCAGTAAAGTACAATGTCAAGCAAGAATACAATTCAGTCACAAACAGTGTAATTCTGATTATCAACTGAATAGAAAATTAGAAACATTTAAATGTTTTTATGTACTTAGTAGTATAATAGAGACAGCATCTGAAACACAGAATAATTTTTTCCAGTGTTCGGCCTAGCCTTGTAGCCCAGCAGCCACCTCCTCCATACTACCCTCCTTCTGGTATGGAGAATAAGGCTCTGGAACATTCTCTTGATCTGGCTCTGGATGACCCCACAAAGAATCCTGTTTATGCATCACAAAATGGCTATGGTTACCATGGAGGGCAGCCAACACAGCAGGCTCACAACATAAATGGTGCTGAATGTGAGTAAACTTGTCAGTAAATATTATGTAGTAACCATTATCAGAGCATCTGTGTATGTCACCCAAACCATTAACTGCACATGCATGTTTGTGTTAGTAAATTATATTTGCTTTTTTATTGTTGTAATAAAACACATTGCTGTCTGAAATAGTGGTTGCTGAAGTAGTTATCCTCTTTGAATTTAAAAATGGACTACGAGCAGTATGGACGAGAAGAAAATGGAAGCTTTTGAGGGGTGCTGCTTTAGAGAATGCTGTAGATTAAATGGGTAGATCAGTTCACTAACATAGGGATTCTGAATTGAACTAGGGATAAAAAAAGCAGTGTGGCATAGCTCGACTTAAAGAAGGGGTTGGTTGATAGGACACATCCTGAGGCATCAAGAAATAGATAATTTGGTTATGAAGGGGGTAGAAATTGTGGAAATAGACCAAGGAAAAATAGGAATTCAGCAGTCAGTCACAATCCCATTGGTTTTTTTATAATTCTTGCATAGTCAGATTTCAGCGATATCCATTTTCAGTGCATTTGAGTGAGATAACTTCCAGAATACATATCACTATATGAGTTTACCAACAAAAGTTGCATGGTGACATGTACTGCTGGGAGTTTGTTGATTAAAACTCATTCAAATGCACTGATGATGGTCATTTATACTGAAATCTGGATGTGCAAGAATAATAAAAAACCAGTGGGATTGTGACTGATTGCTATGTTCCTTTTCTTCCTGATAATAATACTAGCTCAGTGCCTGCTACTTCACTCATATAGACTGTATGGTTCGTACAGATTTTTTTTTTCTTTTTCTTTAATTGACTTCTTGTGTTGTTCACAAACTGCAACGCTTTCTAAACTTTTCATGCTAATTACGGCCATAGAAGAATGGTTTTTCCAAATGTACTTCTGATCAAAAAGTGATTCTGCTAGCAGAAGTCTGAGATTATGTTAATCATGCCTTTTCTGTTCTTGTGGAGATGTTTCTGTAGAAACTTCACTGCCTAATACATTTTTCTTTATACGTAACTGAGAAGAGAAATACCAGTTTTCATATATTTAGCTTTAAAAAGTTTTTAATATACTGGTAATGAAATATTATCATAAAAATGTTCATCCCCTATTTCATCCCCTTAGGGGTTACATTTCCAAAAACAATGAAACACTTTTTTTCTTCTTCTAACTGAAAACCCAAAAACCAAGTTTCAGAGATTTAACTTGAAAAATGCTTTCACAGTGACATATTTTCAGAAAATATTTCACCCTCTTAGAGGTTGAATTTCCAAAAACAATGAAATGCAAATGTTTGTATTTCTAACAGAAACCTGACACAAATTTTTATGCATTTAGGTTAAAAAATGCTTGTGTAATGAAATATTTCCATAAAAACTTTCATCCCCTATTTCACTGTAATAGGGGCCGAATTTCCAAAGATTGAAACACATGTTTTTTGTTTCTAACCCAGAAGCCAAATTCAAATTTTTGTAGATTTAGCTTTTAAAACTACTTTCATAAAGAAATATTTTCATAAAATATTTTATCCCCTATTTCACCCTCTTAGGGGTTGAATTTCTGAAAACACTGTAACACTTACTTTTTTTTATTATTAACTGAGAAGTTGGATAACAATTTTCATAGATGTAGCTTTAAAAGTATTTTAGTAGTTCTTTAATAATGATTTATTTTTAAAAAAAACTTTCACCCCAGTTTTGCAAAAGTGCTCAAACACATATTTCTTTATTTCAGACCGAGAAACCAAATACCATTTTTCATAAGTCTAGCTTCAAAATTGCTGTTTTTCTAAAATCTTTTCAACTCCCATTGAATATCTTAGGGGTGGAATTTTGAAAAATTACTTCTTAAACAGTGTCTACAGTATAAGATCAACACCATCTCCAAAATTCAAGTTTCCGTCCTTAGTGGTTTGGGCTGGGTAATGATAAGCCAGTGAATGAGGTAGTCAGTCAGGACATTATCTTTTATATACAGGGATGATGCAGTCACCGTGCACAACGGTACCATATGAAGTCAAAGTATGTGCACAGTAATCGTTTTCAAATGAATGTAGATTGCAATAGTTCTGCAGAGGTGAAGAGGCTTTCACAGGAGAGACTAGTATGGACACTGTGTCAATTAGTCCTGCAGAATGAATATAACAACAGGATCTCTCCTTCAGTGCTGGGAGAAATAATATATCATCAGTATAAAATTAACATTCATGGGAAACCTAAATTTGGACTCTTTTCTCAAGGGGAAAAAACAACAGGAGTGTATATGTTAACTTCTTTGTCTTCTTCTTCTTCTTCACTTCATGGAATAGGCTTAGAGCCTGTTTCATGTCAATGAAACCATTTGTTCCTCAGTTATCCTCTTTCCTATTGGTATATAATTGATTACTTGTTTAACCAAGTTTCCCTCAGTCTGTTGATACACTGATTTCATTTTATGCATCTTTTTTCATTTCTGCAATGTATATTCAAGGTTTTTGCTTATAATATTTTTTCTATTTGGTCTCTGAGGACATGTCCTTTATTTAACTTTCTTACAATTTGTCTGGATGGAGCAAATTTTGAATGTGTCTAGAAAAGGAAAAGGGGAAATGGTGAAACTCTCAATTGTCTTGTAATTAAGTGAAGTGCTGGCATGAAAGAACCCTTACTGTTGCGGACAGTACTGATAGCAACGTCAGAGCTTTCACTGATGATGCAGTTATCTATAATGATGTACTATCTGAAAGAAGCTGCACAAATATTCAGACAGCTCTTGACAGGATTTCAAAGTGGTGCAGAAGTTGGCAACATGATTTGAATGTGCAGAAATGTACAAGCGGTATACTATGCAAACCTCTTGTGACTATAATATCAATGAAACAATGGAAAATCTGGGATGGAATAATGACAGTGAGTAGGGTAGATTGCTATTCACCAGACAGTGGAGATGTTGAGATGCAGACAGACACAGAAAAAAGACTGTTAAACAAGTAAACTTTTGGTCAAATGACCTTCTTCTGAAGTAGACAACACACATTTTCACACAAATGCAACTCACACACAAGACACTGTCTCTGGTTGCCAAGGCCTGTTCGCCCTTAGCAGCCAGAGATAGTGGACAGGGGTGCGAGTTGTGTTTGTGAGAATATGTGTGTTGTCTGCTTCAGAAAAAGGCCATGCAGCCGAAAGTTTACGTGTTTAACAGTCTTTTTTCTGTACCTGTCTGTGTCTCAACAGTTCACCGTTTGTTTGGGCACTGAAGCTGTAACAAATGAGAAATTTCTTTATTAAGTAGTACATGTAGGGCTGCTGTAGAGTGGGCATAATAAACAAAGGTCATTGCTTATTTTTTGCTTCCATCCTCAGTCCCACCATCCCACCTTCATTATGTGCTTAAGACTGTGTTACATAGGATTATTTTTTATTTGTTCTGCATTTAACAAAATTTTGATAGTTATTGCAATAAAGGAAGATAGGACATCCAAATGCAGATTTCATTATGAATATATAGGAACCCAAGGGAGAGATGGAAGGACTGAGGCATGCTGTTTTTCTATTTAATTCGTTACTTAACTGCAATAATATCTTTTTGGTACAGAGTAGTAGATGGGATATGGTGTTTACTCAAATGATACAGGGATTTTAATGTTAAAAGAATTGCCTTTTTGAATTAATTTCATTTACAATTTAAAGTCTCAGTAACATAGATAGATGATTCAAACCACATATTTCTTTCACAGCAAAAATGACTTGCATTACTAATGAAAAGTGTATTCAGGTTAACTGTGTTGAGATCTTTACAGTTGGCATGAATAAATCATTTGTTTATCACTGTAAATAAATTTAAGTTCATAAAATTTTCCAACAATTTGAATTTCACTCTTGTCTTGCTACAATTAAGATTATGAACAAATGGTACATATGTAATAAATGGACAGCCCATGGGATTTTGGTGCTTAGTGCACATATCTTTTCTTAAATCATTATATAGGCAACATGTGTATTAACTTTCATAACTGTCCTAATAGCAGCAAATATGTGTGTGTTCTAAGTTTATTACTTGCATGAATAGTTAATTCATTTCATAATCCTGTAAGTTATGATGTTATGCTTTGCATGTATATCACTGGCTGTGCATATGCATGTGAGTTTTATTTATTTGTAAATTTAGATTTTATTTTAGATTTAGTTTTCCCTTTATGTAACTTGGCTATCAACATCTTCATAATGCTAGAGAAGGTATTTTGTGTGAAAAGGAATTGTAATGCCCCAAAAAATTAATCAAAAAGTCCCTGGTAAAAGAAAAGTAAATAAGTCAGATAGCAGGTGAAAGAACGACAGTATTGACAGGAATTGTATTTATTTGTGAATATCACTACAAAATTTCTTTCCATCTGTGCAGATGTTCATTGCTTTTGTATGCACACTGAATCTGGAGAAATAAATTAGTCATCATTTTAGTTGGGGGCAGCTCCTCTGTTTGGACATGAAGTGCTTTTTGTTCAGGGTAAAATAAGGGAGAACAGTGGCAATAATATGACCTGAGACAATATATACAAGAACAAAGATCTTATGATCTAATTACCATCTGCCCTTGTGCTTCTTTCTTTAGAATTTTTCCCTTTTGATTGAGACAGTCATCTGAAGATATAATGTGTTATCAGCATAGAGTAATCTGCGTCCTGTCATAATTTATCTTTTCAACAGAGACTTACTCCAAATTGCGTCAGAGTTTAGAGGCAAATTTCAGATTGAATGCACATTTAGAATGATTTCTTGTGGATAATGTTTTCTCTCTGTGGCATTTAGTTCTTTTAACTAAAACTGTGTGGGTAGACTGTATTTAATGTAGGACATATGAAATCTTCAGTTGTTCAAGAACTGCTATATGTTGTAAGCTGATAACGAGCTACTAGCTTTATTTTCTATACGCAGGGGTTAATATGGGCTATATGGACAACAGCTACTCCAATTCTAACAATGGAGGTTCAGTCAACTCACAGGATTCTTTGTGGCAAATGAAGATGGCAGCCCAGGCTAATAACAACAGTGGAGCTGCTAATGGTGGCAATGCTGAACTGCATCAACGCATGGGAGATAGGGGGAATACCTATGGTTATGATCCCCTTACACATGGAGGTTACGGGGGTGTTGACGATTATGCACCTTACCCACACGCTTCAGCAACTGAACATGAATATCATGGACCAAGCAACCCTCCAAGGCCACAAGATTTCAACAATGATCCTTATGCAGCTGTCCACAAATCCAAGAAGAGGATGGATCAGCACCTCGGTGAGAATTCAATAATCTGGATAATCCTAAAGCAAATTATGTGCAGTTATCTAAACATGATACAACTGTGTTAAGATGGTAAAAGAAATGACTGGTAACAGGTGGCTCCCGGACAAGCCAAGGAATTAGAAAGAGAATACATAAACAAATAAATGTCCATTGAAGAAACATGAATATACAAATCTTTCTAGAAAAGATTGAAATTTCTTCCTATTCTTTTTTCCAGCCCTTTTTTCCCCAAACTCCTCCCACTTCCCTTCCTTTGAAAAAATGTGGTTTCTCTTCTTGTATTACAACACCATTTTATCATTTACTTTCGTATGACAGTAATATGATACCCAACTTATTTTCTTTTAGTGTTGCAAAATGACATGATTAGATTACTAGTCAACTACTAGAATATTCACTTGCATGATTTTACAAAATGTGTTTGTTTAAGTAATATTTTTACATTACACTTGTGAAAATTAAGCATACTTCACTTAGTTGTAAAAATGCACTTGTTACCTATAATTCGTACTGCATGCTGCCTAACTTGTGCAAATGAATGTTCACATTTATGATCATTAGTATAACAACCAATGGAAAATCAGGATGGAATTTAATAAGATTATGAAAAGGAAAGTTGCTGCTCTCCATATAGAGGAGATGCTGACTTGCAGATAGGCACAGAAAAAAGAATCTCACAAATAAATAAAACTTTTGGCCATTAAGGCCTTTGTCAACAATAGATTTAGACACACACACGCACACACACACACACACACACACACACACACACACACACACACACGTGCAACTGCAACTCATACACATGACTGCAGTCTCAGGCAACTGAAACTACCATTTGTGACAGTCCTTTTGTTGTGCCTATCTGCAAATCAGCATCTCCGCTATATTGTCATTAGTACAAGATGCATTTAAAGCATACACATTCCAAATCCAAAAATGATAAGAGAAAATGGAATTTGTTCCTTCAAGATATTGTTTTTAATATCATTCAGTACAGATATAAATTCCACATATTTGGTAAAAAAACTGAAATAGCCTGAAGATGTCTTGAAGAATAACTCATGGCTCTTCCATCACATTTCCTAGTTTACACCCTTGTAGCCTTTCAGTGAGATTTTAATCTAAACAAAAATCAATAAATTGTTGTTGAATAGCAGAGTGTGTCACATTTTATATTACTATTTTTTTTAATTAGCTTTGTATAATTGCTTTGAATGTTTGCATGTTGTTAAGTCTTTTAAGGCATGGACCACATAAATGGTTTAATGGACAGACATTACAAGTAGGCCTTTAGTAGATCTATTTATGAATATTGATTCCCATATGTAGCAGCAGTTCGTCATAGCTCATGACTGAATGAGTAACTTTCTGAATTTCCATTGCTGTTTGTTAAGTTTACAAATGTTGGTGATGAAAATATAATAGTTATTGGTCCAGAAGAACAAAATTATTTAAAAGCAATAAAGAGTCTCATATTCACAGACACTTTGAACAACAATGTCACATTTGACCAAACTAGATGCAAACAGCAGAGGTTTGTGGATTACTCTCCAGGGAAGAGCTGGCAGTAGCTTTAAAATGCTTCTGGGAGTGGTGACGTCAATCATAATAATAGCTAAATTGGAGAAGTGCCATACCAGCCCCAATCCAGCATTAGCTGGAGAAAGAGCACCAAGAAGGAAAGAAGGAAACAGCCTCATACTGACATTAAACCTGGAGATGACAGGTAAAAAAATGTAATGGCAGTTATTCTGTGGTACAGGTATGAAATACTTCTTTCTGTTTCCCATCTTTGGGAAGAATGGGTGTCTGTCAGAATATTCTGTTCAAAATTTCAATGACATGTTAAAGAACCACTTCCAGGATTCATGGAGGCAAACCAACTTTGGATCAAATCTGCATTGTGGATTAACAATGACGGCTGGTGATTCGACAAGCCTGGGTGAGATTTTTGGATGGGTGACCACATCCAACTGGGCAAATACTGAGCTGATGCCCAAATCCCATCTCATTTACATGCTATGCAAACATTTAGAAAATGTTCTCATGTTTGAACATGAGATTTACTGTAGCTGCAGACAGATGGGGTACACAGATTTTGCCTTGCTGGGAGTGATGATGTCAAAAAGGGCATTCAGCCACCCACTGTCAGCAACATTGCTGCAACCCATATTACAATGCATGACCTAGTAGAAAAAGGGGAAAATTTATGTGATTCTAAGGCCACTATTAAATTATCTTCCATGTTGATCATTAATCTAAACATACAGTGCACAGTTTGTTCACCATTTGTGCATAATTTTTCACTTTCAGTTCCTCATATCTGAACTTGTTTACACTGTACTTTGACTTTCGTGTACTGTTTATAATTCATGAAAACAAACTCTGGTGAGACAATGACCTCTCTGTGTGCCATCTCTCTCTCTCTCTCTCTCTCTCTCTCTCTCTCTCTCTCTCTCTCTCTCTCTCTCGCACACACACACAAACACACACACACACACACACACTATTACTACATCTTCTTAGCACTGCAGCCCAACTTTATGAAATAAAATGGTACAATTTCATTAATATGTCGTGTAATTTTTCTACCAGTCAGCATGTTCACCAAGTGCACAAGGCTTGTGGTGCAAGCTGTGACTAATTTATGGTCAGCAAACAATATATCTCTTACACAAATGAGGCACAAAGTACAGTTGACACTGGGAGAATACGACTTTCTGGAAAGACCAGCTGTTCAGAAACTGAGAACAAGTAGTAAGCTTTGCTTGGAGAACATGCTGAAACAAGGAGAACTTGCTGAAATAATTTGTTATCTCATCACAAAACTTTTCACTATCACCTCTCAGTTAGAAATTCATGATTACTGTGGTAAATTTAAAATATGTAATGTTTCTTGCTACTCACATTGTATCGTCTCCTTTTACAGATTCTCCATACCATGATGTCAGTGGTCTGCCTGATCCATATATGGATCAAATGGATTGTGATGACAGCAAACCACAGCATATATCTCTGTCTTTTGATGAAAGCCTTGAAAGTGGCTATTCCACACCAAATTCCCGCAACAGGAGGGTAATACGTGAAATAATCGTGTGATATAATGTTCAAGAAGTCCATCCGTGGCCTTCAAACCGTACACTTACAAGAGTCATAGAAGAGCAAGAGACTTCAAGTCCATGATGGGACACAAATGTGACCTTCCCTTTATAAGTGAGAGTGCAAAAATGCAGGCACCCGTAGAGTGCAAAGAGAGAACTAGAGAGAGTACGAATCGGAGAGTAAGTGAATATATGTTTGTATGACAGAGATGGAGGTAGAGGACGGGGAGGGGGTGAGAGACATGCAACTGGTCAATATGAAGAATTACTGGAAGTGTGGGTCAGAAGAGATCAAGCATTACTAAAATATTTGTCAGAAAAAATTATTAAATTCCACATGGGGTGCTATGTTACAAGCTAGCACACCTGAAGTTCCATCATGTAACTGCATGTGGTACAAATTATCAAATAATCTTTGTTTCAAATGTTACCACCAAAGTTAACGAATTTTAGAATACTGTTACAATATTTCTTTCATTCCACTTTTATGTCATAGTGTGTATGAATGAAATGTGTGCTGTTGTGATGTCCTTTAATGTACATACCTGTATAAATTTTTGAAACAGGAAAATGAGCAAATGCTTGTGCACGTATGACACAGCTATGATTGTTTTCTTGAAATCTGAGCTCTTAGGCCCTGGTAGCTGGTTAAGTGTCAGACAAAACTTATAATCTGAGACTGAACTGAATTTTTAAGTCTGTGTGGGTGCTTATGAGCCTTTATTATGAAATTTCTCAGTCATAAATAGCCTCAATTTGTCTGAAAGACATATCATGTAACTCCAGGGAATGTGATAACCTCATTGATGAAATTAAACAATTGATGGCTCCATATCATTTCCTGGCATTCAGAATGCAACTAAATAAACTGTTACTGCCTTAGGATGTTACAGAAAAAATGATGGTTTGATCAGGATCATCGAGGAAAATAACTGATTTGTCTTGTGTTTTAACAAGAAGTGCAGAAAGAAGATATCTATTGAATTGTTGAAGAAGCTTTTTCGTACCATGAACTGAAAAGTCAGTAAAACAATTGTAATTTATGTGATGTATAAACAGCACAATATTGAAAGAAGTGTCATTTTTACTTCCAGTATTCAAAGTAATACAACAAATGCACCTTCTGCGTATATCAATGTTGACACAAAATACTTAGAAAAGCCAGCTGCTTTAGCAAATTATTTAATATAAAAGTGCCATGTAAAATGTCCAGATGTAAATCCTTTGTCACATCTGTTACCATTAATAATTTGAAACACAATTTGTCTTGGGACCATTATAACAAGTAGATATTGCACTGTTGTTTTTCACTTAGGCTTATCACACATCTAATAATGTATGAAATTTGCCACTATTGTGTGAATGTTGGACTGATCTGATGCTTACTGCAGTGTCCCTCTGATGACTAAAAACATATACTGCAATTTGTTGCTCATTGTTATTGGAAAACTGTAGTCCAGTAACTACGCGTGTGTGGTGAGAGAATATATATTTACATCTGTTAATTTCGTTTGAAACTGACCAATCTTCTACTCACTTTTCATTATAACAAATGAATTATAAGAACTTTTATTCATATGCAAAGATTTTTAAAAAAATTCAAATGAACTAGTTGCAAAAATGTCCATGAAAATCTCATTTTTGAAAAAAAATACAGTGGATGTTTTTCTTGCATCAACAGTTCAAAAATGTATAATTGTTTCATAATATCAGAACTCACAGATGGTTATGGAATCAACTTTTTTCATTTCCCAAAATATGAAGATGACACTTTTTATTAAAAATTTCAGTAAACTTTAGTACTCTGAGCAACTCAAAAATCTGTAGTTTCTCGAGAAATGCATGCATCAAATACTGATGGTGACAAAAAGGAAATTATTTGTGATGCTTTTATAATTGGATGTTGGCTTAATGCACAGAATTTGTCTTGACTAGTCCTGCCTGCTAAAAGGTTAAGTTGTGGTAATATAATTTCAGTGGAGTATAAGTCAATGAACTAGAATCTGAACCTTGCTCTTTATTGTATGTAAATAGATGTAAAAAAGGAATGTATTAGGTTGGAAATTCTAGAGGTATGGAGAGGGAACTGTTGTACTTAAGAAAATAATATCACACATAAAATATTTTGGGAACTATATCTTTTTAGTAATGGATCAGTGACACATTGCAGTAACAAATGACTGAAGTTCTTTTCTGTTTCCACAATATCAAATTTTCCATTGTGAATAGGATTTGGAGAGCAGAAAGATTCTTCTCTGGATACAATTTGCCCTGTTCCCAAATAATTACTGACAATGAAAAATTTGATTCCAATGGAAATAAAAGATAACTTCATTTCATGTTTAATATTGAAACACTATTTTTGCAACTAATTGGGTTTAGCAGAAGCTTATTTTGATGTGGCATAAAATTTGATACATAGATTTCTCTTGTGTACATTTTCACACCTGTAAACAAAGAAATGATGAATGTGAAGAAAATTAAGTGTTCATTTCACTGATCTCTTACTTCCAAAAAATATGTTTTTTGTCATGTGAGTTTCCTCATAATGTTCATATGATCCAATATGGATATGAGAATGAATATATGAGGAAGATCTTGGACACTATTCTTTGCATATGCATCACAGTAAAAACTGTATGTAATCATTTGCATGAAGAAAAAGGAAAATGAAAACATCTGTTTCTTCAGTCACATGATATCTGGGAAGCATAAATGTGCCTAATGTCAATCATCTTCTTATGTTTTCTTCACTGCCAGTATTGTGAATCATAATTTAGAACGTAACAAGAGTTAATGGTCCTTTGCTAATACCTGAAGCACAAGAAGGAAAATACTGTAGTATAACTGCAGACTTGGCTGACAACTTATGATGAATTACATAGTACAAGCAAAGGGATTTGCATGGTATGTTGTGAATTGGTTTAGAAATACACACAATGCTAGTGGGTTTCAGACTTTAATTACATGTATGGAAAATGGAAGATATGAAATATTCTTCAAAATATTTGCAGGTGTCTCTCCACCTTTTCATCTTGCAGCAGTTTCATAATGCATGTAACATTTAATCAGATTTGGGTACAATGAAAGGTCCATTGCTATTTTTATGCACTGCTTGCAATGGCTGCTATTCCTCATACTGGCAAGCAACTATCACTTTTATATCAATTGTGCATTAAATAATAAATTACATTTTCATGGCCTGCAGGATGGTCACATTTCTTTCTCTCTTTTTTTTTTTATTTTTTAATCAACCAGGCAAAACTGTTAACAGAATGAAATGATGAGCAAGAGTGGCTTACATAACAAGTTAATAAACAGTTGTTAATTATTAACTAAATCTTCTTTAGGAAACTGTCACAACCTCAAATGGAACCCAAGACAAAATCGCAATGATAAAGTTTTTTTCTTATGTTAAGCTTGCAGTTCTTATGTATGCAATCACTCCTCTTACCTTTCATAAGTTGTGGATGTTAATGTATGTTTGAGAGAAAAAGGTTTATTCAGCTTTCAGCATAAGAAATAAATGTGAATTTTGATTGCTACATTCACTTGCATTTAAAAGTCTAGTATAACTGAAAATGAGGAATGGAAGCGGAAAAATACCCACCGTCCAACTTTGTTTGTATTATTTTGCCCCTTTCAGTCTGCTTTTTAGTTAATGCTCAATGAAATTAAATAATTTGTATGATCTCACCATTTTCAAATGGAATTGTAAGCCTATAAAATGTATATATTGGAAACATGTTTTTGCTAACAGCTCAGAATATTTGTTAAATGAGTGTGCATTGCATTTATCTTTTGTGTATCCATACTGTACATTTTAATTGGAGGCTCCTTACTTATTTCATTTATCATAAAATAAATTTCAATGAACTAACATTTATATAATTCATCTGTTTGAGCTTGAATGTGTTCAATATTTGAACAAATGTGTAAATAAACATAAGATTTATTTTGTACAGAAATGTTGCAATAAATACATTATATGTGTAGTGTTGCATTTTCATTCCTCTATTTTATTGTACAAAAGATATTAACTTCATGGGTGTGAACTATTTAATTGTTACGGTCATTTATGGCATGGCAGCTTTTTTTTCTTTTTACCAACAACAGATTGTGGCAGTTGGCCTTTAGCCTATGTGACAATTTTAGCTAGTTCAGAGCAGGTTTGCTGCATTTAGAGTTCTAGCCACACCTTTTATGGATTTCTGTTTCTTCACTTGTTTTCTTGAAGATGTAAGACCACAGAGTGATTTTGATTCTTATCAGCAGTCAAACCATTAACACAATATACTAGGTTTATATGGTGGGTAGACATAGTAATGATAATTTACAAATGGAACAATGATTGAAATTAAAATCCAACAAATCTGTAGTTTGCTTCTGGTGATTTTTGAAGCATATTTCAAACAGTAAAGAAATTGTGGCAGAAGGTTACACACTACATACTTAACTTTTCATTCTAATATTGACAGTGGGGTGCTGATAATTACTTCACTGCAGGTAGAAAACCTGTAAGCTCATGCATCTAGTATCTCTTCCATGCACTCTACTAAAGAAAAGACATTTTTTTATGAATTTTGGTGCATGCATTGAATAAAATTATACACTCCTGGAAATTGAAATAAGAACACCGTGAATTCATTGTCCCAGGAAGGGGAAACTTTATTGACACATTCCTGGGGTCAGATACATCACATGATCACACTGACAGAACCACAGGCACATAGACACAGGCAACAGAGCATGCACAATGTCGGCACTAGTACAGTGTATATCCACCTTTCGCAGCAATGCAGGCTGCTATTCTCCCATGGAGACGATCGTAGAGATGCTGGATGTAGTCCTGTGGAACGGCTTGCCATGCCATTTCCACCTGGCGCCTCAGTTGGACCAGCGTTCGTGCTGGACGTGCAGACCGCGTGAGATGACGCTTCATCCAGTCCCAAACATGCTCAATGGGGGACAGATCCGGAGATCTTGCTGGCCAGGGTAGTTGACTTACACCTTCTAGAGCACGTTGGGTGGCACGGGATACATGCGGACGTGCATTGTCCTGTTGGAACAGCAAGTTCCCTTGCCGGTCTAGGAATGGTAGAACGATGGGTTCGATGACGGTTTGGATGTACCGTGCACTATTCAGTGTCCCCTCGACGATCACCAGTGGTGTACGGCCAGTGTAGGAGATCGCTCCCCACACCATGATGCCGGGTGTTGGCCCTGTGTGCCTCGGTCGTATGCAGTCCTGATTGTGGCGCTCACCTGCACGGCGCCAAACACGCATACGACCATCATTGGCACCAAGGCAGAAGCGACTCTCATCGCTGAAGACGACACGTCTCCATTCGTCCCTCCATTCACGCCTGTCGCGACACCACTGGAGGCAGGCTGCACGATGTTGGGGCGTGAGCGGAAGATGGCCTAACAGTGTGCGGGACCGTAGCCCAGCTTCATGGAGATGGTTGCGAATGGTCCTCACCGATACCCCAGGAGCAACAGTGTCCCTAATTTGCTGGCAAGTGGCGGTGCGGTCCCCTACGACACTGCGTAGGATCCTACGGTCTTGGCGAGCATCCGTGCGTCGCTGCGGTCCGGTCCCAGGTCGACGGGCACGTGCACCTTCCGCCGACCACTGGCGACCACATCGATGTACAGTGGAGACCTCACGCCCCACGTGTTGAGCAATTCGGCGGTACGTCCACCCGGCCTCCCGCATGCCCACTATACGCCCTCGCTCAAAGTCCGTCAACTGCACATACGGTTCACGTCCACGCTGTCGCGGCATGCTACCAGTGTTAAAGACTGCGATGGAGCTCCATATGCCACGGCAAACTGGCTGACACTGACGGCGGCGGTGCACAAATGCTGCGCAGCTAGCGCCATTCGACGGCCAACACCGCGGTTCCTGGTGTGTCCGCTGTGCCGTGCGTGTGATCATTGCTTGTACAGCCCTCTCGCAGTGTCCGGAGCAAGTATGGTGGGTCTGACACACTGGTGTCAATGTGTTCTTTTTTCCATTTCCAGGAGTGTATTTCTAGAAGCACGAACTGTTACAGGCTGGACATCATCTTCAACAAGTGTGAGTAAATACACATCATCTTCAACTCAACCGTGACTAAATACAGACTTAAATAGACTAAATTTGTGGGTGTTACTATATCGTATAAGTCGAATCACAACCAACACAATTTTACATAGTGTTGTTGAAATGTCTACAGAATTAAACTTACAATAAAAATTGTAAATATAGAAAAGTTTTGAGTACAACACTGTTTTGCAAAAAGATGAAAAATATTTGACACAAGCAAAATTTGGAGAAAGTTAGTTTTCTATACAAATTTATGGCAAATACAGTTTATAAACAAATACAGGTAGCTCCAACTAACATTAATTTTCACACTCATTATAAAATTGTTTCAACTGCTATTATTTTCACAAGATATCATGTAGAGATTATGCATTTTAGTTTGGCTAGTTTCTTATCACTTTATGAAAATACTGTCGTTGTGGTCTTCAGTCTGAACACTGGTTTGATGCAGCTCCCCGTGCCACTCTATCCTGTGCAAGCACCTTCATCTCTGAATAACGACTGCAGCTTCCATCCTTCTGAATCTGCTTACTGTATCCATCTCTTGTCCTCCCTCTACAATTTTACCTGCCCCCCTCCACCCCAATTCCCTCTAACACTAAACTGGTGAGCCTTCGATGTCTCAGAATGTCTCCTGTCAATCGACCCCTTCTTCTAGTTACTTTGTGCCACAAATCTTTTTGCTCCCCAGTATTGTTTGGGACCCTCTCATTAGTTATGTGATTGACCCACCTATCTTCAGCCGTCTTCTGTAGCACCACATTTCAAAACCTTCTATTATCTTCTTGTCTAAACTATTGATCATCCATGTTTCACTTCCATTTATGGCTACACTCCATATAAATACTTTCAGAAAATACTTCTTAATGCTTAAATCTGTATATGATGTTAACAAATCTTTTTTATTCAAAAACACTCCTTGCCATTACCAGTCTACATTTTACATCCCCTCTACACTATGACCACTATCAGTTCTTTTGCTGCCCAACTATGAAACTCCACTAATACTTTAAATGTCTCATTTCTTAATCTAATTCCCTCAGCATCATCTGATTTAATTTGACTACATTCCATTATCCTTGTTTTGATTTTGTTGATGTTCATCTTACAGCCTCCTTTCAAGACATTGTGCATTTCATTCAACTGCACTTCTAAGTCCTTTGCTGTCTCTGACAGAATTACAGTATCATTGGCAAACGTCAGTGTTTTTATTTCTACTCTCTGAACTTTAATTCACACTCCAAAATTTACTTTGGTTTCCTTTACTGCTTGCTTAATATACAGATTGAATAGCATTGGCGATAGGATACAATGATATCTCCTCCCTTTCTCATCCCCTGCTTCCTTTTGATGACTGTCGATTCTTATAATTGCCATCTGATTTCTGTACAAGTTATAAATAGCCTTTCAATCCCTGTATTTTACCCCTGCTACCCTCAGAATTTCAGAGAAAGCATTGCTGTCAACATTGTCAAATACTTTCTCTAAATCCCCAAATGCTATAAATGTAGATTTGCCTTTCTTAACCTATCTTATGTTATAAATGATACAACTGTAGTGCACACAGTTGCCAAGGGGATTAGACATCCTTCATCTTGCACACCAGGTGAAAGCTTTCTGTCATGGCTAGCTCTCCTAAGGCTGTCAGTAGTTCTGATGAACTATTGTCTACTGCCAAGAGCTAGTTTCATCTTAGATCTTTTAGTGCCCTATCACATTCTTCTCACAGTAACATGTCCCCCACCTCATCTTCATTTACATGTGGTTCCACTACTATAATATTCCCTTCAAGTTCATCTCCCTTCTATAGACATCCTATATACTCATTCCACCTTCTGGCTTTCCCTTCTTTGCTTAGGACTGGTTTTTATACAGCTGCTCTCTCTTCTCCAAAGACCTCTATAATTTTCCTGCAGGTGGTATCTACCTTTCCCCTAGAGAAATATGCTTCTAAATCCTTACAGCTGACCTCTAGCCACCTCTGCTGAGCCATTTTGTGCTTCCTGTCAATATTATGTAAAATGGCAGCCGATGTGATAGTTCGAGATGTTTCTCTGTGGAAAAGAGTTAATATTGCCATTAAAAGAAGGAATGATAAATTGTGAAGATGAAATCAAGAAGTTAAAGAAACATGTGTCCTGCTTACAATTTATAAGCAGTGCTTTGAAACTGAATATCTCGAATTTTCAGCTTGGAGAAAGTGTACCGAATACTCGACAAGTTCCGCAAAGCATAGCGCCTGCTAGCAAAAAGTGGACTAAAGTCACTTACAAAAACAGCATGCAATAACTGCAAAATTGTGTAAATGGTAAAAGTATCACGACACAATCTTTATGCACAAAAACCCTTTTGAAGTGCTTTCAACTGTGATATCTCAACAAGCTGCAGCGAACCACATGGAAAGAAAGACTTCAGAAGCAAAGAGCAACAGAGTTGCTTTCGACAACAAGAAGAAGGAATTCAACCGTGAGTGTAGTCGTTGACAGTTAATCAAATGGATTATCGACTAATATGGACAAAAAAGACAAAACAAACTGTGCTACCATGCAACATCCACGTAATGGCAGACCTAAAAACAGTTATCTTCAACCAAAAAAAAATGTGTAAAATAAACCTGTCAGCAGATAGTCCATAATGGAACATAGCAGCTGAATTTCAGTCTAGAAGCAGTCACAAAATAACTAGCATAGTGAAATCAGGCGAAAAATTTCAGGCAGTAATTTCCATGAACCATGACTTCAAAACAGCAACAACAAATGACAACTTTTTTTGCTCTTAGCGGGATAAAATGATGCAGCAAAAAGCGAAATGAAAGACCTAGTGATCTCGCTCAAAAGAAGGCTATACGAGCTGAGAAACGCGAATGTGATTGTTTTCTGCGTTCCACATCGACATGACTTGCCAGTCTGGTCATGTGTATATAAAGAATTGTGGAGAACAAATAAACAGATCCTAAATATATGCACAAGGTTCAAAAATGTTACATTTGTGGGCATAATATGCATAGGAAGAAGATTTAACACATCCCATGGCTTCCATCTCAACAGACTACAAAGAAGTAGTGAACAGCAAATTGAATGTGCAGTATTGTGCTACAGAGGCCATCCCTCTCAAGAACAATAATAACAAACACTTGGGAGAATCAACCATGACATGCTAGGTCAGTAAAACAATTCATCGGCAGGACAAGAGTGATGTTTTTTTAGGACAATAAAATGTTCCACCACTGCAACACCAGATGCAAATGTATGTGTTTTGTATGTGCCTCAAACAAACTTCAGTCCCCATGGGAATAATTTATCACTTTTGCATTACAATGTACAGGGTTTAGGAAACAAAATAGGTGCTTTTGAATCATTTATCACAGGACTATCTGCATATGTAGTAATAGTTACAGAACACCAGAAAACAGTGGACAAGATTCAATATTGAAAATTAGAAAGCTACAATTTAGCTATGTTCTACCACAGAACACACAATTAAGGTGGTGGTGTTGCCATCTACCCAAGAAAATTTAAGTTCGTAACCACCACAGAAAAAGTGCTATGGGGGGAACAATATCTGTGTTGACAAATATTTCGAAACTGCTATTCTTAAAATCACATTTTGCACTGTTCCTTTCTGTATCATAAGTATATACAGATGCCCATGTGAAAATTTTGATGCTTTTCTGAAATCACTTGATGGAGTTTTAAGTAAATTAATGTCAGGTTGTGGAAGTGTAAATCTTGTCATACTGGGAGATCTGAACATCAACACTTTAAGTGATGGTCAGGAAAGCAAATGTTTTACAGATTGTATACTGTCAAATGTGGCTAAAGATCTTCTTAGACTGACCGAGCAACACTGGACTCACATTTGGGAATGACGGTTCAATCCCGCATCCGGCCATCCTCATTTAGGTTTTCCGTGATTTCCCTAAATCGCTCCAGGCAAATGCCAGGGGTGGTTCCTTTGAAAGGGCACAGCCGACTTCCTTCCGCGTCCTTCCCTATTCCAATTAGACCGATGACCTTGCTGTCTGGTCTCTTTCCCCAAAGAACCCAACCCCATCTTCTTGGATTAGTACCTACCAGAATACCTAATACACATAGTAGATCAATTGATCATGTTATCACAAATGTAATACCAAATTCAAACCAAGAAAAATGTACGAACACAGGCAAATATTATGTGCAAACAACACTGCTACACTAAGACATATTTTAAGCAGTAATCATGGGAATCAGTTAGGATTATCATTGGGTTCAAGAATAAATGGAACATGTTCACAGAAATTACAACTGAGCATTTACGTAGACCCACGCCATTAAAAAAAGTGAGTATCCAGAAAAATCAGCCTTCAAAATCAAAACCTGTGGCATTAGATTTTAAAATAGAAGATCTGAAAGAAAAAATGGGAAACATGTATAGCTTACACAGACTGACTAACTCAGAGTTACATAAAGCACTCTACAAGCAGAACAAATATAAGTACTGCAAAGAAGTCAGGGGATCAAAATCAGAAAGACTCAGCCAACAGATACGAGTTTCAGATAATGTTTCAAAGACTTCTGGTCAATTGTAAATAAAATCAGAAACAGTGAAACAGAAATTAAAACTAATAGTGTACACTTAAGTGTGAATAATGAAGATACACTCCTGGAAATGGAAAAAAGAACACATTGACACCGGTGTGTCAGACCCACCATACTTGCTCCGGACACTGCGAGAGGGCTGTACAAGCAATGATCACACGCACGGCACAGCGGACACACCAGGAACCACGGTGTTGGCCGTCGAATGGCACTAGCTGCGCAGCATTTGTGCACCGCCGCCGTCAGTGTCAGCCAGTTTGCCGTGGCATATGGAGCTCCATCGCAGTCTTTAACACTGGTAGCATGCCGCGACAGTGTGGACGTGAACTGTATGTGCAGTTGACGGACTTTGAGCGAGGGCGTATAGTGGGCATGCGGGAGGCCGGGTGGATGCACAGCCGAATTGCTCAACACGTGGGGCGTGAGGTCTCCACAGTACATCGGTGCTGTCGCCGTGGTCGGCAGAAGGTGCACGTGCCCGTCGACCTGGGACCGGACCGCAGCGACGCACGGATGCACGCCAAGACCGTAGGATCCTACGCAGTGCCGTAGGGGACCACACCGCCACTTCCCAGCAAATTAGGGACACTGTTGCTCCTGGGGTATTGGCGAGGACCATTCGCAACCATCTCCATGAAGCTGGGCTACGGTCCCGCACACCGTTAGGCCGTCTTCCGCTCACGCCCCAACATCGTGCAGCCCGCCTCCAGTGGTGTCGCAACAGGCGTGAATGGAGGGATGAATGGAGACGTGTCGTCTTCAGCGATGAGAGTCGCTTCTGCCTTGGTGCCAATGATGGTCGTATGCGTGTTTGGCGCCGTGCAGGTGAGCGCCACAATCAGGACTGCATACGACCGAGGCACACAGGGCCAACACCCGGCATCATGGTGTGGGGAGCGATCTCCTACACTGGCCGTACACCACTGGTGATCGTCGAGGGGACACTGAATAGTGCACGGTACATCCAAACCGTCATCGAACCCATCGTTCTACCATTCCTAGACCGGCAAGGGAACTTGCTGTTCCAACAGGACAATGCACATCCGCATGTATCCCGTGCCACCCAACATGCTCTAGAAGGTGTAAGTCAACTACCCTGGCCAGCAAGATCTCCGGATCTGTCCCCCATTGAGCATGTTTGGGACTGGATGAAGCGTCGTCTCACGCGGTCTGCACGTCCAGCACGAACGCTGGTCCAACAGAGGCACCAGGTGGAAATGGCATGGCAAGCCGTTCCACAGGACTACATCCAGCATCTCTACGATCGTCTCCATGGGAGAATAGCAGCCTGCATTGCTGCGAAAGGTGGATATACGCTGTACTAGTGCCGACATTGTGCATGCTCTGTTGCCTGTGTCTATGTGCCTGTGGTTCTGTCAGTGTGATCATGTGATGTATCTGACCCCAGGAATGTGTCAATAAAGTTTCCCCTTCCTGGGACAATGAATTCATGGTGTTCTTATTTCAATTTCCAGGAGTGTATATCTGATCCTCTTCTAGTCAGCAAAATTTTTAATAATTAATTCATAAATATTGTCCAGTAACAAATAGAACTGCTCACTACCTGCAGTAAGCACATATTACATTCTGCAGCTTATTGATAACCTCAGAAACAAAAAAATCAGCAGGATTAGATGAAACATCTCCATATCTATATATGAAGGTAGTATCTGTTCCCAAAAGAATAGATAACATTGATGACCATGCAGCTTCTCCATAATCAAATGATAATTAAACTGACACCCTAGCTGCAAACAGGTGTGGATATACATCATTGGGGACATGTTGAAAATGTGTGCCCTGACTGGGACTTGAACACGGGATCTCCTGTTTACATGGCAGACACTCTATCCATCTGGGCCACTGAAGGCACAGAGGATAGTACGCCTGTAGGGACTTATCCCTTGCACGCTCCCTGTGAGACCCACATTCCCAACATGTCCACTACTACAGTTGTAGTGTGCCTAATAGATGTTTGCCCATCGCACTCATTACTCGTGGCAGATTAATCTACCAGGTCTCGTACAAGTTGGGGCATAGCGTGTGCATTGGCACAAGGAGGTCAATGGCCGGGTAGCCACATTTTAACTATGTATGAAAGTAGTATCTGTTTCTGAAAGAACAGATACCATTGATGACTATGCAGCTTCTCTAGAATGAAATGATAATTAAATTGACATCATAGCTGTAAACAGGCATGGATATAGGGTGTCAATTTAATTATCATTTCATTCTATAGTAACTGCATGGTCATCAATGGTATCTGTTCTTTCGGGAACAGATACTACTTTCATCTAAAGTTAAAATACGGCTACCCGGGCAGTGTCCTTCATATGCGAATGCTCACGCCATGCCCCAACTTGTACCTGACTTGGTAGATTAATCAGCCATGAGTAATGAGTGCATGGGCAAACACCTATTACGCCCACTGTGAATGTTGTAGTGTGGGCATGTTGGGAATGTGGGTCTCACACGGAGCATGCAAGGGATAAGTCCCTGCAGGCGTACTATCCTCTGTGCTCTCGGTGGCTCAGATGGATAGAGCGTCTGCCATGTAAGCAGGAGATCCCATGTTCGAGTCCCGGTTGGGGCACACATTTTCAACATGTCCCCAATGATGTATACGCCTGTTTGCTGCTAGGGTGTCAATTTAATTATCATTTCATCTCCATATCTATTGAAGAAATGCAAACATGAACTAATGAAACCACTACTTCATCTAATAAACTATGTTTTTGAAGATGGTGTGATCTCTGACAAGTTGAAACTGTATGTAGTGAAACCAGTACACAAAAAGGGGGAAATAAAGCATGTACAGAACTGCAGACCCAGTGCCCTAACCTTCATTTTCAGCAGATTGATAGAGAAATTAATATTAAGAAAATCCTGAAACTTTACAACAATGCGGACATACTAAGTGATTCCCAGCATGGTTTCAGAAGAGGTCGAAGTACCACATCAGCAGCAGTACAGTTTGTCCATAATGTACTTGAAAAAAATAAATGGAAAATCCCAAACAGCAGTAGTACTCCTGGACCTCTCAAGGGCTTTTGATGGAGCACATCATGATGCCCTCTTATAAAAAATTCCAAAGAGGGATGTCACCGGTAAACTCATGCAATTGCTAGAAAAATATTTCAAGGATAGACAATAGAGCACAGAGATTATGTAATATAATGGAGAAATACTGGAGAGGAGAAGGTTAAGTATCAGAAATACACTATGTGATCAAAAGTATCCAGACACCTGGTTGAAAATGACTTACAAGTTCGTGGCACCCTCCATCTGTAATGCTGGAATTCAATATGGTGTTGGCCCACCTTTACCCTCGATGACAGCTTCCACTCTCGCAGGCATACATTCAATCAGGTGCTGGAAGGTTTTATATTTTTATATTTTCTCCTTTCATCAGTTAAATACAATATCTCTTGTATTCTCTAAGGACTTCTACCAGGCCTTGTCCTTTTACGTATTTTATCCTCTCTATCTCTTGTTATGAAATTACCCATTCGCCTTCAATTGTATTCAAATGATAATTAAATCAATACCCTAAGCTGTCGACAGGTGTTGATGTACATCAACGGGGACAGTTGAAAATGTGTGCCCCGACCGGGACTCGAACCCGGGATCTCCTGCTTACATGGCAGATGCTCTATCCATCTGAGCCACCGACGGCACAGAGGATAGTGCAACTGCAGGGATTTATCCCTTGCATGCTCCCCGCGAGACCCATATTCCCAACTTAATGTCCAACACTACATTCCATATCAATTGTATTTGTTTTCCAAGTTCTAGTCAATTGTTGCCTAATTCTCCCTATGAAACTCTCAACAAGCTCTGGTTCTTGCAACCTATCCTGGTCGCATCTCCTTAATTTTCTACTTTTTTTTGCAATTTATTTAGTTTCATCTTCAGTTCATGGCCAATAAATTGTGGTCAGAGTCCATATCTGCCCCTGGAAATGTCTTACAATTTAAAATCTGGTTCCGAATACTCTGTCTTACCATCATATAATCAGTCAGAAACCTTCTGGTGTCTCCATTTCTGTTCCATATATACAACCTTCTTTCATAGTTCTTAAACCAAGTGTTAGCAGTGATTTAAGTTATGCTGTGTACAAAATTTCATCAAGTGGCTTCCTCTTGCATTACTTTCCTCCAGCCCATACTCACCTACAGTTTTTCCTTCTCTTCCTTTTCCTAATATTGAATTCCAGTTCCACAACTCAATTCAGTTTTCATCTCCCTTAACTATCTAAATATATTTTTTTTATATCATCACACTTTTTTTCAATCTCTTCATTACCTGTGGAGGTAGTTGCCACATAAAGTTCTACTACTGTGGCAGGTGTTTGCTTTGTTTCTATCTTGGTTGAGATGATGCATTTACTATGCTGTTCATAGCAGTTTACTTGCATTCCTATTTTCTTATTCATTATTAAACCTACTCCTGCTTACACTTATTTGATTTTGTGCTTATAACCCTGTACTCACCTGAGCAGAAGTCCTGTTTCTCCTGTTACCTAACGTCACTAATTTTCACTGTATCTAGCTTCTTCCTATTCATTTCCACTTTTTAAATTTTCTAACAAGCTGTAGTTTCCCCTTGCTTTAAGCCATTTGCATTACGAGAACTGGAATGCCATTTTGGTTGATGCTATGAAGACAGATCAGTCATCCAGGGTATTGCCACTGCAACTACTGAAGAGGCTGCTGCCCCTGTTCAGAAAGGACACATTCGCCTCTCAACAGAAACCTTTCCATTCTGGATGCACTTGTGGTATGGCTATCTGTATTGCTGAGCCACATAAACCACCCCACCAATGGCAAGATCCATGGTTCATGTAGGGTGGGAAATATACTATACACAATTTTCTTTCTTCACAATCTCATCACTGTTTGGTAGCTTGTTCTGTTAACATGGAAATGAGATAATGGTAATACTGTTTTATAGTATATCTTTTTATAGAAATATGCTATAAAATGGAATTACAACTATGTCATTTTTGAAATATTAATTTTACATTACATTAGCAGTGAATAACACTGAAATGTACTTTTAATAGCATTTTACACATATATAACACCAAATAATGATTAAAAATGTTAATTGCAGTTGTTAAGCATTTTTATGCTTGTGATCTGGTATTGTGTTCCCATACCAAATTAAATAAAACATTTGTGATTTAAGAAATGAATATTATTTTAAATCTAAAGTTCCTTTGACATTATTATTATGACTATTGGAATTATGAGATACTAGAACAATTTGCTTCCTCCACAACCCCATAATTGTCCGGCAGGTTGTTTGTGTACATGGAAATCTGAGGGGTTCAGTAGTGACTATTTTCTTCTTTTTGGTTTCATTATTTTTTTTTTCAAGAACTGAAAACTGTCAATTGCGAACAAGCAATCACGTACACCAGTTTTATGTGCTAAATGCTATAGGAACCACAGTAATAAGTAATCATATTATGTTTCCACAAAATGACAGCTGAGCTTATTGGAAGAAGCATAATCTGCTAAATCTCTAATAATATGCTTGCCTTCATGGGGAGACAGACAATTGGTTGATTAAAAAAAAAATAATAATAATAATAATAATGTGACTAGGGCCTCTCATCAGGTAGACCGTTCGCCAGGTGCAAGTCTTTCGATTTGACACCACTTCGGCAACTTGCATGTCAATGGGGATGAAATGATGATGATTAGGACAACACAACACCCAGTCCCCGAGTGGAAAAAATCTCCAACCCAGCCAGGAACCAAACCCAGGTCCTTAGGATTGACATTCTGTCGCGCTGAGCACTCATCTACCGGGAATGTACAATTGGTCGGTCATAGAGTAAGAGGAATGTACATAACTGTGCTGCTAAGAATTACAGAGGATAGTGTATTAAAATATATTGCAAAAAAATACTTTTCCTACATTGTTATCTTTAAAATAAACACAGGATATTATGGAGTGCCTCACTGTTGGAGAATATGAAGTGCTAAACTAAAGCAATCTTGGTCTAGTACATTACAACCTTCATTTAATAAGATGGAATATTTTCACCATCCTTAAAACCAATAGTATTATTGAAATAGCCTGTTTAATCCTGTTCCTTGTTGGTCAAGAGTATTTTGTTAACTATCAGTTCAACAACTTTTAACAGGAATTATTTTTAATCCATATAAAACAACACATTTCTCTACAAATGAAAGCAAGGATATAAATCATCTTACCACAGTAATTATATTACTTACTTGTAACTGATTTAAAGAATCATAGTTTTTGCAAAGATGAAAGAATTTTTCCTGTAATGCAAATAAAGGCTCGCTATTAACACATGTACTTGCTCTTGACAACACAAAAATGATGTTATCAAGAAGTCAGTTACATAAACTGGTGTACAGAACTGAAGGATAAAAGCAACTTTCCCATGATATGTCACTGCCTAGTAAGATAGCTCCATGAAACTTGGAAAACACACAGAAAGAATTGCTACAATATGTTACAGAAGGAAAATGAAAGACATACACAATGAAACAAATACTAATGACATTTTTATTTGAAGACAGTAATTAAACTGAAGTCAATTTTATTCTTGATGGTACCATTTATGGGACATGGTTCTTAACAGCAAGTGTGTTCACAACAGACAATAATGCATGCTTTGCGATGCGCTCCCATGCTGGCAGCAAGGTTGTTAAGAAATTCTTGTGGTAGGGCATTCCATTCCTCTACCAATGTGTTTGATAACTTCTGGTGCTTGTGGACATGCTGCAATACATCTCTTTAACATATCCTACATGTGTCCAATGGGCTTTAAGTCAGGAGAATTGGCAGGCTACTCCATTTGCTGAATATCATCTTGTTTCAATACCAGTTTGATTTGGGTGCACATAGCCATCTATAAAAATGAAGTAATGGCTGAATGTATGCCTGAGAAGACGCACTTGGGAGAGGAGTACAGTGTCACAATAATGTTGACCAGTAAGTGTGCTGCATTCAAAGGTTTGAAGGTCAGTACACCCATGCAATATGACTGCTCCCCACCTCATAACATGTCAACCTCCAAAATGTTCGACAGTGTTCCTAGGTGCACTATGTTTTCTCATCTCTCACCATATCAGGTTATGTCATGAACCCAGAAAAACTGTAAAAAATGATTGTTTTGGTGGTCCAGATGTTATGGCATGGGGAAGCAAATGATTAAAATCTCCGAATGCAGTACACTTGGTCAACATTATTGTGACACTGTACTTTCCCCATGTGCATCTTTTCAGGGGTACATTCAGCCCTGACTTCATTTTCATGGATGACAGTGTTGTACCACATCAAACTATGCAGGTTGAGAAACTCTTGGAGTGGCAGGATATTTGGGAATTTACTGGTCTGTCCATACCCCTGACTTACGTCCCATCAACTGCATGTGTGACATTTTGGAGGTATGTAATACAGTATGTCCACATGAACTAATCACCATGCAGCAGTTGTCAACTGTGATAGTGGAGGAATGGAATGCCCTACCACAAGAACCTTGGGGCCTATATGGGAGCAAGTTGTAGAGCGTGCATTGCCGTCCATTGTGATCATACATTCTACAAGGGTGATTCAAATGGAGACCTTAGAAATGCTATAATATTTTTAATTGTAACAAAGAGCTTACATATAATTTTTCAACATAGTCTCCCCGATATTGAATACATGTATTCCACGGCTTCAGAAGTGTGTAGACATCATGATGAAAGAATTATTTTGGTCTTGTGTGCAGCCAAACAGATAAAAGTCACTAGGAGTGAGTTCTGGTGAATAGGGAGGACATACCAGCCATTTAAATTTAATTTTCTGTATAGTCTCAACTGTCTTATAGACTGCACGCAGTCAGGCATTGTCGTGCTGTAGCAATACTTGTGAAGTCAGAAGTCCTCATCATTTTCTCTTGATTGCAGGGTGAAGTTGATTTTTCAGCATCTTTGAATAATTAGTACTGATTAACAATGCTCCACTATCCATGTAATGCTCCAAAATTTATTCATTTGCAACCCAGATGAGAATGAGCATGACTTTTCAGCAGACAGTACAGTGCAGAATTTGTTTGGTGTGGCTCATTCCTTGCTTGACCTCTTCATTTCTGGTTGCTGATAGTGGACCCAAGTCTCATCACCTGTAACAGTCCCAGAAATGCATCACCTTTGATGTGGAAATGATGCAAAAATTCTCCACAGGCATCAACACGACTGTGTTTCAATTCGGCAGTCAACTGATGTGACACTCATCTTGCAGACACATTACTGGAGTGCAGTACATTATGAACTATATTCTGCATTGAACCAATGCTAATTTTCGAACTTGTAGCTACTTCGTTCAGAGTTATTTGTCATTTCTCCTTTACAAGCTCCTCCCCTAATGCAGTGTCCTCATGTGTTACTAAGTGGTGAGCCTGCCCTGGTCTTGGGGCATCCTCCATGGAAGTAACATCACTTTTAAACTTCATACACCACTTTTATACGTGTTTCAACCACAAATACAAATCACTGTACTGTACTGTCATTCTGCCATGAATTTTGGTTGGTTTGACACCTCCACTACATGAAAAACGCATCACAGATTGCTGTTCAAGCACAATGCATGTTGACAACGGAGTAGCCATTTTGTTGTGTACACTGCTGCCTTCTCCTGCATTGTAGCACTACTGTGCCACCTGTCAATGACTTTCTGAACCTCAAGGAATACTTCTACCACCTATCAACTCTATACATAACTTTTCAAAATTTTATGGAACTTTTAAGGTTTTGATTGGAATCAGGCTCTTATTAAGAACCATGTCCCATCTTTAGTAATGTCCAAGGGATGATTATGAATTGCAGTCAGTTATTTAGTTACTTAGTTTCATGTTCTGTGGATCATTTACATGATTAATTACAATTATGTGGAATGAGACATTTTACATTCACCTTACATATTCATACGTAAATACGGCTACATGTCTATCATCTACTTTTTTTAGTACTGTTGTAAGTTAATAATTCCTGCCCATCACTTTTACACTTTATAAATTTACAACTTTTTCTGCAGAACTGGATGAGTTTTGAAGTAGAAACTTTTTCAGTTTGTTTTCAAATTTAACTTTGCTGCCTCTCAGTCATTTTATATAATTGGGTGAGTGATCAAAAATTTTGTTAGCAACATTCTGCACCCCTTTCTGTGTTAAAGACATCCTTTCTGTGGCATAACAAATGTAATTTTTTCTTCTGGTTTTGTAAGTATGTACATCATTGTTTCTCTTGAACAGTACTATATTGTTTACAACTAACTTTATGAGGGAATAAATATACTGTGAAGCAGTAGTAAAAATGCCTGACTCCTTAAACAGATGTCTACAAGATGATCATGGATGAGCACCACTTATTATTCTTACACCAAATTTTTGAGCAATGAATACTTCCTTTCTTACAGTTGCATCACCCCAGAACATTATTCCATATGGCACTGAATGAAAATATGCAAAGTATGTAAACTTATTGATTTGTCTCTCCCCAAGACTTATGATTCAGAGTGCAAATGTGGCTGAACTAAGTTGTTTTAAGAGATAAAAAAATGTGTTTTTCCCCATTTAAATTCTCATGAATAGGGACAACTAAAATTTTGACATTTTCATCCCAATTATTATCTCCTTCTCATGAGTTACACTTATCATTGTTGTAGCAACTCTAGATGTGTAGAACTAAATACGTTGTGTCTTTCTGAAATTCAGATTGAGACCATTCAAAGAAAAACACTTAACCCTAGAATGGTTGGCGTGGGTCTGTGAGACCCACTATTTTTCCTTTCACTGAATTTATATTCTTATAGTTGCTGATTTGATTCAGGCACTCAGCTAGCATCCTGAAACATCCGAGAGAAAGCATTCATGTTGTGAATGAGGTTTTGCTGTATTTAGTCACGGTCTTCAAAAGTGTGTGCAAGTCTGTCAGACCCAACTGAACCATTTATGTTACTAATTTCTACCAGTGAGAACCTACTTTTATATTGATGTAGTCCTATCATTGAGTTACTTTGTGAACTATTTGTGATGTCCTAAACCACCTTAACATTGTCAATAGTTTACAGTATAAAATGACAAGAGAAAATCTTTCATACTGTGAAATTTAGAGAATTTTATTTAATGATGGGAGTGAAGTAGACTATTCTGAAGCGGATCCAGACTTCAAAATACAGTGATTTTTTTATTTTTATTTATTTATTTATTGTTCTGTGGGACCAAATTAAGGAGAAGTCTCCATGGTCATGGAGCGAGTCAATACATGGAATTATAACATGATAGTAGAAACAGATAAAATGAAATACAAAAAACATATTCAGGCAATATGTCTTAAGTTTAAATAAAGAAAATCAACAATGTAACACTGGAACCCGCTTAATTTTTTAGCTCTTCCAGGAGCTCCTCGACAGAATAGGAGTGAGCCATGAGGAAACTCTTCAGTTTAGACTTAAAAGATTTTTGAGTTCTTGTGGTAGCTTATTGAAAATGGATGCAGCAGAATACTGCACTCCTTTCTGCACAAGAGTCAAGGAAGTGCATTCCACATGCAGATTTGATTTCTGCCTAGTATTAACTGAGTGAAAGCTGCTAACTCTTGGGAATAGGCTAATATTGCTAACAGCAAACGACATTAAAGAAAATATATACTGTGAGGGCAATGTCAGAATTCCCAGACTATTGAATAGGGGTCAACAAGAGGTTCTCGAACTTTCACCACATATAGCTCTAACAGCCCGTTTTTGAGCCAAAAATACCCTTTTTGAATCAGAAGAATTACCCCAAAAAATAATACCATACGACATAAGCGTATGAAAATATGCGAAGTAGACTACTTTTCGTGTTGAACTGTCACTTATTTCAGATGCTGTTCTAATGGTAAATAAAGCAGCATTTAGTTTCTGAACAAGATCCTGGACGTGGGCTTTCCACAACAGCTTACTATCTATCCGAATGCCTAGGAGCTTGAACTGTTCCGTCTCACTTATAATATGCCCATTCTGTCTGATCAAAATATCGGTTCTTGTTTAATTGTGAGTTAGAAACTGTAAAAACTGACTCTTACTGTGATTTAGCATCAAATTATTATCCACAAGCCACGAACTTATTTCATGAACTACATTATTTGATTCTGTTTCAATATTACACACAAGATTCTTCACTACCAAGTTGGTGTCATCAGCAAACAGAAATATTTTTGAATCACCTGTAATACTAGAAGGCATATCATTTATATAAATAAGAAGCAGCAGTGGACCCAGCACCGACCCTTGGGGAACGCCCCACTTAACAGTGCCCCATTGGGACTGAACATCACTACCACTCTCAATATTACGGAGAATTACCTTCTGCTTTCTGTTCTTAAAGTAAGAGGTGAACCAATTATAAGCTACTCCCCTTACTCCATAATGGTCCAACTTCTGCAGTAATATTTTGTGGTCAACACAGTCAAAAGCCTTCGTTAAATCAAAGAAAACACCTAGCATTCGCAACCTTTTATTTAATCCATCAAAAACCTCACATAGAAAAGAGAATATAGCATATTCAGTTGTTAAACCGTTTCTAAACCCAAACTGTACATTTGACAGCAAATTGTGTGAATTTAAATGCTCCAGTAACCTTGTATATACAACCTTCTCGATAACTTTAGCAATCACCGATGGCATAGAAATAGGTCTAAAATTGTCAGCATTATCCCTGTCTTCCTTTTTATAAAGTGGCTTCACTACCGAGTACTTTAATCACTCAGGAAACTGACCACTCCTAAAGGAAAAGTTACAGATACAGCTAAGTACTGGACTAACATACATAGAACAATACTTCAGTATTCTGCTAGATACCCCGTCATATCCATGAGAGTTCTTGGTCTTTAGTGATTTAATTACTAACTCAATCTCCCTCTTGTCAGTATCATGGAGGAGCATTTCAGGTAACAGTCTCAGAACACTTTTTTCTAAGAGCGCTATGTGATTCCCTGTTGGAACTTGGTTGCTATTTAGTTCACCTGCTATATTCAGAAAGTGAGTATTAAATATTGTACATATACGAGACTTATCAGTAACACGGACGTTCCCACTATGCACCGATTCTACACTCCTGGAAATTGAAATAAGAACACCGTGAATTCATTGTCCCAGGAAGGGGAAACTTTATTGACACATTCCTGGGGTCAGATACATCACATGATCACACTGACAGAACCACAGGCACATAGACACAGGCAACAGAGCATGCACAATGTCGGCACTAGTACAGTGTATATCCACCTTTCGCAGCAATGCAGGCTGCTATTCTCCCATGGAGACGATCATAAAGATGCTGGATGTAGTCCTGTGGAACGGCTTGCCATGCCATTTCCACCTGGCGCCTCAGTTGGACCAGCGTTCGTGCTGGACGTGCAGACCGCGTGAGACGACGCTTCATCCAGTCCCAAACATGCTCAATGGGGAACAGATCCGGAGATCTTGCTGGCCAGGGTAGTTGACTTACACCTTCTAGAGCATGTTGGGTGGCACGGGATACATGCGGACGTGCATTGTCCTGTTGGAACAGCAAGTTCCCTTGCCGGTCTAGGAATGGTAGAATGATGGGTTCGATGACGGTTTGGATGTACCGTGCACTATTCAGTGTCCCCTCGACGATCACCAGTGGTGTACGGCCAGTGTAGGAGATCGCTCCCCACACCATGATGCCGGGTGTTGGCCCTGTGTGCCTAGGTTGTATGCAGTCCTGATTGTGGCGCTCACCTGCACGGCACCAAACACGCATACGACCATCATTGGCACCAAGGCAGAAGCGGCTCTCATCGCTGAAGACGACACGTCTCCATTCGTCCCTCCATTCACGCCTGTCGCGACACCACTGGAGGCGGGCTGCACGATGTTGGGGCGTGAGCGGAAGACGGCCTAACGGTGTGCGTGACCGTAGCCCAGCTTCATGGAGACGGTTGCGAATGGTCCTTGCTGATACCCCAGGAGCAACAATGTCCCTAATTTGCTGGGAAGTGGCGGTGCGGTCCCCTACAGCACTGCATAGGATCCTACGGTCTTGGCGTGCATCCGTGCGTCGCTGCGGTCCGGTCCCAGGTCGACGGGCACGTGCACCTTCCGCCGACCACTGGCGACAACATCGATGTACTGTGGAGACCTCACGCCCCACGTGTTGAGCAATTCGGCGGTACGTCCACCCGGCCTCCCGCATGCCCACTATACGCCCTCGCTCAAAGTCCGTCAACTGCACATACGGTTCACGTCCACGCTGTCGCGGCATGCTACCAGTGTTAAAGACTGCGATGGAGCTCCGTATGCCACGGCAAACTGGCTGACACTGACGGTGGCGGTGCACAAATGCTGCGCAGCTAGTGCCATTCGACGGCCAACACCGCGGTTCCTGGTGTGTCCGCTGTGCCGTGCGTGTGATTATTGGTTGTACAGCCCTCTCGCAGTGTCCGGAGCAAGTATGGTGGGTCTGACACACCGGTGTCAATGTGTTCTTTTTTCCATTTCCAGGAGTGTATATCCTTGACCTGTTTCTGCAGACCAGCCACTTCCTTTATGACTGACCATAAGGTTTTAATTTTATCCTGAGACTTAGCTATTCTATCTGCATACCACATACTTTTTGCCTTCCTAATAACATTTTTAAGCACCTTACAATACTGTTTGTAATGGGCTGCTGCATTTAGACTTTGCCTGTTTCTAACGTTTTGATATAATTGCCACTTTGTTCTACAAGATATTCTTATCCCTCTAGTCAGCCACCCAGGCTGCCTGTTTGTGCTAGTACCCTGTCTTAAACGTGATCATGACAGTAATAATGGAATAAGTGGTGGTGAAGAGGAAAATGTTGAGCCTTCTACCAGCACTGATGCACCTACTGTTGGTGATTCGAGTACAGCTCCTGCAACTGAATCAGGTGCATACCTATGCACTTTTATAAAGGAAGAAATAGAGCAAATAATTGGAGAGAAACTTGTTTCCCACAAAACATGCGAACAATACATCACATCATAGTTAACAAGCATTTGCCTATAAGTATTTGAGCTGAGATGGATGTACACTCACCTTTAGAATCACGGCAGTTATTTTTTAGCAATCCATTGATCAATTTAGTTCTTGAATCAACCAGTATATACACTGATTGAGATTGAAGCAAATATACAAGTGATCCAAATATGTCTAGACCTACAAGTTTTGATGAACTGAAGGCTTTTTATGGCTTACTTTTCTTAGCTGAAACATTGCACTATGGTAAAATGAAGACTGAAGATTTTTGTAACACAGATGGGACGAGAATAGAAATCTTTTGAGCAAGTATGTCATTAAAAAGGTACAGATTTTTGGCTTGTGTTATCAGGTTTGACAACATCCACACAGCAGAAGAAAGAAAAGCACAAGATAATCTTGCTGCCATAAGATCCATTCTTGATAATAATAATAATAATAATAATTTTATTGTCATTTAGCTGATTACAGCAATATACAAAGTCAAGAGCATATATTTCTACATAAACTACTATATCGATGTAAATTGGTTTACATAAAATAGGTACACATTAGAATACAGTATTTTCATCTTCAAAGAATTCATCAGTGGTGTAAAACAGCTTGTTCACTAGTAGCTTGTATAATTTAGCTTTAAAGATATTTACAGGCAGTTCTTTAAAGTCAGCACTTAGTCTATTAAACATCCTTAGTCCAAGAACTAGGTAAGAGTTAGGCAATTTTGATAATCTATGATATGGTACGTCTACAGATGTTCTGTTTCTAGTATTATGGCTATGAATATCACTTCTCAACACAAAATTAGACACATTGTTTCTAATGTACATTAAAACATTGTAGATGAATAAGTTAACTACTTTAAGACACTGCAATTTAATAAACAGAAGTTTACAATGTTCTATTTTATCAGAATCCGTTATTATTCTTATTACTTTCTTCTGTAAAAGTAAAATGTCATTTACTTGACAGCTACTACCCCACAGTAAAATTCCATAAGAGATGATGCTGATCTCACATAGTCATTGGGTACATGTCTTTTTAAATTTCTAATTAGATAAATAACTCTTGAAAGCCTAGCCAATATATTTTTAGTGTGTGGTTCCCACGTCAATTTATTGTCAATAGTAACACCTAAAAATTTAACAGTTTCTAATTCCTGGTAGTTAGGAATCTCTTTGAGGCTAAAGTAAAGTGTCTGGGTTTTGTTTTCATTTAGCAAGAAGCCATTAGCCTTGAACCATAATGAGGACTGAGCAAGGGTATTTTCGGTCAGTGTTTTCAGTATACCTAGATCAGAGCTTTTATGTAGAAAAGTTGTGTTATCAGCATACAATATTGTATGAGAATTTATGAATAAGGGCAGGTCATTAATCATTAGTATAAACAGTAAAGGTGCAAGCACCGACCCTTGAGGCACCCCGTACCTAAGATTAACCAAATTTGATTTCTCCCTACCAATGCACACAACTTGTTGATGGTTCTCTAGAAAAGACCTGAACATATTTATACTGTTGTCATCAAAACCATAGTAAACTAGCTTATTCAGCACAGTGTCATGCTCTACACAGTCAAAGGCTCTGCTCAGGTCACAAAATGTAGCCTGGGCATAGTCCCTAGCCTTGAACACATCTAGGACTAATTTTACGAGGGAGTCCATTGCATCCGTTGTGGATTTACCTTTCCTAAATCCAAACTGTTTATCACTAATTATATTTAGTTTACCCAAGTAGGCACTAACTTGCTCATACATAGTCGTTTCTAAAATTTTTGAAAAAACTGGGGTTATGGATATAGGTCTGTAACTAGCGGGACAGTTCTTTTCCCCTTTTCTGTATATGGGCACAACTCTAGAAATTTTTAGTATGTCGGGGAACTTACTTTCAACTAGGCATTTGTTATCACAAAAGGTTAAAGGATAAATCACACAATTAATAACATATTTCAACAAATTACATGACATATCATAGTAATCAACACTAATTGAAGGTTTGAAATTTTTCACTATTTTTAGGATATTATTTGGGCTCACTTCCGTGAAAGTGAAGGTGCTTGGGGGAAGCTTTTTAAAGCAGCTGTCCATAATACTAAGTGCATTTTCAGGTGGTTTGATTATTGAACTACTAATTTCTTCAGTGGACTGAATGCAATATTTATTAAATTCTTCTGGGGTAATTACAATTTCCTCTTTGTGTTTAGTGCGTGCTATGGAGTTTATTACACTCCAGGCCTTCTTGCATTTATTGTTAGACTTTTCAATGTTTACTATGTTATGCAGTTTCTTTGCTTCATTTGTTGCCTTCCTATACTTGCATTTAGCTTTAGCATACAGGTCTTTATACAGTTCTGATTTACTGGTTTTGTACAGACTAGAATACAGCATAACAGTATTTTTCAGTTGCCCTAACTGTGGAGTATACCATTCCTTCGTTTTCCTTTTCTTGTAATTACCACTAATATTCACTGTACATTTTTTCAGAGGGATGTTATTTTCAAATACATTTAAAAAGATGGAGAAAAACTTTGTGAATACAATATCAGCTGAACAGTGTTGAAGCCTAATAAAACATGTGTCCCAACTGAAATAAGTGAGGGCATGTCTAAACCTATCCATCCTCTCTCTGCTCACTGGTCTAGAAATCACAGTTTAGATCATGGTCTGAGAAAGCGAAACTAATTGCATCAGTGGACATACAAGTTCTCTTAATATTTGTAAATATATTGTCTAGACAGGATGAGCCTCTGGTAGGTTTGCAGTTAACATAGTACAGGTTAAATTGTCGAAGCACATTTTTTAGCTCTGTCACAGTTTTTCCGTCCTGCAGGACATCAAAACTTGAATTGATATCCCCTCCAATGACAACACTGTATTTTTTCCATTTCGGTATACATATGTACATTAAGAGTTCCTGAAGTTTCTCCACTAGGTGGCTTGTACACTGCGACTACCATTAGCTTAAGGCTCTCAATTACTAGATCTGACATTTCAAAATGCATTTCATCACAAAGGGTATTGAGACCTATCCTGCCACAGTTTGGTGCAAGAGGTGTTTTTGCATATATTGCTACCCCACCACGTAAGTGCTGTTTTCTGCAATAGCAACTAAGTAGTGTGTAATCATCCAATACTTTGTACCCAAGCTCATCCTCTGTACACCAATGTTCACGTAAACATAGAATATCTATCACGTTTTCATTTGAAAATTCGTTGACAATCAAGTTTTTATCTGCCATGCCCTGAATATTGAGGTAGCATATTTTAAACTCTACTTTAGGCATTTCTTTTTTTGCATATTCTCTTAGCTGACATGACCTACTGTTACTGCATGAAAGTTGGCCAGGTTGTGTCCTTATGTTACTAGAACACCCAACCTGGTCTATGCATACAAGTTTTTTGTCATCTCAGTTGAAACATAATCCAAACACATTACTGGTCTTTTTTCCTTCTCTAGCTTATCCAATACTATTCCGATAATTGTATCACTTAAAACACGTTTACCTAGATAACTGAAATGTTGACCATGCTTGGTATGCCATTCTCTGCTACAACTACTGGTGTTAATTATGGAAACATTCTTAAAGTGCCTACAGATAGCTTCGTACTCCTTGTTTGTCTGCTCCACTTCATGTCGATGTGGCACATTAACAACAATCACGTTGGTGTGGGTTAACATTCCGAGAGTCTTCTTCAGTGTCGAAGTACGTAGCAATCTTCCTTTCGTTTCTGCTGACGTCGTTTGCTCCGGCCATTACCACTACAAAGTCTCTGTCCGCGGGGACTGTGCTTTCTTTCTTGATTGATGTTGAAACATCTCGTAAACCAGCTCCTGATTTAACGGTACCTTCTATTTCAAACTCGTTAATCACACGAGGTCCGCTTTCCGTTAACATAGCTGCTAATCCTCTGGCGTAACTGTCTGAATAAATCTTGATTTTACGTTTTTTCTTATACC
Source organism: Schistocerca cancellata (assembly GCF_023864275.1). NCBI lineage: Eukaryota > Metazoa > Arthropoda > Insecta > Orthoptera > Acrididae > Schistocerca > Schistocerca cancellata. The sequence goes on from NC_064632.1 coordinate 432,728,263, forward strand.
TTAGTTGGCTGTTCGCTAAGTTTTGAGAGTCCTGCACCACCTTATCAGATGAGTGTGCTGATACAGTTTCTATGTCGTCTGTGTTTTGAAGCGAATTATATTTGTTATTTAATGGTAACACAAAGTCCTGCCTATGTTTATTGTTAATATGTTTCTAAGCGCTCCCCTTCGATTTTACAGTTACTCATCTACTGCTAGGCCTTTTGTGAGCCGTTTTAGTCGTAGCTGCACTTTCTGGCAATCCTTCCATAGGTTTGGGGATATTAAGACATACCTGATGACCACTCCTTCCAATTTAGGCTTGAGTCTCCTGTTTTCGTCACTCAGAATTTTTGTGTCCTCTTGTAGCTCAGCAATAATTAACAACAGATCATTTTCGGAGGATGAAGCACCGATTTTCACATCTTTGGTTTTTGTTTTACCACGCCATTGCTCCGACTTGTGTGGATTTAATTCATATTTCTCGTACAGTTTTTTTAAATTCGTCCTGTAAGCGTCCAATAATTGTAATATATGGTAGGTTTTCCTTTTTGATACTGTCGGTCTTCCTTGCTGCATCACACGTACACGTTTCTTGATCATTAAGGGATGCAGTCTTTTGTTTACAATCCGCACAGTTCCACATAGTTGATATGTTTGTGTCCAACTGTAGTGCATATTTTTCTCCATCAGAAAAAGTTATTGTGGACAAAATTCTTGTTCCACACAGAGGCGGGCTCAGGATGTATATGCTAAATAAATCTACCAAGTATGGGATCAAGATTTTTCATCTTGTCTTGCCCTAAAATCTACTATGTAAAATATTTGGAAGTCTATGCAGGTGCACAAGCACAAGGCCCATACAAAGTCAGTAACAATGCAGACAATGTACTCCATCTTGTAGACCCAGAAAAGGGTTTGGAAGAAATCTGACAATAGACAATTGGTTTAATTCTTACCCAATCGTCAAAAAAGTACTACAAGAAAAGAATATTACCGTTGGTATGTTAAAAAATAAGCTTGAAATTCCAACTGAGTTTTTATCCAAAAAATCTAAAAAAGAGCATTGTCTAATAATATGACTTTGGGTTTCCCTACTCTTCATAAATAATACTCTACAATTCTCCTTATGATGCTACTAGCTGTAGTGGTTTTGACAGCATAAAGTTTGATGTATTTTGGGTATGGCCCTGCGATATTCAGAGAAACCACTTCCAGTGGAGCTTTGGTTAGTACGGGGTGTAGTTCTGTAAACTTTGACGTATTGGATGGTTTTTTTTCTTTGGCAAATAGCACACTTTATTAACATTTGTGAAATACGTCATCGTAAATTAGGAAATTAACAAAGTTTGGAAATCTTGTCTGCACATTTTGTTACTCCATAGTGTCCCCATACTTCATGTGTGTGTTTGATAAATTTGTCAATATATTCCTCTGGAAGGCATACACACCAATGGTTAGAACTTTCGTGCTCCCGGTGAAACTGGTTTGCCCCCATCACTTATTAGGTCTATAGTATGGGGTTCAACTAAGACCGATTCGGGTTTCCCTGCGGTGTAGTCTGATCTACTTCGGTACGCGGGACAACTTCTGTCAGTCGTACTGTGTGATTGTTTCTCCAGTGTGTATCATTTCCAGTTTGCAACATGTTTTCTAGTGTGTTCATATGGCTGTTGTGAAATGTTGCCGTATTGTGGTTTTGCTGCGCAAAGGTTGGCTGCGGTACGACGTGTTGTATGCTATTGTTGCCGCACGCCGGCAACCGATGCGGCTGCATAATTTTAAGAGGAGGGATTGAAATTAGTTTGGTAATCGTTCCTGTTATACAGAAAGTTTTGTTTAAATCTCTTGTTCCTACCATTTCCATTCCCGTATCCATTACCACGGTTAATGTATCCTTGCGGTTGCACGTACCAACTTTGCCGCATGTTCGTGTCTGGCTTTTTGTATTGACCATTCAAGTAATGTTGTTGTGGTGTTTGGCTGTCTGACGCCCTATTTGTTACTACTTTCTCTTCATATATTAGATCGATTGAATCTAAAATTGATAGAAAATATTCTGTGTCGTGCTCAGGTGTAGTAATTAATTTTTCACGAATGTGCGATGGCAAACGACTTTTTAAAATTTTTAAAACATTCACATGAGAAATAGGATTCGTCCAATAACGTATTTTATTGAAATACTTCTCAAAAATATTTGCTATTAAAAGGGGCGGCTTCTGACCAGTATTTGTCAGGAAATGCCCGTTCAAATTGTAAATATGTGGTACAACGCTTTGCTACCTCGGTCGCCCACAAAAGTACATCGCCTTGAGTGGACTCAACAACAAACCTGATCTTTTGTGCTTCCTTCTAATTCATAGGAAGCACATGTCGAAAAGCATTAATAAATCGCCACGGTCGCAGGTTCGAATCCTGCCTCGGGTATGGATGTGTGTGATGCCCTTAGGTTAGTTAGGTTTAAGTAGTTCTGAGTTCTAGGGGACTGATGACCTCAGAAGTTAAGTCCCATGGTGCTCAGAGCCATTAATAAATACAACAGGATTCATCTTCTTACCTTCACTCGCAAATGTTGGAAATTGACCGTGTCTTAATAGACCTTCTTCAGCAAACATAGTGGACAAGCTGTTTGCATTTTGTGCTGTGTTTACATAGCTGTCATTATTATTTACATTTCTCGTAGGTACTGGTTCTGGTGTTATGCCCCGTAAACTTACACTCTACGTTCTGTCATTACTACTGGCATTGTTTGTAGGGTTTGCAATGATCTGTGTGCATACATTACTTTGGTTTGCTGTGGCTGGCACTTTGTTTATATGTATAACTGGAGTCTTTGTATCAGTTTCACCTAAGTGGTTGCGTATCCTGTGCTCTGTAGCTTGCAAATTGATGTTCACTTTGTCGATGTCATTTTTCTTTTGCTGAATAACCTTTGCAACTACATCATAGATTAATTTACATTCCTTCACTACCTTTTCCGCTGCGGTACTGGTTTTGTCTAAAGTACCTGCTTCAGCTTATGAAATTACGTCAGATAAATTTCATTAATTTTGTCTCTTTCCTTTTTGGCACAGACTGATTCGATTTCAAGTGAAGCTACTTTTAAAGTCAGTTCATCTATTGCTGCTGGTATATTTTCGTAATCCTTGTGCAGTTTGTTTACTACGGTAGAGATGTTCTTTACTGTGGAAGTTAATTGTGTTTGTGTAGCTTCCACGTTCGTGTGTATCATTGTTTACTTCGGAAAGCACATCTTGTTTTAGCTGTTTTTCCACGTCTTTAAATTTTACATTCATCTCCTCGCAAAAATTCTTTGTCAAATCACTGATCTGCTATGTGCTATCCTGAAAATCTCTTAAATCTTGTTTTGGCTCTTGTTTTATGTGGTTTATGTCTTGTGTGACTATGGTAAGATTTTACGACAAACTGTCAAATTTTGTATTTATTATCGTTCGCAAATTGGTGTTATATTTTTTTTATTTCTGCACGCAAACTGGTGTTTGTATTTTGTATGTCTGCACACAGATTGGTGTAATTGGTGTTCATACTATCCAGTTTTTGAAGTATTGCGGCAAGTGCGCTATTTTGGCTGCTATTTAATGTACTTTGGTTGTTGACAACTGTACTCCTGCAAATCAGCATTTGAATTTCGTGTGATGGGTGACGAGAAAGTGTTGTTAAAAATCATGTTATCTGCGCTTTTTATGTTTTCCTGTGCGAACAGAATGTTGGTCGCGGAGATACGTGATGTAGTTTCATCTAATGTCATCAACGTTTCATTTAAGTTAGAGCTCTGTGTAAGCTCACTAGCATTTGTCATTTCGGTCATGTTCATCTCTGAACTATTTATTACGACTTATTGTGGAAGACATGGCGCTGGTACTTCAGATGTTCTATCCTGCAGTTGTACTCCATCTTGGCTCATTGCCCTTTCGCCATTGTCAACAATAATGGAAACTGATTTTTTGCCATTTTGTTTGAATATTACGATTAAAATTTTTGGAAAACAGAAAATTGAAATATATTATTTTGTGAATTTAAACTTACGATTTACGTGTCGTCAAGTGTTATGTATCAACTTTTTTGACGCACAAAATGTTATTACACAGGAACTTTAAACTTTTCTCTCGCTACCCATTACGTAAAATTTCTGAAAAATTCACTACAGTACATTTAGGAAAGGAAATTAAGGAAAGGTACTTCAAATTATTACGCAGGAGACGCTACCAAGCATAGCTAAGCAAGCGGTTGCGTAGCGGTCCTACCTTTGCTGCGATGAAACAAACAGCGTATTTCTACAATTTTCCGTAAATTCCGGTTTCACTTTTGATTCCCTTTTGAATTGGTTTTCTCCACAAGAATTTTTAGTTCTGGTTATTTTGCTCCAGTCCTGATATTGCACATGAAAATTTGAAAATAAGTATGACACGCAAAAAAAAAAAAAAAAACTCATACAATGTCATAAATAATTTTGGATGATTTACACAACTGGTTGCATGGCTTTCTCAATGTCATGTCACTAGGTCGCCAGTTGTGCAATAATATAGGAGGGTACATAAATAAAGAGATTAATAGAAATCAATTATTTTCAATTAATGCCCAAATTTTGGATTTTTATAGTTTCTTTCCTTTGAGTCCGTTTTAACGGACCTTTATTCTGATGTCTTCGGTTATATTCATCTTCTTCCGCCATGAGTATTTATTCGTTGACCGTGTCTATAACAGTTCTTAAACGGGATTCTTCTTCCGAACACAGGCCGCTTGTGGACCTGACATTGAGATGATGCGCGGAAGAAAACTTTCGTGGTTTTGCACAAATAATAATTATTATTCAAATAACACAATTAGCTACCTCACACATCTTACAAAAATGCGTCTTATTCACTCGAGACCTAAAGACAGAGTCTCTATATTAAAAAAAAAAAACAATTGAATGGAATTTTTTATCATTTGTTATCCGACTTCCGGCGTAGCAAAATTATCTTTATCGGCGCTTACAGCGGCCGCGCTAATGATTATTATCATTGGTTTTAAATTTTTGTCGTAGCTTGTTGAGGCTTTTCCTTATGTACCTCTACAAGCATTCAAGTATTTTTGGATTTCAGGAAGGTGTCACATTGCTTTCACATATATCAAAACGAAACAAATCAGGACTGCTTATTTTGGCAGTGACAGTGTTGAAAAGAAAAGAAAACCATGTATAATAATGTACTACAACAAAACAGCTGGTGGCGTAGAAGTCGTTGATGCTGTATGTGGTGAATATACTGTTGCTAGAGGAGTCAGTTGTCAACGTCTACATTGTATTCAAAGCGAACAAAAATGTTTCAGTTTGAAGAGAATACCTAGGAAAAATCTCTTGTAACACCATATGTGACAATGTGCACAACCCAGCCAAACATCCTGCACGAAATTTGCAGGCTTGCTTCTGACCTCTTTCTGGCACCAAAAAATAAAGAATAGCTGAATATTCACAACAAGAGAAAAGAGGAATATGGACAAGGTACAAGGACAGCATAACTAAATGCTTTTGTTAAGTTTGCAAGGTGTAGCTATATTTGGCACATGCTGAAATGGATTGTGGCAATTGTTTTGAAAAATGATGATTTTAGAGAATGATATCTCACAAACTATTCATTATATTCACAATTTCTATTTATATAATGAAAATTCAACATTCTTGCTTCTTATTTCTACAACTCATTCTTGTTTATATTCATGTTTCAAGCAAATTTACTTGTATTTCCAGTTTATTTATGTTTAGTACAGCAAAGAAGTATGTTTTCATCATTATTTTTACAATTGTTGTGTAAACCAAAAAGTTAAAATAACGTCACTGTAGCATTTTGTACCACCTGAACAAAACAAAAACTTGTCATTTGAAGTAAATGTACTGTTGCCTGCCCGGTTAGCCGCGCGGTCTAACACACGGGTTTCCAGATTGTGAAGGATCACCTGGTCCCCCGCACAAATCCGCCCGGCAGACTTGTGTCGAGGTCCGGTGATCCGGCGAGTCTGTGGATGGTTTTTAGGTGGTTTTCCATATGCCTCGGCGAATGCAGGCTGGTTCCTCTTATTCCACCACAGCTACACTATGTTGGCAATTGCTGCGCAAACAAGTTCTCCACTTACACGTACACCACCATTACTCTACCATGCAAACATAGGGGTTACACCTGTCTGGAGTGAGACATTCCCTGGAGGGGGGCCACCAGGGGCCGAACCACACAATAACCCTAAAGATTGATTTGGTGTGGGGCGGAGGAGGGGTGAAATGGACTGCAGTAGTTGCTGTGGGATTGTGGTCCGCTGCGGCAGGGACGGAGCCTCTATGTCGTTTCTAGGCCCCCGGTTAACATACAATACAATACAAATGTACTGTTCGTTTCTTGTTATAAGTGTTTTATTTATTGGGTCCCATGGACCCAGCCCGACCATTCTTGAAACTATTTTGTGGCAAACTGTTCTAGGGTCAATAATACTTTTAAGATCATTATTTATCATTTCTTTTGTTGCTGTATCTAAGTTTTGACTGATTACAATACTTGCGTAACCTGCAAAGAGTACTAATTCTGCTTGTTATATGTTAGATAGAAGGTCATTTACACATATGGGAAACAATAGTGGAGTCCTGTGGAACCCATAAGTGAATTCCCCCAAGTCGTAAGAATATGTCCCGCTAATATTGGTTGAATTATCAGGTATAACTGTCTGCAGTCTTTTACTTAGGAATGGCATTATCCATTATTTTGCTATACCTTCAATTCTATAAAACCTCAGTATATCCAAGAGAATATAGTGGGTCACACAATCAAATTCACTAGGACACAAAAAATGCAACCTGGTGCTACTTTACTATTTAGTTCGTGTACAGTTTGGTGAGTGTAAAGGATATTCCCAGTTGAGAAACACTTTTGAAATCCAAACTGTTATTTACTAAGGATATTATTGTGCTTTGGTGGAATACTAATCTAGAATACATAATTTTCCCAAAAAATTTGGGAAATGGTATCATTAGTGAAATGAGTCAATAATTATTTATATCTCTCCTATTACCTCTCTTATAAAGGGGTTTAACAAAGGCATGTCTCTAACTCTCTGGTAAAATGCCCTGAGTTAGTGGTGTATTACACATTTCAGAAAAGACAGTGCTTATTATATGGGAACAAGCCTTTGGTACTCTGCTGGAAACCCCATCAAAACCAGACAAGCTTTTATTGTGAGAAAATATAAAATTTTCTTAATTGTAGGAGGTGAAATGGGTGAGATATAAATTCAATTGAGTCTTTAAATTGCTTGTTTAACAAACTCTTCTGATTTTTCCTCTTGAACTGTCGGTCTCTATATTTTCTACTACACTTAAGAAATGATTGTTAAATGTATCTGCTACCTGTGGCAGATAATTTACAGCCCTTCCATTTAAGTTAATAATGATGCTAACCTGTTCTGTGGCTTGTCTTCCTGTCTCTCATATTACTACATTCCATATAACCTTAAATCTATTTTCAGAATTACTGATTTCTGACACAGTGTGTGTGTTCCTTGATTTTTAATAACTTCTTTCAGTAATTTTGAGTAGCTGTGGAATACGATTACTGCAGGACCTCTACTTGGTTCTTGCCAACATACTTTAATCCCTCTAGTGGTCCATGGTTTTTTATATGGCTGTTTAGTGTCCTTTGTGATTAACTTATGTGCAAAGCAATTTTCAGATAATATGTATTTATCATGGAATGTTAAATTTCATGTCAGCATTTGGTTCATTATAAATTTCCTTTCAGGTCATCTCTTGTAAATTATTCTTGAAAATGTTTGCCCTGGATTCATTAATCATTCTGATTTCCACTGGCAAGTATTTATACTTTAAAGTACTATCTCATTTGTCTTAAATAACTGAGTATCATTATCAGTGAGAGCATCTGTTACTATGAATACAGTTATTTTGAGCTTCATCAAAGAGAATGATTATAGTTATGATTTTACTGTCTTTATCCGCCAATTTGGAAAGTTAATTATTGAGATCAAACTGTAGGATGAAAATAAGGTTTCCTAATCATCTTTCCTATCAGAAACTTTTAGAAAATCTTCACTCAAATCACCGCAGACTGTTAATTGCTTGCTGCTGACTAGCAGATAGCACAGTAGGGAATCCATATTCCTCATACACAGTACAAAATTTCCCATTGGGGATCTATATACAGAAATAATGTGAACTAATGTAGATAGTGGAGGTTTGCTAAGAGATGTTTGGTGCGTTTGTGATATTCAGGACTTTTTGACAACTTGATTACACTCTGGTTATCGATTTGTGATGTAGTTGGTTCTTTATATCTGATTCCCAAACCACCTAGTAATTTTCTCAGCCAAAAGCAGCAGCGGCTACATATTCGGATTCAGTTGTACTTAGAGCAACAACCATTTGCCCCTGAGAAGTTCAGGTTACAGGATCACCAACCAAAAGAAAAACAAACCCTGTTGTTGACTTTCATGGTGTAAGATCACCTTCATAGTCAGCATCAGAAAAACCAATCAGTTGCATTTTACTTCCGCTGTTTGAGTACTCTATACCATAACCCGGTGTTTCAATTAAGTATCTGTAAATTCTTTTCACTGCTTGCTAATGTGCATTAGTATGACTGTTCAAAAATCTGATCACATTGTTCACTGCAAATGAAATATCTGGTCAAAAGGTAACTGGCAAAAACAAATGAGTTCTAACAACTTCGTGATATGGTACTTTTTCACCACTGAACTCTTCTTCATCATTAGGTAACAAACTCACACGAGGATCAGCAGGAACACTTAAACCTTTTGCTTCAGACATTCCAAATTTCTCAATTATTCTTCTCTTATACTGCTGTTGGCATATTAACATTTTATTTCCCACATGATCGCACTCAATTTCCACGCCAAAAAAGCAATGACCTTCACCATTTGAAAAACTTCTTTTAGTGATATAACAACTTTATGAATTGCTTCTATTGACTTTGATGCAATAAGTCCATCATCTAGAAATAATGCTAACAAGATAACGTCACCATTGATTACACCACTGAATAAACAAGGTTCAGCATTAGTTGCTTGAATGCTATAATGTGAAAGAAAGTTTTTAAATTTCTTGTTCCAACACCGAGGAGCTTGCTTAAGTCCATACAGTGATTTCTCAAGTTTGGAAAGTATGGGTTTCTCTGTTTTTACCACCACTCCCTCAGGTACATCCATATAAACTTCTTCAAGACTTCCATACAGAAATGCTGTGCAAACGTCGAACTGTACTATCTCTATGTAATTCTTCATGCTTTCCCGGCGATCTGTTGACATCTTGGATATTCGGGAATCCAGCCGGATGTTCACGTCGTTCTTGCATGATATTTCAACAGCGTGCCTCGCTCTTTTTCAGGTGCTACCAGTCTCAGGTAGCACCTGAAGAAGACAGTGAGGCACACTGTTGAAATATCGTGCGAGAACGACGTGAACATCCGGCTGGATTCCCGAATATCCAAGATGTACCATCTCTAGATCATTATATGTGACAATTGCCAAGAAAACTCTGAGTGAATCATATTGTATTGCTGGTGAAACAGTCTGATTGTAGTTAACACCATAGTCCTGTTTGAAACCTCTTGCACACAGCTGTGCTTTGTACCGAGTAATCTTACCATCTGTGTCAAATAAAACCTTGAAGACCCATTTTGAGTCAATAACTCTCTGGCTATTAGTTCTAGCACCTAGCTTCCAGGTTTTGTTGTCTTCATGAGCTTCCAGTTCTTCTTCAATCACGTTTTTCCCATGTTTTGAGTCAGGACCAGAAATTGCTTCTTTGGAGTTGTAAGGATTATTATACTAATCAAAATCAGCTTCATTTCTTGCTGGCTTATGGATGATAGAATGATCTCATAGCTGCATCTACAGCACTTTGGTAGGTTGCTCTTCAGTTTCCAGTTAGCTGTATTTACATCATTTTGTGAAAATTCCGTCTCTTCCCATGCTTGCACTGGTTCACCAGTAACTTGCTTGTGCCAATCCACAATATCTTGTTCTTTGTCAGTCTTGAAGTTTAAGTATGTGTCATCAACGTCTTGTTGTGCAGACGCTGAGCTGTTGCTAACCTCACTGAATGTGACATCCGTCGATACAAACACTTTGTGATTCGGGGGATCATAAAGTCGATAATTTGTTGATTCTCCTTGATAACCAACAAGTACAACTTTTCTGGATTTGGCATCAAACTTGCTGCAAAATTGTTTTGGTGCATGAGCAAAGCCATCTGACGCAGACACCTGAAGATGTCCAAAATATAGTTTTCATGCATTCCACAACTCATATGGGGTTTGCTCCAAATTGTGTTTTGTTGTAATTTTATTTACTATGTATACAGCAGTGTTAACAGCTTCTGCCCATAAAAACTTGGGAAGGTTTTTGGCTTCAAGCATCATGTGTGCACTTTCAACAATTGTGCAATTGTCCTTCTCAGAATGACCATTCTGTTCTGGTATATGCGGAGCAGTTGTTTCTAACTGAATTCCATGGTTCCTCAGAAACTGTTTCATACCATAATTAATGTATTAAGTGCCATTGTCCACACATAATGCTTTGACATTCTGACCAAACTTGTTCAACACAACACAAAATTACTGAATTGACACACAGATCAATGACATCAGATTTGTGTCTTAGAAAATTAATGACTCTGTATCCATTTCCATCATCTTTGAATATGACAAAAAACTTTGCACCACCTATTGATTCAACTGACATTGGCCCGCACGCGTCTGAATGAATAAATTCCCCTAGTTTTGTTGAATGATTTGTGTCTTTGTTGCTGAACTTCAGCCGATGTGCCTTGCCGAGCTTGCATGATTCACAGAATTTTTATATATATATATATATATATATATATATATATATATATATATATATATATATATATATATATATATACACACACACAAAGATGATGTAACTTACCAAACGAAAGCGCTGGCACGTTGATATGTCCTGATGTCCTGTCGGAGCTTCAAGGAATCCTCAGAACCTTAGGCCACCTACAAAACCTTTCACCTGACTCCATCAACCTCCTGACCCCACCGACACCCCGCACCCCTACCTTCTACCTTCTTCCTAAAATTCACAAACCCAATCATCCCGGCCGCCCCATTGTATCTGGTTACCAAGCCCCCACAGAACGTATCTCTGCCTACGTAGATCAACACCTTCAACCTATTACATGCAGTCTCCCATCCTTCATCAAAGACACCAACCGCTTTCTCGAACGCCTGGAATCCTTACCCAGTCTGTTACCCCCGGAAACCATCCTTGTAACCATTGATGCCACTTCCTTATACACAAATATTCCGCACGTCCAGGGCCTCGCTGCGATGGAGCACTTCCTTTCACGCCGATCACCTGCCACCCTACCTAAAACCTCTTTCCTCATTACCTTAGCCAGCTTCATCCTGACCCACAACTTCTTCACTTTTGAAGGCCAGACATACCAACAATTAAAGGGAACAGCCATGGGTACCAGGATGGCCCCCTCGTACGCCAACCTATTCATGGGTCGCTTAGAGGAAGCCTTCTTGGTTACCCAGGCCTGCAAACCCAAAGTTTGGTAGATTTATAGATGACATCTTCATGATCTGGACTCACAGTGAAGAAGAACTCCAGATTTTCCTCTCCAACCTCAACTCATTTGGTTGCATCAGATTCACCTGGTCCTACTCTAAATCTCTAAATCCCATGCCACTTTCCTTGACGTTGACCTCCATCTGTCCAATGGCCAGCTTCACACGTCCGTCCACATCAAACCCACCAACAAGCAACAGTACCTCCATTATGACAGCTGCCACTCATTCCACATCAAACGGTCCCTTCCCTACAGCCTAGGTCTTCGTGGCAAACGAATCTGCTCCAGTCCGGAATCCCTGAACCATTACACCAACAACCTGAAAACAGCTTTCGCATCCCGCAACTACCCTCCCGACCTGGTACAGAAGCAAATAACCAGAGCCACTTCCTCATCCCTTCAAACCCAGAACCTCCCACAGAAGAACCCCAAAAGTGCCCCACTTGTGACAGGATACTTTCCAGGACTGGATCAGACTCTGAATGTGGCTCTCCAGCAAGGATACGACTTCCTCAAATCCTGCCCTGAAATGAGATCCATCCTTCATGAAATCCCCCCCACCCCACCAAGAGTGTCTTTCCGCCGTCCACCTAACCTTCGTAACCTCTTAGTTCATCCCTATGAAATCCCCAAACCACCTTCCCTACCCTCTGGCTCCTACCCTTGTAACTGCCCCCAGTGTAAAACCTGTCCCATGCACCCTCCCACCACCACCTACTCCAGTCCTGTAACCCGGAAGGTGTACACGATCCAAGGCAGAGCCACGTGTGAAAGCACCCACGTGATTTACCAACTGACCTGCCTACACTGTGAAGCGTTCTATGTGGGAATGACCAGCAACAAACTGTCCATTCACATGAATGGACACAGGCAGACAGTGTTTGTTGGTAATGAGGATCACCCTGTGGCTAAACATGCCTTGGTGCACGGCCAGCACATCTTGGCACAGTGTTACACCGTCCGGGTGATCTGGATACTTCCCACTAAAACCAACATGTCAGAACTCCGGAGATGGGAACTTGCCCTTCAGTATATCCTCTCTTCTCGTTATCCGCCAGGCCTCAACCTCCGCTAATTTCAAGTTGCCGCCACTCATACCTCACCTGTCTTTCAACAACATCTTTGCCTCGTTACTTCCACCTCGACTGACATCTCTGCCCAAACTCTTTGCCTTCACAAATGTCTGCTTGTGTCTGTGTATGTGCAGATGGATATGTGTGTGTGTGTGTGTGCGCGAGTGTATACCTGTCCTTTTTTCCCCCTAAGGTAAGTCTTTCCGCTCCCGGGATTGGAATGACTCCTTACCCTCTCCCTTCAAACCCACATCCTTTCGTCTTTCCCTCTCCTTCCCTCTTCCCTGATGAAGCAACGGTTTGTTGCGAAAGCTTGAATTTTGGGTGTATGTTTGTGTTTGTTTGTGTGTCTATTGACCTGCCAGCGCTTTTGTTTGGTAAGTCTCATCATCTTTGTTTTTAGATATATTTTTCCCACGTGGAATGTTTCCCTCAAAAAGTGCTGGCAGGTCGATAGACACACAAACATACACACAAAATTCTAGCTTTCGCAACCAACGGTTGCCTCATCAGGAAAGAGGGAAGGAGAGGGAAAGACGAAAGGATGTGGGTTTTAAGGGAGAGGGTAAGGAGTCATTCCAGTCCCAGGAGCGGAAAGACTTACCTTAGGGGGAAAAAAAGGACGGGTATACACTTGCACACACACACATATCCATCCACACATATACAGACACAAGCAGACATATTTAAAGACTGAAGTCTGCTTGTGTCTGTATATGTGTGGATGGATATGTGTGTGTGTGTGTGCGAGTGTATACTCGTCCTTTTTTTCCCCCTAAGGTAAGTCTTTCCACTCCCGGGACTGGAATGACTCCTTACCCTCTCCCTTAAAACCCACATCCTTTCGTCTTTCCCTCTCCTTCCCTCTTTCCTGATGAGGCAACAGTTTGTTGCGAAAGCTTGAATTATATATATATAATCAGCTACAGTCTCTCCATCATGTATTAGTACAAACTGATCTTTTTCTAGAGCTGCAGTGATTTTCTTTGACATGAATACTCATACACTAAACAAGTTCTTTTTGATATCTGGTAGATACAAAACATTTTCGAGATGTGCCTCACTCCATTTTCACTAACTTCTTTGCTGACAATAATCGTACCAAACCCAGGAACTTGGCATTCTTTATCATTACCCAGTAACATATGCTCCCCAGTGACTGGACAGAACTTTGAAAACCATTTCCATTGACAAGTCACATGAAGCAATGCACCACTTTCCAACAGCCGCATGTCTAACTGATCACATTCAAACCACTTAGAAAATGTCTCTCTTGACTTTCTGACAACTCGACAAATGTTATCTGCTCCCACAATAAATGCACACCCAGATTTATTTTCGCCACTCTTACATTTTTCTGTCCCTAGCTTTTTCTTCTGGCACTTGCAAGCTATATGACCACGCCTCTTGCAGTAAAAACACTTGACATCTGATACTGTTTTTCGTTCTTGTGAACTTTTCATTTTATCAGCATATCTTGCTTTTTCCTTTTGTCTGTTGATGAACATCCCTGCAAATGCACCAATTTCTTCATCACTCATATTCAACTGGGACTCTTCTTTGATGAGATATTCTGTCAAAGTTTCCACATTTTGTTGACTAGCTGGTACACTGTCCAAAGCTGTTTTAAATTCGTTATATTTTGAAGTAATGATGCAATGACTCGCCATTACAGCTACATCTGAAACCCTTTATCCAACGTTTATGAGTTGTAATGCTATATTTTCAACTTTACCTACATGTGCAACTACAGAATCATTTGCTTCCATCTGATAATCATGAAAATATTGAGTTATTGTCAGTATGCTGGCTTCTGACCATTGCTCATGTATTGATCTCAACTTGTTCCACATTTCATGGGGTCACAAACCAACAGACTTTGCATTTTTGTATCGTCTACTGATGTGGAAATCAGAAACATACCTTTTGCATTTTCTTTTGTCCATGCTTTCAAGGCGGCTTCATTGTCTTCATTAGGTTGACCTTGAGTACCAATTACAAAATTGAGAATTCTGTAAGCCTTTAAGACTGCAGTTATCTGAAATTTCGATGTCTGATAATTTTTTGTGTCAAACTTTGAAATGTATTTTGAAGACATTTCTTCAGCTATTGCAGATTTCTTCTCTCTTCTTTCCATTCAAACACGTCACAGTCGGGATACCGAAAGTTTATATGAAATAACAACTTTCCTCATGCAAACCTAGTGATGCCTGGGCCCATATCCTGATGTGGATAGTGGAGGTTTGCTAAGAGAGATTTGTTAATTAAAATAACAGGCTTTCTTTACAATGGCTGACTTTTCACATGCAACAAAAACAAATACAAAGAATACTACCACTACAAAGAAGACAAAAATAAACAGTTATGCTCACATAAATAAACTCTATACATGAGTGGTCAGAATGTGAGCATAAACAAGAACAAGAACTGCAATCACTTGCAAAAGCAAAACCTTTCCAACACGAACTATTTTTCTGTATTAATTCACAAGCACATACTCCAGCACGCTGATCACTACATAGTTTACTTGTTTCCATGTTTTTAAATTTGTGGTATGCCTTAATGTATGTAAGAACTCCTCTATTTTACATGTTTATTCCACATGAGTAAGATGCTAGAGTGTATTCTTTTGCATTAAATTTCTCTAAGCCTATGGTCAGGTAGTGCTCAGATAGGCACAGGATACATATCTTTTCAGAGAACTCTGAATTTTCCAAGCAGACAAGAATCTCTTCTAACTTATTACTTAAGCCTCTAATATACTGATGAAATAAGCTAACTTTACTCTGAGATGACAAAAGTCACGGGACAGCGATATGAACATATACAGATGGCAGTAGTGTCATGTACACGAGGTACAAAAGGGCAGTGCATTGGGAGAGCTGTCATTTGTACTCAGGTGACTCATGTGGAAAGGCTTCCAAGGTGATTGTTGCTGCACAACAGGAATTAACAGATTTGAGCATGGATTGGTCGTGGAGCTAGATGCGTGGAACATTCCATTTTGGAAATTGTTAAGGAATTCTATACTCCAAGATCCACAGTGTCAAAAGTGAACTCACAATACCAAATTTTGGGAATTATCTCTCACCACAGACAATGGATGGTTGCCTTCACTTAGGTGACTAGAAAGCTGTGGCCTGGTCAGATGAGTTCCAGTTTCAGTTGGTAAGGCCTGATGGTAGGCTCCGAGTGTGGTGCACAAACCATGAAGTTATGGACCCAAATTGTCAATTAGGCATGTAAGAGCTGGTGGGGGCTCTATTGTCATGTGGGGTGTGTTTACATGGAATGGTCAGGGTCCTTTGATTCAAATGAACCAATAATGTATTGGAAATGGTTATGTTCAGTTACTTGGAGACCATTTGTAACCTTTAAATAATGGAATTTTCATGGTTGACAGTGCACCATGTCACCAGGTTGCAAATTGTTTGCAATTCTGGGCAATTCAAGTGATTGATGTGGTCACTGAGATAGCCCAACATGAATCCCATTGAACATCTGTGGGACATAATTGAGAGGTCAGTTTGTACACAAAGTTCTCCAGTGCCAACAGTTTCTCAATTATCAAAGGCTAATGGGACAGCATGGCTCAATATTTCTGCTGGGGACTTCCAGCATCTTATTGTGTCCATTCCAAATTGAGTAGCTGCACTATGCCGGGCAAAAGGAGGTCCAACAAAATATTTGCAAGTATCCCATTCCTTTTGTCACCACAGTGTACTTTTCTGTGCAGTATTAAGCATTTTGTGGGGATCCTCTGTTACTTTTAACTTTTTTCAATACAGTGTGCCCAGTTCCTGACTCTAGCCTATAACAGGTACCTCACTGTCATAATTAACTCCAAGGATCCTATTTTGTGTGGCGGTGGCCCCCCATACATTTTCAGCAAGAAGCTCAGCCAACGTATCTCTCCACCTCCTATTTAGGCGTAGGCCATACCTAGTATACCCCCATCTCCCAATTGCAGCAACAGAACTGCATTCATATCAGATTTCGTTTCAGGCACTGGCAACCTGCTCAACTATGTGTTCCACAGCTCACAATTGTGTTAACCCTGGGTTTGTCATGACTTTGTTGTACCTCCAAAAAAGACACAATTGTTTGAGAAGCTTCTACTCCTATTCCATCCAGATCACTCATAATACTGTAATTACTGTGTTTCGCTAGGCTGTTTCCTGCTGTACCTACTACCACCTATTGGTCCTCTTCATCAAAATCATTACATAAACTCCCTATGTCCTCTGCCACCTTTCTAAGGCTGGCACTTGGCTTCACAATACTTGTGACCTGGTACCCTTTTCCTAATTTGTCCTGTACCATTTCGCCTACACCTCTGCCATGGCTACTACCCAAATGCAAGACTCTTTTCTTCCTACCTACACTTAGTTTCTTTGCTGGAAGTCTGCCTCATGCTACCATGATTTACAGCTGGGTGAGGACTCCCCTTCTGCTTCAGGTAACAAGTCAAACTTATCAGATACTGTAAGCTCAAACATAGTTAAAGAAGTTGAAGAGTTATTTCCCTGTTGCTCATTATTTGTTACCTTTACACAGTTCCCATGGTCTTTTTCCCCTTTCAACCTACCTAGTTCAAATCTTGTGTCATCTAATTCAGCCTGAAGGGCACAAATCTGTACTTTCTGCTCAGCAATTCTCGTCATTTTTACAGAGCCTACTGTTCCATGGAAGATGGTTGTAGTGGGGTATTGAATGGGGAACTCAGTGAGACTCCCCCATGGAAGAGTCTCACTGAGTTCCCAATTCAATACCCCACTACAACCACCTGTAAAGGTACAGGTATATTTAATAAACTATGGAGGTATGAGGACAACAACTGTACCCTTGACACTAGTTATAATTGAGTAATGATGAGTAGTTTCAAATATAGCTTGTTCAGGTAGGTTTGGGTATTATTAGTTATGGTATTAGTATGAATCTGGATTTGTTCAGTTGTTATTTTATGTTTGAGGTACCCCTGGAGCATTGTGTAGTGATGAAAGACCATTTGACATACTCACATCATTGCTGGTAATTCCTTGGACTCTGCAGTGCAATGCACCACGCCATAGAACCTCTCACAACAATTCAAGAAGTTCTCTGTGAATGTCTTAGACAGAAAGGAAACTGTTGATGTCAAACTGTCAGAACATCCAGTTTATGTCAGGTGTCTGAGTTGTTAAACATATATGTTGTAAAGTGAATAAGAAATCGAAACTCTGTTCTGCATCATGATGTTTTACTTCAAACTGGAAACTGCATTACATGAAGAACATCTGGCAGTAGGCTGTCCCAGTGAATATCAGGAAGCTCAGGCTTTTAGGGGGTCCATGGGAAAAATTGACCTCTATATGTATTTTTTTCATTATTCAGTTGTGATGTACTTGAAGACTGGAATTTTTGCCAAACTGTCTGTTCTGGCCAATCATACAAGCAATTATGGTCGATGTTACTAATGATGTTTTTCTTAGTTTGTGAATTTAAAATAACAGAAAGTAAATTGATGTAACACAAAGATTTTATAGCTCATGCAACTTTTCTTGTGGCAGTGCCCCCCTAATGTTGCACGACACCTGTGGACAGAATTTGTAAATTTTCATGACAGTTGCCTCTTCAGTAATAAAATAGTGCCAGTCAGTATGCTCTGTGACCTCTTTAAGGCATTTGACTGTGTGAATCACAGTATTCTCCTAGATAAATTAATGTTTTATGGGACTCATGGTATAGCCAAACAACGGAAAACGTCATATCTAACCAATGGATAATGTTATAGCTAACCAAAAGAATGCAGAAATTTGTACTTAATAAATCAAGCAGGATAGTCCAAGGACATAATTTTGCCTGGGAAGAAATCACATATGGGATTCTCCAAGGTTTAATCTTAATTCCACTACTGTTCCCCCTATATGTAAATGATCTTCCATCTAGTATACAACAGGCAAAAGTAGTTCCTTTTACAGATGACAGCAGTATTGTAATCTATCCAAGCATATGTACAGAAACAGAAGAAATGGTAAACAAGGTTCTTAAAACCTCATTACCTGGTTTTCTGCAAATGGTCTCACCCTCAGTTTTAAAAAGACACTATATATTCAGTTCTATATATGTGCAGGTTCTACACCAACGATAAGTGTAACACATGGTGTAGAAAGGATAAATAGGGTGAAAATTTCAAAATTATTATGGTTGGTACACACTGATGAGAGTTTAAACTGGAAAAAGCTCCTAAAACAACTTAGTTCAGCCACATTTCCACTTAGAATTATTGCAAATCTAGGGGAGAGACAAATCAATAAGTTGACATGTTTTGCATGTTTTCATTCAATAATGTCATATGGAATAATGTCCTGAGGTAACTCATCTTTAAGAAACAATATTATGAAAAGGATAGTCCCTACTCACCATATAGTGGAGATGCTGATTCCAGATAGGCACAACAAAAAGACTGTCAGAAAGTTTGCTTTCAGAATAATGTGTGGTGCTCCCCCATGACCGTCTTGTAGATATCTGTTTAAGGAGTTGGGCATTCTGAATACTGCTTCACAGTATATTTATTCCCTCATGAAGTATGTTTTAAATAATCCACTACTGTTGAAAAAGAGCAATTAGGTACATAATTACAATACCAGAAGGAAAAATAACATCCATTACTCCACATTAAAGTTGTGTTTAGCTCAAAAGTGGTTCACAATGCTGCAATAAAATTTTTTGAACACTTACATAGTGATATAAAATGTCTGACAGACAACAAAGTAAAATTTGATAATAAACTGAGAAAGTTTCTCCTTGACAACTCATATGCCATAGAAAATTTCTATTATTGTAATGTGTAAAAGGAGTTGGGTAGGAATAACTAACTCACTTCTGTATTTCTTTTTTTCTTTTTGTGGTAAAAAATTGGAAGTGGTGTTCTGAATAGTATAAATTAATCTGCACTGTGAATGTAAAATGACTCAGTCCACATCATTAGGTTCTGTCATAGAAAATGATGCATGGAACATCTAACTAACTAAGCAGCCTAAATTTACAACATTTGTAGGAAGGTACCGTAGGATATGTTAAACAGACAAGAAAATTCTGATAGGAACACATTTGTCACTATATTTATCAGCTCTCTTCAAATTTGACCATTCTTCTTTTATATGTACTATATATTTCAACAATTTATCAAATCATTATGCAGTTTTAACCCAGATAACCCTGATGTCCTTCTGGAAGGACGACGTTACTCACTGTTGAAATTATTTATTTTTGTGAATAACGCATTGTTGCAACGGACTGTGATGCATTGTTATATGAAGTAGGCAGAGTCAGTTGCACACTGCAACAGTCAGTTTGATGCTGTCGTTCATAGTGAGCGAGAAAATGTGTCTCGAAAATAGGGCCGATTTTACCATGGATGAACTGACTGACCTTGTCATCGATGGTTATGCATATTTTCTTTCATATTGCGTGGAGACTCTTCTGAACAGCATGTTGCAAGGCAT
This sequence comes from Schistocerca cancellata, assembly GCF_023864275.1. Taxonomy (NCBI): domain Eukaryota; kingdom Metazoa; phylum Arthropoda; class Insecta; order Orthoptera; family Acrididae; genus Schistocerca; species Schistocerca cancellata. Next base: position 432,748,428 of record NC_064632.1, read on the forward strand.
CTCAGATATGCTCTGTAACATTCATGTCAGGGGAGTTTGGTGGGCAGGGGGGGGTGCCCACTCAGAAGAGTGTTGCTGGAACCACTCTGTAGCAATTCTGGATGTGTTGTGGTGTTACATTGTCCTGCTGGAATTGCCCAGGTCTATTGGAATGCACAATGGACATGAATGGATCCAGGTGATCAGAGAAGATGCTTATGTGTGTGTCACCTGTCAGAATCATATCTAGATGTATCAGGAGTCCCATATCACTCCAACTGAACACATCCCACACCATTACACAGCCTCCACCAGCTTGGACAGTCCCCTACTCGCATGCAGGGTCCATGGATTCATGAAGTTGTCTCCATACTTGTACATGTCCATCCAGTTGATACAATTTCAAGTGGGACTTGTCTGGCGAGACAACATGTTTCCAGTCATCAACAGTCCAAATTTGGTGTTGACAGACACAGGCAGGGCATAAAGTTTTGTGTTGTGCAGTCTTCAGGGGCACATGAGTGGGCCTTAGGCTTCAAAAGCCCATATCGATGATGTTTTGTTGAATGATTTGCATACTGACACTTGTTGATGGCACAACATTGAAGTTGGCAGCAATTTGTGGAAGAGCTGCATTTCTGTTATGCTGAATGATTCTCTTCAGTCACCATTGGCCCCATTTTTGCAGGATCTTTTTTCAGCCACAGTGATGTCAGAGATTTGGCATTTTACCAGATTTCTGATATTCACGGTACACTCATGACATGGTTGTATGGGAAAATTCCCATTTTGTTGCTACCTTGGAGATGCTGTGCCCCATTGCTCATGTGCTGACTGCAACACCACATCCAAACTCATTTAAATCTTGATTACCAGCCATTGTAGCAGCAGAAATTGGTCTAACAACTGTGCCATACACTTGTTGTCTTATATATAGGCATTTCTGACCACAGCACTGTGCTCTGCCTGTTTACATATTTCTGTATTTGAATACACATGCCTAAACCAGTTTCTTGGGTGCTTCAGTGTAGATAAGTAACATAGTAATGGTGTATATTGTGATATTACCATTTATAAGTTGTAATTGGTTTAAGATTCTATTGTACTGACATGTATTTTAATTATTTTCAAAGTAACAGAACACTTTTCTCTTCCATCCTAGATATAACATGGATATTTATATTTTGGTTATAACTTGAATAGTAAATTTAATGAAGAAAAAAGTATTTGTTTATGTCATACTTCTGTTGATGATGGATACTGGCGCACAGCAAAGTTAAATGCAGATTAATATTATTCACTTTGAAATGGAGGAGTAATTGCAAATAAGAAGGAAGAAGAGTTTCTCTTTCAATAATCCTTACCATAGATCAACCAAATTTTCAATTTTCAGGTATCACAATTCGGTTCATTGTCAATATTGCAACTGCAAGATGGTGAATTCTTAAGATGCAATCTGACCTCATCTTTTGAGGGGAATCAGTGGCTCATAATTGATGCTTTTCTGATGTTTAAGACATTTATTATTCTTCTTTTTACCCTTGGTTCCTGACTTTTACAGGTTGTCGGCATTTTTTAAATCCTCTCAACGAGGTACTTTCATACCTCCAGTCATTTTAGTATCATAAACATACAGTTAGTTTCAGTTAATTAAAACTAACAGCAACTAGCAGCACAGCCTCACAAGTTAGAGTAATCACAAAAAGACCATTACTTTTCTCTCTAGTTCTATCTTCTTCTCTTATTCCCTACAAGCTGTGTTGATGACATTCACCTAAATGGAAGAATGCTTCTCTTGCCTTCAGCTGCCAACATCACCCAATGGGGACAAGCAACAGTGGCTCTTAATATGGAATTTGGTTGCACTTCTTCTACAGATTGTAGGTTTACAATTTGTAGAGAACCAGCAAAGTGCAATGACATATTAAAACAACACAAAGTAAGTAAGTTTTACCCACACTATACTTTCTTTGCTGTTTATTATGACTGAACTTATCTCAAGTCAAGGTAAAATAAATGTCATTTTATACTTTCTTGGTGAAATATATGAATGCAAAGCTTTTTTATTTGTTGTCATATTTCACTCAGTCAAGAGGATGTTCCTTCAAAATAACTGTTAATAACTTTCAGGTGGGAGATGGATACAGCTGGTGTCCTCTTTTATTGCCTGTGATCAGAACTGCTTGAGGAATATTCACAGTCATAAGCAACCGAATACAGGTGCATTGAATTTACTTGTGCAGTCACTACATGCATCACCACCAGACAATAGTTTCAAAAATACAACCTCCCAAGGAAATAAGAGATTTCATCTGGTTACTAAAGCAGGTAATTCTGCAGGATATGATATAGTTTTTAGCAGAACACTAAATTCTTATCCTGATATCATAGGATTATTCTTAAGCTATCTTTGTAAACAATCAATGACCTGTGGCTTGTTTCCTGACAGTATTAACTAAGCTGTAGTAATGCTCATCTACAAATCTGAGGATAAGAAAACTACTTCTAATTACAAACTTAAATCAGTCTTTGCTGGTGACACAAGCATACTAATCAGTGGTCCAAACTCAACCCAAGCAGGTACAGCTCAGATGATAGCTGAACAGGCCTACAAGTAAAAATAATAATAATAATCCCCCTGGGGGCCCGGGAAAAGAATAGGCCCCCGGTATGTTCTGCCAGTCGTAAAAGGCGACGAAAAGAACAAACCACTAATAGGGCTAACCCACCTTTTAGTGTGATTAGTTGGTTCAGGACAGAACTAAAGAAACCTCGGACAAGCGCCGTCATGGTCGGGGACGACGCTTGAACCCTATGCCCGCCCTCAATGGTAACGACACTGCTAGCCAACTGAAAAATGTTTTAAATCCAAATAGAGGTGTTTTGCAGGATATGCTTCCTGCAACCACCCTAGAAGGAAAACAAAGACAGAGGATGAGATGGTCAGATGAAGTTAATCGACACCTCATGTTCTGTTATTACCAATCAACAAACCTAGGAACCAACACAACTGGATACAGATCACAAGTATACACAACATTTATTACCAGATACCCAGAATTAAAATTTTTAACAGAACAACATCTAGCTGATCAGATTCGTGTAATAATAAGAAATAACAGGATACCCCAGTCAGAATTAGAAAACATCAAACAATAAGTACAACAAATACTGGAACAAAATAATGCGCAATCAGAAGAAGAAGAAAATACAGTAATGGACGCAAACATCTCAGAGCAAACAAACAAAGAACAACACGTGTCAATTAAAAAACCAGAGGAAAACGAAATCTTAAGACAGCCACTAGAACAAGCACAAATAGAACACGAAGAGGCACACATGTTAGATATAGAAGAGAAATTTCAGCTGACATATATACAATACAAAGACACAAATACAGACATAAGACCATTCTTGCATAGACCGCCAAATAACCCACAAGTCGAAACAGCAATAAAAACTATCAACACAATCATAAACAACAAAATAAATGAAAACACAACTATGGAAGAGTTACAACTACTGGTTTATATAGGAGCACTCACTACACTAAATATACACACTAGGCAGAGATCAGAACAAACCAACACACAGAAGAAACCCACAAAACCAGCATGGCAACACAGGCTACAGATCAGAATAGAAAAACTGAGAAAAGACATTGGACAGCTAACACAATTTATAAGAAATGAAATGTCAGGAAAAAATCGAAAAAGGTTAGGTAAAATCTCACAACAAGTAGCGATAGAGCAATTAGATGAAAAGAAGCAGAAATTACAAGCATTGGCCAAACGACTTAGAAGATACAAAAAAAGTGAAAATAGAAGGAAATAAAACCAAACATTCAACACAAACCAAAAGAAATTTTACCAGACAATAGATAACACACACATTAAAATAGACAATCCACCAAACATAACAGACATGGAATACTTCTGGAGCAACATATGGTCAAACCCGGTACAACATAACAGGCATGCATGGTGGATACAAGCAGAAACAGACACATACAAGATGATACCACAAATGCCTGAAGTGATAATTTTGCAACATGAAGTCACCCAAGCAATTAATTCTACTCACAGTTGGAAAGCCCCTGGAAAAGATAAAATAGCAAATTTCTGGCTAAAGAAGTTCACCTCAACACATTCACATCTAACTACATTATTTAACAGTTACATTGCAGACCCATACACATTCCCTGATACACTTGCACATGGAATAACTTATCTGAAACCTAAAGATCAAGCAGACACAGCAAACCCAGCTAAATATCGCCCCATAACATGCCTACCAACAATATACAAAATATTAACTTCAGTCATTACACAGAAATTAATGACACATACAACACAGAACAAAATTATAAATGAAGAACAAAAAGGCTGTTGCAAAGGAGCACGAGGATGTAAAGAGCAACTGATAATAGATGCAGAGGTGACATATCAAGCTAAAACTAAACAAAGGTCACTACACTACGCATACATTGATTACCGAAAAGCTTTTGACAGTGTACCCCACTCATGGTTACTACAAATATTGGAAATATACAAAGTAGATCCTAAATTGATACAGTTTCTAAACATAGTAATGAAAAACTGGAAAACCACACTTAATATCCAAACAAATTCTAATAATATCACATCACAGCCAATACAGATTATGCGTGGAATATACCAAGGAGACTCATTAAGTCCTTTCTGGTTCTGCCTTGCTCTGAACCCACTATCCAACATGCTAAATAATACAAATTATGGATACAATATTACTGGAACATACCCACACAAAATCACACATTTGCTTTACATGGATGATCTAAAACTACTGGCAGCAACAAATCAACAACTCAACCAATTACTAAAGATAACAGAAGTATTCAGCAATGATATAAATATGGCTTTTTGAACAGACAAATGTAAGAAAAATAGCATAGTCAAGGGAAAACACACTAAACAAGAAGATTACATATTGGATAACCACAGTGACTGCATAGAAGCGATGGAAAAAACAGATGCCTATAAATATCTAGGATACAGACAAAAAATAGGAATAGATAATACAAATATTAAAGAAGAACTAAAAGAAAAATATAGACAAAGACTAACAAAAATACTGAAAACAGAATTGACAGCAAGAAACAAGACAAAAGCTATAAATACTTATGCTATACCAATACTGACCTACTCATTTGGAGTAGTGAAATGGAGTAACACAGACCTAGAAGCACTCAATACTCTTACACGATCACAATGCCACAAATATAGAATACATCACATACATTCAGCAACAGAAAGATTCACATTAAGCAGAAAGGAAGGAGGAAGGGGATTTATCAACATAAAAAACCTACATTATGGACAGGTAGACAATTTAAGAAAATTCTTTCTAGAACGAGCAGAAACTAGCAAAATACACAAAGCAATCACTCATATAAATACATCGGCTACACCATTGCAATTTCATAACCACTTCTACAACCCTTTAGATCACATAACATCAACAGATATGAAGAAAGTAAATTGGAAAAAGAAAACACTACATGGCAAGCACCTGTATCATCTAACACAGCCACACATCGATCAAGACGCATCCAACACATGGCTAAGAAAAGGCAATATATACAGTGAGATGGAAGGATTCATGATTGCAATACAGGATCAAACAATAAACACCAGATATTACAGGAAGCATATTATTAAAGATCCCAATACCACAACAGATAAATGCAGACTTTGCAAACAACAAATAGAAACAGTAGATCACATCACAAGCGGATGTACAATACTAGCAAATACAGAATATCCCAGAAGACATGACAATGTAGCAAAAATAATACACCAACAGCTTGCCTTACAACATAAACTTATAAAACAACACGTTCCCACATACAAGTATGCACCACAAAATGTACTGGAGAATGATGAATACAAATTATACTTGAACAGAACCATTATAACAGATAAAACAACACCACATAACAAACCTGACATCATACTCACCAATAAAAAGAAGAAATTAACACAACTAATCGAAATATCCATACCCAATACAACAAATATACAAAAGAAAACAGGAGAAAAAATTGAAAAATACATCCAACTGGCTGAGGAAGTCAAGGACATGTGGCATCAGGATAAAGTTGAGATTATACCAATAATACTATTAACAACAGGAGTCATACCACACAATATCCACCAGTACATCAATGCAATACAGCTACATCCAAACTTATATATAAAACTACAGAAATCCGTAATTATTGACACATGTTCAATCACCCGAAAGTTCCTAAATGCAATATAACATATACCGTACAGTTAAAAGGAAGTCACGCTTGATGAAGGTCCGCGTCACTTTCCATTTTTAACCAGACCTAAGGTCTGAGAAAAATAGAAATAATAATAATAATAAACACCAGATATTACAGCAAGAATATTATTAAAGATCCCAATACCACAACAGATAAATGCAGACTTTGCAAACAACAAATAGAAACAGTAGATCACATCACAAGCGGATGTAAAATACTAGCAAATACAGAATATCCCAGAAGACATGACAATGTAGCAAAAATAATACACCAACAGCTTGCCTTACAACATAAACTTATAAAACAACACATTCCCACATACAAGTATGCACCACAAAATGTACTGGAGAATGATGAATACAAATTATACTGGAACAGAACCATTATAACAGATAAAACAACACCACATAACAAACCTGACATCATACTCACCAATAAAAAGAAGAAATTAACACAACTAATCGAAATATCCATACCCAATACAACAAATATACAAAAGAAAACAGGAGAAAAAATTGAAAAATACATCCAACTGGCTGAGGAAGTCAAGGACATGTGGCATCAGGATAAAGTTGAGATTATACCAATTATACTATTAACAACAGGAGTCATACCACACAATTTCCACCAGTACATCAATGCAATACAGCTACATCCAGACTTATATATAAAACTACAGAAATCCGTAATTATTGACACATGTTCAGTCACCCGAAAGTTCCTAAATGCAATATAACATATACCGTACAGTTAAAAGGAAGTCACGCTTGATGAAGGTCCGCGTCACTTTCCATTTTTAACCAGACCTAAGGTCTGAGAAAAATAGAAATAATAATAATAATAAACACCAGATATTACAGCAAGCATATTATTAAAGATCCCAATACCACAACAGATAAATGCAGACTTTGCAAACAACAAATAGAAACAGTAGATCACATCACAAGTGGATGTACAATACTAACAAATACAGAATACCCCAGAAGACATGACAATGTAGCAAAAATAATACATCAACAACTTGCCATAAAACATAAGCTAATAAAACAACACGTTCCCACATACAAGTATGCACCACAAAATGTACTGGAGAATGATGAATACAAATTATACTGGAACAGAACCATTATAACAGATAAAACAACACCACATAACAAACCTGACATCATACTCACCAATAAAAAGAAGAAATTAACACCACTAATCGAAATATCCATACCCAATACAACAAATATACAGAAGAAAACAGGAGAAAAAAATTGAAAAATACATCCAACTGGCTGAGGAAGTCAAGGACATGTGGCATTAGGATAAAGTTGACATTTTACCGATTATACTATCAACTACAGGAGTCATACCACACAATATCCACCAGTACATCAATGCAATACAGCTACATCCAAACGTATATATACAACTACAGAAACCCATAATTATTGATACGTGTTCAATAACCCAAAAGTTCCTAAATACAATCTAACATATACCGTACAGTTAAAATGAAGACATGCTTGATAAAGGTCCGCGTCACTTTCCATTTTTAACCAGACCTAAGGTCTGAGAAAAATAGAAATAATAATAATAATAATAAAGATTTTATTGTCTTTAGGCCATTACAGCAATTGACAACATCAAATGAAGTTACAATTTATAATACAGTGTGATAAGGTATTGACTACTGAAATATTTTAGCTTATATTACAATAAATGTACAGTGGGTCATCTTTGGATTACTGCATTTTACAGTTGAAGAATTCATTGATATCATAGAACGAGTGGGCAATAAACCATTCATGCAGTCTTTCTTTGAATGTATGTTCAGGAAGATCCTGTATAGCATATGGCAGCTTATTAAATAGTTTGTGCCCTGTGACTTCATAGCTATTTATTGATTTTGATAGTCTGTGGTAAGGCGTGTATATGTGTTTGATGCTTCTTGTGTTGTAACAATGTACATTTTCTCTACGTTTCACATCTTGTAGGTTCTTCTTCGTAAAGATTAAGACATTGTATATATAGAGGTTTATTACTGTCATAATTTTTTGTTTAGTAAATAAGGGTTTGCAGTGAGCCTTATGTGAAGAATTTGTAATTATCCTAATGGCTTTCTTCTGCAATAATAGGATGTCATGCATATGACTACAGTTACCCCACAAGATAATGCCATAGGATATTATACTTTGGAAAAATGCAAAATAAGATGATCTGATGTATGTTTCAGGTACACAATTTCTGAGTTGTCTTAATAAATAAATCCAATATGCTGCATGAGTGAGTGTATTTTCAGCACAGGTTTTAAGATCATTAAGATTGTTACCGCTACGAAGAAAAGTCGTATTATCTGCATACAATACAGTGGTGGATCTAATAAACGAGGGGAGGTCATTGGTCATTATCAGAAACAGGAAGGGCCCCAGTACAGATCCCTGAGGCACACCTACTTTAACATTTTCTATGTCTGACATTTCCTTACCAACACACACTACCTGTTTATGGTTGTTGAGATAAGCTTTTAATAGTCTGAGACTATTTCCTTTGATGCTGTAGAATTCTAGTTTCTCTAGTAGTGGCATGTGCTCAACACAGTCGAAGGCCTTGCTTAGGTCACAGAATGAGACCTGAGCAAAGCCTTTGTTCTCAAAAACTTTGAGGATGTAACTGACTACCGTGTTGATTGCATCAATGGTTGACAGATTCTTCCTAAACCTGTATTGTGTAGCATTAATTATTCCTAGATTCTCAAAGTGAGATGATAATTGTTGGTACATGATGCATTCTATTATCTTGGAGAAAGCGGGTTCTATTGAAATAGGCCTGTAACTAGATGGAGAGTCTTTATCTCCCTTTTTGTATACTGGGACGATCCTAGACAGTTTTAACTCATCAGGAAAATATCCCTCAAGTAAGCACTTGTTTATGCAATGGGTTAAAGGGTACAGAATGCAATCACACACTTTTTTTAGCAGGTTGCATGATATGCCATATATATCTAAGCTATCAGATGATTTCAGTTGTTTTATGACCCCTTGTACATATCTAGGCAATATTTTGGAGAAGGTTAGCATGCTTGTATTTAGTGACTGTCTACCCCAATTTTGGGAAAGTAACTCTGATGGACTAATGTCTGGTTTGATAATTGCGTCTCCTATTTCTTTCACTGAATTAATAAAAAACTCATTAAGTGTTTGTGATGGGATATTAATTTTGTCTTTTTTAGTATCTGTCGCAGCACTGTTTATTACTTTCCAAGCAGTTTTGCATTTATTGGTGGAATTGTGTGTGCTGTTGGCATTGTAGGTTTTTTTGGCTTGCAGGATGGCTTTTTTGTATTCATTCCTGCATTCCACGTAGACTGATTTGGCACAGTCAGACTTCATACTATTGTATATGTTGTACAGTAACAAAACTTGTTTCTTTAGATCTGTCAGCTGTTTAGTGTACCATATATTTTGTGTGTTTTGAGATCTGGATTTGTGGCTGCTGTCCATTATTTTGATTTTCTTTATGGGAATACTATGGTTAAATAGGGTCAAGAATGCATTAAAAAATCTATCAAATATTATTTTGGCTGGCAGGTCATTACTTGATGTGTAATGTCCATCGACACTGCAATGGCCAAACCAGTCTCTGTCAGCAAGGGAATTACAAACGGTTCTGGTAATTACAGCTGTTGGGACAGGTCTGTTTGCATTGCTCCTATTGAGGGGAATTTTACTTGCATAATTTAGAGATGCGGAGTCATGGTCAGAGAATGGGAACACTACAACTTCGCATGTGTTTTCAGTGGTCTTGAAGTTTACAAAGATGTATCTAAACATGCTTTGTTTCTTGTGGGCCTGTTATTAACATGATGTAAATTGTTTTGTCTCAGTAAGTTTTCCAGATCTGTAACACTACCCTTACATTTAGTAACATCAAAATCAGCATTCAAATCACCTCCTATTGCAATATCATAGTGTAGCCATTTAATATTACTTAATTCACTCAATAGCATGTCCATTTTTTCTAAAAATATGTTAATGCTTCCCCTTGGTGATCTGTACATGGATACTACTATTAGCTTATGACTATTAATGATTATACCTGTGCCGGTCGCGGTGGTCTAGTGGTTCTAGGCGTGCAGTCCGGAACCGCGGGACTGCTACGGTCGCAGGTTCGAATCCTGCCTCAGGCATGGATGTGTGTGATGTCCTTAGGTTAGTTAGGTTTAAGTAGTTCTAAGTTCTAGAGGACTGATGACCACAGAAGTTAAGTCCCATAGTGCTCAGAGCCATTTGAACCATTTGATTATACCTGTAACTTCAAAGTGCTGTTCATCACACAAGGAATTTAGGTCTAGTTTGGTTATTGTGCAATTGAGTGACTGGTTGGAATAAATTGCCATATCACCTCTAATGTGCTCTTTCCTACAGTGGCTATTTACTATACTAAAATTGTCAAATTTGGCAACTGCAAGTTCGTTCTCATTAGCCCAGTGTTCACTCAGACAAAAAATATCAAACCGGTTATCAAGACCAAACTCATTTATGATAAGTTCTTTATCTTTCAGTTCTTGAACGTTAAGGTAACATATTTTAAGATCCATGCTCTTATTGCTTACACACTGAACACTATGGTGATTGGTTTTCAAACCTTTTTCAAGGCTTATCTTTTGGATTTCTGCCTCTTGTTGCCTTTTACTAAAAAATTGTTCACTTGGAGTGTTGGCACATCTACTGTTGTATGCCTACTCTTCCCTCCTTTTGATGATATTGTAGATGAGGCTGCTACTACAGGAATTGATGGAACTGCTGTTATGGTGTGTGGAGGCACTGTTGTGGCATCTGGTGACTGAGTAGATAAGGTGGTTGCTTCTTCTTCTGCTGCTGTTGAATCTTGCTGATGAAGTGTGATAGGTACTGCTGCTGCTGCTGCTGTAGGCATTGTTGTGGCAACTGGTGACAGTGGAGATTTGGATGTTGCTTCATCTTCTGCTGCTGTTGAATCCTGTAGATGAAGTGTGGTAGGTACTGCTGCTGCAGCATTTGTTATGTGTGTAAGTACAATTGCTGCTTCCACCTCTACTGCTGCAATAGAAGTAACCATTTCTTCAGGCTCTGCTTGCATCAAGCAAGGAACTGGAAGAGCAGCAATTACTTTTCAGTTGTCAGATGCTTTCAGTATCATGCTGATGTTTTGGCACAGAATCATCTTGCCTCTGTTATTAAGGTGCATTCCATGTCTCGTGTAACAGTCTCTTTGCAAAGAGTCCATACTTATAAAATATACATTTTGGTAGGCCCTGCAAATCTTTGAGTATTGCCTGTTTGCTTTTATGATTTCCACGTTCACACATGACCAGTCCGAAAGGTCATGCCTATGTGGAATTCTGACTACAAAAACTGATTTCTCTTCTGTTGAATTTAGTATTGCCTTAAGATGGTTCAGAGCTAATGCTCTTAAGTTTTAATCTCACAAAAACTCATATTATGCAGTTTAAAACAACCAGTAATCACCTTCTGGGACCAGAAGTAGTACACTGAATGAAGTACAGCGAGTAAAATTCCTTGGGATCCACATGCATAACAAGTTAGAATAAGGTCAACACATGGATAAACTAATGAATAAACTTCTTTTCAGGGTGTTATGTCCTTAGAGACATCTCTGATTGCGTTCTCCCAAAGGCAAGAGTGTCAGCTATTTTACTTATGTTTATTTTAAATTGTTCTGTAGAATCTTTGGGGGCAGTATGCCTAAACTAAATAATGTTTTTGTTCAGCAGAAGCAAGAAGTAAAATTTACTAGAGAATTTTTTCAATCTAATGACTTTGGAATTGCCTCTGAGAAATCTTCTTATCTAGCATCATATGATCTTGTGGGTCATTCTTCTTTGATGTGTCTGATGTATTGTGGTTCTCTGCAACCACAAAGTGGAGATGGTTGCTTTTAAAACAGTCCATACTTTTAAACATGTTTTAAATTATTTCTAATCTCTTAGAAAGGAAAACTGGTGCAAGGTTTTCTGTAATGTACTCTAAGAAAGAATACAGAATGCTTAGTGGAGCTGTGAATTTACTTTAGTATTTTTGAGAAAACCATTTTGCTTCCTTTGTCTCTTAAATACTGACAATGGAAGTTTTGAAATGACCTTAACTGACTTTAACAAAAAGTGAACCTGAGCACTACTTCTCTACATTTAATATGACAAAAATCTTTCTAAGAAAAACAGTGGATGAAGGGTGGTTATTGTGTTTGCTATGACAAGAACAGAAAAAAACAGTTATTAGCAAAATTTGTCAGTTTCAGCTAGACTTCAGATGACCAACTTTTGCTTGAACTTGCTCATGACCAGAACACTTTTCTGGAGTTGTAAGAGCTTTACTGTGAGTGCTTCGTCTACTGACACCCTTGCTAATCAATAGAAGAGTCATATCATACTTTAATGCATTGATCCCTTGCAGAAAACAGAATTGCTTCTCAAAGGGAACTAGTTAAACAGCAAGAAGCAAACATGACATGATAAATTCACAGAAACGAGGAATAAAAGGAATACATAGAGTAAGCATAAAACACGTAAAAAACCAAGTGCTCCTGGTGGCTGGGTGCAGAACTGCTTTGACAGCTGCTATTCATTTGACTACATCATGTGACACTGCACCACCAACACTAGGTGAACACTTAATTCTGCAGTAGTGTGTGACTAAACTTGTGTCAGTTGCTAAATCAGTCCCCTTGGTGGAAGTGGAACATTGGTTTCAAGGAAAAAAGCAGGGAAATGAAAATGTTGTCCCGAATGAGTTGTCTATAATGGTGGTTGTTCTGCATTAGGCATTTGCGGTGTCTGCAGTACTTGTGGTTGTGTCTCAAGCTCTGGAAGTTTCTGAAGTGTTCATGGGGTTGCGGATTGTGATGCCTCTTGGAATATATACACAGGGTTGACTCTCTGTGGGAAATGGTCATTGTGTTGCCATTCACCAATATGTCCAACATCTATGTACCTCTTCATAAAATGCTGTTCGGACCACTGTATGGAGGTTGCACTGGTGTTTCATGCTGTCAGTATGGAGCATGACAATGGAGCAGCTGTTCGATGCACATGACAAGGTGATGTGCCATGACAGGAAGCTTTCAAAGGCCGCATCTGAGTGATACGGTCCTGTTGATGACTTAAGAATTCTGGTTGGTCTTGTGTGGATATGTGCATGGCATTGGCATGAATGAATTTCCCCGGAAGAGGCAGTGTCTTTTCTCTCTGTAGCCTAGCTCCATGGCCTAAGAATTGTTGCTGGGTTTATATGTCATTTGAAAGCCAAGGAGCACATTACGAAGAGCCAATGTCCAAGTTTTGTCATGGGACATGAAGACTACCTTCAGGTAGCAATGCCAGCACTCAATCACTCCATTGATAGTGGGATGTTAACTGCTAGCCTTGTAGTGGACATACCCGCAAAAACTTGACAAGCTGCCTGAACAAGTCTGACTCAAATTGGTGACTGTGATCCATAGTGATATGCAGACAGCAGCAAATCTCACTAACTATGCTGACACAAGTGTTGAGGCCGGCCAATGTTTCAGTGCTGATGTTGTTGATGGGCATCACCTCTGGTCAGCAGGTGAAACAATCTGCCATGGTCAATAAATAACAGTGACTCTTTTGATGAAGGAAGCAGTCCCACTAAATTGAGATGAATGTATGTGAAAATGTACGGTTACTAGGGAAAATTACCAATTGACATGCATGTGACAAGACACCTTACACTGTTGGCATTGTAAACATTTTCATGCCCATCCTCAACAGTCTTTGTCCATCCCTGCCCAAACAAAATGTTGACACATTAGACAAAAGGTAAGGTGGAATTCTGGATTGCACATGTTATGATGACGTTAAAAGCTTGTCTTCTGAATGCTGATGGAAGAAACTGCCAAGGCCTTCCCAAGAGATGTCACAGTGCATCCTGGTATCTCCTCCCAGAACATCAATGGGCTGCAATCTTAATGCTGATGTAGCATCGTCAATAAACATTCAGAGTTCTGAACCATCTTTTTGTACTTGGGCAAGGGTGGAAAAGTCAATAGGGCTTGTCACCCTTCTGACACGCAACAGACAGTCAGCCATCATGTTATCAATACCCAAAATGTGCTTGTTCTCAGTACTGCACTGCACTATAAATTCCAGATGGTTATATCACTGAAGAGAGCATTGATGTTGCTCTGCTTAACTGCATTGGTCAACAGTTTATCATCTGTGAAGACTGTGAATACTCACGCTTCAATCTGCGATGGAAAGTATTTCTATTTCTAAAGGGTTCTGATATTGAGAAGGCTATCTACATTTACAGTGAAAATGTGCTTAATTCATTAGACAAAAATTGCAGGCAACTGGCATATTTTGTAATCTGTCAAAGGCATTTGACTGTGTAAATCGCAATATCCTTTTAACTAAATTAGAATATTATAATGTAACAGGAAATGCAAAATGGTTCAAACCTTATATCCTTGGCAGGAAACAGAGGGTGTTATTAGGAAAGATACATGTATCAAGCTATCAGGCATCATCCAACCGGGAACTAATTACATGTGGGGTCCCACAAGGTTCCATTTTAGGGTCCTTACTTTTTCTTGTGTATATCAATGACCTTTCATCAGTAACATTACCAGAAGCCAAGTTTGTTTTGTTTGCTGATGATACAAACATTGCAATAAATAGCAAATCAAGTGTAGTCTTATAAAGGTCAGCTGATAAAATATTTGTGGACATTAATCACTGGTTCCTAGCCAATTATTTGTCACTAAACTTTGAAAAAACACACCACATGCAGTTTAGAACTTGTAAGGGGTGTCCCACGAGTATATGCCTAACATACGATGACAAGCAGATAGAAGAATTGGACAGTGTTAAATTCTTTGGATTACAGCTTGATAATAAATTCAACTGGGAGTAGCACACCACGGAACTGCTGAAGTGTCTTAACAAATCTCTATTTGCAATGCGAATTGTGTCAGACATAGGGGATATAAAAATGGAAAAGGTGACATACTATGCTCACTTTCATTCCATAATGCCATATGGGATTATTTTTTGGGGCAATTCATTAAGCCAAGCTAAAGTTTTCTGGGCACAAAAACGTGCAGTAAGAGTTATACGTGGTGTGAACCCAAGAACATCCTGCAGAAGCCTGTTTAGGGAACTAGGGATACTAACTCTGCTTCCCAATATATTTATTCCTTAATGTAATTTGTCATTAAAAATATATCAGTTTGTCAAACCAACAGCTCAGTTCATGCAATCCATACTAGAAATAAGAATAATCTTCACAAGGATTTAAAGTCACTTAGTCTTGTACAAAAAGGTGTGCATTATTCAGGAACACACATTTTCAATAACTTGCCAGCAGCCATAAAAAGGTTAACAACCAATGAAATTCAGTTTAAGAGAAACCTAAAGGATTTATTGGTGGCCAACTCCTTCTACCCCATTGATGAATTTCTCAGTAGAACCAACTTCTGCACAATTTCAGTGCAGTAATGTGTTCATTGTAAATAAGTGTGTGTATGTTTGTGTGTGTGTGTGTGTGTGTGTGTGTGTGTGTAAGTACAATCTAACTTCTGCAGCAGTTCAGTGCAGTAATGTGTTCATTGTAAATAAGTATTTAGTAGTTGTATTACACATTTATTACCTTATAAATAAATAAAAAACTTTTTTTAATTTTAAATTCAGTGCATTAGTATTTGTAAAATGATTATTTCATATAGTGTTCATTAAAAAATTATGACCATGCCACTTGGGACCTGTGGAATGGCACATTAGCTTATTTGTTTGAGTTGTAAATATTTGTCATGTATTGTTGTTTTTTCTAACATGTTCTACATCCTAGAGGACCTCCTCACTACGGATCAATTGGAATAATGTCCGCAGCTCATGGTCTCGCGGTCGCGTTCTCGCTTCCTGAGCACGGGGTCTCGGGTTCGATTCCCAGCGGGGTCAGGGATTTGCACCTGCCTCGAGATGACTGGGTGTTTGTGTTGTCCTCATTATTTCATCATCATTCATGAAGGTGGCGACATTGGACTGAGCAAACTTTGAGAATTTGTATGGGCACTGATAACCGTGCAGTTGAGCGCCCCACAAACCAAACATCATCATCATCATCATCATCAATTGGAATGAAAGTAAATCTAATCTAATCTAATCTAATCTAATCTAATGGCCTCCTATACAGCCATGATCTCATGGTCACAGGTGCTCCATTTTCTCTGGGATTTGAACAGTTCATGAGGGAAATATTCCAGTGGCTGCTTTGGGCCCTCTGACCAATGTTGTAGCACCACTCCAGTAGCCGTCTGGCTTGTGTTCGCTACTATTGCTAGAAGTGCATTGAGCTTGGGATGTGCAAGGACTGCTGCACTAGTCATGCTCTGTTTCATGGTTTGAATATGGAGC
Organism: Schistocerca cancellata; assembly: GCF_023864275.1. Lineage (NCBI taxonomy): Eukaryota > Metazoa > Arthropoda > Insecta > Orthoptera > Acrididae > Schistocerca > Schistocerca cancellata. The sequence continues at coordinate 432,765,137 of NC_064632.1, forward strand.
ATGTGGCCTCAGTCCACTTCACTGTGACACTTCCCTTCACTTTAGGTCCTACCAGCACCATATGCAATGGTCTCTGCAATTCTGCTGTGTGATGTACGTTCAAAAGTTTAGCATGCCTATGAGCCATCACAGCTCCTTGATTTTGGTTGGCCCAGCAAGCTGCAGAATTGCTTTGATCCACTCTGTTAAAGGTAGAGAGCTCACAGATGAAATTCTGTGTCCTAAGAAGGTAACCTCAGTTTGCCTGAAAATGTGCTTGGCAATGTTTCCAAATGGCTCCAGATGCTTAATCAATTCCTGCAGGTGTTGTTAATATTGTTCCTGGGTGGCTGAAAACATGAGTGAATCATCCAGGTAAGCAAAACAGAATGGAAGTCCTCGAAGGGCAGAGTCAATAAACCTTTGACATGTATGTGCTGAATTCCGCAATCTCAATGTCATATACATGCTTTCTAATAGCCTAAATAGTGTTGTAATTGCAGCCTTTGGAATCCCTTCTTTTGCCACTGTGTATCACCTTTCACACAGTTTGTTCCACCATGTATTTTATAATTGTAGTGCCATAACAGTGGCACAGGATAATCGTCAGACACTGTTCTCACATTAAACACACAATACTCTCTGCAGGGGTGTCAGGCTCCACCTTTCTTAGGCGTCAGGTGTAAGGCAGAAGACCACAGATTCCTCGACTGTCTGATAATGCCATCTCTTAGCATAGTGTCAAATTCTGCCTTGGCAAGAGTGAGGTGGTCCAGTGCCAAAGGCCTTGGTCTGCATGAAACTGGTGGTCCCTCCATCATTTCAATATGGTGTACCATACTGTGTGGTATTTCCTTAGGTTCTCCTGGTGGTCTGGTCACATTCAGAAATTGACTTGATAGAGAGGTGTATTCATTTGCTTTTGCTTGTAAGATCTTCACACTGTGGATGGCCACAGTGAGATGAAAACCAGTGGCAGTTAACCTGGTAATGCTGTCAACCTGTCAGGTGTTCATCATGTTTGATTAAGAGGTCGTAATGTGTCAAGAGTTCCGTGCCAATTATAGCTCCTGTGACATGTGTGGCAGTAAAATCCCAGGTGAATGGACAGTGTAATCCTAGGTTCACGTTGATCCTCTGGATGCTCTAGGTCACAACAGTCAAATTGTTGGCAGCGGTTACAATAGACAGTCCATACCAAGGTGTTTTCATAATTCTTGTAGACTTGTAACATAGAAATTGAGTTTTAAGTCTATTATTGCAATACTGTACCATTGATTAATCCAGCATAAATAATTTGTTCTTGTAATGTAAACACTAACTAATGTAGTAACTTCTTATGTATATTGATATAATTGTAATGCCTATTTCACTGCATGTGGTCAACAGCAAATAAAGAATCAGAATCAGGCAGTTGGCAGCCTGCAGCAGTGCTTCAGAAACCGTGGTAGGATACTCACATCTGAACCAGTGTCCATCAGCAATTTCAGGCCAGAACTTCTGTCACTAATGAAAAGGTGATCAGCAGTCAGTTACACCTATGACTGACTGCCACCCGGCATTCGGGTGAAAGCAAGGTGCCATACATTTTGGTGCCTGCCTACTGAATCTCTGGTGATACCAACAACCAGGCTACTCACTCTCAGAAGAAGTTGTATTGTTAGGGGAATGGCTCCTCAAACGATTGCAGTAGCATGATCCACCGTTTCCAGCATTGTCTTGTGACAACAGCATGCTGACCTGTGTGCATAACATTTCCACCTTTGCCATGAGCAAGTCATAATCGGTGCATGCAACAGTAGCTGTGGCTGTCATACTGCTCCACTTTGCTGCAAATGTGCTAATCTGGGCTGAGCTGATGGCTTCCTGCATTCAATCTGCAAGTTCCTTCACTGAATCCAAAGACATGTTCATTTGAGATGTCACTATTGATAGCAGCAAACTCACAAAAACAAGGAATAAAAGGAATCTCAGAGTAAGTGTAAAACATGTAAAAAATCCAGCCGTCCTGGTGACTGGATGTGGAACTGTTTTGTCAGTCATGGTTCACTTAGCTACATCACATGATGCTGCACCACCAACATTAGGCAAACTCTTAATTCTGTGCTATTGCATAACAGCAATGATGTCAGACATTAAAATTCTTGCATTTAATGAGAGAGTGATTACCAAGTAAGATACACCTTCTCTGTGTATGAGTCACATGAGATACCACTGTCAAAAATCCTGGAAGCTGTCTTATAATGTAACTACAAATATGGAGAAAAAATAATCTTGATGACGTTGGAAGTTTGCATATTATTTGGTACCCTGCTGTGCCTTCACATCATTTAATGGTGTGTAATAATGTGAGTGGCTCACTACTGAATATGTCACTATATACTGCAGATGATTATTAACATAATGAAAATACTTAACTGCACCACTGGACAACATTTCTTCTGTGACACAGCTATTATTCACAATTAAATACTATAAGTAACTTATGTACCCATTCTGTAGAATGTTTCTTCCCATTTTAAATACAGAGGTGGAATAAGGACCATCCATGAGGAGAAAATGAATTACACTAGATTCACAACACTGAAACAAATAATAGATGCTCAATTATGTTCCAGTCATGTGACTGAGGGTTCCAAAGGAGTGCTGAAGTTCAATATTTTGTTTGTTAAAGCAGACCTGAATGGAGTCATGAATACAAAAAGGCATAGGGGTCCTTGCAGGTGGCTTCTTCCTTAGAAAGCATCACCTGTATTAAAGAAATCATTAGCAAGAAAAGTAACAATGTTTTTTTGCAGCTGTGTCTCTATCTTATGAAATGCAGATAATTATTGTTCTGTCATGAATATCAGTGTTACTGTGCTAACAGTAGGAGATAAGCAAACAGCTATTTAGAACTGCTTCACATTTTTAATAATATCACTGATGATTGTACTCCATAATGGAATCTAATTTGGAACACGATCAATGAATGAATGTGAAAGTACAAATGCACAATTAATGCTAAGACAAACAGTAGCTATGATGGTAATCAAAGTAATATAACTTTCCTTTTTGTGTTCATTAACAAAAACCATTTTCTTTTCAAAACCAATAGAGTGCGTGGATACACTACATAGTCATAACAGACTCATTTATTAACCAGACAAACTTCACCCTTTGAAGCAAGAAGTAAATTACTTAAGGCATGAAAGTCTAACACAGTTATTAAGTTCCATCTATGGACAGAAAAAATATTTCTGTCAAAAAACCTTAAATTCAATAGGAAATAAAAAGAATACAGGTGCCTTGTTATACTATATAGCTAATTCATTTTCATGTAATGATAGCTGAGGAGAAGCAAGAGTTTGAAGAGGAAATGCAGAAGCAAATCGGATGGTAGAATATGGTAGTAATGGCGGATTTAAATGCACACGTTGGAAGAGAAAGACAAGGCTGCGAAAGTATGCTTGGACCAGAGGGTTGGGGCTGCTGAAATGAGGAAGTTGAAAGACTATTGGGAGTTCTGTCAAAGGAATGGCTTGCTGGTTTGGAACTCTTGGTTCAAGAAAAGAGAGAGCCACAAGATTACCTGGTACAGTCAGGACTACTTCCAGTACGATAGTGAGATGAATAGGAACAAAATTGACATTAAGGTAATACCATCAGAGGCCTTGGATAGTGACCACCATTTGCTGATAATGAGCCTGAGAAGGACTAAGGATAATAACAGCAAACCAGGAAAGGCGTATAAGGTTATTGAAGTTGAAGGAGGAAGAAAGCAGGCTACAGTACTTACAGGTAGCAAACGAAAGCATCCCAAAGGATGAACCAAAAACAGTAGAAGAGGAATGGGGTGGATTCAAGGGAATATTAGTAAGTGCAGCAGAAGCAATATGTGGGAGGACAAGCAACAAAACGAGATGGAAAGAAACACTCTGGTGGAATGATAAAACAAAGGATATAGTACAGAAGAAGCCTTTAGGGTATGCTTCCAGAAGAGGACAATAGAGACAAGAGAAGAGTATCAGGTTAGAAAGAAAGAAGCAAAAAGATTAGTGGTGGAGGAAAGAAGAAAGTGGATGGAACAGTAGACCAGAATGATGGAGGAGGATAGTGAAGGTTCAAAAAAAGGTGTTACATGGGATGATTAAAAGTAAGAGGAAGAACCGTATGACAGATTATGCTTAAATGGTGAACAAAAGTGGACAAGATGCAGAGAATAAGGAGGAACTCAAGAATTTGTGGAAGAACTCCTGAAACTGAGCGGAAGCCTGGATGAGGAGAAGAAAAAAAAAAAAAAAGAGGAGGAACAACAAATAGGAATAAAACCTCACATGGGGAGAAGTAGAAGAGGCATTGGGCAAGATGAAGGGAGGGAAGTCACCAGGTCTGGATGAGCTAAGTGTAGAGATGGTGAGAGCAGCAGGAGAGGTGGGGATACAATGGCTATATCGAATAACAAAAATTGTGTGGAGACAGATGATCCCAGAAGACAGGAAGAAGGGAATAATTGTCCCAATCTTTAAGAAGGGAAATAGAAAAGAGTGCAAGAACTACTGGGGGATAACACTGATGAGTCATTGTGCAAAGATTTTTGAGAAAATTTTGGAAGCATGAATTCAGGAAAAATTAGAAGGAAGAATGAGAGAAGAGCAACATGGCTTCAGAACAGGAAGGTCCGCAGTGAATCTAATTTTTACTGTAAGACAACTGCAGGAACAGCACTATGAATATGAAATAGATCTACTCATGACCTCCCTGGACACTGAAAAAGCATATGATAGTGTACATAGAAGCAAAGTGTGGAAAGCCCTGGAGAACAGAGGAGTAGCAAAACAGATTATTTGGAGGATAAGGGAAATGTATCATGGAAGTGTGAGCAGTGTGAAAGGGGGAGGAGAGAAATCAGCTTGGGTTGAACAGAAGAATGGTTTGAGACAGGGAAGTGCACTTTCACCATTACTCTTCAGTGTAGTGATGGATGATATAATGAGTACAGTAGTACAAGTAATTGGTGAAAGGAAGACGAAAGTTATGGTCTTTGCAGGTGATTTAATGATTTGGGGGCTAAGGAGAAGGAAGTACAAGAGCAGTTGGACGTATGGCAATGAACAGTACAAAAATATGGGATGAAATTTAGTATAAGTAAGAGTGAAATGATTATCACAACAAGAAAGGAGAGAGGAACAACTGGAATAACAATTGGTGGGGAACAATTGAGGAGAGTGGAGAGTGTCAAGTACCTAGGAAGCCTGATGCAGGAAGATGGAAAAAATGACAGATTAGATTAGATTAGATTTACTTTCATTCCAATTGATCCGTAGTGAGGAGGTCCTCCAGGATAAGGAACATGTCAGAAAAACAACAATACATGACAAATATTTACAACTAAAACAAGTAAGCTAATGTACCATTCCACAGGTCCCAAGTGGAATGATCGTCATTTTTTAATGAACACTAAGAGTCATTTTACAAATACTAATGCACTGAATTTAAAATAAAAAAGTTATTTATTTATTTATAAGGTAATAAACATGTAATACAACAACTGTAATACTTATTTACAATGAACACATTACTGCACTGAAATGGTGCAGAAGTTAGATTATACTTACACACACACACACACACACACACACACACACACAAATTTTCAATGAACACATTACTGCACTGAAATTGTGCAGAAGTTATGTTGTACTTATATACAAATCATTTGGTTTTACTAAGAAATTCATCAATGGAGAGAAATAAATGAGTGGGGGAGAAAAGCAGAAGCATTTTGGAAGTGGGTCAGAAGCCTGATATGGAGCAAGAATGTATCCCAAATCAGTAAAAAGGTTATATACTGGTCACACTATGTCCCAATCTGCACATTTGCATCAGAAATCTAGAAGAGAGAGATAGAAAAGCAAAGTACAAGCTAGTGAGATGAAATTCTTGAGAAAAAGTACTGGAGTGACAAAGATAGACAGGTTAAGAAATGAGAGGATCAGAGAGTTCATGAAGATGGAATCATTGCAGGAGGAGATAGAGAAATCAAAGCTGAGATGGTATGGACATGTTAAGAGAATGGAGAAGAAGAAGATACCTAGGAGGATATATGAGATGAAACCGGAAGGAAAGAGACCAAGAGGAAGACAGAGACAGATGGCTGAAAGGAGTAGAGGAATGTGTCCAGAAGAAAGGAGAAGACTGGACCAAGGTGAAGATGGAGAGATGGTGGCAAGGCAGAAGACAATGGAGAGGCCTATGTTCCATACAGACCTGGCCAGAGGCTGGAAACTGCCCAAGATGATGGTGATGATGATGATGATGATGATGAAGATAATAGCTGATATGAGTACATTCATGAATGTACTATACTGTACACTACTTTCTCCATTATTGTAAAGTTTACAAAAAGCTGTGATTGTAAGTACTGTAGAAACACTGACTCATTCCTATCCTCACCACTTGAATATGAGACATGTCCAGAAAGTAGGTACTGTTTTGACACAGAAAAACCCACAAAAACCTTTTTTTTTTTTTTTTTCAAAACAAAATTTAGTGAAGACAGCCAGTACTGATCACTTTTTATGTATTATCATTGTTAAAGTTCCTTCTTCAAAATATCATGCATCATGTCCAAAAATCAGTGGTAGTCAGAAGGTGTGAGATTGGGGCTGTATGGTAGGTGATTGAACTACTCCCAATAAAATTGTTGATGACACCAGCAGAATGGGGATGTGTATTTTCATGAAGCAATACAATGCCTTGACTGACTATTCCATGCTTTTTGTTCTGAATGGCATGCCAAAGTCTTCTCAGTTTTTTGCAGTATCGTATTGCAGTGACAGTTTCACCTCTGGGAAGGAACTTAGCAAGCAGAAAATCCTATCAATCCCAGAACATACTTCACACGATTTTTTTTGTGCAGACAATGTTGTTTTGAGTTTTTGTTTTTGGTGTACCACTATTTCCTCCCCTCCATCGACTGTTATTTTGATTCTGTGGTGACATGACAAACCCAATTTTCATCACTGGTCATAATTCTCTTTAAGAATTCATCTCCCTCATCAATCTACTGGCTAAGAAATGCCAAAGCACTGCCTAGCTGCTTCATTTTGTGGACATCCATAAGCATTTTCGGAACCAGATGGGAAAACAATTTGATAAAATTTAAATAATTTGTGACAATTTCAAGCAAAAAAGTTTTTGAAATTTGTGGAAACTCGTCACAAAGTGTTCTTATTGTGAATTGTCTGTTTTCACGAATTTACTCATACATTTCATTAGCCAAACCATCACTGACAACAGAAGGCTGCCCATTCCATGCTTATCATGAACATTCATTTGTGCATCATTGAATTGTCTCATCCACATTCTCAAAACTCCATCAGTCATTAAATTTTCACCATAAATCTCTACAAGTTGACAATGAATTTCATCTGTCTTACCAATCTTTGCATTCAAAGAAACACATTACAGAACGCACTTCACAGTTTGAGGGCTCAGAGATTGTCTTAAAATTTTTTAATTATCACTAACAAATAGAAACACAACACATTCCAGCAGTAACAGCATCAGCGGAAAGACAATGAACCAGAGAAGTGTGCGAATGTGCAGAACTGTGACACTAGTGCTGTCTGTGATGGTGGTGGTGTTAGAACAAAACATGGTACTTACTTTCTGAACACACCTTGTACTGTGGGACAAACAAAACTCATAATAAATAAAAACAATGTTGGCATCATTCTCTTCAGGTGCAATGAGGCTCAGATTTTTGCTACAACCAGTATGGATTGCATTGAGAAAAAATTGTGCAAGTACCTCTTGTGGTAATAGTGTGAACTGTCTGAATCTCCAGTCTAAATTCTATTGTGACTGTCAGTGTCGAGTTGATATAATGACCACAAATTGCAAATTTCTTGGTGATAAAGACACATTTAGAACTGCCATTTGGGCTTTGATAGCCTTGTTGTCTACAGTATTCTTAATATTAGATAAGAAGTGCAGCACAGTACATAATTGTAATTGATTCATTTAAGAAAACCATAACATTTAACCTTTGCAAGGAACATTTCATTAAGAAGTTCACTGTTAAAAAAACAAACAAACAAAGGATTCATGTGGATGGTTTTTTTGTGTCTCTACATCCCACATCTCTCAGGTTTTTTGCTATGATTGTTGCCTTCTCTATCAGTTAAAATATTTAGCTTTTTCTCTTTAGTCTACTGCTAACTATTGCATTACATTATTGGCAGAATATTTATAGTACAGGCAATGAATAAAAGAGTCTACCAGTTATAAATTTGACTAGCATCAACTGGGAACATTGTAGAGTTTTGGTTAAAAGTCATAAGTAAAGAATAGCTCAAAAAGATTTAGGTAAGTGCATGCACAAGTACTGCTTTGTCTTTTTTCACTCGCAGCACCACACATGCAAAATGGCAGCTACTGAGTGTAAAGCATTTTTTATTCTGCAGTTTTCTAAGAGTGAATACCTGACCTGATAACTGTGCATGTCGAAGTGCCAATTCAGGGACAGCACCCAGCCCAGGATCATATCCACTCAGGGAACTAGTGAAGAGCATCGGTCTGATGACAAACCTGGATGCAGTTTTCAGGTGGTTCCCCACAACCTGTTAGCTGAATACTGGGCTGGTACACTAGTCCCGATTCAATTACATGAATCACAAACATTTACAAAAACTTTTACTCATTTCTACATGAATAACACTGTACACACACAGTTGGAGTCCATCCCAGAGGGGTAAAGGGGTGGTGACTGGAATGCAAAGGCCCAAGCACAGAAGAAGAATTTGCTAAAAGTGACTGAAATTTCAGTTAAACATATGTTCTGTTTAAAGTTTAGTTGTGATACCCCCACATACAAAAAGGTTCCCTGCTGGCATTATAAATTCAAAATGACCAGATGTGTGTGTAAAGGGAAAAGCACGAGGTGACCAAATGTGTCTTAGGGGATGTTGACTGTGTGAGAGAATCTTACCTTCATAGTCCTAAAAAGTCTGTTTGGAAAGCAAGTCCTTAACTTCAGTTTCCAAAGTGTAGAAGATTTTAAGAAAACATTTACACATGATGATGTAGTTGATACATTCTTTAAAGCCAGATGACTATGTAACTTTGCAATTGAAGTGTTGCTGCAAGAAGAAGACTTTCTTGATTGTGTTGTGTTTACTGATGAGGCAAATTTTCATCTAAGTGGGAAGATAAATACCCATAACATTTGTATCTTGGGGTCAGAACATCCTCATGAACCTGCACAAAATCAGTGAGATTCCTCAAATAAAATGTTTTCTCCATTGTGCCTAAACATCAAGCTAAGTTTGTATCTGCTGTCGTGGATGATTTAACTGAAGATGCTGTAGAAATAAGAATGTGCAAGAAGAACAGCAACTGTGACAGTAGATATAATCTGATTGGTGCATGGAATCAAACTCTCAATGCAGAGAAGAAGCAGAGACATTCATCACAATGTTTACACTAATACAGGAGCAGTCGCACCAGCAGTGCAGATGTTGACATTATCTGTGACAGCAGTACATAATTACCAACCAATCACAGGCCATCTGTGGTCAGTATAATGCCACCAAAGCAGCAGTTTAGACAGTCAATTGCTCATGACAAAGACAATGAAGGTAATCATCAAGAGCTTAGGTTTTTACTGTGAATTGATGCAGCAAGAAGTCCAAGAATATTTTATACAAAAACTGGATTAGTTGATCTCCAATTTGATGTATGATTTGTTGTAAATAGTCTAAATTAAACTGTTATATTATACCATTGAAACTGGGTCATTCTTTTATGGAAGCCTTCTATTATTGCATATTTTGTGTTTACAACTAAATTGTGCTGCAGGAAGGTATGGCATAATTTGAAAATTTAATTTGTTCTCTCATATTTTTTCCTGTAAAGCAGAATATGACTGCAGTCTTTTGGCATTAAAGTAATTTTGTTATGCACTTCTGTTATTTCTTCCTGTTTCTGCAATGATAAATATTAAATATCTTTCTAATTTTGACCAAGCATAACGCAAAATATTTTTAAATATAAATAAAATTCAAATTTGCATATCCAATTTCTTTGCCATAGTGAAGTTTTCATGACAACAAATCAGTTTTCTTTTATACTGAGCGCACACTTTACATTGTCAGTGAGTTTTTCAAATTTCATTGAAATTGTGAAACCTTTACTTCACCCTGACAGTATTGCTGCTGAATGGATAGTGTGAGCAAAGAGCTAACTAGTGGTCCTGCATCACTATTTATTACCAATATTAAGATGGTATCACTTCTATTGGACATGTCCAAAAGAACAGATGCCATCTTCATATAGTTAAGGCTAACCAGCCATTGACCTTCTTCTTCTGTACTGGATGCACGCACATTGTCTCGAACTCTTATGGGACTTGGTAAGATTGTCTGCCGCGAGTAATGAGTGTAGTGGGCAGGGTCACTACGAATGTAGTGTGTGGACATTAAGTTCAGAATGTGGGTCTCACGGGGAGCATGCAAGGGATAAATCCCTGCAGTCACACTATCCTCTGTGCCCTCAGTGACTCAGATGGATAGAGTGTCTGCCATGTAAGTGGGAGATCTCGGGTTTGAGTCCTGGTTGGGGCACACATTTTCAACTGTCCCTGTTGATGTATATCAATGCCTGTCATCACCTTAGGGTGTTGATTTAATTATCATTTCATTTATTACCACGTCTTTGTTGTTCACCAGCTATGGCTGGACAGACTGCATCAAAAGTTACAAAATTGATATATTACAGTACAAATAAAACAACAACTGAAACAATCAATTATGGTTTCTAGCCCTGTGACCATGCCCTATGCACTCTCCTATCACCACCTATAGCCCTGTAACTGGCAAAACATATACTATTGAAGGGAGAGCCACCTGTGAAACAACACATTTCATATACCAGCTATTATGTAAATACTGTTCAGCCTTCTACATCAGCATGACTACCACCAAATTATCAATTAGGATGAATGGGCACAGTCATGCTCTACAACATGACATATGTGACCTCGGCGACTGTTTCTCCACATGTGCCATCTGGATTCTTCTTCCAGACACCAGTTTCACAGAACTCTGCAGGTGGGATTTAGCACTACAACATGTCCTTGGTTCTCGCACCCACCTGGCTTAATTTACGTGAATTTCTTCTGTCTCAGTTTTTCTTCACTGTAACTACTCTTTGCTTCACTACATTTTAGTTTTCTACATCTTTCATTGTCTTTCTCACCTATTTTTCACTAGCCCCCTCCCACCTCTGTTACGTACAGTTCACTTAGCTTTTCACTCTTATTAACAGATGCATGATGTTTTAGTAGTTATCTCTGTCTGGCATATTAAACTGTTTTCCACCTTTAACTCTCAGGTTTTCAAATTTCATCTGATGCAGACCCCAACAACCAGTCTTTCCTTCTCATCCTGTACGGTAAGTCTGCCCTGACCCATAGTTCTGGGTGAATTTCCTGAAATCTACCCCTTTTCCTAGACCTCGCCAGTCCTTTTCCTTCACTCTTCTTCCTTCCCCTTCAACTCTTCTGCCTCAAGAAGGAGCCACTGGCTCTGAAAGCTTGCCAACCACAACAGTCTTTTATGTGGGTGTTCTGCTGCCACTTGGTGAGTAGATTTTTATCTGCTCAATTAAATTAGTAAGAGTAAAATGTGATATTACAAAAAATTTGAACATGTTTAGCATTTCATTATAGATACTATCATTGACATTCTAGTCCTCTGAAAGATTTACTGGTTTTGGAGAAAGTTTAGGAAACCTGTTCAGTTTCCTCAGTCACAAAATACCTGGATAAAATATAGTGGATATAGTTTGCATCCTTTGAAATTTATTTCTTGGAAGTCTCTAGTGGCAGGACATGGACAGCAATTAGAATATTCTGAGGGCAATCACTGGAAAATGGTCTCTAGGTTTTGAACATCTCCATTGTACAGTGATGTGGTAACAGAAAATATGACTGATAAGTGCACAGAGTGTGGAAACCTTTCATTTTTGATGTAAAAAAGTAAATCCATCACTAAAGGGACAGGAGATAATTATAAAAACTGTAACTATGACAAATGCAGGTTGAAAACTATTAGGCCTAAAGTATGTAACATACTTAATTATAATGGACTTGAAGATAATGAAGTTCACACAATCACATCTGAAACCAAACACATGAAGCAGAACAACATGGATTGCGGCACAAAAAGTGGAGATGTATTTCAATCATAAAATAAAAACCACAGCAAAAAATCTTGCAGCAACACAGATTTGATGGTGCCTCTGTTGAAACTGAATAAAACAAACAGTGTATCAAATGCAACAGATAGAGAACAAGGTGGAACACAGAGTCAAGAAATATGAAGAGAAAAAACAACACACATCAGAATCTACTCTTATGGTTTTGGAAGAGGGATGGCTACCAAAACAGAGACCCTGACAACTCAAAAAACATTAAAATTGAAGGCATAATGAAGCCTGGAGCAAGATTCAACAAGATCCTCATCAACAGTGAAGACTGCAGTAAGGAGTGACTTTGCAGTTCTTATAGTTCCAATGATGTATACCATAATGAAACAGCTGCAGCAACAACAGCTCTGAAGACAACACTGGGCAGGTTAACAAACACAGATGTTATATTATTTAAAATACCTCATTGGTACAATTTAGTTGAAACATCATGTGTAAACAGAGAAATAACCAAAGCTAACAAGTATTTTGAAACAATTTGCAAACAGTTTAAAAATGTAATGCTTTTAGATATTAAGGAATGTATCAGTTGTAGCCATGAACTCTCTGACAATTGTAACTGCTGGAGAACTTGTCATATAAAACATGGTCAAGGCCTAAGTGGAATAGGAAAGACACTGCTGGACCAAAAAATAGTTAGTTTGGTAAATAACAAATTATATTGTACCAGCAATTTGGAACATATGTCTCAAAACTCAGAACCAGATGAGGGAAACGTATAAGGCTGACCAAGCCTGAAATGTGCCAGAATTGGTCAAAACCTGAAGGTGTCACTAAGGTGAGCTGTGCAACAAATCAAGATGGCTTTACTTTGCTGTATCAGAATGTACAAGGATTGGGCAACAAAATGTGTGAGCTGGAATTAATTTTAAACTGTAATCTTAGGGAGGTTTCTGTACTGTGTATCAATGAACACTGGCTTTGGGACACTCAGAGTTGCACAGCTAAAATACCAGAATTTGATTTAATAAGTAGCTTTTGCAGGAAAACTTATAAATGTGGAAGTGTATGCCTCTATGAGGTGGAATCCAAAATTTTCGGGACTGGTGCTGCCATCTGGAAAGTAAGAGAAGTAGATCATTGCACTGCTAGGTGGCAAGAGCTGCATATCTAATGAGTCAGTGTCTGGAGTGGCATTCAGCTAGGAGGAAGTGTTGTATATCCACAGTGATTCCCATAATACTCTGGTGTGTGGCAATTTTGAAGTGAACACAGACCTTCGTCAGAATGCATCTGATGATCCAACCTCCTTGTCACAGGCTGTCAGCAGCGACGAGAGCTGGATTTATGGTTATGACCCAGAGACAAGGCAAAAAACGTTCCAGTGGAAGAGCCTGGGCTCTCCAAGACCCAGAAAAGTGAGACAGGTGAAGAGCAAAGTGAAGAGCATGATCATCGTTTTCTTTGATACTAAGGGAACTGTGCACAAAGAATTCATCCCACCGAACCAAACTGTGAATTCTGCATACCACTGTGATGTTTTGCGAAGGCTCTGTGAAAACATGCGGTAATGATGGCCTGAACTTTGGTGTCAAGGGAACTGGCTGCTGCAGCATGACAACATGCCCTGTCACATATCCTTGCTCACCAGGACCTTTTTGGCAAAAAACAACATGGCGGTTGTACCCCATCCACCATACTTGCCAGATTGGCACCTTGCGACTTCGTGCTATTCCACAACTGAAACTCAAGTTGAGAGGCCATCGGTTCGACACTCTAGAGAGGATTCAAGAAGCATCGCTGGTGGTGATAAACACCCTCAAAGAAGAGGACTTCAAGAAAATGTTTGACCAATGGTAGAAGCACTGGGACTGGCGTGTACATGCAGATGGGAACTACTTCGAGGGTGATGACGAGCATAAGTCCAAAGGTAAGGTTTTCAACAGATGACAGCACCAGTCGCAAAAATTTTGGATAGCACCTCATGTTAGAAGTAATGTTAAATCTAAGGAGCTAAAACTTAAAAGGTGAAGTGTGCTGAAAAAGATTTTGAATGTTGTATTTGTGAACTTACAGACTGTCAAGCTCATTGCTTGCATCTATAGGTCCCTATCAGGTGACTTTATCTAATTTTTATATTTTATAAATGATCTTTTAAATGAACTGAAAGGCAGGTCAAAATGCACAATAGTCCTTGGTGACTTTAACATTAATTTTAACAAAAGTAGTAAGAAGAAGGTATAATTATTAAACCTGTTTAACACATACAACATGCAATCTACTGTACAGTAAGTTACCAGATATGGGGATGGGTCTGAAACAACACTTGATCCGATATTTACCAACAAACAAAGCTGTGAGTACAATATTGAAGTAACAGATACAGGCTTTTCTGACCGTACGGCTTTGAAAATGATAAGGAATGAGAACAATAAGAAAAATATGTACAAAGAAGACTTATTAATGCAAACAACATAGTGGCATTTAATAGTATGCTAAAAAGGGCGCAGAGTGGCATAGGACAAACTAATGATACAGACAAAAAATATGACAGTTTTCTCACTGATTATAAATATTGTTACGATGTGTCATTCCTGTTAAAAAGAATTAAAGTCAGTGAGAAGACAAACACATGGGTAACACAAGGTATTAAAAAAATCAGCAGTCAAACTTAGAAACCTAAGCAAACATGCTAAAGTAAATACAACCATAAAACCATACCACAGGAAAAATAGAAGGGTCTATAGGAAAGTTTTAGAGGCAGCAAAAAGGCTAAGCAATGATTCATACATTAACAATGGAACCAGTAAATCAAAATCGATTTGGAAGGTTATAAACAATAGCACAGGAAAATGTAAAACCAAGACTCACAATTTCAAAATTACAAGTGAGGTTAAAGTGATAGAAGATGCTCAACAGATAGCCAATATATTCAATGAACATTGTGTGGACATAGCACCGAACCTAATTAAAAGTCTGTGCAATTCAAACAATAAAAACATAAAAGTACCAACTTGTGAAAAGACAATGTTTCTGTACCCAGTAACAGAATGTGAAGTTAGAAATGCTATTAATAAACTAAAAAATAAAATGTCTTGTGGTATTGATGGAATTCCAGACAAGGTAATCAAACATAGTTCTAATAGTACAGATACTCATCGAACTGACATTATTAATACTTCTTTCAGGACAGGGGTGTTTCCATCAACACTAAAACTCTCCATAATAAAGCCACTTCACAAAAAGGATAGTACAGCTGACATAAATAATTATCGGCCAGTGTCAGTATTGTCAGGTTTCTCTAAAGTAACTGAGAGAGTATTGTATGAAAGGCTAGCTGACTTCCTGAATTACTGACTAATGCTCAAAATGGGTTTAGAAAGAACAGACCCACAGAAACAGCAGTCTTCCAATTCATGAAAATGGTCCTAAATGCCTTGGACAAGAACTAATTAAGCTATGGGATATTCTTAGATTTACCTAAAGCATTTGATCTAATCAGCCATGACTTATTGATTATGAAACTAGAATTTTATGGTGTCCAGGGACTCGCCTTCAAATGGTTCATGTCTTATCTCTCTGATAGGCAACAGAAAGTCTAAATATGTCATGAAGGCAAAGAGTGCTTTTAATATTTCAAAAAAACTAGCTATGAAGTGTCCCAGGGTTCCATGTTAGGCTCTCTGTTGTTCTTGGTATATATAAACGATCTGACAGTTGCATAAACGGTGATGTTCACTGATGACGCTAGCATTTTCATAAAAGGATACACCAAGGATAATCTACAGCAGAATGTCTCTAGGACAATAAATGAGACAGGAAAATGGATTAGCGATAATGCTTTGATCATAAATAAGGATAAAATGGTATTGATGAATTTCAGTAATATTAAAAATAAAGCTAGAAAAAGAGTAAAAGCTGAGTTAGGGAACTATCTTATTGCACAAGCTCCATACAGAAAATTCCTAGGTATATGGGTGGATGAGCACTTGAGATGGGAAAAGCATCTAGAAGTTTTGAGTAAAAAACTAAGTAAATGCTGCTATGTGCTAAGAATGGTTCGGGAATGTTGCAACGCTGAATCTTTGCTGTGTGCCTATTATGCTTATATGAACAGTTTGCTTAGATATGGTGTGATCTTCTGGGGAAATACACGTATGGCTAAATTAAGCTCTCAAACTTTAAAAAAGGGTTATTAGAATAATGAAAGGGGTTCCCTGTAGAGAGTCCTGCAGGGAAATATTTAAAGAATTTAAAATAATGACTCTTCCTAGCTTATACATTTATGAATATGTCTGCTTTCTGAAAATTCATCGAAATTTTCAACATTAAATAATCAGAGATACCCACAAAGGAGCACTCTACCAAAAAAGTGTAAACTAGCAGCCCAAAATAATTTTTAGTGCATTGCCTTCTACAATAAAGAAAATTAAAAATTTCATAAATTCAAGGCAGATCTTAAACAACTTTCACTAGCACATAGTTTTTATAACATTGAAGAATATCTGAATTTGGAAAAGTAATATTATTTATATATAATGATGTGAAATATTTATATTTATTATCCAAGTTATTGTAACAAATTAAACATAAAAAATTATATGTAATTGGCTACATCCATATGATGTATATTGTTAACAGATGAATAAAGAGACTGAATTGAATTGAATTGAATTATGTTCTCTTAACTGCAGCTATTGTGGATGTGTATCTCAGGTCTCTTACTGAAAGAATCTAAATTATCCTTAATGCAAAGGAGGCAGAAAAATATTCATTTATCCCAATTTTGTGAACAATAACCTGCAGTTCTCCTGTCTAATTCTTGATGTAATAGTTCTTACTGACTCCTTTTGTAGTAACAGTATTCCTTGCAACCTGATGAATGATGCTAGAGCTGTAGTCCATGGGTAAATGGCTATGGAAGAGACTATGCTATACAGTTAGAAGTACTGCTGTGTAATTATGCTTTTAATCTCTACTGGAGATATACTACATGTGACAGTTTTCTGCATACATGCTAAGTGTGTCCATTCCATGCCAGTTTGTGGTCTGCTACAGAACCCACCAGTTTCATATTTTCCAGTTGTGTTTCTGCTGAGGCTTCATACCACATGCTGAGATTTGGTCTGCATTTATTTTCATCTTACTTTGATTGTAGGACTGCTCAAGTTGGATTTTTCTCCTTTGCAGTAAGAGTAGTATCATAGGAAAATTGTGGTGTGTTACCATCTTGGCTTAGATCATTTACAAAAATCAGGAAGAGGTGAGGAACTATGATAGAACCTTGTGGTATATCATGTTCTAGCTTTGGTATCGAGTTGTTGCTCCTTGGACTGAAATATGTCATCTATTTTCTAAATAGCACTGGAGGGTAGCTTGAACAGCATCTCCCACACCACAGCATTTTGATATTTTGTGTAAGATCCTGTTGGGAATACAGACAAATGATTTGTTCAAACCATTTGTGAAAGACAGAGAATACTGATATTGTCAACCTTTAATGTGGTTTTAGCCTGCTAGAGGAGCCATTCCCATTGTAATCTACCCTCTCCTTCCAAGTTGCAGCTATTGTTCACAATGGGTAAAGTCTTTTCTGAAGATTTAAGAGAAACAAGATTACAATACATTTTTTAGATTACTTATCCTTTCACAGAGTTGGCTCCAGTTCCTCTTGTCTAGGTGTCTGATTCTTGGAGCTGAAATTCTCACATTATAGGACCTCATGGTTGAATCGATCTAAATAATTTTCAAGATTGTTGTTGCATAATTTTTGTTTTTATGTTAATTTATCTTGTCACGTATTAGTATATCACAGAGTCTTTTGAATTTTCACATAAACTAAGCCAAAATTACATTGTTCACCCAAAATCCAAAAATATGTCTGATCACATCAGAGGTGTGCTTACTAATCCTTCACTTTGTGGTAATAAAAATATTCCAAAGGATTTAAAATTTTTCTTGAGGATTGAATTTTTATTAGTTTTGATTATTATTTCATAAACGAATCCAGAAATAAACATAATAAACAGCACTAAATTGCATAATTAATAATAGAAATTTTAAGTGTGCCAAATAATTTGTAATTTCGAATGATTCTAAAAAAAAATTAATATTTGCTATTCATAAATTTTATCTTGGAATATAACATATTGTGTATAAAATTATATCATATTTTTTAGAGAAACAGCTGAGATAATACTGACCTGTCCAAAATTCAAAAAATATTACCGGTATTGACTACTACTGTTGAGGAAAAGTAATGCTACAGGAGGATATCCCACTATGATAGCCCCCTCATACATAATATGGAAACAAAGTGTTTACAATATTTTGTGACCTACTATAAGGTTTGCCAAATGGTGTACAAAATGATGCTTCAAGATAGAATACAGATGTATACAAGTATTCCATACATAACATATTATGGAAAATTTAAGAAAAATACCTACTAAAAAAGTAATAATCTATACACAGATGAGGACATGGCATTCAGATTTTCAGATCGGTGGATCATTCTGTCTCAAGACAAATGATACAATGTCAAAACTACAACATCACAAAACTAAACTATAGAAATAAGTGTAGAGGCAATGTAAATTACTAGAATTACAAATTGCGAGTTTACTTCTGTAAAGTCACACCTTCAAAATCATCCAGAAAGAAGAAAAAATAAATTCAGAGCCTAAGTGTACGACGAGTTAGCCAAGTCAAAAAACTCACAACGACGGATATGGACTAGAAGAATACACTCAGTCACAAGTAGGAGTGCAGCACAAAATCAATCAGCCACATAAATCAGAGTATGTAAGGATATGTTGACTCAAGAAAGGAGAAAATAATGAAAAAATATTAGGACCTATGCTTACCATAGGGGGTACGGCCCTTGAATCCAAACCACATCAGGTACACACCAGCAGAAATGTTTCACCACAACAAAATGTATAAGGTTCACAATCATATATCAATAAGTTCAATCATATGTAAAGAATAATTATAGGAAGCATCTAGCCTCAATCAATAATTGCACACTCTCCTGGAGTACACACAGATAGTCACAATGACCATCGGTACAGAAAACAGAGTTAAGCATGAGTTTGCACACAACTCAAGTTCGAATGAGATACAATAATGCAGGATAAATACAGTTAATCAGAGCCATAAATAGCTTTGAATTATGACATAATCAAGTAGTTTGAGGTCCAAAATCAGTGTGTGAAATCGGAAATGTATACATCTTGTTATACAGTCTATACTGTATTTATGATCACAATCATAAATGTCTTCCACACTATGTGCTAATTGTTCATACAAACTAACATACGCACATAGATGCCTAGAAGATTCATTTACAATTCATAAAAAAATACACACTGAGTGTTGAGATAAGAAAAATTCTTTGAAATGTATGACTACTAACCTAAAAATGGCTAATTTTATCAGATTCTGATAATTATTTACGACATTTACTCTTAAACTTTTTAAGTATTCACATTTCTGTGTTGAACATAACAAATCATCAGTCATAGAACATCAGTCTTGCACAGCATTATTTAAAGTTACATCATATAGTGGGAAGTTAATTCCCTTACTTGAAAAAACAGACATATGAGGAATAACATTGTCCATAGCAGTGACTACTTTTCTAAACAAATAGTTCCGCAAATTCTCCATATAGGACAATTTTTTGGCTAACAATTTAAAAATTTAATTCACAAAACTGATGTAGTTGACAGACATTTGAGTACATTACTTAACACCTATGATCTCTTGTAAGTCGACTGGACCAGCAGGGGTGCAGCCATACAGGAATGTGGGAGTAGAGCCATCCACATCTTTCAGTTTCTTCGCTCGATTTCTCATCACACACTCCTATGAATAGGTAACTTCCTCTCTGACTTTCACATTGAATCTTGAAACATTGTTTTGTGCACTAAGTATGCTGTTCAATACCTCCCTCACATCACACAGCATATGTTTTGCCTCTATATATTCAAAAAATAAGTAAACAGAGTTCACATCAGAATGGGTTAAGAAGTGTTCACATATGAAACTTTGAGATAATATTCCTGATTTTTACAGTACATAAGAATAAATGAGTCTTCACTCAATTTACCACAACACCCACGACTTTACCCAAAAGAGTTCATGACAATTAAAATTTATAATTTTCCACAGAGTATGCAGGAATAATAATAATAATATAGCATTCTAAGATAAGAAATTTATTACTAAATATTTACGGGCATTGTCCCATTTCAAAATTGTAAAAGGATCTACATATTAAGTCACATGGCATATACATATATCAAGTTCTAAAGCGCAAATCTATTACAAAACAGAATTATATAGTTGTATGAACTTATAAATATAGTATGGCATACATTTAAACTCAGTCAATAGATAAGAAAGAACTTTAGAAACCACATCATCATACATACTACATTCCTGACAAAGGAGAAAGAAAGAAAAAAATTAGATACTTATGGATCTCTTCCTAAACTACAGTGCTTTAAAAGAGTCTGTGACAGTCAACCTTCTGAAAACTGCTACTATTCAATCTCACAGTATCGTATGGAAGAAAAAATGTAATTTGTATCTTTAATTGTAGAAATAAGTTATAAATATACAGTATTTTTAAATTTATTAACTGTATGGATTCAATTTGTTATAAAAATTTAAATAGTGTGTATTTGATAATTGAAAAACCAATAGCTGAAAAGGTTTTCTGTCCAATATGCTGCATACAATATATGTACTGAAAAAGAGATTTATGTGAACAAATAAATAAATCTATAAGCTTTCATTTCAGTGATATTGTGTAATCCAACAGCTTCTTAGATTTAGGATACACAAGTCTGTATGCATTAGGATGCAGATTTTCAAGAATTTCAAATTAATATAAATCAAAAAATTTATTTATCTAAGATGTCAACACTTCAGATTTCTCTTCAGCTTTCACCAACACAACATCTCCTACCTCAAACTTATAAGATCTGCTATTACCATCATGTCTCTGCTTTATCCTATCCCCCTACTTTTTCATCATCTCACTGACACACTTTTCTCTCTCTTGTGGTGACAGGATTTTACATGGAGGAAACTCAACATTCTCAGAAATAAAGTTAGGTGGTCTGCAATTAAACAAAATTTCAAATGGTGGAAAACCTGCTGAAGAATGTTGTAAGCTGTTCATAATATCCTCAAAATCACTGACATAAGCTATCCAACTGGTATGTTTTTTTAGTACAATATGTTTTAAACAGTCTTTCAATTTCTCTCATATGTCTTTCTGCGGAATTACTTGACAGCTAGTACACAGAGCTTAGAATATACCTCATTTTTGTGTGATCAACAATATCTTTCTAAGCTCCTGATGTCAAGTGATACCATTGTCAGATAAAATGTGCGTTTTCAAATTTGGAAATGATTGTGTACTGGTAGCTTTATTAAGAGGAAACAGCTTTATGAACTTCGAAAATACATCAACCATCACAAAAACATAAAAAAAATCTATTCTTAGGCTTAGGCAAAGGGCCATAATTGTCCACAGACATGAGATGTAGGTTCCTGTTAGGTAGTATGTTTTGCATTTGGCCTCTACTTGTTTGGTAACTCCTTCACTCTTTGACATCTGTCACAGCTGGCAAACTTCTTGACTCTCCTTCGTATGTTATAAAAATAGGTGTTTTCTGAATGTTTAGTGTGCATTTGGTTGATCCACAATGAGCAAATCTCATTTGTATAAGTTATTAAGGGTTCAATGCATTTCTCTAGCCAACATAACTTCCAATCATCTGAGTGTCTTATGTCTACTGAATAAAATACTATTGTGTACCTTATAATATTGTTCTGTCTTTTCTCCTCCTTTCTTACCCAACATGCTCTTAACCAATTTCCAATTTTTATCATGATTTTAATACCTACAGATGTCTTTGCAGATTTTCATGATCTATTTTTCCTCTTTCACACCTCTCAAGTACATGATTTTAAACTCTTTCTCTCCTTCTCCAAAGTTTTTAGATGGCCCACTCCCTAAAGGTAGCCTAGACAAAGCTTCAGCAACTACGTTATCTGTGCCCTTAATGTATTCAATTTCTTAATTGAACTGCTATAAAAACAAGGTCCAATGAGCAATTCTGTTATGGTACAACTTAAATACCTAGATATAACATAATGCATTGTGATCAATATACACTCCTGGAAATGGAAAAAAGAACACATTGACACCGGTGTGTCAGACCCACCATACTTGCTCCGGACACTGCGAGAGGGCTGTACAAGCAATGATCATACGCACGGCACAGCGGACACACCAGGAACCGCGGTGTTGGCCGTCGAATGGCGCTAGCTGCGCAGCATTTGTGCACCGCCGCCGTCAGTGTCAGCCAGTTTGCCGTGGCATACGGAGCTCCATCGCAGTCTTTAACACTGGTAGCATGCCGCGACAGCGTGGACGTGAACCGTATGTGCAATTGACGGACTTTGAGCGAGGGCGTATAGTGGGCATGCGGGGGCCGGGTGGACGTACCGCCGAATTGCTCAACACGTGGGGCGTGAGGTCTCCACAGTACATCGATGTTGTCGCCAGTGGTCGGCAGAAGGTGCACGTGCCCGTCGACCTGGGACCGGACCGCAGCGACGCACGGATGCACGCCAAGACCGTAGGATCCTACGCAGTGCCGTACGGGACCGCACCGCCACTTCCCAGCATATTAGGGACACTGTTGCTCCTGGGGTATCGGCGAGGACCATTCGCAACCGTCTCCATGAAGCTGGGCTACGGTCCCGCACACCGTTAGGCCGTCTTCCGCTCACGCCCCAACATCGTGCAGCCCGCCTCCAGTGGTGTCGCGACAGGCATGAATGGAGGGACGAATGGAGACGTGTCGTCTTCAGCGATGAGAGTCGCTTCTGCCTTGGTGCCAATGATGGTCGTACGTGTGTTTGGCGCCGTGCAGGTGAGCGCCACAATCAGGACTGCATACGACCGAGGCACACAGGGCCAACACCCGGCATCATGGTGTGGGGAGCGATCTCCTACACTGGCCGTACACCACTGGTGATCGTCGAGGGGACACTGAATAGTGCACGGTACATCCAAACCGTCATCGAACCCATCGTTCTACCATTCCTAGACCGGCAAGGGAACTTGCTGTTCCAACAGGACAATGCACGTCCGCATGTATCCCGTGCCACCCAACGTGCTCTAGAAGGTGTAAGTCAACTACCCTGGCCAGCAAGATCTCCGGATCTGTCCCCCATTGAGCATGTTTGGGACTGGATGAAGCGTCGTCTCACGCGGTCTGCACGTCCAGCACGAACGCTGGTCCAACTGAGGTGCCAGGTGTAAATGGCATGGCAAGCCGTTCCACAGGACTACATCCAGCATCTCTACGATTGTCTCCATGGGAGAATAGCAGCCTGCATTGCTGCGAAAGGTGGATATACACTGTACTAGTGCCGACATTGTGCATGCTCTGTTGCCTGTGTCTATGTGCCTGTGGTTCTGTCAGTGTGATCATGTGATGTATCTGACCCCAGGAATGTGTCAATAAAGTTTTCCCTTCCTGGGACAATGAATTCACGGTGTTCTTATTTCAATTGCCAGGAGTGTAGATGATGACTTTGTGACTTATTAAATAATTTTTAAACTTGTTGAATACCCAATGTACAGCCAAAAGTTCTTTCTCGGTTACAGTGTACATTTTCTCATGCTTCTGCAATACTCTAATAGCAAATGCAAGTGACTTTTGTTCAATATCACCTTCAACTTCAACCTCCTGAAATAAATGAGCACCCAAACCATCAACACTACTTATACGTCCAAAAGAACAGACACCATTGATGACCTGCAGCTGTCTAGAATGAAAGAATCCTCTGTGCCCTCGGTGGCTCAGATGGATAGAGCATCTGCCATGTATGCAGGAGGTCCTGGGTTTGAGTCCTGATCGGGGCACACATTTTCACCTGTCCCCGTTGATATATATCAATGCCCGTCAACAACTGAAGGTATTAATATAATTCTGATTTTGTTTAATTCTAAAAACACTACTGTCTGTCATAATATAAAAAGGAAGAGATAAATCTGGTCTGAACAATATCTGACTTTGACACAACTGTCCTTTGATCTCATTGAAAGCACCCTGACATTCCTGATTCCAATCCCAAACAGGCATGAAGCATTCAACGTTTGGTTGCTACAAAATTTTCTATAGAGTCCAGTTAACCCATAAATGATTTAAGCTGTTTTTTGTTGCATGGGAAAGGAAAATTAGCAATAGCACCAAGTTTCTCTTTATTAGGTGTAATTCCATTCTCAGAGATAAGATGTCCTAAAAATTTTATTTCTTCCACACCAAATTATTATTTCATAAACAAAGCCAGAAATAAACATAGTAAACAGTAGAGGAGTGCATAATTAATAATAAAAATTTTAATTATGCAAATAATTTGTAATTTCAAATATTTCTAAGAAAAAATAATTTTAACTGTACATTGAGAACTACTATTTATCAATTATAGCATAGAAAGTAAAATATTTTATGGAGTAATTCCTTACCATAAATTTTAGCTTAAAATATAACATTCTGTGTATAACATTATATGATAGTTTTCAGAAAAGCAACTGAGATATCATTGGCCTATCCAAAATTCAAAAAATAATACTGGTACCGACAACTACTGTTGAGGAAGAGTAATGCTACAGGAGGATGTCCCATTGCAAGCAACACTTTCTTGTATGCAATTTTGGTCATACATCAACCGTATAGTATCTCAAATGATGCAACAATAAAGCATAAAGAAGTCAGTGAAGGGAAGATTAATGCATATTAGTTTTGTAAATAAAAACTGCCGTTTCTTGCTGCATTGTATTTTGTTTCTTCCAGATGCATTTCACCTTTTTACTTTAAGGCATCTGCATTGGGATCTAGAATGATACAGTTTTGTTTTGATATGTGTTATCATATCACATTTTTTATGTAAATAAGTGATTACTTACAGTTTTTCACATTTTTTGTTGGCATCTGCGTTTCCTCTCATCAGGTCACATGCTGGTGGCCTCACTATGACTTCATTTACGAAACATAAGCACGTTTTCATGTTCCAAACATTTTTCTTCACAATTTTGATATTGTTTGCTCTTATTGTTATGGTGCACTATTATTCTTCTGTCACTAGTTGTAGAGTAATAAGGTCAACCATCTTGCAACAATGCATAGAAAACAGGCATCCGCCCACCTGTCATAGCTCACAGTAGATCCACTGCAAAATGGAAAGTCTTACATTTAATGTGTAAAAGATTTCTCACTTTCATAAACATTTTTGGTTCAGTATTTAAGCCTAAAATTTAAGTACTGAGGTCAAAGAACTGTTGTACTGCAGATAGGAAATTGTAATTAGTATGGACTCATAGATGAAATGGTTAGGAAGTTACAGAAAATACAAAATGTAACATAAGCTTCAACTCTCAGAAAGATGAAAAAAAAATCATTATGATGCAGTTTATCCCAACAGATTCCAAATTGATGCATATTCCACATCTCTCTTTCAAAAAGAAGTAAAGAAACATGCACTGAGTGTTCCATAACTGCGGAAAACCAAATAACAACAAGGTGAACCCTAATGAATATTATTATCACACAGATTTGACCAGGTGTGGTATTACCTTTGGCCTATTAAATTTCATTATTATATCCTATAAATCCACCCCCCCCCAAAAAAAAAAAAAAAAAAAAAAAAAAAAAAAAAAAAAAAAAAAAAAAAAAAAAAAAAAAAAAAAAAAACAACACCAGTGGCCTTCAACTTTCCAGTGTAGAATGTCAGCTATTTCATGCATATCCATTTAGTTGTTTCCATTGCAATAACATGATATTTATCACTGCTTTCTGTACAATAACTACTGCTGTCCAGCACTGAGCAAGATAATCAAGGTTAGGGAGGATGGTGGTTTAAATCACTGTATGGACATCCAGAGATTTGCTGTTGTTTTCTATACGTAGGAATGGTTTTTAAAAAGAATGTGCCTAAATTCCTTCTTTGATTTGAGCTTATGGTCTGTCTCTTATGACCCTGTCATCTGTAGACTTTAAAGCCTAACCGTCCTCGGTTCCTTTTTCCTTCAGGTACACAGCCAGTGTTTATTCCATTTTCTTTGACCAGCATTTAAAATTATATTTGAATTCATCAATCCACAACCAAACAATCACACACAGTAGAGCATTGTTATATCCAGTTCCATTTTCAGGTGCACAGCTGTTGAATTCTTGAAATCAAAATGTTCAACAACAACACGTAACTCATTTTTCTACAGTTACGTATTACACATTGTGATAGGCACTCTAGACTGGTACCAAAAATCCTGCTTCTCATATGTATCTGAACCTTTCAACCACAGTTCCAGCTGTTTCATGTCAAATTTTGTGATTTATTACTCTACCACCATACTGGATGGAAATTGTTCCCCTAGCTGCAGTTTTTGTTTCATTGGCTGGTTTTTTCCACCAACCATAGCTGAATCGGGCAGGAAGGACTTTAAAATGTAATTCTGAATGAGCCAAGCATTCTAACACGACAGATTTTCAGTCGGTACATAAAACAGTCTGTGTGTAAACCTCTTTGGTACTAAAACAAATATTAATGAGATCATAAAAACCTATTTGGACCAGCAGAAACCTGAACTATAGACCTATCACAGATGAGTTTGTTTATGTGCAGTACAATAGTTGGCAATAAAATTTAATGTGGATATGCAGTGTTAAAGAATGCTATTCCCTCTCTCCCACTCTACAGCTGAATTGCCCTGTGGAAATTTACTGCCTCACCAACACAGTTAGACCGCATTAGACCGGTGATGCTGTATTGTAACATATCACCCCGGACTACAAGTCCTTTCAAACAAAAACAAAAAAGATGGCTAGCTCCGAATCCATGTATCACATACTGTTACCACAGTACCTTGAAGTATCTGAGGTGATTGTGAAGTATTACTTCTAAAATAATTGAAATTTGTGTTGTCTTACAAGAAACCCATATTTGAATGGTATACCCTTGAAATTACCACCTTTATGGAGAAAAAATATTTCTGTAACACTTTATGGAGTTATGACAGTATTTAATCTGTGGAACTTTGTAAGGAAAATGAATAATATTGTGGAGAAAATGAGGAAGAACTGTGCTTCTACTGTCTGGAGGTTGTGACCTTGCTCACTCTCTTGTCTGGTGTTTTGTAAGCAACACATAAGCTTCATTCTGTATGTTAAATTACTTAAATAATTATTGCAATATCTGATATATTGTCATGTGTATTACTAGAATTCCATCAATGATCTGATCTTCCCTCAGGTAAATAATATTAATTGCTTTCTCTCATTAGTTATTTCTTTGAATGAAACTAAAGCATCCCTGGGATATTTTGTACTGATTAACCTTCAATAGCTTACATGATATTTTTCATAAAATTGTTGTAAGTTAGTTGATCATCCAATGTCTAACATGCACATAACCACTGGTGTGTTGTGAAAGCAGAGGAATAAGGAGCCTTTGAGGTAAAAAGTATTAAATGAATGATATCTATCTCTTTTTCCCTGACCTATAGGATCTATTAATTTATCTATATTTCTGGCCCTCATCTTCAATGAGGCTGCCTTTTATTCATGTCAATTAACTAAAATTGAATATAAGTTTTTTTTTTAAGGTAACATGTCATCTGGCACCCTACATGGGGCCACCAAATAAAATTTCATTATCCATGTATTATCTGCTTTGTGTTCAAATTACAACCTTGGAATGTAACAATAATAAACAGGAGCTGAAGGACAGAAGTCGTGCTTACAAAAGAATATAGTAATATCATATAAAGGATATTTTTGAATGCCACAGAAAGCTGAGAACATCACAGCAGATGAAAGTTAATACCACGATTGATTTTCTGATAGAATCAAGGCTTTCATGACCGGATGACACTGCTGATGGTAAACCTTTTAGGGCATAAGGTCATGGCCCATGAAACTCTTCTGTTCATAATGTTTCATCCAGAACTGCACTGGACATCTTCAGAGGGAGCAATGGGGAAGCAATGCCTCTGAAGGTGTCCAGTCCAGTTCTGGATGAAACATTAGGAATGATGAGTTTTGCAGACCATGACCTTATACCCCAAAAATGTTACCAGCAGCAATGTTTTACTGCTTGCATATCACATATCACAATTACTCAGGATGCATGTTGAACAATATATGGTTCCAATTCAGTTATTTCAAGTCTTTTTAATTACAAAGTTTAAGATCTTTAATCTTTATTGTTGTGAGAAGTCGTGATTGAAATCGCCTCTTATGTGCAGGGAGAATGCAAGGGGGAACATACTGTCAGTCTACTGTTTTAATTTGGAGCATCCATCTAAGGGGGGAGGGGGGGCTTACCTGATGATATGGCAGAAGATCAAATAGGAGGTGATAGGGAAGAGACAGGGGACCCAATGTTAGAAGTTAGAAGAGTTTTGGAAGGCTTAAAATCAAATAAGGCATGTTGTTGTTGTTGTTGTTGTGGACTTCAGTCCTGAGACTGGTTTGATGCAGCTCTCCATGCTACTCTATCCTGTGCGAGCTTCTTCATCTCCCAGTACTTACTGCAACCTACAAATAAGGCATAAGGGATAGATAACATTCCTTCAGAATCTCTAAAATCACTGAAGGAAGTGGCAAAAAATGATTATTCACATTGGTGTGTAGAATGTATGAGTCTGGCAACATACCATCTGACCTTTGGAAAAATATCATCCACACAATTCGAAGACTGCAAGAGCTAAGTGCAAGAATTATCACTCAGTCACCTTAACAGATCGTGCACCCAAGTTGCTGACAAGAATAATATATAGAAGAATGGAAAAGAAAACTGAGGATCAGTTAGATGGTGATCAGTTTGGCTTCAGGAGAGGTAAAAACATCAGAGAGACAGTTCTGACATTGTGGTTGATAATGGAAGCAAGACTGAAGGATAATCAAGAAACATTCATAGGATTTGTCAACATGGAAAAATCAGTCACCAATGTGAAGTGGTACAGAATCTCCCAAATTCAGAGAG
The DNA here is from genome assembly GCF_023864275.1 of Schistocerca cancellata. NCBI lineage: Eukaryota > Metazoa > Arthropoda > Insecta > Orthoptera > Acrididae > Schistocerca > Schistocerca cancellata. The sequence continues at coordinate 432,794,384 of NC_064632.1, forward strand.
AAATGGGAGTAAGCTATAGGTAAAAAAATAGGATTAAAATTCAAGGTGAAAGGACGTCAGTGTTAAGATTCATTGCGTACTTTACTACCCTCTGTGAAAATGAAGAAGAATTACAGGTTCTGTTGAATGGAATGAACAGTCTAATTATTAAAAAATATGGATAGAGAGTAAATCAAAGAAAGATGAAAGTAATGAGATGTAACAAAAATGAGGGCAGCAAGAGACTTAACATCAGAACTGGTGACATGAAATAGATGAAGTTAAGGAATTCTGCTACCCAGGCAGCAAAATAACTGATAACAGATGGAGCAAGGAGGTCATGAAAAGCAGACTAGCACTGGCAAAAAGAGGACTGCAGGCCAAGAGAAGTCTAGTAGTATCAAACATAGGTTTTAATTTGTGGAATAAATTTCTGAGAATGTATATTTGGAGCACAACATTGTATGGTAGTGAAACAAGAGCTGTGGGAAAACTGGACCAGAAGAGAATAGGAACATTCAAGATGTGGTGCTACAAAAGAATGTTCAAAATTAGGTGTTCTGGTAAGGCAAGGAATAAGGTGGTTCTCCATATAATCATCAAGGACAAGAAGAAGGATGATAGGACATAGCACAAGCAATGGCCTCTCAAACAGCTGGGGCAAGAACAGAACATTTCCCAGTTCACCTTTTATAGTCCTGTCCTCCTCAGTTGCGCGCAATATTATGGTATATTAATAATTTTTATTTATGGACCGTGTTTTATTCAGTTGCTGTCAGACAGTCCATAAATAAAAATTATTAATATACCGTAATTTCCCAGTTCATTTTGCTTTTACCAAAACTTTTTCTTCATGTTAGTCAACTGCAATATTCCAGTAACACAACTAAAAAACCAATATATTTCGGTTGAAGGAAGAGAATGAAGTAGCAATGCAAAAAGTTTACTGTCCACAATTTCTGCCACTTTTTTTTAACATCACATACTATTAAGTGGGACTAATACTCTCCAATTTACACCACTACATGCAATGTCAAAACTACTATGAGACTGCCATGAGGCAGCAGTGACATCTCACATGTTTATGTCAGCATAATCACAAGTTGAACACACATTTCCATTTCAAATTTCTGATTATTATGGCCTTATGTAGTCACAGTGACTGCAGTAGCATCAGAACTGTTTTTAAACATCTCAACCAACTTAAGAAAATATTCAAAATAAAGTAGCCAGAACGACTAAAAATACCTGCTGCAAGAGGGGTATGAATAGGAAAACTCTAAAATTAAGCTACTGTAGCTTGCCCAAAAGATATCTGATTCTAAACTGTCCAGAAAAATTGGAGCAAAGAGACTGTTTCAAGTTTTACCAAAAGCTTAGACTGCATAGATTAATACAGCTTCACACACATTTCTTAGGTGTGACTGCCAGCAGCATTGCTCATGTGTGGTTTTATCATATGTATCTATTGGAAACGATTGAAAATTATTTACAAATTGATAAAGTATGACTCAGTTATATTTTAAATATAAATATAGGTGACAGGTATCATAGGAAGTCTAATATTTATCCACACACTGAATTTAAGTTACTTCAAATTGATTAATGTGTTTTTAGAGTGAGTTCATTCTATTTTCAAGGGGTAGATTTTTAGGCACAAAAATTTCTCCTGCATTTTGTATTAAAGAATGCCAACGTAATTCCAGAAATGAAATTTTATAATAGAAATAATTTACTAATCATGTTTCCTTAGGAAACAGCTACATTCCTATAAATAAAACAGAAGCTCTACAACAAGGCAATGAGAATTGTGTAATCCTGTATTATTTACAAAAATAAAGTATGCGAATTACATTATTCCCAAAACTACAAAACTTTTGAATGTAGATAAATCTTAGATATTAAATATTTCTTCCTTAAATAAAATGTTTCCATGAAAAATATTTGTGTTGTGATAATCATCATAATCTAAATTTAACTTTTAACAATAAAAATGGATGTGGAAGTAACATGACTGAGCCGTGCATGGCTCATGTTCATCCCATTAATTGTTTGTCATCTTCTATTACAGTAGTGCTACCTCGTTTTCTTATTCCATTTACTGCCATCACTAACTTCCTGCCTTACTTGCCCGTGCGCATATCTATAAGCACACTGTCGTACCATCTCTGGAGTGGCTGATAGTATTTCGGGATTGTCGTATGTTGGGTAGTCAGTGAGTGGGAGATGCACCAGCAGAGCAGTCGCAATGGAGCAGCAGTCGTGGACAGATCAGCAGTCCAGTCGGTTGGTTGGCATGGAGCAGCAGTAAGCAGGCCTTCATCACGGGGAGTTGGGCTAGAGCCTCTGGCGGTGTGCACGTGTGGTTGGAGTGTGATGTGCTGCTTGCGAGTGCTACGAAGTTCGTTGCCCACTGATCTTGAACATGAAAGTTGAGTCCTCACTTAACTTACTATTGAGCCTAACTGTTAACATTTCTTTGTTTGATCCTGGTTGACACTTCAGGGACATTCCCGTGAGCAACAACATATGTGTATTTAAGTCAGCTAAGATTCCAGCTGTCTTCCTGTGGAAGTTAACTTAATTTATTCCCTGTTATGGAAGTTCATCAGCGGCATCTTCTGCCTTGTGGCCGTTGATGTTCCGGTTACCTACTCTGCTTGTGGACATAATTTAAGGCAGTGTATTTCCCTTGGCATGTTGTTGCTGTCCAGCGCAGCGTGTAGTTCGACAGATGAGGTGTTGTTGGTCATTGTGGGTGTCAATATTCTGTGTGTCATGTATTGAAATCTTGTCGTCGTTTTGCTGGTTGCATGGAGTGGAACTGGTTTGATTGATTGGTCAGTCTGTTGGTTGGGTTGCCTCCAGATTAAGAAGTCGTTGGACAGGCTGCCCGTCTCACCTAAATGGGCGTTAGTGTTACAATCCCAGGCTGACCCTTAGAAATTTCTGAGCACTGTTCCTTGTGTGTTAAGTAGTAATTTCCCTGTTTGGATTTTAGTTATTTGGTTGATGTGTGGCTTTCAGCTGAGTATCAATATCTCTTAAATCAATGTTCTTGTCTTGCCCTTAAGGCATGAGATTGGGGCCTTCAGCCAAATTTTACTGGAGAGGTTTTAAGATAAGGCCTTCTGCCTTTTAGATTGAAACTCTTTCTAGGCCTTAAGTGGTTAAACATATTTTGTTGATATGTGGCCTTCAGCCAAGTATTAATATCTCTTAAATTAATATACTTGTCTTGCCCTTAACGCATGAGATTTTTATTCTTTATTTTAGATGAAATGTTTTAAGATACGGCATTCTGCCCTTTACAATTGAAACTCTTCTTCTAGGGCTGAAGCCATTAAATTATTTGTTGGTGAGTGGCCTTCAGCTGTGTTTTAATATCTCTTAAATTAATCTTTTTCTCTTGCCCTTGAGGCATAAGATTGTTATACTTTTGAATGGGGCCTTCAGCCCAATTTGGATGAAATGTTTTAAGATAAGGCCTTCTGCCTTTTGATTGAAACTCCTCTTATTGCTTAATATGTGACCCCCAGCCTAGTTCCATTAAAATGGCCTTCAGCCGATCTAAAGTTAATCAGAGGAGGTCAATTAAAGTTTTGAGTGTTTTGCATTCTTGTTGTAATATTGTGTGTTAATAAATAAAGTTTGTTTGTTGAGTGCAACTGACAGGAATTCATTTTGGACCATTCTCACAACCTAATCCACTCTGTCCTGCTAGCTCAGGCATTTCACTGGTAGCAGAGCGTGGTTATGTTTGTGCTTGCTATTCCAGTTACTGTCAGTTTCACCACTGTTTCTGTTATGTGGCGCTGTATTGTTTTGGTGGTTGATTGTTTTAGGTGTATTCTAATGGCAGTCAGACAGTGTCCAGGGATCAGCCTGCTCAGGAAGGACCATCTAGTTTATGAGTTGGCAATAAGGCGCCAACCTATTGAGGGCAGTGTTCCAGATTTAGTGGCTCATTTGCACGCTGCCATTCTTCGGTTCACGTCATGCCAGCGGTGGTGGGTGAGACAGGAGTCGCCATTGAATTTTTGTATAAGGCTGTTAGAGGCCTTGAGGACACTATTTGTGTTTTGGAAGGAATCAAACCTAGTGACAGTCAGCTGGATAGGATGCGGGCGCATTTAACTAATCGGATAGTGGATGTGGGCATGTTAGCCTTGGAAGACCATCATGAAAAACTAGCATTTGAATTGGGAGCTTTGGTTAGCAGATTACAGTTTAAGCTTATATGTTTAGAGTTGGATGGGAAGAAGATTGAAGAGTGGGACTTGCTATGTCAGGGACAGGGCGAGAGCCTGCCCAGGGGTGGTACTGTTACATCCTCTGTCAAGTTAGGCGCAATATTTGCCAAGTTGCCTAATCCTCTGGCGTATTTCTTCTGAGATATTACTGAATTAGTTGTGGAGCAACTTGAGCAGATCAAGTAATTATTGTGGTTGTTGGTTCGCCTTGAACAACATGCGGCTGCCTTTCACGTTCTGCACCAAGTAATTTTGTCACTGTTGTACCTGCTGGCTAGAGATGAGTTGCAGAACCTTCTCTCATGAGCCATGGCAGAAGGGTTCTCCATATAGCAATTGAGGGAGCTCATGATTTGGCAGAGGTTGACCACCAGAGTTCAAAAACACCATGAGTGTCGTTACATTTGGGAAGTGCAGCGCGATAAGGAACTGTTACATCAGTATGTCAATAGAGTTCATACAGCCTCTTTGGCCTTGTTGATTGAGTTGCCTGAACAAGAATTGGTGTCTATTGTTCTTAGGAAAATGCGAATGGTGGATAAGTCACATTTTGTCTTCCATAAGCAGCCATCAACCTGGGAAGAGCTCCATAACATGGTTGTAGTAGTATCGGCATTGACACTTGGGAACAATGTATGGCACAAGGTTAAGGAGCAGGCCGTCGTTGCTGGTTCACAAGTCTCTACATCCGCTGAAGTCATTAGAAGGGAACCCCGGTGTTGTTTCAGGTTTGGCAGTACAGCTCATTTGGTGCACTCTTGCGTTCAGTCTTGCGCACCCAGAGCCAATAAATGACGCTGTGCTGGGCAGCGGCCTCGGGATCGAGCCCTTAGACCCTGGCGTATCTGTGTTGTCACCCCCTCATCACCGCCATTGCCTTATGTTTGTTCTCGAGTAGGTGGTGAACTGATTTGTGCTCTTTTGGATTCTGGTAGCTCCTTTTCATTATTAAGCTTTGAGTGGTTTTTGGAATTTGGGCATCTTGTAAAACTTTGGTCGGTTCCTTCTCCGATGCAGAGATGTCAGATGGCCAATGGCCAAGTGTTGCCTTTGCACGGTTGGGCCAAGGTAGTGTTTCGGTGGGGGATTTTTCCTGGCATATGTCATTAGCTTTGGTTAAGGAACTGCCAGTTGATCTAATTTTGTGGTGTGATTTTATCAATAAGACTGAGGTAGTCTTGGATTATTCTGGGCACACATTTTTCTTTAAGTTTGCTCCTGTACAGAAGTTTGATTTCTGTGAGTGTGCTAAACATATTGACATCGGAATGTCGGCTCATTGGCCATTGAGGCGGTGGCTAATGAGTTTGATCTTACCCATCTCCCGCTGCATCAGGCTTCTCAATTATGGGATTTGTTACATGGTTTTCCTCAGCTTCTTAGTGATAACTTGCGGGGGTAACTAATGTTCTTAATTATCATATCTGTCTATTCGACGATATTCCAGTCAGGCAGTCCCCATATCGTCTCTCACCCCATAAGGTGAAGATACTCAAGGCTAAAATATCTTAAATTCTCCAACAAGGAGTAATTAGGCCTTCTACATCTGCTTATGCTTCCCCCATGTTCCTTGTTCCTAAGGATCAGGGATGCGATTTTAGACCTGTGGTTGACTACTGCCTTTTGAACGCTAAGGTTGTCCAGGAATTGGTGCCTCTGCCTGATCTGCATAATTCTTTCACTCAGTGTGCTGGTGCTAATTGGTTTACTGTTCTTGATTTGAACCAAGCCTACTATCAGAATCCATTAGCTGAAGAGTGTAAACATGTTACCACATTTTGTACTGATTGGAATTTGTTTAACAGAGTTCCCTTTGGTCTGAAGTTACTGACTTTATGTTTTGTTGATATCTTAATCAGATATCGATTGTAAATCAACAAAAATATAAATAGTGACATTTGTCTTTTATAACTTTAAAATGACTTCAAAAAATTATAATAACTGATAATATTTTGTTTTATATGCTTTTGCTCTTATTTATTGGAAAACTAATTTCCATGTTTTTTTTGTAGCACATGTAATTATCGATTACAAATCTTTGCATATGTTTCTATTCTATGTGTGAAATACCGGCCGTGGTGGCCGAGCAGTTCTAGGCGCTTCAGTCTGGAACCACGCTGCTGCAACGGTCGCAGGTTCAAATCCTGCCTTGGGCATGGATGTGTGTGATGTCCTTAGGTTAGTTAGGTTTAAGTAGTTCTAAGTTCTTGGGGCTGATATGACGAGAAGTTCAAACGTGGCCAAAAATCAAGTGGTATCATTGGTTTCTATAGTTCAGAGAAATTCAGTCAAGTCTTGATTTATTACTCCAGCTACAGGTGGCAGCTGCATTTCCAACTTTTCCTTCATTTACATAAAAACACACAGATGAGTGTAAGTCCTACTGTTGTCAGATTCAACATCACTTTGCTGCACTACAGGTACACAATAAAATACCACCTCCATCATACTAGAGCATAAGAAATATGTCAGCATCATTGTTTCTTTCACCCACAAATACAGACAAAACTTTATCAGTTATAAAAACCATGAAAACAGGCTACTCATGTGGAATTCATGGAATACCAGAGGCATTTATTTAAAAAAATGCCGTGTTTTCTTAGCTGAACCCTAGGCACGCTTGTGCAACAGCTCACTGGCATCAGGAACCTTCCCTTCATGCTAAAAAATAACAAAACTGAAACCAGTGCTCAAAAAAGGAAATGAAGAAGACGTTTCAAATTATAGGCCAATAGCCCTACTGCATATATTTTCAAAAATTAAAAAAAGGTGTTATGAGAGATTGTCTGATTCTATTTCCCTCACAGCATGGTTTCAGGAAAGGATATTCAACTGAGAGTGCAATATTTGAATTTCTTAATGAAATCTATGCTAAACTGGATGAGAGTGAGTTTGTGACAGGCATATGTCTTGACTTACTCAAAGCTTTCGACAGCATTGACCATAATGCCCTACTGCAGAAGCTTAACCAATTAGGAATTAGAGGTATATCCAATGAGTACCTCAGGATACACCTATGCGAATGCAATCAGGTGGTTGAAGTGCAATATACCGAACTTAACAAAATCAGCTACTATTATTCAGGACATGAAAAATGTGGAATACTGTGTACCTCAAAGATCAGTATTAGGTCCCATTCTGTTTCTCCTCTATGTCAATGACCTTACATACAACAAGTATTGCCAGACTACCCTACAATTTGCAGATGATACAAGCTTCCTTATCAGTGGGAAAACAGAAGAAAAACTAAAAGACTCAGATATCAAAACAATGAACAGCAAAGAACAGTGGTTCAATTATAACAAGCTAATTATAAACAAAGACAAGCCAGCAGCACTGAACATCTACAATCTAAAAGGAAGGCACCACCCAAATATACAAATAGAACTTAGGGACAGAGTTCTTGGAAGTGTTGACAGCACAAAATTTCTGGGACTTTGGCTTCATAACACAAAATGAAAGGTACACATTGAATATCTGCAAAGAAAACTAAGCAAAACCTGCTGCATGATGGAGATCTTAAAAAGTTGTTGCAGCAAAGCCAGCCTCTCACTTGCATACTACTCCTATGTGCATTCTGTAATTAAGTATGGCATAATATTTTGTGGCAATACAACAACAAATATTAAACTTTTCAGTATGCAAAAGAGAATATTAAAAATTATTGAAGGGGTAAACAATAGGAAATCATGCAGACCCATATTAAAAAAATGTCAATTCTTCCTCACCCTTGCATTTTTAACTATGATACATCTGTTTTCGTAAAACAATATATTGATAGACAACCAGATATCTTATTAAAATATGAAGATATACATGCATACAACACAAGACAAAAATCTGATCTTCATATGAAGCAGGCGAGAACATCATTGTGCCAAAAAGGCACTCTACATACTGGGATAAAAATTTACAGTAATCTGCCTAACTATATTATATCAGTAAGTAAATTCAGTAGTTTTAAGGCTGAACTAAAGGCACATTTAATTGATCATTGCTCTTACAGACTGACAGAGTGCCTAGAAATCAAGCAACAAAAATAAATATGTATTATGAATATTCTACTTTGTATATTGTCTCTATGTTTATTCTATGTATGATTCTTTGCTAAATTACATAAATATCTAGTCCCTAGGAATGCAATACAAACTGTATTTTAAGTTGTAAAGACTTAATCATGTCCAATATCTTTGTGTATATTCTATACATGTGGGATTAGAAGCACTAAATAAATAAATAAAAAAGGCCTTACTATTCAGCATTCACTTTTTTCCCCTCAAGCACCTCAATTTGTGTGTCCTTTATTGAAGAAGTTGTGCAAAATTTCAGCCACATGCATTACTCATTTCTCGGATTTTTGAGATATTATCAGAGAACTTAGGTCACAAAATGATTGTACTAGTGACCTGTCTAGAATTTAGTCATTGTTAAAAGTCTTTCTTGGTTATATGCAGAATGGGTTGCTGACTTAATAGGTTTAAGCAGAAATTATCACATTGTGCACAGTAATGTGCATCATATGCACTGTTATGTTGATTCTTTGATTTATGAGTGTAGGATTAAGTTTGTATCGGACAAGGAAACCCATAGACAAACTCTCATATTCTCTTACCCTCATTAGATGGTGTGTTAGCCAAAGCGAAAGATTTTGAGTGCACTTACTGACTAGATTGGCAGTTTGAATCAATAAGGAAGTTTCTATATAGTTTAAGCAATATGCTTATCGCTAAAAAATGGAAACAGTTGTTGGATATTTTTTTCTCAGCTGCTCTATGTCAAGGAGAAGTCAGGGCACAACTACACGGCATGTTATATCAAAAGTCAGCCACCCATGTGTGGTTACTGTGTAGACTTTAGTGTTATTGGATGAAGATATACATATTTATGGACATACTCTGGTTGGAGGAAGGAGTACTCACATCTCTCAGGCCAAAAACAAAACAAAACAAAAATCACTGGTGCTAGTTTATAATAGAAATTAAACTTACACACATCTAACAGTCATTGTCCAGATTGACTAGGCTACTCTAGTGCTAGATCAATGTCAATTACCCTCCCATGCTTTACTATCAAAGGAGAAATAATCATATTGCCCATCAACATACCACTATTGTCACCCAACATCCTCTACAGAGAGTCGACATGTCTCCTTGGCATGCTTGACCACCAGATCTACCTCCAATTGAGCACATATGGGACATCATTGGATGACAACTCTCGCTACATTTACAAAAAGCGTTAACCATCACTGTACTTGCTGACCAAGTGCAGCAGGCATTGAACTCCATCCCACAAACTGATATCTGGCACTTGTACAGCACAGTACATACACATTTGCATATTTACGTTCAACATTCTGGCATTTACAGCAATTATTAGTGTACCTGCATTTAACATTTGCAATGTGTTCTCATGCGTACATTGCCCTGTGATGTTGCAGTGTTAATGATTTAAATATGTCCCCTAGAAAAATGTATTCCCGAAATTTCTTTACTCTACATTAATTATTTTTTGATGTGACTTTTTCCATCAGTATAACTTTTTCATGCACTTACTTTGCTATCCACAGAGTACAGACTGTTGATGTAGACCACTGCTGCATAGATATTATTTCTGATGAGATAATAATACTGGATAAAAAAGATGTAATTGAAAAACTTATTTAGAAAGACTCAGCAATTTTTAAAATGTGCACAGTTGAGTGCAAATACTGTGCATTGAGGAAATGGCCGACGATGTGGAAAGAACTTTGACCTCAGAATTCTAACATTGTAAGTCCGCTATTCAACTTGATAAATCAACTTTTGGAATTTCAGATCTTCTCACTGCTTGTGTTAGGTTTCATAGTCCGTAATTGAATGACACTGTTGATGAATTTTTATTTGCTACTAGGGCGGTTTGAAAAGATTCTGAATCACCACGAGAGATCAGCGCAAGTGCAACGAGTTGTTCACGTGATATTCATTGGACTGTTTCCTGTAAATACGTGCCACATCAGTGCTCTTGGAAGAGAGCTGTGGCAGTGACGTGGCTCTGTTGTTCCCGCGTAGTGATGTGCAAAGACGGAAAAAAATCGAGATTTGAGCAATGATTAAGTACTTCATAAAGGAAGGTATGAAAGCAAAGGACATTCATAACAATTTCCAGAATACACTGGGGGACTCTGCTCCTTCATATTCAACTGTTGCGAAGTGAACAAATGAATTTAAATTTGGTTGGGAGAGCTTAGATGATGTTCCACACAGTGGTCAGCCAAGATGTGTCACTACTCCAGAAATCATTGCAAAAAAAAAAAAAAAAAAAAAATGGTCATGGAGGATCGGCAATTGAAAGTGCATGAAATTGCTCATGCTTGCCACAAGTCACTGGAAAGGGTATATCACATTTTAACTGAAGAACTAGAAATGAAAAAATTATCTGCAAGATGGGTGCCATGATTCTTGACGCTGGATTAAAAATGTGCCATTGCCATGACAAAATTACATGAACTTAAGTATGAATTGTTGCCACACCCATCTTATTCACCTGATATTTCTCCGTCACACTTCCATCTCTTCACAAGACTGAAAATTTTTCTTGGTGGACGAAAATTTGCTTAAAACAAAAAATGGATAGCTGGAATTGACAACTATTTTGCAGGCCTGGAGGAAACTCGTTTTCGAGATGGGATCAAGGCAATGGAAAATCATTGGACCAAGCACATTAATCTACAAGGAGACTACACTGAAAAATAAAACAGTTTCAGTGATATAAGTACTCTTTTCCAAGGATGTTCCGAGAACTTCTCAAGCCACCCTCGTAATATCTTGAAATTTCTTCAAAATGTGAGACAATTTTTTATGTTCTCAGGATCATTTGAACAAGCACAAAGTTCCTTTTGAGAATATTACTGCAGTAATTACTGATGGAGCACCTGCTATGGTAGGCCATTGCAGAGGATTTTTCATCTTTCTGAAAGAAAAGATTCCTAAAGTACATACTGTTCACTGTGTCCCACACAGGAAGCCTCTTGCAACCAAAAAATGGAGTGGCAGACTTGATGATATTCCAAAAGTGTGCATCAGATCAACAAATATAATTAATGCTCATCCTCTCAATGTGTGAATGTTTGCAAAGTTATGTGAAGAAAAGATGAAACATTCAATCAATTAGAATGAGATTTTCACTCTGCAGCGGAGTGTGCGCTGATATGAAACTTCCTGGTAGATTAAAACTGTGTGCCCGACCGAGACTCGAACTCGGGACCTTTGCCTTTCGCGGGCAAGTGCTCTACCATCTGAGCTACCGAAGCACGACTCATGCCCGGTCCTCACAGCTTTACTTCTGCCAGTATCTCGTCTCCTACCTTCCAAACTTTACAGAAGCTCTCCTGTGAACCTTGCAGAACTAGCACTCCTGAAAGAAAGGATACTGCGGAGACATGGCTTAGCCACAGCCTGGGGGATGTTTCCAGAATGAGATTTTCACTCTGCAGTGGAGTGTGTGCTGATATGAAACTTCCTGGCAGATTAAAACTGTGTGCCCGACCGAGACTCAAACTCGGGACCTTTGCCTTTCGTGGGCAAGTGCTCTACCATCTGAGCTACCGAAGCAAGACTCACGCCCGGTCCTCACAGCTTTACTTCTGCCAGTATCTCATCTCCTACCTTCCAAAGCCCCCAGGCTGTGGCTAAGCCATGTCTCCGCAGTATCCTTTCTTTCAGGAGAGCCAGTACTGCAAGGTTCGCAGGAGAGCTTCTGTAAAGTTTGGAAGCAGTTCTGTGCAACATCTTTGGGAAAAACACTCGAAATTCAGTATACTTTGAAACTGTCCCAGTACGACAAGGTGGATTAATCTCTTTTCCATTGGTTTACGCAGGAAAGAGAAAGGAGAACTCTTTTGAGTGGAGCGCTGGTTAGGAGAAGGCTGTTTACCTGAACAAGTTTATGAATGGGATGAGTCTTTTAGTGCGAGTACGGGTTGGTTGGACAGATTCAAAAAATGTCATGGAATCCATCAGCTAACAATTACTGGAGAGAAGCTTCCTTCTGACCATGATGCAGTGAAGGAATACTTGGGTGACTTTGAAACAATGGTAAGAGAGAGGAAGTATTCCCCCCAACAAATATATAACACTGACGAGGCTGGCCTTAATTTCAGGGCATTGCCAACAAAAGCCTGGCATCAAAAGCAGAAGACCATGCTCCTGGTTTTAAAATGTGCAAGGATCATGTGGCTTTATTAGTGTGCAGCAACACTGCTGGTAATCACAAGCTGCCTTTAATGCTGATCGGCAAATCTGCTAGGCCCAGAGCTTTTAAACACTGCAACATGAAGTCTCTGCCCGTATATTATCGCAACCAGTAAAAAGCATGGATAGATGGTAAGCTGTTCAAAGAATGGTTTCATGGCCAGTTTGTTCCCCCCACGACAAAGCGAGCGAAAAATGATTATCTATATGCCTCCATAAGAGCCCTAATTTCTCATATCTTATCTTTGTTGTCCTCATGCAAAATTTATGTTGGTTGCAGCAGAATTGTTCTGCAGACAGCTTCAAATGCATGTTCTCTAAATTTTCTCTGTAGCACTCCTGTTCTGATAAGAACATCACCTTCCCTACAGGGATTCCCATCTGAATTCTCAAACCAGCTGCCTAACACTTGCATGTTGTTTGAACAAATCTAGCAGCCCAACTCTGTCTTGCTTTGGTGTCTTCCTTTAATGTGACCTGATGTGGATCCGAACCTTAAGTAAGTACTTAAGAATGGGTCACAATAGCGTCCTATGTCTAATCTACTTTACAGATGAACCACACTTTCCTAAAGTTTTCCCAATAAACCAAAGTTGACCATTCATTTTCCCTACCACAACTGAAATTGCTCCACTAAGAAGAAATGCAGATGATAAACGGGTATTCATTGGACAAATATATTATACTAGAACTGACATGTGATTACATTTTCACGCAATTTGGGTGCATACATCCTGAGAAATCAGTACCCAGAACAACCAACTCTGGCCGTAATAACGGCCTTGATACGCCTGGGCATTGAGTCAAACAGACCTTTGATGGCGTGTACAGGTACAGCTGCCCATGCAGCTTCAACACGATACCACAGTTCATCAAGAGTAGTGACTGGCATATTGTGACATGCCAGTTGCTCTGTTACCATTGACCAGACGTTTTCAGTTGGTGAGAGATCTGGAGAATGTGCTGGCCAGGGCAGCAGTCGAACATTTTCTGTATCTAGAAAGGCCCGTACAGGACCTGCAACATGCGGTCATGCATTATCCTGCTGAAATGCAGGGTTTCGCAGGGATTGAATGAAGGGTAGAGCCACGGGTAGTAACACATCTGAAATATAACGTCCACTGTTCAAAGTGCTGTCAATGTAAACAAGAGGTGATCGAGACGTGTAACCAATGGCACCCCATACCATCACGTCAGTTACGCCAGTATGGCGATGAGGAATACACACTTCCAATGTGTGTTCACAGCGATGTCACCAAACACGGATGCGACCATCTTGATGCTGTAAACAGAACCTGGATTCATCCGAAAAAATGACATTTTGCCATTCGTGCACCCAGGGTCGTCATTGAGTACACCATCGCAGGCGCTCCTGTCTGTGATGCAGCGTCAAGGGTAACCGCAGCCATGGTCTCCGAGCTGATAGTCCACGCTGCTGCAAGCGTCGTCGAACTGTTCGTGCAGATGGTTGTTGCCTTGCAAACGTTCCCATCTGTTGACTCAGGGATCGAGACGTGGCTGCACGATCCATTACAGCCATGCAAATAAGATTCCTGTCATCTTGACTGCTAGTGATACGAGGCCGTTGGGATCCAGCACGGTGTCCCATATTACCCTCCTGAACCCACCGATTCCATATTCTGCTAACAGTCATTGGATCTCGACCAACGCGAGCAGCAGTGTCGCGATATGATAAACCGCAATCGCGATGGGCTACAATCCGACCTTTATCAAAGTCGGAAACGTGATGGTACGCATTTCTCCTCCTTACACGAGGCATCACAACAGCGTTTCGCCATGCAACGCCGGTCAACTGCTGTTTGTGTTGTGAATTGGCAGGAGCCAATTCACGGGGTTTGGAGGAAGCCGAAAGGCACGCGTTTAAGCTCACGCAGGCTGGCGTGAGGTCTGGAAAATGACAAGGAAATTAGAACTTAGAAAAACGGACGCAAATGGTGAAATACTTAACTTTCATCCATAATTGGAGAACATTGCTCTTGATGATACATAAGTACAATCGCAATATAATGTGGTAATGGCGCCTTGGTAGGTCGTAGCAAATGATGTAGCTGCAGGCTATGCTAACTATCGTCTCGGCAAATGAGAGCGTATTGGTCAGTGTAGCTTCGCTAGCAAAGTCGGCTGTACAACTGGGGCGAGTGCTAGGAAGTGTCTCTAGACCTGCCGTGTGGCGGCGCTCGGTCTGCAATCACTGACAGTGGCGACACGCGGGTCCGATGTATACTAGCGGACCGCGGCCGATTTAAAGGCTACCACCTAGCAAGTGTGGTGTCTGGCGGTGACACCACAGTTTGTGTATGAGAAATCGGTTGGAAACTTTCCTCATGTCAGCACGTTGTAGGGGTCGCCACCTGCGCCAACCTTGTGTGAATGCTCTGAAAATCTAATCATTTGCATATCACAGCATCTTCTTGCTGTCGGTTAAATTTCGCGTCTGTAGCACGTAATCTTCGTGGTGTAGCAGTTTTAATGGCCAGTAGTGTTTTTCAATTTCACGCCAGTCCGATAAACAGTGGCGCTAGTAGCGCCAGTATGACGATGTAAATCAAGTTTGCTTCAAACGCATGCTGTAACGGTCATGAGTGTTATTACCTTTGAGATTGGACGTGGTAAGTTGATGTTAGTCAAAAACGCCTTTAAAGCGAAAATGCTTAATTATCAACATACCACTGAGTTTGAACGAGGTCATGTAAAAGGGCTACAAGAAGCTGGATGCAGATATTGCAGAAAGACTTTACAGGAATGACTGTTCATGATTACTGGCAGTGCTGGTTACGAGAATGTACGGTCGCAAGAAGACTGGGCTCCAGATGCTCACGTGGCCCACTGAGAGAGGAAGACCATCACGTTTGGCTTGTGGCTCCGGGGAATTTTACTGCATCTGCAGCAGCAATTTGAGCAACAGTTGGCACCTTAAAGACACAACAAACTGTTACGAATCGGTTACTTCAAGGACTGTTTGTACGATTGTCCAGCATGAACGGTTGGTTAAATGCGAAATTTAAAACTTCAGCTTTCGTTTTGCTCTCTACAAGTGCCTCACCAGACTGGTCAGTGAGTGACTGGGATGGAAGCCTTAGACCTGTTTAGTGATTTTACACAGGACCAGAATTTTCTCAGGTTCCCAGCCAGATTTTTTGCTAAGGTATGACAGTGGTTGTTGGCAGGAATGTAGCCACTGTACATGATTGCTGGCAGTGGTGGTTACGAGAATGTACGGTCGCAAGAAGAGCGGGCTCCAGACACCCACATGTTGTATGCTTTGCACATACATCTTTTCACAGATGCACGGATTTCTCCTAACCTTTGCCTGTCGTCATTTGCACACTTTCACCAGATAATCTGATTGTCCAACAACTAACTGTTCTGTGTTCAACACACACCTTCAGTCTGTTGTCAATGTTTGTCACTGTGTCGTTATCACAACACATGGACTCTGTAACAGCGCACTGCTTTGGATGAACATGAAGTGCAGCGACATCGCAGCGCAGCGACTGTGCGACTTGTTGAAACAGGTTGAATTAAATTTTAATACAATGAGGTTGAAAGTTTTTATAGCCTGCATGAATAGCAAAGATGTAGAACAAAAGTTGGATATTTGAAAAAATACTTTGTGCATTTCTTTTGGTCTGATCCCTCATATTTTCAGAAGGAAAGCATTAAATTTGGAAGGATTCCAAGGCAGAAGGAGTACAAAAACAGGTGTGAAGTTGTCTCAAAAAAGAAAAAAACACGATGAAAAAATGAAAAAAAAGATTGGAGGGAAGGAAATAGCAAATGAGAAGTAACTGAACTCATCCAGTGTTTCCTAGCTGGCCCCAGCAGAAGGGGAAAAAAGGAGACCAAGAAGATACAAGCACGAAATCTAGTAAGTGTTATAGTATAGCATGAATAGAGATGAGCAGATGACATCTCCACCGCCCCCTGGTCAACACTTTATTCCCACAAAACATCTATATAGATATCCCATTCTGTTGAGGGCCTCTGCAAAAGCCACTGTTTGCAATTCATTGTGGAGTGTTTGACATTCCGTCAAGTGTAGATTGGCAGTACAGATGCAAATGCAGTTCCGGCTTCTGTAGAGAAGCTAGAAATCTCATTGGAAAACGAAATAAGTTTTTTGTAACCAAAGCTCGGACATGAGAATCCTACTCTGCAGTTTTTGAATTGACTTTGTGGTTTCATTGCGAAGTGAAAAACGTTCACTGTAACCAGAGTCAGATAGTTTGGAGTGCCATCCCTCTACATGCTATCACCTCACTGTGGAGGTATGGAGTCATGTGTAGATGATTAAGAAGAGTGGCTGAAAGTGACGGACAATAAGCTGCGCGCAGCCACACAGATGTGATGGCTGATGAGGTCCTTCTCGCTTGTCTTCATTGGGCACAGTCTATACGAGGTACATTCAAGGTCTAAGGCCTCCGATTTTTTTCTCCGGACTGGAAAGAGATAGAAACATGTGCATTGTTTAAAAATGAGGCCGCGTTCATTGTCAATACGTCCCACAGATGGCAGCACCGTACAGCAGATGGAATTTTACCGCCAGCGGCGAGAATGAGAACTGTTTTAAATACTTAAAATTGCGACGTTTTCCTTACTTGAACAGTGTGCAATCATTCGTTTTCTGAATTTGCGTGGTGTGAAACCTATTGAAATTCATCGACAGTTGAAGGAGACATGTGGTGATGGAGTTATGGATGTGTCGAAAGTGCGTTCGTTGGTGCGACAGTTTAATGAAGGCAGAACATCGTGACACAACAAACCGAAACAACCTCGGGCTCACACAAGCCGGTCTGACGACATGATTGAGAAAGTGGAGAGAATTGTTTTGGAGGATCGCAGAATGACTGGTGAACAGATCGCCTCCAGAGTTGGCATTTCTGTGGGTTCTGTGCACACAATCCTGCATGACGACCTGAAAATGCGAAAAGTGTCATCCAGGTGGATGCCACGAATGCTGACGGATGACCACATGGCTGCCCGTGTGGCATGTTGCCACGCAATGTTGACGCGCAATGACAGCATGAATGGGACTTTCTTTTCGTCGGTTGTGACAATGGATGAGACGTGGATGCCATTTTTCAATCCAGAAACAAAGCGCCAGTCAGCTCAATGGAAGCACACAGATTCACCGCCACCAAAAAAATTTCGGGTAACCGCCAGTGCTGAAAAATGATGGTGTCCATGTTCTGGGACAGCGAGGGCGTAATCCTTACCCATAGCGTTCCAAAGGGCACTACGGTAACAGGTGCATCCTACGAAAATGTTTTGAAGAACAAATTCCTTCCTGCACTGCAACAAAAACGTCTGGGAAGGGCTGTGCGTGTGCTGTTTCACCAAGACAATGCACCTGCACATCGAGCTAACGTTAAGCAACAGTTTCTTCGTGATAACAACTTTGAAGTGATTCCTCATGCTCCCTACTCACCTGACCTGGCTCCTAGTGAATTTTGGCTTTTTCCAACAATGAAAGACACTCTCCGTGGCCGCACATTGACCAGCCGTGCTGCTATTGCCTCAGCGATTTTCCAGTGGTCAAAACAGACTCCTAAAGAAGCCTTCGCCGCTGCCATGGAATCATGGCGTCAGCGTTGTGAAAAATGTGTACGTCTGCAGGGCGATTACGTCGAGAAGTAACGCCAGTTTCATCGATTTCGGGTGAGTAGTTAACTAGAAAAAAAATCGGAGGCCTTAGAACTTGAATGCACCGCGTGTGACACATGACTTCCTGTTCCCTTGTTCCGGCGAGGAGGTCCTCCAATGAGAGGTGCTTGTGACATACAGATTATGATGCGCCACTTCTTATCATGTGTGTAAAAAAGTAATGGGACTGATATATTATAAACCAAATTTTTTATTTCTTTCAAACATCAGTATTGTTGCCTTCAAAGTAGTTCCCTTCAGCACACACACATCGGTGGAGTCATTGTCCCAGTCTTGGTAGCAGCACTGAAAGTCTTCAACTGGGAGGGCCTTTAACACGACTGTCACATTCTTTTGAATGTTCTCCAGAGTCCCAAAATGTCTTCCTCTTAAGACATTTTTCAGGGAAAAGAAAAAAGAGACAGGAATATCTTTTGAGCTCAAAAATTTCGTGATGGAAGTGGCCGTGTGATATTGGTCATTGTAATGATGCAGCATCCACTTGTCTGCAATGTCCAGTCTCATTCTATTCGCCCTTTCTCTGGGCCTTTCAAGGACATTTGCAGAACGTTGGTGGACAGCTTGTCCTGGACGAACAAATTCTTTATGCACAATACGCCTAACGTGAAAAAAACAAGTCTGCATTGGTTTGATCTTTGATTTGCTCATTCGAGATTTCTTCAGTCGAGGAGAAGTCTCATTGTGCCTCTCCTCACTTTGCCATTTTGTGTCAGGATCATTCTCAAAAATGGATTCATCACCTGTGTTCACACGACTGAACCATTCGTGGTCATTGGCAATCCTCTCAAGAAGTACAACACATTCTTCGATTGTCCTTCTGCTCAGGTGTAGGGTTTTTTTGACACCATTTTGGTATAAACCTTTCACATGTGCAAATCTTCGGTAAAAATTTAGTGTATGGTGGATTTGTTTAGTTTAACAGGTCATCAATCATCCTTGGAGTTAAACTTCAGTCTGATCTCACAAAAGCACACACATGGTGGGCGTTTTGCTCGGTTTTTGAAGTTGAAGGTCTCCTGGGCGAGGTTCATCTTCAACTTGTTCTCGGTCTTCCTAAAACGATTCGTGCCAGTGAAAAAGTTTTGCTCTTGATAAGTGTTGTTTCCCATAGGCCTGTCTCAACTTTTCAAAGTCACACTCCCGGTTTCCCCTAGTTTAACACGAAATTTGATGGCATAACTTTGCTCTAAATTCCGCTGATCCATTTTCATAACTCACAACTTCACTGAGAGTATTCTCAAAAATCACGCAATAACCATATGGAGCTGAACCTCGGACTGAGCATCTGGGAGGGGTGAACAAACGAGGACTGAGCATCTGTGAGATGTGAACGAACAAGTCTGCGCAAGTAGAACAACACAGCGTTCCCAGATCTCTTGCTGTGTTGTCAGTCTCATTACTTTTCTCACAGACCTGAAGGTAGATGATGATGATGATGATCATGATTATGATGATGATGATGATGATTGGTTTGTGGAGTGCAGAACTGTGCGGTCATCAGCGCCTGTACAAAGTCACAGTTTTTACACAGCCCAATTTTTGTACACAGTCCAGTCTAACGAATGTCACGAATGATAATGATGAAATGATGAGGACAACACAAACACCCAGTCCCCGGGCAGAGAAAATCCCTAACTCGGCTGGTAATCGAACCTGGGACCCTGTGCTCCAGAGGCAGCAACGCTAGCCACTAGACCACGAGCTGCGGACTCAACGTAGACGTTTTATATTCAGACAACAGAGCAACAGCTGATTTATGGATATTTTTTCCCTCCATTTTAGCTGACAACACGAATGTGGTATGATCTTTAAGGTCCTGTGCAATGGCCAACTTATTCCCTAAAATTTTAGGGAGGATTTTCTGATGTATTATCTGGGTGGCTGGCTCATTCATGTTCCTTCTAAATGATCAGCCAGACACATATTCCTGTGTAATTACTTTTGTTTCCCTGTTGTATTACTTGTATTTTAGTGGACAGTTTTAGAACATCTGCCCATATTTGCACTGTCTCAAAGTATTCGAGATATTGTGATTGTGTGGGTGACCCTGAGTCACCTAAAAAGGAGGTATACGATGCGGAAGAAGATAGTAATTTCTTCAGATCTAGGGCGTTTCTGCCTTATGTGGGTGCTCTTTCTTCAAAGATAGGCCGTATTCTAGAGAAACACTGTGTTAAGGTGATCTTCCGGCCCCCCCACGAAGATTGCGGCTTTACTCGGCTCTGTAAAGGACGATTTATTGCTTCGTAAGGCGGGTGTGTACCAGATTCCTTGCGGAAATTGTGAGCAGTCATACATAGGTCAAACAACACGCACCATTCATGAAAGGTGTGTGGAGCACCGAAGATACACACGCCTATTACAACCAGACAAGTCAGCTGTGGCCGAACACTGTATTGATACGGGTCATTCCATGAATTACAGTGATGTGAAGATTTTAACATCCACCTCTTCTTTTTGGGATTCTGTATTCAAGGAAGCCATAGAAATTCGATTAGCCAACAATTTAATAAACAGAGATAAAGGTTTCAATTTGGACAAAGCATGGAATCCGGCTCTTGGACTAATTAAATTGCAGAGAAGTCGTCACCGTGTCATCGCCGCCGATCAAACATCGATAAGCACATCGAACGTCCGTACGCTTTCGCCACAGGCGGCGCAGCATCTGTGACCCGCATGCGCAGTACCGCCGCGGTGGAGCATATAAGGCCGCGCTTGGCACCTTGTCATCAGTCTTGTGACTCGCTCTGAAGATGGCCGGACGATACGCGGCCGAAATATCAGTAGAAGAAATTTTATTTGCGCGGCTGCATGCCCGAAATTTAATGGACCCTGAGTTAGTTTGGGAGAGAGTGAGTGTAGTTCTGCAACATTTCAGACATTTTAACCAAAATCGTTTCCACTAATTTTCGTAAGGGCGCCGATAACCTCACCGTTTAGCCCCCTTAAACCACGAACTCACACAACACACTGACCAGTGCTCAACATTGGAAGCCTACTCTATGGTTTTTGTTGCTGACCATGTTGATAGGGAAGTGCCGTGCTGCAATTTTACTTCTGCACCTGCTAGACCCAGCTGGCCATCTTTGTCACGGTGGCCGGAGTCACGAGCTGGCACCAGCGGACGTCCGCATTGCATCGCATCGCGGCGACTGGAAGGCCTCGTGCCCGTTTGCTGCGGACCCTGCGGGGCGGCGGAAGCTCTGAGTCACCGCCAGTCGCACGCTGGCGAGGTGCTTTCGTAATCGCCCCCGCCAAGGTCGGCTGGCAGCTATTATGCTCGCTTCTGGGCCTTTCCTCAGTATCGTCGAGTGGCCTTACCCACTAGCGTAATGTCTATGGCCTCTTCTCCAGGTAACTTTTGGCGTCAAAAGATCTCCAAGCATCCTGCTAGCCCTTTGACACGATCGATTTTCTTCATAGAGGAGAAATACAAACGTCTCAAAAATGATATCGACAGAAAGTGCAAAATGGCTAAGCAGGGATGGCTAGAGGACAAATGTAAGGATGTAGAGGCTTGTCTCACTAGGGGTAAGATAGATACTGCCTACAGGAAAATTAAAGAGACCTTTGGAGAAAAGAGAACCACTTGTATGAATATCAAGAGCTCAGATGGCAACCCAGTTCTAAGCAAAGAAGGGAAGGCAGAAAGGTGGAAGGAGTATATAGAGGGTTTATACAAGGGCGATGTACTTGAGGACAATATTATGAAAATGGAAGAGGATGTAGATGAAGACGAAATGGGAGATAAGATACTGCGTGAAGAGTTTGACAGAGCACTGAAAGACCTGAGTCGAAACAAGGCCCCGGGAGTAGACAACATTCCATTTGAACTACTGATGGCCTCGGGAGAGCCAGTCATGACAAAACTCTACCATCTGGTGAGCACGATGTATGAGACAGGCGAAATACCCTCAGACTTCAAGAAGAATATAATAATTCCAATCCCAAAGAAAGCAGGTGTTGACAGATGTGAAAATTACCGAACTATCAGTTTAATAAGTCACAGCTGCAAAATACTAACGCGAATTCTTTACAGACGAATGGAAAAACTGGTAGAAGCCGACCTCGGGGAAGATCAGTTTCGATTCCGTAGAAATGTTGGAACACGTGAGGCAATACTGACCTTACGACTTACCTTAGAAGAAAGATTAAGGAAAGGCAAACCTACGTTTCTAGCATTTGTAGACTTAGAGAAAGCTTTTGACAATGTTAACTGGAATACTCTCTTTCAAATTCTGAAGGTGGCAGGGGTAAAATACAGGGAGCGAAAGGCTATTTACAGTTTGTACAGAAACCAGATGGCAGTTATAAGAGTCGAGGGGCATGAAAGGGAAGCACTGGTTGGGAAAGGAGTAAGACAGGGTTGTAGCCTCTCCCCGATGTTATTCAATCTGTATATTGAGCAAGCAGTAAAGGAAACAAAAGAAAAATTCGGAGGAGAAGAAGTAAAAACTTTGAGGTTCGCCGATGACATTGTAATTCTGTCAGAGACAGCAAAGGACTTGGAAGAGCAGTTGAACGGAATGGACAGTGTCTTGAAAGGAGGATATAAGATGAACATCAACAAAAGTAAAACGAGGATAATGGAATGTAGTCAAATTAAGTCGGGTGATGCTGAGGGAATTAGATTAGGAAATGAGAAACTTAAAGTAGTAAAGGAGTTTTGCTATTTAGGGAGTAAAATAACCGATGATGGTCGAAGTAGAGAGGATATAAAATGTAGACTGGCAATGGCAAGGAAAGCGTTTCTCAAGAAGAGGAATTTGTTAACATCGAGTATAGATTTCAGTGTCAGGAAGTCGTTTCTGAAAGTATTTGTATGGAGTATAGCCATGTATGGAAGTGAAACATGGACGATAACTAGTTTGGACAAGAAGAGAATAGAAGCTTTCGAAATGTGGTGCTACAGAAGAATGCTGAAGATAAGGTGGGTAGATCACGTAACTAATGAGGAGGTATTGAATAGGATTGGGGAGAAGAGAAGTTTGTGGCACAACTTGACTAGAAGAAGGGATCGGTTGGTAGGACATGTTTTGAGGCATCAAGGGATCACAAATTTAGCATTGGAGGGCAGTGTGGAGGGTAAAAATCGTAGAGGGAGACCAAGAGATGAATACACTAAGCAGATTCAGAAGGATGTAGGTTGCAGTAGATACTGGGAGATGAAGAAGCTTGCACAGGATACAGTAGCATGGAGAGCTGCATCAAACCAGTCTCAGGACTGAAGACCACAACAACAACAACAACAGGAGAAATATCTCTGGAGTGAGTATTCAAATGCGCAGGTAAAAAGAGAAGGGAGGTGCCATTACGTCGCAAATATGAAGCCGGTGTCTGCCATCTTAACTAGCCCAAAACATTAGGTTCACCGCAAGCAGGTGTAGTGCACCGCGGCGACGCTTCCCAGTGACGTCACTGTGACGTAACCGTGCCCAATTTCGACTGTGTTGGGTGCTGCGATGGTGTGCAGGCGTAGTTGTTTCATTAAAAAAGTGCCCTCTTGCGTTGTTTGTGAATGTACTAATCGATCCAATCGTAATCTAAAGCCTAAAGGACTCAAATTTCATTCGTTAAGTGGAGCAATTAAAGCAATATTTTCTTTTATATACATGAATTATTGTTGCATTGTTTACTTTTATTGTGGTGGATTTATCTGTCTTTTGAGTTTAGATTTGCCTTACTTTACTCAGTGTCCGTTCTTCCTCTCCTTTAATGTGTTTTTCATTGCCTTCCAAATCGCAAACGCTCCGACATCCGAGCCCCACTGTGTCAACGGTCTCGTCCCCGCACAAGACACAGCTACGTAACCGCGGTGATTGTTAGGGCAGCATTTGATACCCTAAATTCCTCTCGCCGATGATTATTATTCATTGTTCACATTTCCGCCCCCTTTAAAAAAGTTTATGGCTGGAACAGCCGGAGACAGCGGTCATGCGTGCGTGAGTTTCGCGTGTATGATTGTGTGTGTGTGCTTGGCTTCCTTTCTGAAGAAGGCTTTGGCTAAAAATTTATGTGAACACTCCCTTCGTCGTGCCTGCCTTGTGCTCAGCGTATGAGTAGTGATCTATCCGTTTAATATTATTGTTGTTAAAAAATGGTTCTAATGGCTCTGAGCACTATGGGGCTTAACATCTGAAGTCATCAGTTCCCTAGAACTTAGAACTACGTAAACCTAGCTAACCTTAGAACATCAAACACATTCATGCCCGAGACAGGATTCGAACCTGCGACCGTAACAGTCGCGCGGTGCCGGACTGAAGCACCTAGAACCACTCGGACACAGCGGCCGGCTATTGTTGTTACCTAATGAAGTTTGTTGTAAATAATCCACCGCACTTCCAAAGGAACATAATCACAATATCAGAAGAAGAAAAAATGACATTCATTATGCCACATTAAGGTTGTCTGTAGCACAAACAGGGGTTCACAATGCTGCAACCAAAAGTTTTGATCTCTTACCTATCGATATAAAATGCACGATACACGGCAAAGCAAAAGCTGAAACTAAACTGAAAGCGTTTTTCTTTGATAAATCCTCTTCCGCGGAAGATTGTCTATTACTGTAATGTGTGAATGGTGATGGGTACGAATTACTGACTGTCTGTAATCAAAAAACGTAAAAATCAATAAATGATCAACATGGAGATAGATACAAAAAGTATTGATTTCAGTAGATTATAACTCGTTTCATATCATTACGATTTTCATGCAAATGATACATGGAACATGAAGGTAAGTAACTATTGGTGTATCACAAACCATGGTATAGACTTACATATTTTGAAAACCTCAAAATGAAATTCAGAAGTAAAATCAAGCAGATGATCAAAGTAGATGTACGCATGGTTGGTTATTACTGAAAAACTGAGAGTTACTGGTGAGAAATATTCCGCAAAAAGAAGCAAATAGGCTATTGTTGGAAAGGTAGGCCTACATCTTACGCAGGTTAGGCTATCATTACTAAAAAGTTACTCACAAACATGCTAAAGCAAAACACCCATTTTAAGGGGTCTCAAGCGTATGAGACCTATCCCTTAATCACATTTATAGCATTCCACAATGCTGGAAGATGTTTAAAAAATTATATCTTTTTTTATTACCCCGTAAGTTGCTATTATTGGCCACACACCGAATGACGCATCATGGGTAAGATGTCAAAGTTAGAAGATGGGTGAACTACAGTGAGACTAATGCAATAATAATCCAATAAAACAAGAACCCTATTCTGTATGGAGGTATACCTCTACACAGTTCTGTTTCTATGACATTTCATTAATGATTCACTTTGTTAACGTGCACAAGATATGATAGCATGCCTTGCTTCTTTCTTCGTTACACACGTTTATGGGCTAGCAAAGAACACGTGGGTGAGTTTTTTGCAAACGTGCACACTAAAAATGTTGTGCTTACGAGTTGAAAGCCGAAAATGTAACAAATAGGAAGCAGTACCGATACCAGGAAGCAAACAAGCATTGGTTTCGGAGTTCCAGTTTTATTTGCTATCCAGATTCATTTGCCACAGTAAAAGTGGAAGCTTCTCACATCACTTCCTTCTGATTCTGGTTATCCGAAATATAGCAGCAAAAAACGAGGCCAGTTGTATCACATTGTGTATTGTGTACTGAAACCGGGGACCAGAAACGATGGAGAGGCTTCGTCCCGCCATAGCCCTCAATGGTTCACAACCCCACAACAGGCCACAGCAGTCCACCCACCCCACCACCGCTCCACTCCGAATCCAGGGTCATTGTGCGGTTCGGCCCCCAGTCGACTCCCTCCGCCCCGGGAACGTCTCATACCAGACGAATGTAACCCCAGATGTTTGCGTGGTAGAGTAATGATGGTGTACACGTACGTGGAGACAGTGTTTGCGCATCAATCGACGACATAGTGTAACTGAGGTGGAATAAGGGGAACCACCCTGCATTCGCCGAGGCAGATGGAAATCCGCCTTAAAAGACATCCACAGGCTGGCCGGCACACCGGACCTCGACACTAATGCGTCGGGCGGATTCGTGCTGGGGACCGGCACGCCTTCCCGCTCGGTAAGCAGCGCGTTAGACATCACGGCTAGCCGGTCGGTCCTATGTGTCGTAGTACTAGAACAAATACGCATTCAAGAACAGAAACTCGCCTTCCCGGCCCTATGTTATTCATGCAAGCTCTATAATTTTTTGTATTTAAAACAACTGTTGTGCGCACACGACAGAAATAACGAACAAGAAACAATCGTAAACAGTAGTCTGCCTTTGCTTTGGGCTGCTTAAACTGGCGGCAGGCCCCGCCCATTCTGACTTCAAAACAACGTACAGCGTAAGTGTGTAATGCCAGCTCCCTTATTTTTTTTACTTCCATGAGAATAAAGACCACGACACTCCATCTTGTTTTTGCTACCCCCTGCGATAATAGCGCGCCAAGCGGCCAGCAAACTACGCTAATGAATACGATATCGGAAGGGTGCGAATAGTATGGTTTATATTTATCTGAAACACGGTTTTTATAACAGGGGGCTTATTTACTGCCGTAAAATCGACAATAACTAAGAAATGAAATGTATTTGTCTTTCCTTAGTTTTGTGTGGACCCTGGAAGGTTTGGAACGGTACATTGGAGGACTGTTTATTTACAAGGCTCTTGTAACGTACGGGGTCAGGGATTTTCTCTGCCTCGTGATGACTGGGTGTTGTGTGCTGTCCTTAGGTTAGTTAGGTTTAAGTAGTTCTAAGTTCTAGGGGACTGATGACCATAGATGTTAAGTCCCATAGTGCTCAGAACCATTTTCTTGTAACGTACAGATATTTACTGAAGAATTTCGTTTTCTTTCAGAACATCAAATTGTTAGTAAACAACAGAAGACCCGATCTTCTGCAAAATGGCGTTGTAGGCCTTTATCTACTTAACAATGCCAAGTTTTGTTCGCTACACTTCCAGCCAAACTAGTGAATGTGGAACGTTGAAAATTGAATGCGATGTGATACCTGCAATACCACTTAACGTATCAAATAAGCCACCACACCTGCAGCGGAAGGGAAAACCACACAAACGTGATACTAAAACGTCAAAACCAATAAGACTGTTTCGCAACACAGGACAAATCATTTCCACAATTGTTGCCACATCTGCGCAACAAAAAGCAAGAATCTTCAACATATTCGCTGTTGAAGCAGAAGTAATTACAGCAGAGACTGGCTAGAACAACATTCAAAGGACCTTGAAGATTATTTTGTTATAAATGAGTATCGTTGTAACTGTGATTTGTGTATTCAGTACAGATGGCAGATGGAAAAGAACGAATTTATCTCTCCGTGTTTTATTTTGCATCAGTATTCACTCGAATACAGTATATACAGCAGTACATCGAGTACTTTCCAAACTTCTTCATTTAGGAGTAAAGTAATGTCATTTTACTCAGCTACCTATTTGCCCAATAACGCTTTCTAAATTACGTTCTATGTTCATTATTTCATTTGCAATTTCACTGCTCCCTCCCCAAGACTCAAAGAACATATTCACAATTCCAGTGGCTTCTAAAGCGTCACTCACAGTAGGGACAGGCACTTTATTTCTTTCTTCTTCATCTTCTTCAACTCCCTCACTCACTTCATGGTCGCTATGGCCCTGATTCTTCATTAGTTTGCAATTTCGTCTTCAGTTTACGCTTCAGTTGTAACAAGGTCATCTATCGGTACATACATTTCGTAGTCGCACTGATTGTGAATATCACAGTTGATTTCTGGCAACAATGTAGATTATCAGTGTCACCGGACTTGTCTTCAGTTTCGGCGGTGTTTATTCCTTCAGTTGTGATTCCCGCATGACGGAAACATTCTTGTTAGTTTGGGCTGTGACCCGTCTCCCAACTTCGGTAACGCATCTGATCGCATCCAACAGTGTACTAGAATAATACTGCATTTTCTTAATGCATTGTATCATTTTCAGTAATATGAGCTTACGAAAGTGGCATTTCAGACTGCTAATTACTCCTTGGGCCATGAGCTACAATAAGCTTGTTGCATTTGCAGGAAAAAAAAGACCAGAGTGTGCAGGATGTGCGGGTAGTTGTCAACAAAACAAGTATCTTCCTTTCCTGTCTTCTAAGCTCCCGATCCCAACGACTTATTTCAGCTTTAAAGATATTGGAGGTTATCTAAGAATTTTTCATTAGCATTGTAGTGCATTGGCAGATTTTTTCGTGCTTAAAACATGTAGGATTTTCTGATTTACCTATCACGAGCAAACTTTTCTTCTCAGTTCCATCTGCATTAGCACAAACCAGAACTGTTACTCGTTCTTTAGATAACTTGACACTAATACATTTTTCGCCCTTGAATTTCGGAGTTTTGTCAGTCGTCAATTTAAAGAAAATGCCAGTCTCGTCAGGGCAGTAAAGACGTCACAGTCTGTATATCCTTCACGAATTGTAGGCCACACGGTAACAACTCATTGTTGGATTGCTTAAGTGTTCACACTGTTGGGCTTCACCGCTCACTTTTACGAAAGTAACGCCGGGATGTTGCTTGAATCTGTCAATCCAGCCACTGCTGAACAGAAATTCTTGATCTTTTAATTCCTTGGTAAATTTTCTACTTTTACATTGATGCTTCTCTATTTCTTAAATCATTTGAGCAGCGCTTCTTCCGCGTCACTCCGTTCAGCTTTTCGTAACCGCTTACTTTTAGATCCATTTTGTTCAAACGCAGTAACAATTTTATCCTTGTTCTTCCAATTCGTTTCGACTGTGGAATCTTAGAGGCCAAATTGACGACAGACGTCAACCTTAGCTCCATTCTCGATTTCATGAAACATTCTCACTTTTTCTTCCACCGTTAAAACTTTTCTTTTACTGACCATGCTGTTCTATAATGTGTGCACTTCGTAACAATTTGTCAAGGAAACTGACAACACGTGTACCGTTGACGAGTTCTGTGTTTGTCACCACTAGTACGAATACGCTGGGGTAACAATGAGGTGAGGAGTCTATATTACACCTATTGCTGACGGAAGTGAAGACAAGAATATTCCCGGTTGCCATGTTACAGCACCATTTTTCTTCTACAATACACTGATTCTTGGAAAACCTTGTTGCTAACTCAGGCTGAATATGACGTCATGAACGAGGTACACGCATATACATTTGTCTTATTAAGCAAGGATCAAAAGGAATATGGCCGTGTGATAGAAATTGCGATGTTGTAGCCGAGTTGTCGTTGTAACCGATGTCGTTATAAGAAAGTTCAACTGTACATTTGCAAACATATTTTCAGGCATTTGGAAATAGAGGGAAGTGCAAGAATGGACGAATCATTCAGAATTTTTACGTGTCAAGGAAAACGCCCATGATAATTGGAACAGACAATAACAGAAATATATGCTTCTCATGGATGAAGTATGTGTTTATAATCTGTTTCTTTCAGCAGAGTAAGATGCAATTACGCATCTATTCGAAAGCATTTTTTCATGAATAATTTGTGGATTACGTCATCGAATCAATGAGATTCGGCTGTTTTTACATATATTTCACGATAATTCAGGTCTCATGGTAATTTAATAATGCATGAAATGCAAAATAGAATATCTATTTCATTAATTAAGTAGAAAAATAAAAAACCAACATTATCCTTACGACACATTTGAGTGTCTGCTTTATCACCGCCTGGAGCACTAGTCTCGCTCCAGTTGTAAAACGGTTCCAACTTTTGTTTTCGGAGTTCATATCGACAAAGCAGATTCGATTTCGATGTTTGATTAAGAAAAATTTTGGTTGCAAGAGTCCAGTGCATCTGAGAGTGTTGAAGCTGTCACTACGTTTACATGCGACACATCTTCCGAAAGACGAAAACCGAATTTCGGAAATCGTTTTTCGCAGTCGTGTCTACATGTTAAGGTCCGAAGCAGATTGGCTAACGCAGTTAAATATGGCGCCTGGAAAACAGCTGTTACAGCTTATGAATTAGTAAGCACAATCGTTATCTTCAGTTAGACGAGATACAAACAGCTTCAGTCTCGTATTTCTACTTATCCTTCGCTGCACTAAGAGCCACTCCGTCCATATTAGCAAAAAAATTTTAAAAACAAGACGAAACCTGACAGCCCATGTATGTTTCGTAACCTGTTGCGTTCACGGGGGAGCGAAAATCCATTGCGGAATTGGAAAACCGTCAACCAGATGCGGATTTCCAGAAGCGATATAGGGAAATCGGTTTACGAAATCAGGTTTTGGAAGGCCCATGTAAACGGGGTGTGTTTGCGGTAGATTGTAATTTTGTGTTGTCAACATACACCGTTGTAACGTGATCTCGGGAAGAAGTAGGTTAGTCCATCATGCGACCGGTAAATTTTGAATGTTATTACATCGCTAGTGCAGACAGATTCCCTTTGTAGGTCCTGTTGATTTGGTATACGTGTTTTGTAGACACCATAGTAATTTCTATTTGATACTTGGAATAAACTCGGCTCTTAGCTTTGGAAAGCAAAATGATAGGGCATTTCGGTTTTTCCGACCTGTGGTTTTTAGGACAGCTGCGACTGCATTTGGGTTTTATTTGGTACTTTATCGTATTGTCAAATCTGTTCGAATATATTTTCTGTGATATGCGTTTGAAAGAGTCTCGAAAAACATCGAATTTGCCTCATATTTGCGATGATACATCCTGTTTCATCATTACCTTTTTTGTATTTTTTGTGTGTATTTTGTCTCTTTTGCAGGCTAGCAAACTTTACCAGTTTGCTAGCCTGCAAAAGATGCAACCAGATGCGGATTTCCAGAAGCGATATAGGGAAATCGGTTTACGAAATCAGGTTTTGGAAGGCCCATGTAAACGGGGTGTGTTTGCGGTAGATTGTAATTTTGTTTTGTCAACATACACCGTTGTAACGTGATCTCGGGAAGAAGTAGGTTAGTCCATCATGCGTGTGCATGATGGACGTATATTTAGCGCATTCTATGAACAAGGTCCCACAACTTAACAGAATAAGTAACAAGTGGGACAAATCAAACAGTATTACAAGTATTAAAAATAATTACGATACATGTCCCTCTCCACATGTCCACACACACAGAGAGATAAAAGAGAGAAAAAGAGAAAGAAGGGAGATGCTATTTTCTCCTATATCGTGCAAAACATCAATTACCCCAAAAGCGAAACGTTTCACACACATTTTGCTACTGCATGAAACACAAAACTTTCTTTATGTAGCAGAATACCATTGGGTACATATATTCCAGTTTCAAACAGACTGGCCATAAATCACGCAGATGTGAGTTATCAAGAAAGTAATAGTCTAACTCGTACACAGGACATTTTTTCGAGCTGAGGGTTGTGAATTACGTTTATGCGCATGAACACTAAGATGGAATTCGCCATTACAAATAGCTGCAGCAAATGACCAAAGAATTTTTCTCACAAAAAAAAAAAAAGATTTAAAACATTTATTCAAAATGCAGCCGAAACAGCACAACACGTCAAAGTACTTCTACAACTCATAGTTTTTCTCCTTTCATGTACGTATTTCTCTTTGGACTTGTAGCAATAATAATGGTTCATCATTGTCGTTACGAATAAACAAATGGTAAAAACGCAAATATACATGAAATATTATAAGCTTCGAACCCTAAGATAAACATAAATATTGTTGTCCCGAGACCACATGGCATGCCAGCTTAATGTTGACGCACATGACTTACAGTTAGTGACAACTGAGCCCAAAACAAGAAAAACCAATGCAAGTGAGTGTGTTTTCAAAATTCAGTCTCTAGTGCGGCACTCATTAATGCTCGTGACGAGACATTTAGCTAGGTTAAGATCGTCATATCACCAATAAATCATTACAGCAAATTCCGGGTGTATCACCATCTACAAATTTTTGTGGGAAAAGATTCGAAACTGCGACCTACAGCACGGTAGCCATTCATGCTTGTGTCGAGACATTTGGCTACTAGATCGCCGGTTATGAACTGCCCTCAAGAAAAAAAACTGACTGATGTGTCAGGAGATTCATTTAATATTGATTATGTAGCTTGTAAGACGAAGCTGAAATAGGTGGAATATATTGCTTTGACATCAGATATTTGAACGTCAGACAATAACAAAGTGTTTTCAGTTTGATTGCCGATTTCATATAAGAGTCAGAATTGCTGTCAAACTGGTTCGCAAATTTGGTTACCATATCTTAAGAGAAATTAGAACACGAGTAGACCTGAACGTGGCAAACGACGTCTAAAGCTTTTAGTTTTTCCTGCCAAATCGGTGTGAACAAGCTAGGGATCAACTCGGTTTATGAAACGGGCTATTTTGGGTTGAGATTATTACTAACCCGAGTTGAACGTGCTGCGTGTCTCACGAGCCTCTCTTCAAAATTAAAAAAAAAAAAAAAGATATTGCAGCCCATATCACGGATCCACCTATACTCGTGACGCTCCTTTCAGCTATCTGAAGATCGTCCGGTGACTTAACAATCTATACAGCAAGTTTCGGATGGTTCACAAGTCCATTTTCAAAATTTCAAACCAATAGATCCAAAACTGCTGCCTGCTGCGCGGTATGCAGTCATGCACGTGAACAGCCATTTGACTAACTTACTATCGATCAATGGCTGTCAAAATTTATGCTGAAAATTTCGGATGCTTCACAAGACTGTTTTCAAAGTTTCAAAACAAACGACCTAATATTGTGGCTTCTAGTGCGGTATCCAATCAGAATCGTTAACAGTCGTTTTTATACCTTACGATCGCCCGATATTTCTCAAAATCTGTTGTTAACACATTCTGGCGTTTAGTGGATGTGAGACCTGCAGGTGGTGCTGTCACTAAACCAGAAAGCGGTTATCGTGCGCCTGTCCAGGGAGTATCGCGTTCGGCGCAATCTAATCTGGCTGGGGTGCACACGACAGAGCAGATAGGATAAGAATAACACATCGATTACGAATATTGTGTTAATGAATTGGATAGATGTTACAAGGGAACACCCCCAGGTGTAAATAACTGATTTTGATGAAACTTGGTGAGTATGTAAAGGGGTTCGTTTTTTCCCAGTTTCAGTTTTACAGGCAGACACAACTCGAAAGGTAATTTTATACATTAGGTTCAGAGAAAATATCTTCAAAACCGTGATATATAAAAACTGTGCTTCATATAAAAGTTGAAATGTAATGAACGTTCTTGAAAACTGTATGGTCAACTTTTATAATAATCTAATAATTATCAAAATCTCCTTCGCCATTAATTTATTTTGAAAAATGAAAACTCTCGTTACAACGTAAATTAAAGGATCTTTCACGCCACACCCATCCATGTGTAATAAAGCTGGTTTCTGAAATTCCATTTTTGAAAACCAACCTGTGCACTACATGTTGCTGGAGTATTTTCAATATACATAATTAAAATATCTAAGTGTTCATTATTATTTTAATTGTTTGTTCCATTTATTTTTGTTTTATGTTTTAAATTTAATTGTTCTATTTAAATTCATGTTTTTTTCTAGTTTTCCTTTTCACGTCTGTGTATTTTCTAAATTGAAAGTAATAAGTAACACATTGTCAGTATTGTCATACAAATCACTACAATAATGACTGTCTGTAAAGAAGTCATGGGACTTAACTGTAAAGAAGTACCTAAAATTTAACGATTGTTATATTGTGCACACAAATGAAAGTAATTTCTTCACATAATACACGCGATGGACAACACAATATAAAACAGAATTTGGCAGGATTCTCAGACTGTGGAAGGCGATTCTCTCAATATCCTGATTTGCCCCACACATATTTCAGTACACTGGAAAATCTTGGCAAAAAGAATTTATTATGTATTAAGACTATAACTTGACTATATTGTTTCTCAAATGGAGACCTACATCATAATCATTCAGCACAGCTTGATATGAAAACTTCTCACAAACTTCTGCCATTAAAGAAAACAGTATACATCCAATGGCTGTACCTGCCTCGTCGAGTCTTTTGGGATCACCAGCGTTTCTTAATAGATAATAATAATTGCAATGATTTTGTATCAGAATTATGAGTTACCTGCTACTTTTAATCAATAAAATTCATATATGTGAAATGGTAAACTAAAAAAAAAATTAATTTCAATCGTACAATAACAATTTAAAATATAAAAAAGTAAGTAGAACAAGTACACCGACGGAAAAGAATTGCAACATCAAAAAATAATGAATATAGAGTTGCAATACAAAAACAATTACAGTAATGACATTCTGAGAATACATTGTCTAGGAAAAATATTTAAATTATTAACATTGCAAGAGCACAGGTTAATGTAAGTGCAAGCTAAGCCATTGAGACTACGAAACGCTGGTACGTTAATAACCAGAGCAGGGGAAGCTTGGGTAGTTCCAGACAGTTAAGCCTTTTTTCAAATTTGGAATACATCAATGGCTTGATGCAAAAATAATAACCACCGTAACGTGCAATCATAAGTCATAAAACAACCTACCTAGCATTTACTCTTAGTGAGGAGAATTACTATTATCTATTGGTTTCTAAAATTTATCTGAATTTTAACTAAGGAGAAAGGTTGGAGGGTTGTATCAGACAGGATGTAAATTACAGAAAATAAGCAAATATTTCTCACAAAACACTTGTTTATTGGTATTAATAAATGTCAAATGGTAAATGTTTATTGAATTGAGTGATTTTAATAATTTTAGGTCACAAATAGTCACTAAATAATAAAAAATAATAAATCTGCCATTTTACACACTTAACAATTAATTTTACTACATCTTGAACACGAATTTTATTTTTTATTCAAGAAACAGCCATCGCATCCATAGTACAGAGCCCTGCTTTCAGGGTCTGAGCACATTTCGTCGGCCCATCCGTTACACAGTCGACACAGGATCCATTCCCCTACAAAAGTTTCGACACAAATAATTCAGTAAGTCACGGCATCACTTCTAATGTTTTCATCGTCAAATTTTAGTTTCTTCTTAGCATTTTCACTAAATTTTTCCATTTCTGTTGTAGTACTCTCCTTTCTTTTACACCATCCAATTTTTCTACTGGTCAAAGGTTTTCTAAGGTTTGTTCTTTTTTCTTTTCGTCTTTAAATTTAGGTTTTTCTTTCCTAAATATCCACTTAGCTTCAGCAGCTTGTTTTCTCTCTTCCTGTTCTTCTTTCTTTACTTCCGGTTGTTTTTTGTGTGGACCTAAGTCAAAATTTTATTCTTTTCTCCATGATTTTGCCTTGATACAAACCCACTAGAAGAATGACAGGGGAGAGAGGAAATTACCTTTAAATTTATTGAGACTGAGATGTCTTAGGGGGCTCAGTTGCTGGATCATGATTAGAGGACTCTGGTAATGCAGACGAGGAGCGAGGACTCAGGTAATGGTGGGCAGGCGAGGGGGCTGGTGAAGATAGGCCTACGGTCGATGAGAGGCCTGGAAAAGGTAATGAGATGGCAGAAGATGGACATGGTAAAGACATGGCAGAGGAGGAACCAGGTCCAGAACTGGTGGATGAGGTACTAGTTGATTCACTGTTCTTGTTTAGTGAAGGAGCGTAATCCCACTCACTGAAAATGTTTCGCTTCAGGGGAGAAATTCCTGTGCACTCAAAACCAGACTTTGTCAACTCCATCCTGCAAATCCTTGAGAAAGCTGAGCTCACTGAACCTCCTATGTCCTTCGAGGTTATCTTAATGTTAGGATATTGTCGCATCCGGTATGAACAAGCCTCATGATAAGCATTTTGAAAGGTTTCATAACAAATAAGTCCAGTGGCTGTACTTTGTGGGAAATGTGTGGAGGTCGGTTTAACATGCGAATGTGGTGTTTCTTTGCAAACGTTATGATGTCCAAGTCCTTGTGGCTTGAGTGGCCATTGTACTGCCACTTCCTCGGACGAGAAATGAAAATCAAAAATTAGCTCCAAAATTCCCAAAGATTTCCCCAAAACAAGTTCCAAATTCCATGAAAAATGAACAAGCAAACAAATTTCCAGTTAACACTATTATTTGGATATTAAACAGTACTTGAATCAGGGATTTAATACTTGGTAATTTATTAACATACGAATTCAAAATTCAAAGTCGTAGTAAATCGCAGAATCATTACAATTAAAATTTGCAAAGTAGAACCAACGTTCCCAAAGAATAGTCCGTGTGAGTACTCTTTGAGATTCGTGAGTAATGGCTAAGGATAATTCAATCCATTGTCACTACGTTACGTGAGTTAGCCGAAGCAGGTCATATTTTGAATGCTCGTATATGTAGGCGCAATTAGATTGTTTTTTCAGAATTGATTATTGCGATCTACTATGACGCAGTGAAACGATACTTCGACTTCAAATGTTACGTTATTTAGAATTCAGATAGAAGACTTGCATATATTAGACAGAAGTGACATTTAAATAGATAACTTGAAGTTAACACTATTTAGGAAGTGAACACAGATAGACAATTTCATTCGTAGTAACTAATGGACTATGGAACTTGGCGATAGTTACGAAGCATATAATTTATAATTCCCCCCAACACCTGAGTAAGCTTCCTCCACAAGGCCCTGTTAGGAAGTGACTAATATTGTGTAATAAACCAGCATATCGTGTCAATTCACGCATTTATCAAATGGTTCAAATGGCTCTGAGCACTATGGGACTCAACTGCGAGATCATCAGTCCCCTAGAACTTAGAATTACTTAAACCTAACTAACCTAAGGACATCACACACATCCATGCCAGAGGCAGGATTCGAACCTGCGACCGTAGCGGTCGCGCGGTTCCAGACTGCAGTGCCTAGAACCGCTCAGCCACTCCGGCCAGCCGCGCATTTATCATTCAAGTTTTACAATATTATTTATAGAGATAACGTGATGCGATATTATTTGACTGAAGCGCTCGGCGCTTATATAGAAACTACTTGACGTTAGGAATTAATAACACTGTTACGACTGACAATAGATTTCAGATTATAACCAGCCTATAGGGAATTTGGTGTCGCTGGAACTAATTTGAACTTATCATTAATATTTAAATAGCAACTAGTAAACCATCGATTATAAACGATTTAATTACGACATTTGGTGAAGTAAATATCTCGCACAAGTCGCGAGTTCAGTTCATCAATGTTCTGTTTGTAACGTCGATACCGATACATAAGAAATAACAATCTCATTGCTCTACCGCTGAGTGTTAGCCAAGACCGAAGATCCGAAGGACATTACACCATCTACGATTAGTAATGCAGGGGTTTTCTCGGTTGGATTCAATCGTTCTACAAACAAGCCACTTGAGGAAACCATCCTAAGTGATCCATCCATTTGGTTGGCCATCAAAAGCACTTTCTACTGGGGTATCTTTCTTCAGATCACTGTCCATTCGAATACGGGGGAAGAAAAGCAGCGCTGGGATAAACACATCTCCTGCAACATTAACTGAGAGAAGAATCGTGACGTTCATGCCTCTCTCACCTGAGGTCAATTTTCGAACTTGCTTCTTACCTTTAACTAACATTACCTTCAGTCCGTTGGTATAAACAGACGTTACGCCAGTTTCATTGGCGTTAAAAATCTAGGAGGGGCTGAACTTACACTGGTTTATCAACTCAGGAAGTTAGCCGAAAAATCGGTCAACTTGTTCTTTACTAAAACCTGCTGCTCTCTGTAAACTTGTTGATTCCGCTGTCCTCAGCCGCAGATCTGGATGTCTTTTCATAAAGTCATAGAAGTTTTTTCCTACTTTCAGTTTTTCTTTATTGAACCTATATTTTATTAGTGGGCCAGAGTCGCCGGCACAGTAGCTCAGCGTGTTCGGTCAGAGGGTTAGCTGAGTGAATGGATCAATAATGTACTTCAACGGGCGTCAGGGGACGTCCGCCACGAACAAGTGCAACGAACTATAACGAACAAAATGAGAAAAAAAATGGCCGAGCGGTTCTAGACGCTTCAGCTTGGAACCGCGCGACCGCTACGGCCGCAGGTTCGAATCTTGCCTCGGGCATGAATGTGTGTGATGTCCTTAGGTTGGTTGGGTTTAAGTAGTTCTAAGTCTAGGGGACTGATGACCTAAGATGTTAAGGGTATACGGAATGAGTTTTTCGATGAAAAAATCGATTTTTGGGTAAATGCATTTTCGACAAATTTAGACTCTCCCGTTTAATACCATGTATAAAATATTTGGATGACGTGAATAGAACTATTTTAAATAATTTTCTAAAATAATTTCGACACACAATGTTCCGCACCTTGTATATGAGACGCGAAATATACCTGATATAGACAGCCTTGCCAGAAATATAATTGAGCACAAGAGAGTTAGCTTTTCTGTTGGCTACACTGCTAGACAGTTGAAAATAGATTCTGCA
This sequence comes from Schistocerca cancellata, assembly GCF_023864275.1. NCBI lineage: Eukaryota > Metazoa > Arthropoda > Insecta > Orthoptera > Acrididae > Schistocerca > Schistocerca cancellata. The sequence continues at coordinate 432,832,859 of NC_064632.1, forward strand.
CCATTTGTATTGTTTCCTTTGTGAGTACATCCATGTCATTGTTGTGAAAGTCGTATGTGGAGAAGTCATTGAGTTTTCTTTCCTTCAACATGCCAAGACCTAGTCTGAAGGTATTTAGAAAGCGTGTACATTGGTGCAAGAAAGTAAAGTGTACTAAAAATTCGTCTGATTCATCTTCATCAGTATCTGATGTCCCAGTAGCGACTAACCTCAACACTGGTAGTGATACATTGAGTGATGCTGCTGCCACTACACTGGAAAGTGCTTCAAGAAGAAAACTAGCTGGAATTGAAGAAGAATACAAGAAACTAAATGCTGGGACTACAAAATATGAGGTAATTAACGTCTCTTTATTATCAGACGTTTTGGAGAACAATGTGTGCTGCAAACAATGTGGAAAATGTGGTGTTTCATCGAAAACAAACTTACATGTAGGACTTGCTTGTGAATTAGAGTTGATGTGCAGTTATTGCAAACACAGTGTTACTTTCTTCAATTCCTCACATGTTACTGCAGATACAGGTAAACTATACGATATAAACATCAGACTGGTTTATGGATTACGGTGTATAGGAAAGGGCAGGGCTGCAGGTGCCATGTTGTGTGGTGTGATGAACCTCCCTCCTCCACCTTCAAAATTTAACAAACACATAATTGCAATAGGCTCTGCTGTAGAAGATGTGGCACAGGAAAACATGAAAGATGCTGTTGAGGAAGCAGTTGTTGAAAATAATAATAGCAGAGACTTGTCCACAGCTTTTGATGGAAGCTGGCGGAAGAGAGGCCACACATCTCTGAATGGTGCAGTAACAGCTACAAGTGTGGACACTGGTAAGGTAGTTGATGTGGCAATACTTTACAAGCATTGCAGATGCAAGGAGAAAATGAAAACTAAACATGAAGAGGAGTGCATGGCAAATTGCTATGGGTCAGGTGGTGGTATGGAAGTTGCTGGTGTAAGAAGTATTTATCAACGCTCAGTAAAATGGTACAACATTAGATACATAAATTATCTTGGAGATGGTGACTCAAAGGCTTTCAAAGAAATTGAGGAACTGACACCCTATGGTAACAATGTGAAAATTTCCAAACTGGAGTGTGTTGGCCATGTTCAGAAAAGGATGGGATCAAGACTTCGACGGCTCAAGGCTAGCATGAAAGGCAAGAAGTTGAGCGATGGAAAAACTTTAGATGGGAAAAATAGACTGACAGATGCTACAATAGATCATATTCAGAAGTGCTATGGTCTAGCAATAAGACAGAATACAGCAGATGCAGAATTAATGAGAAGCGCAGTCTGGGCTCTGTTTTTCTCATACAGCTTCAAACAATGAGAATCCCCAACATGGGCTATGTCCAAAAGGAGACGATAGTTGGTGCAAGTACAACAGAGGCAAGGTAACTAAGAAACAATACAATCACCCTCATCACCTGCCACCTGCCATAATGGATGAAATATAACCAGTATTCCGAGACCTTGCAGATATTAGTCTACTAAAGAAATGTCTTCATGGCCGGACTCAAAATCCAAATGAGTGTGTGAACCATGTGATATGGAATAGACTACCTAAAACTGTGTTTGTGGGTATAAACACACTTCACTTTGGCGTTTATGATGCTGTTTCATCATTCAATCAGGGCAATATAACAAAGTGCAAAGTTCTGCAGAAGTTGAGGCTCTGTGTAGGACTATGAACTGCCGCAGCTATGCTTTTGTTTGGACAAGGAATGGCTCAGGTCTCAGATAATGCCATAAAAGTATATTCAAAGATGGCTAGACAGCATAGCAGAGCAATTAAGAGGAAGCTGTTGGACGATTCTGATGATACAAGCTATGGAGCAGGCTTGTACTGAAGTAAAAACTTTGAAGCTAATTTCCCGTAACTTTAGTTTTTTTGTGTATAAGGTACATTTTCTCAGGGCCTATTAATAGTAGAAAGATGAAATTTTCTGTAGTTGTTCCTTATTTTGTATTAATGGATGTAAATTTTAAAATACTTGTTAAAATGTATAACTTTTTTAACATTTACGAAGAATAAAATATCTGAAAAACTATACTTTTTTTTTTCAAAATTAATAATTCAGCATAAAAGCAGAACATATCTCTGCGTTCTGTGAAAAAATCAAGAGTATCGTCCAAATAACAAATGAGAAAATGTTCCTAACTTTTAGCTCAATTTAACATTGTAAGCATAGGGCGTTCCGTATACCCTTAAGTCCCATACTGCTCAGAGCCATTTGAACCTATGTTTTATTTTCATTTTCTCAGCAAATTGATAAGAAGCTTCCAAAATTCTTCCTTGCTTAGTGTCATTAGCTGACTGTTTAGAGTTTTAATGTGAGCGTACAGTACTTCCTCCTGCTCAACATTGACTTTTGTAGCAAAATCTTTTGAGTTTCCCAGTTTTGGTTTCAGTTTTACCTCCTTCCCCTCCGAAAAATTCTTAAGCCGGTCGCCAAGCGTACTTTTTGGGACTAAAAAACCCTCACTAGCTTCTAGAATTGTCATTTCCTTTAAACGAACGTTTTCTACAGCCGTCTTCATATTTTCTTCTCTCCAAGTATGTATCACTTTCCCTACTTTGGCTGTAAAATGAAACAAAATGTTGTCCGATACAACCGTCAATGTTTATGTCCAATACAACCCGCCCAGCATGAGAAGACAATTCGACTGTCATGTGCTTACTAATAAGTTTAAACAGATTTACTGCCCCAAACATATAGTACAATACCCCTTATTACTACCATTGACCTGATAATGGAGTGATAATTAATTGAATCCCTCAGCTGCCGAGAGGTGGTGTTGATATAACTCAATGGGGACAGCTGAAAATGTGTGTCCCGACCGGGACTCGAACCCTGGATCTCCTGCTTACATGGCAGACGGTCTATCCATCTTTTTTTTGTTTTTTGGTCGTTGCGGACGTCACTTGACATCCGGTCAAGTTCGTTTGTTGATCCTTCCACTCAGTTTTTTTATTACAGAGGCCAACCAGCTCTCTGACCGAACACGCTGAGCTACTGTGGCGGGGCATCTGAGCCACCGTGGACACAGATGAATAGCGCCATTGCAGGGACTTATCCTTTGCACGCTTCCCGTGAGATCCACATTCCCAGCTGTCCAAAATTTACGTATGTAATGTACCTAACAGATATTTGCCCATCCACTCATTACTCGCACACACTAAGGTGATGATTCCCATAAGAGTTCGGGCAACTGTGCGCATTTGCACAGACGAAGGTCGATGGCTGGGTAGCCTTTAACTTAGAGTGACCAAATTATTTTCGGTGAAAACCGGGACACATTCACTCGGGTGCCAATGGACACCTCATTCCACATGTACCCAGGTTTATTAATTTTAAATATTAATGTTTTGTTGATAAATTTTGTTAACCCGATTATTATAACTAATAAGAGGATACAAAAGATTGATATAATCTAGATTATCTGTATAATTAATGACATTTAATACACGGATACAGTAATAAAGAAATGTATTACGATTTTACAAAATTTTACAGCCATTCAACTCTTAATCAATTAATATTGACATGAGCTTTAATATTACTGAGCACTTGTAGATGGAATTGACTGTCCTTGGAGAAAAGGGTATTTTTCACTGTCTCCAGCCTTCTTGATCATGTCTGTTCTTTGAGACACAGTGATAAAACTCGGCACAATCCATTTTGTAGTTGTACAGGATCTGCAGGATTGCTTCAAGAGAGTCCACCTCCATTCTGTTTCTTTCATCAGCCCACTGGATATTCATGAATGAAAATATACTTTCCACATTGGCATTATGGGCTGGGATTGCAAATAAATACCTTGCAAATATTACCAACTCAGAGTAATGCTGAAGAGTCACAGCTTTTAAAAAAACTCACCCATTTCTCATGACATTCCAATGGTGTTTTTTTTTTTTCATCAATCCACTTGTGAAGACTTTCTTCAACAAAATTTGTCAGTATGCCAAACTGATCGAAGAGAATGGAATCATCGATTTCAATCTCTTTACTCTTCAAATAAGAAACTGTCTCTTCAACGCTTTCCCATTATGGCACTCTCTTCAGTAACATCCAATCAAACACCGGCGATGAGGGTAAATATGAGGCGCTCCACTTGCTGAGATATTCTACGCAAGTGTCATAAAACTTGTTAACTTCTTCTCTAGAACTCCTTTCCGCTGCTTCTGATACTTCTGCTCTTTTAAGGACAGATTTAACATTAAAAGAAATGAACTGCTGTTCTCTCCTCTTTTAACAGTTTCCAGAGTATTTTTCAAAACATCCTTTACCTCTATTACACTTTTCGTGCTTTCCTCAATTTCCTTTATCCCATGCTGCAAAGTGCTAAGCTGACTGTGAATGAACTATAAGTAGGCTTCACTTAAAGGGTTACTGAAAAACTGAACCAATATTTTGGGGGCTTTGTCTTCATTTAGGAAAAAATCTTTTAACGGTTCAAACAGGCGGATTACTCTTTCAACTGCTGAAAACAGTGATAACCAGCAAGTTGTCGAGTGACAAATTACATTCATATATTCAGTTACCACATAATCACAGAACTCCTCAAGCCTCTCTGTTCTAACAGTATATATGTAAAAGTGTGAGTATACCTTCATGACGATAGTTTCAACATCACAGCTTAAACTGTCAGCTGATGTCTGCACGCTATTGTGTAAAACATGTGCAGGGCACCCCATGCCTTCAATGTTTTCATGCAATGTTGCCTTTAATTTTCGTAAATACGTTGCATTTGCCTTGTCTTTTTAAACCACCAAAGTTTGTGTTGGTGTTGTCTCCACAAAATGCCACACATTTATTTTTCTCAAGATCAAACATTTCGATAGTATTCACACAAAATCTTGAAATTTCATCAGGTGTTTCATTAGGTAGGCAACTCACCTTCAAAAGTTTGGCCTGAATTCCATGATTAATATCGAAAAACTGAACAACAAACGGAAATATTTTAGTGGCCTTATGATTGCTGGCATCAGTGGATATCCCGTAGAAAGAAGACTTTTTGATGTATTAAACGCTTTCCTTTACACTCTGGGGAGCAATAACTCCTTTCACTATGGCTGACACTTTAGTTCTTGCTGAACTAAACTTTTTTGCAATGGAGAGAATCAAACACAATGCTGTTAAGCTTATTAGTACGATCACTAGATCTATAAGTTTGGTGATATTTTACCGTGTGGTAGGCTAGTGTAAGCTCGGCTGCTCGAACTTTTCACTTGACTGACGTTTCACAAAATAATTTTGTAGAGTTTTACTGCAGCTCGGTGCACTGTATCTGTTAATGTGTTTCTTTGACCTGATGTGATCAACTATGTCGGAACGTCCACCATACCTTATACTAATAAAACAGTTACATACGGAACACACTGCTTCGTAATCAAAACGACCTTTCTTAATGAAATTCCATTCCTTGGAATAACAGTCACTGAACTTGCAGGTACGTTTCGGCATTGCGTTTCGCAGTATTGCAGCAATAATACCACTAATATGAGAAAAAACTGTTGCAGTTTGTCTGACAAAACAACTACTACACTGTTCTGACAATGAGTGTGTGAGTAAGTGGCGCGACAATCGGACGGTTTCATAGCTCTGTTACAATAATACAACTTACTACTTGTTGGCCAAAGTACCGCTCAAAGTAAATTATTGCCTGAGTGTATCAATACTGATACTGTGATTACTAGTATGGGACAATGGAGGCTTTAGACAAATAAGCTAAAATGTATTAATTTCTTGTGTTGTATTTCCTTTAATATAGCGAAATCCCAAAAATTTGAGAAAGTTTCACAAAATGTATTTAAAAACTGAATTAATAGATAATAATAATTGCAATGATTTTGTATCAGAATTATGAGTTACCTGCTACTTTTAATCAATAAAATTCATATATGTGAAACGGTAAACTAAAAAAAATTAATTTCAATCGTACAATAACAATTTAAAATATAAAAAAGTAAGTAGAACAAGTACACCGACGGAAAAAAATTGCAACATCAAAAAATAATGAATATAGAGTTGCAACACAAAAACAATTAGAGTAATGACATTCTGAGAATACATTGTCGAGGAAAAATATTTAAATTATTAACATTGCAAGAGCATAGGTTAATGTAAGCGCAAGATAAGCCATTGAGACTCAGGGGAAGGTCGGGTAGTTCCAGACGGTTAAGCTTTTTTCAAATTAGGAATACATCAATGGCTTGATGCAAAAACAATAACCACCGTAACGTGCAGTAATAAGTCATAAAACAACCAACCTAGCATTTACTCTTAGTGAGGAGAATTACTATTATCTATTGGTTTCTAAAATTTATCTGAATTTTAACTAAGGAGAAAGGTTGGAGGGTTGTATCAGAGAGGATGTAAATTACAGAAAATAAGCAAATATTTCTCACAAAACACTTGTTTATTGGTATTAATAAATGGCAAATGGTAAATGTTTATTGAATTGAGTGATTTTAATAATTTTAGGTCACAAATAGTCACTAAATAATAAAAAATAATAAATCTGCCATTTTACACACTTAACAGCTAATCTTACTACATCTTGAACACGACTTCTATTTTTTATTCAAGAAACAGCCATCGCATTCATAGTACAGAGCCCTGCTTTCAGGGTCTGAGCAGATTTCGTCGGCCCATCCGTTACACAGTCGACACAGGATCCAGTCCTCTTCAAAAGTTTCGTCACAAATAATTCAGTAAGTCACGGCATCACTTCTAATGTTTTCATCGTCAAATTTTAGTTTCTTCTTAGCATTTTCGTTGGATTAATAGAAGAGATAGACATGATCCAGCGAAAAGCAGCGCGATTCGTCATGGGGACATTTAGTCAGCGCGAGAGCGTTACGGAGCTGCTGAACAAGCTCCAGTGGCGGACACTTCAAGAAAGGCGTTACGCAATACGGAGAGGTTTATTATCGAAATTACGAGAGAGCACATTCCGGGAAGAGATGGGCAACATATTACTACCGCCCACATATATCTCGCGTAATGATCACAACGAAAAGATCCGAGAAATTAGAGCAAATACGGAGACTTACAAGCAGTCGTTCTTCCCACGCACAATTCGTGAATGGAACAGGGAAGGGGGGATCAGATAGTGGTACAATAAGTACCCTCCGCCACACACCGTAAGGTGGCTCGCGGAGTATAGATGTAGATGTAGATGTTCGTAAATTTTTCCATTTCTGTTGTAGAACTCTCCTTTCTTTTACACCATCCAATTTTTCTACTGGTCAAAGGTTTGGTTCTAGCTACGCCTACAGGCTTTTCTAAGGTTTGTTCTTTTTTCTTTTCGTCTTTAAATTTAGGTTTTTCTTTCCTAAATATCCACTTAGCTTCAGCAGCTTGTTTTCTCTCTTCCTGTTCTTCTTTCTTTACTTCCGGTTGTTTTTTGTGTGGACCTAAGTCAAAATTTCATTCTTTTCTCCATGATTCTGCCTTGATACAAACCCACTAGAAGAATGACAGGGGAGAGAGGAAATTACCTTTAAATTTGTTGAGACTGAGATGTCTTAGGGGGCTCAGTAGCTGGATCATGATTAGAGGACTCTAGTAATGCAGACGAGGAGCGAGGACTCAGGTCATGGTGGGCAGGCGAGGGGGCTGGTGAAGATAGGCCTACGGCTGATGAGAGGCTTGGTAAAGGTAATGAGATGGCAGAAGATGGGCATGGTAAAGACATGGCAGAGGAGGAGCCAGGTCCAGAACTGGTGGATGAGGTACTAGTTCATTCACTGTTCTTGTTTAGTGAAGGAGCGTAAACCCACTCACTGAAAATATTTCGCTTCAGGGGAGAAATTCCTGTGCACTCAAAACCAGACTTTGCCAACTCCATCGTGCAAATCCTTCAGAAAGCTGAGCTCACTGAACCTCCTATGTCCTTCGAGGTTATCTTAATGTTAGGATATTGTCGCATCCAGTATGAACAAGCCTCATGATAAGCATTTTGAAAGGTTTCATAACAAATCTGTCCAGTAGCTGTAGTTTGTGGGAAATGTGTGGAGGTAGGTTTAACATGTGAATGCAGTGTTTCTTTGCAAACGTTATGATGTCCAAATCCTTGTGGCTTGAGTGGCCATTGTAATGCCGCTTCCACGGACGAGAAATGAAAATCAAAAATTAGCTCCAAAATTCCCAAAGATTTCCCCAAAACAAGTCCCAAAGTCCATGAAAAATGAACAAGCAAACAAATTTCCAGTTAACACTATTATTTGGATATTAAACAGTAATTGAATCAGGGATTTAATACTTAGTAATTTATTAACATACGAATGAAAGATAGGATTCCAGTAAAATCAAATTCAAAATTCAAAGTCATAGTAAATCACAGAATCATTACAATTAAAATTTGCAAAGTAGAACAAACGTTCCTAAAGAATACTCCGTGTGAGTAGTCTTTGAGATTCGTGAGTAATGGCTAAGGATAATTCAATTCATTGTCACTACGTTACGTGAGTTAGCCGAAGCAGGTCATACTTTTGAATGCTCGTATATATAGGCGCAATTAGATTGTTTTTTCAGAATTGATTATTGCGATCTACTATGACGCAGTGAAACGATACTTCGACTTCAAATGTTACGTTATTTAGAATTCAGATAGAGGACTTGCATATATTAGACAGAAGTGACATTTAAATAGATAACTTAAAGTTAACACTATTTAGGAAGTGAACACAAATAGACAATTTCATTCGTAATAACTAATGGACTATGGAACTTGACGATAGCTACGGAGCATATAATTTATAATTCCCCCCCAGCACCTGAGAAAGCTTCTTCCACAAGGCCCTGTTAGGAAGTGACTAATATTGTGTAATAAACCAGCATATCGTGTCAATTCACGCATTTATCAAATGGTTCAAATGGCTCTGAGCACTATGGGACTTAACTGCGAGGTCATCAGTCCCCTAGAACTTAGAACTACTTAAACCTAACTAACCTAAGGACATCACACACATCCATGCCAGAGGCAGGATTCGAAACTGCGACCGTAGCGGTCGCGCGGTTCCAGACTGCAGTGCCTAGAACCGCTCAGCCACTCCGGCCAGCCGCGCATTTATCATTCAAGTTTTACAATATTATTTATAGAGATAACGTGATGCGATATTATTTGACTGAAGCGCTCGGCGCTTATATAGAAACTACTTGACGTTAGGAATTAATAACACTGTTATGACTGACAATAGATTTCAGATTATAACCAGCCTATAGGGAATTTGGTGTCGCTGGAACTAATTTGAACTTATCATTAATATTTAAATAGCAACTAATAAACCACCGATTATAAACGATTTAATTACGACGTTTGGTGAAGTAAATATCTCGCACAAGTCGCGAGTTCAGTTCATCAATGTTCTGTTTGTAACGTCGATACCGATACATAAGAAATAACAATCTCATTGCTCTACCGCTGAGTGTTAGCCAAGACCGAAGATCCGAAGGACATTACACCATCCACGATTAGTAATGCAGGGGTTTTCTCGGTTGGATTCAATCGTTCTACAAACAAGCCGTTTGAGGAAACCATCATAAGTGATCCATCCATTTGGTTGGCCATCAAAAGCACTTTCTACTGGGGTATCTTTCTTCAGATCACTGTCCATTCGAATACGGGGGAAGAAAAGCAGCGCTGGGATAAACACATCTCCTGCAACATTAACTGAGAGAAGAATCGTGACGTTCATACCTCTCTCACCTGAGGTCAATTTTAGAACTTGCTTTTTACCTTTAACTGACATTACTTTCAGTCTGTTGGTATAAACAGACGTTACGCCAGTTTCGTAGGCGTTAAAAATCTTGGAGGGCTGAACTTACACTAGTTTATCAACTCAGGAAGTTGGCCGAAAAATCGGTCAACTTGTTCTTTACTAAAACCTGCTGCTCTCTGTAAACTTGTTGATTCCGCTGTCCTCAGCCGCAGATCTGGATGTCTTTTCATAAAGTCATAGAAGTTTTTTCCTACTTTCAGTTTTTCTTTATTGAACCTATATTTTATTAGTGGGCCAGAGTTGCCGGCACAGTTGCTCAGCGTGTTCGGTCAGAGGGTTAGCTGAGTGAATGGATCAATAATGAACTTCAACGGGCGTCAGGGGACGTCCGCCACGAACAATTGCAACGAACTATAACGAACAAAATGAGAAAAAAAAGTGGCCGAGCGGTTCTAGACGCTTCAGCTTGGAACCGCGCGACCGCTACGACCGCAGGTTCGAATCTTGCCTCGGGCATGGATGTGTGTGATGTCCTTAGGTTAGTTAGGTTTAAGTAGTTCTAAGTGTAGGGGACTGATGACCTAAGATGTTAAGTCCCATAGTGCTCAGAGCCATTTGAACCTATGTTTTATTTTCATTTTCTCAGCAAATTGACAGTGTAGCTTCCAAAACTCTTCCATGGTTAGTGTCATTAGCTGACTGTTTAGAGTTTTAATGTGAGCGTAGAGTACTTGCTCCTGCTCATCATTGACTTTTGTAGCAAAATCTTTTGAGTTTCCCAGTTTTGGTTTCAGTTGTACCTCCTTCCCCTCCGAAAAATTCTTAAACCGGTCGCCAAGCGTACTTTTTGGGACTAAAAAACCCTCACTAGCTTCTCGAATTGTCATTTCCTTTAAACGGACGTTTTCTACAGCCGTCTTCATATTTTCTTCTCTCCAAGTATGCATCACTTTCCCTACTTCGGCTGTAAAATGAAACAAAATGTTGTCCGATACAACCGTCAATGTTTATGTCCAATACAACCCGCCCGGCATGAGAAGACAATTCGATTGTCATGTGCTTACTAATAAGTTTAAACAGATTTACTGCCCCAAACATATAGTACAATACCCCTTATTACTACCATCGACCTGATAATGGTGTGATAATTAATTGAATCCCTCAGCTGCCGAGAGGTGGTGTTGATATAACTCAATGGGGACAGCTGAAAATGTGTGCCCCGACCGGGACTCGAACCCTGGATCTCCTGCTTACATGGCAGACGGTCTATCCATCTTTTTTTTGTTTTTTGGTCGTTGCGGACGTCACATGACATCCGGTCAAGTTCGTTTGTTGATCCTTCCACTCAGTTTTTTATTACAGAGGCCAACCAGCTCTCTGACCGAACACACTGAGCTACCGTGGCGGCGCATCTGGGCCACCGTGGACACAGATGAATAGCGCCATTGCAGGGACTTATCCTTTGCACGCTTCCCGTGAGATCCACATTCCCAGCTGTCCAAAATTTACGTATGTAATGTACCTAACAGATATTTGCCCATCCACTCATTACTCGCGCACACTAAGGTGACGATTCCCATAAGAGTTCGGGCAACTGTGCGCATTTGCACAGACGAAGGTCGATGGCTGGGTAGCCTTTAACTTAGAGTGACCAAATTATTTTCGGTGAAAACCGGGACACATTCACCCGGGTGCCAATGGACACCTCATTCCACATGTACCCAGGTTTATTAATTTTAAATATTAATGTTTTGTTGATAAATTTTGTTAACCCGATTATTATAACTAATAAGAGGATACAAAAGATTGATATAATCTAGATTATCTGTATAATTAATGACATTTAATATACGGATACAGTAATAAAGAAATGTATTACGATTTTACAAAATTTTACAACCATTCAACTCTTAATCAATTAATATTGACATGAGCTTTAATATTACTGAGCACTTGTAGATGGAATTGACTGTCCTTGGAGAAAAGGGTATTTTTCACTGTCTCCAGCCTTCTTGATCATGTCTGTTCTTTGAGACACAGTGATAAAACTCGGCACAATCCATTTTGTAGTTGTACAGGATCTGCAGGATTGCTTCGAGAGAGTCCACCTCCATTCTGTTTCTTTCATCAGTCCGCTGGATATTCATAAACGAAAATATACTTTCCACATTGGCATTATGGGCTGGGGTTGCAAATAAATACCTTGCAAATATTACAACTCAGAGTAATGCTGAAGAGTCACAGCTTTTAAAAAAAACTCACCCATTTCTCATGACATTCCAATGGTGTTTTTCTTTTTCATCAATCCACTTGTGAAGACTTTTTTCAACAAAATTTGTCAATATGCCAAACTGATCAAAGAGAATCGAATCATCGATTTCAATCTCTTTACTCTTCAAATAAGAAACTGTCTCTTCAACACTTTCCCATTTTGGCACTCTCTTCAGTAACATCCAATCAAACACCGGCGATAAGGGTAAATATGAGGCGCTCCACTTACTGAGATATTCTACGCAAGTGTCATAAAACTTGTTAACTTCTCTAGAACTCCTTTCCGCTGCTTCTGATACTTCTGCTCTTTTAAGGACAGATTTAACATTAAAAGAAATGAACTGCTGTTCTCTCCTCTTTTAACAGTTTCCAGAGTATTTTTCAAAACATCCTTTACCTCTATTACACTTTTCGTGCTTCCCTCAATTTCCTTTATCCCATGCTGCAAAGTGCTAAGCTGACTGTGAATGAACCATAAGTAGACTTCACTTAAAGGGTTACTGAAAAACTGAACCAATATTTTGGGGGCTTTGTCTTCATTTAGGAAAAAATCTTTTAACGGTTCAAACAGGTGAATTACTCTTTCAACTGCTGAAAACAGTGATAACCACCGAGTTTTCGAGTGACACATTACATTCATATATTCAGTTACCACATAATCACAGAACTCCTCAAGCCTCTCTGTTCTAACAGTATATATGTAAAAGTGTGAGTATACCTTCATGACGATAGTTTCATCACAGCTTAAACTGTCAGCTGATGTCTGCACGCTATTGTGTAAAACATGTGCAGGGCACCCTATGCCTTCAAGGTTTTCATGCAATGTTGCCTTTAATTTTCGTAAATACGTTGCAATTGCCTTGTCTTTTTAAACCACCGAAGTTTGTGTTGGTGTTGTCTCCACAAAATGCCACACATTTATTTTTCTCAAGATCAAACATTTCGATAGTATTCATACAAAATCTTGAAATTTCGTCAGGTGTTTCATTAGGTAGGGAACGCACCTTCAAAAGTTTGGTCTGAATTCCCTGATTAATATCGAAAAACTGAACAACAAACGGAAATATTTTAGTGGCCTTATGATTGCTGGCATTAGTGGATATCCCGTAGAAAGAAGACTTTTTGATGTATTCAAGGCTTTCCTTTACACTCTGGGGAGCAATAACTCCTTTCACTAAGGCTGACACTTTAGTTCTTGCTGAACTAAACTTTTTTACAATGGGGAGAATCAAACATAATGCTGTTAAGCTTATTGGTACGATCACTAGATCTATAAGTTTGGTGATATTTTACCGTGTGGTAGGCTAGTGTAAGCTCGGCTGCTCGAATTTTTCACTTGACTGACGTTTCACAAAATAATTTTGTAGAGTTTTACTGCAGCTCGGTACACTGTATCTGTTAATGTGTTTCTTTGACCTGATGTGATCAACTAGTGATGGGCTAAACTGCGATTTTCCGATATCAGTGATTTCTGTGAATGCTACTTTTCAGTATCTGTTATTCTTAACTGTGATTTGTCGCAGTTAAGAGTCGCAGTTAAGGAACATAGGTCGTGTATCCCTCCGCCACTGCTATTTCTGCGATTTCTGCTACTTCCGCGATTTCTGCTACTTCTGCGATTTCTGTGACTTCTGCTACTTCTGCGATTTCTGCTACTTCTGCGATTTCTGTGACTTCTGCTACTTCTGCGATTTCTGTGATTCCTGCGATTTCTGCGACTTACCACCGTATGAAAAAGTTACATCTGTCAACACAGAAAATTGCATCTCAACAAACCTGTCATTGGCAAGTATGTTTTACGTTTTTTCTTCCGTTAGCTTTAATTTTGTATTAAAGAAACAACTGTGAAAATATTAATAGTGTAATTAATATGTAAGTAGCCGTACAGTACCGTAATAGTTCGTATTTAGAAAATGAATTCTAACATATTGTTATGTTCACAGGTACCTGAACTACATTTCAGTCACTCAGTAAAGTGATAACTCAAAATATCATTGTCAACAGATCTGAAGAAATTGCCACTGCGTCTTTAGACCGTTTTCGTCAGACGAGAGGTTAGTTTCTAAGCGTTTCGAAAGACTTAATTACTTCAGTGAGATCGTTCTTGCAAATGTGATATTCATTATAGCAAATATTAGCAATCCACTCTGTCAATTATATTGCTAGTAATTAATGACTGCAAAAATTGTTTAATAATCCTTGTGTTTTTGCAGACACAGTTCTGACTCTGATTACTGGTTGCTCTACGTATCTATCCACATCAAGGCTGTTTTTGAGAGAGTCTCGTGAAGATTCAAGACAGCTCTTAGAGGATTTGCAGTTTAAAAGTGAAATAATTGTGAAATAAGTGTGTGAATGATTAAACTGTGTTTTATTGAAGTTGTTGTGCGATTTTAAAGGAATAATAAATGTCAAATACTGTGAGTGAATAATAAAAATCTCATTTTCCACATGTTTAAGCCGTCCTATACCCATAATTTTCCGCCACTTACTTATTGGTAAACACTTGTTGGAGAGTGACATGCCGCCGCCCCCCCCCCCCCTTTCTCCACAATCTTGGTGTGACACTGACCTGTAACTTATCCCGAAGTCTACAATATGCATTTTGAGGCTGTTGATATGAAAGTGGGAAGTACAGATCTTCCAGTTAAATCAGGAATAGCTTAAGTGCATTACTTGAAAGTAACACAGGAAAAGCTTACTTATGTAGGTGGTAGTAGTGCCGGCAAAAAGTTCTTGTGTGTGAAGTTGCCATGTAGAACACCAGGTGTAAAACTTTTCTCCCGAGTCTTGAACTGTGTCGGAACAAAAGTGAGGCATTCATATGACTGTTTTCATTTCTCTACACTTATACAGATGTCTGAGTTCTGCTGTGTTAACATTGCAAAGTCCTGTAGGCATGTGGAGTATTAACCAAAACTGTCATATTGGAAGCATAATCAAACACATTTGTTACGTTACTTAATATTTTCAGGAGAAAAAGGCAATGTTGCTTCTTATTAATATAATACATTCAGAGTCACAGCAGTATTTGACCAACCATAACTGATGCTGAATGTGCATGTCGTCATATAATATGAAGGGCTTATTTCAATAGTGGTACAAGTCCATTACCTCCACTTTTCTGTCTATAATGCTTCTGAAATTAGTGATCCAAACAAACATAAATAAAGGTTCATCTCTAGCAAGAAGCCATATGCTTGAATATTTCTGGTATCTCAAATGCAGATTTGTCAGCGCTCATTTAATTTACGACTCTGTATCTCAAAATGAACAAATATGGACTTGTACCACTATTAAAATAAGCCCTTCATATGCACACACAGCACATCGATCTTGTGAGGCACAAGGCTCTCATAACGAAGTACGTACGTCGGTCAACAGATGACACTAGGAAACGTATGTTAACTGCGCTTTTTAGTTGCTACTTGCGACTCTTAGTTGCGATTTGTCACAGAAATCGCAGTTCGACTCGGTAGCGAATAGCTTAGTATGAACTTTGCTGAACAGATGGCAGTGCTAACTGCGCTTTTTAGTTGCTACTTGCGACTCTTAGTTGCGACTTGTCACGGAAATCGCAGTTAGACACTATACCGTATCGCAGAGATGGACGTAGTACGAACTTTGGCCAACAGATGGCACTGTTAACCGCGCTTTCGAATTGCTACTTGCGACTCTTAGTTGCGACTTGTCACGGAAATCGCAGTTGGACTCCATAGCGTACCGCAGAGATGGACGTAGTACGAACTTTGGCCAACAGATGCCACTGTTAACCGCGCTTTTTAGTTGCTACTTGCGACTCTTAGTTGCGACTTGTCACTGAAATCGCAGAAAGCAGTGCTAAATTCGACCAATAGATGGCTCACGTCATTGAATATGAAATACTACTTGCGACTGCTAACTGTGACTGAAATCGCAGTTAGATTCTGTAAAGTTGCTACTGTGATATCTGTGACTTCTCAGTCACTGTGATTTCTAACAGATACGCGATTTCCTGCCCACCACTATGATCAACTATGTCGGAACGTCCACCATACCTTATACTACTAAAACAGTTACATACGGAACACACTGCTTCGTAATCAAAACGACCTTTATTAATGAAATTCCATTCATTAGAATAACAGTCACTGAACTAGCAGGTAAGTTTCGGCATTGCGTTTCGCAGTACTGCAGCAATAATACCACTAATACGAGAAAAAAACTATTGCAGTTTGTCTGACAAAACAACTACTACACTGTTCTGACAATGAGTGTGTAAGTGGCGTGACAATCGGACGGTTTCATAGCTCTTTACAATAATACAACTTACTACTTGTTGACCAAAGTACCGCTCAAAGTAAATTATTGCCTGAGTGTATCAATACTGATACTGTGATTATTAGTATGGGACAATGGAGGTTTTAGGCAAATAAGCTAAAATGTATTAATTTCTTGTGTTGTATTTCCTTTAATACAGCGAAATCCCAAAAATTTGAAAAAGTTTCACGAAATGTATTTAAAAACTGAATTCCGGGACTTTTGAGCGTCCCGAAACAAATTTTCGGGACACCGGAACACAGGGATGAAAACCGGGACAATCCCGGTTTTCGGGGACGTCTGGTTACCCTACTTTAGCTATGTATATGAAGATAGTAACTGTTCTCGAAAGAACACATACCACTGATGACTGTGCAGCTTCTCTAGAATAAATGATGATTTCAAGCCGGGTACACAAAAAAGAAACTCACAAAACAGAAAATGCGCCGTCACTTCCATACACAAAATCGGCGCGGTACAAGATGGCGTAAACTCCCATCTGTCTTCACAGCCAATACTGCAGTGACCTTGTATGAAGCGACTTTGTAAAAAAAATGTGCAGTGAGGAGCACATGTAATAAGTCGCAATATGCACCATTTTTCGCCACTACTTTCAGTAAAAAGATGCAACATAATCTGCATTGCACATCATCTGCTACTGTGAAAAGGTATCTCTGCTCTTCACCAACACCAATAACGTAACTACGCAATTCTCCACCTGAAGATGATGGTGTGAGCTGGTGGTGTGAGCCTTCGAGACGTATAGTGGAAAAATCAATATGTGACTGACACAATAAACTGTTTTATTTATTTTTAAAAACGTATTGAGCCCAATAATACATTGTTGAATAATATGTTGAATATACAGCACAAGTACAGACCTGTATTCTTCACACACAATGATCTCGTCCTAAGAGGAGCATGTTTTGCTTAAGTTGGGGGTGGCCGACAATTTGGCTCCTGAGCTGTGCCCCAGCATGAGTGCCATAGCGCTCAGCCTCACTGCACACTTCCCCCACCAACACAGCCAACGGTCACAGCTTGAGGAGGGGAAGAGGGGGGAAACTAGAAATGCGCAGCATTTAAATGACAATGCAGTCATACTGCATACGATTGGTTTTATGTTTATCATTTCTTAACAACATAGATCACGAACAATACACATTTTCAGTTTTATTTAAGTGTTTTTTTGGCCCTCCGAAGATACACAAATAACACATAGTTCCAGTTTTATTTGTTTTTGGTCCACTGAAGACACGCGTATAATTTTAATCGGGTACAGACAGTCAGCACACAGAGGATCAAACAATTTCACAGATTTCCGTACTCATGTTGCCACTGTGGCGTGTGTGTGTGTGTGTGTGTGTGTGTGTGTGTGTGTCGTAGTCGCGGAGCGTCGGCCCCGCACATTGTCGGTGCCAAATAATGTGGCGAGCGTGTGTGTGTCGGCTCGATGGAAATCGATGTTCAAGTCTGGTTGACACAGGTCGGCGTCCGTCGATCGCCACAACTCCTCGCTTTGTTTGGTTAGTTTCAGATACTATCTCCCTTTAACTGATATCCGCGTTTCTACGGAGCAGCACGCCGAAATGTACAAGCGGCTCTCGCTTGTAATTGAAACAATGGTTTTCGAAGGATGTCTGTCTTCTTTACTGCTACACACAGCGACTGCACCACTCGGTACTGCAACAACTCCCTTTATCAGAATTAATAAACCAAATATCCTTCGCGTGTTCGCGACGGGCTTATAAGCTTACGCGAAACTTGGTAACAGTAGTTTTTATGCCCGGTTTGCAAATGAATGTTCAAACGTAGATAATATGATATCTCGAATTATAAGTTCCACCATTCAAGCCGATGCCACATTATAGTCTTGCGAGGATGTTGAATTGTGAAGTATTATAGCGTCGTTAATGCGTCGCTACGGTGCTAATTCAACAACTTCTACGTTGTAAATCCAGAGACAATGTATTCTCTAAATAACGTACAGAAAGAGACATAATAAAATGTTCAATTACTGTTCACTGTTAACAACGTCACTCAGTCACCTTCAGCTTCGGCCTTCTATCAAGAAAATAATTATTTCACAGTTACACAATAAAGTTCAATTAAATAATGTAGACGACACGAAGTATTAAAGTTATAACTTAGTTTATTAAACTTATGAATTATCTAACCACTGCACTAGAAAGCACATCGAAGGAATTGAAGCTACTATTTACATCAGCAATTCTGAGATTGACTACAGCTTCCGCCAACACGGCGTACCTATGAATTCTTCATGATTGCGCGTATATGTTTCCTACTCGAGTCTATTTATAGAGTTGATGTCGGCGTTTGGTATATTGCTGTGTCCTTCCATGTTCGTGACGATCACAGATCACGACGACTAAGTCCCAGAATTGATTTAGTATCACATCACTTTTCCCTCGCGTGTAATATCTGTTCCGTTGTCTGACTAAACGATAAATGTTGTATCACTTTTCTTCAGAACTTTGACTAATACTCGAAAAACCTTAAAATTCCAGATCGCTCTGAAACAACCTAGTATCGGTCTATAAGCGCACAGCGACGTCTACAAGAGAGCGAATTAACATCTCCACTAAAGTTTTTCATTGTACTCGCATCAGACTTGCAGCTCGATACGGCTACATCTCTTTTCTTGGATAAATGTTATCTCTGAGCACTTTATCTCGTCTGGATTTTAATCTTCATAAAGCATATATTTTGAATTCTTTATTTAGAGCAGGCCGCGGTTGCCGAGCGGTTCGAGGCGCTTCAGTCCGGAACCGCGTGACTGCTACGGTCGTAGGTTCGAATCCTGCCTCGGTCATGGATGTGTGTGTTGTCCTTAGGTTAGTTAGGTTTAAGTAGTTCTGTGCTCTAGGGGACTGATGACCTCAGATGTTGAGTCCCATAGTGCTCAGAGCCATTTGAAGCATTTACTTAGAGTGTCATGATTCGTAGATTAAGTTATGATTTGATGGTCTTTCATTTAGTTCTTTCCGTGGAACAGATGTTGTTAGTTCCTTAGTACTTCTGCTGGTCAAACGTCTAGTAGTGTTCATATTTTGCTGCTAGTAGCTACCGTCAAGGTCAGGATAACTAATTTTTATATCTTTTGCTGTCAAAAGGGATGTCATTAGGGGCTCTAATTTTGGGGTGTTATACCACGTAATCTTGATTTATTTAGTTTCATAATAGAAGAAAGATCTTCCATACGTCGATCGAAATATTGTAACACATTTGCAACCTCATTACGGAGACGTGGAAACTCTACTTGAGGAAAACAATGTAGACTCCCTAGACAGTTTTAACGTAAAATGATTTCTCTTTAAAACTGAAATTACATTGCAGATCAGTCAGGCTGCTTTCAATTGAAACGGAAAATGGGCTCGAAAATAGTTCAGGAATAGATGTAGGATTAGCAGTGTCTTCAAAACATTTGGAAAACTATCGTGGTATTTCTTTCAAGGCCACGATGAATTCTTCAAATCTCACGTTTCCTTTAATGCCAGTGAGCTTAGGTAACAGGACCACGTGTGTCACAATTTGCCCCTTCTACAATGAGATTTTCTTTTAAAATGCGTCCCCATCATATCAAAAATAAACTGTTTCTCATCTTACAATGATTTACTATGAGTAGTATACATTACAAGTCCACTTAAAACGCGAGTTCTGAAGTCCCTTCTGGATCTTCTAATTTTCCTTCTTGCAATCTAATTTTCTTTCATAAATTCAACATAGCGGATTTTAGTCGAAAAATCGTTCCAGAGGTGTCCCTTGACTCAACCAACGTATTTCAGAATTATATATATAATCTCAATACTCTTCGTTAGTTCCATCGAAAACTGTTGCAACTGACAATGGAATAACACGTGCATCTTAACAGTTTTGCTATTCGTACAGTGAATTTCTTCACATGCTCTATGTCCGCAAATTTGGCACAAAAAGTTTGTTCCCACACAGAACAGTAATTCCCATCTGTCAAACACTGTGATTTTTTGCCCTTTTATTGTAAGCTAAATCTTTAAATTCATTCTGCATGGTATCGTAATATCGTTTCATAGCAAATTTTTAGTAGCCGTCTTTTATACGACTGCATACTAAAGACTTATAATTCTCAACCTTTTCTTGTCATTTCCATCATTTTAAAGGTTTGTGACGATACGTAGCTAAATTTTCTTTTTTGTGTGTGAACAGCCACTGGACCTGTGAAAGCCCTTCATACCTTCTGTCGAAATGAGGAGAGTTGTGCCGGCAGAAAAATGCCACACCACAATACCAAATGAAATGTCACTCTGTACCGGGTGTTTCAGAGACGGACTCAGAAAAGCCGAGACAGGCCAAGACCCGGTCTACACGTGGCCAGCACGTCCAGCTCACGTGCAGTCTGGCACGCTGTGATGGGCCCTGGCTTGAGTGATAGGCTAACAGAGATTTCACTGAGTGTGTAAGTAATTTCGTGCGGATTTACCTGTTGCACACGTATTTTGTATCCAAACTGCTGGCCTTCTAACATGCAACACGGGGAAGAACAGCAAATAACGAAATCTTAGCTATTGTGTGTACAGGGCTATTACAAATGATTGAAGCGATTTCATAAATTCACTGTAGCTCCATTCATCGACATATGGTCACGACACACTACAGATACGTAGAAAAACTGATAAAGTTTTGTTCGGCTGAAGCCGCACTTCAGGTTTCTGCCGCCAGAGCGCTCGAGAGCGCAGTGAGACAAAATGGCGACAGGAGCCGAGAAAGCGTATGTCGTGCTTGAAATGCACTCACATCAGTCAGTCATAACAGTGCAACGACACTTCAGGACGAAGACCAACAAAGATCCACCAACTGCTAACTCCATTCGGCGAAGGTATGCGCAGTTTAAAGCTTCTGGATGCTTCTGTAAGGGGAAATCAACGGGTCGGCCTGCAGTGAGCGAAGAAACGGTTGAACGTGTGCAGGCAAGTTTCACGCGTAGCCCGCGGAAGTCGACGAATAAAGCAAGCAGGGAGCTAAACGTACCACAGCCGACGGTTTGGAAAATCTTACGGAAAAGGCTAAAGCAGAAGCCTTACCGTTTACAATTGCTACAAGCCCTGACACCAGATGACAAAGTCAAACGCTTTGAATTTTCGGCGCGGTTGCAACAGCTCATGGAAGAGGATGCGTTCAGTGCGAAACTTGTTTTCAGTGATGAAGCAACATTTTTTCTTAATGGTGAAGTGAACAGACACAATGTGTGAATCTGGGCAGTAGAGAATCCTCATGCATTCGTGCAGCAAATTCGCAATTCACCAAAAGTTAACGTGTTTTGTGCAATCTAATGGTTTAAAGTTTACGGCCCCTTTTTCTTCTGCGAAAAAAACGTTACAGGACACGTGTATCTGGACATGCTGGAAAATTGGCTCATGCCACAACTGGAGACCGACAGCGCCGACTTCATCTTTCAACAGGATGGTGCTCCACTGCACTTCCATCATGATGTTCGGCATTTCTTAAACAGGAGATTGGAAAACCGATGGATCGGTTGTGTTGGAGATCACGATCAGCAATTCGTGTCATGGCCTCCACGCTCTCCCGACTTAACCCCATGCGATTTCTTTCTGTGGGGTTATGTGAAAGATTCAGTGTTTAAACCTCCTCTAACAAGAAACGTGCCAGAACTGCGAGCTCGCATCAACGATGCTTTCGAACTCCTTGATGGGGACATGCTGCGCAGAGTGTAGGAGGAACTTGATTATCGGCTTGATGTCTGCCGAATCACTAAAGGGGCACATATCGAACATTTGTGAATGCCTAAAAAAACGTTTTGAGTTTTTGTATGTGTGTGCAAAGCATTGTGAAAATATCTCAAATAATAAAGTTATTGTAGAGCTGTGAAATCGCTTCAATCATTTGTAATAACCCTGTATATTGTACAGCAGAAAGAATGTATTTCTAAATTTGTATGTGGGTATAAAGAAACGGAAATTCATAGACACAGCTGACACCTCTGGCAGAAGCATACGCTCAGTCAGAGTGGGCATTGAGTCGAACTAAGTTTGGATGATAAATATGAGTACGTCACTTTGCGTTGTTCTAACTCTACCAACAGACATCATCTATCGTAGTGTCTGGCAAGTGGTGGCGTGACAGTCGCTTGGCAGACCATCGTCAGATGTTCTCAGTCGGCAAGGAGCTGGGAGAATGCACTGGTCAGGGCAACAGTCCAACGCCAACTGTAGAGGTACGAGGGTGAGTCCAATTAAAACCTTAAATTTGTAATAACAAATCGAAATTTCGCGCCGTTATCCTGTAAGTGGTAAAAACAGCGTGCAGAATGGCCTGTAGGTGGCAGCGTAGTGCAGATACACACATACCGTCGCAGTATCAGTATAAAGATGGCCGCCCCACTTGCAGCTTGCACCAGGGAAGAACAGCGTTCTGTTATTCGGTTTTTGTGTAGTGAAGGTGTGAAACCCATTGAAATTAAATCGACAAATGAAGGTTCAGTACGGTGATGCATGTTTGTCACAGCAGCAAGTCTACGAATGGAGTAGGAAGATCGCAGATGGTGTGACTTCAGTGGAAGATGCTCCTCGTCCAGGTCAGGCACAACGAATTGTGACTCCACAGAACATTGCAGCAATTGAAGCCATAGTGAAGGAAAACCGTCGAGTGACACTGAATGACATTGCGGCATGTTTACAAATTAGTCATGGGTCAGCACACCACATTGTGCACGATGTGCTCCAGTTTCACAAAGTGTCCGCAAGATGGGTGCCATGGCAGCTGACTCCTGAAATGAGAGAACGATGTGTTGATGCTTGCAAAGAACTTCTTCGGCGCTCTGAACGAGAAGATGATAGCTTCCCTGCAAGAACCGTTACTGAGGACGAAACTAGGTTCACTTCCACCAACCGGAAACGAAGAGAGCGAGCAAGGAATGGCGCCATTTCTAATCACCAAGTGACTTCCATATGTTTGGACCACTCAAAGACGGTACGCCACGCGGTGCATCAGTGGTTGCGCGGACTACCAAAGGAATCTATGCACTATACACTTTGTAAGCGCTGGAGGACCTGCATTGGGCGTGGGGGAGATTATGTTGAAAAGTGATACAGCTTTGTACCACTTCTGCACAATAAATAATATTTAAAAAATATTTAAGGTTTTCATTTGACTCACCCTCGTACATCAGGCCAAAATGGCCAGCATCTAGTCTTGCATTATCACGTTTAAAGATGGCATCGTGGACTCCTCGGAAATAGGGCACAGTCACCGGCGTGAACTCGTCTCAAGTGTAGCGGCTGCTGTCCAAATTACCAACTATGCGAACCAGAGGTGATCACGTGCACCGTATCATCATCAGTGGTGCTGAGCTCGTGTGACGAATGAATTCTGACAACGTTCTATGTAGTCTGTTAAAAGGATGTATGAATATCGATGATCAGCATCTGACTAAACCCAAGTATAGTCCACCAGACACTAATACATGTACTGGACAACGGTACAATCTATCATACTTTGGAGATGTTGTGGTGTGGTTCAGTTAATAAGCAACCTCTGTAGGCTACTAACAGCCAATACATATACTTATGCACTGACGTGACAGAAGTCGTGGGATACCACCAAATACCGTGTCAGACCTCCTTTTGCCCACTCCAGTGCAGCAAATCGACATGGCATGGACTCAACAAATCTTTGGAGGGCCCTGCTGAAATACTGAACCATGCTGCCTGTATAGCCATCCATAATTGTGAAAATTTCACCGGTGTAGGATTTTATGCACAAACTGACCTGGTTATGTCCCATAAGAGTTCTGTGGGATTCCTGTCAGGCGATCTGGGTGGCCAAATCATTCTCTCTAATTGTCAAATGTTATTCAAACCAATTGCGAACAATTGTGGCCCAGTGACATGTCATATTGTCATCCATAAAAAAATCCACCGTTGTTTTGAAACATGAAGTCCATGTAGAGCTGCAAGACGTCTCTATGTGGCTGAACATAACCATTTCCAGTCAATGATCGCTGCAGTTGGACCAGAGGTCGCAGTGCATTCCACATAAACACTGCCCACACCATTCTGGAGCAACCCCTTGCTTGCACAGTGCCTTTTTAACAACTTGGATCCATGGCTTCGCGGGGTCTGAGCCACACTCTAACCCTACCATCAGCTCTTACCAACTGAAGTAGGGTCTCATTTGACCAGACCACGGTTTTCCAGTCGTCTAGGGTCCAACAGCAGAGTTGCTGCAGGCGATGTCGTTCTGATACTAAAGGCACTCTGGTCTGTCATCCGCAGCCGTAGCCCACTAACGCCAGATTTCGCCCCACTGTCCTAATGGAAACGTTCGTCGTACGTCTCCTACGGTCGCAGGTTCGGATCCCGCCTCGGGCATGGATGTGTGTGATATCCTTAGGTTAGTTAGGTTTAAGTAGTTCTAAGTTCTAGGGGACTGATGACATCAGATGTTAAGTCCCATAGTGCTCAGAGCCATTTGAACCATTTTGTGCGTCCCGCATTGGTTTCTGCGGTTATTTCGGACAATATTGCTTGTCTGTTAGCATTGACAAATCCACGCAAACGCTGCTGCTCTCGGTCGTTAAGTGAAGGATGTTGGTCAGTGCGTTGTCCATGGTGAGAGGTAATGCTTGAAATTTGGTATCCTCCACACACTCTTGACGCTGTGGATCTCAGGATACAGAATTTTCTTATGATTTCCGAAATGTAATATCCTGTCCGTCTAGCTCCAATTACTATTCCGCGTTCAGAGTCTGTTAATTCGCGTCGTGCGGTCATAATCATGTCTTAAGCCTCTTGTCATTGATCACCTGAGTACAAATTACAGATCCGCCAATGCACTGCTCTTTTATTCCTTGTGTACGCGTCACTGCCGCCACCTGCCTGTGTGCACATCGCTATCTCACGACTTTTATCACCTCTCTGTACATGAGAATAAAAAAAAATCAACAATACAATTACTCGTACTGAGACTGACAGTGCCACATCGCCTAAAAAGATAAGAATCAGCAGCCGCAGCTTCGTCGCTCGGCGGCTTGAAGAACGGCTGAATGAACAGTTTTCAACGTTCGTTCGTCACGGATTCTCCACGCACGGATACGTTTATCGTGATGCGCTATGCGAAAACGGAATTCATCTGAAAAGAGCAGGTTCTACTTCCAGCGTGGTCTGTGAGCGCGGCGCTGTTGGCCAACTTCTCTCTGCTACAGGGTCAGGGGGCGCTGTAACTAAGTTCGCTGAGGTGACAGTCATGTGGGGCTCCATATGGCCCGGTTTCCGCATAGGGTACTGGGATTCAGACGGTGTTTCGACTGTGCTGAGACTGTGTCATGAAGCATGGGATCGCGACTGAGTTACTCCTATTCATTTTGCGTAGGCTTCAAATACCTCGTTTCCATATAGCCGACTGTGTCGCTATCTTGTCCATGCCGTGCGCCTTTTGTGCTTTAGGCTATCCGCCGGGTGAGCGTTTCCGCGACAGATGAGATGTGCGCAGCGGGAACACAGTACGTCATGTGTAAACTCTTGTCACCTGTCTCTATCTATGTCACCTGTCGGCGATCGTCCGGTGTTCGGCTCTTTCCGGCTTTGTCCGAAGTGCTACGAATCTCTCTCGAACGCACGTGTTCTCTCTGACGTCACACTAGGCTCTGCGTGTTTCCCGTAAATGTGGACGAGGAGATTGTAATATTTGTTCATCAGCATCGAGAAATTTATGATTTGTGGCATAGAGATTACGACAATACACTTGTCAAAGACAATGTGTGGAGGGACATCAGTGAGAAGCTTAACAAATCCAGTAGCCATAGGTTTTGTATTCCTGTTCGTGTTAGCTACAATTTTGCTTACTTGTAGGTGATGAACGCGGAAGCAAACGGGCGCTCATATGGTCGTATTTTCTTTGAGCTCGTGCTGGACGCAAAACCAGGTTGCAAGAAATCGAGACTGGAATTATTCAATTTTTGAGGCCCTTTCTTCAAAACCGTGAGGCTTTTACCAACGTTTAGAGTTCCCTCCATGTTGTTGTAAATGGAGAAGAAAATGAGGATAATGAGCTAGCTCCATCCTCGGTAGGTCGCAGTACTTCCTCTGATGTAAGTTTTCTAACTTTAAGGTGTGCTGGCCAGTTAAACAGAAGCCAAGTGTCTTCGCCATTGCGTGGAATGTTAATGACAATACGGAACCAGCATTGACAGATTATGTAAGATCCAGGAGTGGGCCCCGGAAAACGCCCCAAGCGCTAGAGAAGAAAAGAAAATTAATGACATTTTAAAGATATAGCAGATGTAATGATGTTTTCCGATCTCGCTTGAAATTCTTCCTCTTCTCCTCTTGCTCTGAATAGAGGGTGAACCCACTAATGTTTCTTTCTTTCCCGTTTTTGTTTTCCCGAGAGGCACAACAACATTCTCGTCTATTTGCTTCATTAGTGGCTGAAAACAGCTCGCACAGGTATATTATGTGGGAATGCACGCGACGCGACACAGCAGGGACACAGTCGAAGCACAGTCGGACCCAACTGCGATCGCTGGCCTCAACCGTGTGATACCAGGGCGTTCACGCTATGGCAGACAACGTCACAAGTTTCTTAAGGCCTTGGTCAGAGCAGAAATTCCCTAACCATCTGTGACGGACATGTTTCAACAGCTGTTCACAACGGACTAGATCTGTATTTCCCGGTTTCTGCAAGAAGTAGGCACCCAGTTAAGTCAGACACAAAGAATCCGAGGCGTGAATTTGTGATACAGGGCTGTGCGGAGTGTGTGACTGCACAAAGTGCACCATGAAGTTTATCTGGAATTAATGTAATTTCTAATTCTGTTCTGTATCTATGATATACAAAATCTGAAGTTACTCACTTCACTGGCTAAATGGTTAACGCCAAAGGCCAATAAATAAATAAAAAAGAAAGTACAGTGGAAACTGACCCCATGTCGTCGCACTGTCCCTGTGGATACTTCTGCAGACCAGCACATTTTCTGACTCAAGGGTACATCATGTGGTTGTAGTATCCTGCACGGCCGAACGGTGTGTGTCCTTTCACGGGCTAGTCGCGTAGGGTCGCCGAGATCGCTCATGGTACTGAATATGGCTCACCAGAACTCATAAAATTCCGTGTTCATGTGACATTCATGAGAGCCCGATCAACGCGAGCAGTAATATTGCGGGACTATAAACTGCCATTAAGAATGATAGCTGTCCTGCCACTGTAATTCTAGAGCTGCTGGACTTTTTCTGCCTCTTAGACGAGGCATGAATCGATGTTTTTGATGTGGTAGGAAGCGGCTGAGGTGACTGGTAAGGTGTTTAGCATATTAAATCCAAAGATATAATTCAGTACCCTTAAACACATTAGTTAAAGTGCACGTGACCCGAAAAAATACAGGATTAATCAACATGGAAATTTTAAAATAATTACTATATTACTGTTATCAATATTGAAATCTTAGTAGCAATTGTTATATAACTCATTAGCCAAAAGGTTAAATACAGTGACAAGGTAGAGATTCAAGAAATCAATTTTTCTCCAACACTCACGGTCGTACGACTGTCTCTAGATCGATTGACCTTTGACAAGTTCTTTAACAAGTTTTAAATAAGATACCACGACAATTAATCATATTCCGATAAAGCTAATAGAAAAACAAGTCGGCATAACGCAGCTACACCGCCGCTGCCAAGGCCCCAGGGATGCATCAAAAGTATGACAGTAACAAAACAAAAACTTTAAGTAATTCATCTAAGAGGTAATAATGTTCTAGACATGTATAACAAGTAACGGTTAACTGTTTTAACGGCCAGCGGTCCGTTTCAGAACCGGAAGAAATAACTTCCAGCACATAACCATCGCTAAGAAAATTTTTTAATTTATTTACGTAATGTAAACGTAAACAGGACAGCTTTATACGTGATACAAGTTACTTCAGTCAATCACTGCAATAGAAGGGTAGCAGTCCATAATAGCCACTTATAACGGCCTAAGGGCCCTTTGTACAAGGAGGTACACAATGTATGAGTGAGCTATATCTGTTTACACTGTTTAAGAGGAACAGTACGGAATTTTAATTTTTGGAGGCACCGACTAAACTGGTCATAACACTGGTTACCTCAAGCAGAAAGATATCATAGCCTATAATCAGTCACGTAACCGCTTACCCGCGGTAACGGCCAACTGCCAGTTTTAAGTTAACTGTAAATAACAACAGGATCGGTTACAGCCATAAAGCAATAGATTACCGCTAATGGCACGGTCAGTAAAATTTCAGTAGATTGACAGCGCCAACACAAGATCAAGAAATTTGAGACGCTATTTACAGTCCATAACTTTTGAAATGAAAGGGGCACAGTAGTACGTGAACAAGTAAAGTGGGAAAAAACTTGCCTCAATGTAAGCAAGTAATAGCGTCGAGAGAAAACACATTTAGTAACAGTATGGCGCCTGGGTATGAAAACACAGACCCTGAGAGTCACAAATTTGAGAACCAGTTATAATGTACTTTAAAACCTACATAAGGTCTATCCTAAAGAGGCAAGATTAAATAACAGTCACCTTTTGAGATAGCGACAGTCACATCGGATAAACAGTCACAAACGTACAGTCAACAAGGCCACTCGTGTAAGTGGTCCACTGTGTTGTGGTCTTCAGTCCTGTGACTGCTTTGATGCAGCTCTCCATGCTACTCTATCCTGTGCAAGCTGCTTCATCTCCCAGTACCTACTGCAGCCTACATCCTTCTGAATCTGCTTAGTGTATTCATCTCTTGGTCTCCCTCTACGATTTTTACCTTCCACGCTGCCCTCCAATACTAAACTGGTGATCCTTTGATGCCTCACAACATGTCCTACCAACCGATCCCTTCTTCTAGTCAAGTTGTGCCACAAACTCCTCTTCTTCCCAATTCTATTCAATACCTCCTCATTAGTTATGTGATCTACCCATCTAATCTTCAGCATTCTTCTGGAGCACCACATTTCGAAAGCTTCTATTCTCTTCTTGTCCAAACTATTTATCTTCCATGTTTCACTGCCATACATGGCTACACTCCATACAAATACTATCAGAAACGACTTCCTCACACTTAACTCTATACTCGATGTTAACAAATTTCTCTTCTTCAGAAACGCTTTCCTTGCCATTGCCAGTCTACATTTTATATTCTCTCTAATTCGACCACCATCAGTTATTTTTCTCCCCAAATAGCAAAACTCCTTTACTACTTTGTCTCATATCCTAATCTAATTCCCTCAGCATAACCCGAGTTAACTCGACTACATTCCATTATCACCGTTTCGCTTTTGTTAATATTCATCTTATATCCTCCTTTCAAGACACTGTCCATTCCGTACAACTGCTCTTCCAAGTCTGTCTTTGACAGAATTACAATGTCATCGGCGAACCTTAAAGTTTTCTTTCTTCTCCATGGATTTACTCCGAATTTTTCTTTTGTTTCCTTTGCTGCTTGCTCAATATACAGATTGAATAACATCGGGGACAGGCTACAACTCTGTCTCACTCCCTTCCCAACCACTGCTTCCCTTGTTAAAGTCAGTGGTCTGACTACAAATTGTGCCAATCAAGGTTTTCGTGGTTCAGAAACTCAGTCAAATGGCTCTGAGCACTATGAGACTTAACATCTATGGGCATCAGTCCCCTAGAACTTAGAACTACTTAAACCTAACTAACCTAAGGACAGCACACAACACCCAGCCATCACGAGGCAGAGAAAATCCCTGACCCGCCGGGAATCGAACCCGGGAACCCGGGCGTGGGAAGCGAGAACGCTACCGCACGACCACGAGATGCGGGCTCAGAAACTCAGTGCCGTGGTTGTCTGGAACTTGTGAAACGAATTAAGCCCCAGCCGTATAATCCCCATACAAATAGGCACACAGTATAACTTATCGCTACGATTATGAGCATATTATGACAGCAAAACCATTGAATAAATCTTGGAATGCCAGTAAGGGCTACGCACCTTCTGTGTTCAATATACACAGTAATGACACCTGGTGAACAGAATATTGAGTCATTAGAGATCGAGTAAATCCACAGGTCTGTCATTCACCCGAAAGTGCAGTCATGATCGAATTCACGGTGCGTCTGGTCAACGAACCTTAATTCAATCTTGACAGCGATAACAGCCCCCGAAGTTCCCAGTCTTGGCTGCAGCAGTCGGCACCGCACAGCTGAATGGATGAACATCCACTGCCACGGGCTTACACTCGCGGTCAAGCGCGCCACCGCAGCTGCATACACTCACAGCGTACCTCCGATCTAGAGAGCCTGTACACGGAGAGAGTGGCCATAGGTGAAGTTGCTCGTGAGTGGTTGATTAGCTTTGGCGCCATTTTTCTGCCAAACGTCTCTCGCACTTCCTATGTTCGCCGTGCTTTTGAGTTGAATTGAAGTTCAGAGGACTTTTGGAAACAATTAAAAGGTATTTGAATTATTGAGAGACTTGTTATGCGTTGTGCATACATGTTCGATTTAGTTGTATATCGTTTTTAGTACGTAATTAGCGTTTGCGATCTTAAATACGAGTTGAAATAATGAAGAGTTTTGTGATTACTTTAACAGTTCGTGCATACTGGTAGCATCACAAGCTTTTCTGAAGCCAGTATCTGACAGTCCTTGCTGGAAACGGAAAGTTCCTGTAATTGTTGTGCATTCTCATTCGACTTTATAGCGTCAAACTTTATTTCGTTCCGAATCAGAACACTAGGCATTATTTTGGTTTCAGTATTATTGCCTGACTGTTGACGCAGGCAAGTTGTAAGCACGTTTTCCGCAGTTGTCGTGGTTGCTAAAACATTATTCGTAGTAAATAATTGTAGGTACTCTTGAAGACAGTTTTTAATAAGCCTACTTACTGTGGGGTAGAAGGGATACGGTAGTTTTCTTGTTATATTTGGTCGTTATTACAGTAGCCTACATTTAACATTACCTGATTTTTGTAATCTTTTTCGTTTGTTATCTACAAGAGGTATTTAAAGAAAGTCGTAAGCAGTTGTTTACCTGTGACATGCAAAAAGTTTGAAGACGTAATAAGAAGTACTAATACATCTCACACTTTTTTGCATGTCACAGGTAAACAACTGCTCACGACTTTCATTCATCTGACGTTATACAGGTACGTTAAATGGTTCAAATGGCTCTGAGCACTATGGGACTCAACATCTTAGGTCGTAAGTCCCCTAGAACTTAGAACTACTTAAACCTAACTAACCTAAGGACATCACACATACCCATGCCCGAGGCAGGATTCGAACCTGCGACCGTAGCAGTCCCGCGGTTCCGGACTGCAGCGCCAGAACCGCTAGACCACCGCGGCCGGCGGTACGTTAAATCTTTAGCGTTATGCACTTCCTATACAAAACAAATGCTATACACTACATTTTCTTTATTTACGTTACTTTCATTGCAATATGTCTAGTAAACGAACTTTAAAAGAGATAAATGCAAGTAACGAATAATTTTTACAGCCATTGTATCAAATTGTCCTGTGCTGTACGTAGTAGGCTACTATGAGTATATTATAGCTGTAAAGAAAGGCATTTAACGAATGATTTCGCCATATTGTCTTGTGCTTTTGATTCGGTGAGTGTGTACTCCACTACTGGCCATTCAAAAGACCCGCCCGCAGTTTGGCAGAAAAATTGCCGCCGTATCGTCCGGTTGGCCACTCTCTCCCTATACAGGCTCTCTACTCCGATCCAACTCTACCTGCCCTCTGTCGGTCCGTGCAACCAAACTTAAAATCTCTTTTTTCCGCCAACTGACCTCTCACGAACGGCCATCCACCACAGATATTCCAGCCTGCCACTATATTGATACAAACCTCCAAAGACCTCGATATTGCTGGCGTACGGCACACTTCTTACAAACAACAAACATTCAAACACGATTTCTGAATGAGAAACCCGCAATCTTTCTCTGTCAACACAAAATCTAGAGGGCATTAGTTTTACCCACGTTGTGCTGCTGTGTTAAGTGGTACAAGCATACAGTACACTTCATGTCATTTCGACTTTTCTTGCACGCTATCTTCATGTTGTTGCGATTTTAAAGAGCAGCTGAGTACGATGGATATCGCATCATGGATCCACAACGAGGATGCACCATACCATACAGATAAATAAGAAACGTTTGAAGACAGATGTTTGGAAACTGAAAACTGGTCGCGATTCACCTTCGTGTACAGATCTAAACGAGATTAACATTTTAACTTAAATACGTTCATATTATGTAGCCTGTTTTTGTGTAATTGTGCGAAATGCAACGTACATCTATTTGTAACATTTTTCGTAGATACTACACTTAACATAAGCAATATGTTTCCGTATATCTGTATACAGAACAAAAGTGTTTCTCTATATTTGTATAAAAACAAAAACACTACAAGAAATGTTTAAATAAGCGAGGAGGAGATGATTAAGGCGGACAGGAGAGAACATAAATCGCAATGATAGATTAAGTAGCCCAGTTAGTGAGGCGATCATGAATATTGTGGGTATTCAATCTCCTTGACTTCCACTCAGAGTTATAAGCGTATCTGTTTTTTTTTTTTTCGGTCTGTTGAATGGAACCAAAGCTCTAATGAGTACAGATTATGGATTGAGAGTAAAAAAAAAAAAAAAAAAAAAAAAAAGGAGAAGCAGCAGAAATGAGAATAGCGAGAAGATAAACATCAGAACTGGTGATCACGAAGTAGACGAATTTAAGAATTCTGCTACCTGGGGAACAAAATAACCCATGACGGACGAAGTAAACAGGGCACAGAAAGCAGACTGGCACAGGTGAAGAGGGAATTCCTGGCAAAGAGAAGTCTACTAGTATCAAACATAGGTCTCAATTTAAGGAGTACATTTCTGAGACTATACGTTTGGAGCACCGCATTGTATGGTAGTCATTCATGGACAGTGGGAAAACCAGAACAGAAGAGAATCGAAGCGTTTGAGATGTAGTGCCACAGAAGAATGTTGAAAATTAGGTGGACTGATAAGGTAAGGACTAGAGATTCTCGGCAAAATCACTGAAGAAAGGAACGTCTGGGCAACAGTGACGAATAGAAGGGGGCAGAATAAGAGGGCATGTTTAAGGCATCAAGGGATAACATCTGTGGCACTAGAAGGAGCTGTAGAGGGTAAAAATTGTAAGAGAACACAGAGATCGAAATGCATCCAACAAATAATTGAGGACGTAGCGTGCATCTCACACTGAGTTTTGTGAAACGAAGAGATTGCCACAAGGAAGGAATTCGTGACGGACCGCATAAAAGCAGTCAAATCACTGATGACTTAAAAGAAAGCAAGAAAGAAAAGAAAAGCTATACTAGGAGCAAATGACTTCTACGCCGAGGCACTCATAGGTATGCCCCGAAACGAACACATCTCTCAGCCTAGTACGATAGGTCACATCCGTCAAATGAAACGGAAGTCAGCCTGTGACGACCCTGAGATCACAAGACCTTTAGGTTTCCGTTATGTGTGAAAGAAGGGGGAAGAGACACAAAGACCGAGAGAGAGAGCGAGAGAGAGAGAGAGAGAGCGAGAGAGAGAGAGAGAGAGAGAGGGAGGGAGGGAGGGAGAGGGGGGGGTTTGGGGGGGGGAGGGAGAGGGGGGGTTTGGGGGGGGAGGGGGGGGAGCAGCTTTGTACACGTGTCAGTGCTTTCTACTATACAACACTTGTGACGTTGTATATCGTCATATTCGCTTCCACGAAATACAAGTCAGCGGGATGACTCATTCATTTCTCGCAACTAAGAGGCACCTTAGACCTCGCTTTCAGGGACGGAACCGCTCGGCTTTGACTCAGAAGCTGCCACACAGCACACAGGTGCTTCTTAGAAGTTCTTGTGCACAAACTTCCACCAATCACAAAATTGGGTTTTGTGACGGAATAGACTCACTGAGTTGTATACACACATAAAGCTTCAGGAGTAAGTCCGCTTTCGGTTATATCGCTGCGCTCAGCGCAAAAGACGGATGCAGACTCATAGAAGTGAGAAGCATGACACTGTAGCGAAGAACTTTACTGCGCCCAGACAAAACTAACTATGACTCAGTTTTATTGCGACGTTTATACGGCGTATCGTTAATCCATTTAGAACCCCTGCCACACACGGCATACGATCTAGCTCACCTTCTGCACAGCTCCGATCGGACGCATCAGTGTAGGTAAGAAATATCCTTGTAGCTTGAGAGGCACCCACATGCCTTGCTCATACTGTGGCATCAAGCAGTCAGGCCTGCAAGATGAGTGGTCTGCCAAGCGAGTGGATTTATTCTTATTTCTCGCAAAAACATCAATGACTGATTATGAGCTCCAGTACCCACACTTAAGCTACAAATTATTCTCCTGTTTGAATATTACGCAACGGAAACGGATAATGCACATCTGACTATTGGGAATTTATACAACTCTGATTGTTCACTACGCTCTGGCAATACCACATTTTCTTTCTTACCCAACGTCTTTGACCAAAACGTGGCCATCGCACTGACTACGAATGGCGCACACATTATTAATTCTGGGTATCATGACTACACACTGTTCGAAGAACAAGGCCACCAATCTTTTTCTTTTCACTATCTTTTTTATTCCGATAAATTCTATTATGATTCAAAGATAATTTAAACACACCATTACATTTTATACAACAATAATTACACATGAGAAACTCCACTCAGTGGGAATGGCTTTACATTGGTGATTCTCTATCTTATGGTCTCGTAATTATCTAACGCTACAGTGCACTTTCTGGATAGGATGGTGGATCTTTTGCTGTATCTCACACTTCGACTCTCACACCCATCATCACGAAAATTTCCTCCAGACCAAGCGGTACAAAAAGGAACATGCATAACCCACTGCCTCTGAACCTATCTTGCTACTCTCCCATACAAACCACGCATAATTAAATTACGTGAAATACATCACACTGGCGACATAGAATACAATCACAAAGATTAGGTTAGGATCACTTCACTTTCAGCTTCCCCACTTCAATCAGTATTCATCCCAGTTTCACACGACACTGCCCCACTTCGTAACTTTTCTTTCCTACTACGAACCCTGCAGGATATATGCAGGTCTTCCTGTGCAATGCAAGCCAAGTGGCGTTGCTGGATAGGCGGCTGACTCATCTTGCTTCTCTCTCAGAGTATTAGAGTTTGAATCCAGCGTCACACGGAAACATAACACGCAAAGTAATATTAAGAACATATTCGTCACACACGCGAGTCCTCAACTGATACCATGGACAAGTACTTCTCTTTATCCTTTGTCTCATACACAGATTGAGACTCACACAGTACTCACCACACGGAAGTACTCGTCTCTAATTTCAAGTCCTGCACACGCTATTTCTTAAATATTTCCAACTTATAGTACACACACCATTAATTCAGCTTAACTTTAGCACTCGGAAGTATTTCAACATAGTACTAGCACTCGCAAGTATTTCAACTTATTGCTACACGTGGTTTCATTGTGACCGTTGGTCACTTCCGAAGTTTACTACGATCCCCTTAATGTTACTTGCCTGTCATTTAATTTTCCTCCCCCCCCCCCCCAAAAAGGTCCTGAAATAGAGATATTATTATTCCAAGCTACTCTTTAGTATTTCACATCCATACCATTCTCTCAACTCTTTTGTCTTTACGGAGCACACCTAAGACAGGTCTTACCAACACAAGATCCAGCGCCAGAGTGCTGAAACATGGCCGTTCTTCAGGTCATTTCGCACCTCCACCGAGGTGGGGGAACCACAGTGGTCAGCCACATTTCAGGCGCTCAAAGCTCAGGTAAATTTCATCTCTTTGGTTCCACCAAAGGTGACCAAAGGACCGTCTCAAAGATGATAATGTATCGCACATTCACTATCTGCAGTTAGCAGACGACCATACATTCATTCATTTCACAGATCTCACTAAATTGGATGTAGGGATTTATTTTGTGGGAGTGCAAATGTGATCAATTTGTTGTTGTTGTTATTGTGGTCTTCAGTCCTGAGACTGGTTTCATGCAGCTCTCCATGCTAATCTATCTTGTGCAAGCTTCTTCATCTCCCAGTACCTACTGCAACCTACATCCTTCTGAATCTGCTTAGTGTATTCATCTCTTGGTCTCCCTCTACGATTTTTACCCTCCACGCTACCCTCCAATGCTAAATTTGTGATCCCTTGATGCCTCAGGACATGTCCTACCAACCGATCCCTTCTTCTAGTCACGTTCTGCCACAAACTTCTCTTCTCCCCAATCCTATTCAATACCTCCTCATTAGTTACGTGATCTACCCACCTAATCTTCAACATTCTTCTGTAGCACCACAGTTCGAAAGCTTCTATTCTCTTCTTGTCCAAACTATTTATCGTCCATGTTTCACTTCCATACATGGCTACACTCCATACAAATATTTTCAGAAACGACTTCCAGACACTTAAATCTATACTCGATGTTAACAAATTTCTCTTCTTCACAAACGCTTTCCTTGCCATTGCCAGTCTACATTTTATATCCTCTCCACTTCGACCATCATCAGTTATTTTTCTCCCCAAATAGCAAAACTCTTTTACTACTTTAAGTGTCTCATTTCCTAATCTAATTCCCTCAGCATCACCCGACTTAATTTGACTACATTCCATTATCCTTGCTTTTGTTGATTTTCATCTTATATCCTCTTTTCAAGACACTGTCCATTCCATTCAACTGCTCTTCCAAGTCCTTTGCTGTCTCTGACAGAATTACAATGTCATCGGCGAACCTCAAAGTTTTTATTTCTTCTCCATGGATTTACTCCGAATTTTTCTTTTGTTTCCTTTGCTGCTTGCTCAATATACAGATTGAATAACATCGGGGAGGCTACAACCCTGTCCCACTCCCTTCCCAACCACTGCTTCCCTTTCATGTCCCTCGACTCTTATAACTGCCATCTGGTATCTGTACAAATTGTAAATAGCCTTTCGGTCCCTGTATTTTA
The DNA here is from genome assembly GCF_023864275.1 of Schistocerca cancellata. NCBI lineage: Eukaryota > Metazoa > Arthropoda > Insecta > Orthoptera > Acrididae > Schistocerca > Schistocerca cancellata. Next base: position 432,870,152 of record NC_064632.1, read on the forward strand.
CCCCTGCCACCTTTAGAATTTGAAAGAGAGTATTCCAGTCAACATTGTCAAAAGCTTTCTCTAAGTCTACAAATGCTAGAAACGTAGGTTTGCTTTCCTTACTCTTTCTTCTAAGATAAGTCGTAAGGTTAGTATTGCCTCACGTGTTCCAACATTTCTACGGAATCCAAACTGATCTTCCCCGAGGTCGGCTTCTACCAGTTTTTCTATTCGTCTGTAAATAATTCGTGTTAGTATTTTGCAGCTGTGACTTATTAAACTGATAGTTCGGTAATTTTCACATCTGTCAACACCTGCTTTCTTTGGGATTGGAATTATTATATTCTTCTTGAAGTCTGAGGGTATTTCGCCTGTCTCGTACATCTTGCTCACCAGATGGTAGAGTTTTGTCAGGACTGGCTCTCCCAAGGCCGTCAGTAGTTCTAATGGAATGTTATCTACTCCTGGGGCCTTGTTTCGACTCAGGTCTTTCAGTGTTCTGTCAAACTCTTCACGCAGTATCGTATCTCCCATTTCATCTTCATCTACATCCTCTTCCATTTCCAGAATATTGTCCTCAAGTACATCGCCCTTGTATAGACCCTCTATATACTCCTTCCACCTTTCTGCTTTCCCTTCTTTGCTTAGGACTAGGTTTCCATCTGAGCTCTTGATATTCATACAAGTGGTTCTCTTTTCTCCAAAGGTTTGTTTAATTTTCCTGTAGGCAGTATCTATCTCTAGTGAACGCGTTATTGTGGCCAAGATAGACACGAAGCCCACAGCTACTACAGTAGTACAAGTTTAAATGCCAACTAGCGCTGCAGATGATGAAGAAATTGATGAAATGTATGATGAGATAAAAGAAATTATTCAGGTAGTGAAAGGAGACGAAAATTTAATAGTCATGGGTGACTGGAATTCGAGTGTAGGAAAAGGGAGGGAAGGAAGCCTCTACATCCTTGCATTTGTCCTCTAGCCATGCCTGCTTAGCCATTTTGCACTTCCTGTCGATCTCATTTTTGAGACGTTCGTATTCCTTTTTGTGTGCTTTATTTACTGCATTTTTATATTTTCTCCTTTCATCAATTAAATTAAATATTTCTTCTGTTATCCAAGGACTTCTACTAGCCCTCGTCTTTTTACCTACTTGATCCTCTGCTGCCTTCACTACTTCATCCCTCAGAGCTACGCATTCTTCTTCTACTATATTTCTTTCCCCCATTTGTGACAATTGTTCCCTTATGCGCTCCCTGAAATTCTGAACAACCTCTGGTTTAATCAGTTTGTCCAGGTCCCATCTCCTTAAATTCCCACCTTTCTGCAGTTTCTTCAGTTTTAATCTACAGTTCATAACCAATAGATTGTGGTCAGAGTCCACATCTGCCCCTGGAAATGTCTTACAATTTAATACCTGGTTCCTAAATCTCTGTCTTACCATTATATAATCTATCTGATACCTTTTAGTATCTCCAGGGTTCTTCCATGTGTACAACCTCCTTGTATGATTCTTGAACCAAGTGTTAGCTATGATTAATTTATGCTCTGTGCAAAATTCTACCAGACGGCTTCCTCTTTCATTTCTTTCCCCCAATCCATATTCACCTACTTTGTTTCCTTCCGTCCCTTTTCCTACACTCGAATTCCAGTCACCCATGACTATTAAATTTTCGTCTCCTTTCACTACCTGAATAATTTCTTTTATCTCATCATACATTTCATCAATTTCTTCATCATCTGCAGCGCTAGTTGGCATTTAAACTTGTACTACTGTAGTAGCTGTGGGCTTCGTGTCTATCTTGGCCACAATAACGCGTTCACTATGCTGTTTGTAGTAGCTTAACCGCACTCCTATTTTTTATTCATTATTAAACCTACTCCTGCATTATCCCTATATGATTTTGTATTTGTAACCCTGTATTCACCTGACCAGAAGTCTTGTTCCTCCTACCACCGAACTTCACTCACTATATATAACTTTAACCTATCCATTTCCCTTTTTAAATTTTCTAACCTACCTGCCCGATTAAGGGATCTGACATTCCACGCTCCGATCCGTAGAATGCCAGTTTTCTATCTTCTGACAACGACGTCCTCTTGAGTAGTCTCCGCCCGGAGATCCGAATGGGGGACTATTTTACCTCCTGAATATTTTACCCAAGAGGACACCATCATCATTTAACCATACGGTAAAGCTGCATGCCCTCGGGAAAAATTACGGCTGTAGTTTCCCCTTGCTTTCAGCCTTGCAACAGCAAGGCCGTTTTGGTTAATGTTACAAGGCCAGATCAGTCAATCATCCAGACTGTTGGCCCTGCAACTACTGAAAAGGCTGCTGCCCCTCTTCAGGAACCACACGTTTGTCTGGCCTCTCAACAGATACCCCTCCGTTGTGGTTGCACCTACGGTACGGCTATCTGTATCGGTGAGGCACGCAAGTCTCCCCACCAACGGCAAGGTCCATGGTTCATGGGGAGAGGGATCAATTAAATAAATAAATTGTCATTCTTTCCTACACTGGTATCCGGCTTCTGTGTATCAAGTGAAATTGAGTTATTATTACAAAAAATATGTTGTTCTGACAAGAATAATGAAGAATGTTGTACCTATTTTCAATGTCGGACGGTACTGTACCCTTTCAAGCTACTCACACTTTATGCAAGTGGCATTCAGTAGCAATGCGAGGGTACGATACTGCATTTTCCTTTTTTTCCCCCATTTCTATAGCTTTTGAAACCATCCTTTAGCGAGAGAAAATATAAACTACCTACAAAATTGTTACTTCAGTTTACATGAAAACTGCACATCAGAGAAAATCTGATTCAACTATTTTTCATGCCTCGTTCAGCCTTTCTTCTTGTTGTGGTCTTCAGTTTTATGCATCTCTCCACGCTAGTCTATTCTCTGGGAGCCACTTCATCTTTCCAGAAAAGTAAAATTCGAGGGCTGAAAAACAAGAGCATCCAGTAATTTACAAGACGTGGAAACTTCTGAAGGGATAGATGTTCTGTGTGTCTCTGAACGCCATTTAACAAAAGGGATGGAGAAGTTATGTATCAGGAATTATAGACTAGTACCGTTTTCATGTAGAGTTAACTTTAAAAAAGAAAGAGTTGCAAATATGTAAGAGTTGGACACAAAGTCAGAAATATTGAAACAAACAATTTTTTTGCGTTGATCAGAACCTAGAGGCATGTGCTTGTGAGCTGTTACCGCATAATACTTCTCTGGTAATTATAACAGTCTGCAGATCCAATCTAGAAAACTTTCAGCTACTTATGAGAAATCTAGATGCATTAGTGAGGTTTCTGTCAGAAGAAACAGTCAGTAGTTTGTGGAGATATCAATGCAAATTTGTCAAAATGACACAGGCATCATGTCGTATGGCCACATGGAAGAGATAAGACGAACGGTTTCTTTACACATTTCATCTCAAGTCCATGGTGTGTTCCCCTTTTTGGATGTCTTGATAAATAGACAAACGGATAGCACACTGGGTCACAGCGTAAGTTTGTACAGCACGGAATGCCGTTTCTGCTGCAGAGAGTGTAAGGTATCAGGCAAATCCAACACCTTCCATGAAAACCCTGACGTGATAAGCAAAGCCAGTAGTATGTCACATAGCTCCGAATAAATCGTGACATTAAATTAACCAAAGTAATACGAGTAACGAGTGAGCAAATGGAATACCACAGACTAACACAGAATGCCTAAATGCATGTCATACCTTCCCACCGTGAGACAGACGTAGTTCCGAGGGGAGAAACGAGAACAGAAGCCGAGAGCAGAACCAGGTTAGAAGGTCCTACGATAAGGGTCGGACACCCACGTCGCCAGCTAACCGCTAGGACCACCCCTGAGCCCATGTTAAAAGCTAGAGCCCTCCAGAAGAACAGTATAGATCTTACTATAACACTAAAAGGACCACACCAGCTGCAAGTTTTAGCGTGAGACTTTTTCGCGTCTCTGTTACGTTGCAAACTTTAAAAACATTGCCCCACCACTAAAAGTATAACGTTACTCATTGGATAGACAGAATTTTTGTAGGCGGAGCTTAAGGTTAACTTTGAGACCCTGATTGGTCAGATGAAAACCCAGCCAGATAGTTTTTTTAAACCAACTTCGATAAACTGTAGTAAGGAGAAGTTAGGAAGGAGAGTTGCTTCCGAGACGGCGAGGTGAGCGGAGCTGTGGTGTCCGCCGCCCCCTGACGAACACCGACAAGGTAATGAACACACGCGATGCCGCATAACAGCGCATAAAGCTTCACTCAGAACTGCAGAAATCTCATCTGTTACACCCCCTTTTTGCGTAATACTAGCGTTGATCGTCAATTAAAGCTCATGGTGTTCACATTTGCCACTTGAAGTAAAAATCTGAAACGCGATGATTTTTCTGTTATATAGTTATTGAGAAGCCACATCAGCCACTGTAATTTACGACAAGTTAGATAAGTAATTAAAGATAATTGAGGGTCACTGTAGAGCATTATGATAGTTTTCTCTTTTGTGAAACTTAATTTAAACCTAGATTATAGATGTGATATGGCATAGGTCATCCTTCGATCCATTGTAGAACTTGGAAACCCATTCAGGGAATATTCGTTCACATTTTTGTTGAACGCATTTGTTTTTACCACCCTGTATTAAAACATTTCTTTTATCAATAGTGAAATTTATAAACAATGTTTTGAGAGTAGAATAAAATTTCCAATGGTAAACTTAACTGATTTTTCGATGTTATTTTACCAGATAACTAAAAATAGGAAAGCCTTGAACCCCTTCCACTAAATTTAGTTAGTATTAAGATTCTTTTACAGGGAGTGCAGTGGAGCTGACGCTGAAATCATTAAGTATTTGGTTATATCATCGCTAGTCTCACTGAACTCTTCTGAACTCTACATGTCATGTGTGGTCTGGCGTCTTCTTACCAGCAACAGGTCCCAGGTTCAAACTAGTCAGCTCCCTAAAAAACACACTCAGAGCGTCGTTGCGCGAAAGTGGTAGGGAGACATGATATAGAACAAACAGATACCACGCAGAATGTTAGAAGTGTCACTGATGACATCATTGGATTTTCCAATCCCAACCACTCACCCCTCCCATTCCTCTTCCATTCCCCCCCTTACCCTCTCTGAGAAAGACTAATTGCCCTATGTATTGCAGGGATTCAAATTTTTGGCGGGAAATTCTAAACATTGGCGGTAAATTAAGAAAATAGCCCAACTACACTAGTGTGTTTCATGTGGGAGTAGGGCTGTTGTCCTATGTGTGAACTGGCAGAAAATTCAAAATGTTGCATTGCCATACTGGCTCACATGGAATACGAGCACCAGCTTAACTATGATGTAAGAATCTGTGGTGGATGACCTGGAACACAGGATGGCAAATAGGGAATACTGGCACAGCGCTATCACAATCCAGCTCAGACTTGTCGAGCTATTTATAACAGTGTGGAATTCTTGCATCCTTGCCTGGGGTCCATGCTGTCACAATCCTGCTCAGACCTGTTGTGCTGTTTATAGCAGTGTGGAATTCTGGCATACTTGCCCAGACATGAGATACTGGGAAGTGTTCTATGAATTTGTGCAGATCCAGCCCTGTGACATGTATTCCCTGGCTATCTCCACTCAGAGATAACTGCATACTGCTTCTGCTAGCTGGAACTCTCCACACACGGTGGAATTTAAACAAATGCCTTAAAGGGGAGCATAGGGAATGAGAGAGGCATGCTGGGATTGAGAAGCACCACAGACTTGCTCCAGCCAAGCCAACTCAGTGGAGAATGAGAGTGGAATGCTGGGACAGCTGGTGAGAAGCATCAATATTCTATAACCCACACATACAAACATACATACAAACGTTCTGGACGGAAATTGAGAATTAGGAGATGCACATTCGTCGTCCTGACACTTGTGTGCAGATTCAGGTACTGTTCTTATAAATTTCATTACAAAAATGTGTGTAGAGGAGCTGATGGTAATAACGTAACCAATCATCACTCGCTGTTTTTTCCCCTTTTTCGTCATTTCATTCCCCTAATGTTGGGGCAGGCTGGCAACAGGGATGTAGCTGCTCTTCACCCTACAGCTTTGAAAGTGACAGTTGTGTTTAAAAAAGGCGAGCTGCTCAGAGGCGAAGAGTTGCTGGAGATGATGCTGATTTGGTGTCTGCTTGGTGCAGCTCCAGGTAAGGGGAACAGGGAAGAAATTGCAAGAGCATGGTGGAGAGTTAAAATAAAGATGGGCATACAGAGCTAGCGTTGAAGCTGTGGAGAAAGAGAAAAGGTTGTTGGTGTGATTGTGAAAGGGGTGGTTACAGGAGGGATCTATAGTCCTTTGGGGTTGTAGCAGCTGTTCAAGGTTGCATGGGAAAAGAAGAAGTGGGAGTGGTTTTGGGAATATGTGGCAGTGACATTTAAAGAAAATACCAGGATGACCTGATAGAGGATATGTTAAAGCTCGAATAACTGGATGTTTTGAAGGACAGTGGTGATGAAGTGGATGGAGTAGGAGTAGGATGAAGGGAGTTATTTGTGTGGAATGGTGTATCATTAGGGCAGATTGGGATGGTCAGTTCAGGTTTGGTGGGAAGGTGTTTGGCTGTACAGTTATGAGTAATTGGGAGTGGATTGGTTGCAAGTTGCAAGTGTTGCAAATGACTGGGGACTGGAAACTGGGACTGCTACACGTCATTGGCATTGCAATAAGGGCATAAGGTAAATGATCATTGTAGATGAGACTTTTGTGACAATAGTAGACTTGGGGTTGGGATCAGGAAGGCTCAACTTCGTGTTTAAGGCAATAAATGAAGGCCCCATTCTGAAGGAGCTGATCAGTGGTTGAGCGATCTTCAGTAAAGATGTGAATGAGGAATGTAGGACCAGAATGGAGGTGAATTCGAAGGGATTTTCGGATTTGGGAGTCAGGATTGGAATTTAGGTCCCTCTCAACTGGCCCCACTGTGATCTCGAGGTCCTCCCCTTTGATCACAGCAGTAAGCATCAGAAGACAGTGGGGGAGGTTGGCGTGGTCTGGTTTGTGGTGGACTGGGTGGGAGAAGGGAGGCATTTGGACCAAAGGTGATGGAAGGTACCCATTGCAGAAGGTGGGTATGGAAATCAGGATCAGAAGGTTTTGATGAGTATGGAGACTTTGGGGGTACAAGTTGTGAGACGCCAAGATTTGGAAGGGACCTTTTTATTGTGAGGGGAAATGTTTTGGGATTGAGATTTCTGACATCAGGATGTGTTAGGATGAAGGAATGTGTTGGAGGAGTTGTGTGGTGAGGGATGGGAGTGGACTGCATAGGTTCTAGGTGTGGGGTATCTGTACTAGGTGTATTGCAGGCATTATCAGAGGAGATTCACAGTGGCGTGAGACAGGATTTAGTACAATTTTCCTCACTTTTCTTACCTTGATCTACTGGGGTTGAAGCCGATGCAGATGTGGTTGATGCAGTCAGAGCTGCAGCATATGCTGGTGTTGCTTGTCTGGTTGTTGCTAGAGTAGGTCTAGCTGGTGCTTCTGCTTCTGGATCCAGTTGTATAGATGGTGGCAGGGGCAATGGAGCACCAGTAGGGCATGATGGCGCTGATGGCTGGTGCATATCTGGGAATGGTGACAGGGATCAGTGGTGGCAGTAGCAGTGGTGGCAATGAAGCTGTAGTGCATGCTGGAATGATAACATCTACAAATGAGAAGTTAAGTCTGAGGACGCAGTGTGTGGGAGTAGGAAGACAGATTGAGTCACCCAAGTAGTAGGAAAGGAGGAAAAGGAGAGACGAACAGGAGGGGACAGTAAGTAGGGAACAAAGGAGTACATGGAGGTGGGAGTGGAGTACACATGTACGTAGATGATTGTGGATGTTGTAGTTGTAGGTCGATGCATCGTTGAATGCAAGTAGTGATAGTGGTGCCAATCTGGCAATGAAAAGAGGGGTGACTAGCTGATGAAGGCTAAGGGTGGTAGTGAAGACATGAGCTGCTGATCACTGGCGATATCCAGCAGTGAGAGCGAGGACTGGTGGTGAACATGAGGACTGGCAGCGAGGACTGATAGCAAAGGCAATAACTGGCAGCAATAGCGATAGCGGGCAGTGAGAACTGATAGCAATGTCGACTTCTGGCAGTAGTGTTAATGCAGACAGCGACAATGGAAGCTTTCCCTTACGGAAATTCCAACCCTGACAGCAGCCCACGTGGTTGTTGTTCCTGTTGCGGAAGAGGGGTTCCAATCCTCGGATGTGACAGAGCTGTCAAAAAAGCGAACTTACATGCAGAAGCAATGTAGCATCGACAATTGAGAATGAAACACCTCTACATTTACTTACAAGTAGAATTGTAACAGTCAAAACACGACAAATACATTTGACAGGAAAACATGAGTAATAAACACTGAGAGAGAGGAATGGTTTAATACCTACAATCGAATGGATGAGTCAGTTTCTTCTTCCTGGAGGTGGTAGATCTCCGACGACACTTCATGATGACGATATTTGGCCTTTCACAATGGAGTACGGAGCATGAGTGGTTGGTTCACTTGATGGCTAGTAAGCCTGCAATGAGGAGGAGTGGATGACCGCAGTGTCATGGGAATTGAACAACTATTTTGGACTGCATTCACATCCCAGGTCAGACATCTTGAATTTTGATGTCATCAAAGACGTCATGGATTCTAAACTTTGAACCATGCAGGTTAGTATCTGCAAGGTGACATCATAGAAATACTATTATCCTGCTCAGTGGTTTACTGTGTTGGAGAGTCAGACGTAAATAACATGCAAAAAATTCACAGCAGAGATCTCATTCTTGATGGATAGTTAGTGTGAATGCTACAGGGGATTGGTAGTCAGAAGTCTGCTGGAAATATTAGGTGTCCTATGTACAAAATCAAATATTTTTAATTATGTGAGAAATCACTTAAAAATGTTGTGCCAGCCCAGAAATTAGATCACATATTGTTTATAGCAAGGAGGGTTGGAATCTAACGTTTTGTTTACACCGATATCAAATTTCCATCACACCAAGGCGTGTCTACAGTGAAAATTGGTTCTTAGTTAAAAATTTATACTGCCACCCAACAAAAGAGTGTGTGGGTCGCTATAGTGCAGCTGGCTGAAAATACTACAGTTACTGTGGAACGTATTGCAATCTGAATTCTCCATGGGGCCTACTGTTTGAATCTCTTGAACCTACTATTACAAATGATAGTATGGTTCTATAACAACTGATACAGAGCGATCCCCACGTCTGTATGAACTATTACAGCTCACTTTTCTGTACAAACACCTTTACAGTTCATCAGAAATGAGAGATGTGCGTTGTGTGAGGTGCTACATACTTTGATGCAGCTTCTGCTAAACATCAAAAAGACGACTATGTGTGCTCTGCATGCCTGTGTACACCAGATTGTAGAGAATATCTTGTGTAACTGCTAGTTGATCCCTTTTGCTATTCCATCTGCATATGGCGTAATGGGAGAACGAATATGTACCTTTGTCATGTAACTTTAAGCGTTCGAGTGTGGTGAACCTATGTGACTTGTACCTTGCAGTATGGATCGTTATTGAGAAACTACCTAAGGCGGACATATCTTAACCGCTCTTCTACTGTGCTGTCAATTGTTTGTTGGAACACAAAGTTACCTTTCCTGACTTCAGGTCGGTGTTAAATATGGGGAGTGCTGTGGTCTAGCATCTGGTACCGGTGACTGTTTTTTGTGTTGAAAGGTTGTTCATAAGAAAGGACCGATCCACCATCACGAAGATGAAGGTGCATCTCTTGATTTTCTTGATATGAACATAAAAAGAGAGAGGAATGGTTTGGCCTCTCCTGCTATTCTGTCTGCATATGCAGCACTGGGAGAACGAGTATGTGTCTCTGTCAAGTAAGTTTGAGCGTTCAAATGTGGTGAGCCATTGCGACTTGTACTCTGCAATATGGGTAACTGTGGAGGGACTCAATCTGTGGTGGTCAGATCTTACAACTACATTTCGATTATGTCGTCAGGTATATGTTGGAATCCCGCTCCGTGTTGGAATGTCATATATGAATAACTCGCCAGAAAGTCATAGCAGCGTCTTCTTCTAGTGTTCTGATAAATCTGAAATATTTCAGATAAAGTTTGAACTTCGAGGAAGCAGAAAATTTATCAGTGGTGGCTACGTAGCACTTCAATTCCCTTACATGTAACAGCAAAGGGAAACATTGTATCAAAATGTCGCCAAACGGTACTAAAATGTTCAAAGCAATGGATCCTAGTCTACAGCTTCCGTCATTATCACTGCCACTCTCGCACTCTCACCACAACACGAGTGTTCCACGCTTTACGGTGCTGGTTGCCAGTCTGTGAGTTCCACCAGTGCAGGTGCGTCTTATATCATGGTGGTCAAGTTGAGGGTTGTCCATTATTTCCCTTAACATATACGCAGATGGGTCTGAACCTGACCTACGCTAACTCTAGTTGCTTACTGCTATGTATTTTCACTATAGTTAACATTTCGAGTGACAGGCTATAGGATTTACAGTTCCGTTGAGTAATTAAATTTATTTACGTCCAAGTTTTCCTCAAGTTCGCTACCGACGTCTTGTGGTGAACTTTATCACCTAAAAAATCCTACATCTCATCAAATACCTTTTGTTGGATTGAAATCTGCTGGAAATATTGGATGTTCTATGTAAAACGCTAAACATTTATAATTTATTTGATGAGCCACTTAAAAATTCGCTGCCAACCATGACGTTAGATCGCGTTCTGTTTATAGGAAGGATGGTTGCAGTTTCGCATACATCAATTCAAATTGCCGTCATACCAAGGCGTAACAACAGTGGAATTTCTCTGTCAGTTAAAAAATTATACAGCCACCCATCAAGAGAGTTTGTGAGTCGCTGTGGTGTAGCTGGTTGAGAGTCCTTGGTTGTAAATCTACTACTACAGCTAGTTGTGAACCTGTTGCAAGCTACAGTATGAATCTACCTTATGGAAGTCGCTATGAGCCTTACTGTTTGAATCTAATGAATCTATTACAACTGTTAATGTGATCCTAAACCAACTGAGCCAAGGCGACCCTGATGTCTTTATAAACCATTATAACAGAGTTTCTTGTACAAGCACCATTAGAATTCATCAGAAATTATTTACAAATCTCCTGGAAATGTTTGATGTTTATGTCCATCATTTATTTATACTGAGATTGGAGGCATTTGCAGTCCTTTGTAACGAGGTACGTTCTGTGAATTGCACGCAAGTGGTAAAGGCCATATCAAGTCCTATATGTAAGCGGGCCGTATTTTAATGTATCCTACAGACCAACGTTCGTCAAAAAAGTAAGTGTGTAACTCCCACTTTCCTGATTATCTCGTTTTTGTATCTGTAGGTGGTATTATTCCTATAACATGTCACTGTTTCGCCACATACATCCTGACAATCGTTTTATGGGAATGATATGAACATACCATACTTTACAAACAGTAATCGGATGTGAATTTCGTAACAGTTAACGTTATATACCTCTGGAAACCTGTAAACCAGTTGTGTCAGACAGTGTCAATGTTGTATTTCGTGTCCAAGGTAGTAATTTCATCCTCTTGAAGTTTCTGCTCCAATATCAATGTATCATAGAGCTTGCCTGTTAACAGTTATGCGTCCTGCTCCAATATATGAGGTGCATTCAAGTTCTAAGGCCTCCGATTTTTTTTTCTAATTAACTACTCACCCGAAATCGATGAAGCTGGCGTTACTTATCGACGTAATCGCCCTGCAGACGTACACATTTTTCACAACGCTGACGCCATGATTCCATGGCAGCAGCGAAGGCTTCTTTAGGAGTCTGTTTTGACCACTGGAAAATCGCTGAGGCAATAGCAGCACGGCCCGCATCTCGTGGTCGTGCGGTAGCGTTCTCGCTTCCCACGCCCGGGTTCCCGGGTTCGATTCCCGGCGGGGTCAGGGATTTTCTCTCTGCCTCGTGATGGCTGGGTGTTGTGTGCTGTCCTTAGGTTAGTTAGGTTTAAGTAGTTCTAAGTTCTAGGGGACTTATGACCACAGCAGTTGAGTCCCATAGTGCTCAGAGCCATTTGAACCAATAGCAGCACGGCTGGTGAATGTGCGGCCACGGAGAGTGTCTTTCATTGTTGGAAAAAGCCAAAAGTCACTAGGAGCCAGGTCAGGTGAATAGGGAGCATGAGGAATCACTTCAAAGTTGTTATCACGAAGAAACTGTTGCGTAACGTTAGCTCGATGTGTGGGTGCGTTGTCTTGGTGAAACAGCACACGCGCAGCCCTTCCCGGACGTTTTTGTTGCAGTGCAGGAAGGAATTTGTTCTTCAAAACATTTTCGTAGGATGCACCTGTTACTGTAGTGCCCTTTGGAACGCAATGGGTAAGGATTACGCCCTCGCTGTCCCAGAACATGGACACCATCATTTTTTCAGCACTGGCGATTACCCGAAATTTTTTTGGTGGCGGTGAATCTGTGTGCTTCCATTGAGCTGACTGGCGCTTTGTTTCTGGATTGAAAAATGGCATCCACGTCTCATCCATTGTCACAACCGACGAAAAGAAAGTCCCATTCATGCTGTCGTTGCGCGTCAACATCGCTTGGCAACATGCCACATGGGCAGCCGTGTGGTCGTCCGTCAGCATTCGTGGCACCCACCTGGATGACACTTTTCGCATTTTCAAATCGTCATGCAGGATTGTGTGCACAGAACCCACAGAAATGCCAACTCTGGAGGTGATCTGTTCAACAGTCATTTGGCGATCCCCCAAAACAATTCTCTCCACTTTCTCGATCATGTCGTCAGACCGGCTTGTGCGAGCCCGAGGTTGTTTCGGTTTGTTGTCACACGATGTTCTGCCTTCATTAAACTGTCGCACCAACAAACGCACTTTCGACACATCCATAACTCCATCACCACATGTCTCCTTCAACTGTCGATGAATTTCAATTGGTTTCACACCACGCAAATTCAGAAAACGCACGCTGTTCAAGTAAGGAAAACGTCGCCATTTTAAGTATTTGAAACAGTTCTCATTCGCGCCGCTGGCGGTAAAATTCCATCTGCCGTACAGTGCTGCCATCTCTGGGACGTATTGACAATGAACGCGGCCTCATTTTAAAACAATGCGCATGTTTCTATCTCTTTCCAGTCCGGAGAAATAAAATCGGAGGCCTTAGAACTTGAATGCACCTCGTATATGGACGATTCATCCGTTATGTTGGTTTTTAGATTTGTAGCTATTTTCCCTGTACTAGGAGCACTGGGAACTACGTAAGTTGCTGTACCAATTCTTATTTTCCAACAACTTATAGTAAATGACATGTTTCCTGACTTCTGTGGAAATGATACCACTTTGCTCGCGATATTTCCACGTCTGACGTAGAGATGGAAGAGGAAGAGGATGAGAAGGATGAGGAGATTAGTGTTTAACGTCCCGTCGACAACGAGCTCTTTGGAGACGGAGCACAAGCTCGGATTAGGGAAGGCTGGAGAAGGAAAGCGGGTGTGCCCTATCGAGGGAAACATCCCGGCATTTGTCTGAAGCGATTTAGGGAAAGCAGTTAAAACTCAAAACTTTTTTACAGTTCCTGATCCCGCTGAGTAAATAGCAAGCAGGAAAATTTTCTTTCAATGAGCACAAAGAGTAACGAAGTGAAGACTGGAAATTATGGTCAATACGTTCTCCATCGCTTTCTGGCTGACCGTAAAAACAGTGCCAGGCTCTTATAGATGGCGGAGCTGGGTGGAAAGGACGCACAGACACTAAGTCTTTTCATAACGACATAACGAAGTAGCGACCAACTATTATTACCCGCCGCCCTGCAAACCGAGAAAGAGGAATGGAAACCATAATCACTTTTATCAGCCTCAATACAACACACGTAAAGGGCGATTACTTTAATTTTTTTTTAGTTTCGAGCTTTTGTGAAACATGCACTCCTGGAACTTGATCTAATGTCAAGAATCCGACTTTTCATCACGTAGCATAGGAAAACAAACATTCGAAACAAGAGAACTGTATTTGGTGAATTTAAGTGACTTAGCGAACATCTGTTAGTATTGTTTCGATGACCCTAATACTAAGATCTTTGAGCTTATCTGCATGACATGTGGTGGAAGGAAAAAGCCCAATATATAATTATCAGAAAAGAAAGAAGTCAGTATATATGCTTGGATTTTGGCAGACTTGTTTGTTTTCCGAGATTCCCTCAAAACGCCCAACTCTATAATAATCTTTGGCAAAATATGTATTTCATCTAAAATGACATTCATAATTTTCTCATGTGGATAAAACCGGTTACATTTCTTTCTTAAATACGCGACCTGGCCCGCTTTTAACCTGGCTTCACATTTCATGTCACCTGAAACTTTCTCAAATACGACAACTAGGGTAATGATAAATATGTACAAATTCTTAATGTTGTTGTAAGCACCAGGAAATGGAAAAAAAGACGCTGACGAAGTTCACAGGGTGGTCTCTGGTGAGTATCGTAGTCGATTATGTAAACTATTTTCAGGTTGCTCCTTCACAAACTGAAGCTTTCTCGTAAATCTTAAGTGATCACTATCATTTTAAGCCACTAATGCAATGGTCCATTGTAGAGCAAATATGTTCAATTTGACTTTAATAACCACACAGTCACCATTCTGAAAGCTACTCATATGGCAAAATAAGTTCTGAAATGTAAAGTACCTGGTGCAAAGTAGAAAGTATCCACCTGTAGTTCCTGGAAGGCAGCTTAAAGCTATTCAGATATATTTCGAATTTGTCCCACCAAACATAGGATCCATCCATTAATGCGTATTATTTTATAATAAGAGTTGCACTTTGTAAAAATCAAAGAAGTTCGCCACTGCATCTGCAAAAGATTTCCGTGATGATAATAGTTTGACTGGGGGTGAGACCAGATGTTTCCACTGGAGTGCAGTGGTTAGCACACGGGAGGACGATCATTCAAACCAGCGTCTGGCCACGTTGATTTAGGACAGAAATTATAATATAAACGTTACATACTTCCAATTCTGCTTCACTGCAACAACTGATAACCGTGGAAAAGCAACATTAGTCAAAATTGTCATACATGCTTCAACCGGTAATGTATAGGATGCAAAGATATCCTAGAGGTCGTTGATGCATGCATAACGTACGGATAATTACACAATGCAATTAAAAGAAAATTCATTTAAAATGATGTTTGTGTGATCCAGAAACGTTATCTTCGTTCATCTTTTTCACAATTTATTTATCTCTATATGATTGGGAGTTACTTAAGATACAAGTACCGGTAAGTATTTCACGCTGTCAAAATAGGATTTATGGTGTTTCTTATTCCTTTAAGTTACAGAACTGCACTCCTATGTAGCTACGTATCAGAGCAGACCACGAGTACATTAGAGAAAATCAAGGTACTTAATGGGAGAGAGATGCTGACTGGTGAATGATATTATTTTTATATGTATGAAGTGGTGGGGTTGGATTTTCCTTCCTTTTACGACGAATTTTCAGGAGAGGCGAAAGACCTCTGTACAATTAACAATGATTTATAACACATGGGCCATCCATGACATGTGGTACAGAGAACGTTGCAGGTACTTATTTACCCGAGGACAGCATCTAGAATATTATTCTCTTTTGGTGATAAACATCTGCTTTTTTCAACAAAATGTTCTACTAAACTGTGTATCTGAAAAGCTAGATTCTTACATAACATCTCCTTATGTAATATCATTAGCATTTCATTAGGGATATCGAGTAGACGGTTACAGAAAATAAATCAACTTTTAGTAAGTGTCATCCAGGTGAAAATTTAAATAAGGGTGTTAAGGCTCGAAATTTCTAGCTGCGGAATACGTTGAAATATGTGACCAGATGCCATGCCAAAAAAGAAGAAACATCATACCAGTACTAGACCTGGTCTGTTTCGTAATGAAAACATACCTCTTTTATGTAACACTACTGAACTGGCACAAGTGCGAAGCGCCAGGCACTGAAGTAGAGGCGCAGATGATTTTGTTTTTCTTTAATCGAATTTTTACGTTGTTCACAAACCTTCTAAGCTTTCCACACTAATTAAGGCCGTAAAAGTTTTCCTAACGTATTTCTGACCAAAAAGCGATTGTGGTAGTTGGAGTCCAAAGTTTGTGTTAATCATCTCTTTTGAATTGATGTAATGATATATCCTCAGAAAGTTTCATCCCAAAACACATATCTAAGCAATAAGTGAAATACGGCCTACCCCATTACATGCTGAATTTCCAAAGAACATTGAAACATATTTTTTCATTTCTAACCGAGTAACCAAATACAAATTTTTACAGATTTAGCTTCAAAAATGCTTGCATAATGAAATATTTGTAGCTTTAAAATTGCCTTACTATCGATATAATTTGAAAAAAATCTCTCTGGCTGTGTGTGTGTGTGTGTGTGTGTGTGGGTGGGTGGGTGGGTGGGTGGGTGCTGTTTACTAACGTCAGATACAAGAGCTGATCATTCGATAATTTTCACATTCATCCACTTGTGCCGTAATCGAAAGTGTGAGGATATTTCATGAGTACTCTCATGTTTCTTAAATCTTTGACACCAAATGAAATAATTTGCTAGTTTCCGTACCTCTCAGATATTTTAGTAGATCTGAAGGTCTACCATCTCCTACTATTAGCTTGTTTGATCTTTGGTTTCTTTGTCACATCGGTCTCTGATTGGATCACCCATTTTTTCCAGATTGACCTCCATTTTCTGGTCTATCACTCTTCAGGATAACTCAAGTCCCTAGTTCAGACCTTTGCGCCCTTTCTTCTACACAGTAATGAGGTTCTTTGTCGTCTCTTGGGTTAACAGCTTTTCTTTATTTCTTACTCTACGATATGACTGAGCTTGTGCCAACCATTGTAAGTTTTTTCCTTAGTCATTTGTCACGGCTATTTTACAAATCTCTCATAAATCTAGATTTAACCGCTTCGCACTTCCTGCTACTTTCATTTGAAGCAACCTGTGATGTAGTACTCCTGTCTCATCACTTCCACTTGCTACACCTCTTCTTTCAACGATAAACCAGCGCATATTAAGATGACATCACTTTGTAAATGGTCCATGGATGAATAAACAGCTTGTAACTAGGCTGTTTAGGTTTTTATATAGGTAACGCCACGTAGCGCTCGGTATGTAAATCACTGGCTGTGCTGTGTGCAGTCTGTGGCTAGTTTGCATTGTTGTCTGCCATTGTAGTGTTGGGCAGTTGGATGTTAACAGCGCGTAGCGCTGGGCAGTTGGAGGTGAGCCGCCAGCAGTGGTGGATGTGGGGAGAGAGATGGCGGAGTTTTGAAATTTGTAAGACTGGATGTCATGAACTGCTATATACATTATGACTTTTGAACACTATTGAGGTAAATACATTGGTTGTTCTCTATCAAAATCTTTCATTTGCTAACTATGCCTATTAGTAGTTAGTGCCTTCCGTAGTTTGAATCTTTTATTTAGCTGGCAGTAGTGGCGCTCGCTGTATTGCAGTAGTTCGAGTAACCAAGATTTCTGTGAGGTAAGTGATTTGTGAAACGTATAGGTTAATGTTAGTCAGGGCCATTCTTTTGTAGGGATTTTTGAAAGTTAGATTGCGTTGCGCTAAAAATATTGTGTGTCAGTTTAAACACAGTCATGTATAATTATTCTAAGGGGACGTTTCAAGCTAACTAACCAACTAACATACCGTAAGCACAGTGATGAAACTGTATTTCCTGACTGTAATTTCCAAACCAGCAATGGTGCTTAGCGTGTTCGAGCTTCACATAAAACTATCTGTATAGAATGTTTTCATTTTAAGTACATTTTGCAGTGGTTTATTGAATGCTGGTATTTTCTATTTTATTTTATTGAATGATGTGCTTCTGACGCCCAGAGAAATAAAAGTCTGATATTTTATGTCGTTTACCATCATATACCTGAATTGCCTTTTCAGTTATTTCAAATAAACAGCTGTTTGATTAAGTGTTCCTGAATATGTTGAAAACACAAGTAGATATTTCTTAAGAAATTTTATGCATCCTCACAATCAGCAGAAAGTCTTACATATGAAACACCTGTTCAGAATGGAGTAACCTTTGTTTTTGGGCAAGCACGTCACAGGAAGCAATAATCCTAGCCAAGATTTCCTCTCAAATGCAGAACGTTCCAGTGACCTCGTAAGTATAGATCATCAGCCAGAGGCGCCGACCTGTAAATGGTATTTGGTAAGATGGGTGGGGAAGGAGGGCGGGGGGTGCAAGAATCACCATATAAGGTACTACAAGTAACAGCTGACTTTGCGTTTGCTTACGTGCAGCCAGCGTTTTATAGCTGTTCTAAATGCTCCCAACCAGCCAGCTGTGTATAAACAATATCGCAGCGCCACGAAATGTTGCGCAAATTTATTTTTGCTCCATGAAATAGGTCGACAGTTGTATGATATTAATAAATAAATCTGAAGGAGCACACCTTAATTTTTGGGTGCAAATGCATTCTTCCTCCTTAACTACATATGAACTCGTCACATATGGCATCAATGTGAAGTTTCTTTGATTCATCTCTATGGGTGTTGAGAAGGGCAATGGCGTTCAGACGATGCTGCCAGGTTACAGACCGAAGATACAGTTTCACCCTTCGCAGACAAGAAAGCGATCGCTCTGCGGAGCCGGGCGTTACTGAATTCGTCAGTAATAGACTAGTTCACTAATTCCTGTAGCAGGTATTTTTTATTGTTTGGTTATTTCATTATTTCATCCAATTAACTAATGTCAGCAAAGACACTACTTTGGATAATTTCATTAAACATTCTTTGGTGGAGAAGCAAGCGTTCCATGTCTATATCTCATTCGTAAAAAGACAAAATATAATCTCAATGTTTGTCATCACCAAGAAGACATTGTTCAGTTTGGTTTACAAACATGAATGAGTGTTGAAGCGTGATTCCATGAAGATGATGGATGAATCCATTGTTTCATAATAAAATCTTCTATACCCATCACACACTTCAGTGAATGTATCCACAGATGAACTGTTGGAGTCATCGTATTTCTTAGGAATTAAACAATTGTTTGTCATAAAATTAATCGCTGTTACAAGGGAGGAAATCATCTTATTGGTATCCTCTAAGTGTAAGGATTTCTTCTGTAATGCTATGTTTACTGTATCAATGTGACCAGTTTTACAATACTGATGACATGAAAAAGAAATCAAAAGTCGGCATATTAATTAAAAAGCGGTTGTTGTGGTCCCAGTGTCTGAACTGCTCCCAGTGTCTGAACTGCCAGTTTTTAAACATTTAGAAATTTTTTTTGAAATTCTCTGTAGTTGGACAAAACTGAAGACATTGCCAACCACTTTATGGCCCACTTTGGAGGACAGAGTGGTTTCAAATTTTTGTAGAGTGAACAAAGAGATTTTATCTTTTAGGTGTATCTTTAACAAAATGTATTAAATTCTTCGTAACATTCAGTGCATTCCGACATTCTGGGATAGCTTTCATACTGGCGTGTAGTGGTAGCTCTCTTCTCAATTTTCCCAAATTTTGCCTGGGAATCATTATATAATCCGAACATGTTAGATGAATCATCCAAACATTGTCCTCTACAAATAGACGGAGGCAAATCAAATCGTCTAAAAATCGATAATAATATCAAACAGAGCCTCAGCTGTGGTACTTTGTATAGAGAATCGCCCTAAGAAACATTCTTCTATGTCTAATAAAGCACCAACAAACCCACAAACACTAAATTTCTGTTTGGTGCCTACTAATGTTCTTTCGTCTGCTGGGATTGGAAAATACCCTAGACTTTTGATAATTTTCTAATACGTTTATGACTAAAAATAGCCAATCATTGGACTTCCATTTATAATTTCTCGCTGTAGCCACATTAAAAGTTAATAATTATTTTCATTTATTTGATCATCATGTCCTGGTTTTGCACGCCACTTCACTGCTAAGTAACGGAGGGAAGGTGTGACTTTTAGCGAACAACCTGTCTTTTTGTTTCGTGCCAGTTTTTCTTTTGAAACCTACCTAAATACACTGACTTCAGGTTTTAAATATTAGAATTTCAGCACAATATCCCTGAGGGAGCCTGATGTTTCATACACTTCCAACTTTTCTGCTTCTCTCTCCCAGATCGGAAAAGCAGTTTGCATGAAAGTTTTTCCAGTTTGTGAGAAAACTAAAAAGATTTTCTTGAAATATTTGCTTGCAAATTCGACAAGAAACACAGTTTACCATATTATAATCGATCCTTGCTAATTTCTGGCTCCAAGAGGACTGATAACTGCGATGCTTTTTCCTGGAACACTGTTTTCTTGTTACCACCACACTTGCGTCAATACATTTATCATCATTTTCACACACGGCACCACTAATACTACCAGTAGGTCTAGGTTCACTGCCGTCAGTAACACTTGGTGGAATAGTGCTTTTCTTCCTAATTACAAACTTGTTCATTTTTAACTGAAACTTATTTATTTGAATGAGTGAGTCTGTACTTAAATTGGTGAATGGCTGAGGCCCACAATATCCCAGCGCAACGCAATCTGACTGCTCAAAAAAAGGATAACCTGACTTCACACAATTAATACAAAAGAATGGCCCTGAATAAGAAGCAATCCTAACAATAACCTATACATTTCATTAAGCACTTACCTCACAAAAATCTTCATTACACGAACTACTGCAATAAAGCGAGTGTCAATACTGCCAGCTAAATAAAAGATTCTAACTACTAAAGCCACTAACTGCTAATAGGCATGTGATTATCAAAGGAAAGATTTTGTTACAAACCAAATAATGTATTTTTTACCTTAACAATGTGACATCCAGTTCAAACACGAATATAAATCGTCATTGACATCTAGTACAAAGGCATATAATCATGAATAATATTCAAACAAAGGCATATAATCATGAATAATATTCAATCTCCAAGTCGAACATGTACAGATCGTTAGCCTATTGCTAACACTTCAGACACCCTCCATCAGTGCTAACTTCTCACATCTAAGTTCCACCAATGCTGGCTGTTCACCTCCAACTGCCCAACAGCACTTCCATCTCTGCTGGCGACTAACTTCCAACTGCCCAACACTACTGGCGATTAACTTCCAACAAGTCCGACCAGCCACAAGCCTCTTACAAAGAAAGCGCAGTCAGAGATCCAATGCAAAGCGCTACACAGCGCTGCCAACACAGAAGCAGCCCACTTACAGACCGAGTAATGATTCGACTGAGTGACAGGCTGGTTAACTGACCACGACGCTGTCCACTGCGTGCCCTGTTAGTGCAGTTCCGTATTGGTGCACCTGACAAGAGGAGTAACCTCGTGAAGACAGCTCCTCACGTGCTGAAGTAAAGAGCAACAGCTTGTCAAATTGGCATTTTTTCGTACCTAATCATTAGATACTCTTATGCAATGATGTACATGCGAGTTTAAGATATTTTCCGATAATGGGTGGTAGTGATGAGAAATGCGTGTTTGAACGTTGGCCGACGCCCCTACTTCTAAATAATCAGGGAATGCTGTTGTGCCGTACAAAAATATATTCGCCGACATACGGTGGATTGCCCCGGAAGGAGATTGAGCGGAACTGTAACATATAAAATATTAGTTCACGTTGTTACAATACCTATACGAGGATTTACTTAACGTTGTACAATCCGTTTCCACAGGAATGTTTTGAGTGTGTACATATGTCTCTGAATATTAAAGAATCACTTGATACAGCCAAATTTACAAGACTCTTCAGTTGAAGAATAGATGACATAATGTTCACATTTATGTTCTGCCTAAGACATTTACCACACTGGTGGCCATTCTAAGACGATGCTGTTGTCTTGATCGTTGACTGCGAGTTAGTGCTCCCCGCTCAGCCGTAAGTAGACCATCGATTGCAGCGGCGTAGCGAAGCTCTGACAAGCGTGGCTACGCCTGCGTTTTTATTCACTGTGCGACATGACTCTTCTATACTCCTCTGTAGTCTCGTTGTGAAGTGCCAACCTTGCTTTGGGACCCTGCTCTTCGGACAACAGCAAGGGCGCAGAACACCTTGCACCCCCCTCCCCCTCTTCATCCCCCAAGTCGGTGCCACTGTCTGTCTTGTCTCCTACATGTTGGTCGGGTTTGCCAACGCTACATTGATAGCGACTACACCACTCGCCTTTAAGAAGCCTGCATGCAATGAAGGTCAAATAGAAATATTGCTATTATACGCTTCCATGAAGGCGACAGGGAACAAAAGTCAAATTTACGTAATGTTTACTAACAGCTTACTTACGCAAATGGTTAGCCTTTTCAGTGCAACCCCAAACAGTATGTAGGGACAACGCAATGTGTTGCTTTGGTGCATAAGCTCGTAGCGTTTTTCCATAAATTTGATAAACACAACCGATGCAAATAACAGACTTTAGTCGTTAATAATACGAGGTGCGATAATAAAGTAATGAGACTGACGTGAAAAAAATGTTGCTTACCGTTTTAGTCAAGTTTAGTGTTGTCTCCTTCAAAGTAGTTCCCTTCTGATTGCACACACTCTTTCCAGCACTTCTGCCATTGATGGTAACATTTCTGGAACTCAGCTTCTGTAATATCTTCCAAGACTCTCGTCACAGCTTTTTGGAAATCTTGTGTTGTTTGAAAATGGTGTCCCTTGACCGCCGTTTTGACTTTTGGAAATAGAAAAAAGTCGCACGGAGCTCTGGTGAATAAGGTGGCTGTGGCAGTACTGAAATTTGTTTTGAAGTTAAAAATTGCTGTACTGACAGAGTAGTATGGGATGGCGCATTATCGTGATGCAGAATCTTTGTCCAGGAGGCACCAACTTTTTACGAACAATTAATTCCCTTGGAATCAAAGAAGCACACAAGCATGCATTTCATGCATTTCACTTTTCGCTTTGACATGCGAGCATTTTTTGGTCTGGGTGATCCCTTTGAGCACCATTGCGAACTTTGGCGTTTTGTCTCTGGATCACACTGACAAAACCAACTTTCGACACCAGTGATAACACAGCTCAACAGTTCTGGATTGATTTCCGTTTGATCTAACAGATCGGATGCCATATTTTTCCGTGTTACTCGCTGTTGTGTTGCTAAATTTTTGGGGACCAGTTTTGCACAAATCTTTCTCATACCAAGATCTTCAGTTATTATTAGACAAACCGTTTTTCGATTGATCAATTCTTCTGCAATCATTTTCAGGGATAATCTTCGATCAGATCGTACGAGTTCACACACCCTGGCCAAGTTGACATCTGTCCATGAAGTTCATGGTCGTCCACTGCAGTCTTCAACATTCGTTCTGCCTTCACTAAACATTTTATGCGAACGAAAAAGTTGAGCTCTTCACATAACCTCCTCTCCAAAAGCCTTCTGAAGCTTACCGTAAGTTGTCGTCGCGTTATCACCAAATTTAACGCAAAAAGACATGGCATACCGTTGCGCAATATTATGCGGTTCCATTTCCGTGACGAGAGACACAAACACGTGTTAACTTATTACAGCACAACTCACGACTGAGCAGTTGCATCGATGTGATGTGATGTGAAACTGAACGTACTGAGCGTACTTTCTCTTTACTTATTCTTATCAGGTCAACACTGACCTACAATATCCTAGCGCAATGCAGTCTGACTGCTCAAAGAAAAGATAACCTGACTTCACATAATTAATGCAAAAGAATTGCCCCGACTAAAAAGAAATCCTAACAATAACCTATACATTTCATTGATCACTACCTTACAAAAATTGTCATTATGCAACTACCGCAATACAGCGAGCGCCAGTACTGCCAGATAAATGAAAGATTCTAACTACTAAAGTCACTAACTACTAATAGGCATATGGTTAGGAAAGGAAAGATTTTTTTGCAAACCAAATAATGTATTTTTTACCTTAATAATGTCACATCCAGTTCAAACACGAATATAAATCGCCATTGACATCCAGTACAAAGGTATATAATCATGAATAATATAGTCTCCAAGTCAGCTACTTCCAAATAGTTAACTTACGCTAACACTTCAGACCTCTTCCCTTCATCAATGTAACTTCTCACATCTGACATCCATCACTCCTGGCTATTCACCACCAACTGCCCAATAGTACTTACACCGCTGCTGGCGACTAACTTCCAACTGCCCAAGAATACAGGCGATTAACTTCCAACAAGTCCGACCAGCCACAGAGCCTCTTACAAAAAAAAAAAAAAAGCGAAGTCAGAGATCCAATGCAAAGCGCTACACAGCGCTACCAACAGACAAGCAGCCCACTTACAATACATTATATCATTGAGAAATCACATGTGAATGTTTACTGTTTGATACAAAATGATGTTATGCCTCGTGTAAGAAGGAGAAATATCGAGCAGCATCTGTCGGGAATTTGGCAGTGGCAGGGTCGTGCCCCATCAAGACTACCTTCTAGCATTCCGCGCCATTAATACTCGTCTTGGTCGGGATTCCACAACTATCGTGCGAATATGGAATCTATGAGTTCAGGATGGAGATACGCAACGTCATACAGGACCGCAGCAGCCCTATGTGATTAGCACCCAAAAGGTCAGAGAGATTGTACTAGCACATTACGTAACTTGAGTCAGAAAATAGGATTCTTTGCAACAAACAAAGTGGGATGACGTCTGGAACACTGAAAACTGTCAGAATGGCGACATCTTTGGGGCTTTCAACGACCACATATCAAAGAGAGGCACACCGAAAGTGGTGCACCCAGTGACGATACTGGACACATGCGTTGCACCACGGTTTTTCCAGCCGGATTCCCAGTTATGCATGCACCATCGAGATGCACATAATCATGTGTGGAAGCTCATAAGAGAACGAATGTTACCAGACTGCGCTCGTCATCGCCATAACGGCCCAGTATCCGGTGTGCCCATTGAACGTGTTCCCAATATACAGCCCTCCGTCTTCATGCCACAAGCGGCCCATCGGGACCATCCGACCGCCGTGTCATCCTCAGCTGAGGATGCGGATAGGAGGGGCGTGTGGTCAGCACACCGCTCACCCGGTCGTTACGATGGTTTTCTTTGGCCGGAGTCGCTACTATTCGGTCGAGTAGCTCCTCAACTGGCATCACGAGGCTGAGTGCATGGTAGCCTGGATGGTCACCCATCCAAGTGCTGGCCACGCCCGACAGCACTTACCTTCGGTGATCTGACGGGAACCGGTGAATCCACTGCGGCACGGCCGTTGCCTCACAATATACAGGGTTTACGTAAATTATCTTTAGCACTTAAGAATTTAACAACTTTAAAACCATACTAGATATTATTAACAAATGGTCCACATCTCGTGGTCGTGTGGTAGCGTTCTCGCTTCCCGCGCCCGGGTTCGGTTCCCGGCGGGGTCAGTGATTTTCTCTGCCTCGTGATGACTGGGTGTTGTGTGATGTCCTTAGGTTAGTTAGGTTTAAGTAGTTCCAAGTTCTAGGGGACTGATGACCAGAGATGTGAAGTCCCATAGTGCTCAGAGCCGTTTGAACCATTTTTTATTTACACATGGTTCCCAACATGTGATAAGGTACCTCATGAACATTTTTTTTTTTGCCTTCCAGGTGACGCAGTTTTGACGTAAAATCGAACTTGAGAATCTAATAAAATGTGGAAGCCACAAGAGAAAGCTCTGTGTGTGGCCTGGTTCATACAGACGACGTCCGAAACCAAACTGCAACGAAATTTTCGAACACGATCAACTGTTCGGGCTTGTCATACGTCATTTCCTGAAACAGGTAGTGTTCTCCATAAGTAAGGGGCGGGTCGCCCATCTATTTCAAACACCGACTTGGACAAGGTGCGGCAGGAGTTTGCAAGAAGCTCGACAAAATCGGTGCATACGGCGGGCAGAGAGTCGGAAATGAAACGATCGACAGTGCATAAGTTTGCATAAGAGGTTACGACTTTATCCCTACAAAGTACAGCTGCTTCAAGCATTAAAGCGTAAGGATAAACCTTGGCGCGTATAGTTTGTCGTGGATATCCTAGGCAAGACTGACGCAAACAATGAGTGTTGGGAAAGATTTGTTTCTCTGCTGAGGCAATGTTTATGTATCTGGATAACTGAACCGTAGTAGCGTTCAAATATGGGTTTTACAGCACCCCTATGTTATAGAGTGGTGGAATTATTGCATGAATTACTTCGTGTTTTTGTCTATTGCAGCAGTTTGCTTCAGGTTATACCAGTCCCATTGTTGCTAAACTTCGTTGACATATTCTTGCCTTAATAATCTGACTTCTTCACGCATGTTTTCGAACAATACACAAGTCTTTGTTGTTGTCGCTTGGTTTTACAATTGCCATTTTAAGTTGAGACTTTGCAGTGTGAAGAGGGGCAGGTCAGTTGAATTAACGCCAGAAATGAAAGCTGTTATACTTGCTTATTCGTCTGTTGGTCTCAGCACCAGAGAGATAGCCTCTAAGACAGGAATTAATCAATCTACGATTTCGAGGTTACTGGAAAAATACAGGTGCGACGACACGGTTTTTTCCGTCCCTTTACGACGAACCTGCACCTACCTGTGAATATTGTCTCAGCATTTCATCAGTAGGGAAGCCGAGTGAAAGCTACTGTACTTCGACGTGAACCAGGCTGCCATTAAAGTCACTAATCTACGTTTCGGGAGAAACACGAAATGAAAGGTAAATTTTGTCCTCAATTAATATATTCTGAAACTTCGGTGAACAAGTATCACTGCCAAGCCTGTGCTAGTCTTAACACAGTCACTCATAATCCCTTTCACTCACGTTAGCAAGTTTATGGTGTAGCATTTCCCGAAAACGTAATAGCTACAAAAATACTGATTGTTTTTGATTGATAATGCTCGCCAAATATTAGGTCTGTCGGTACCAAATGCAGTCACAGTTTTTAGCCACCGACCTGCTCAATACGCCACGCGGAATATATGTCTTATCTCGTCACAAAATTCACTTAAAAATTCCGAAATTTCTACACACACATCGGAATAATTATGCCGTCACTTTCCAACACTTTTGATGTACGAAACACTGCTAGATCCGGCAACTTATCATTTCCATCGGAACTACTACTGCAAACGTGCGATCTCTTTCAAGGCTAGGCTTCGACTCCTCTCCAGAACACTCCAAGTCTTCTATACCAGCAGAGAAAAGTGCGCGAAGAATATTGCTTTACCATTGGTCAGTTTACTCAACAGCCAATAGCAAAACAACATTCTCCCGCGTCAGTCCGCGCTTTTCATCAATAACCAATCGCAAAATAGTAAACCTCACAACTGCACTTTTTACCGACGTAATTATCTAATATGTTGAAGTTTTGCTTATGCATAAAGGTATTTACTATTGTTAATTATACCTGAATTAACTTTCTCTTTACCATGAACTTACTTCACAAATCTGTTCCACACAAATCTCCTTTGTCCATATCCATACTTCTTTGAAATGTTCCCACACCAAATCCTACTACATAACTCGTTAAAGAATTATCTTCATATTAACCTTAAACCACACTCACGCATCATTCATACTGCTAAAACACATTTATAACATTTTACATACACAAAAAGAAATAATAATACTTTATGAAAATACTATAACAGCTTATGAAAAACATTCTATTACTTTAGTGCACTCTACTGGGCACAATCGAAACTAAATCAGTCCCCTAACCAATACTGTCCTCTATTGGCTGATACATAAACTACGTGCGCATCCAGTCTCTCGTCACCATCTGTCACTCTCCAGCTCTGACACACCTCCCACTTAACCGCCTCCAAGGAAGGATCGTTATATGGCGCTACGCCTCACAGGGAAAAAGCAGATTTGATCGTGAGAAAGGAAGAGGTCGGAAAAATGCGTCTACTGCCAAACAGGACAGGGTAATGAAAAGGATTTTGCTCAACGATCGTCGCCTGTCATCAACTGTAAAGCGAGCCTGGGAAGAAAAGTGCAAGATGTCAGTAACCAGTACAAATGTAAGAAATAGACTACTGGAGGCTGGACTCTCAGCCCATCGTCCTACAAGGAAGCCTTTATTGACCAAGATATGCGACAACAGCGACTACAATGGGCAAGGGCACAAGTGACATGGACACCACAGATGTGGAACAAAGTAATCTTTTCAGACGAGTCCATATTTAATCTGTATGGCTCAGATGGAAAAGTGTTCGTGCGTCAAAGAAAGGTGAAGAATTTTTGCCATCATGCAAAACACATACAGTCAAACACCCACAAGGACAGAAGGTCTGGGGGTGCATTGCCAGTAGCGGAGCCGGCCGGTGTGGCCGTGCGGTTAAAGGCGCTTCAGTCTGGAACCACGTGACCGCTACGGTCGCAGGTTCGAATCCTGCCTCGGGCATGGATGTGTGTGATGTCCTTATGTTATTTATGTTTAATTAGTTCTAAGTTCTAGGCGACTGATGACCTCAGAAGTTAAGTCGCATAGTGCTCAGAGCCATTTGAACCATTTTGAACCAGTAGCGGAGTAGGTCGTCTGGACTTCATCAATAGCACTGTCAACGCAGATGCCTACATAAGCATCCTTGAAAGGAAGCTTATGCCAACCATTAGAGACCAGTTTGGAGATGTTTCCAATGGCATTTTTCAGGATGACTCCGCTCCTTACCATAGAGCTTTGAAGGTGAGTCCTATGACTAATATTTGTACCAGACAGGAAGCAGATTACTTTCTTGGTTAATTATCACGTACTTCTACTTTTCAGGTAAAATCTTTCCTTCGACAAAATGGGGTTCGAGTATTAGAGTGGCTTGGAAACAGTCCTGATCTCAATCCTATGGAGAACTGTTGGAAGCCACGGAATAAACGGGAGCTGTTGGAGACCCTTGTCCGTGTGTGGTTTCATGAATTGAGTGAGGAGTACATTAAAAAGTTCATTCTTTCAATGCCTTCACGTTGCCAAACGGCGATTAAAACGCGTGGTGGAGCAACAAAGTATTAAATGCAGCCGTGTGTTCATATGAGACAATACAAACACTAAAATCAATCAGTGTTATGTTACAACATTAATATGCAGTGTTTCTTTCAACATTAGTATTCATATTTCGGAATAGCAAACAGAATAGCTGACATATCCACTTACACTCATTTTTCAAGAAATTGTTAAATTATAAAAAACAAACATTTTTATAGAAACAAAAATTAGGAATAAAACACAAATTGGCAAAAATTACTGTGTACATTCATTTCTGATAGACATCAAGAGAAATCAAGCAAATTTAGCTCAGTTATTCAATGATTGTAACAAAAAGTTTTAATTGTAAGAGGTGATGCAATTAATATTTCCACCGCTGTACATAAAATGAAAAGAGACAGTCTCGAAGTCGATGTTTGATGCGGACTGATGCAGAGTTCTATCATTGGTCCGTTCTTTTCCATCGAGTCTGCCATCAAGGGTGGTGTTTATCTGGACTCGTTGCAAGAGTTTGCTGTGCCACGATTGTAACAGCTGCAGCCTGATGTCATATCCCAGCAGGATGGGGCACCACCCCACTGGTTACTAAACGTTCGTCAGTTTCTACATGGAAAGTTCCCTGATATGTGGATTGGACGAGATGGTCCAATTCGATGGCCGTCACGATTCCCTGACTTCACACCACTAGACTTCTTCCTGTGGCGTTCTGTAAAGGTTTTGGTGCACCAAACCAATGTTAGGGACCTACCTACAGGTCTTGAAGGCACAAACTCACAGTGCATTCGAACACGTCACCGTGGAGATACTGAACTGCATGGTGGAGAGAAGTGGAATTCCATGCCACTAAAGGTGCACACATTGATGTGTATCAGTCAAAAAAACAGAACATTGTGACTTGTCTTACTACATGTGGGAAACCATTTGCTGGTGCCTAGTAAAGTCTTAAAGTCATTAAAGGACTTAATAAATTGTAGCATTATCTTTACAACTTAAGGAGTCTTAAAGGACATGTTTAGCAATTTTCTCCTTCAGGGCATCGGACTCTGAGTACAGGACACGAGGGCATGTGCTGCCGTACACTTCGGCAAGAAATTCAACAATTAAGTGACAGTATTTAAATAAAGGGCGTATTACATACCTTTGAGAGGCATCTGAAATTGTCGGTCTGTCAGCTGAAAGATTATGTCCCGAGTGAGCCTGCATTCCTGTTAAATAGATTCCTAGGCTCTTCCAGCCCTGGTTGAAAATCCGATACAGACGTAGGGGGCCTAATGTACTTATTAAAATTAAGTTGTCCTGTTGAATTCGTTCAGAATATATATGAATAACTTTTCTCCACACCCTCGAAGACGTTGCAAAAAAAAAAAAAAAAAAAAAAAATAGCGATCGCTAACGAGATTTAAATGTTTACCACTATTTCTACAACGAAAGAAGTACGTCATGCTGAAAGCATGAACTTGAACTCGCTGTTTGCTCCAGTAAAAGATAGATCACAACGGAAATTATGACGTTTGCTGTCACATTAAAATTCCATATTCCATAAAATTGTGACTTTGGCTATAGAACGTAAGATGCATAACTGTGGATGGATTTGTGACCTGCTTGCTCTTTATAGATGATACAGAAACATAAAAATTCACATCCATTCCCACAAACGAACATAAAAGCAATCACATGCCTTTTTATCAATATACGATTCCGTCCTTTATATGTTTATATATGTTTATCGAAACCGGTCACCACATTAAAAAAAATGTATGCGATCAACACTGCTTCCAGTTTATTTATAATAATTATGATTGCTGTTTCTTATAATAAGACTATGTTCTTTAAAATATTGTACGACGAACGCCAAAACAATAATAATACGAGCCTTGAGCCTGCTTATGAGTAAATCGCTGACTGGTAAAAATCTTGTTTTGCTGCCGTAAATATTACTCAAATCGTAGTTAACAATATAAAAGGCCAGGGTTTAACAACCTATTTACGTAATATTGAGAATAATAGTGCAGCTACGTAGGTGATTACATCGTGTATCTTTCTTCAACAGTATTTATTTATCGGGCATTAACTACTACGATTTCAAAGAAATCGCACGTGTTTTTGAGTTAATCGTGAGTGTTGACAACATAAGTAAATTGTTACAACCCTACCTAGTACCTTTAGTCATATTGTTTGCCTACGTGCATGATTGTTAGCGTATATTTCAGCTGCTACTGCGCGTGTGCGAAATTTATTCGACGTCACGACTCATAAACCACGATTCGAAACGTAACAAACCAATACCTTTAACAAAAAGAAAAAAAGAAGACCACGCGACTTGTCGACTGACCTGACCACCGACCGTGTCATATTCTGTCTTGTAGCGTCGTGCGGGAACGGCACGGAAGGGCATGCCTTTCTGAGCCGTTGTTGACTTTGCAGACCACGGAACTGCTACTTCTCATTCATTAAGTTCAGCTGGCATCAGAAGGCTGAATGCACCCAGTTCCATATCTCCCAGGCAGGAAGAAATCCTTGCCACTATCTCAGCATGTTAGGCAGCAGGGCTGATCACTCAGGTATGGATGCAGACTTGGCGTTCCATCGACTGAAATTAATCACCAGGTTGACTATGATTGAAATAAATATGAAAAACTTTTACTCAATGGTTCAAATGGCTCTGAGCACTATGGGACTTAACATCTGAGGTCATCAGTCTCCTAGAACTTAGAACTACTTAAACCTAACTAACCTAAGGACATCACACACATCCATGCCCGAGGCAGGATTCGAAACTGCGACCGTAGCAGTCACGCGGTACCGGACTGAAGCGCCTAGAACCGCTCGACCACCGCAGCCGGCTTTACTGAACCACTCTGAATTTTATGTGACTATGTGGCAACATGAGAAATTTGAAATCTATATGTTACTTTCGGCGAAAAAAAAAAAAAAATCAGGAAGTGATTTACTTGGTAACTTTGGCTTGTCACCGACGGGTTCTGAGGAAAGTGAAGTCAGCTAACATGCGATGAATGCTGTGCAAGACAGGACAAACAGCGATATGTTTCCTAGAGGTAAGCATGAATAGTATCCTGTTGTGAGGGAATTTACTGCAACGTTACCTCGGCAAAGGCCATGATGTCGTTTTCCTGTTGGACGTGATGGGCGTATCCCACGAGGGGAGAGGGCAGGGGGCTGAAGGCAGTTGTTTCAGTCCTCTCCCCTTTCAGCCTCTCCGTCTTCCTCCCTCCCACCCCCACCCTAGAAAAGAATCATCAACAACTGAACTCGCGTCGTGCTCCCCAAACTCACAGACGTTTAAATTCAATACTAGAATGAATACTGCAAGAACAATTAACGGATAATCAAGGGTAGTGAGTAACCATATGTCGCGATATCACAAGAGTCGTATTTTTTATCCATTATGGTTAATTCTGCTTACGGATCACCATGGATCGTAAACGAGAACAGACTTATCTCTTATACAACGGCATGCTGAAACGGAAGGCCTCCCAGTTATTTATGAGAAAATTCTTTAAGCTTTCAATATGAAACAACACTTGGCAATAACGAGAGAGAAATTCCCGTATCAACTGCAATCTGGCGTTGAATAACAAGTGGAAATTAGTGCCAGGTCGCGAATCGAACCCGAGTTGCCCGCTTATCGCGAGCAGTCAGCTTAACCACTTCGGCTGTCTCCCTGTCCAACTCAGATTCAAAAATGTCGCACGCTACCCAGGTAGGTCCCCTGTCCATTATCCTCATTGCTCGCAGCCTCACGTGATTCCCGCAAGAGATCGAACGAAGACTGCCTCCGCACTGAAGGTATCATTCTTCGCCGTCAAGGTGCATATATTTATGTGTGTAGTGTCTGTTGCTTCTGACATGTGCGAAAGAACAGACTACATACATTAAAAAACGTTATTCATATTCTATATATTTATTCTGCATGTCTACATATTTGCTGCCCTCTGCTAATAAAGGGCTCCGAATTGTGTGGTGTAATATGCCGGTGTGTAACGTAACTACATCGGTGTGTGAGGAACACCCTGCTATAAAGGAGTTTCGAATTCTAAGAATTCGTCGACCCTTGGAGCACCCTCTCCTTTAGTATGACAACGCGAGACCGTGCACGGTAGCAGCGACATCTGCAACAATTTGATGACGCTTTGGCTTCACTGTCATCAATCAAATTCCATACAGTCCCGACATGGCCACATCCGATTTTCATTTGTTTCCAAAACTTAAAGAACACCTTCGAAGGCTTCAGTTTGATAGTGATGAAGAGGTGTGGTTGTGGCTTCATCCACAAAGTCAAACATTCTACAGTGATGGTATCAATAAAATTTTCACTCTTTGGAAGGAAAATGTTTGTCGCCAGGCTGGCTATATTGAGAAATAAATATGAAGACGCGAAGAATAAAGGTTTAGAATGTTTGGTTTATTTAACAGGCTTTAAGAGATTTCATATAAAAAATTCGGAGGCACTACTAATAACGCCTTCGTAATATGTAAGCTTTTCATGAAGACACAAATGTAAAACTTGCTAAGAAATTGTTGTGGTTGGCAGGAGAGCCAACACCGTGTTACTAGAGGAGGCCGAAAGGCACGCGTTTTAGCTCACGCAGGCTGGCGTGAGGTCTGGAACAGGACAAGGAAATTAGAATTTAGAAAAACGGACGTAGCTGGTGGAATACTTAACTTTAATCCATTAATGGTGAACGTCGCTTACATGATTCACAGTATCAATAGTAACTGGTAATGGCGCCTTGCTAGGTCGTAGCAAATGACGTAGCTGAAGGCTATGCTAAACTATTGTCTCGGCAAATGAGGACGTAAGTAGGCAGTGAACCATAGCTAGCAAAGTCGGTTGTACAACTGGGGCGAGTGCTAGGAAGTCTCTCTAGACCTGCCGTGTGGCGGCGCTCGGTCTGCAATCACTGATAGTGGCGACACGCGAGTCCGACGTATACTAACGGACCGCGGCCGATTTAAAGGCTACCACCTAGCAAGTGTGGTGTCTGGCGGTGACACCACAGAAATCAACGCTAATGTCTGAGAATGGGCTCAGGATCGAAACTAGTATAGGTACAATAATATGGTTTCCAAAAGAGGTTGACGACAGTAGCATAGCAAATGTGTAACTTGTGTAAATAAAACACCCTAGATGCAGTATCTCCAAAGTAACAATGGAACACGTCACCAATATTTCTTCTAATTCCACGAAATTTACTGGACGTAAAACAACGTTACCCAAATTAGTAACATCCACCGTCAATATATGTCCCCACAGGGTTAAAATGTTCAAATGTGTGTGAAGTCCTAAGGGGCCAAACTGCTGAGGTCATCCATCACTGGACTTACACACTCCTCAAACTAACTTATGCTAAGAACAACACACACACCCATGCCCGAGGGAGGATTCGAACCTCCGGCGGGAGGGCCAGCCCACAGGGTTAAAAGTAACATGCATGATACATGTCGACGAACTTTTACCGAAGAACATCTCGCATGGTAAATCCACTATTTATGTGTAACAATACTATATAAAGTTAACGAGTGGGAGCCAATCAGTAAAACCAGTAGCCACATATGTGTAAGATACACATGCAGGACCATGAACCGTCCATATGGAAATCCAGCAGAATAATACCAAGAACACGTACGTATTAACATAGAAGAGAAAGGCAATTTCTCTCCTACTTGTTAAGACCCAAAGTACACAAATGGTACCTTAAAGTTTTAGAAAATGTAAAAAATAAAAATTGAAACAAAGTGCTTTAGAATGTAACTATGAGTAACAATGAAACCATTTTTCCTACTTATTTTATCGCCTGGATTAAAGAGGCTGAGTTATAGCTGGAAGGTGTAAATATTTTGTCAATAAAAGGAAACTTAACATTCTTGATCATTTGTTCTTTGGTTCAAATGGCTCTGAGCACTATTGGACTTAACTGCTGTGGTCATCAGTTCCCTAGAACTTAGAACTACTTAAACCTAACTAACCTAAGGACATCACACACATCCATGCCCGAGGCAGGATTCGAACTTGCGACCGTAGCGGTCACGTGGCTCCAGACTGTAGCGCCTAGAACCGAACGGCCACTCCGGCCGGCATTTGTTCTTTATGTCAAAGCTCTCAGTTTAGGATACTGTGTAATTTTTATGGCACAGTATCTAAACAGCTTTGGGGTCTACGCGGAAAAACCGTCCGCGACAAGCAAACGAACTACTGCAGCACCGCTTTTCTTTTGTTTTCGTGTCAATATATTTCATTGTAATACAGTAGCCTCTCCAGCGCTTTACGACTCAGTTGCTCACATAATCGTGCCGAGCGGACAGCTCCTATAGGCATGCATTCAGAGCAACTGGCCCGCACGGCGGAAGTCACGGCCTACATTTCCGTTGCCGTATTCGGCACGTGGACTCCGGATGTGGTCGAGCAGATACTGCCAGATATCGGCCGGTACAATTAAAAAATGGGGCGCTAAGCTCGAACGGCTCTTCCGTTGCAAGCCACGATATGAATTGCTTCTTGACGCGTATGTAATTATCTTGTTCTCAGGTTAGTGTAGATAACCGTAATACTCAAAGCAGGGGGCGAAATTAATTAATGTCGTGTGGCTCGGAGACGAATGCATCCCTTTCGGCTTCACACCATTTCGATGTCTTGTCTGTCAAAATTAACATTCATTTTCAAAAACTTCTTTTCATTTGTCTTCATGGTGATAACCAGAGACCATCCAAGCCTTCCTGGTAACATACTGGACTCGCATTCAGGAGAACGGCAGTTCGACTCCCTGTTCGATCATTCAGATGTAAGTTTTCCCTGTTTTCTCTAAATCGCTTTCTGGCCTTTGAAACGACACGGCTGTCTCCCATCCTTCCTAGTTCGAGCTTGGGCGTCGTCTTCAATGACTCATCGTCGACGGGACGTTCAACCCTGAACTCCTTCCCTTCATTTCAACGTTTCAGTTCTACCCGTCTCATCCTCCAACAGAGACGCGGAAGACATATTTTACAGGTCTTTGGGGAAATCGATTACGAGTCGAACCACACACTATGTGCAGCACCTCGGTTCAAAGGGCTCTGAGCACTATGGGACTTAACATCTATGGTCATCAGTCCCCTAGAACTTAGAACTACTTAAACCTAACTAACCTAAGGACATCACACAACACCCAGTCATCACGAGGCAGAGAAAATCCCTGACCCCGCCGGGAATCGAACCCGGGAACCCGGGTGCAGCACCTCGATCTACATATTCTAGTAGCGAGCGGTGCTACAACCGAGTGACAAGTCTTGATGAGACGTCACGTCTCGTGGCGTAAACTGAATCCACGCGAGGGGGATAAAAGGAGCAGCCCTCCCCCGCAAAATTCAGTCTGCAGTAATTTCAAGTAAACGACACAACACATCTACATATATATATTTCGGATAAACTGCAGCATCGGTCGTAACGATTGAACTTTATTTTACAGATCGATTTCGGTCACTGTGGGATCATCTTCAGAGCAACATACAGTGCTGGATCGATAACTGCTAAGGTCACAAGATAGTCTCTTCTGTAATTTCAAAATTATTGTATGCAGTAAAAGTGAAGATATCTGTTGGAAGTAATCACCACAATATATGTTACACCTCATAGAAAGTGTTGTGTTACCTAAAAATTGTCACACGGTGACCGAAATCGATCTGTAAAATAAAGGATTTCAATCTTTACCACCGATGCTTCCATTTATCCAAAATGTACTGACAATAATACAGTCGTTGTGTACACGGTTTCCAATGGAATTAGACATCCAAAAAAATCTAAGTCTACATTTACGTACATACTTGAAAGCCACAGTATAACGCCTGATGGAGGATACCACGTGCCACTATTGGTCATTTTCTTTCCTCTTCCACTCGCAAATACTGCAAGGAAAAACGACTATCTATAAGACTCCGGTACGAGCCCTAGTTTCTTTCATCTTATCTTCGTGATCCCTACGAGAAATGAACGTTGGTGGCGGGAGTAGAACCGTTCTGCAGTCGGCCTCAATTGACGATCCTCTAAATTTCCGCAGTAGCGGTCTTCAGGTATTCCCATAACACCTGCATGCTGATGGAAGCTACTGGTAATAAATCATCTTGTATCCCCTACAGTCACTCAACGACCGCACCTTCCAGTACACCACAGGGCCATCAACAAACAGCCGTAAATTGCTACTCACCCTGTCCGTTAGATCATTTATGTATACTGTATTAAAATATAAGTCCTCGTGATTATTTTCATCGCAACTTGGGACTTCCTAATGCGAAGTACTATGATGTCCTATAGATTGTACGGATTAAAGCAAACTGGATTCCTAGCACAAATCTGCATGCACGGTCAATCTTATATGGAAGGAAACTAGTGCTCTACTCAAGTATAGTAATCACACCTGACAAACAAAAATTAACTGATGAAATTGTCAATACTGTCTTTCAGAAAATTACTAAGTGGTTCCTTGTAAACGGACTCTCACTGAATTTTGATAAGACACAGTACATACAGTTCCGTACAGTGATTGGTATTGTAAGTAGGCTGTTTATGTTTTCTTTATGTAAGTAGGCTGTTTATGTTTTCTTATTGGCAACGTTACGTAGCGCTCTACATGAAAATCACTGGCTGTGCTGTGTGCAGTCTGTGGCTAGTTTGCATTGTTGTCTGCCATTGTAGTGTTGGGCAGCGGCAGCTGGATGTGAACAGCGTGTAGCGTTGGCAGTTGGAGGTGAGCCGCCAGCAGTGGTGGATGTGAGGAGAGAGATGGCGGAGTTTTGAAATCTGCAATACAGCGAGCGCCACTACTGCCAGCTAAATAAAAGATTCAAACTACGGAAGGCACTAACTACTGATAGGCATAGTTAGCAAATGAAAGATTTTGATAGAGAACAAACAATGTATTTACCTTAATAGTCATCAAAAGTCATAATATATACAGCAGTTCATGACATCCAGTATTGCAAATTTCAAAACTCCGCCATTTCTCTCCCCACATCCACCACTGCTGGCGGCTCACCTCCAACTGCGCAACGCTACGCGCTGTTAACGTCCAGCTGCCCAACACTACAATGGCGAGTATTACAACAATGCAAAGCAGCCACAGACTGCACACAGCACAGCCAGTGATTTTCATACAGAGCGCTACGTGGCGTTACCAATAAGAAAACCTAAACAGCCTACTTACATAGCCCCCATGCTCCCCACAAAAAGTTTTACAAATTGTTTTGGGCAGTGGCCAACACATCCACCACTGCTGGCGGCTCACCTCCAACTGCCAACGCTACACGCTGTTCACATCCAGCTGCCGCTGCCCAACAATACAATAGCAGACAACAATACAAACTAGCCACAGACTGCACACAGCACAGCCAGTGATTTTCATATAGAGCGCTACGTAACGTTGCCAATAAGAAAACATAAAAAGCCTACTTACATAAAGAAAACATAAACAGCCTACTTACGGTATGACGCCATTAATAAATATAGACCTTAATCAGAAGCATATAGCTAAGGTAGAACATTCCAAATTTTTAGGTGTGTCCATTGATGAGAGATTAAATTGGAAGACACACATTGATGATCTGCTGAAACGTTTGAGTTCAGCTACTTATGCAATAAGGGTCATTGCAAATTTTGGTGATAAACATCTTAGTAAATTAGCTTACTACGCCTATTTTCATTCGTTGCTTTCATATGGCATCATATTTTGGGGCAATTCATCACTGAGGAATAACGTATTTATTGCACAAAAGCGTGTAATCAGAATGATAGCTGGAGTCCACCCAAGATCATCCTGCAGACATTTATTTAAGGATCTAGGGATATTCACAGTAGCTTCTCAGTATATATACTCTCTTATGAAATTTGTTATTAACAACCAAACCCAATTCAAAAGTAATAGCAGTGTGCATAACTACAATACTAGGAGAAAGGATGATCTTCACTATTCAAGATTAAATCTAACTTTGGCACAGAAAGGGGTGAATTATACTGGCACTAAAGTCTTTGGTCACTTACCAAATAGTATCAAAAGTCTGACAGACAACCAACAAGTATTTAAGAAGAAATTAAAAGAATTTCTGAATGACAACTCCTTCTACTCCATAGAGGAATTTTTAGATATAAATTTAAAAAAAATAAGAAAAATAAAAAAACACAAAAAAATGAAAAAGTTGTTATATTAACTTAAGTATGTTGTTAAATTAACTTAATTATGTCAAGTATTGGAAAATTTGACTCGTTCCACATCATTACGAAATATCGTATTCATGATCCATGGAACTAGTATCTAATCTAATCTAATCTAATCAAAAGCAAATAATGAAATCTACTTACTGACCAACCATCCATTTTTCATTAAATATGTTAGCTTGATACATGACGGATTCCATTCGATCTGTAGCGAGAGAGTAATGAATTTAAATGAAGTTTCAGCTTTCGCCGAGAATCTGCAGCGTCTTCGCCCGAGCAGCCAACTAGATACTGCACAAGCTATACAACTGCTGTTGTTGTGGTCTTCAGTCCGAAAACTGTTTTGGTGCCGCTCTGCATGCTACTCTATCCTATGTGAGCCTCTTCATTACCGAATAAGTACTGCAACCGACAACTTTCTGACTCTGCTTACTGTATTCATCTCTAGGTCTTCCTCTACAATTTTTGTCTCCCACACTTCCCTACAGTACTAAATTAGTGAACCCTTGGTGTCTCAGAATGTTTCCTATCAACCGATCCCTTCTTTAGGTCAAGTTGTTCCACAAATTTATTGTCTCCCCAATTCTGTTCAGCACTTCCTTATTAGTTACGCGATCGACCTGTCTAATCTTCAGCATTCTTCTGTAGTACCACATTTCTAAAGCTTCTATTCCTGTTTTATCTAAATTGTTTATCGTCCATGTTTCACTTCCGTACATGGATAACTGCAGATGAGACTTTCTAACACTTAAATCTATATTCAGAGTTAACGAATTTCTCTTCTTCAGAAATACATTTTATATCCTATCTATGTCGTCCATCATCAGTTATTTTGCTCCCCAGACAGCAAAACACATCTACTACTTTAAGTATCTCGTTTCCTAATCTGATTCCCTTGGCATCACCTGGTTTAATTCGACTACATTCCATTATCCCTCTTTGGTTTTGTTGATATACCGGTACATCTTATGTCCTCCTTTCAAGACACTCTCCGTTCCGTTCAACTGATTTTCCAAGTCCTTTGCCGTGGCTGGCAGAGGTACAATGTCATCGGTAAAACCTCAAAGTTTTTATTTCTTCTCCCTGAACTTTAATTCCTACTCCAAATTTTTCTTTGGTTTACGTTACTGCTTGTCCAGTGTACATATTGAATAACATCGGGGATATGCTACACCCTCTCTCACTCCATTTCAACCACTGATTCCCTTTCATGCCCCTCGACTGTTGTAGCTGCCGTCTGGTTTCTGTACAAATTCTGGGTACCCTTTTGCTCCTTGTATTTTACCCCTGACACCTTCAGAATTTCAAAGAGAGTATTCCAGTCAACACAGTCAAAGCCTTTCTCTAAGTGTACAAATGCTACAAGTGTACGTTTGGCTTTTCTTAAGTTATATTTCAAGATAAGTCATAGGGTCGGTACTGCCTCATGTGTTCCTACATTTCAACGAAATCCAAAATGATCTTCCCAGAGGTCAGCTTCTACCAGTTTTTCGCAACCATTAGTTATTAAACTGAAATTTCGGTAATTTTCACACCTGTCAGCAACTGCTTTCTTTGAAATGGAATTACTACATTCTTCTTGAGGTCGGAGGGTATTTCGCCTGTGTCACACATCTTGCACACCAGATGGATAGTTTTGTCATGGCTGCCTCTCCCAAGTGTATCAGCAGTTCCGACGGAATATCGTCTACTCCCGGGGCCTTGTTTCAACTTATCTCTTTCAGGGATTTGCCAAATTCTTCCGGCAGTATCGTATCTCTCATCTCATCATCATCTACGTTCACTTCCTTTTCTATAATATTGCTTTCAAGTTCATCTTTCTTGTGTAGACACTCTATATTCTCCTTCCACCTTCAGCTTTTCCTTCTTTACTGACGACTGGTTTACCATCTGCGTGCTTGATATTCATACAGTTGCTTCTCTTTTCCCCAAAGGCCTGTTTAATTTTCCTGTAGGCGGTATCTGTCTTTCCCCTAGTGAGATATACTTCTAAGTCTTTGCATTTGTCCTCTAGCTATTTCTGCTTAGCTGTCAGTCTCATTTTTTAAACGTTTGTATTCCCTTTCGCCTGCTGCATTTGCTGCATTTTTAAATTTTCTCCTTTCGTCAATTAAATTCAATATATCTTGTGTTAACCAAGGATTTCTACTAGGCCTTGTCGTTTTATCTACTTGATCCTCTGCTGCCTTTATTATTTCATCTCTTAAAGCTACCCACTCTTCTTCTACTATATTCCTTTCCCGTATTCTTGTCAATCGTTGCCTAATGCTCCATCTGAAGCTCTCAAAAATCTGTGGTTCTTTCAACTTGTCCAGGCCCCATCTCCTTAATTACCAACTTTTCCCCAATTTCTTTAGTTTTAATCTACAATTTTGTGTAATAGTAGGAATATTAAATTTGACTATATATCTGTGTGTATGTATTAATATTAGATGTACACAACGATGATTTTTCAAGTTCGGTAATTTCTAACAGGATTTAGGTTATTCAGGTCTTTGCTATTGAACTGATTTACACCGTATTAATTACATTGAAGAGAAAGTCATTGACTCAATTTGTGACACGATTCTCAATTCAGACTATTCAGGCAATACTTCCCTCACATAACTGAGATTGGTAGTTACGGCATTGTCAAGGCAGATTTAGTTCACTGCAGTTTAGATGTTGGATTGTGATGTTTTAAGCCACCTACCTAATTGGTATCCATATCGAGATGGTACAGGTGGTTGAGTCTTGAAATTGTTGCAATGTGCTCTGCATTCAGAATGTCGGAATCTTCATTGGAGCCATTTACTAGGTTCCAAAAATCTGTGCTGGGTGTGGTGCAGTGGAATTAAC
The DNA here is from genome assembly GCF_023864275.1 of Schistocerca cancellata. Classification (NCBI taxonomy): domain Eukaryota; kingdom Metazoa; phylum Arthropoda; class Insecta; order Orthoptera; family Acrididae; genus Schistocerca; species Schistocerca cancellata. Next base: position 432,912,101 of record NC_064632.1, read on the forward strand.
TAATTCCTGAGCAGAATTAATTCGTATTCAGAGGTAGTTGAAAATTGTAATGGATTTATAATGTAATTTTGAACTGTGAAACTATCGACGCACAACTGGATGAAGCAAACTGATGGAGGTAATAAACTGCCATTAGCGAACTACGAATGGAGGTGTTTGGTGCGTTGACGGAAAGGGCAGCCATTTGATTAGCACGAATATTTGTAGTGTCGTGAAACACACAACGAATACACAAAAAAGTGTGTGATTTCAATTGACTGCAAAATGTTATTAAATCTTCAACCTATATAATAATATTTTTGTTGCTGAGTGGTAAACACGTCTAGCTACCAATTTTAGTGACCAATGTGTGAAGATGTGATTGTACCAAGCACAACCTATGACCGTTAATAGGGTCACCACACGTCGACAAGTGGATTGTGATATGAAAGAATATGCGTTTGAGAAATATTGAATATTGATTCAAATTCGACCGGATCTATGAGCAGCCTCTTCCGTCAGGACTACAGATTTAATTAAATATTTATATTTGTCTGGAATCTTTTCGTATTCACACGCCACTGTTGCAAGCGTGGTGCTATGAGGATCAGTCCTGGTTCCCGCACTTCCACACCATTTCCGATATCAAGAAGGACTTTCCTTCAGTTTCACATCAGTATCATCAATCCTACCATCTCGACCTGACGTCGTCTCCTATTGAATATACAAAATACATTATTCCGTTTTTGTGTGTTGATATGTTTCGCAACAGTCTCACCCAAAACTTTTTGAAACAAAACTTTCAATCAAACTTTTAACAAAAATCCTTTAAATCAAACCAAAGCAGAACTATGTACCAATCTATAGCATTTTTCTCTATTGCCAGTTCATTCTAGACGGATCACAGAAACAGAAGAAGTCATAACTACTTATGTATCATCAATCTTTGTAACTGGAGTAATGCTGGGTTCATTGTAAACTGCTGAATGAAGAAGAAAGTTGAATGAGCTTTGTTCCAGGTCTTCTATGACTTTCTACGGGCCATAACCAATAGTCCATCGCATTCTTAGTCTTTTAATTTGCCATTTCAATGACTAGTACATATTTTCAGTCTTGTTAGTAAACAGGTGGCATGATATTACGGGTTGCTTATGTAGTGTACCATTACACTTGGTCAAGTGTGTCATTACAATCGGTCAGTCAACTATGGTACACCTAGCGAGGTCAGTCACATTTATTTGTGATTTTAAGCACATTGTACCTCGCATAGCGAGAAAAAGGCCATATTTGTTTAAAGAAGCATTAATTCCCCTGTCATTAAGTCAAAGAGAAACGTCTGTGCTTAAGCTCAACGTTCTTAGACCTGAAGCATTCATCTATCTACATCTACATGGATACTCCACAAATCACACTTACGTGCCCGACAGAGGTTTCATCGAACCATCTTCACAATAACTGTCTGTTATTCCAATCTCGAACAGCGCAAAAAAAAAAAAAAAAAAAAACCGAACGCCTGTATCTTACCGCGCGAGCTCTGATTTCTCTTATTTTATTATGGTGATCTTTTATCTTTTGTCCCTTTGTAGGTAGGCGTCAGCAATATGTTTTCGCATTCGGAGGAGAAAGTTGATGACTGAAATTTCATGAGAAGATTTCGCCGCAACGAAAACTGCCTTTGTTTTGATGACGTACACCCCAATCCTGTATCATGTCAGTGACACTCTCTCCCTTACTTCGCAATAATAAAAAACGTGCTGCTCTTCCTTGAACTTTCTCGATGTATTCCGCTAATCCTATCTGGTAAGGATTTCAGACCGCGCTGCAGTACTCCACAAGAGGACGGAGAAACTTAGGATAGGCAGTCTTTTTAGTAGATCTGCTTCATTTTCTAAGTGTTCTGCCAATAAAATGTATGCTTTAGTTTGCCTTCCTCATAACATTTTCTATGTTTTCTTTCCAATTTAAGTTGATCGTAATTGTATTTCCTAGGTATTTAGTTGAATTTACGATCTTTAGATTCGACTGATTTATCGTTTAACCGAAGTTAAACGGATTCAAGCTCACAATTTTTATTATATAGGGTCAATTGCCAATTTTGGCACCACTCAGCTATCTTTTCTAAATTGTTTTGCAATTTGTGTTGATCTTCTGGTGACTTTCCTAGACGATAAACGATAGCAAACAGTCTATGACGGCTGCTCAGATTGTCTCTTAAATCATTTATACAGATGAGAAACAGCAGAGGGCTGTTTTGCTCGATGACTTTCGGTCAGTTACTACGAACTGTGACTACTCTAACAGGAAATCACGAATCCAGTCACATAACTGAGACGATATTCCATATGCAAGCAGTTTCATTACGAGCCGCTTGTATGGTACAGTGCGGAAAGCCTTTTGGAAATCTAGAGATACGGAATCTACTTGAAATCCTTTGTCAATAGCACTCAACACTTCGTGTGTATAAAGAGCCAATTGTGTTTCACAAGAACAATGTTTTCTAAATCCATTCTGACTGTGTGTCAATAGACCGTCTTCTTCAAGGTAATTCATAATGTTCGAACACAACATATGCTCCTAAATCTTACTGTATATCGACGCTAATGATATGGACATGTAATTTAGTGGATTATTCCTACTATCTTTCTTGAATATTGATGTGACTTGTGCAACTTTCCATTCTTTAGGCAAGGATCTTTCGTCGAGTGAACGGTTGTATATGATTGTTAACCGTGGTGCTATTGCATCAGCGTACTCTGAAAGGAACCTAACTGGTATACAGGCTGGACGAGAAGACTTGCTTTCATTAAGTGATTTAAGTTGCTTCACTTCTTCGATGATATCTACTTCTAAGTTACTCGTGTTAGCAGCTGTTCTTGATCCGAATTCTAAAATATTTACTTCGCCTTCTTTGGTGAAGGAATTTCGGAAGGCTGCGTTTAGTAACTCTGCTTTGGAAACACTGTCCTCTATAGTATTTTCATTGCTATCGCGCAGAGAAGGCATTGATTGTGTCTTGCCGCTAGCATACTTTAAATACGACCAGAATCTCTTAGGATTTTCTGATGGGTTTCAAGACAAAGTTTCGTTGTGGAAACTATTACGAGGGCTGTTCAGAAAGTAAGCTCCGATTGATCGCGAAATGGGAACCACAGTGAAAATTAGAAATGTTTTATTTTTAACAGTTAGCTACACCATCCAGCTACTTCTCTACGTAGTTGCCGTTCTGACTAAGACATTTGTCGTAGCGTTGTACCAACTTTCCAATACCCTCATCATAAAAGACAGCCGCCAGTGCTTTCCGCCAATTCTCTACGCTGGCCTACAGCTCGTTTTCTGTGCCAAAATGTTGTATTCATAGCCAGCGGTTCATGTGAGCAGAAATGAAACGCAGGGGGAGTCAATTACGGGCTGTATTGTGGATAGTCAAACATTTCCAATTGAAAACGATGCAGGAGCATCTTCATTGCCCCTTCAGAATGTGGCTGAGAATATTGCCTTGTAGAAGAAACTGCACGACAGTTATGTAATGTTGGCTGTATAGCTTCAGGCGAAATTTCTCACCAGATCCTCGTACTTGGCGGGAGACACTATTCTCTAGACAACTTTACGCGATCACTGTGAGCTCAGAAATGAGAGGAGTGACGTGATACTAGAGACACTGCCCAACACATCTGTGCAAAGCTTTATCGGATTATCATAGTCGTTTCCATTTCGCGATCAATCGGAGCTTACTTTCTGAACAGCCCTCGTATAGGCATCTCGCATTGAAGTCCGCGCTAAATTTCGAGCTACTGTAAATGATCGCCAGTCTTGGAGATTTTGCGTTCGCTTACATTTGGCATGCTTTTTTCGCTGTTTCTGCAACAGTGTTCTGACCCGTTATGTGTATAATGGGGAATCAGCTCCGTCGTTTGTTAATTTATTTGGTATAAATCTCTCAATTGCCGTGGATATTATTTCTTTAAATTCTAGCCATATCTGCTCTACACTTATATTTTTACCTCAGAAGGAGTGGAGATTGTCTCTCAGGAAAGCGTCAAGTTAGTTTTTTTCTGCTTTTTTGAGTAGGTATATTTTTAGTTTGTTTTTGGAGAGTTTAGGGGTTACAATATTCAGTCTCGTTATAAGTGGACTATATTGACTAATCCATGTATCCGTCATTAGCTCAGGATTATTTGTTGCTAAGAGGTCAATTGTGTTTTCGCAAACGTTTACTATTCGCCTGGGCTGATGAATTAACTGCTGGAAACAATTTTCGGAGAATGCGTTTAGCATTGTATGATGTATTATGGGTACCTCCGGATTTAGACATGTATTTTCGCCAACGAATTGAGGGTAAATTAAAGTCACTACCAACTATAACTGCATGACTCGGGTACGTGTTTGAAATTAAACTCAAGTTTTCTTTGAACCTTTCAGCAATTTATCATCTGAGTCGGCACGTCGGTAAAAAGATCCAATTATTATTTTATTCCGGTTGCCAAGAACGGCCTCTACCCACACTAACTCACAGGAACTATCTACTTCAATTTCGGTACAAGGTGAACTACCTCTAATAGCAAAAGACACGCCACCGCCGATTGTGTTTAGCCTATCCTTTCGGAACACCGTTAGGTTCTTCGCAAAAATTTCGGCTGAGCTTATCTCCGGCTTTAGCCATTTTCAGTGCCTATAACGATTTGAGTATCAGTGCTTCCTATTAGCGCTTGCACTCTCCCAACACAGCTACGACAGTTTACAACTGTTATACAGATGATGCCTCTATCTACTTTCTTCCTGTGTTCGAGCTGCACCCTTTGAAATTGAGGCCCTTTTTGTCTTTCCCCAGGACTCTCTAACATAAAAAACCGCCCAGTCCACTCCACACAGACCCTGCTACCCGTGTAGCCGCCTCCTGCATGTAGTGGACCCCTGACCTATTCGGCGGAACCCGAAACCCAGCCACCCTATGGTGCAAGTCGAGTACTCTGCAGCCTACATGGTCGCAGAACCATCTAGAGCTTCTGATTCGGACCCTTCACTCTTCTCTGTACCAGAGGTTCGCACTCGGTTCTGTCGACTGTGCTGCAAATGGTGAGCTCTGCTTTCATTTGGTAAACAAGAAAGGCAGCCTTTACCACTTCTGTTAGCCGCTCGGAACCATAGAGCACCACTTCCGATCCCAAGCGATACACATCACTGGTACCGACGTGAGCCACCACCTGCAGTTGGCTGCGCCCTGTGTTCCTCATGATATCCGAGGGGACTCGTTCATGACTGCACCCGGTATGCACACGGAGTGCACATTAGATTTCTTCCTCTCCTTGGCAGCCATGATCCTAAGGGACCCCTTAACGCGCCTAACATTGAAGCTTGGATTCTTGCATGCTGAGAGGTTTGTCCTGAGAACTGCCAGTATTAATAGAACGCTGGTATGCTTCGTTCACTCTTTAATGTGAGACGTTGGAGAATTAAGCCTATTTGTTACCGAGAGAGTCTTTGTTAATTAAAGCCACTGTTGTAAGCCACCATTGCTGAATATTTGATCTCAAGAAAGTTGATGCCATTAATACGAATGAATCATTACTAGAATCTGTTGAATTTATGTAGGAAAAGTGTTGTTTGAAGAATATAAGTTGGTTTATATACCGTATATTTAAGATATGTGTTCGTGATTATTTTTATCTGAACCTGTACTCCTTAATAGGAAGTAATACGGCGTCCTATAGCTCTTCCGTATTAATGCAAACTGGATTGGTAACAGGATCCTGCAACTACAGTCAATGTTATTTGGAAGAAGACTATTGTTCTTTTAAACAGCAATTAATTAAATCTAGTTACAGACCTACCATCCACTTGTTATCAAGTACTCTGTTATATCATATCGACGGATTCCAGTCGGTCTGTAGTGAAAGACTAATGAATTACGTGAGGTTTGATCTCACTCCGAGAGTTCGCAACGTCTTTGACGAGCAAGCAACCAGATTCATCAGCAAGCTGTACAACTACGTTACTCAAAGTGTGGAAAGGAGTTTTCAACGTTCAGTACACTATTCTCAGGAAGAAATGGGTACTACACTAATTACAGGCGACTGAACTTCTTCCAAGATTTTTCATGTCTTTGAATATAACTGAATTTTTTCACGCAAGGTAAAGTATAGGGTGACAATTATTCAACTATATGAAATAAAATCCTCATAAACTCCGAACGGTTTGCGTTAGGACGTTCAAACTGCACTGTTGGTCGCGGAGCGTGATAGAAATTAGTATGCACATGCTTTGGTTTGGTTTAGCGACGAAGCCCACTTTCATTTGGATGGGTTCGTCAATAAGCAAAATTGGCTGATTTGGGGGACTGAGAATCCGCATTTTATGATCGAGAAGTCTGTTCACCCTCAACGGGCGACTGTGTGCTGTGCAATGGCCAGTCACGGAATAATCAGTACGATATTCTCTGATGGCATGGTGACTACCTAACGGTACGTGAATGTTTTGGAAGATGATTTCAATCCCATTATCCAAAGTGACGCTGATTTCAACAAAATGTGGTTAATGCAACACGGATCTCGACCCCATTGAAGCAGGATCGTGTTCGATGTCCTGGAGGAGCACTTTGAGAAGGGCACTGGCATTGGCCTCGATTGGCCGCCATATTCTCCAGATCTGAACACCTGTGACTCCTTTTTGTGGGGCTGTATTAAAAACAAGGTGTACAGCAATAACCCCAAAACCATTGCTGAGCTGGAAACAGCCATTCAGGAGGTCATCGACAGCATCGATGTTCCGACACTTCGATGGCTCATGAAGAGACTTGCTATTGTCTGCGCCACATCATTGCCAATGATGGTAGGCATATCGAACATGTCATAACCTAAATCCGAATATCTGTAATGACGTTTAAATTTTGTAAATAGTGTGAGCACGCCGTAGTTTGTAAATTATTTTCGTTTTTTTCGTATAGTTCAATAATTGTCGCCCTGTGTGCTCATATTTTAAAGGATCGTTTGTTAACAAAAACAAAACTCAGTTATAATGTCTTTGGATTAATATCACACAACTACATACAATAGAAATGTCTCTCTTAAAACGACGGTTCAATCCCGTCTCCAGCCATCCTGATTTAGGTTTTCCGTGATTTCCCTAAATCGTTTCAGGCAAATGCCGGGATGGTTCCTTTGAAAGGGCACGGCCGATTTCCTTCCCCATCCTTCCCTAACCCGAGCTTGCGCTCCGTCTCTAATGACCTCGTTGTCGACGGGACGTTAAAACAACACTAACCTAACCTAATCTCTCTTAAGACGTTATCTGCTGTGTGCCTACGCGTCGAACCCTAGCGCGAAGACCTGGGACGTTACTGGGCCGATACTGTCGGCGTGTGACGGTTGACATGTTGCAGCCGGCCGGAGTGGCCGTGCGGTCGCAGGTTCGAATCCTGCCTCGGGCATGGATGTGTGTGATGTCCTTAGGTTAGTTAGGATTAAGTAGCTCTAAGTTCTAGGGGACTGATGACCACAGTAGTTAAGTCCCGTAGTGCTCAAAGCCATTTGAACCATTTTGACATGTCGCAGACCACGAGAACTGGACTGGGTTTGCCAGCGTGGAGCGCTGAGACGGAACTGCTGGTACCGTCAACTTGTAGCGCTGAGACTGAACTGCTGGTACTGCCGACTTGAGGCGTAGGGCGTAACTGACTCTGTATGCACCGGCGGTGCTGTAAATGGTCGGTAGCGGATGGATGTCCACATGGCACTGCGAGGGCACGTGATCTGGCGTAGAAAACAGTGCCCTACCGATAACGCTCATTGCTGCGACAAGCACCAACCTGTTGGCGAGACTGGCACCCCCGAACACAGTGGAGGCGATGTGTAGCTCCGTGGTAAACTGCCCAAACCACACACGGAAATATCTCGGTGTTGATGAAAGCCGTTTAGCCACTTACTCCTGGCGGGGCGGCAGCCCGTAGAGCGTACCTGTTGTGCGGAGGAAACTACTACCGGGCTGATACAATGCAAGGAACTTTAAGTATGATCCATGAGGTTAAGGTCAACAGGTTAATTGAAGTTACAGTCCCTTTCTTTACTCCCATTCCCCCTGTGAGACACAGTATAAAGTTGCGTACTGGGTGTTCACTCTACTACATCCCTCATCCGTCACTGCTTGTGCTTCACTTTGATCTGAAGTGCTCCAATTGATTCTAGTGCGGCTTTCTACCCACAGGTATTATGCGGACAGCATATTGTGGCCGCGACTGTAAACAGATGAGAACTGGGCCCAACCGAGGGGAGAGGAGCGGCGTGCGCGAAAAAGCCCCGCTTCCCTCTCGAAGGGCTGCCATCCTTCAGCCGCGCTCTATGCTTCCACGAAAGCAGAGCTGATGTAATGATCTTAGGGATCGCTGATTCCTTTTCTTGTGATAGCCTCATTCGAATCCCTTTATGCACCAGGATTAGCCCCTCCACTCATTTCAAAATAAGGAAAGAAAACGAGCAATCCACAAAGTAAAGTAAATTGGAGTACAGAAAGTATTTAGTACTGGCTACAGCGCAGTTGTTTGCTGCAGTTCGCCTTTTTTTAAGGCTCAAGCGCTATTGGGGGGGGGGGGGGGAGATATCTGAGGTTATCAGTCCCCTAGACTTAGAACTACTTAAACCTAACCAACCTCTGGACATAACACACATCCATGCCCGAGGCAGGATTCGAACCTGCGACCGTAGCAGCAGCACGGTTCCGGACTGAAGCGATTAGAACCGCTCGGCCACAGCGGCCAGTTCGCAATGATAGTTTAGGCCCGACCTCTACCGCTATCTTACGCAAGCATAGTTCAAAACTATCCCCGCCTAAAACGATATAGTATTCTCATAATAGCGCTTGTAGTAACTGTGTGTATGTTTACATTATAGCTTCACACCTTCATAACATAACGGGGTGATGCAATAGTTTTGTTTATCTTTGTTTACACGTTACAGGTTTTCAACATATTTGTATGTGTCATGCAATTTATTTTTAACTACATTCCTGGCTTAAGCGCAGTACTCGTCCAGAGACCAGTCTCACTAGCTTGGCACCGGTATCGAACAAAACAATGACATATTCCTCTTTTATTAGTTTCATCCACAAGGAAATCGAGTGTGATATAACTAGAGCAGTTTCGAAACAGATTTTTCTTGTTTATGAAACCAGAAATACGACCCAGAGACAACAGAAAGGAGAAATAACCTGTTACAGCAGTGAAATCTAGTATAATGCATTACATAATGTCTTTAAAATTTCTGTACAGTACGTAAAAATCGGGTTCATTTCTCTACGTAATAACCGTTAATTTGGACCCATTATGCTGAGTAAGCTTTGTTTTGGATTTAGTTCACTATTACATGGAAATCGTTTTGTTGTGATTCACTATCTACACCTATAACAAAAAAGAGTGGAAACAGTAATGAATATACTGGAAGATCTCAAACATTGTGATTCGCAACACTTACTAAGGCTCGTATGTTAATAAAGAATACTACAGCAAAGGCGTCCACTTGTTAAGAAATTTCATTCCTTCGCTTCAACTTTATGATAGTTAAATACGTGTTTTGAGTCTCTGCTTGTGTTTTCGTTGTTTGTGTTATTTTCACGCGACAGGGTTTAATCAATTTTAGTCTATTCCCTGCTGTTCAGCTACAGCTTATTCTGGTCCTTTATTCTACTCGTCCTGCTTTCTCACATGAATTATCTTTGGTTTTTTGGGTATTTTACTTTATGTGAATGTGAATACATAAAGTACTAGTAATAGCTTCCTGCACGAATTACATCAAATTGTTGTCAGAAGAAAGCCGCGCGGGGTGGCCGCGCGGTTTAGGGCGCCATTTCACGGACTGCGTGCCCCTCCTCCCCCCCCCCCCCCCCCACCGCCCACCCGGAGGTTCGAGTCGTCCCTCGAGCATGGGTGTGTGTGTTATTCTTAGCCTAAGTTAGTTTAACTAGTGTGTAAGTCTAGAGACCGATTATAAAATGACCTTTATCTTAATAGTGTGAATATTTATATACACTCCTGGAAATGGAAAAAAGAACACATTGACACTGGTGTGTCAGACCCACCATACTTGCTCCGGACACTGCGAGAGGTCTGTACAAGCAATGATCACACGCACGGCACAGCGGGCACACCAGGAACCGCGGTGTTGGCCGTCGAATGGCGCTAGCTGCGCAGCATTTGTGCACCACCGCCGTCAGTGTCAGCCAGTTTGCCGTGGCATACGGAGCTCCATCGCAGTCTTTAACACTGGTAGCATGCCGCGACAGCGTGGACGTGAACCGTATGTGCAGTTGACGGACTTTGAACGAGGGCGTATAGTGGGCATGCGGGAGGCCGGGTGGACGTACCGCCGAATTGCTCAACACGTGGGGCGTGAGGTCTCCACAGTACATCGACGTTGTCGCCAGTGGTCGGCGGAAGGTGCACGTGCCCGTCGACCTGGGACCGGACCGCAGCGACGCACGGATGCACGCCAAGACCGTAGGATCCTACGCAGTGCCGTAGGGGACCGCACCGCCACTTCCCAGCAAATTAGGGACACTGTTGCTCCTGGGGTATCGGCGAGGACCATTCGCAACCGTCTCCATGAAGCTGGGCTACGGTCCCGCACACCGTTAGGCCGTCTTCCGCTCACGCCCCAACATCGTGCAGCCCGCCTCCAGTGGTGTCGCGACAGGCGTGAATGGAGGGACGAATGGAGACGTGTCGTCTTCAGCGATGAGAGTCGCTTCTGCCTTGGTGCCAATGATGGTCGTATGCGCGTTTGGCGCCGTGGAGGTGAGCGCCACAATCAGGACTGCATACGACCGAGGCACACAGGGCCAACACCCGGCATCATGGTGTGGGGAGCGATCTCCTACACTGGCCGTACACCACTGGTGATCGTCGAGGGGACACTGAATAGTGCACGGTACATCCAAACCGTCATCGAACCCACCGTTCTACCATTCCTAGACCGGTAAGGGAACTTGCTGTTCCAACAGGACAATGCACGTCCGCATGTATCCCGTGCCACCCAACGTGCTCTAGAAGGTGTAAGTCAACTACCCTGGCCAGCAAGATCTCCGGATCTGTCCCCCATTGAGCATGTTTGGGACTGGATGAAGCGTCGTCTCACGCGGTCTGCAGGTCCAGCACGAACGCTGGTCCAACTGAGGCGCCAGGTGGAAATGGCATGGCAAGCCGTTCCACAGGACTACATCCAGCATCTCTACGATCGTCTCCATGGGAGAATAGCAGCCTGCATTGCTGCGAAAGGTGGATATACACTGTACTAGTGCCAACATTGTGCATGCTCTGTTGCCTGTGTCTATGTGCCTGTGGTTCTGTCAGTGTGATCATGTGATGTATCTGACCCCAGGAATGTGTCAATAAAGTTTCCCCTTCCTGGGACAATGAATTCACGGTGTTCTTATTTCAATTTCCAGGAGTGTATATTTTGGAGGAAGTCATTGTTCTTTAAGATTTAAAGTACGACTCTGTTGGTTACTTGGCCGTATTGCGAATAGCTTTGAGCCCACGTTTTCGTAGCTTATCATACCTAAGGGACCACTGTTGTAAGTAAATACGATCAAACAGCAATCTGCTTTTCGTGAGAAAAGGAGGTTGCTTGGCACACAAACTTCCTTCAAACTACACGTCCTGTTACATCAACATTGGTCTGTGGTGTTCAGCACCATATTATTGTACAAGATCCAATTACTGTAATTAAGAAATTATGAGAGGTTGTCACGTATTGAATGAAAACTATAGAGAATGCATTTCCTTTCCTGTATTTTAATTAACTTTGTACACTTACAATTCTACCGATTGATAGCCGGCGACGACAATGAAGTTCACCTCCTTTTCCAAAAACAAGATATTTCTCTTCTTCACTTCCAGAAAATTTGTAAACATAAATGTTTGGCAACTCTTACACATACTTTACTCAGTTTTATCACTACAATAGCAATTTTCATTACATGTAACATTACGTTCTGAGCGACGGCCTAACAACACGTCCTCTTTCCAGAAGATACAGATTAGCAGTCCTCTTTTTTTTTTAATAAATCAATCGGTTTTTTTTATTTTTAGTCCGTACTCAAAGATTCACAACTACTATCGTTGCGGGGATTGAGCGCTAAGAGTTTCTTACTGTCCAGCTGCGCTTCACTTCACTTCAGGTACTTTTTGAATCACATTTACATTTAATATATTTACATACATTACTGAACTTCTCACAATAAAATCAGGCACAGTTAAAAAAAGGGCAGTGAGGCTCACATAACATTACACGATGACCTCAGCAGTTTGCTCGCTTAGGAATTCACTCGCATTTGAGCACTTCCAGAAGCAATGCGAACAGTACCTTTCAAAATGGTTCAAATGGCTCTGAGCACTATGGGACTTAACATCTATGGTCATCAGTCCCCTAGAACTTAGAACTACTTAAACCTAACCTAAGGACAGGACACAACACCCAGCCATCACGAGACAGAGAAAATCCCTGACCCCGCCGGGAATCGAACCCGGGAACCCGGGCGTGGGAAGCGAGAACGCTACCGCACGACCACGAGATGCGGGCTAAACAGTACCTTTCCTGTGGTTGCTACGTATCATCTGAAGTGGCAGTGTTTTTCTGAGAACATCGTTGGCCGAACCGGACGCTCTGACAAAAAAAAATTACTTATTACATAGCAAATCTTGGCCGTGCTACAGTGCCTGACTGGTAGTTATTACAAGAGCCGATCAATAACTAATGCAACACTTTTTTTTTGTCGGGAAGTTTCGGTTGAAAAAATGCGGTATTTGTTGTGGGACATTGTGGAGTATTCCCGCTCCAGCTCTTATAGTTTCATGAAGTTTCAGTTGCTGGCGGCGCTGTACATGAGCTTCAAAATGGCTTCTGCAACGGAGGTGCTTTCGAAGCAAATTGAATTTCTTTTAGCGAAAATTCAGAGCTTCGTAGATATTCATAGGCGCTTGCAGAATGTCTACCGAGACCTGTCACTGAACAAAAGCACGGTGAGTCGTTGTGTGCGGCGTCTGTCATCAGCACAACAAACGTGTCCCATCTCCCGCATGCCGGCCTGCGGCACACAGCTGTGACCCCTGGCAGTACTGGAGGTACGAGGTACGGACACCTCATTAGACGTGATAGACGGATCACAATGAAACACCTCGCAGCACAATTGGACGTCTCTGTTGGTAGCACTGACACATTCGTCCACCAGTTGGGGTACTCAAAGTAGTATGTCCGCTGGTTTCCTCTCCGCCTAACAGGTAGTTCCAGTTTTCAAGAAGGGTCGTCGAGCAGATGCGCAAAACTATAGACCTATATCTCTGACATCGATCTGTTGTAGAATTTTAGAATATGTTTTTTGCTCGCGTATCATGTCGTTTCTGGAAACCCAGAATCTACTCTGAAGGAATCAACATGGATTCCGGAAACAGCGATCGTGGGAGACCCAACTCGCTTTATTTGTTCATGAGACCCAGAAAATACACTCCTGGAAATTGAAATAAGAACACCGTGAATTCATTGTCCCAGGAAGGGGAAACTTTATTGACACATTCCTGGGGTCAGATACATCACATGATCACACTGACAGAACCACAGGCACATAGACACAGGCAACAGAGCATGCACAATGTCGGCACTAGTACAGTGTATATCCACCTTTCGCAGCAATGCAGGCTGCTATTCTCCCATGGAGACGATCGTAGAGATGCTGGATGTAGTCCTGTGGAACGGCTTGCCATGCCATTTCCACCTGGCGCCTCAGTTGGACCAGCGTTCGTGCTGGACGTGCAGACCGCGTGAGACGACGCTTCGTCCAGTCCCAAACATGCTCAATGGGGGACAGATCCGGAGATCTTGCTGGCCAGGGTAGTTGACTTACACCTTCTAGAGCACGTTGGGTGGCACGGGATACATGCGGACGTGCATTGTCCTGTTGGAACAGCAAGTTCCCTTCCCGGTCTAGGAATGGTAGAACGATGGGTTCGATGACGGTTTGGATGTACCGTGCACTATTCAGTGTCCCTTCGACGATCACCAGTGGTGTACGGCCAGTGTAGGAGATCGCTCCCCACATCATGATGCCGGGTGTTGGTCCTGTGTGCCTCGGTCGTATGCAGTCCTGATTGTGGCGCTCACCTGCACGGCGCCAAACACGCATACGACCATCATTGGCACCAAGGCAGAAGCGACTCTCATCGCTGAAGACGACACGTCTCCATTCGTCCCTCCATTCACGCCTGTCGCGACACCACTGGAGGCGGGCTGCACGATGTTGGGGCGTGAGCGGAAGACGGCCTAACGGTGTGCGGGACCGTAGCCCAGCTTCATGGAGACGGTTGCGAATGGTCCTCGCCGATACCCCAGGAGCAACAGTGTCCCTAATTTGCTGGGAAGTGGCGGTGCGGTCCCCTACGGAACTGCGTAGGATCCTACGGTCTTGGCGTGCATCCGTGCGTCGCTGCGGTCGGGTCCCAGGTCGACGGGCACGTGCACCTTCCGCCGACCACTGGCGACAACATCGATGTACTGTGGAGACCTCACGCCCCACGTGTTGAGCAATTCGGCGGTACGTCCACCCGGCCTCCCGCATGCCCACTATACGCCCTCGCTCAAAGTCCGTCAACTGCACATACGGTTCACGTCCACGCTGTCGCGGCATGCTACCAGTGTTAAAGACTGCGATGGAGCTCCGTATGCCACGGCAAACTGGCTGACACTGACGGCGGCGGTGCACAAAAGCTGCGCAGCTAGCGCCATTCGACGGCCAACACCGCGGTTCCTGGTGTGTCCGCTGTGCCGTGCGTGTGATCATTGCTTGTACAGCCCTCTCGCAGTGTCCGGAGCAAGTATGGTGGGTCTGACACACCGGTGTCAATGTGTTCTTTTTTCCATTTCCAGGAGTGTATTAGATACAGGCTCCGAGGTAGATGCCATTTTCCTTCACTTCCGGAAGGCGTTCGATACAGTTCCGCACTGTCGCCTGGTAAACAAAGTAAGAGCCTACGTAATATCAGACCAGCTGTTCTCAAGGGAGAGACGTCTACAGACGTTAAAGTAACCTCTGGCGTGCCACAGGGGAGTGTTATAGCACCATTGCTTTTCACAATATTTATAAATGACCTAGTATATAGTGTCGGAAGTTCCATGCGGCTTTTCGCAGATGATGCTGTAGTATACAGAGAAGTTGCAGCATTAGAAAATTGCAGCGAAATGCAGGAAGATCTGCAGCGGATAGGCACTTGGTGCAGGGAGTGGCAACTGACTCTTAACATAGACAAATGTAATGTATTGCGAATACATAGAAAGAAGGATCCTTTATTGTATGATTATATGATAGTGGAACAAACACTGGTAGCAGTTACTTCTGTAAAATATCTGAGAATATGCGTACGGAACGATTTGAAGTGGAATGATCATATAAAATTAATTGTTGGTAAGGCGGGTACGAGATTGAGATTCATTGGGAGAGTCCTTAGAAAATGTAGTCCATCAACAAAGGAGGTGGCTTACAAAACACTCGTTCGACCTATACTTGAGTATTGCTCATCAGTGTGGGATCCGTACCAGGTCGGGTTGACAGAGGAGATAGAGAAGATCCAAAGAAGAGCGGCGCGTTTCGTCACAGGGTTATTTGGTAAGAGTGATAGCGTTAAGGAGATGTTTAGCAAACTCAAGTGGCAGACTCTGCGGTGTAGCTTGCTGTCCAGGTTTAGAGAGTGTGCGTTTCTGGATGAGGTATCGAATATATTGCTTCCCCCTACTTATACCTCCCGAGGAGATCACGAATGTAAAATTAGAGAGATTCGAGCGCGCACGGAGGCTTTCCGGCAGTCGTTCTTCCCGCGAACCATATCCGACTCGAACAGGAAAGGGAGGTAATGACAGTGGCACGTAAAGTGGCCTCCGCCACACACCGTTGGGTGGCTTGCGGAGTACAAATGTATATGTAGATGTAGAAGATCACAAAGAGCAACGAATGACCATCTGTGCGGATCTCCTTGCGTGCTAAGAGACACATCGTGACATTTTTTTGCCGTAAATTGTCACTGGCGATGAAACATGGGTTCAGCGTTTCGAACTGGAAACAAAATGGCAATCCGAAGAGTGACGCCACACCACATGGCTTCCGAAGACAAAGTTCGAAGCCTCACTCTCAGCCGTAAAGTCATGGCGGCTTCTGGGCCTCTGAAGGGTATATTCTGTTCGATGTCCTCCCTCACTGTGCAACAGTCAACTCTGAAGCATGTTGTGCTACCTTAAGGAAGCCTTCAGCATGTTCATTGCCACAAAAATGCAAACGAAATTCTCCTTCTCCAAGACAATGCAAGGCCTCAGAAAAGTTTACGCACCCGGGAAGAGCTCACAAAACTCGATTGGACTGTTCTTCTTCATCCATCCTACATTCCGGTTTTCACACGTTCCGATTTCCATCGTTCAGCCTAATGAAGGATGCACTCAGAGGAAGCAGTACGTGTATAATGGAGATACGTTATCTCCAACGTCGACCAGTAGAGTGGCGCCATGCGGACATACAAGCCCTCCCAAGAAGGTGGTGTAAGGCCGTCGCGTTCAACGGAGATTTTGTTGAAAAATAGCGTTTGGTAACCAAAAGAGAGGGGAATAATATGGTGTACAGGAATCCTGAATAAAACCAACCTGCTTTCAGAAAAAAAGATGTGTTGCATTACATACTGAACCCTCTCGTAGTAAATTTCACCGATACGTACAATATAGCCCTTCTCTAATGATATCGTTGTCAACTGCGCATTGAACTCTAATCTTCTGTATTATTATTATTGGGTTTTAGCCCTTCAAGTTAGGATGATTCTCTTGTAGATCTGTGGCGTCTTTCGTAAAGACCGTTAAGATGCAAAACGAAGGACCATCTCGGTGGAGAATGATCTAAATACGGGAACCATTCATTTTATTGTTCACATTTTTGGTGAACCATCAGCAAAAAAAAAAAAAAAAAAAAAAAAAGGTTCAGTTGGCTCTAAGCACTATGGGACTTAACATCTGAGTTCATCAGTCCCCTAGATGCCCGAGGCAGGATTCGAACCTGCAACCGTAGCAGCAGCGCGGTTCTGGACTGAAGCGCCTAGAACCACTCGGTCACTGCGGCCGGGCCGGCCGGAGTGGCCGTGCGGTTCTAGGCGCTGCAGTGTGGAGCCGAGCGACCGCTCCGGTCGCAGGTTCGACTCCTGCCTCGGGCATGGATGTGTGTGATGTCCTTAGGTTAGTTAGGTTTAATTAGTTCTAAGTTCTAGGCGACTGATGACCTCAGAAGTTAAGTCGCATAGTGCTCAGAGCCATTTGAACCACAGCGACCGGCTCAACCATTAGCAAATACGGAATTTATTTCCCGGTAACTTTGTTGTACGTAAAGTTTCTTGCAAAATTTTACGTATATCGTAGTTGGAAATGAGTGTAGTTTTATAAGTGTAACCCTACTTCGGTTTTCAATCACGCATTGCAGACCACAGACATTTTTTAAACTTGAAATTAGTTTTAACGCGGCTCACTAATATGTTTGTTCTCTTATACCACATGTGCATCTTTGAAAACACTCGCAACAACGCCATTGACTTCATAAGAAGATTAAGCGTCTGTGCAACCCAATGACAGAATTATTTATTGCTGCTGTGTGCCATGTCCTACACTTGTCGAACGACTATTTTACTCAAGAAAGCTAGAAAAACGAAACTCGCACATGACCACTACACTTTAGAAAAAGTAAAGATACTGCAACAGAAATTCCGAAAGCTATACGCGATCTCACGTGTCCACACACATGATGTGATCAAAACTATCCGGATACCTGGCTGAAAATGACATCCATCGGTAATGCTGGAATTCATTATGGTGTTGGCCCACCCTTACCCCTGACGACAGCATCCATTCTAGCAGGCATACGTTCAATCAGGTGCTGGAATGTTTCTTGGGGAATGGCAGCCCATTCTTCACGGTGTGCTGCACTGAGGAGAGGTATCGATGTCGGTCGATGAGGCCTGGCACGAAGACGGCGTTCCAAAGCATCCCTTAGGTGTTTTGGATTAAAACACCAATGTGTATGATAGTGCCACGCAAAACAACAAGGGGTGCAAGCCCCCTCCATGAAAAACACGACCACACCATAACACCAAAGCCTCCGAATTTTACTGCTGGCATTACACACGCTAGCAGATGACGTTCACCAGGCATTAGCCATACCCACACCCTGCCATTGAATCGCCACATAGCGTACCGTGATTTGTCACTCCACACAACGTTTTTCCAATGTTCAGTCGTCCAATGTTTATGCTCCTTACACCAAGCGAGACGTCGTTTGGCATTTACCGGCGTGATGTGTGGCTCATGAGCAGCCGCTCGACTATGTAATCCAAGTTTTCTCACCTCCCGCCTAACTGTCATAGTACTTGCAGTGGAGCCTGATGCAATTTGGAATTCCTATGTGATGGTCTGAATAGATGTCTGTCTATTGCACATTACGCCCCTTTTCAGCTGTCGGCGGTCTCTGTCACTCAACAGACGAGATCGGCAGGTACGCTTTTGTGCTGTATATGTCCGTTCACGTTTCTACTTCACTATTACATCGGAAACAGTGGAACTAGAGATGTTTAGGAGTGTTGAAATCTCGCGTACAGACGTATGATACAAGTGACACCCAGTCGCCTGACCACGTTCGAAGTCTGTGAGTTCCGCGGAGCGCCCCATTCTGTTCCCTCACGATGTCTAATGACTACTGAGGTCGCTGATATGGAGTACCTGGCAGTAGGTGGCAGCACACTGCACCTAATATGAAAAACGTATGTTTTTGGGGGTGTCCGGATACTTTTGATCACATAGTGCAGATGGCACTCCGTAACACTGCTCACGTTCCGAAGGTTGACATGTGACGCTCGCAAACTCTCATGTTCAGTATTTAATTATTCAGTGGAATGATATTCCTTTCTTGTGATGATAAATGATGAGACCTGAATCTTCCAGACTTGTTCGTACTCAGTTCATGCAGTTTGCAACTAGCTGCCACACTGAAAAAAAATATTAAGAATATTTTCTGCATTATCTACCTTAGGGTAAAGATGTTATCCACACACGACCTGCCTCTTCAAAAGCCACTTTGTTCTTTCACTCTAGCTATAATCTTCTCCATTGTTGATTTTTAAATCCTCTCACCATACCCTGCTAATTGAAATTGTGACACGCCACGGTAATTGCCAGATTATTACATTTCTTTATGTATTACGTTTTGTGAATGTATTGTTTTTTTATGTATTGTGCTTAGATACGCTAATCTTCTCTTCGTAGGAATTTCCTCCCCAAACCACGTACATTTATTAGGTAACTTGCTTAGATATTCATACAGATTACTTGGGCCATACCTCACTCACTCTACTTGTACATTTTCAGGCCCTGGCGATTTCCCCATTTTCATTTGTGTAGCCGCCTTCTGCATCTCTTTCCTGGTTATTTCCCCTACGTCTTAACCTCCTGGTTCACTCTCATTTCTCACTTTATTTCCTTGCACTCTACCCTTTTTTTTTTGTTAGCAGGCCTTTAAAATGTTTCTACGACGCTATCAGACTGGCAATCGGCAGGTTTAACCATTCACTCATTCTTTCACCTCTTTCCTTAGCAGTTCCCCCATCTGCTGTGGGGATTTGTCTCTGTAAGCAGTGATCGGCTGTAGGTGATAGAAACATTTCCTTCTTATACCCGTGCTACCGTGATCTGTGTCTTGCAGAACAATCTGAACATGCTCACGTTATTATCAAGTATCGCTGATCGCAGCCTGTGAAAAACGGTGAACATTTTAAGCTTTAGGTGACGAATTCTTCTATTTCGCTTATTTTCTTGTGGACTTTAATTTTACCTGATATAAGGATCCGGCGATTCAAATTATATTGATGTTTTATGGCCAGTATAAAAATGTTTATTTATTGCCGTAGATTAGAGCCGTTCTTGAAAACTGCTGTTACGCGCATTATATTACGAGGGATATTTCAAAACTGCTGCACAGGGAAAGATTTGCGTGTGCGAAGCGTTGTGAGCCAGACTTCCAGCTATCAGCACTTGTTTCCAGTGTTATGATTATTTGTGTTTTGAGTGATGTATTCTGATTTGAATTAGAACGAGAAAATGATTCAGGTCACACCTTTTACAGTGACAAACAGTCTTACACCGAATTTGAAAGTTTGCTTGGAAAAACACCTGCCGAATTGTACAACGCCCTAGTGTATGCTTGTGGGTACAGTATATTGGATCGAAGCACAGTGCCACGGTGGGCTTTCGGTTTCCGTGAAGGCATGACCAGTAATGAAGATAATGTAAGAAGTGGGTGGGTGGTAACTGCAAATATTACACTTCTGCTGTGATTATTGACGTCATTACTGACAACATTTTGCAAGAAGACTAACGCAAAACATACAAATTAACTGCAAATGACGCAAACATGTCTGACTCTTCGGTGTTCAGAATCATAACCGGGAAACTATAGAAAGGAAAAGTCGCTGCAAGATGGGTTCCACATCATCTGAATGAAGAGCAAAAAGTAAATAGCAAGAGAATCATACGACAATTGCCTCAACGCTACGAGACGGAGGGAGTCTTATTTTTTAAACAGGATTGTTGCTATTGATGAGACATGGATTCGAAATTTTGAGCCAGAATTGAAATCTCGCTCCTATTCCTTTACTCTATTCGGCCAAAAATATGCCGTTTTCAACAGTCCAAAGTCAAGCTGACGATGATTACGCCGTAATACAAGAATGAAGTGATAGCGTCAGATAGTGCTCCAGGAACTACTGCATCAGGGCGATACTACACGGACTTCCTGCGAAATGTTTTGCGGTCATGGATCGCCAAACGAGATCCGACTCTTCCACGGCTGGATTGCTGTATCTGGATGATTGATGCACGACCGTATATTGCCAATCGGTATGCAGTTTTAGAGAAATCTTTCACCATCCATGCTATAGTCCTGACATAAGCGCACCAGGCATTAATTTGTTTCCAAAACTCAAGAAACCACTTCGAGAAAAACGTTTTCAAACCATTAAGGCGACTTCTGATGCAGTGACTCAACTAATTAGAGCGATGACGTCCAAACGGAAATACAAGACTTCACGAAACTCTTGGTCGCTGTTGTTGAGCGAAATGGAGATTACATAGGTCTATAAAGTCATTTTGTAATAAATAAATAAATAAATAAAACAAAACAAAAATAGAAATTAAAAAACCGAACAATTATTTTACGGGATGCACATTTTTCAAATGACGCTGTGCATTTCATTGGCTTCCATAACCAATGTCGCTAACGTCTACATGTGCGGTGGCTATTTGGACGTTTGAAGACTGGTTGTGGAAGAAATTTTCAGCATAATTATTCGGCTGGCAAACGAAGAAGAAAACGGTAGTGCTTATCATCTGACTTTGCCAATTTCCTGGATCAAGTTCTAAATCCCCTCGCAGTGTCTCATAGAGCGAGGCCATGTGACACTGTTTTACAGGTGGTCTGTCATTCAGATGGGAAAGCAAAACAGCGCGAACCCTCTGGCGTTCTCCGAGAGCAGTAGGCAATGTTCTGACTCTGTTTCGTCCTCTCTCTCCTTTATCTGTAACAACACAAATACAACATTACACCGCGCAAACACTTATCACAGCTGTAACGTGACCATCCTCAGACTCCTCAGATTTTTATTACACAAATTTTACTAATTTTTATTATGTAAATTAACACCTGAGTTCTTCGCTGTACTCAGTCTCACTCTGACTTCATGCTTTAGTTATAAAGGTACTGTGTAGAAAGGAATCGTTCAGAAAAGTGTTACGCTCGTCAACCTCGCCTTTGGGACCCTTGCGTGGGGTTCACGTGATCAGAGAATGACACACAGGGGGAGATTCCGAAGGTCACACTCTTGAATAGTCTGAAGGAAGTGACGATCACAGAGGGATGGGAGAGAGTATGGCGTATGGTCACAATCGGTTGTCTGCGCATGGTATTGACAAAAGTTAACTATAATAAAAATCATGTTGAGGGTGCAAGAATGTTGTGAATATCACGCATGAATTTCGAAGGACGCTGAAGTATCAAATGTGATTGACAAACAAACAACAGATCAAAGAAGTGGAATACAGGTCAGATGTCTGTCGAGTCATCAATGGTGCGCTCCTCGAGATGCATTAGGTATATAAAAAACATTTTGAGTTACCATATTTGTAGAAACGTACTGTCAATAAATAACTCTAATTTTTCTCAAGTTATTACATTTTATATTATTATATATTTAAGCTGGATACCCTGCTACTACACAATCACATTATACAGGGTGAAAAAACATTGCTTTAAAACAAGCGTTCAGTGCATAGTGCTGTGAAATGTGGAAAAAACCGCAAATTGGCGTTCATAAGAAGAAGAACAACACCAAAAACGCAACAGGAGCGTAATATGTAAGAAATTGTCCACGCAACCTGCCACTGATGACTCCTTACAGAAAATAAAGGCGAAACGCGTATGGCACTAAAATTGTGTTTTATTCAGTTGCTGTCAGACGGTCCATAAGTAAAAATGATCAATATACCGTAATATTACACGCAACTGAGGAAGACAGGACTATAAAAGTTGAATATGGCTCACAATTTTAGACGAACAGTTGGTAACAGGTAGGTTTTTTAAATTAAAATACTGAACGTAGGTACGTTTGAACATTTTATTTCGGTTGTTCCAATGTGATACATGTACCTTTGTGAACCTATCATTTCTGAGAATGCATGCTGTTACAGCGTGATTACCTGTAAATACCACATTAATGTAATAAATGCTCAAAATGTTGTCCGTCACCCTCAATGCATTTGGCAATACGCGCAACGACATTCCTCTTAACAGCTAGTAGTTCGCCTTCCGTAATGTTCGCACATGCATTGACAGTACGCTGACGCATGTTGTCAGGCGTTGTCGGTGGATCACGATAGTAAATATCATTCAACTTTCCCCACAGAAAGAAATCCGGGGACGTCAGATCCTGTGAACGTGCGGGCCATGGTATGGTGCTTCGACGACCAATCCACCTGTCATGAAATATGATGTTCAGTACCGGTTCAACCACACGCGAGCTATGTGCCCTGCATCCATCATGTTGGACGTACATCGCCATTCTATCATGCAGAAAAATCTTGTACTAACATCGGTAGAACATTACGTAGGAAATCAGCATATATTGCACCATTTAGATTGCCATCGATAAAATGGGGGCCAATTATCCTTCCTCCCGTAATGCCGTACAATACATTAATCCGCCAAGGTCGCTGATGTTCCACTTGTCGCTGTTGATGTTGATGTAGCATTAGCAACACCGACGTTTTTGAGATTCCCGATTCTCGCGCAATTTATCTGCTACTGATGTGCGGATTAGCCGCGACAGCAGCTAAAACGCCTTCTTGGGCATCATCATTTGTTGGTGGTCGTGGCTGACGTTTCACATGTGGCTGAACACTTCTTGTTTCCTTACATAACGTAACTATCCGGCGAACGGTCCGGACACTTGGATAATGTCCAGGATACCGAGCAGCATACGTAGCACACGCCCGTTGGGCATTTTGATCACAATAGCCATACATCAACACGGTATCTACCTTTTCCGCAATTGGTAAAGGGTCCATTTTAACACGGGTAATGTATCAGGAAGCAAATACCGACCGCACTGGCGGAATGTTACGTGATACCAAGTACTTATACGTTTGTGACTATTACAGCGCCATCTATCACAACGCGAAAAAAGTGGTCCAACTAAAACATTCATATTTCTTTATTAGTACACGAATACGTAATAAAACTAAAACATTCATATTTCTTTATTAGTACACGAATACGTAATAAAAAATGGGGGTTCCTATTAAAAAAAAACGCAGTTGATATCCGTTTGACCTATGGCAGCGCCATCTAGCGGACAACCATAGCGCCATCTGGTTTCCCCCTTCAAGCTAGACGAGTTTCGTTATTTGAAGTGTTTTCGTTTGATGCTTATTTCCTGAGATATTTGGCCCGGTCACTATCAATGGACCACACTGTACATTTAAGCTGGATACCGTGTTATTACACAGTCACATTATATACAAAAGTTGTTGCGTAACAAAGGATCAAATGTCAGTCACATTCATATAAACAGTAACAGAGAAAGTTTTATACTATAGACTTAATATTCAACTGCAGTGAAGTTAATTTATTCTTAGTCTTCAGTGTAAGAATAAAACAATTTAATTTCAGTGCTATTATACACTCTAAGACAAAAAAAGGACACACCACGAAGGAATTGTCGGAATGAGACGGAAATCTGTAAATGTGATGTATTTGTATAGGCAAACAAGTGATAATAATTTCAGGAAAATTAGATGATTTATTCAAGAGAAAGAGCTTCACAAATTGAGCAAGTCAATAACGTACTGGTCCACCTTCGGCCTTTATGAAAAAAATTATTCGGCTTGGCATTGATTGATAGAGTTATTAGACGTCCTCCTGCGGGATATCGTGCCAAATTCTGTTCAGTTGGCGCGTTAGGTCGTGAAAATTCCGAACTGGTTGAAGGACCCTGCCTATAATGCTCCAAATGTTGTCAAATGGGGAGAGATCTGGCGACCTTGCTGGCAAAGGTAGTGTTTGGCAAGCACGAAGACAACAGCAGAAACTTTCAAACAACAGTAGAAAATTTCGCCATAGCAGAAAGGCTTTACCTTGCTGAAATATAAGCGTAGGATGGCCTGCCATTAAGAGAAACAAAACGAGGGGTTGAATACCGTTGACGTACTGCTGTGCTGTAAGGGTGTCGCAGATGAGAACCAAAGACATCCTGGTGTGAAAACAAATGGAAACCTAGACCATCACTCCTGGCTGTCGGGCCATATTGCAGGTGATAGTCAGGTTGGTATCCTACCAATGTCTGGGGCATTGCCGGCCGGTGTGACCGAGCGGTTCTAGGCGCTTCAATCTGGAACCGCGCGACTGCTACGGTCGCAGGTTCGAATCCTGCCTCGGGCATGGATGTGTGTGATTAGGTTAGTTAGGTTTAAGTAGTTCTAAGCCTAGGGGACTGATGACCTCAGATGTTAAGTGCTATAGTGCTCAGAGCCATTTTAACCATCTGGGACATTTCCAGACACCCCTTCGGTCTGAAGCTCATTGACTGGGGTAGAACTGTCTTCGATGATGAGTCCCACTTTGAACGGAACCCTGATGACCGGGGAAGACGAGCGTGGAGACGCCACAGACAGCAGTGGGATATCAACCTGACTGTCACCCACCATACGGCCGGTCAGCCAGGAGTGGTGGTCTGGGTTGCCATTTCATTTCGTAAGAGGTCCCCTTTGGTTGTCCTCCCCGTCACCCTTACGGCACCAAGTACGTCGGCGATATTCTATGCCCCATTTTCCTACCCTTCGTGGCGAGGCACCCTGGGCTTACGTTTCAACAAGATCAAGCCTACCCGCATATGACGAGAGTTGCTACTTCTTGTCTTCGTGCTTACCAGACACTGCCTTGGTCAGAAAGGTCACCGGATCTCTTCTCAGCTGTGAACGTTTGAGCGCTATGAACGGGGACCTCCAACCAGATTGGAATTTTGACGATCTAACTCACCAGTTGGACAGAATTTTGTACGATATTCCTGAAGAAGACATCCAATAACTCTGTTAATCAATGACAAGCCAATAACTGCTTGCTTAATGGCCAGAGATGGACCACCTTGTTATTGATTTGCTCATTTTGTGAATCTCTCTTGAATAAATCATCTAGTATTTCTGAAGTTGTAATTATTTGTTTGTCTGTACGAGTACATCACGTCTACCGATTTCCATCCCATTCTGATGATTCCTTCTTGATGTGTAGTTATTTTTGTCTTAGAATGTATATGTGGCTTACAGTAACGAACTTCTAAATACAGTTAGAATAGTCGTATTATCCAGTCATCTGCACGACACAGATACAGACTGACACTTCACAGCAGATCGGAGGAAGGGAACAACAAACCAGACACTGTATACTTTGGACTAGAATGCGGGGATTCCGCATCCACTCCTAACGATCATTTCCTGAACGTAGCGTCACCTTTGACTTTTGACATTTCATTTAATCATATTCCCTGTCAGCTACCAGTCCTTGCACAAAGCACTGATCGCCTGCAAGTCTTCCAATACTCTATAGACATGACTTCCCTGTATACAATTGCGTCGTCTGTGACCACAGACCTAAATCGTTGTCTGCATGGTCGTTTGTACAGGATAACATTTCGATGTGTACGGAAAATAAAACGGCTCAGAGATCATGCTGGGAGCAATCGAAAACAACTGTGGAATTTTTACTTGCGGATTATCCGAAATGTTTAGAGGCGATGTACCTGTACGCCTTGAGAAGTCACCCTGTTTGCATCGCGAACAATAAAGAACCTACTAAATTTACCGTGATACACCAGACAAAGCCTTCGTTTGTCATGATGGCTCACATTTTCTGTTTGCTAAAAAGGCTTCAAAATTCAGTTGCGTAACAGCTCTTACATTACTTTTCTCTTCTTCTTCCTGAGCAATGCAGCAGGGTCCAGCCTCTCGTCTCTGACTCCACTCCACTTGGTCCGACCTTATATTTGTTCACGGTGGAGGCCCACTAGCTTGAAGTGTATAGGAAATTGCAAATTTGTGGTGAGTTCCTATGGGACCAAACTGCCGACGTCATCGTCTCTAGGCTTACACACTATTTAATCTAACTTAAACTAACTTACGCTAAGAAGAACACACACACCCATGCCCGAGGGAGGACTCGAACCTCCGACGGGGGAAGCCGCAAGAACCACGGCAAGGCGCCCTAGACCGCACGGCTACCCCGCGCGGCCTTGAAGTGTAGATTTAGGACATCTAGCCAACGTTGGCTCGGCCTCCCAATGGGTTGTTTGCCATCGGCTTTCAACGAAAACCCGCGTCGTGATATTCTTTCTTCATCTGCTCGAAGTACATGTCCATACCACCGTAGACGGCTTTGTCTCATTTCCTCAATGATATATGGTCCACCCCCGGTAGCTGAATGGTCAGCGTGACGATTGTCAATCCTCTGGGTCCGTGCTCGATTCCCGGCTGCATTGGGGAATTTTCTGCCCCCAGGGACTGGGTGTTGTGCTGTCCTTATCATCATCCTGTCATCCTCATCGACTGCAGGTCGCCGAAGTGGCGTCAAATTGAAAGACCGGCACCCGGCGAACGGTCTGCCCGACGGGGGACCATAGCCATACGAATAAATAACTAAAATGATATATGCCACACTATATCAACTGTAAATTTCATCATGAAGGACCCAGTCAGATGTCTATCGAAGAATGTGGGTTTCTATGATAGTAAGTCACTGCTCCGCTTATTTTGTTGCGGGCAAACTTTCTGCACAACACAAGGGAAATGAGCTAATTGCTGGGCGATAAACTGACTTGAGTAGGCCCGTGATCCTCTTATCACAAAGCACAGAAGTCAGTGTCTGACATTTAAGCCATTTGCTGAAGCCGTTTGTGATTTTTGAGCCAAGGTACTTGTTTGTCTTTCGCAGGTGTATACCACCAATAGGTATTCAGTATTCCTTATACTGAGTTGTAGTCCGGATTGTTCAGGGTGGTTCCTTCAAGCCTGGACTTGTCGTTGAAGGCCTTTCTTATCATCAGCAGGTAGTAGCGCAACAAAGCATGGGGGTATTGTGTTCAGGAGGCGATGATGCGAAACTCTTATATCTGAAAATTAAATAACGTAGGCTCTGATATATAGAGGTCTCTGCGCCACCTGAACGAACAATGCAAGATGAGTTTCAAACGATCGCTGTTGCGGAATTCTGTAAAAAAAGCTCAACATATACAACTACAAAATATCCTCAATAATTCTACAGCAAACTGATGGTCACTTCATCTCTCTGCTCGTGTTTGCGTGCCACTTCTGCAAAAATCATGATTCCACGTCTACCTTCTTATCACAGCCTAGAGTACATGATATGTGAAATTTCGCTGCTCTTCACTGTCGTCGTCCTTCGAATAGCCTATCATCGACAGCAACATTTCGCGCAAGTTGTCACCTTCACTCTGTGTACACTTATGCACATACTTTAACCTTTCAGATTTTTATCCGAGACATATTGTTGCCATCCCATAGTTCTGGCAAAGGTTTCCTGGAGGCTTCGCTCTGTTGCAAAGCAAAAACCTTGAAAGGTCTCTGTTGGATTCCTTTCATGTTTAATTTCTTAAATCTGTTGCCATTTATGGAATAAATTCCTCTTCTAAATGTACTGTGGCGTTTCTGACTATCTGGGAGGAGACTGAGCAGTGGAACGTGTTACTTTTACACATAAACAAGAACGATCTGTCACACTACTACACTTTAAAGCACAGTTTATATGTAATTCTTATATGTAATTCATGTCACACAGTCTCATACGGAACCTACATCCGCTTTCTTTTATATACTGTATATGATAAGATACTGTCATCCCCCTTCCCTTTTGTGTGAGAGGATGAATGAGCATATGTATTTCTAGTTGCATGCTTGAGGGTAACAGACAAGGCTGTCTGCTAGAGAACAGTAGGACCAACGTCGGAACAGGTAGCTACGCTTCCTAAAAGCAAAGAGGTTTCTATCCTTAGTATGGTCCTGTCCATCCGTTGTCATGTTGGTATAGGAAGCTGCCCCTCTGGCCACTTCCGTTGGTCTTTGGGAGCCACCCTCAGGAAGCACGCTGGGCAGTAGGGCAGTTGCAGTGTGGCCGTGGCGAGCGTCTGAAGTGGTAAGATCTCCGGCTAAGCGCGTGGCTGTTAAGTCCGTAGGACAATGGATTTCTTAAGTTCAGCCTAACTGAAAATTTAATCACTTTTATTTCGGGTTTAGGTCTAAAATATCCGATGTTATCTTAAATTTCAGCGCAGTGTAATTATCGTGTGAAGTTCAGATTATTTTTCGGTAGTTGCTTTGTTACTACTTTGTGAGTAAAGTGGACCACGTGTTGATCAGTAACTCTAACCAAGTTCATCAATCTTAAATCCGAATGTGCGTGAGATTATAACGTCTCGTCTTGAGAATATTTTTTTAATATAGCAACTTTTCTTTATGCTTTTCTTTATGTTCAACCCACGTGGGGTGTACTTTGCAAGACCAGTACCACGTGCTTATATAACTGTTTGACCCATCAGGTTAATAGTAAGACGTTAGTAACCAGTTCAAGGTTTTTCTTTTGTCAATTGCTTTTCGATCTAATGTATTTTAATTATCAAAATTATTGTGGAGTTGTACGCTTTGTGTAAACCAAGTTGACCACGTGGAGCATGTGGTGTAATCATCAAAGTAGCCCTCAGCTATTCTTTTTGCGAAGACTTCACAAAGGGTTAATATGAATTTAGTATACCAGTGTGTGGTAATTACATGACGGACAGGATTGTGGTATGAACGTAATTTCTTTGGGTAAAAACTGAATCTGTTGGTTGTGGTTAATTTCTTCTTGCTTATGTTTCAATGTTCTTCGTGTGTTATTTTATGAATGGAGTGTTGTATGCAGTTTTCCAAATCTTGGCTCCATATTTTATGTGTTCCGTAAGATTACAATCTCACATTCTTTTCAATCGTAAATAAGGCACCAGCTCAGTTATAACTCACGTATAATATGCTGAAATTTCAATGAACAATCTTAAAATAAATTTCCAAATATAAACTGATTTCTTTCTTTTTATTTAAATTCTCCTTTATATATATATATATATTTTACCGGTTTTGTATGACTATTAAAAGATTATCATTAATGTTAGTCTGCTTGGTAAACCTAGACTAAATATCTGATGAAACAGTTGCCCAGTAATCCACGGTTAACGTCCCCAGACAGATCACGGCTTTTAACCCACTTTCATTGTCTATTAGCTCCGATTTCAGCATACAAAATTAAAGTTACAATATTACACATGGCGACCCTGTTCTGTGATTCCGCTAGACTCTGGAATCTCTGAAATGTTAGATTGCGAGCGTGTTATAATCTTAATTTTTTTTCCCTACAGCGCTCAAACAACTTCTGCGTTGTTTCCGAGCAGACTTTCAAAAGATTCACGGCGTTGTTGATCGGCGTTGCGTTGTTTGTCTTGTTTTGTTTTTTATATTTGTGTGTTTTATATGTCTGTGTGTTTTTTTATTCTCGCTTGTAAATTCCACTGTTTCGATCAAAGATAAAAATTTGTTTTGCGTGTGAAAAAGTGTGTACTAGGTTGGGTATCTTTCGTGTGACTGTCGTAATTTTTGGGGGACACATTTATTGTGATTAGTGTGTCGCGTACTGAGTATAAATTGCACTAATGCAAACACGTAACCAAGCTAAAAGTAAGCGGTCCAACAACTTAAGCAACATGGACCAAGGGGATAATTTGATTTCCAATATTAACGCGTCGGGCGGTTCCGAAAATGCAATGGGGAATACTTGAGACGAAATGCAAAACAGCACGAACGGGCTCACATCAGAGCCAGAAATTAATTTGCCTCTAACTAACCAAATTGATGTAGCAGAACTCATGAAAGCCTTATTGCAACAAAATAAAGAAAACGCAGAGAAATCCGAAAAATCGATCCGCGAGCTAGGCGAACAAATAGACAAAAAACTAATCCAGCAGACAAATAAAGTCGACAAGTCGATGCAGAGAGTGTCTGATGATATCTCACAAAGAATAAACAATCTGGCAAGTGAGATAAAAAGTGATATTATGAAAGAATTAGGCCGTACATTTGAACAAATCGATGATCGTCTGCAAGCCCTAGAACAGAGCAAGCGGAGGGGCGATGCCGAATCTAAAGAAAGCGAAGAATGGCTACTTAGGAATTTCCAAGAGCTGAGGGAAGAATGCCAAAGGGAACACCAGCAGGTTATCTCGAGGGTCCAAGAGGCGGAAACGCATTGTCCCACGTCCGTTAGCAACACAATAGCGGACAACAGTTTAGCGATCCACGCGTTGGAACAGCAAATAGAACAATTGAAGCAGACTGGGGCGGAGGACAAGAGACAAATTGATGATAAGATTGCGGCATTAGCGGACACTGTAGGCACGATGAAGCTGACGGAAAGCGAGAACAATACTACACCGGTAGCGGCCGCAGAGACCGAAGAAGTGCGTTCGCTTCTGAGATTTCAGAAGGGACAGTTCGAAGTGAACAGGCAAAACAGAGCTGTAACAGGCGAATTACAAGAACGCGTGGCGCATCTGGAAAACCGCATGGCGTGTGATTCCGAACTCGTCAATAGCATTAAAAATAGCCGTACGAACAGTGCAGAGAGGGACTCCAGCCACGAGGGAGATTTAAATGACAGGGAAGAATGTAATTTTTATCTATTTATTTATGACTTAATTTTATTCATTGCTGTCAGTGTTAGTTTTGTAAAATAAAGAACAACTGCTTTCAGTCACAAACCGTTAATTTATGTTAATACACGGGGGCTCATCTTCAGGTGCTTTGACAGTCTACATCTATATTTTTGCAAGTTCAGGTTAATTGTGAGCCTAATAAGATTATACTGGAATATCACAAAGTGTCACTTTGTGAGTATAAATATGCAAAACTAAGACAAATCGAAAAATTGCTTACTACTTGCAATAGTGGATACATGGTTTGAAGTGAGGTATGAGTAGACACTTCCCCCCATTAACCATGGACCTTGCCGTTGGTGGGGAGGCTTGTGTGCCTCAGTGATAGCCGGCCAGTGTGGCCAAGCGGTTCTAGGCGCTACAGTCCGGAACCGCGCGATCGCTACGGTCGCAGGTTCGAACCCTGCCTCGGGCATGGATGTGTGTGATGTCCTTAGGTTAGTTAGGTTTAAGTAGTTCTGAGTTCTAGGGGACTGATGACCTCAGATGTTAAGTCCCATAGTGCTCAGAGCCATTTGAACCATTTGAACCCCAGTGATACAGATAGCCGTACCGTAAGTGCAACCTCAACGGAGGGGTATCTGTTGAGAGGCCAGACAAACGTGTGGTTCCTGAAGAGGGGCAGCAGCCTTTTCAGTAGTTTCAGGGGCAACAGTCTGGATTATTGACTGATCTGGCTCTGTAACACTAACCAAAACGGCCTTGCTGTTATGGTACTGCGAATGGCTGAAAGCAAGGGGAAACTACAGCCGTAATTTTTCCTGAGGGCATGCAGCTTTACTGTATGGTTAAATGATGATGGCGTCCTCTTGGGTAAAATATTCCGGAGGTAAAATAGCCCCCATTCAGATCTCCGGGCGGGGACTACTCAGGAGGACGTCGTTATCAGGAGAAAGAAAACTGGCGTTCTACGGATCGGAGCGTGGAATGTCAGATCCCTTAATCGGGCAGGTAGGTTAGAAAATATAAAAAGGGAAATGGATAGGTTAAAGTTAGATATAGTGGGAATTAGTGAAGTTCGGTGGCAGGAGGAACAAGACTTTTGGTCAGGTGAATACAGGGTTATAAATACAAAGTCAAATAGGGGTAATGCAGGAGTAGGTTTAATAATGAATAAAAAAATAGGAGTGCGGGTAAGCTACTACAAACAGCATAGTGAACGCATTATTGTGGCCAAGATAGACACGAAGCTCACGCCTACCACAGTAGTACAAGTTTATATGCCAACTAGCTCTGTAGATGACGAAGAAATTGAAGAAATGTATGATGAAATAAAAAGAAATTATTCAGATAGTGAAGGGAGACGAAAATTTAATAGTCATGGGTGACTGGAATTCAGTAGTAGGAAAAGGGAGAGAAGGAAACGTAGTAGGTGAATACGGATTGGGGGTAAGAAATGAAAGAGGAAGCCGCCTGGTAGAACTTTGCACAGAGCACAACTTAATCATAGCTAACACTTGGTTCAAGAATCATAAAAGA
Organism: Schistocerca cancellata; assembly: GCF_023864275.1. Lineage (NCBI taxonomy): Eukaryota > Metazoa > Arthropoda > Insecta > Orthoptera > Acrididae > Schistocerca > Schistocerca cancellata. Next base: position 432,944,955 of record NC_064632.1, read on the forward strand.
AGGTTGTATACATGGAAGAACCCTGGAGATACTAAAAGGTTTCAGATACATTATATAATGGTAAGACAGAGATTTAGGAAGCAGGTTTTAAATTGTAAGACATTATTCAGGGGCAGATGTGGACTCTGACCACAATCTATTGGTTATGAACTGTAGATTAAAACTGAAGAAACTGCAAAAAGGTGGGAATTTAAGGAGATGGGACCTGGATAAACTGAAAGAACCAGAAGTTGAACAGAGTTTCAAGGAGAGCATAAGGGAACAATTGACAGGAATGGGGGAAAGAAATATAGTAGATGAAGAATGGGTAGCTTTGAGGGATGAAGTAGTGAAGGCAGGAGAGGATAAAGTAGGTAACAAGACAAGGACTAGTAGAAATCCTTGGGTAACAGAAGAAATATTGAATTTAATTGATGAAAGGAGAAAATATAAAAATGCAGTAAATGAAGCAGACAAAAAAGAATACAAACGTCTCAAAAATGAGATCGACAGGAAGTGTAAAATGGCTAAGCAGGGATGGCTAGAGGACAAATGTAAGGATGTAGAGGCTTATCTCACTAGGGGTAAGATAGATACTGCCTACAGGAAAATTAAAGAGACCTTTGGAAAAAAGAGAACCACTTGTATGAATATCAAAAGCTCAAATGGAAACCCAGTTCTAAGCAAAGAAGGGAAAGCAGAAAGGTGGAAGGAGTATATAGAGGGTCTATACAAGGGCGATGTACTTGAGGACAATATTATGGAAATGGAAGAGCAAGTAGATGAAGATGTAAGGGGAGATATGATACTGCGTGAAGAGTTTGACAGAGCACTGAAAGACCTGAGTCGAAACAAGGCCCCGGGAGTAGATAACATTCCATTAGAACTACTGACGGCCTTGGGAGAGCCAGTCCTGACAAAACTCTTCCATCTGGTGAGCAAGATGTATGAGACAGGCGAAATACTCTCAGACTTCAAGAAGAATATAATAATTCCAATCCCAAAGAAAGCAGGTGTTGACAGATGTGAAAATTATCGAACTATCAGTTTAATAAGTCACGGCTGCAAAATACTAACGCGAATTCTTTACAGACGAATGGAAAAACTAGTAGAAGCCGACCTCGGGGAAGATCAGTTTGGATTCCGTAGAAATATTGGAACATGTGAGGCAATACTGACCCTACGACTTATCTTAGAAGCTAGATTAAGGAAAAGCAAACCTACGTTTCTAGCATTTGTAGACTTAGAGAAAGCTTTTGACAATGTTGACTGGAATACACTCTTTCAAATTCTGAAGGTGGCAGGGGTAAAATACAGGGAGCGAAAGGCTATTTACAATTTGTATAGAAACCAAATGGCAGTTATAAGAGTTGAGGGGCATGAAAGGGAAGCAGTGGTTGGGAAGGTAGTGAGACAGGGTTGTAGCCTGTCCCCAATGTTATTCAATCTGTATACTGTGCAAGCAATGAAGGAAACAAAAGAAAAATTCGGAGTAGGTATTAAGATCCATGGAGAAGAAATAAAAACTTTGAGATTCGCCGATGACATTGTAATTCTGTCAGAGACAGCAAAGGACTTGGAAGAGCAGTTGAACGGAGTGGACAGTGTCTTGAAGGGAGGATGTAAGATGAACAAAAGCAAAACGAGGATAATGGGATGTAGTCGAATCAAGTCGGGTGATGCTGAGGGAATAAGACTGGGAAATGAGACACTTAAAGTAGTAAAGGAGTTTTGCTATTTGGGGAGCAAAATAACTGATGATGGTCGAAGTAGAGAGGATATAAAATGTAGACTGGCAATGGCAAGGAAAGCGTTTCTGAAGAAGAGAAATTTGTTAACATCGAGTATAGATTTAAGTGTCAGGAAGTCGTTTCTGAAAGTATTTATATGGAGTGTAGCCATGTATGGAAGTGAAACATGGACGATGAATAGTTTGGACAAGAAGAGAATAGAAGCTTTCGAAATATGGTGCTACAGAAGAATGCTGAAGATTAGATGGGTAGATCACATAACTAATGAGGAGGTATTGAATAGGGTTGGGGAGAAGAGGAGTTTGTGGCACAACTTGACTAGAAGAAGGGATCGGTTGGTAGGACATGTTCTGAGACATCAAGGGATCACCAATTTAGTAATGGAGGGCAGCGTGGAGGGTAAAAATCGTAGAGGGAGACCAAGAGATGAGTACACTAAACAGATTCAGAAGGATGTAGGCTGCAGTACGTATTGGGAGATGAAGAAGCTTGCACAGGATAGAGTAGCATGGAGAGCTGCATCAAACCAGTCTCAGGACTGAAGAGAACAACAACAACATGAGTAGACATGTTTATGTACATACATACACTTTCTGCTTTACAGTACATTTGTCTACACATGCCAAAACAAGTCAAGGAATTTCAAATGTAAAGATGCTGCATTTCTACAAATATATGGTGTTATTATTTCAAAGAAGATACGAGGCTGTTGTTTTATTATTTATACATAAATATAGTTTATATGACAAACGTTTATGATTATGTCAAATGTAGCTGTCTCTTATCAAATGCGAGCATTATTGAATATTTATTTCGTCAGGAAGAAAACTTTTAAAATTACTGAGAAGACTGGGGCTGCTAAACTCCGTTTGTTCATTAAACATGTTTTCAGAAGATTTTTCTTTATATGGTATTATTTATAATTGTCCTAGCAGATCAGGCTTTTTGCCATGGTTTTCTGCGTGGATTTATTTATGCATTTATTTCACCCAGCAAGATTAGGATCTTCAGGCCCTCTCTCATATCTACCCTTACGTCCTTAGTGAGTCAACAGTACAATATCCATAGAACATCTGCAGCACACGATAATAATAATAATAATAATAATAATAATAATAATAATGTGTCATCCATAGGTTGTGGTCATGTTACAGTGAGACATTTCAGTACACAAGGCGAGTTGGACAAGGTCGCAAAATACATTACAGCTCTCCGTGATGTCCGATATCTGGCCACTTTTGTGGTGCGACTTCATATGGATACCGGCAGAGCACTGGAAGTCGATCTCAGAAGGGACACTGGAGCAGCCGGCCGGGGTGGTCGAGCGGTTCTAGGCGCTACAGTCTGGAACCGCGAGACCGCTACGGTCGCTGGTTCGAATCCTGCCTCGGGCATGGGTAGGGGACTGATGACCTCAGAAGTTAAGTCCCATAGCGCTCAGAGCCATTTGAACCATTTTTGACACTGGAGCCGCTGTGTTCGGATCAGCCTGTAACGAACAGGTTACGTCAAACAACCTTATGATCCAAACGTCCTGTACGAGTACCTAATTGCTAAATGCAATATAACATATACCGTACAGTTAAAAGGAAGTCACGCTTGATCAAGGTCCGCGTCACTTTCCATTTTTGACCAGACATAACGTCTGAGAAAAGAAAGAAAGAAAGAATAATAATGATATCTGTAGCAAAAAATATGCCAGTTTTATTAATGCTAAGCAATTTTATCATTACGTTCTCGTCGAACGTAAGTAGTGACATGTGACTCACGACAGTGTAGAAGGAATCAATGAGGAGAAGATGTTGGCTGGTCTGAGGAAGAGCGAGAACTAATAGGGTAAGATTAGTGGATGAGAAGAAAGGAAGCAAACAGATATAGAAAGGTATGAGAAAAATATAGGTAGTCTACAAAGTGAGAAAGAAACTTGATGACTGTCGGACAGAAAGGCTGAGAGGATAAGCTACGCCGATAATAACAGATAAAGCTGTATTCTTGTCTTGACTGCAGATTTGTTTTGAATACAACGTATATAACAGTCTAAATCTTTCCACAATCGTATGCCTTAAATGGAGCAGGAAATGAAGAAAGATTTAGTGTTACGCTAAACTACAGTCAAGATGCTAGCCGAATTGCACTAATGGAATGATGATAGGTATTTGATATGTGAGGAAAGATACGGAGACCATCAGTGACTAACAACCGACGAAGTAAACAGAGCGCATGAAAAACACTCTGGCTATCCGATCGCATCCAATCTAACTGAGTGTAGAAAGGACTGATATGATCAAACAACCGAATGTTGCACATGTGTCTTATGCAAGCTTTCACTGCTAGCTCGATTATCTGGAATTTTCACTATTTGCGTAGTGTTAAGCTACATCAGAGTAGTCCAGGCTAGGTAGGACTAAAGATTGGACTAATTTTTGTTTAATTTGAAATAGAGATATTTTCCTAAATTGTTTGGTAGCATGTAGGCAGGTGAGAGATTTCCTGCATGCTGCAACAATTTCTTCTTCCCAGATTGGAAGTAAATGATTACCGAGTCTCTAGGTTTGTATTTAGATGCCACTTCTGCACAAATGATAGTTGTTGGATTGCCGCGTGGAGTGGCCGCGCGGTTCGAGGCGTCCTGTCACGGACTACGCGGCCCCTCTCGCAGGAGGTTCGAGTCCTCCCTCGGGCATGGGTGTGTGTGCGTTGTTCTTAGCATAAGTTAGTTTAAGAAGGGTGGAACTCTAGGGACCGATGACCTTCGCAGTTTGGACCCTGAGGTATTCACACACATTTGAACATTCTGTCGTTGGATTCCGTATGTATGTTTGTAATCATAATCTAAAGTACATGATACATGGAATTTCGTTGCTTCAATCGCCTTCTATCGCATTGCCTGCCATCGATATTGGTAAGCATAGAAGGTGTTTTGCAGCCTGCAGGTCGTGTAGCCCAGCAGTTGCTTCCCAGCACGTTCGTGCCCTGCGTCACGCCTCTGGCGCCCTACCAGTTGCGTGAGACTCCACAACACGCCCTCTGGCTCCGCCCCTCTTGCCATTAGTTGCCATTAGCAGATCATGCCGTGTTTGCGAGATAGGGTTCAACTGCTGTTAACGCTACCATCAAGTAATCTACATTGCTCGTCTGCTCCCACAGTAGTCCATATTTCTACCACACTACATAATCCCAACTGCGGTGTCTCTGTGTCTAACAACAAACAGGCACAAAGATAATCAGCCTATGAGTCGCTTAGGAGTCAGGGCGCATCGATTGGCTTGTCCTGATTTCTTATCGTGATGTTTCACGAGTACACGCCCAACAAGTTGATATAAATGCGCGGCTGTCTTGAAATCATTCACATCATATTTTCTTTAGTCACCAGTATAACTGTTTGCTGTAACATTACAGTGCGTTTTCGATAGCGGCCACGGGAGGCCAAGTGCAGTAATATCGGTGTCGGCTAGTAAACCTCGTAACCAGTGTACAATTAACAACTCTCGGCACACAGATGTTTTCTATTTGGCTTCCGTTTATTGATTCACATTGTCAAAGTTCGACACAAATGTAAATAGCATAAACAATGAAGATGTTGGCACAGGAATGGAATTCGTGGCGGGCCGCATCAAACCAGTCAGAAGACTGAGGACCCAAAGAAAAAATGATTTCAGGTTTTTTTACAATGTTAACACAGGTACAGTACTTATAACTAAGGAATCTAGAGTAATGGAGTTAGGAGAATTCGACCCCACTCTGCATTCTTGTCAGATATCCTTCACACCCCCTCTCACCTCTCATCCTCCCTGCTTTAGGTGATTTAGGAGAGTTAAAAATGGCGCTCACATTGTTCTATTGATCAGGAGAGCTGGCTCATACTTCGTGGTTACCAGATTTATCGGAACCTACTCCACATGACCTACCAAAGAGGTTAGATTCCGCCCAAGTTCAAGATTTGTTGGATAAGATGATTTGTAACTACAATTGCACTGGAACCGATTTAGTGACTGTCATGCCTTTTGTCTGTTATCGGCGTAATTCATTACCCAGTTATTATGATTTATTATCCAAAATTGGTGGAGTATTCAAAGGCACATTATCCTGTTGGTTAGGGAATGAGCACAGCCTGCATGGTTGCGAGATATTTTAAAACAAGTGTCTACAATTGCCAATGTCAGACATGAAGCACCAGTAACTCATTAAAAACATGCTACATTACACTGCCAACAGCCCAAAATAGTTATTCTAAGTTTAAAACGGCACGAAATCCAAAGGATGAAAGATTTTTTTAAATAAATGGTCTGCTATGTTTTATGATCACGTCAGGCATGAATTATAACTTTTATATGCATCAAAGGTAGTCGGCAGTTGCACTCACGCTAAAACTGTGAAATAGAGATCAAGGATGCTTTATTTTCGCACTGTACCATCCAGAGTAGTATGAAGGAAGGAACAGAATGGGATAGATAAGCGCTTCTTTTTATTTGTTTAAAAATATTGACATTTAACCAACAGATGCCACACAATCTCCCACACTGCTCCATTCATCAATAGTGACGCAAATCACGCTGCACAGCATAGCGCCAACTCGCCTCATCTGTAAGTATTGCCACAGCTATCACTTTCAGCTTATAACACGAATCTTGAGGCCTGCACCAAGAGCAGTGCCTTGCCATATTCCCCTTCCACCCACTCAGCCTCCACAGGTCCACAGCTGACATGCCTCGTAATGGCGCTGCCACCTATTATGTCAGATGCAGTCTCACCCTACACACTTATGTAAATGTACTCTGTTCAAAAGAATTAGGGAAACGCGTGTTTCAACGTCCAGTGTGTTAAATCTGTTATGATACAGGCGATACCCGTGGTCTTGCTGCATGGCTTGATATCTTCTCTTACAGTGCAGGCAACAATTAAAATCTATTGGCTGTGTTTTGCATTGCAGTCTCAGGTAAGGAAGTAAGTAAGTACTGGTGTTCCAGTGTTTTCTAATGAGGTACATTGTGGACGTTGTATTCAACCAAGCACATGAAATGCGACGTCTTAATAAAGTGCAAGTGACAAGAGCGGCCCCTTTGTTCCAAAAAGGATTGCCTTTGCTGTTGTTTCTGTAGATGCCAAAGCCTCTCCATGTGTCATCCATAGGTTGTGGGCATGTTACAGGGAGACAGGTCAGTACACAAGGCGAGTTGGACAAGGTCGCAAAATACAATACAGCTCCCCGTGATGACCGATATCTGGCCACTTTTGTGGTGCGACGTCATATGGATACCGGCAGAGCACTGGAAGTCGATCTCAGAAGGGACACTGGAGCAGCCGGCCGGGATGGTCGAGCGGTTCTAGGCGCTACAGTCTACTTGCACATTTTCAGGCACTGGCGATTTCCCCATTTTCATTTGTGTAGCCGCCTTCTGCACCTCTTTCCTGGTTATTTCCCTACGTCTTAACCTCCTGGTTCACTCTCATTTCCCACTTTATTTCCTTGCACTCTACCCTTTTTTTTGTTAGCAGGCCTTTAAAATGTTTCTACGACACTATCAGACTGGCAATCGGTAGGTTTAACCATTCACTCATTCTTTCACCTCTTTCCTTAGCAGTTCCCCCATCTGCTGTGGGGATTTGTCTCTGTGAGCAGTGATCGGCTGTAGGTGATAGAAACATTTCCTTCTTATACCCGTGCTACCGTGATCTGTATCTTGCAGAACAATCTGAACATGCTCACGTTATTATCAAGTATCGCTGATCGCAACCTGTGAAAAACGGTGAACTTTTTACGCTTTGGGTGACGAATTCTTCTATTTCGCTTATTTTCTTGTACACTTTAATTTTACCTGATATAAGGATCCGGCGATTCAAGCTATATTGATGTTTTAAGGCCAGTATAAAAATGTTTATTTATTGCCGTAGATTAGAGCCGTTCTTGAAAACTGCTGTTACGCGCGTTATATTACGACGGATATTTCAAAACCGCTGCACAGGGAAAGATTTCCGTGTGCGAAGCGTTGTGAGCCAGACTTCCAGCTATCAGCACTTGTTTCCAGTGTTATGATTATTTGTGTTTTGAGTGATCTATTCTGATTTGAATTAGAACAAGAAAATGATTCAGGTCAGATCTTTTACAGTGACCAACGGTCTTACACCGAATTTGAGTTTGCTTGGAAAAACACCTGCCGAATTGTACAACGCCCTAGTGTATGCTTATGGGTATAGTACACTGGATCGAAGCACAGTGCCACGGTGGGCTTTCGGTTCCCGTGAAGGCCTGACCAGTAATGAAGATAATGTAAGGAGTGGGTGGGTGGTAACTGCAAATATTACACTTCTGCTGTGATTATTGACGTCATTACTGACAACATTTTGCAAGAAGACCAACGCAAAACATACAAATTAACTGCAAATGACGCAAACATGTCTGACCCTTCGGTGTTCAGCATCATAACCGGGAAACTATAGAAAGGAAAAGTCGCTGCAAGATGGGTTCCACATCATCTGAGTGAAGAGAAAAAAGTAAATAGCAAGAGAATCATACGACAATTGCCTCAACGCTACGAGACGGAGGGAGTCTATTTTTTAAACAGGATTGTTGCTATTGATGAGACATGGATTCGAGATTTTGAGCCAGAATTGAAATCTCGCTCCTATTCCTTTACTCTATTCGGCCAAAAATATGCCGTTGTCAACAGTCCAAAGTCAAGCTGACGATGATTACGCCGTAATACAAGAATGAAGTGATAGCGTCAGATAGTGCTCCAGGAACTACTGCAACAGGGCAATACTACACGGACTTCCTGCGAAATGTTTTGCGGTCGTGAATCGCCAAACGAGATCCGACTCTTCCACGGCTGGATTGCTGTATCTGGATGATTGATGCACGACCGTATATTGCCAATCGGTATGCAGTTTTAGAGAAATCTTTCACCATCCATGCTATAGTCCTGACATAAGCGCACCAGGCATTAATTTGTTTCCAAAACTCAAGAAACCACTTCGAGGAAAACGTTTTCAAACCATTAAGGCGACTTCTGATGCAGTGACTCAACTAATTAGAGCGATGACGTCCAAACGGAAATACAAGACTTCACGAAACTCTTGGTCGCTGTTGTTGAGCGAAATGGAGATTACATAGGTCTATAAAGTCATTTTGTAATAAATAAATAAATAAAACAAAACAAAAATAGAAATTAAAAAACCGAACAATTATTTTACGGGATGCAGATTTTTCAAATGACGCTGTGCATTTCATTGGCTTCCATAACCAATGTCGCTAACGCCTACATGTGCGGTGGCTATTTGGACGTTTGAAGACTGGTTGTGGAAGAAATTTTCAGCATAATTATTCGGCTGGCAAACGAAGAAGAAAACGGTAGTGCTTATTATCTGACTTTGCCAATTTCCTGGATCAAGTTCTAAATCCCCTCGCAGTGTCTCATAGAGCGAGGCCATGTGACACTGTTTTACAGGTGGTCTGTCATTCAGATGGGAAAGCAAAACAGCGCGAACCCTCTGGCGTTCTCCGAGAGCAGTAGGCAATGTTGTGACTCTGTTTCGTCCTCTCCCTCCTTTATCTGTAACAACACAAATACAACATTACACCGCGCAAGCACTTATCACAGCTGTAACGTGACCATCCTCAGACTCCTCAGATTTTTATTACACAAATTTTACTAATTTTTATTATGTAAATTAACACCTGAGTTTTTCGCTATACTCAGTCTCACTTTGACTTCATGCTTTAGTTATAAAGGTAGTGTGTAGAAAGGAATCTTTCAGAAAAGTGTTACCCTCGTCAACCTCGCCTTTGGGACCCTTGCGTGGGGTTCACGTGATCAGAGAATGACACACAGGGGGAGATTCTGAAGGTCACACTCCTGAATAGTCTGAAGGAAGTGACGATCACAGAGGTATGGGAGAGAGTAGGGCGTATGGTCACAGTCGGTTGTGTGCGCGTGGTGTTGACAAAAGTTAACTATAATAAAAATCATGTTGAGGGTGCAAGAAAGTTGAGAATATCACGCATGAATTTCGAAGGACGCTGAAGTATCAAATGTGATTGACAAACATGGTGCATCTGGTACTACATCTGTACATTAGCAGTTGGTGTAGCGAATCTAAGTGGTTAATAATAACTCGTAATTTAAAAACGAATACAACAGTGTACTTCTTATGTAACATAACAGCCTAATTTTCACAAATACCACGTCATGGGTATACAGGAACGTCGCCCTGACTGGAGCAATGCACTGAATAAGGGTCACCACCACGATGCAGGTAAAACGGAACGCGTTACTGGTATCTCTTTGCACATAAGAGGGCGAATCCAGAGATACTTTTAGCAGGAAGACAATGGCAGTCATAATTAATAAGGTAACTTGCTTGTCACAGACTCTTTTATTTATGCGGGGTGTTCGCATGAAACACACAATAATATTCAGTGTAATAATTTAAGACGTAATTGAGACATGTAATGGCGGTTTGCTTCTGCACGTACGGTAACTCAAAATGTTGTTTCTTCCGGCAGTCGGTGCCACATGCGCTTGTGTGTAACTGTTTTGTCACGTAAACGCACTTCCGTAGCCATGTGGTCTCCGTACAGAATGAATGTGTCGTGTGTGCTCCCACTCGTGGAGCTAAAGTTCGTTACACTGGTTCAACGTCGTTTTCTGTGTGAATAAGGACAGCGACTAGCTGGAGATGTTCGCACTTACGTAACAATCAAGAAATGGGAGAAGCAGCTTCGGTAAACTAGCAGGTGCCAATAGATGTCGGGCCACCACGACAACTACGCAATTCCAGAGGGTACTGCTGAATTAATCCGTAACCGATTTTTTTCTGTAGGGGTGTTTATCAAGAATCAAGTGTACCAGACACCAGTTCGCGATCCATCAGATCTGCGCCATGCAACTATCGCTACTGTTACGCTTGCAGTGCTGCAAAACACTTGCAAAGAAGTGGATGTCTGTCGAGTCATTAATGGTGCGCTCCTCGAGGTGCATTAGGTATATAAAAAACATTTTGAGTTACCATATTTGTAGACACGTACTGTCAATAAATAACTCTAATTTTTCTCAAGTTATTACATTTTATATTATTATATATTTAAGCTGGATACCCTGTTACTACACAATCACATTATACAGGGCGGTCCATTGATCGTGACAGGGCCAAATATCTTACGAAATAAGCATCAAACGAAAAAACTACAAAGAAAGAAACTTGTCTAGCTTGAAGGGGGAAACCAGATGGCGCTACGGTTGGCCCCCTAGATGGAGCTGCCATTGGTCAAAAGGATATCAACTGCGTTTTTTAAAATAGGAAACCTCATTTTTTATTACATATTCTGTAGTACGCAAACAAATATGAATGTTTTAGTTGGACCACTTTTTTCGCTTTGCGATAGATGGCGCTGTAGTAGTCACAAACATATGGCTCACAATTTTAGACGAACAGTTGGTAACAGGTAGGTTTTTTAAATTAAAATACTGAACGTAGGTACGTTTGAACATTTTATTTCGGTTGTTCCAATGTGATACATGTACCTTTGTGAGCCTATCATTTCTGGGAACGCATGCTGTTACAGCGTGATTACCTGTAAATACCACATTAATGTAATAAATGCTCAAATTGTTGTCCGTCAACCTCAATGCATTTGGCAATACGTGTAACGACATTCCTCTCAACAGCTAGTAGTTTGCCTTCCGTAATGTTCGCACATGCATTGACAGTACGCTGACGCATGTTGTCAGGCGTTGTCGGTGGACCACGATAGTAAATATCATTCAACTTTCCCCACAGAAAGAAATCCGGGGACGTCAGATCCTGTGAACGTGCGGGCCATGGTATGGTGCTTCGACGAACAATCCACCTGTCATGAAATATGATGTTCAGTACCGGTTCAACCACACGCGAGCTATGTGCCGGACATCCATCATGTTGGACGTACATCGCCATTCTGCCATGCAGAAAAATCTTGTACTAACATCGGTAGAACATTACGTAGGAAATCAGCACCATTTAGATTGCCATCGATAAAATGGGGGCCAATTATCCTTCCTCCCGTAATGCCGCACCATACATTAACTCGCCAAGGTCGCTGATGTTCCACTTGTCGCTGTTGATGTTGATGTAGCATTATCAACACCGACGTTTTTGAGATTCTCGATTCTCGCGCAATTTATCTGCTACTGATGTGCGGATTAGCCGCGACAGCAGCTAAAACACCTACTTGGGCATCATCATTTGTTGCAGGTCGTGACTGACGTTTTACATGTGGCTGAACACTTCTTGTTTCCTTAAATAACGTAACTATCCGGCGAACGGTCCGGACACTTGGATGATGTCCAGGATACCGAGCAGCATACATAGCACACGCCCGTTGGGCATTTTGATCACAATAGCCATACATCAACACGATATCGACTTTTTCTGCAATTGGTAAACGGTCCATTTTAAGACGGGTAATGTATCAGGAAGCAAATACCGTCCGCACTGGCGGAATGTTACGTGATACCAAGTACTTATACGTTTGTGACTATTACAGCGACATCTATCACAACGCGGAAAAAGTGGTCCAACTAAAACATTCATATTTCTTTATTAGTACACGAATACGTAATAAAAAATGGGGGTTCCTATTAAAAAAACGCAGTTGATATCCGTTTGACCTATGGCAGCGCCATCTAGCGGACAACCATAGCGCCATCTGGTTTCCCCCTTCAAGCTAGACGAGTTTCGTTCTTTGTAGTGTTTTCGTTTGATGCTTATTTCCTGAGATATGTGGCCCGGTCACTATCAATGGACCACACTGTATATTTAAGCTGGATACCCTGCTATTACACAGTCACATTATATACAAAAGGTGTTGCGTAACAAAGGATTAAATGTCAGTCACATTCATATAAACAGTAACAGAGAAAGTTTAATACAATAGACTTAATATTCAACTGTAGTGAAGTTAATTTATTCTTAGCCTTCAGTGTAAGAATAAAACAATTTAATTTCAGTGCTATTATACACTCTAAGACAAAAAAAGGACACACCACGAAGGAATTGTCGGAATGAGACGGAAATCTGTAAATGTGATGTACTTGTATAGGCAAACAAGTGATAATAATTTCAGGAAAATTAGATGATTTATTCAAGAGAAAGAGCTTCACAAATTGAGCAAGTCAATAACGTACTGGTCCACATCTGGCCTTTATGCAAAAAATTATTCGGCTTGGCATTGATTGATAGAGTTATTATACGTCCTCCTGAGGGATATCGTGCCAAATTCTGTTCAGTTGGTGCGTTAGGTCGTGACAATTCCGAACTGGTCGAAGGACCCTGCCCATAATGCTCCAAATGTTGTCAAATGCGGAGAGATCTGGCGACCTTGCTGGCAAAGGTAGTGTTTGGCAAGCACGAAGACAACAGTAGAAACTTTCAAACAACAGTAGAAAATTTCGCCATAGCAGAAAGGCTTTACCTTGCTGAAATATAAGCGTAGGATGGCCTGCCATTAAGAGCAACAAAACGAGGGGTTGAATACCGTTGACGTACTGCTGTGCTGTAAGGGTGTCGCAGATGAGAACCAAAGACATCCTGGTGTGAAAACAAATGGAAACCTAGACCATCACTCCTGGCTGTCGGGCCATAATGCAGGTGATAGTCAGGTTGGTATCCTACCAATGTCTGGGGCATTGCCGGCCGGTGTGACCGAGCGGTTCTAGGTGCTTCAATCTGGAACCGCGCGACTGCTACGGTCGCAGGTTCGAATCCTGCCTCGGGCATGGATGTGTGTGATGTCCATAGGTTAGTTAGGTTTAAGTAGTTCTAAGTTCTAGGGGACTGATGACCTCAGATGTTAAGTGCCATAGTGCTCAGAGCCATTTTAACCATTTTAACCATCTGGGACATTTGAAAAAACAGACAGCATTGGTCGTATATTTTTTACTATCGCAAAATCGATTTTCTGTCACTGAGTGACCATCTTCAGTGCTATATTGTATAACTTAAATCAGGATGCACTGTTGTCACTAAGCTTACGGCAATCACATAGCTATGTGATTGCCGTAAGCTTAGTGACAACAGTGCATCCTGATTTAAGTTATACAATATAGCACATAGCTATGTGATTGCCGTAAGCTTAGTGACAACAGTGCATCCTAATTTAAGTTATACAATATAGCACTGAAGATGGTCACTCAGGACAGAAAATCGATTTTGCGATAGTAAAAAATATACGACCAATGCTGTCTCTTTTTTCAAGTATACCTGTTATCTGGTCGTAGTGCACAAGACAACATGGAGTCGCCAATCAATAAAATCTGGGACATTTCCAGACACCCCTTCGGTCTGAAGCTCATTGACTGGGGTAGAACTGTCTTCGATGATGAGTCCCACTTTGAACGGAGCCCTGATGACCGGGGAAGACGAGCGTGGAGACGCCACAGACAGCAGTGGGATATCAACCTGACTGTCACCCACCATACGGCCGGTCAGCCAGGAGTGGTGGTCTGGGTTGCCATTTCATTTCATAAGAGGTCCCCTTTGGTTGTCCTCTCCGTCACCCTTACGGCACCAAGTACGTCGGCGATATTCTATGCCCCGTTTTGCTGCCCTTCGTGGCGAGGCACCCTGGGCTTACGTTTCAACAAGATCAAGCCTACCCGCATATGACGAGAGTTGCTACTTCTTGTCTTCGTGCTTACCAAACACTGCCTTGGTCAGAAAGGTCACCGGATCTCTCCTCAGCTGTGGACGTTTGAGCGCTATGAACGGGGACCTCCAACCAGGTTGGAATTTTGACGATCTAACTCACCAGTTGGACAGAATTTCGTACGATATTTCTGAAGAGGACATCCAATAACTCTGTTAATCAATGACAAGCCAATAACTGCTTGTTTAATGGCCAGAGATGGACCAACTTGTTATTGATTTGCTCATTTTGTGAATCTCTCTTGAATAAATCATCTAGTATTTCTGAAGTTGTTATTATTTGTTTGTCTGTACGAGTACATCACATCTACCGATATCCATCCCATTCCGATGATTCCTTCTTTATGTGTCGTTATCAATGTCTTACAATGTATATGCGGCTTACAGTAACGAACTTCTAAATACAGTTAGAATAGTCGTATTATCCAGTCATCTGCACGACACAGATACAGGCTGACACATCACAGCAGATCGGAGGAAGGGAACAACAAACCAGACACTGTATACTTTGGACTAGAATGCGGGGATTCCGCATCCACTCCTAACGCTCATTTCCTGAACGTAGCGTCACCTTTGACTTTTGACATTTCATTTAATCATATTCCCTGTCAGCTACCAGTCCTTGCACAAAGCACTGATCGCCTGCAAGTCTTCCAATACTCTATAGACATGACTTCCTTGTATACAACTGCGTCGTCTGTGACCACAGACCTAAACCGTTGTCTGCATGGTCGTTTGTACAGGATAACGTTTCGATGTGTACGGAAAATAAAACGGCTCAGAGATCATGCTGGGAGCAATCGAAAACAACTGTGGAATTTTTACTTGCGGATTATCCGAAATGTTTAGAGGCGATGTACCTGTACGCATTGAGAAGTCACCCTGTTTACATCGCGAACGATAAAGAACCTACTAAATTTACCTTGATACACCAGACAAAGCCTTCGCTTGTCATGATGGCTCACATTTTCTGTTTGCTAAAAAGGCTTCAAAATTCAGTTGCGTAACTGCTCTTACATTACTTTTCTCTTCTTCTTCCTGAGCAACGCAGCAGGGTCCAGCCTTTCGTCTCGGACTCCACTCCACTTGGTCCGACCTTATATTTGGTCACGGTGGAGGCCCACTAGCTTGAAGTGTATAGGAAACTGCAAATTTGTGGTGAATTCCTATGGGACCAAACTGCCGACGTCATCGTCCCTAGGCTTACACACTATTTAATCTAACTTAAACTAACTTACGCTAAGAAGAACACACACACCCATGGCCGAGGGAGGACTCGAACCTCCAACGGGGGGAGCCACAAGAACCACGGCAAGGCGCCCTAGTCCGCGCGTCTACCCCGCGCGGCCTTGAAGTATAGATTTAGGACATCTAGCCAACGTTGGCTCGGCCTCCCAATGGGTTGTTTGCCATCGACTTTCAACGAAAACCCGCGTCGTGATATTCTTTCTTCATCTGCTCGAAGTATATGTCTCATTTCCTCAATGATATATGGTCCGCCCCCGGTAGCTGAATGGTCAGCGTGACGGATTGTCAATCCTCTGGGTCCGTGTTCGATTCCCGGCTGGATCGGGGAATTTTCTGCGCCCAGGGACTGGGTGTTGTGCTGTCCTCATCATCATCCTATCAACCTCATCGACTGCAGGTCGCCGAAGTGGCGTCAAATTGAAAGACCGGCACCCGACGACCGGTCTGCCCGACGGGGGACGCTAGCCATACGAATAAATAACTAAAATGATATATGCCACACTATATCACCTGTAAATTTCATCATGAAGGACCCAGCCAGATGTCTATCGAAGAATGTGGGTTTCTATGATAGTAAGTCACTGCTCCGCTTATTTTGTTGCGGGCAAACTTTCTGCACAATACAAGGGAAATGAGCTAATTGCTGGGCGATAAACTGACTTGAGTAGGCCCGTGATCCTCTTATCACAAAGCACAGTAGTCAGTGTCTGACATTTAAGCCATTTGCTGAAGCCGTTTGTGATTTTTGAGCCAAGGTACTTGTTTGTCTTTCGCAGGTGTATACCACCAATAGGTATTCAGTATTCCTTATACTGAGTTGTAGTCCGGATTGTTCAGGGTGGTTCCTTCAAGCCTGGACTTGTCGTTGAAGGCCTTTCTTATCATCAGCAGGTAGTAGCGCAACAAAGCATAGGGATATTGTGTTCAGGAGGCGATGATGCGAAACTCTTATATCTGAAAATTAATAACGTAGTCTCTGATATATAGAGGTCTCTGCGACACGTGAACGAACAATGCAAGATGAGTTTCAAACGATCGCTGTTGCGGAATTCTGTAAAAAAAAGCTCATCATATGCAACTACAAAATATCCTCAATAATTCTACAGCAAACTGATGGTTACTTCATCTCTCTGCTCGTGTTTACGTGCCACTTCTGCAAAAATCATGATTTTGATTGGATTCCACGTCTGCCTTCTTATCACAGCCTAGAGTACATGATATGTGAAATTTCGCTGCTCTTCACTGTCGTCGTCCTTCGAATAGCCTATCATCGACAGCAACATGTCGCGCAAGTTGTCACCTTCACTCTGTGTACACTTATGCAAATACTTTGACCTTTCAGATTTTTATCCGAGACATATTGTTGCCATCCCACAGTTCTGGCAAAGGTTTCCTGGAGGCTTCGCTCTGTTGCAAAGCAAAAACCTGAACTGGAAATCACCTTCCAAATGCTTCCAGTTGGGATTCCCTCTGCTCCACAACCAGAACACCTGGTATTTGGTTGAAAAGGCTCTGGCTCTACAATGAGTAAAACTCGAACATCTCGCTGTACCTAGACAATAGAAAGTATGAAATAAAAAGCTGCTACTTCCGCCAAATCTCTTATGTCGTCTATCATTCCTTACCGCTTCAATGAAAGCTTATCCGTCAGTTCCTGAAAGAATCGAAATATTTTATTTATTTATTTATGACTTAATTTTATTCATTGCTGTCAGTGTCAGTTTTGTAAAATAAAGAACAACTGCTTTCAGTCACAAACCGTTAATTTATGTCAATACACGACGCATTTCCGACCCCGGGGGCTCATCTTCAGGTGCTTTGACAGTCTACATCTATATTTTTGAAAGTTCAGGTTAATTGTGAGCCTAATAAGATTGTACTGGAATATCACAAAGTGTCACTTTGTGAATATAAATATGCAAAACTAAGACAAATCGAAAAATTGCTTACTGCTTGCAATAGTGGATACATGATTTGAAGTGCGGTATGAGAGGAACACTTCCAGCCATGAACCATGGAGCTTGCCGTTGGTGGGGAGGCTTGCGTGCCTCAGTGATACAGATAGCCGTACCGTAGGTGCAACTTCAACGGAGGGGTATCTGTTGAGAGGCCAGACAAACGTGTGGCTCCTGAAGAGGGGCAGCAACCTTTTCAGTAGTTGCAGGGGCAACAGTCTGGATGATTGACTGATCTGGCCTTGTAACACTAACCAAAACGGCCTTGCTGTGCTGGTACTGCGAACGGTTGAAAGCAACGGGAAACTACAGCCGTAATTTTTCCCGAGGGCATGCAGCTTTACCGTATGGTTAACTGATGATGGCGTCATCTTGGGTAAAATATTCAGAAAGTAAAATAGTCCCCCATTCGGATCTCCGGGCGGGGACTACTCAGGAGGACGTCGTTATCAGGAGAAAGAAAACTGGCGTTCTACGGATCGGAGCGTGGAATGTCAGATCCCTTAATCGGGCAGGTAGGTTAGAAAATTTAAAAAGGGTAATGGATAGGTTAAAGTTATATATAGTGGGAATTAGTGAAGTTCGGTGGCAGGGTACAGGGTTATAAATACAAAGTCAATAGGGGTAATGCAGGACTAGGTTTAATAATGAATAAAAAAATAGGAGTGCGGGTAAGCTAGTACAAACAGCATAGTGAACGCATTATTGTGGCCAAGATAGACACGAAGCTCACGCCTACCACAGTAGCACAAGTTTATATGCCAACTAGCTCTGCAGATGACGAAGAAATTGAAGAAATGTATGATGAAATAAAAGAAATTATTCAGATAGTGAAGGGAGACGAAAATTTAATAGTCATGGGTGACTGGAATTCAGTAGTAGGAAAAGGGAGAGAAGGACACGTAGTAGGTGAATATGGATTGGGGGTAAGAAATGAAAGAGGAAGCCGCATGGTAGAATTTTGCACAGAGCACACCTTAATCATAGCTAACACTTGGTTCAAGATTCATAAAAGGAGGTTGTACACATGGAAGAACCATGGAGATACTAAAAGGTTTCAGATAGATTATATAATGGTAAGACAGAGATTTAGGAACCAGGTTTTAAACTGTAACACATTTCCAGGGGCAGATGTGGACTCTGACCAAAATCTATTGGTTATGAACTGTAGATTAAAACTGAAGAAACTGCAAAAAGGTGGGAATTTAAGGAGATGGGACCTGGATAAACTGAAAGAACCAGAGGTTGTACAGAGTTTCAAGGAGAGCATATGGGAACAATTGACAGGAATGGGGGAAAGAAATACAGTAGATGAAGAATGGGTAGCTTTGAGGGATGAAGTAGTGAAGGCAGATGAGGATAAAGTAGGTAAAAAGACAAGGGCTAGTAGAAATACTTGGGTAACAGAAGAAATATTGAATTTAATTGGTGAAAGGAGAAAATATAAAAACGCAGTAAATGAAGCAGACAAAAAAGAATACAAACGTCTCAAAAATGAGATCGACGGGAAGTGCAAAATGGCTAAGAAGGGATGGCTAGAGGACAAATGTAAGGATGTAGAGGCTTATCTCACTGGGGGTAAGATAGATACTGCCTACAGGAAAATTAAAGAGACCTTTGGAGAAAAGAGAACCACTTGTATGAATATCAAAAGCTCAGATGGAAACCTAGTTCTAAGCAAAGAAGGGAAAGCAGAAAGGTGGAAGGAGTATGTAGAGGGTCTATACAAGGGCGATGTACTTGAGGACAATATTATGGAAATGGAAGAGGATGTAAATGAAGATGAAAGGGGAGATATGTACTGCGTGAAGAGTTTGACAGAGCACTGAAAGACCTGAGTCGAAACAAGGCCCCGGGAGTAGATAACATTCCATTAGAACTACTGACGGCCTTGGGAGAGCCAGTCCTGACAAAACTCTTCTATCTGGTGAGCAAGATGTATGAGACAGGCGAAATACCCTCAGACTTCAAGAAGAATATAATTATTCCAATCCCAAAGAAAACAGGTGTTGACAGATGTGAAAATTATCGAACTATCAGTTTAATAAGTCACGGCTGCAAAATACTAACGAGAATTCTTTACAGACGAATGGAAAAACTAGTAGAAGCCGACCTCGGAGAAGATCAGTTTGGATTCCGTAGAAATATTGGAACACGTGAGGCAATACTGACCCTACGACTTATCTTAGAAGCTAGATTAAGGAAAGGCAAACCTACGTTTCTAGCATTTGTAGACTTAGAGAAAGCTTTTGACAATGTTGACTGGAATACACTCTTTCAAATTCTGAAGGTGGCAGGGGTAAAATACAGGGAGCGAAAGGCTATTTACAATTTGTATAGAAACCAAATGGTAGTTATAAGAGTTGAGGGGCATGAATGGGAAGCAGTGGTTGGGAAGGTAGTGAGACAGGGTTGTAGCCTCTCCCAGATGTTATTCAAACTGTATATTGAGCAAGCAATGAAGGAAACAAAAGACAAATTTGGAGTAGATATTAAAATCCATGGAGAAGAAATAAAAACTTTTAGGTTCGCCAGTGACATTGTAATTCTGTCAGAGACAGCAAAGGACTTGGAAGAACAGTTGAACGGAATGGACAGTGTCTTGAAAGGAGGATATAAGATGAACATCAACAAAAGCAAAACAAGGATAATGGAATGTAGTCGAATTAAGTCGGGTGATGCTGAGGGAATTAGATTAGGAAATGAGACACTTAAAGTAGTAAACGAGTTTTGCTATTTGGGGAGAAAAATAACTGATGATGGTCGAAGTAGAGAGGATATAAAATGTAGACTGGCAATGGCAAGGAAAGCGTTTCTGAAGAAGAGAAATTTGTTAACATTGAGTATAGATTTAAGTGTCAGGAAGTCGTTTCTGAAAGTATTTGTATGGAGTGTAGCCATGTATGGAAGTGAAACATGGACAAGAAGAGAATAGAAGCTTTCGAACTGTGGTGCTACAGAAGAATGTTGAAGATTAGGTGGGTAGATCACGTAACTAATGAGGAGGTATTGAATATGATTGGGGAGAAGAGGAGTTTGTGGCACAACTTGACTAGAAGAAGGGATCGATTGGTAGGACATGTTATGAGACATCAAGGGATCACCAATTTAGTGTAGGACGGCAGCGTGGAGGGTAAAAATCATAGAGGGAGATCAAGAGATGAATACACCAAGCAGATTCAGAAGGATGTAGGTTGCAGTAGGTACTGGGATATGAAGAAGGTTGCACAGGATAGAGTAGCATGGAGAGCTGCATCAAACCAGTCTCAGGACTGAAGACAACAACAACAACATGAGTAGACATGTTTATGTACATACATACACTTTCTACTCTACAGTACATTTGTCTACACATGCCAAAACAAGTCAAGGAATTTCAAATGTAAAGATGCTGCATTTTTACAAATATATGGTGTTATTATTTCAAAGAAGATACGAGGCTGTTGTTTTATTATTTATACATAAATATCGTTTATAAGAGAAACGTTTATGATTATGTCAAATGTAGCTGTCTCTTATCAAATGCGAGCATTATTAAATATTTATTTCGTCAGGAAGAAAACTTTTAAAATTACTGAGAAGACTAGGGCTGCTAAACTCCGTTGGTTCATTAAACATGTTTTCAGAAGAGTTTTCTTTATATAGTATTATTTATAATTGTCCTAGCAGATCAGGCTTTTTTCCATGGTTTTCTGCGTGGATTTATTTATGCATTTATTTCACCCAGCAAGATTAGGATCTTCAGGCCCTCTCTCATATCTAACCTTACGTCCTTAGTGAGTCAACAGTACAATATCCATAGAACATCTGCAGCACACGATAATAATAATAATAATAATAATGGTATCTGTAGCAAAAAATATGCCAGTTTTATTAATGCCAAGCAATTTTATCATTACGTTCTCGTCGAACGTAAGTAGTGACATGTAAAAGAAGTGACTCATGACAGTGTAGAAGGATTCAATGTGGAGAAGATGTTGGCTGGTCTGAGGAAGAGCGAGAACTAATAGGGTAAGATTATTGGATGAGAAGAAAGGAAGCACACAGATATAGAAAGGTATGAGAAAAATATAGGTAGTCTACAAAGTGAGAGAGAAACTTGATTACTGTCGGACAGAAAGGAAACAGCTGGGATTTGCTGAGAGGATAAGCTACGCCGATAATAACAGATAAAGCTGTATTCTTCTCTTGACTGCAGATTTGTTTTGAATACGACGTATATAACAGTCTAAATCTTTCCACAATCATGCCTTAAATGGAGCAGGAAATGAAGAAAGATTTAGTGTTACGCAAAACTACAGTCAAGATGCTAGCCGAATTGCACTTATGGAATGATGATAGGTATTTGATATGTGTGGAAAGATGTGGAGACCATC
Organism: Schistocerca cancellata; assembly: GCF_023864275.1. NCBI lineage: Eukaryota > Metazoa > Arthropoda > Insecta > Orthoptera > Acrididae > Schistocerca > Schistocerca cancellata. The sequence goes on from NC_064632.1 coordinate 432,966,945, forward strand.
AGTGACTAACAACCAACGAAGTAAACAGAGCGCATGAAAAACACCCTGGCTATCCGATCGCATCCAATCTGAGTGTAGAAAGGAATGATATGATCAAACAACCGAATGTTGCACATGTGTCTTATGCAAGCGTTCATTGCTACCTCGATTATCTGGAATTTTCACTATTTGCGTAGTGTTAAGCTACGTCTGAGTAGTCCAGGCTAGGTAGGACTAAAGATTGGACTAATTTTTGTTTAATTTGAAATAGAGATATTTTCCTAAATTGTTTGGTAGCATGTAGGCAGGTGAGAGATTTCCTGCATGCTGCAACGATTTCTTCTTCTCAGATTGGAAGTAAATGATTACCGAGTCTCTAGGTTTGTATTTAGATGCCACTTCTGCACAAATGATAGTTGTTGGATTGCCGCGTGGAGTGGCCGCGCGGTTTGAGGCGTCCTGTCACGGACTGCGCGGCCCCTCTCGCAGGAGGTTCGAGTCCTCCCTCGGGCATGGGTGTGTGTGTGCGTTGTTCTTAGCAGAAGTTAGTTTAAGTAGCGTGGAAGTCTAGGGACCGATGACCTTCGCACTTTGGACCCTGAGGTATTCACACACATTTGAACATTCTGTCGTTGGATTCCGTATGTATGTTTGTAATCATAATCTAAGGTACATGATACATGGAATTTCGTTGCTTCAATCGCCTTCTATCGCATTGCCTGCCATCGATATTGGTAAGCATAGAAGGTGTTTTGCAGCCTGCAGGTCGTGTAGCCCAGCAGTTGCTTCCCAGCACGTTCGTGCTCTGCGTCACGCCTCTGGCGCCCTACCAGTTGCGTGAGACTCCACAACACGCCCTCTGGTTCCGCCCCTCTTGCCATTAGTTGCCATTAGCAGATCATGCCGTGTTTGCGAGATAGGGTTCAACTGCTGTTAACGCTACCATCAAGTAATCTACATTGCTCGTCTGCTCCCACAGTAGTCCATATTACTACCAAGCTACATAATCCCAACTGCGGTGTCTCTGTGTCTAACAACAAACAGGCACAAAGATAATCAGCCTATGAGTCGCTTAGTAGTCAGGGCGCATCGATTGGCTTGTCCTGATTTCTTATCGTGATGTTTCACGAGTACACGCTCAACAAGTTGATATAAATGCGCGGCTGTCTTGAAATCATTCACATCATATTTTCTTTAGTCGCCAGTATAACTGTTTGCTGTAACATCACAGTGCGTTTTCGTTAGCGGTCACGGGAGGCCAAGTGCAGTAATATCGGTGTCGGCTAGTAAACCTCGTAACCAGTGTACAATTAACAACTCTCGGCACACAGATGTTTTTTATTTGGCTTCCGTTTATTGATTCACATTGTCAAAGTTCGACACAAATAGAAATAGCATAAACAATGAAGATGTTGGCACAGGAATGGAATTCGTGGCGGGCCGCATCAAACCAGTCAGAAGACTGATGACCCAAAAAAATAGTGATTTCAGGTTTTTTTAAAATGTTAACACAGGTACAGTACTTATAACTAAGGAATCTTGAGTAATGGAGTTAGGAGAATTCGACCCCACTCTGCATTCTTGCCAGATATCCTTCACACCCCCTCTCACCTCTCATCCTCCCTGCTTTAGGTGATTTAGGAGAGTTAAAAATGGCGCTCACATTGTTCTATTGATCAGGAGAGCTGGCTCAGACTTCGCGGTTGCCAGATTTATCGGGACCTACTCCACATGACCTACCAAAGAGGTTAGATTCCGCCCAAGTTCAAGATTTGTTGGATAAGATGATTTATAACTACAATTGCACTGGAACCGATTTAGTGACTGTCATGCCTTTTGTCTGTTATCGGCGTAATTCATTACCCAGTTATTATGATTTATTACCCAAAATTGGTGGGGTATTCAAAGGCACATTATCCTGTTGGTTAGGGAATGAGCACAGCCTGCATGGTTGCGAGATATTTTAAAACAAGTGTCTACAATTGCCAATGTCAGACATGAAGCACCAGTAACTCATTAAAAACACGCTACATTACACTGCCAACAGCCCAAAATAGTTATTCTAAGTTTAAAACGGCACGAAATCCAAAGGATGAAAGCTTTTTTAAATAAATGGTATGTTATGTTTTATGATCACGTCAGGCATGAATTATAACTTTTATATGTATCAAAAGGTAGTTGGCAGTTGCACTCACGATAAAACTGTGAAATAGAGATCAAGGATGCTTTATTTTCGCACTGTATCATCCATAGTAATATGAAGGAAGGAACAGAATGGGATAGATAGGCGCTTCTTCTTATTTGTTTAAAAATATTGACATTTATCCAACAGATGCCACACAATCTCTCACACTGCTCCATTCATCCATAGTGACGCAAATCACGCTGCACAGCATAGCGCCAACTCGCCTCATCTGTAAGTAATGCCACAGCTATCACTTTCAGCTTATAACACGAATCTTGAGGCCTGCACCAAGAGCAGTGCCTTTCCATATTCCCCTTCCACCCACTCAGCCTCCACAGGTCCACAGCTCACATGCCTCGTAATGGCACTGCCACCTATTATGGCAGGTGCAGTCTCACCCTACACACTTATGTAAATATACTCTGTTCAAAAGAATTAGGGAAACGCGTGTTACAACGTCCAGTATGTTAAATCTGTTATGATACAGGCGATACCCGTGGTCTTGCTGCATGGCTTGATATCTTCTCTTTCAGTGCAGGCAACAATTAAAATCTATTGGCTGTGTTTTGCATTGCAGTCTCAGGTAAGGAAGTAAGTACTGGTGTTCCAATGTTTTCTAATGAGGTACACAGATGGCACTTGTCTTTTGTGGACGTTGTATTCAACCAAGCACATGAAATGCGACGTCTTAATAAAGTGCAAGTGACAAGAGCGGCCTCTTTGTTCCAAAAAGGATTGCCTTTGCTGTTGTTTCTGTAGATGCCAAAGCCTCTCCATGTGTCATCCATAGGTTGTGGGCATGTTACAGGGAGACACGTCAGTACATAAGGCGAGTTGGACAAGGTCGCAAAATACATTACAGCTCTCCGTGATGACCGATATCTGGCCACTTTTGTGGTGCGACGTCATATGGATACCGGCAGAGCACTGGAAGTCGATCTCAGAAGGGACACTGGAGCAGCCGGCCGGGGTGGTCGAGCGATTCTAGGCGCTACAGTCTGGAACCGCACGACCGCTACGGTCGCAGGTTCGAATCCTGCCTCGGGCATGGGTGTGTGTGATGTCCTTAGGTTAGTTAGGTTTTAGTAGTTCTAAGTTCTAGGGGACTGATGACCTCAGAAGTTAAGTCCCATAGTGCTCAGAGCCATTTGAACCATTTTTGACACACTGGAGCCGCTGTGTTCGGATCAGCCTGTAACGAACAGGTTACGTCAAACAACCTTATGATCTGTACGAGTCCCCCATTTGACATGACAACATCTTGCAGCTCGCCTTCAGTTCTGCCGCTCCTTTGTCAACTGGCAACTTCGTCACTAACGAAACGTGTTATTCGCCGACATGTCCAGATATCCTCTGATGCAAGGCGATGGCCGTTTTTGTGTATGGAGATTTGTGGTGAGCGGTACCTGCCAACTGTTGTCTAGCGAACTGACAGATTTCCAAGGTTCTCATTTCCAAGGTTCTCTGATGTTGGGAGGATGCTTCTGTGTCGACAGCCATACAGATCTTGTCGTTGTTTTGTAAGCTGGCGACGTATCTTATGGTCTTTATGGAAGTGGATAACGTATCGTACGCGCCAATGGATAATGTATCTTAACTGTCGTCTCAAGCCCTGGATGGTAAACAAGCATTCCACATAGCTATAAATGTTGGCCCTGTCTCAAAATTAATTAAAATGCCACTGTGACATTACAAAAATACTCAGATTAATATATTTGACAAGTTTGGGATTTATTCTGAAATTATAACACAACCTCTCCCTTTCTCATTCTACAATTTAATTTATTAAAGCTTTCAAGGTTCAAGTCATAAACAACAAGAGGGTTTAATTACTTTCAACTCTCAACAAATTAATTAACATTTAGATATTGAATATGTGATTATTAAAACTTTATATATGAAAGTATTATGACAAATGAAAAAACTGAACCTTTATCAATGATATTTACTTCTATGTTGTCATAGCTGAGCAACGGGCTAAGTTGGCGGAGAATGAACTTTATCTTTTGCACTAATCAAAACTCTCATGTACTCAATGGATGGTATGTTAATAATTAACTCTTGAATTTCTATATTCAAAGCATACGGAGTTTGGACTAAACAAAACCTCGACTCAACATTTAATCTCCCCTAACGCGCATTGGTGCATTACCAATCTGGAACTGCGGCGGCGTTGTCTCCGTGCTGGATCTGAAACGCTAATTCCCTATTCTAGCCTAGACTGAATTCAATCAGTCCTAACTTTCCTGCATTCAGTAGAACATTAAATTTTCTCTAGTCGAAATTAATGGCATCTGCAAACTCGCTTTGGGATGGAGCGACGTGCACAAATCTCAGTCCACAAAAGATCCCGCAGGAATATGATCTACTGCTTTACGTTTGTCGCCACGATACGTGTACTGTACCGCACTCACTTCGCAAACGTAAAGTTGAGTTTCAACGCCTTCGCTAATTCTACCGCACGCATGTGTGTGGCCCGCAGCGAGATGAGAGCTCTCTGTGTTAATTTAATTCTCAAAAAGCTTTTATATGACGTTACTCTCCCTATCGCGATTCTACTACGTCACACAGGACGGCTTCGGCAACTCCTTCCTCGTTATAGGTGAATTCTTATTTTTCTTGCCCGGGTCGCCGCTAGCCTCGTGAATGTACACTACTGGCCATTAAAACTGCTACACTAAGAATAAATGCAGATGATAAACGGGAATTCACTGGACAAATATATTATACTAGAACTGCCATGTGATTACATTTTCACTCAATTTGGGAGCATAGATCCTGAGGAATCAGTACCCAGAACAACCACCTCTGGCTGTAATAACGGCCTTGATACGCCAGGGCATTGAGTCAAACAGAGCTTGGATGGCCTGTACAGGTACAGCTGCCCATACAGCTTCAACACTATACCACAGTTCATCAAGAGTAGTGACTGGCGTATTGTGAAGAGCCAGTTGCTCGGCCACGATTGACCAGACGTTTTCAGTTGGTGATAGATCTGGAGCATGTGCTGGCCAGGGCAGCAGTCGAATATTTTTTATGTCCAGAAAGGCCCGTACAGGACCTGCAACATGAGGTGCATTATCCTGCTGAAATGTAGGGTTTCGCAGGGATCGAATGAAGGGCAGAGCCACTGGTCGTAACACATCTGAAACGTAACGTCCACTGTTCAAAGTGCCGCCAATGCGAACAAGAGGTGACCGAGACGTGTAATCAATGGCACACCATACAATCACGCCGGGTGATACGCCAGTATGGCGATGACGAATACACGGTTCCAATCTCCGTTCACCGCGATATCGCCAAACACGGATGCGACCATCATGATGCTGTAAACAGAACCTGGATTCATCCGAAAAAAAACGACGTTTTGCCATTCGTGCACTCAGGTTCGTCGTTGAGTACACCATTGCAGGCGCTCCTGTCTGTGATGCAGCGTCAAGGGTAACCGCAACCATGGTCTCCGACCTGATAGTCCATGTTGCTGCAAACGTCGTCGAACTGTTCGTGCAGATGGTTGTTGTCTTGCACAAGTCCCCATCTGTTGACTCAGGGATCGAGACGTGGCTGCACGATCCGTTACAGCCATGCGGATAAGATGCCTGTCATCTAGACTGCTAGTGATATGAGGCCGTTGGGATCCAGCACGGCGTTCCGTATTACCCTCCTGAACCCACCGATTCCATATTCTGCTAACAGTTATTGGATCTCGACCAATGCGAGCAGCACTGTCGCTATACGATAAACCGCAAACGCGATAGGCTACAATCCGACCTTTATCAAAGTCGGAAACGTGATGGTACGCATTTCTCCTCCTTACACGAGGCATCACAACAACGTTTACCAGGTAACACCGGTCAACTGCTGTTTGTGTATGAAAAATCGGTTGGAAAGTTTCCTCATGTCAGCACGGCGCCAACCTTGTGTGAATGCTCTGAGAAGCTAATCATTTGTATATCACAGCATCTTCTTCCTGTCGGTTAAATATAGCGTCTGTAGCACGTCAACTTCGTGGTGTAGCATTTTTAATGGCCAGTAGTGTAGCATCGCATTTACCCACGGTCTCGGCTATGTTTATTCTAAAAGTTATTATATTGTACTCGCCTTATTTCTTTCTGCACTGCAGCTGGGCCTTCTTTCTTTAATGTTAATTGGGTTTTCCCAATGCCATTCGCCACGTCGCTGGTCTTCCTCCACACTGTGTTCACTTTATCTCATTTACGCATGCCCCTGTCGTTATAAGGGTAGATATTGTTTTGTTATTAGGTACATGAGAGTTCCATAATTTCTTCCTGTTGTCAATATAGAGTTATTTTCTGAGGATTTTGCTCTGTATCATACGTATGGGGACACCTTACAGTCTATTGTCGCCTTACCACCAACCAGTACATCGAACAGATCCTGTTGGACCATGTGGCTGCTGCTGCATACGGTGGTGTCCCGTATTACAATGCCAGGGACTACGTAGCAGACGTTAACAAGCATGTCTTGTGAAGCCTGGACATTGAAGTAATGGAATGGCCGGTGGTGAGCCCCGACCCAAACCCCTTCGTGCATATGTGGGACATGCTTCACAGACGTGATCTTTGTCATTCTGTTCCACCACAGACTTTCCAAGAACTGTCATGGGCTTTCATTGAAGAATGGGAATGGATACCACAGGGAGACCTCACTAGATTTGTACGGAGCAAGCCACGCAGGTGCCAGGCGGTGATAAACGCTCACGGACGATATACACATTATTGACGCTCTCAAAGTCCAATGAAAAGCATCTAGGATGATGCGGTGGGTGGTTGTTTCCTGTTAGACATTTCAGTTCTTTTTTTGTAAACGATGAACGTCGTAATGATGTCTTGTGTTCTTAATTTGTGAAAGCTAGAGGTAGAATTGGGAAACATACCCCGTCCTCGATTATTATTCATTGGAGTATGCAGACGCTCGAAGTTATGTTTCCCTAGTTGTTTTAAGCTGTGTTTATCGTGGAAATGTCATACCAACAAGCCGGCCGCTGTGGCCGAGCGATTCTAGGCCCTTCAGTCTGGAACCGCGCTGCTGCTATGGCCGCAGATTCGAATCCTGCCTCAGGCATGGATGTGTGTGATGTCCTTAGGTTAGTTAGGTTTAAGTAGTTCTAAGTCTAGGGGACTGATGACCTCAGATGTGCTTAGAGCCATTTGAACCATCATACCAACAGCATAATTTACCGAAATTTGTTGTTCCCATGCCACTATAACTGATCACCCAATGATGCTTGGACAGTTCTCAAGTTATGTCACTCTGACGGCTATTCTGATGTCACTTTCAAGATTTTCCAGGAAGTTTGCTACGTAACGTAATTCACTGACTCTCCCCTAGGGTCAAAGACTCATTGAGCAAGTTCTGACTCGTCTGCAACTCCAGCAGCCTAGTGTTCACTGTCACCATAATTTATTATCGTGACAAAAAATAAAAACACCTACAGCCGTCCTTATGATTGTAATTTATTTTGTTGCTACCAGTTTCAACGCTTCATTGCGTCATCTTCAGGCTGTCTTTGATGCGGTACAGGTTCATAAGATCCCCATGCATAACCCATCAGTTGCCAGCATTACTGGATACGCAGATAATGTGTCAGCACTGCAACCATCAACTGCCAACTCATCGTGGAATATTACCGCTTTAGCCTCATCGTTTCATGACGTCCCGACAGGTGCCGGCGCTATACAAGTACGTAGCCTTCAAAATGGGGTCTGTAATGGAAGGGCGTTCTCGACAAACCAGCGGAAAATCAGAGTATCGCAGATATTCATAGCCGCTTACAGAACGTCTTCGGAGACCTGGTAATGAACAAAAGCACGCTGGCTCGTTGAACGAGCTGTCTGTTACCATAACAACACCTGCGTGCCGCCCGCCCACTCACAGCTGTGGTTCTTGTAATGTTAGGATGGGCGGACACTCTAATTAGAGGTGATGGACGGATCAGTCGGACCCCTTGCTGCTCAAATGGACGTCTCTGTTTGTAGTGCTAACATACTTGTCCACCAGTTGGCGTGCTCAAAGGTGCGTGCCCGCTGCGTTTCTTGGCTTCTAATATAGAGAGCGACGAAGGACCACATGTGCGGCACTGCTTGCGAGTTACGAGGCTGCTCGTGAAAATTTCTTGTCGAATATCGTCACAGGCGTTGTACATGAGCTCATCATTTCGAACCGGAAACAAAATGCCAATCCATGGAGTGACACCACACCACCTCTCCTTCGAAGAAAAAGTTCAAAGCCGCATCCTCAGCTGGTAAAATGGCGATGGACTTCTGTGACTCTGAAGGGGTTATTCTGTTTTATGTCATCCTCCATGGAGCGACGATAAACTCGGAAGTCTATTGTCCTACTCTCAGGAAATTACAGAAACGACTTCGGCGTGTTCGTCGTCACAAAATGTTCAAATGTGCGTGAAATCTTATGGGACTTAACTGCTAAGGTCATCGGTCCCTAAGCTTACACACTACTTAACCTAAATTATCCTAAGGACAAACACTCACACCCATGCCCGAGGGAGGACTCGAACCTCCACCGGGACCAACCGTACAGTCCACGACTGCAGCGTCTTAGACCGCTCGGCTAATCCCGCGCAGCCCGTCGTCACAAAAATGAAAACGAACTTCTTCTTGTACATGACAACTCAAGGCGTCAGCGAAGTCGGCGCACCAGAGAGTAGTTCACAAAACTTCATTGAACTGTTTTTCAATTCAGGCCTCTTCACTCCTATTTTATCCTTCATTTGCTCCCTAAGACAATGTCCATTTGAGTACACATTGGTTCTTATTCCTAAGACCTGTGGAATAACGTTGTTTGTGGGAAGCAGTGATAATTCGGTAATATCCATACTTGACGGTATTATGGAGAATAATATCCTAAAGCGATACATGCTGCAAACACCCAAGCTATTTGCGACGGTTTTGACGATTGTGATCAGTGATCAGAGATCCATAATCTTCTGTATCTGTGTTGGGCAGATACTGCCACTCTACATCTCCAAAAAGAATACCCAGTGTGGAAATTTAACTTGATATATTTATTAAAGTATCATCGTCGATGTGTTCTTAATGCAAGACGTCACTTACAAGCAAGTGAACGTTACGTCTCACTCGGGCAACTGTCTACGTTACGATCATATAGTCCTGGTTAAAATGTAGTGCTGGGGACGTGAATGGGACACAATACGCTCGAGGGTAAACTTAGAGGTGGATGACACACTTTCTATTCTTATGCACTTAAGAGGTTAGTCAGCTGCCTCATCCAGTTTCTCAATTCGATCCACTTTATACAGCATCCCCCTACAATTACTAAGTGCGCTTGGTGACGTAGTTATTCGGATGATATGGGTTCCAGCATGCTGTGTACAGTTTTGGACTATGTAATACATATTTTAAATCTGTACTGTAGAATGTCTCTTCCAAGAAGCGAAGTAAACCACTAGGCATTTTATTAATTACAGGACACTGCCACCCTACCGCTGATATCCTTTCTTATAAAAGCAGTAATGACTTCAATTTTTTCAAGGAAGAGGGTGATATTAAGACGGCTTTTTTTTTAATTTTGTGCATTTACAACAGCGATGTACTTTCCATAAAACATACAGCGACGGAGTTGTAATTTACAATAGGTGTAATGCCCCTAATGTTTGCAAATCAAGATTTTACTACAATCATAGTAGCTTGACACAGTTGTAACATGGAGATGTATGGAGTAAATTGTCGTAATTCTGTTAGTTCATCTGTACCCATGAGCGCTATGGGAAAGCGAAGAAGAATGTGTTTATATATATATATATATATATATATATATATATATATATATATATATATATATATATATATATATATCGATTTTGCCATAAAATTCCTTGCTTTCAGTACAGGGTCACTGATTTAGGTACCAATCATATGAAAAAGATTACTTTTAACGCATATTTCGTACTTATCAATAATTTTCTTCTGCCAAATTCTGTCCTTTATTTTTATAGAATATGGAGAAGTTTTTAAGCGTTGTGTGTTCATTTAAATGTAGATATTCCTCTGGTATGCTGTACATTGTAAAAAATAGCATTTACTAGCGTAAAAAATACCTGGCACCTCCATGGAGCTATAAATAGCAGCTTAAGACAACATTCTTTAGTCAGATAGGGAAATATCATGGAATTTGATAGCATCAATAACACATGCAACATACATGTGTTTTGTATTCCTTGTGTTACATGACACCATACAAATCTACTTAGGGATCAAATTTAGTGGTGTATGTTCATTGAAGTATCGGCATCGGCGTTTTTTAACGCTAAACATCATTCCCAGGCGAACAATAAAAAAAGGTAATATTAGCCAACTGTTAATGCTGGATCTTACAATAGTATAGGGGTCACTCTAATGTATGGATGACACTGACATAGGCGTATTCTTGTGTACAAAACTAGAGTTCCTATCACTTTAGCAAAGGAATGCCTGTTTGGAAGCCCACACCACTATAGAAGCACTTATATTGTAACTAGAGCTTGGTAGTATGACAAACATACAGCGCCAGCGTAGGAATAAACACATTGCTCCAGCGTGGGAAAAAATACATAGCAGCAAAATGGGATTATAAATAGCAGCTTCATATTCTCTTCTTTAGTCAAGAAGATAAATATTAGAGTATTTTATTATAAGATGATCAGCCAGTCGAAAATGTATGTAACTTCGTTTTATCTAAATATTTGCGGTGCTATCACAACTTGGTGTTGTAGGATTGGGAGGAGTTGTTTTATTTCAATTATGCAAACGTCTGCAGAGTGCTAAGATATCCATAGTAATTCGCACAATCACTGCACCAGTGGTGGCTGTATATAGTTATACTACAAGTTGCTACCTCTACCATAGGATCTGCCATCATATACCTCTAATGCAATGTAAACTATTTAGGATATCAAACATGTCTGCTTATCATACATGTCTCTTATGTCTGTAGTATAATCTAAGATACTGTGTATTGCTGTACGCCACAGTAGTGCTACATATTTGTTTTATACTCGAAATCGTTAGTAGGGAATGTTCGACACATTGGTTCTTTTTTCCCTTAAGACTTATGGAATAACATTACTTATAGGAACCAGTCCTAATTTGGTAATATCAGGGTTTGACTATATTGTGGAGAACATTGTTCTGGATTGAGAACTCCAGCTTTAATATACGTATAATTCTTATGTCATCTCTATTAGAATCTAAGTTAATTATCTACATATAGTTTACAGACAATTAATGAAAACTATAGACAGATGGGACACAGTGTAGAATCTATTCTCAGTCTTGATGGTCTGGAAAGTTTACTTGCGCATTAGTCAACTTTCATGTAGTCTTATTGTCACCTTACTCCCTCCCCACCAGTCTGCAAAACACATTTAACACCACGACAGATCAGCTGTTCTTTAAGTTACTCGTTAGTTACTCGTTAGTTTAAGTAACTCGTTAGTGACGAGGACACCTGCAATGGACGAGGCAACAGGCACAGGGTGCAGTGGAGCACATTGTAAGCACTCTCTGTTGGTATTTAATGTATGTGTGTAAGAAGAGTCCTCAACAGGTCAGACACACCATCCACTACACGGTTGGAGATCACAGCTTCCAGCCTGATATACAGGGTGTTACAAAAAGGTACGGCCAAACTTTCAGGAAACATTCCTCACACACAAATAAAGAAAAGATGTAATGTGGACATGTGTCCGGAAACGCTTAATTTCCATGTTAGAGCTCACTTTAGTTTCGTCAGTATGTACTGTACTTTCTCGATTCACCGCCAGTTGGCCCAATTGAAGGAAGGTAATGTTGACTTCGGTGCTTGTGTTGACATGCGACTCATTGCTCTACAGAACTAGCATCAAGCACATCAGTACGTAGCATCAACAGGTTAGTGTTCATCACGAACGTGCTTTTGCAGTCAGTGCAATGTTTACAAATGCGGAGTTGGCAGATGCCCATTTGATGTATGGATTAGCACGTTGCAATAGCCGTGGCGCGGTGCGTTTGTATCGAGACAGATTTCCAGAACGAAGGTGTCCCGACAGGAAGATGTTCGAAGCAATTGATCGGCGTCTTAGGGAGCACGGAACATTCCGGCCTATGACTCGCGACTGGGGAAGACCTAGAACGACGAGGACACCTGCAATGGACGAGGCAATTCTTCGTGCAGTTGACGATAACCCTAATGTCAGCGTCAGAGAAGTTGCTGCTGTACAAGGTAACGTTGACCACGCCACTGTATGGAGAGTGCTACGGGAGAATCAGTTGTTTCCGTACCATGTACAGCGTGTGCAGGCACTATCAGCAGCTGATTGGCCTCCACGGGTACACTTCAGCGAATGGTTGATCCAACAATGTGTCAATCCTCATTTCAGTGCAAATGTTCTCTTTACGGATGAGGCTCCATTCCAACGTGATCAAATTGTAAATTTTCACAATCAACATGTGTCGGCAGACGAGAATCCGCACGCAATTGTGCAACACGTCATCAACACAGATTTTCTGTGAACGTTTGGGCAGGCATTGTTGGTGATGTCTTGATTGGGCCCCATGTTCTTCCACCTATGCTCAATGGAGCACGTTATCATGTTTTCATACGGGATACTCTACCTGTGCTGCTAGAACATGTGCCTTTACAAGTACGACACAACATGTGGTTCATGCACGATGGAGCTCCTGCACATTTCAGTCGAAGTGTTCGTACGCTTCTCAACAACAGATTCGGTTGCCGATGGATTGGTAGAGGCGGACCAATTCCACGGCCTCCACGCTTTCCTGACCTCAACCCCCTTGACTTTCAGTTATGGGGGCATTTGAAAGCTATTGTCTACGCAACCCCGGTACCAAGTGTAGAGACTCTTCGTGCTTGTATTGTGGACGGCTGTGATACAATACGCCATTCTCCAGGGCTGCATCAGCGCATCGCGGATTCCATGAGACGGAGGGTGGATGCATGTATCCTCGCTAACGGAGGACATTTTGAACATTTCCTGTAATAAAGTGTTTGAAGTCACGCTGGTACGTTCTGTTGCTGTGTGTTTGTATTCCATGATTAATGTGATTTGAAGAGAAGTAATAAAATGAGCTCTAACATGGAAAATAAGCGTTTCCGGACACAAGTCCACATAACATATTTTCTTTCTCTGTGCGTGAGGAATGTTTCTTGAAAGTTTGGCCGTACCTTTTTGTAACACCCTGTATAAGGAGAGCACAGCATGATGTAGATATCCTGATGCTTTTGATCACAGAATGCAGATCGCTCTGGAAGTTGCTGGGATAGCAACAACTTCACGAATGAACACTGTTCAAGTAAGTATTGTGATCACAGATGATTTTGCTACACATCATTCTGAAAGTTCCTTCATTTAGATGAGACCTGGCCAAACAGCTCGGTGAGCGCAAGTACTCCGGCCGCCATACTGTCTAGCACTCCAAACGAAGCGGCGAGTGGGGCTGACAGTGAGTGGTAAAATGTCGTGTGAGTAGGGCCTCCCGTCTCGTAGACCGTTCGCCGGTTACAATTCTTTCCATTTGACGCCACTTCGGCGACTTGGGCGTCGATGGGGATGAAATGACGATGATTAGGACAACACAACACCCAGTCCCTGAGCGGAGAAAATCTCCGACGCAGCCGACAATCGAACCCTGGCCCTTAGCATTGACAGTCTGTCGCGCTGACCACTTTTTTTAAAATCTTATTTTGTTCGCTTTCGTTCGTTGCATCTGCTCGGGGCGGACATCGTAAGACACCCGTTTAAGTTCGTCGTTGATCGGTTAACTCAGTTAAAAAAAAAAAAATAAAAAAAGAAGAAGAAGAAGCTGGTAGCCAAGATCGCAGGAATTCTTTTTGCCCGCATCTCGTGGTCGTGCGGTAGCGTTCTCGCTTCCCACGCCCGGGTTCCCGGGTTCGATTCCCGGCGGGGTCAGGGATTTTCTCTGCCTCGTGATGGCTGGGTGTTGTGTGCTGTCCTTAGGTTAGTTAGGTTTAAGTAGTTCTAAGTTCTAGGGGACTTATGACCACAGCAGTTGAGTCCCGTAGTGCTCAGAGCCATTTTTTGAATTCTTTTTATTTCATGACTACCGGTTTCGGCGAAATTAAAGCCCCCATCATCGGATCTTAGGACACATACAGGTTACAACATCAAGGCAAACAATGGTGATATTAATAGTTGCCTATAACACGTAGGCCTTACAAAATTGTCGTAAGTAACACACAGGCGTCCAAGAGAGATGACATTATAAATGTTAAGTGTCTCCATCACATACAAGCGCAAGCTAGGTACTACCGCAACTCCGGCTCTGTTCTTACACTATAGGCCGCGTCGCAAGATGGCGCTACCAGAAGAGGCGCCAATGAATGTCACAGCTCGCGTCATAACAGGCTCTGCATGTGTGGTAACACTACGTCATTAGGGCTCTTTTTATTACAAAGGGCAGCTAACTCTCAGACCGAACACGCTGAGCTACCGTGCCGGAAAAAAAAAAAAAAAAAAAACTGTGTGCCAGACCGGGACTCGAAACCACTCAGCTACCGGGGGCGGACACAGTGAGTGGTGATGAGGAAGAGGAAAATGAATGCCGCACTTGGACGCCACTAGAGCAAAAGCCATCAGGAGGCAGTTTGCTGACAATAACACTTGTGTTAACCTTAGATTACTAAATCCTAAAATTTACGACTGCAGTTGTTATCAATTTGCAGTTCCCACTAATCTGATACTGTCACTACAGCGTGTAAAACAGGACATTTTTCACTTATTTCGTATGTGTGACATACCAGTAGAGACCTTATATCTGTAATTAACTAGTGTATAAACTATGAATTATGCTTTCCTTTGAATAAAATATGTGGTAGCAAAATGTAGGAGGGTTTAGGGACAAATGTAACATTCCCCCCTTTAGTGTTCTAGAGTTAAGTTAAATTTATGTTCTGCATTAGGAATACTATGGTGTCCTTACACTTTTCCAAAAAAGGAAAAGGTGGAGAAGCCATATCTTCAATGCTAAATGGAAACTGCCGTACTTTTCGAACTGATTAAAATGTCATGCAAGAGAGATGACATTATAAATGTTAAGTGTCTCCATCACATACAAGCGCAAGCTAGGTACTACCGCAACTCCGACTCTGTTCTTACACTATAGGCCGCGTCGCAAGATGGCGACGCCATTGCACTATTATGAGCTGGAAAAACACTTATTGAAACATCATTTCAACCATAGCCGCAAAGACGATATGATGTACTCATCTTCTGACAAACGACAGTGAATGCTGGCTGAAGTGAAGTCAATAGGGAAAAAACTGCATTTCATTTGAGTGGTGACAAAATATTTTATGGTGGACATCATAAATTATTTGAATTCATTGTCTTACTGCAAAAGGAGAATCATTTGGCAGCAGATATGATGACTGATGCTACCATACAAGAAAATCAGTCCTATGGAAAAACCAGCTTCAAGTTTATGACGTTTCCTGTAACTCGAGGTAGTCGTTTGTGGGCCGGACATGAAACATTTCATCATGAGTTTTCAAAGAGATTCCAAGACTTACACGACTGAAGATGGATTTCGATCTATTTGTTAGACCATTATCGCTTTTGGCTAACAATGTACCTCATTACTTCCAATTTAAACTGATAGATGTTCAGTGTAGCACCCGGATCAACGGCCCCTTTGTCCAATCCAGGAATTTGCAGGACTTTTACAACATATTATCTCAAGAGCAATATCCGCGACTGCACAAACAACCTGCTAAAGTTACTTCAATGTTTAATTCAACATGTGGTGTGGATGTTTTTTTCTGTTAAGATATTGACAAAGTTCCACCAACATGCAGGTTTAACAGATTCTAATCCACAAAACATATGTTTGACTGCATAACGAACTATAGTTAAAAAAAATGTTCAAATGTGTGTGAAATCTTATGGGACTTAACTGCTACGGTCATCAGTCCCTAAGCTTACACACTACTTAACCTAAACTATCCTAAGGACAGACACACACACACCCATGCCAGTGGGAGGACTCGAACCTCCGCCGGGACCAGCCGCACAGTCCATGACGGCAGCGACTTCGACCGCTCGGCTAATCCCGCGCGGCAAAACTATAGTTCCAGATACATTACATATTCTAAAATCTAAACGTGTGTTAATTTGGAATCATCACAATGTAATATTAAGTGCTTTTTAGTAAAGCTTTCCATAGTTTTGCTCAGAATATTTACACTATGTAAGGAGCTTATTTAATCAAGTGATTAAAGTTATTTCTTTGTCAGAACAATAAAGCTGAAAAAAAGTGATAAACTCCCATTTATAAAAGTATGCTGCAATATCCGCCTCTTAGCTGTAATTTGAGTAAAAATGCTGTGAGACGAAGTGGCATTTTGGATGTACTTTAACAACTTCCAGAAGTCTTGATCACACTTTTTATTAGTTCTAAAATCGCCTTACGTATTTAGACATTCCATTATTTTCAAAGGCCGTAAAATACGACAGAATTAACGTTATGTAATTAATAGAAAATTTTTCAGCAGATACATCGTTTCTCGTCAACATTCTTAACCACGAGACAAGTTGACGAGAGAGAGAGAGAGAATGTTGACGAGATACAATTTATTTATTGAACAATTTTCTATGCTGGTATGACATTGTTTTCTATTGTATTTTATAGCCTTTGAAAATGACACAATATGTAAACAATTAAGGCGGATCTGGGAATAATTAAAAGTGTGGTCAAGACATTTTAAAGTTATTAAATTCGCTCTTAGAAGTAACTGTAAGTCTTGTTGATATTCTTCACGGGTTTGCAGCCGTATCATGTCGTCGTCCAGACACTATATTTCGGCGGACCAGCTGGCCGTCATCTTCAGGCGAGTTAATGCTTCTGCACTGCTTCGCCGGAAACTGAATTCCAACCTTTTTTTTCCTTTATTGTATTTCAATTCCCCATCGGGGTGGGCTGGCAGCAGCATATGTGCTACTCTTCAGACGAAAGACGTAGAACAAACAATAGAAGACATTTAAAAATAACAAAGGACAAAACATGGTGAACATAGATATAATAAACATCATGGAAGGCAATAGACAAAAAGGGGCGACTGTAAAATAGACATAAAAACCGCAAAAAAGCGCACACAAAAAACCACACACTGGGACAATTAAAAGAACACAAGGTGCAGTATGACCAGAGCATAAAAGTATCGACGGATGGCACATAACAAACACTGACAGTAACACTAAGTACAAGACCAGCACACAATTAAAATCACACCTCTCGACGCACAGGATAAACAGCACTAAACACAACACTGACATGGCACAAGGATCTGCCAGGCGCAAGGAGATGAGGGAGAAGGGAAGAAGGGCGGGAGGGGAAGAGAGGGGGGGAGGTGGGTGGGGGGCACGCCAGAGAGAGCCAGATAGGGAAGGATGTGAGAGGGAAAGAGGCAAGGATGGGGTGCTGGGTCTCGGGGGGGGGGGGGGAAGAAGGAGGAAAGTCCGCTGTGGGAGAAGGAGAGTAGAGGAGAAAGGGAGCCCTGGGGAGGGGAGGAACAAGGCCAGATTATAGTTGGAAGGAAGGGTATATGTCATGGCGAAGTTCATCATCCGGGAGGGGGAGGTGCTGGAAATTGCCCTGATGAAGGAGATGGAGGGTGTGGAGGTGGAGAGAGGGAGGGATACCACGATAGAGGCATGGCAATTTGTGGGGGGTGGAGAGGAAGGAGGAAACCAGGGGGTGGGGGGATCAAGCCCTCAGACAATGTAAAGGATGTGGAGATGTTGGAGGAGCAGGAGAAGGTGGGGGAAGGGGTGAGTTCATACAGGAGTCATGTGGGGGAAGGAAGGTGGATACGGAAGGCAAAGCAGAGCGCATGGCGTTCGAGGATTTGGAGGGCCTTGTAAAATGGGTGGGTGCAGAGATCCAGGCAACGCTAGCATAACAGAGAATAGGACGGATGAGGGATTTGTAGGTGTGGAGGATGGTGGAAGGATGCAATCCCCATGTCCAGCCAGATAGGAGTTTCAGGAGGCGGAGGCGGTAATGGGCTTTCTGCTGGATGGTCTGGAGGTGAGAGGTCCAGTTGAGGTGGCGGTCGAGGTTGAGGCCAAGGTATCTGAGGGTGGGGGTGAGCTGAATGGGACCTCCATAAAGGGTGAGGTAGAAATATGGAGACGGAAGGAGTGGGTGGTGCGGCCTATGATGATTACCTGGGTTTTGGAGGGGCTAAGATGGAGGAACCACTGGTTACACCAAGTGGTGAACTGGTTAAGGTGGGTTTGGATGGTGTGTTGGGACGGTTGAAGGATAGGATAGAGAGCCAGGAAGGCGGTGTCATCAGCATACTGGAAAAGGTGGAAGGTGGGGGTGGCTTGGGCATATCAGCCGTCTACAACAGATAATGGAGAGAGGAGAGGCCAGAGCCCTGGGGGACGCCAGCAGTGGGATAAAAATACGGGAGTTGATGTTGTGGAGGGTGACATAGGAAGGCCGGTGCGAGAGGAAGGAAGCGACCAGACAGACAAAATTGATAGGCAGGGAGTAGGTTTGGAGTTTATGAGTTCCAACCACAACGACGGAAACCTTTATACACCATGGACAGAGCACCACGCGTGTGCGAATGATGGGCAGCGCCTCCTGGCGGCAAGTAGACGCGCAGCGCGCCAGTGGGAGAAGACGGCAGAAATCCAATGATCGAAAAGAAGACCGTTGTTGTTTACTGTCGGACAAAATCGGATTCCATATCTTACTTAGAGGAAAACCTTTATCCCTGTTAGTAATATTACTTGATAATTTAATTTCAGTGGATTCTTTAAGAACATTACAATGAAATGAACACCCTTGCCTGCTTACAAGGGTTGACATACGTCAACGGGGACAGATGAAAACGTGTGCCCCGACCAGGACTCGAACCTGGGATCTCCTGCTTACATGGCAGACGCTCTATCCATCTGAGCCACCGAGGACACAGAGGATAGCGCGACTGCAGGGATTTATCTCTGGCACGCCTCCCGTGAAACCCACATTCTCAACGTATTGTCCCACACTACATTCGTAGTGCCCCCGCCCATTGTACTCATTACTCGCGGCGCGCTGCCGATTCCCGTAAGAGTTCAGGCACTATTTGTGCATTCGCACAGAAGAAGATGGTCAAGTGGCCGGTGAGCCTTAACTATATATATATATATATATATATATATATATATATATATATATATATAAAGATGGTATCTGTTCTTTCGGACATGTCCGAAAGAACAGATACCATCTTAGTATATATCTTTAAGAACACATTCCCAATAGCGAGAAGCAGGAGCGATCAATTGTGTCTTGTCATACATCATCCTGGTCCTTCGTTAATGCAGTGTACCGCCACTACCGATTTATCAGGCTGGAACAACCGAGTGTGCAGATGATGTGGCACACTCGGTTGTTCCAGCCTGAGAAGTCGGCTGTGCGCTGAACAATGAGCTCAGAAAATCTTGTGCCTGCGCCAACATGGTACTCGGCCGCCAGATCTGTCACAGATCGCCGAATATTTGATTTACGGGGCGGGTAAGCCTCCGACCTAATGATGCCTGCACGGCCAACACCTTGTCACCTGCGCGTCGTTACACCCTCCTTCAACCACATTGCGTAGACGTTCAGGAGTATGTGAAGAGCCGACCAACTTCGTCGTTTCCGAGATGCTCATGCCCAGGGATCGAACCATAAGAATCTGGTCTTTGTCAAAGTGGCTTATGTCAGTGGATTTCCCCATTTGCTGCTCGTATCGCTAGGATGATTACAATTTGTCTCAGCTCCGCTTATACACTGAACTTCGCTTGTCCAAAAAACCACCAGAAGGCATTTAATCGCACAGTTAATATGTTGTAGTGTTTTGGCTCATTAGTTTATACACTGACGGAAAAAAACACTGCACCAAGAAGGAGTCGTGCAACATAAACAAAGGTGGTAAGTGTCTTTTTCTGCATCTGAAAGATAATGCCTATTCAGATTTCTTGCCAGTCCCACAAGAGTGGCGCTAGTGCCACCAATATGAGGATGCAAATCAGGTTTGCTTTAAACACACGTTTTGACGGTCGTGAGCATTAGTTTACCTTTGAGACTGGACGTGGTGAGTTGACGTTAGTTGAGAATACCTTCAAGGAGACAAAGATTACCAACAGCTCACTGAGTTTCAACGAGGTCGTGTAATAGGGCTACGACACGCTGGATGTTCAAATGGTTCAAATGGCTCTGAGCACTATGGGACTTAACTACTGTGGTCATCAGTCCCCTAGAACTTAGAACTACTTAAACCTAACAAACCTAAGGACATCACACACATCCATGCCCGAGGCAGGATTCGAACCTGCGACCGTAGCGGCCACGCGGTTCCAGACTGTAGCGCCTATAACCGCACGGCCACACGGGCCGGCACGCTGGATGTTCCTTCTGCGATATTGTAGGAAGACTTGGCAGGAATGTAGCCACTGTATACGACTGTTGAGAGCGGTGATCACGAGAGTGTGCGGTGGCAAGAAGGCCGGGCTCCAGACGGCCCGTGGAACTACAGAGAGGGAAGGTCATCGTGTTCCGCGTTTGACTCTGGCGCATCGTACTGTATCTGCAGCAGCAATCTGAGCAGCATTGGCACCACAGCGACACAACGACCTATTACAAATCATTTACTTCAAGGACAGCTCCGAACCAGACGCCTTGTAGCGTGCATTCCAGTGACCACAAGCTACCGCCGTTTGCGATTTCAGTGGTGTCGAGCGATAGCTCATTGGAGGGCAGCGCGGAGGTCTTTTGTGTTTTTTGACGAAAGCTGGTTCTGCTTCGGTGCCAATGATGGCCATGTATCGGTTAGAAGGAGGACGTTTGAGGGCCTGCAACCAAACTGCCTGCATGCTGGACTCACTGGACCTACACCTGTGGTTATGGTCTGGGGTGCGATTTCATGTGACACCTGGAGTGCTCTCGTGGCTACCTCACGCACCTTGTCTGCAAATGTGTACGCCAGTCTGGTGATTCGACCTGTTGTACTGCTATTCTTCAATAGCATTGATGGAGGTATTTTCCAACAAGATAACGCTCGCCCACATACCGCTGTTATAACCCCTCCTTCTCTAGAGAGTGACCACATGTTGCCTTAGCCTGCTCGACCACCAGATCTGTCTCTAGTCGAGCACATACGAGACATCTTCGGACGACAACTCCAGCGTCATCGGGATGACGACGGTTCAATCCCGTCTCCAGCCATCCTGATTTAGGTTTTCCGTGATTTCCCTAAATCGTTTCAGGCAAATGCCGGGATGGTTCCTTTGAAAGGGCACGGCCGATTTCCTTCCCTATCCTTCCCTAACCCGAGCTTGCGCTCCGTCTCTAATGACCTCGTTGTCGACGTGACGTTAAACAACACTAACTAATCCAGCGTCATCTACAAACAGCATTAACGTCCCTGTACTGACTGGGCAAGAGCAACAGCCATGGAACTCCAACCCACAAACAGACATCCGGCACCTGTACAACACAATTCATTCACATTTGCATACTTGCGTTCAACATTTCGGCAGTTGCACCGGTTATTAATGTACCAGCACTTCACATTTGCAATGGTTTATCTCGCACTTACATTAACCTGTGATCCAGCAATTGCTAATCACTTAAATATGTCATCTAGAAAAAATGGTTCAAATGGCTCTGAGCACTATGGGACTTAACATCTATGGTCATCAGTCCCCTAGAACTTAGAACTACTTAAACCTAACTAACCTAAGGACATCACACAACACCAAGTCATCACGAGGCAGAGAAAATCCCTGACCCCTCCGGGAATCGAACCCGGGAACTCGGGCCTGGGATGTCATCTAGACAAATATATTCCCGAAATTTCATTACTCTACATTAACTGTTTTTTTAATGTTGCGATTTTTTGCTGTCAGTTTATTTTCTGCAATGGAATTATCACTTTTAGACTACTCTGTAGCTCTGGCTAAGATGTAGCCCCTTACCCGATGCTGTAAGCGGTCGTCTGGTGCCGGATACAGGCGGCTATCCTCGCGACCTCGTTCTGCGTGAACCACGGTCTGCTGCTTCTAGGACGAGGCCCTCTCTGGCTGCGTTAACACAGTCCGGCCGTGCAGGCGACAAATGTAGGCCGACTCGCCCTGAGGAGCCACGAGGATCTGCATCACTGCAGCAGAGCAACAAAACGTCAGCGATAAGCCACGATGTTACCGCAATGGTGGTATCAGTGATATGTCGTCAGACTGCCTCGTGAACCTAAAAAATAAAAGGGAGAGAATACGGAATCAGTATTGTGGCTGTTCTCCTAAAATGAAACCTCTTCAGAGACTTTTTCTTTCTTCAGCTGTTTAGATGTCAAGACGGGCGAGTGCATCATATTCTGTTGTTTTCGTTATGATCTGATTCAGAGCCAATACCACTAACGAATGATTATTTGATATAGTCCTCGGAGTTAGCTGATCTTGTACCCTGGTGTTGGAAGAAATTTTCATATCAGAAAGTAAAGAGGCTGTTGGTTTATATTATTAGCAGTTCTGAAATTTTAGCAGGTAAATAAGAACTGTAGAAAATTTTATAAAGTAATTATGACAGTAGACTACATTTGCTTGGATGGCCGTCTCCGAAGTAGGTGTCATATATCATTTATTGTTTTCTTTTTCAGCCTAATCTGTGGCGTTTCCCTTTTATTGACGATGTGTTGTCAGCAGTGATGGGAAAGTTCTTAAAGCCGAAAAATGACGAAGAGAGAAAATCCTACCAAGTATTTTTCGACTAAAACCGCTGCTGGCAACGAAGAGGTATCCTGTCCACTTCAGAATCTAGAAAAAGCAGAAATACACTTCAGTCACCATTCACGATACATTCTAAATGAAGGCGAAACACAGTTGGTGTAAAACTCTCTTAAATAATAGTCCATCAAGAGAGAACAAAATTAATTACGTCAAAATTCCACCTGATAGAGGTTTAGTTGGACAGTAGCTCATATTTAACTTTCAGTCGATATCATTAGGAAAATAGAACAATCTCAGATGGATAACCGTATGAGAGGAGACAGGATGTAACCTATTTAAAGCAACTACTTCGGCGAGACCTAATTTATTCATGGGAACAACTACAGCTAAGATGGCCGGGGAGTACTTGAACCCCATTTGTGAATAATAAGTGCCAATGATAAGTGTTTCAGACGGACGAAATAGCTCCGTTTCATAAGCATTTTCGAGGATCTTAATCAATTTAGACGCATGAACAACTCGAGTAAAGATAGCTACCTAGTAAAGTGTAACAGACTCGTCACAGGATGGTTCCAAGGTGAGCACGTCTCGTTCGGTACCGTCCAAGATTTGCCCCGTCACATTGATATCAGATGCCCTGGGGGGACGGTGGCTATGGGGTTTGGGAGGTGAAGATGGAATGTACCTCAAAAGATTACACTGCAGAAAACAGTGTCTTGGTCATTTGTTAGAGTTTTAAAATTCATGACTTGTTCTGAGTTTGCAGCCACCATCATATCTAATAATGAAAAATACAAACAAAAGCATATCAGTCGGTTTTTCAAACAAGAAAATGGACATGTTACACGTCCGAAAAAAGTGAACAGATTACCCGACGAGTATAGCATCAACACGTAGGCGCGTAATCAACACATAAAAGAAGAAAAGCAGGGAGTCTATATTTCAAGGAAAAATAAAATTGACAACGTTGGGAGCTAGTAACATTCTACACTCATGCTCATAAATTAAGGATAATGCTGATGCTTGGTGAAACAACGCTCTGGTGGGCGGTTTGTGGGGTTAAATCACCTCGGGGTATGACCATGCGGTGCCTTTGACCTTCGGTCGTCGCACGGTGGTGCTGGCAGCAGTCCACTTGCACAGAGGTGTGTTAGTGCATGTCACAGTACGGTGCAGCGAGTAAGTGTGCAGACGTTTTCAGACGTGCTAATGGTGACTGTGTGTTGAAAACGGCTCAAAGAACGCATATTGATGATGTTATGAGGGGTAGAATACTAGGGCGATTGGAGGCCGGTCAATCACAGCAGGTTGTAGCACGGCCCCTCCGTGTGCCACAAAGTGTGATCTCAAGATTATGGCAAAGATTCCAGAAGACAGGAAAAGTGTCCAGGCGCTACAGTACGGAATGTCCACTGTGTACAGCACCACAAGAAGACCGATGTCTCACCATCAGTGCCCGCAGACAGCCACGGAGTACTGCAGGTAGCCTTGCTCAGGACCTTACCACAACCACTGAAACAGTTGTCTCCAGACACACAGTCTGCAGACGTCTGAACAGACATGGTCTATTCGCCTGGCGACCGGCAAGGTGCATTCCACTGACCCTTGGTCACAAGATAGCCCGTAAAGCCTGGTTTCAAGAACACAGTACATGATCATTGTAACAGTGGTCCCAGGTTATGTTCACAGACGAGTCCAGGTATAGTCCGAACAGTGATTCTCGCCGGGTTTGCATCTGGCGTGAACCAGGAACCAGATACCAACCCCTTAATGCCCTTGAAAGGGACCTGTGTGGAGGTCGTGGTTTGATGGTGTGGGGTGGGATTATGATTGGTGCGTGTACACCCCTGCATGTCTTTGACAGAGGAATTGCAACAGGTCAGGTGTATCGGGACGTCATTTTGCACCAGTACGTTTGCCTTTTCATGGGTGCAGTGGGTCTCACCTTCCTCCCGATGGACGATAAAGCACGGTCCCACCGAGCTGCCATCGTGGAGGAGTACCTTGAAACAGAAGATATCAGGCGAATGGAGTGGTCTGCCTGTTTTCCAGATTTAAACCACATCAAGCACGTCTGGGATGCTCTCGGTGGACGCATCGCTGCACATCTTCAAACCCCTACGACACTTCAGGAGCTCCGACAGACACTGGTGCAAAATAAGAGGCTATACCCCAGCAGCTGCTCGATTACCTGATCGAGAGTATGCCAACCCGTTACGGGGCCCGTGTACGTGTGCATGGTGATAATATCCCATGTTGATGTCGGGGTACATGAGCAGGAAATAGTGGCGTCTTGTAGCACATGTGTTTCGGGGCTGTTTTCTCAACTTATCACCAATACCGTGGACTTACAGATCTGTGCCGTGTGTGTTCCATATGTGCCTATGATATTAGCGCCAGTTTTGTGTAGTGCCACGTTGTGTGGCACCACATTCTGCAATTATCCTTAATTTATGAGCATGAGTGTAGTTACAGACAGTTGAAGATACATATGCAGGATGTTACTAAACGATACCTTCAAACTTCGAGGAGCTGTAGAGGCTGTCGTGAGGAACTAATTGAGGACAGGAATCCTCGCCCGGGAACGTCATCCAATGACAGATCGTCGAAATTACAGGTGCCGGCGCCTGCCACTAAGGCACTCCCTCAGCAGCACGTGACTTTGCACACTGACAGACGGCAGGCAGTACGGTCGCAATGTTGTTTGTTGCTAAGTGATTGCGACTGATTGGGATGGTCGGTAATAGAGAAGAAGCAACTACCAGCTGCGTAGATAGATCTTGTCTCCTATGAATGCGATACTCTGATGCGTGAGGACACAGGTCTCCATCTGCAGTTTCTTTCTCCCGATCCCTCTAAGAACTCCAGTATTATTCGGTAATACGCTGTTGATTTTGACCTCGAACGGCAGCTGTGCAATGTCCTCACTACGTTGCAAGTGTCAATCGAGGTCAGAACAGAGTTCTGTGTAGTTGTGAGTGCATTATGTCTGAGCTAACTGAATTCGAACGTGGACAAATTGGTGCTTGCATGGCAGGTGCTTCCGTAACTACAGGAGCCGAAGAGTTTGGTGTTTCAAGAGGCACCGTATCGAAGATTTATACTGCGTACACGGGAAGCGGGAAAAACATCATCCGATGAAGTGCGTGTTTAGTGATGGTGACAGACGGACACTGAAGAGAATTGTGACGAAAAATAAGAGGACGACTGCTGCAAAAGTCACTGCACAACTGAATATTGCCCTCGCGAACCCTCTCAGCACCAAACCAATACGGAGCACCATAACCAGGGAACTGCACGATGAGCTGGAATTCTAACTCATCAGTGATCCAAATGTCCGCCCCCTGTAGCTGAGTGGTTAGCGCGACAGAATGTCAATCCTAAGGGCCCGGGTTCTATTCCCGGCTGAGACGGAGATTTTCTCCGCTCAGGGACTGAGTGTTGTGTTGTCCTAATCATCATAATTTCATCCCCATCGACGCGCAAGTCGCCGAAGTGGCGTCAAATCGAAAGACTTACACCCGGCGAACGCTCTATCCTACGCGAGGCCCTTATCACACGACATTTAGATTTAGTGATCCAAGTGCCCGTGAGTGGAGAACGTGGTGCCAGAGCCATAAAATCTGGACTGTGATGCAACTGAAGAAAGTTATCTGGTCGGATGAGTGTTGCTTCACCCTGTTACCAATTTCAAGCCAATTTTATGTCACGAGAATGAAACATGGTGATGGTTTGGGCAGCCATAACGTGGTAATTGATGGGGTTCTCTGCAGGTCGCCTTTTTGCAAAGGATTATGTGACTATTTTGGCTGATCAGGTTGTAATGATACTTGAATTACGTAACCATTACGGCACCTCACCTCAACGTCTCGATACCAGCAATATTCTACTGTGTTTCTGTAAAGTAGTTAACATATTTCTGAGACAACATTCAGGTTTGATTTCATTAATGGAGAGGTACTTTGATACATCGATATGTTTATATTGCAATGATATTATTCTTATGTGAATTCTTTCTTTTGTTACTATGATCTTTGACGTACTTGTAAGTCTGATTTTTGGGCGCGTAAGCGGTTAGTAGAGAGTCAAGTCTTGGTCGTCATGTTGAAAAGACGCAAATTGTAGTCACTTTATAAAATGTGAACTTTAACAGTGAGGAAGATATTTTCAAGTATGTTTTATATTGTGAAGTGATGTTTTGTGAGTTACGTGATATTGAAACAAAAGTAGTAATAAAAAAGAAGTGTAACTTAAATTCGGAGTGCTGATTACTTTTTTTACATCACCATTGTGCTAACTTGCAAAAGTTTAATCTTCAAGACTGGTTTATGAAACACATCTATAAAACTTTTGAATATCGCAGTGTAACACCTAGGCCTCTTTGCATCCGAGCTTTGAATCATCACCACCTAGATTTTCGACGATTGAGCCATGAGTTCACAACGAGACCAGCGTGGGAAACACGAAAAGATGAGTGCCTAGTTTATCCATTATTTCATGAAATGACTTTATTAACTGTGCTCTAATGACACCTGCCACATAATATAACTTTGTTGTTGCCCGAAAATGCAATATTTAACAGCGTGAGCAACACTACAATCACAATTAATTTTTGACCTTTGTTGTGGTAGGGTTGTTAGAAGGTCCATCCTATAGTACAGGGTGATTCAAAAAGAATACCACAACTTTAGGAATTTAAAACTCTGCAACGACAAAAGTCAGAGCTAAGCACTATCTGTCGGCGAATTAAGGGAGCTATGAAGTTTCATTTAGTTGTACATTTGTTCGCTTGAGGCGCTGTTGACTAGGCGTCAGCGTCAGTTGATGCTAAGATGGCGACCGCTCAACAGAAAGCTTTTTGTGTTATTGAGTACGGCAGAAGTGAATCGACGACAGTTGTTCAGCGTGCATTTCGAACGAAGTATGGTGTTAAACCTCCTGATAGGTGGTGTATTAAACGTTGGTATAAACAGTTTACAGAGAATGGGTGTTTGTGCAAAGGGAAAAGTTCTGGACGGCCGAGAACGAGTGATGAAAATGTAGCACGCATCCAGCAAGCATTTGTTCGCAGCCCAAGAAAATCGACTCGCAGAGCTAGCAGAGAGCTGCAAATTCCACAATCAACTGTATGGAGAGTCCTACGAAAAAGGTTAGTTATGAAACCTTATCGTCTGAAATTGGTTCAAGCACTGTCTGCAGCTGATAAGATTAAAAGAATCGATTTCTGTGATTTTATCCTTGCTCAAATGGAAACAGATGAATCTTTCGTTTCAAAGATTGTGTTTAGTGATGAAGCAACTTTCCACACTAACGGGAAAGTCAACCGTCACAATGTCTGTATATGGGGCACTGAGAATCCGCGGGAAACAACTCAGTATGAACGTGACTCGCCTAAGGTGAACGTTTTCTGTGCCATTTCAGCCAATAAAGCTTGTGGTCCCTTTTTCTTCGAAGGTGCTACTGTAACTGGACTACAGTATCTGGAGATGTTAGAGAATTGGCTGTTCGCTCAGCTCGAACAAGAAGCACAACAATTCATATTTCAGCAGTATGGAGCGCCACCACATTGGCATTTATCTGTCCGTAACTACCTGAACGTCAACTACCCGAGGCGATGGATCGGCCGCCAGGCAGCCCGTGACAGAGCACTTCATCACTGGCCTCCAAGAAGCCCTGATCTTACGCCCTGCGATTTTTTCTTATTGGGGTATGTTAAGGATTTGGTGTTTCGGGCCGGCCGAAGTGGCCGTGCGGTTAAAGGCGCTGCAGTCTGGAACCGCAAGATCGCTACGGTCGCAGGTTCGAATCCTGCCTCGGGCATGGATGTTTGTGATGTCCTTAGGTTAGTTAGGTTTAACTAGTTCTAAGTTCTAGGGGACTAATGACCTCAGCAGTTGAGTCCCATAGTGCTCAGAGCCATTTGAACCATTTTTTTGGTGTTTCGGCCACCTCTCCCAGCCAACATTGATGATTTGAAACGAGAAATAACAGCAGCTATCCAAACTGTTGCGCCTGATATGCTACAGAGAGTGTGGAACTAGTTGGAGTATCGGGTTGATATTGCTCGAGTGTCTGAAGGGGGCCATATTGAACATCTCTGAACTTGTTTTTGAGTGAAAAAAAAAACCTTTTTAAATACTCTTTGTAATGATGTATAACAGAAGGTTATATTATGTTTCTTTCATTAAATACACATTTTTAAAGTTGTGGTATTCTTTTTGAATCACCCTGTATAATGTGTGTTCCTCAGTGTTGATGCTGTATTTCGAGACGGCAGGACTCTCGTTCATACAGTTCGTATGTCCAGGGCTTCTCATGAGCACGAGAATGAACTGTCGCATCCTCCCCGGTCACCACTGTCACTAGGTCTCACTATTACAGAGCCTTTGTGGTCTGCTGTCGAGAGAAGGGTGCGCGATCGCTATGCACCTCCATCGTCATTACCTAACCTCCCCACTGTTTTGCAGGAAGAATGGTATAGGAATTCTTCGAAAACCATACAGGAGACGACTGGAAGCTGTTTTGAATGCCAACAGGTTTTCTACGCCGTATTCTTGCTGTGGAAAATGGTTGTACCAAAGAACTTGAGAAAATATTGCGAGTTAAGTGTGAAAGCTTCCGTGGATGTTGTCGTTGAAGCTAAAATGCTCAGGTTCCTTTTCAACACGGTTTAAAAACCAAGAGCGTTCTATACAATCAGATGGTCAGCCACAATACTGGCAGTGCATCTACAGAATGACATGAGGGCACAAACGACGAAAGAAAATCCGGATAATTGCCAGTAAGGCTCGTGCACTCATTTCTGTAAAAACTTAATTATGTATACGGAAATTTTATGCATCCCGGGAATGGAGAATCTCGGTGAACGATACCGATATTGGCAGGATATCGGTGCGAGGAATACCGAGACTTTCGTGAATGTTTTAATTTTAAGTTTCAGTTGTGTATTTTGTGTAACTACGCATTTAATGTTGTATTGTTTCATTTATTTCACTAAGTTTGCAGTTATATTAACATACTATGCTAACTGTACGCTCCCGGCAGATGAATGGTCAGCGTAACGGATTGTCAATTCTCTGGGCCCAGGTTCGATTCCCGGCTGGGTCGGGGAATTTTCTCCACCCAGGGACTGGGTGTTGTGCTGACATCATCATCATCCTATCATCCTCATCGACTGCAGGTCGCTGAAGTGGCATCAAATTGAAAGACCGGCACCAGGCGAACGGTCTGCTCGACGGGGGGCCCTAGCCATACGATTAAATAAACTATGACAACTGGCAATTGAATTTACGATATATATTCTGATACCGTTCATCAAAATATATAGGGTACTTCCCGTTGACCTAGCTTCATGAAATTTGGCAAGAATCAAGGTTTCGCATTACAAGTAAAGGAAAAAATACGAAAAGCGTTAATTACGTGGTCAAGGGACCTTTAGTATGCGATATAAATTTCAGCTTGATACGTCTATCCGTTCCTGAGAAAAAAAGGGGCAGACAGATGGATAAGAAATGACAAAAAATATATTTTCGTCTGATATAATTATAAATTAACAATTTTTCGATTTTTTTCCTTTTCTTGTACCACGAAATCTTGCTTCTCGGCAAATTTCATGATTCTAGGTCAAACGGCAGAGCCCCACAACCTTTGATAGGTGAGTTTTCGAGTATCAAAATATGTCACAGAAACGGTTGTATCTTTTGATTGCATACACTAAGAAGCTAACTTTTTTTTTACACCGCCAAGGAACCAATAGACCTTAGAAA
Source organism: Schistocerca cancellata (assembly GCF_023864275.1). NCBI lineage: Eukaryota > Metazoa > Arthropoda > Insecta > Orthoptera > Acrididae > Schistocerca > Schistocerca cancellata. The sequence goes on from NC_064632.1 coordinate 432,997,633, forward strand.
CTGACATAAACCCGAACTTGATGTGTCCACCCGTTCCTGAGAAAATAGGGTCTTGAAGACGGATAACAAACGACAAACAAATGTTCTATCGTCTGAATTAGTTTTTTTTTTCCTTCATCAATCTTCTGACTGGTTTAATGCAGCCCGCCGCGAATTGTTATCCTGCACTAACCTCTTCATCTCAAAGTAGCACTTGTACTCAAATAGAGTACAATTTTTACCCTTCAGGTGGGACACAGTGTGAAGCGAATAACAAGAAGCACTTGGTAACGGCAACTGCACAATTGCTTGCCGAGGTTGGCATGGTCGTCAGTGAGGTGGTTAAGGCCAAATCTCCACCGGTATCTTCCGCAACCACAGTCGAAAACATTTCCCGCCTGAAACTGCTACGTTAAAGTTTTCACATAATGTCATTCATAGCGACACATTACAGTTTTTTGTATGTGTTTCTGTCACAGAGTCAGTACCCACTGTCACGCCACGGAAATATAGACGTAACTTCTATGTGCTTCATCTGAAGATCAGCCTGAAAAGACTGGAAAACTGGTTTATGACAATAAAGAAATATTTCAAAATAAGACAGGTAGGATTTTCTGTATTTATATTCAATATGCAGTGATAGATTCCAGAACATCCGCAGGGGGTTTTTACAGGCAAGCCTTTGTTTTCAAACTGGTTAGGTACAGAGACAATGCTATGCAGGTGGCATCGGTTACAGTTCCCAGAACACAAAACAACGCTTGTCACATTCTTGGTATGCTCGCAAACAACCTGTTTGTGGCCACGCTGGAGTGAGTATCAACTGTCTCCAGCTGATCGGGTTTCAACCGTAACGGACCAGGTTCCTCCCTGTTCATACAAACACACCTACCTATACAACTATGAATTAAATATTGTAATGCTGATGAATCAAACAAGACTGTAGACATTGACAACCGAAATTAAAACAGTTTTAGTCATGGGAGTAATCGATGACTCCAGAATAAGACAATAAAAAGTGACGGACACTCTGTTCTCAGCGCAGGCCAAGAGAGTGAAACCTATGAAAAATCGTTGTGTTCTTAAGATGTATGTTTTCATATTTCCATAATTACCAGATTTTTCACTTAAACGTATACCACTAATATGGATCTAACAAATTGGGACGGTGTTGCTATGTTAAACACAATTACGAGGCGTATTCCGAAAGTAAGGTCCGATAGGTCGGAAGTGGAAACCATAGTGAAAATCAAAAGTGTTTTAATTGCAGTAGTTAGCCACACCTTCCAGCAACGTCTCTATATAGTCGCCGCTCCGTCTGAGACATTTGTCGTAGCGTTGTACCAACTTTCCAATGCCCTCGTCATAGAAGACAGCCGCCTGCATTTTTCGCCTATTCCCTACAGTGGCCTGCACTTCGATGTCTGTGCCAGAACGTTGACTCCATAGCCAGCGGTTCATGTCAGCAGAGGTGAAAATCAGAGGGAGCAAAGTCCGGGCTGTAGGGAGGGCGATCAAATACTTCCCATCGGAAACGCTGCAGGGATGTACTCAATGCTCCTGCAGAGTGCGGCCGAGAACAGTCATGAAGCAGGAAATGCATGACAGTTATGGTGTGTGGGCTGCATCAAATCAGGCGAAATCTCTCACGGACACTCATACATGACGGGGGACATTGTTTTCTGGCCATCTTTACGTGCTCACTGTGCGCTAAGGACTGGAAACATAGACGTGACGCGATCAACAGGCGTACTAGAGACACCGTCCAACACACCTACGCAAAGCTTTATCGGATTTACACCGTGATTTCTATTTTGCGACAGATCTGACCTTACTCTCGGAATACGCCTCGTATTAGTTGTAACGCGCTATAGGTTCTTTCTTCTGTATCATAGATTATATGCAACAGAAACAAACTCTGTTGTTGTTGTTCTTGTGGTCTTCAGTCCTGAGACTGGTTTGATGCAGCTCTCCACGCTACTCTATCCTGTGCAAGCTTCTTCATCTCCCAGTACCTACTGCAGCCTACATCCCTCCGAATCTGCTTAGTGTATTCATCCCTTGGTCTCCCTCTACGATTTTTACCCTCCACGCTACCCTCCAATACTAAATTGGTGATCCCTTGATACCTCAGAACATGTCCTACCAACCGATCCCTTCTTCTAGTCAAGTTGTGCCACAAACTCCTCTTCTCCCCAATCCTATTCAGTACCTCCACATTAGTTATGTGATCTACCCATCTAATATTCAGCATTCTTCTGTAGCACCACATTTCGAAAGCTTCTATTCTCTTCTTGTCTAAACTAGTTATCGTCCATGTTTCACTTCCGTACATGGCTACACTCCATACATATACTTTCAGAAACGACTTCCTGACATTTAATCTATACTCGATGTTAACAAATTTCTCTTCTCCAGAAACGCTTTCCTAGCCATTGCCAGTCTACATTTTATATCCTGTCTACTTCGACCATCATCAGTTATTTAGCTCCCCAAATAGCAAAATTCCTTTACTACTTTAAGTGTCTCATTTTTTAATCTAGTTCACTCAGCATCACCCGACTTAATTCGATTACATTCCATTACCCTCGTTTTGCTTTTGTTGATGTTCATCTTATATCCTCCTTTCAAGACACTGTCCATTCCGTTCAACTGCTCTTCCAAGTCCTTTGCTGCCTCTGACAGAATTACAATGTCATCGGCGAACCTCAAAGTTTTTATTTCTTCTCCTTAGATTTTAATACCTACTCCGAAATTTTCTTTTGTTTCCTTTACAGCTTGCTCAGTATACAGATTGAACAACATCGGGGAGAGGCTACAACCCTGTCTCACTCCCTTCCCAACCACTGCTTCCCTTTGATGTCCCTCGACTCTTAAAACTGCCATCTGGTTTCTGTACAAATTATAAATAGCCTTACGCTCCCTGTATTTTACCCCTGCCACCTTTAGAATTTGAAAGAGAATATTCCAGTCAACATTGTCAATAGCTTTCTCTAAGTCTACAAGTGCTAGAAACGTAGGTTTGCGTTTTCTTAATCTAGCTTCTAAAATAAGTCGTAGGGTCAGTATTGCCTCATGTGTTCCCATATTTCTACGGAATCCAAATTGATCTTCCCCAAGGTCGGCTTCTACCAGTTTTTCCATTCGTCTGTAAAGAATTCGCGTTAGTATTTTGCAGCCGTGACTTATTAAACTGATAGTTCGGTAATTTTCACATCTGTCAACGCTTGCTTTCTTTGGGATTGGAGTTATTATATTATTCTTGAAGTCTGCGGGTGTTTCGCCTGTCTCATACACTTAGCTCACCAGATGGTAGAGTTTTGTCAGGACTGGCTCTCCCGTGGCTGTCAGCAGTTCTGATGGAATGTTGTCTTCTCCCGGGGCCTTGTTTCGACTTAGGTCTTTCAGTGCTCTATCAAACTCTTCACGCAGTATCATATCTCCCATTTCATCTTCATCTACATCCTCTTCCATTTCTATAAGATTGCCCTCAAGTACATCGCCCTTGTATAGACCCTCTATATACTCCTTCCACCTTTCTGCTTTCCATTCTTTGCTTAGAACTGGGTTCCCATCTGAGCTCTTGATATTCATACAAGTGGGTCTCTTTTCTCCAAAGGTCTCTTAAATTTTCCTGTAGGCAGTATCTATCTTACGTCTAGTGAGATAAGCCTCTACATCCTTACACTTGTTCTCTAGCCATGCTTCACCATTTTGCACTTCCTGTCGATCTCATTTTTGAGACGTTTGTATTCCTTTTTGCCTGCTTCATTTACTGCATTTTTATATTTTCTCCTTTCATCAATTAAATCCAATATTTCTTCTGTCACCCAAGGATTTCTACTAGCCCTCGTCTTTTTACCTACATGATCCTCTGCTGCCTTCACTACTTCATCCCTCAAAGCTACCCATTCTTCTTGTACTGTATTTCTTTCCCCCATTCTTGTCAATTGTTCCCTTATGCTCTCCCTGAAACTCTGTACAACCTCTGGTTTAGTCAGTTTATCCAGGTCCCATCTCCTTAAATTCCTACCTTGTTGCAGTTTCATCAGTTTTAATCTACAGTTCATAACCAATAGATTGTGGTCAGATTCCACATCTGCCCCTGGAAATGTCTTACAATTTAAAACCTGGTTCCTAAATCTCTGTCTTACCATTATATAATCTATCTGATACCTTTTAGTATCTCCAGGCTTCTTCCATGTATACAACCTTCTTTTATGATTCTTGAACCAAGTGTTAGCTATGATTAAGTTGTGCTCTGTGCAAAATTCCACCAGGCGGCTTCCTCTTTCATTTCTTACCCCCAATCCATATTCACCTACTACGTTTCCTTATCTCCCTTTTCCTACTACTGAATTCCAGTCACCCATGACTATTAAATTTTCGTCTCCCTTCACTATCTGAATAATTTCTTTTATTTCATCATACATTTCTTCAATTTCTTCGTCATCTGCAGAGCTAGTTGGCATATATACTTGTACTACTGTCGTAGGCGTGGGCTTCGTGTCTATCTTGGCCACAATAATGCGTTCGCTGTGCTATTTGTGATAGCTTACCCGCATTCCTATTGTTTTATTCATTAGTAAACCTACTCCTGCATTACCCCTGTTTGATTTTGTATTTATAACCCTCTATTCACCTGACCAAAAGTATTGTTCCTCCTGCCACCGAACTTCACTAATTCCTACTATATCTAACTTTAACCTATCCATTTCCCTTTTTAAATTTTCTAACCTACCTACCCGATTAAGGGATCTTACATTCCACGCTCCGATCCGTAGAACGCCAGTTTTCTTTCTGCTGATAACGACGTCCTCCTTGAGTAGTCCCCGCCCGGAGATCCGAATGGGGGACTATTTTACCTGCGGAATATTTTACCCAAGAGGACGCCATCATCATTTAACCATACAGTAGAGCTGCATGCCCTCGGGAAAAATAACGGCCGTAGTTTCCCCTTGCTTTCAGCCGTTCGCAGTACCATCACAGCAAGGCCGTTTTGGTTAGTGTTACAAGGCCAGATCAGTCAATCATCCTGACTGTTGCCCCTGCAACTACTGAAAAGGCTGCTGCCCCTCTTCAGGAACCACACGTTTGTCTGGCCTCTCAACAGATACCCCTCCGTTGTGGTTGCACCTACGGTACGGGTATCTGTATCGCTGAGGCACGCAAGCCTCCCCACCAACGGCAAGGTCTATGGTTCATGGGGGGAGGAACAAACTCTAGCTGTATTCAAAAGTGTGGTAGCCTTACACCATAAAATTTCACTAGCAATGAAAGTATGTGCGTTCGAACGAATAAATCTCCACGAAATTATGGTTACAGGAACGTTACGTACCGCTCAGTGTGCTGGCGAGTGTGGTTTTATTGCGAGACACGGCAGACATGATCTTGACGTCACTGCAGATGTCATTGTACAAGCCAAACGCAGTGCAGATATCTTAACTGCAACTGCAAGTGAGGACTCAAAGCAGTATGAATGACTACAAAATGTACAGTGACGAAAAGGAAGTTGATCAATGTCATAACTGCGTATTTTACAATATCACTTCTGAACGCTACGTCACTGACACTTCTGAAGTTGCCCAAAGGTTCATCAATATCGTAGGCAGTGTTCTGCTATGCGTATCTAAGAATTGGTCCATACACTTCAGTGGATAATTGATTTTAAATTACACAACGAATTATCGTGAAAAAAAACTTACATGAAATTTTGGCTGCATGTTCTTGGAACGTAGTTTAAGAAAATCTGTTATTCTCTTGGCATAAGTTTTATACTGCTTGAAGAAAAATACTGTTCAGCCAGAACATTATGATCACCGACCTTCTATAGATACAAACCCGTCCAGACGATAGCAGCGACACCTGGGGAGGAGTCGCCACTAGTCAGACATGCACGATACATGTGGTATCAGTGAACGAGCTGTCCGTGTTTAGAATTGGGAAGGCGCGCAGTCTATCTGATTTTAATCGAAGGCAGACTGTAAAGGCCCGGAAACTGACGATTTATAGGGTGTTCGAGGAGTGATGTGGTGAGTGTCTTCAACACGTGGCGAAACCAAGGTAAAACCACGCCCAGACATCGTTGAGTTGGGCGGCCAGCATTCATTACAGATGTCGGACATCGTCGGGTGGGCAGACTGGTAAAAGAGAACAGGCGGCGAACTGTGGGAGAACTAACACCAGACTTTAATGCCGGGCAGAGTACAGGTGTTTTTGGACACACAGTGCATCGAACACTCCTAAAGATGGGCGTCCGTCGCCAACGACACATGCACGTGACAATGTTAACACCAAGACGTCGGCAACTGCGATCGAGATGGGTGCGTGTCTATCGGCATTGAACGTTGGCGCAGTGGCACAGCGTTGCATAGTCTGATGAATGCCGATAACTTCTTCATCGTGCCGATAGGAGGGCGTAAATCCATCTCTTCCAGGGAAACAGCTCCTTGACATGTGTACTGCGGGACAGGAACAAGCTGGCGGCGACTCCGTTATGTTCTAGGGAACATTCACGTTGGCATCCATGAGACCAGTGGAGCTCGCTCAAGGCACAATGACGGCCAAGAAGTATTGTTCATTGGTTGCAGACCACGTACACCCCTTCATGACGAACATGTGTCATATTTCAACAAGATAATGCACTGTGTCGCAAGGCCAGGAATGTGACGGAGTGGTTCGTGGGAGACAGTGGCGAGTTCCAGTTGATGTGCTGCCCCCCAACTGGTCAGATCTGAACCGGATCGAACGCATCTGGAATGTGATTGAACGTGGCGTCAGAGTTCATCGGCCCGCTTCCCGAAAGTTACGGTAGTTAGGTGACATGGATGTCCAGATGTGGTGCCAACTCCCTTCAGCGATCTACCAAGGCCCCATTGCTTCCATGCCACGACGCATCGCCACTGTTGTCCGTGCCAAAAGTGGACATACCGGCTATTAGCTAGGTGGTCAAAATGGTCAAAATGCTGTGGATGATCAGTGTAGACGCCCAGAGGTTGTGCATATTTCGTAGCGGAATGGTATCTGAAACTACATGTTTTCCTCCAGAGGCTTCCAGTAGTACCTTTCATCCTTATGTCTAGACTAGGAGTCACGAAGCACCAGTGACATTGTCGCTAAATGGGGATTCAAAACTGACGGAAAAGAACGTCTTCAGATGTTCTTTCGTCATCTTCCCGCTCACACTTGCATCTACGAAGATGTCTGGACGGCACTATTTTTTACTTGCCTTGACACGGGGTCCAAACTTTCTATTTTGTTCTCGTAAGTATGTATAAAGGCTGTCCGCCAATCTTCCATCCCTTGATTTGGAAACATCGATAGTGTTTGCACTGTTAACTGACGACAACATCGAGACAGTGTTTCTTTCACCTTTCATGGATAGCACTCTTTCGGAAGAAAATTCGTAGCTGAACTGACTCCGAACATAGTTGCAAACAGAACTGATTTTGATGTTTTCTGACATAATACGCTCACTGCCTTCAGCAACAAATGTTTGAGCTCTTTCAATAATGTCTTCTTCGTCGTCCTTATCTTTTCGAGCTTGGAGCATAGCTACACGGACGATCTTGTCCTTAACTCCCTTTTCAAGTTAGTAATAAATCCCAGCGAGGGTGTAAAGTTTGTGCACACGATATTTCTGGCTACGTCCAGTTCCCATTGTTGTACAAGCAAATGATAAACGGAAAAACCGCATTCTCGAGCTTCATCGGACTTCGCCATTACACGCTGTTTGATGATATTGAAGTGCAGTGTACGATTTCATTCGGAAATTGTATTGCCTTCTCTTTTCTTTGCCACATAGTCTAGTAGCTTTTAATATTGCTTTTAGCCTTTGGTTTAGGGTATCCTTTCAGGAGCTTGTCATATCTGTTGAAACCTCTGACATGGTAATGTCGTAAAAGGCAAAGCCCTGATTGACTGACTCATCATCATCCAGCCCAAACCGCTAAGGGTAGAGACTTGAAAGTAGGACAACGTGTGGCTGTTATACTGTAGGCGTCGTTTAAGAAGGTATTTTTCGATATTACTACCGTAAAGGGGTGCAATGTAGGTTGAAAGTCTTTTTGAAAGTATGTCGCAATTAATGGAATTTTGAAACTAGAACTACTAAAACTGGTATTTAGTTTCTCAGTCATAAAATGAAAAAAAATACGTATTTCAGTATTTTTGGAAATTCGACCACTGAGGGGGTAAAATAGTGTGTGAAAGGTTTTTGAAAATAAACAATTACTAAAAAACTTCTAAAGGATTTTTAAGGCTACATTTGTGACAACTGGTATTTGACTCCTCGGTTAGAAATAAAAAAAAAAAAATACGCGTTTCAGTGTTTCTGGAAATTCAACCCGTGAAGGAGTACAACAGAGCATGAAAATTTTTAAGAAAATGTTTCGTTACATTAAAAAAAATTTGAAAGCCAAATTTATGAAAATTCGTATTTCACTTCTCGGTTAGATATAAAGAAATATTCGTTAGGGTATGAATGTTGCTATGGAAATATCTCCACAAGAACGCAAAAGTCATGCTTAACAAACTCAATCTGCCAGAATGGCTTTTTGGTCAGAAGCACATTCGGAGAAGACCAAGCTTATGTGGCCGTAATTAGCGTGGAAAGCTTAGAAGCTGCTGCAATTCGTAAACAACATAAAAATTCGTTAAAATGAAAACAAAAACAAAAAAATCTCTTTAGGTCATACAGTCTACGCGTGCGCAGCATCGGGCGCTAAGCTAGTCATTGTATACGGTCTCAAGTGCGTTGCCATCAAACACCGTGATGACACTTTAAGCTTCTTATCAGGAGAAGGTAGGGATTCACGTTTACTGCTTACATCCATCTTCTCGAATTTTCCGAATCACTACCGCTTGCAGTGCGGCACTAGCATTACCATTATGTGTTAATGTGACAACAGTATTCGTTTCTATGCATTATAATAGATTCCAGAAAACATGTGAATGAATCATCTTCTACACAAATATCATTTTCACGAAGAATTCGTCGCAACTTCATCTCAACCAATCGCAGTACATCAGCAAGTTTGATTACCAATCGCCGACCGATTTGACGCTTCGCTTCACTACGCAAGTAACTTCGCAAAATGCAAATTCACACACACACTGCACCGTCTCTACTGGTCTCGACTGGCGTAACGGAAGGCAAAGGTCGAATTCAGCACGGTATACCCAGCCGCCTCTAACGGGCGATAGCAGACTTTTGCAGATAAACGAATATTACCGGAACAGTAAGGGACCTTCAAATGATACCTCATGGGATCATGGTGTAAATGTGTTCGTTCGAGCCCAAATACTTGCCTTGTAAGTTGTCCTGGGCAGTTAGTTTTCATCGGAGACAAAGCTGCTAAAACATTTTTGTTAGTTTTAATGTGCTGTACGTTCTTGCTTTTGTATCGCACCAAACTATACATACAGTACGTTTGACAAACTGCCTATTGGCTTCTGTCTCGGGTTCTTCGGCCGACGTTCATCTAATGATTTTTCTGACGTTTCGCCAGCACGAGTGGCTGGCATTGTCGAAGCTTCACCCTCCATTGCCGGCAATGGAGGGTGAAGCTTTGACAATACCAGCCACTCGTGCTGGCGAAACGTCAGAAAAATCATTAGATGAACGTCGGCCGAAGAATGGGTCGGCGAGTGGCTGGCATTGTCAAAGCTTCACCCTCCATTGCCGGCAATGGAGGGTGAAGCTTTGACAATGCCAGCCACTCGTGCTGGCGAAACGTCAGAAAAATCATTAGATGAACGTCGGCCGAAGAACCCGAGACAGAAGCCAGTAGGCGGTTTGTCAACAAGTGGCCACGAAAGCCTTAACAATTTTGTACAGTACGTTTGTTTGTAGAATACCTTTTTCTGCTACCAGTCACAATTTTCCTTTGCACGATGCGTCTCGGGAAAAGACACCCATTTTCAAGTACGTCTTTCGCATATTACGCCATTTATTCGCGATGTTTTCGATGTGTGAGGTGCTGCGTCGTTCTTTGTATATACTGTAACATATGAATTCATGCGCAGTTTTTAAATAATGATCGATCCTTAAATAATGGCGAATCTGGAAAAATTTTCTACTTACAGTTTTCTTATAGCGCATTTGCGCAGAAACTCACACATATTAGATATCACACACTATCCTCTGTGCACATTGCATGTTGAAAGTAGCAAATGTACAAAAACAAAACAGTTACAAACAGGTAACGCCATAGGTCGTCCATAGAGTTTGATACTCTATTATTTCATATTTTTTCTTAATAATCTGGATCGTTATGAGTTTGTGTATCGACCAAGATACTTATTTCTACGTATCATTATTTGTATTTATGTATGGTATCGAAGCATCTGAAGAAATTAACCGACTTACTTTCCAGTTTCTCATTTAATATTTTGTCTTAATTTTTTGTGGCGTGGATATATCTCCAGTTCGCCCAATAGATTCATTTTATGACCTTTACTTAGTCGCTGGAGTACTTAGTCATTTTGCTCTACTTTTCTAAATATGTCTCCTGTACTGCGAACGTGTGTGGCTATTGATATTGTGTGTCTCTTACGTGTGTAGGCTTTTATGGGCTTTATATACTTGGTGTGGAAATCTCGCCGTTTTTGCTCTAGGTACTTATAGAACATGGAGCATTGCTGGATGCCTATATCTTCCTTACTGACTCCTATTTACTCTATCACATCAGAAGATGATTTCTCCCATTCGAAGACATTCGGAGGTAGTTTCAATGTACGCTTTCCACCTATGTAATCTCTCCTGTGCGTTTAACAGTGGAATTCCTTTTCTATTCTTAATGTTGACTCGTTACTCATTTTATTATTTCTCTGAAAGTATTTTTTTTTCTTTTGCACAATTTCCTTTTCGATTTCCTTACATTTTTCCTGCAACCATTTCGCTTTAGCTTTCCTGCGATTCCTGTTGATTTGATTCTTAAGTGACTTAAGTTGCTGTATTAGTTTATTTTTCTGAAAGTTATGCTCTATACCTATCTTTCAACATTTGAATATCTTATCTGCTGCTCAAGGTTTTCTTCTTAGTTACCTCTCTTTGCCCTTTTTAGAAATGTTCATTCTTTTTCAGCTGATATGACTACTGTGGCAGTCACTACTGCTACATGTACAGCCTCGGAGAACTTTAATGCATCTCACCGCTCTTCAGTACTTCAGTATCCCACTTCCTTCCACACTGATTTTTCCGGAATATGCTTTTAAACTTCAGTCCACGCTTTATAATTTTAATCTGAGTCTTTATCTGCTCCTGGGTGTTTCTTACAAGCCAATTCTCATATCAGAATATGTATATGGCCTCGATACAGCGGGAATCTTTTAGTGATTCCAGTCGTTTCCCAAGTATAGCACCTGCTTCTTTGGGTTTAAAACGGTGTATTTGATATCACTGACTGAAATTTAAGGCAGAACTCTCATTCCTCCTATCGAACCCGTATTCTCCAGTAACTGCCTTCTGTTCTTTCCGTTCCCACAGTATTCCAAACCAACACGACTATTAGATTTCCCTCTCTCTTTATTTATTATTCGTTCGGTATCTTCAAAGACTGTTTTTTTCTCTTCATCTTCTCACTCTTTGCCCTATCTTCTTATTCGTAACTAATCCTACCGTCGGTAAACGCTTCTCTGCTGCTTTTGATATTACACTACATTCATCTGGCCAGAAACGTTATCCTCATTTCTCGTGTCTCCCCTGAACACTCATTCAGAATTAATGCAAAGTACTTACATCCACATATTTAACCTAAGCAAGAATAATTTACGGACTTCTGACTTGATGTACTGAAATCAGAAGGTGGGCAGTGTAGTAACAAAGATGCTACCTTGGAGACTTGTTAAAACTTGGTAGACAATAGCATCATGTTTTAAATATTTCGTAACGTGGTGTCCTTGAAAAAGCTCTGAAGGAATCAGAGGTGGTATTCAGATATCGAACCTTGCACAAGCTACAGCGGCAATGTGTGTGAAGTACAGTTAACCGTCAGTGTGGGATATCACCAAAGAACAGACATCATTTGAATACCATCAGACTGATAGAAACTTAGGTAGTAAACATATTAAATAATACAGAGGCATTTCAATTTTCAGTCAAAAATACACGATATTTCAGTCAATAAATGAAATATGTTGTTAGATATGTTTGTAAATAATGTTAAGATATAGTATTAAAGCACTTGCATCATGCAGCACTGGTCTGCTAGCAGAGCGAGAAGTGAGTAACTGTTGCGTGTGGAACCCATACCAGTACAGCCGCTGCAGTGTGATCGGTTTATCTGTAAATTGCGTTTACTCGGTCAGTGCCCTCAGAAACTGACACTGCGCAAAATACTGTGATACATTACTGTCTCTGTTACTTAAAGCACGTTAATCATAATCTGAAATCATTAGAGAAAGTGGTGGAGATTGTATCTGGATGATTTGAATAAATTACCCACAACAAATGGTAATGTTTAGTTGTGAATAATCAGAGTTAAAGTTATCAACGCTGACCGTCACCATATGTTCACTGCAAAACGGAGGCTTAGAAGCGCTATAAAACGAATATTGGCTCAAATGTTTTTAGATGAAAATTATTTAATTTTAATGACTCATATATTCGTCAGCTTTTGAATGAAAATGTTGTCAGTTTGATTTTGCGCTTCTATTTCTTTTCTTCCTTGCTCAGTTTCATAGCCTCGTTGTCAGGAGTTCCAACAGGTGCCTTCCTCTTGGTAGCAGCGTACTGCAGAGGAAAAAATGGTTCAAATGGCTCTGAGCACTATGGGACTTAACACCTGAGGTCATCAGTCCCCTAGAACTTAAAACTACTTAAACCTAACTAACCTAAGGACATCACACACATCCTTGCCTGAGGCAGGATTCGAACCTGCGACCGCCACAGAATTGCAGAGAACAGAGGCCATTTGTATGGTAGAAATTAAAGAATCTGCTTTACTGGCTTTATTGTTGTTAACACAAAAACGAAAACATAAAACTAGAAATGTTAATGTAAAGTATAGATTAGCAGCGATCTATGGAGACGAAGTTTAATAAACCTACGCAAAGCTCTAAGCATTTCTTATTAGATACCAAATTTTAAATGATGAATTACATTCACTACTGTGCATCTTCAGTATATTCACTACTGTTCCGGAAATCAATTCTACTTTTCAGGAAATCAATTTGAAACTGCGTAGGTCCAATAAGTTATCCATTATAATGGTGAATTTGTTGGGTACAGCTTGTACTACAGATAAAATTTTTCTGATTTATTCTGAAAGCTAAGAAGCAAAAAAGAAGTCGATCACCTTCGAAGAGAATATTACGCCATCTTCTACAAATATTCATTCGAAAAATTTGTTCTCTTGGATGCGAAAATTATATTTTCTACGGTCCACTGAAATACTATTAAGGCCTCAACTTTTACTCCGTATCATTCTTGTTTCTACAACATTTTATGCAAGTCAGAAATTTGTAGCATATTCGCGTAAGATTCTGACCGAGTAAAATTGAGAGACGCATAGTAAGGCGAATTTTAGATGCATTCGTTCATGTTTCAAATTCCCAAGATAAATGCAAGTAAGAGAAAGGGAGAGACAAATAGAGAAAATAGGAACAGAGAAAAAGGGATAGAAATAAAAGTAGAGGCTGAGAGAGAATGTAACATACACACACACACACACACACACACACACACACACACACATACACAGAGAGAGAGAGAGTAAAGCAGTAATATTAGAGGAATGTCTAAACCACACGTCTTGTAAAGTCATCTATTCTACGTTCTGATACTTAATTACATGTTTTACTTATTATTATTTGCCCTCTGTAAGATTTAGCTATTGCTCTAAATCAGTCACTGAGCAATTATCAACCGTTTGTTGTAAAAATGGATACAAGTGCTTCTTTCTACAAACATAATACGCACTCATTCCTCGAATTTTGTCTTTCACTTGTGTAATATTACCTACACACATAGTTTTCGTGCTTAGGAGTATCCATTTCACAACATGGACACTTGTTATCCTGTTGTGTATAGGTAAGTGGGATTTCTTGTGTCGATTTCAAGTCACCGACCTGTGATCATTTGACATCCATTCATTTCTTTAGCTCTTTCTCAATAGCTTGTTAGTGTCCTGTAGGGTCTTACCTAGGTTTCCTACATACAAGCATTATGCGTCACAGCGTCTTCTTATTTGTAGATCTTTTGGATGCAGAGAGTAGGGACACACTTTATGCAGACACTGTTTTGTTAGTCACAATTATCTTCTGAAGCCATCCTTGTTGTACTGCGCGTAGCATTTTGGTGGGTCTATTTGATCGAAGCTTATCTTTTGACACACGTATCACTTAAGTTATTACAGAAGGTAGCAGTATCGCGTACAAAAGGTATATCGGGGCAGCGTATTGTCAGAGCTGTCATTTGTACTCAGGTGAGTCATGTGAAACGCTTTCCGATGCGGTTATGACCGCATGACAGGAATTAACAAATCTTTGAACGCGGAATGGTTGTTGGGGTTAGGCGCATGGGACATTCAATTTTCGGATCTTTTGGGATTCAATATTCCGAGATCTGCAGTGTCAAGAGTGGGCTGAGGATACCAAATTTTAGGTATTACTTATCATCACAGACAACTGAATGGCTGTCGGCCTCCACTTAACAACCGAGAAAAGCGAAGATGCTAAGAGACAAGCAACTCTGCGTGGAGTAACCGCAGAAACCAATGTGGGATGTACGACGAACGTATCCGTTAGGAAACTTCCTAGCAGATTAAAACTGTGTGCCGGACCGAGACTCGAACTCGGGACCTTTGCCTTTGGCGGGCAAGTGCTCTACCAACTGAGCTACCAAAGCACGACTTCCGCCCTGTCCTCAGAGCGTTACTTCTGCCAGTACCTCGTCTCCTTGAAGACCATTTTAGCCATTCATGGACGTCGTATTCCCAAACAAGGTGGAATTCTTACCTTCCAAACTTTACAGAAGCTCTCCTGCGAACCTTGCAGAAGTAGCACTCCTGAAAGAAAGGATATAGCGGAGACATGGCTTAGCCACACAGCCTGGGGGATGTTTCTAGAATGAGATTTTCACTCTGCAGCGGAGTGTGCGCTGATATAGAACTTTCTGGCAGATTAAAACTGTGTGCCGGGCCGAGACTCGCACTCGGGACCTTTGCCTTTCTGCAAGGTTCGCTAGCTCAGCGTGTTCGGTCAGAGAGCCGGTTGGCCTCTGTAATAAAAAACTGAGTGGAAGGATCAACCACCGAACTTGAACAGGATGTCTTGCGACGTCCGCAACGACCAAACACAACATAAAAAAAAGTGGGTAGAGCACTTGCCCGCGAAAGACAAAGGTCCCTAGTTCGAGTCTCGGTCCGGCACACAGTTTTAATCTGCCAGGAAGTTTCATATCAGCGCATACTGCGCTGTAGAGTGAAAATTTCATTCTGGTATCCGTTAGGACACTGCGGCGAAATTTGGCATTAACGGGCTGTGGAAGCAGACAACCGACGCGAGAGTCTTTGCTGATAGCACAACATTGTCTGCAGCGCCTATCCTGGGTTCGTGACGTTATTGGTTGGACTCTAGATGCCTGGGAAACCGAGGCCTGGTCAGGTGAGCCGCGATTTCCGTTGGTAAGACCTGATGGTAAGATTCGGTTGTGGCGCAGACCCCATGAAGCCATGAACCCAACTTGTCAACAAGGCACTGTGGATGATGGTGATGGCTCCTCAATGGTAAGGGCTGTATTTACATGGAACGGACTGGGTCCTGGTTATCTTCTGCTACTTGCAGACCATTTTAGCCATTCATGGACGTCGTATTCCCAAACAAGGTGGAATTCTTACTGATGACAATGAACCATGCCACTGGTCCACATTTGTTCGCGATGGTATGAAGAACATTCTGCACAGTTAGAGCGAATGGTTTAGCCATCCTGTTCGCCCGACATGAATCCCATCCAACATTTATGGGACACAATAGAGAGGTCAGTTCGTGCACAAAATCCTGCACCGCCAACACTTTCGGATTATGGGCACCTGTAGAGGCAGCGTTGCTCAATATTTCTGCAGGGAACTTCCAACGACTTAAATTGAGTTCATGCGACGGCGAATTGTGGCACTACACTGGGAAAAAGGAGGTCTCATACGATACTAGATGGTATCCCATGACTTTTCTCAACTCAGTGTAAATTGCAATAGCTGGAATATAAATGGATCATTGTCGCAGTGAAGCTAACACACTGGTTTTGATCCTGGGTGATAGTACTCAGTCTGTGTAACCTGGGATGAATATTGTGGTATATAAACTGCAGAAACTAACAAATTCAGCCTTCAGTTGCAAGGTAAAATTTATTAGTTTACCTAGGTTTGGATGCCAATAATGGTATCTTCTTCAGAACCTGTAAACTAACCCATACGAACATACGTTACACATTGAAATACATCATCAATCCAATGATTTTCTCTATTATGAAATCATTGGATTGATGATATATTTCAATGTGTAACATATGTACGTATGGGTTAATTTATAGGTTCTGAAGAAGATAACATTATTGGCATCGAAACCTAGGTAAACTAATAAATTTTACCTTGCAACTGAAGGCTGAATTTCTTAATTTCTGAACAATTCACGGTTGCTGAAGCGCTGCACTGTGTTAAAGATTTGTATATACAATGCTTAACGAAAGTTTGGAAAACTATTGTAAAACGTAATCTATATACTAGAGGTTTCATTGACCTAGATAGTTCGTGCATTATCGATTGAGAGCCCATATACTGGACGGTGTTTACAACTGACAAGCTTCGTGGCAGTTTCCCAGTCATGCAAACATACCGCTGCCGCAGCTGCACACCGCGAACAGTCCAGTAACAACAACAGTTTCATTAAGTTTGTGTTCAGCATTCCAGTAACATACCACGTACTGGCATACAAAACTTTGATAGAGTCAGAATAGTTACTTTACCTTCAGTACGTCGTACACAGAAAGATCTTGCCGCTCGGTTGCATGTCACTCAAAGTGGTGTGTCTGAAGTGTGGAGGAAGAACAAAGAGACGGAAAATGCGAACGATAGACCTCGCAGTGGTCGTCCACGTATGACGACACCACTGCAGGAACTTTCCCACCAACTGTTGGCTCGCAGGCGCCCAACTTCAAGTGCCAGAAGTGTTTGAAATGACTTCTCCTGGGCAACAGGGGTTTGTATCTCAGACCAAACAGTGGGCAGAAGATTGCATCAGATTGGTCTTCATTCTAGAAGGCCAATGAGAAGTTTTGCACTGTACCAACGGAACCGACGCAGTCCAAGGACCTGGGCTCTTGCACATCAATACTGGACCAATGCAGAATGGAGTAAAGAAATGTTTTCTGACGAGACCATCATTGGTTTGCGACCAGACACTAGAGGTGTTCGGGTTTGGAGAAGCGCTAGACGACACCAGGAACGCTGATACGTTCAGGAAGCCCATCTATTTGCAGGTTGAAGTGTAATGTTCTGGGCGGCAATAAAGACGGGACAGCAGACCCCTGTAATAGCCATGTATGGCAATTTGACAGGTCCCCG
The DNA here is from genome assembly GCF_023864275.1 of Schistocerca cancellata. Lineage (NCBI taxonomy): Eukaryota > Metazoa > Arthropoda > Insecta > Orthoptera > Acrididae > Schistocerca > Schistocerca cancellata. The sequence continues at coordinate 433,015,170 of NC_064632.1, forward strand.
ATACCTCCAAGAGATCCTACAATGATTTGAAGGTACTACAGACGTGAAGTCGGTAATTTCATCCTAGTCGATGGCAATGTAAGACCGCACTGCACTCTAGCAGCGTCTTGGTATTTTCACAGATGTAACATCAATCGAATGCATTGACCAGCACAGTCCCCAGACATGAATGCAGTTGAGCATGCGTGGGACAGTTGAAAGAGGCCATTGAACAGCGTCCGAATCCACCCGATAATCTTCAGGACCTCACTGAAACTGACATTGAGGAGTGGTAATTCGTACCCGAAGATAAACTTCATGGTTTCATACAGAACATGCCTCTCATAGTGAATGAACTCGTCCGCGTACGGGGAGGGCATACTTACTACTAAAGACTGATAATCATCATCGTGAGATAAAGATTTCCACTGCTTTTATTATCAAGGTGTACACTTAGGAGAGCGCCTGCTTTGTTTTGTAATGTTTTTTGTAACCAACCAAAATCGGTCTTGTTTTCAAAAGGAATTATGTTTATTTTGTTAATAAAGTAGTGTACAAACCTCAATCGTTATACTCCTACAGCATACAAAATAGATAACAAGTTGATATTTTCACCCTACTATGGCCGTATTCAAACGTTCAAATGTCTATTTCGCTTTTATCTGGTTACTTACCTTTCTTGCACTACGTAATAATATGTGCTATCGACGACTCTGTCGACGATTTCTGTTCATGAAAGATGTTAAGTGTGAATTGGAATGATCATGGCTGTATACATTATCTCGCAAACATATCAAGCCAGACCGTTGTCGCACGTTGCCATCTAAAAATGCAAAACGGGAAAAATTAACCACTGAAGATTGACCTGGCGCCAAGATTTTTTAGTTGAATAAGGAAACAGAAACAGAGGCCCTGTCGAGAAGACGAAAAAATTAAGTGTGATAGGAGCGGGGCTGACCAAAATCCGAGTATTAAAAACCCAACCATGTAAGTTAAATTTACTTTTTTGTACTGTTTTCTTTGGAATTGTTTTGTATTGTCCTTTGAATAGGTCAGCTTAAATCTTTTAATTACTTTATTAAAAACACTAACCCATTCTTTGTTAGAAGTACTTCATTACTGGAAAAAGGTGACAGCACAAATATTACACAAACTGTCGAACTATGTATCGATTTTTTAGAAAGTCTTGATATCGAACCCAATGAGATCGGGATAAAAAAGAAACAAAAGGAACAAGCATTACAACCCTTTCACTACCTTGATAATACGTTAAATTCAATATTCTGAGGGAGAAGATTAACTGTTGGACTAGAAGAAAGTACAGAAAACTGGCTCGTAGAGATGCATGTAGAGGGGATTGCAAGTGTCATGTCTTTAAGGATTGTTGATTTGATTATTGGCCTGCCATTATTTTTTTGATGCAACTGTAACACAGTTCCATCCATACAAATGGTGGAAAATAATGGAGCTGAAAAGAGAGAGGGAGAGAAAAGGAAACTTACCAACAGGATTTATTTCTTTTGTGAAAAGCCTCGTTTCTTGCCCTGTCAGCACTGCAACCACTGAAAGAATCTTCTCCACCTACGATCTTGTTTGGCCCAATTTAAGAAATAATTTAGGAGAGGAAAGAGCAAATTATAAAGTTCTGCGTGCGTCCAAAAAGGAATAAATCTTACATCACAGTGATTATAATTTTACACGCAGTTAAAGTTCTTTAGTTCAAAAATGGTTCAAATGGCTCTAAGGACTATGGGACTTAACATCTGAGGTCATCACGCCCCTAGATGGCTGGTTCAAATGGCTCTGAGCACTATGGGACTCAACTGCTGAGGTCATCAGTCCCCTAGAACTTAGAACTACTTAAAAGTACCTAATTAATCTAAGGACATGACACACATCCATGCCCGAGGCAGGATTCGAAACTGCGACCGTAGCAGCCGCGCGGTTCCAGACTGTAGCGCGTAGAACCGCTCGGCCACTCCGGCCGGCCCAGGCCCCTAGACTTAGAACTATTTAAACCTAACTAACCTAAGGAGATCACACAGATCCATGCCCGAGGCGGGATTCGAACCTGCGACCGTAGCAGCAGCGCGGTTTCAGACTGAAGCCCCTAGAACCGCTCAGTCACAGCGGCCGGCTAAAGTTTTTTTGTCGAAGTGTAAATGTTATTTACACTACTGGCCATTAAAATTGCTACCCCACGAAGATGACGTGCTACAGACGCGAAATTTAACCGACAGGAAGAAGATGCTGTGATATGCAAATGATTGGCTTTTCAGAGCATTCACACAATGTTGGCGCCGGTGGCGACACCTACAACGTGCTGACATGGGGAAAGTTTCCAACCGATCTCTCATACACGAACAGTAGTTGACCGGCGTTGCCTAGAGAAACGATGTTGTGATGCCTCGTGTAAGGAGGAGAAATACGTACCATCACGTTTCCGATTTTGATAAAGGTCGGATTGTAGCCTATCGCGATTGCGGTTTATCGTATCGCGACATTGCTGCTCGCGTTGGTCGAGATCCAATGACTGTTAGCAGAATACGGAATCGGTGGGTTCAGGAGGGTAATACGGAACGCCGTGCTGGATCCCAACGGCCTCGTATCTCTAGCAGTCGAGATGACAGGCATCTTATCCGCATGGCTGTAACGGATCGTGCAGTCACATCTCGATCCCTGAGTCAACACATGGGGACGTTTGCAAGAAAACAACCATCTGCACGAACAGTTCGACGACGTTTGCAGCAGCATGGACTATCACCTCGGAGACCATGGCTGCGGTTACCCTTGATGCTGCATCACAGACAGGAGCGCCTACGATGGTGTACTCAACGACGAACCTGGGTGCACGAATGGCAAACCGTCATTTTTTTCGGATGACTCCAGGTTCTGCTTACAACATCATGATGGTCGCATCCGAGTTTGGCGACGTCGCAGTGAACGCACATTGGAAGCGTGTATTCGTCATTGCCATATTGGCGTATCGCCCGGCGGAGATGGTATAGGGGTCCCATTGGTTACACGTCCCGGTCACCTCTTGTTCACATTGACGGCACTTTGAACAGTGGACGTTACATTTCAGGTGTGTTACGACCCGTGGCTCTACCCTTCATTCGATACCTGCGAAACCCTACATTTCAGCAGGATAATGCACGACCGCATGTTGCAGGTCCTGTACGGGCCTTTCTGGATACAGAAAATGTTCGACTGCTGTCCTCCAGATCTCTCACCAGTTGAAACCGTCTTGTCAATGTTTAATATTTTTTTTGTGGGATCTAAAATTTAAAAACCTCTCTCACACCGGCCTGATTTAGCTTCACTGATCAGGATAGTAAAAACATGCGTATGTTAAGGGAATTTTCATTCACAAAGCAGGCTTATCACATTCACACAGTTCAATACTGTTCTATCCTGATTAAATTTAGCTTAACTTAAATTCCATAAGGCAGTGAAGCCATTTCGAAGTCTCAGTGCGACGAAAATTGTCACTCGATCTCCTGAAAACATTTGTAATAATTATTAACTTTCGGTGATCACATGGGGAAGACTGGAGATCTGCTGGTAAGACCGTGTTAGCCTATTTATTTGAAATAACTGGATATCTTGAGAATACAAAACGGCAGGTTCGTCCAGTGTAAATCAGACGTTCCCCACTGATCCCGTGCAACACAGCGTAGTAAGCAGACACTGTCAATAATAATCAGTTAAATAATACGTGAACACACGTACTTTAGTTTAGTTCATGTATTAAATTCCTTCTCATACAGAATCTCATCAAGATGGCGACTTGCTCAACAATATATACATATACATCCTCCTTCTTTCACGACTAATCGGCAAGAAGTCCTTCATTGTTTTTATAAGAGAAAACATAGATAGCAGAGAAGCTATTCCATGGAGTAAATGGACGCTCCAAGGAATAATTGGGCTTGAAACTACTTTGCATTGATAATCGGTAAGATAAGAAGAGATATTTCGAGATATGTACTGAGTTATATAATTTATAAAATTTCTGAAAATATCGCGGAGAGGTCGCTGCAAGAGACATTACAAATAGTGGCCGAGCAACTGGCTCGTCACAATACGCCAGTCACTACTCTTGATTAACTGTGCATGGGAGCTGTACCTGGCCGGCCGCAGTGGTCTAGCGGTTCTAGGCGTTCAGTCCGGAACCGCGCGACTGCTACGGTCGCATGTTCGAATCCTGCCTTGGGCATGGATGTGTGTGATGTCCTTAGGTTAGTTAGGTTTAAGTAGTTCTAAGTTCTAGGGGACTGATGACCACAGACGTTAAGTCCCATAGTGCTCAGAGCCATTTGAACCATTTGAGCTGTACCTGTACACGCCATCCAAGCTCTGTTTGACTCAATGCCCAGGCGTATCAAGGCCGTTATTACGGCCAGAGTTGGTTGTTCTGGGTACTGATTTCTCAGGATCTATGCACCCAAACTGCGTGAAAATATAATCACATGTCAGTTATAGTATAATACATTTGTCCAATGAATACCCGTTTATCATCTGCATTTCTTCTTGGTGTAGCAGTTTTAATGGCCAGTAGTGTAATTGTGTTTCTTATATTGCAAGAAAAGTTAAAACGCGATATTAATAAAATAAATTCTTGTGACAGTAAATAGTCACTCTCAATATGGTGCGTCTTTTCGATTTGTATAAGGCTAATAATGTAACATTTGGTTTGTTAATTAAATTTTCATAGTTAAATTAGTTGGGTTTTATTCGTTTTATAGCTACTTTTTCTTAATGTCTTTTTGTAAAAAGACTGATGTTTCTTTTGGGTCGGGTCAAATTACAACCCTGGAAAGAAGGAACCATAAGGAAAAGATGAAGGCCCATGTTAATGCGGCAAGGAGCCAACGATCATTTAACAGGGCCCGCTCAACCTGCCATGTTACGTAACGTCAAGGGTAACACCTACGCTTAGTGGATGACGTCAAACGAGTCTCCCCGCGAGGTGGACGTTTCGTGACATCATCGACGGATCGGTGCGTGCCACGTGTTAAACAAGCGTAGCCCTCTGGCCTAACTGTGGCCTGATATAACGGCGAGGCGGACGCAGCGGCTGTGCGAACAGTGCCTCAGTGGCTCTCCGGTCGGCCGCCTACGGCATTCCAGCTGAGTCAGGCCCACGGCAGCGGCAGGGCTTCGTGTCTGTGTCTGTGTCTGGGGCGCGGGCCGACTTTCACCGCAGCGTGGCGAGGCCAGGGCAGCGCAGCTGGCTGACACGCACGATGGCTCCCGTTTCCTTTCCTTCCTGGCAGCCGGCATCCTGCCCTTTGATGCACCGCCCCTGCAAGCGGACGACTGGTAGCCAGGGTGGAGCGCGCAGCGCTCGTGGCCAGTGCTGTAGATGTCATGCACGTAAATCTGGAAGAGGTCACAAGGGATAAAGTATCCAGTTGCACAATAATTACTTAATACTTATGTCATTTCCCCTTTTGGCAGCAGATTCACTACCACGATTGTTATGGAAAAGATAGATGAGGGAGGGTCTTTTGGATGACAATCAGTTTCGCTGTCGGAAAAGTAGGAGCGTGAGAAAGACATATCTAACGATGCACTTGATAATGTAAGAAAATGTGTGTGAAATCTTATGGGACTTAACTGCTAAGGTCATCAGTCCCTAAGCTAACACGTTACTTAACCTAAATTATCCTAAGGACAAACACACACACCCATGCCCGAGGAAGGAATCGAACCTCCGCCGGGACCAGCCGCACAGTCCGTGACTGCAGCGCCTTAGACCTCTCGGGGATAATGTAAGACTTAAGAAAATCAAAGCTATAGGATTTTCCGACTCAGAAAAAGCGTTTGACAGTGTAAAATGGTGCAAGATGTCGGGAATTTCTCGACCCACCAAGAACACAATAAATGATGCATAGTTCCTCATTTACATCTACATCTACATGGATACTCTGCAAATCATATTTAAATACCTGGCACAGGGTTCATCGAACCAGCTTCACAATTATCTATTATTCCAACTCGTATAGCGCGCGGAAAGAATGAACAGCTATATCTTTCCGTACTAGCTCTGATTTCCCTTGTTTTATCGTGGTGATCGTTCCGCCCTATGTAGGTCGGTGTGAACAAAATATTTTCGCATTCGGAGGAGAAAGTTGGTGATTGCAATTTCGTGAGAAGATTCCGTCGCAACGAAAAACGCTTTTCTTTTAATAATTTCCAGCCCAAATCCTGTATCATTTCCGTGACACTCTCTCCCATATTTCGCGATAGTAAAAAACGTGCTGCCTTTCTTTGAACTCTTTCGTTGCACTTGGTCAGTCCTATCTGGTAAGGATCCCACACAGCGCAGTATTTTAAAACAGGACGGTCAAGTGTAGTGTAGGCAGTCTCCTTCGTAGATCTGTTTCATTTTCTAAGTGTCCTGCCAATAAAACGCAGTCTTTGGTTAGCCTCCCCCACAGCATTTTCTATCTGTTCCTTCCAATTTAACTTGTTCGTAATTGTAATACCTAGGTATTTAGTTGCCGCACGGGATTAGCCGAACGGTCTGGGGCGCTGCAGTCATGGACTGTGCGGCTAGTCTCAGCGGAGGTTCGAGTCCTCCCTCGGGCATGGGTGTGTGTGTTTGTCCTTAGGATAATTTAGGTTAAATAGTGTGTAAGCTGAGGGACTGATGACCTTAGCAGTTAAGTCCCATAAGATTTCACACACACATAGGTATGTAGTTGAATTTACGGATTTTAGATTAGACTGATTTACCGTTTAACCGAAGTTTGACGAGTTCCTTTTAGCACTCATGTGGATGACCTCACACTTTTCGTTATTTAGGGTCAACTGCCACTTTTCGCACCATTCCGATATTTCTTCTAAATCGTTTTGCAGATTGTTTTGATCTTCGGATGACTTTATTAGTCGATAAACTATAGCGTCAGCTCCAAACAACCGAAGACGGCTGCTCAGATTGTCTCCCAAATCGTTTATATAGATTAGGAACAGCAAAGGGCCTATAATACTACCTTGGGGAACGCCAGAAATCACTCGATGACTTTCCGTCAGTTACTACTAACAGTGACTTCTCTGACAGAAAATCACAAATCTAGTCACATAACTGAGACGATATTCCATAAGCACGCAATTTCATAACAAGCCGCTTGTGTGGTACAGTGTCATAAGCTTTCCGGAGATCCAGAAATACGGAATCGATCGGAAATCCCTTGTCAATAGCACACAACACTTCATGTGAATAAAGAGCTAGTTGTGTTTCACAGGAACGATGTTTTCTAAACCCATGTTAACTGTGTGTCAATTGACCGTTTTCTTCGAGGTAATTCATAATGTTCGAACACAATATATGTTCCAAAATCCTGCTGCATATCGACGATAACGATATGGGCCTGTAATTTAGTGGGATTACTCCTACTGCCTTTCTTGACTATTGGTGTGACCTGTGCAACTTTCCGGTCTTTGGGTACGGCTCTTTCGTCGAGCCAACGGTTTAGGAAAGGTATCATCTGATGTAGCGAGAATCCTTAAGGTATGCAGTGATCCATCACCCCAAAACACTCGTTTCCAGTCATGCACTGTCAAGTGGCGTCGCTCTTTACGCCACCGCAAGCGGCATTTAGCCTTGACTGCAGAAATGGGTGGTATGTGAGGAGGCGCTCGCCCATTGAACCCCATTCCTTTCAACTCACTACGCGTAATCATTGTGCTGCTGGACTGCTAGTAGCACTTTGGAGCTCACGAGTGACTCCTTCCACAGGTTTCATAAGGTTTTTTTTTTCTTCACAAAACCACCCTCCGCAGTGCTTGACAATCCCTGTCAGTGGATACATGAGGTACGCATGGACTTGGTTTAGCTGTGGTTGCATCTTCGTGCTTCCACATCACAGCTGTATACACTACTGGCCATTAAAATTGCTACACCAAGAAGAAATGCAGATGATAAATGGGTATTCATTGGACAAAAATATTATACTATAACTGACATGTGATTACATTTTCACGCAGTTTGGGTGCATACATCCTGAGAAATCAGTACCCGGAACAACCACCTCTGGTCGTAATAACGGCCTTGATACGCCTGGGCATTGAGTCAAACAGAGCTTGGATGGCGTGTACAGGTACAGCTGCCCTTGCAGCTTCAGCACGATACCACAGTTCATCAAGAGTAGTCAACGGCGTATTGTGATGAGCCAATTGCTCGGCCACCATTGACCAGACGTTTTCAATTGGTGAGAGATCTGGAGAACGTGCTGGCCAGGGCAGCAGTCGAACATTTTCTATATCCAGAAAGGCCCGTACAGGACCTGCAAGATGCGGTCGTGCATTATCCTGCTGAAATGTAGGGTTTCGCAGGGACCGAATGAAGGGTAGAGCCACTAGTCGTAACACATCTGAAATGTAACGTCCACTGTTCAAAGTGCCGTCAATGCGAACAAGAAGTGACCGAGACGTGTAACCAATGGCACCCCATACCATCACGCCGGGTGATACGCCAGAATGGCGAAGACAAATACCTGGATTCATCCGAAAAAAGGAGATTTTGCCATTCGTGCACCCAGGTTCGTCGTTGAGTACACTATCACAGAAGCTCCTGTCTGTGATGCAGCGTCAAGGGTAACCGCAGCCATGGTCTCCGAGCTGACAGTCCATGCTGCTGCAAACGGCGTCGAACTGTTCGTGCAGACAGTTGTTGTCTTGCAAACGTCCCCATCTGTTGACTCAGGGATCGAGACGTGGCTGCACGATCCGTTACAGCCATGCGGATAAGATGCCCGTCATCTCGACTGGTAGTGATACGGGGCCGTTGGGATCCAGCACGGCGTTCCGTATTACCCTCATGAACACACCGATTCGGTATTCTGCTAACAGTCATTGGATCTCGACCAACGCGAGCAGCAATGTCGCGATACAATAAACCGCAATCGCGATAGGCTACAATCCGACCTTTATCAAAGTCGGAAACGCGATGGTACGCATTTCTCCTCCTTACACGTGGCATCACAAAGTTTCACCAGGCAACACCGGTCAACTGCTGTTTGTAATTGAGAAACGGTTAAAAACTTTCCTCATGTCAGCACGTTGTATATGTCGCCACAGGCGCCAACCTTGTGTGAATGCTGAAAAGCTAATCATTTGCATATCAGAGCATCTTGATCCTGTCGGTTAAATTTCGCGTCTGTAGAACGTCATCTTTGTGGTGTAGCAATTTTAATGCCAGCAGTGTACATCAAAAGTCGACTTCGGCAGCTCAAGAAGTGTTAAAACGTCCCCGATGGATCTGCCACGCAGGTGACATCCAGTGGTCAAGCCCGCGTTCGTAGTTATTGAGTTCTCCCGACCGACCAATTCTGCCTGTTACTGCTGCCCTACTCCCGTCGTGGCGTGTCCGCCTTTCGTGACACGTAGTGGTCAATTCCACATTACGATGGAATGTCCGTATACTTTTAATTAGATAGTCGGCGTGACATTCCATCTCACTCCGCGTAACGTCAGATCTAGAAGTGGACAGCAGGACTCAGTACGTATAATTTAAATATTGTTCAGAATATGCAATGAGACAACAATACTGGTACAGTGCATTTAAGCTCTGTAGACTTGCAAACGTCTGAAACAACGTCACTGTTCGATGTTTGAATCACGATTTTAAATCTGGTTGTTGGCTCTGCAAGCTCTTTGGGAAGTTCCTTAAAATACCTCTTCTTATTTATTCGTTATGGAATTTATATGCGGTCATTCAGCGATTTGAAAGCTTTGCCAAGCAGTTTGTTCAATGATACACTGATCCTAGCTATTTCTAACGCCTCTGTTCCTTTTGCAGCTGCAAGTTTCGTACTCTCAGATGGTAAGGCCTCAGATATATTAATTTTTTTCTAGTACTTTGACTTGTATGACTAAAAAGCTGCAAAGTAACCCGAATCAAATTTGTTTTCACAGTTTACTGAAGCTCTTCGTTCATTATGTGGCGAAACCGGTTTATAGTATTTCGTGACTTTAATTTTTTATAAATGATATTTCAGGTAGATAAAAAATATATAAAACCAGTTACCTATTGTCAGCGTAACAATTCGTTTGATTTCAAAAATGATTATCGCGGCTAACATTTGTCACTCTGCTAAAGAAATCTCCACTTGACTTTGTGTAGAAATGTTGTCTGTAAAGTCGTGTGAGTGGCACTAAATTGCATATCATTTATCAGATTTTACGTAACTGTTACTTAAGATGGAAGCACTTTAGCAAAAGGGAACATTTAGTCACAAAATACTACCCGCGCACAACACTCTTATGTCTCCTATTAAAATATTTCATGTAAATCGTCCGAAATAATTAGGATTCATACATCAGCGAATAAGAAATTGATATTACGTAACGTGCTGTGAGCACTGTATTTAAGGATTCAATCTGAGTTGAATTTTGTCTTTTAAAGTAGATTCGGGGCCGCCAGTGCACATTTACTTCCATTCATTTACATCTAACAACATTTATGTTTGTTAAAATTCTCGATTCAAAACTCCCGCGGAGATATTTTTGCTCAGATGGCGGCAGACAGACGATAGTTAATTTGTCTATTAATATTCTCGATTTCTTTTATATCAAGGTAATATATTTAGATAAAGCTATTTAAGCCTTTTATCTCTATTCTTTAGCGTTTAAAATCATTTTCAATGATAAATACTGTCATATTTTTTATACCAGCTATTAGTAAACTCCGCTGTAAGTTATAAGCGCTAATAGCTGCGCTCCTAATTTCGGAGCTGAAAATTAACACTTAAAAACATTAATTAGATTGGATTACAATTGAAATAAATACAAATCCACGTCTAGACAATTGCGACACTATTTTTCAAATAATAATTAACAATATATAGTTACAAGTTTTCTCTTTACAGACCTCACACGTCTCACGTCCGAACAGTTCATCCGTTAGCACAGGAAGAACAACTGAACCACAATTATCACAGATAACAAAAAGATTATAATTGTCGTTCTCTATGAATGTAGTTCTCTGGCAATAGTTTTAATTCACACAGAAATTAAATTATTACAGGAATAATGAAATACTTATCGCCATTTTTACACGATACAGTCTTTTTATACATAGTATCGATAATATTACTTGAAGTTTGTACACTTACTTCATTTTAACATCTCGTGGCTAGAACATATTGTCGTGGATATTACAATTACATATCTTATTTGTAAGAATTGTGTTCGTCAGAGCGTCAACGAATGTTTATTTACGTGTTTCGATGCTTTTGTACCTCCTAGCCCAACGTGTTACCCCGGACGTCGTCGCAGAATGCCAACGTAGCATGCAGGGGCCAAAAAAAATTGTAAATGCTCTCAACGTTTTCGAGAAACAAGGCAGTTTCCTGATTAGCCTCCACAGAGCCCTTAAGGACTAGATTTAAACAGTTATTTGCACTATGGGTGAAGTAGGCATAAAGTCCTAAATTCTTTAATGTATTTTACACATTAGTGCCTACGCCACCCATGATGGGCATTCCGTCATAGCCGTGGTCACGACATTTGCTGAGATCTAGTCCCTGTCGTTCAATAACTTAAATTATGTGTTGTCTCCTAAGTCAGGTAGCTCTTTGACATGGTAAAATGTAGCAAATGGTTCACATTTCGTTACCTCTAAAGAATTTCCAGATTCAGCCTTGATTAGTTTAACATCGCGAAGGACTTCACTTCTTATTACTACTGTTGTGCTCTTCAGTCTGAAGACTTGTTCAATGCAGCTCTCCATGCTAGTCTATGCTGTGCAAGTCTCTTCCTCTGTGCATAGCTACTGCAGCCCACATCAATTTTAATGAATGTAACAGTTCCAGCTGCGGAATTTGTCATTTTACGTTCTTGTTTCTTAAATGCTCACGACTTTGGTGCTGTTGTTTTCTTCATACGCAGTGGACATGTAACTTATCGGAATACAATCACAGAAAAAAAACAGATAACGTCGTTTTTCAACACCACTCTAATTCACTGCACATTGATTTAATAAACAGTGCTAGTTCTCTAACTGTTAACTGTGTGTGTGTGTGTGTGTGTGTGTGTGTGTGTGTGTGTGTGTGTGCGTGTGTGTGTGCGCGCGCGCGCATGTGCTTACTTTCACCTGTATCTGCTGTTTTCTCTGTATAATTATTTTGATGTGTTACTTGGCAATGATTATTTGTTTACAATATGGTACCATTCCGCTTTTCCCCTGTAAATGCGGAAAATTTCTTCAGTGGTTCAGTCAAGCTTCTAGTACATGGTATCATAGATGGATACCACCCTCACTGGTGTCTCACAGTTGGCAACGGAAATGCACGTTTCCAACAGACGCCGGCATCAGTCAATGAGGCACGCCTGCTGAGCCACCAGCCATCAGCTTCTGCGACCACGAGCCTCCTCTGCCGCTGTGGTATAGGACAGCCGGCAGCAGCTATACAGCCCAGTCTCCAGTCTATCTCAGCCTTCTACAGTTCACTTGTGCATTAGTATCAGGAGCCTCACACTGCATGACAAAATTTAGTTTACTTCTTGCAATAGCTGGACTTTATTGCCGTTTCTTCATTTATAAAGTTTCTTCGCAACATTTGGAGAAAGCTACGAGTTAAGGAAAAATTCTGTTTACTGTATTTTCCTGCTCACTAATCATCTCTGCACCGGTCCAGCTTCCCTAAGACGACAGCTGTTGTATCACTCCGTGGCCCACCTCACGTTACTTCTGTACACTAAGCAAAGTGATATTTTCGGACTCGCCGTCCTTGCATTTTCCATATGTCTGTAACTTCCACCGCTTTGAATGTTTTTCCTTGTATGACCTTTTCACATGGCTGACATTGTGTTTAGTGTATCTGGGATTGTAAAGCAGTTAAGATCCTTAGACGCCAGGAAGGCATCTGGCCCAGGCGGTATCCCCGTAAGATTATATGTTGACTATGCTACAAATGTAGCACCATTCTTACCCATCGTCTGTCGGAGATCACTGGAACAGCGGAAAGTTCCACAGGACTGGAACAATGCCCAGGTCATAGCAATCTATAAAAAGGGTAGAAGATCGGATGCACATAATTACCGGCCAATTTCACTGACATCGATTTGTTGTAGAATCATGGAACATATTTTGTGTTCACACATAATGACCTTTCTAGACTCTGAGAAGCTCATCTGCAGATACCAGCACCGTTTTAGGAAACTGCGGTAATGCGGGACACAGCTGGCCCTCTTTGTACATGATATACATCAGGCTCTAGATACCGGCTCCCAGGTTGATGCCATACTTCTCGACTTTCGAAAGGCGTTCGACTCAGTTCCGCACTGTCGCTTGCTCCAAAAAGTGCGCGCTTACGGTCAATCCGATGACATATGCGGTTGGATAGAAAGTTTTCTAACAGACAGGGAGCAGTATGTCGCCCTGAACGGGGTGACTTCAACAGAAACAAGCGTAACTTCAGGTGTGCCCCAGGGCAGCGTAATAGGTCCGCTACATTTTACGATTTACATAAACTATCTGGTTGATGGTATTGACAGCGGCATTAGACTGTTTGCCGATGATGCTGTAGTATCACTCGAAAATTGTGAACAAATCAGTGAGGATTTGCAGAAAATAAATGCGTGGTGTAATGACTGGCAGTTATCTCTCAATATTAGTAAATGTAACCTACTGCATATAACAAGGCGAAAATCCCCATTAATGTACGAGTACAAAATAAATACCCAGTCTTTGGAAGCGGTAACATCCGTCAAGTATCTGGGTCTGACTATTCGAAATGATCTCAAATGGAATGACCAGATTAAACAAGTAACGGGCAAGGCGAACTCTAGATTGCGGTTTATTGGTAGAATTCTGAAGCGATGCAATCCTTCAACAAAGGAAATAGATTACAATAAGTTAGTTCGTCCAGTCTTACTGTTCGCCTGTGTAGGACCCTTACCAGTTAGGTCTGATTATTCAAGAGATTGAGAAGGTCCAAAGAAGAGCAGCAAGATTCGTGACTGGTACATTTGGCCATCGCGAGAGCGTTACAAATCTCATAGAAAGTTTGAAGTGGGACACATCTGCAGATAGACGGCGCGCTAAACGGAAGGGGCTGCTCACTAAATTCCGAAATCAGATCTTCACCGAGGATATAGAGCATATATTATTACCACCAACATTCAAATCGCACAATGATCACCATTCAAAGCTAAGGGAAATTAGAGTTCGTACTGAGGCGTTCAGACAGTCATTTTTCCCTCGCGCGATCCGCGAGTGGAACAGATGGGGGGAAATAATACTTTGGCGCGAATTGTGCCCTCCGCCACACACTGCTTGGTGGCTAGCGGAGTATGTATGTAGATGTAGATGCATACACTTGTTACAATTGTGATGTTTTTAACCTGGTGTGTATGTCTGCTCATTTTGGCCTCTGATTTTATTTTGAACTTAGGTGAGCTGCCGGTTGGAGTGGCCGTGCGGTTCTAGGCGCTACAGTCTGGAGCCGAACGACCGCTACGGTCGCAGGTTCGAATCCTGCCTCGGGCAAGGATGTGTGTGATGTCCTTAGGTTAGTTAGGTTTAATTAGTTCTAAGTTCTAGGCCACTGATGACCTCAGAAGTATAGTCGCGTAGTACTCAGAGCCATTTGAACCATTTTAGGTGAGCTAACAGCTATACAAACACTCCGCTCTGATCAACAAAATTTTTACAAATTCATAAAGTCGAAATAATGTAATTAAAAGGCGAAACATTAGATATTATTTGAAAGTTAATATCAAGATGGTTGTCATTGGTGGTTTAATATAGTATTAAAGCGTTAGCTTCCTTCATTTTCAAATTAAAAAAGATACTAAAGATAGAAACATAATAAAAAGTTGAATAAAAACGTATCGCAAACAGATGACTATCTTAGCGCGAATTACTGCTCATTCATTATAATTTGATGGATATGCTCTGCGGAAGGATAGCCGAGGGAGGGAAATGTTAGGCTTGCAGGGTGTGGATATAGGTAAATGGAGCTGTAACAGTAAAGATGAAGGTAAATGTTAAGAGGGATCGTAGAAACAGAAACGTGGTAGGAGATCGCGATATAGGGAACGATACTACGAAGTGCAAAGGGCCAGGGAGAGATTTGGAGAGAGCGAAGTAGAGGGACGGTGGGGGAGGTCTGATGTGAGGTGGTACATGGAGGAAGGATAGGTGGTAGGTGAAGATGGTGCTGGGTTTTGCCATAGCTGCAGAAGTCATAAAACTGTAACGAGAACGCAGCGTGGCGCGCCTTGTGCTAGTCACGAGCTGATGACTCCACTGCTGAGGCTATGACTCTGTCATGCAGCTCAGTGCGTTCAGTCAGTGGCTCTGCCCCTCAGTACGTCAGCCTACAAACTGGGCGACACCTCACTCCTGGCGACAGCGTCCTGGAACGCTGCCTTGCCTCCAGTGACTCTCTTCGACACACCTATTTACTAAGGAGATCTACTAAGGAGATTGCCTACAATACGCTTGTCCGTCCACTTTTCGAATGAATACTGCTGCGCGGTGTGGGATCCTTACCAGATAGGACTGACACAGTACATCGAAAAAGTTCAAAGAAACGCAGCACGTTTTGTATTATCGTGAAATACGGGAGGGAGTGTCACAGAAATGATACAGGATTTGGGCTGGAAATCATTAAAAGAAAGCCGTTTTCCGTTGCGACGGAATCTTTTCACGAAATTCCAATCAACAACTTTCTCCTCCGAATGTGAAAATATTTTGTTGACACCGACCTACGTAGGGAGGAACGATCACCACGATAAAATAAGGGAAATCAGAGCTAGTACGGAAAGGCATAGGTGTTCGTTCTTTCCGCGGGCTATACGAGATTGGAAAAATAGAGTGTTGTGAAGGTGGTTCGTTGAACCCTCTGCCAGGCATTTGAATGTGATTTGCAGAGTATCCATGTAGATGTAGATGTAAAATCAACACTTGGAAGCAAAAATTACATGAGCAAGAAAGAATCTGCAATAATAAGCGACACTCCCAAACAAAAGCAAAACTTTCCATTGCCTCATCAGGCGTCAGCTGTTCCAGAGCCTGCTCTAATGCGCTCCGGTGACAATGACGTTCCATTACTCCAGTTTCTATTTACAGGGTGTCCCTAACATCTATAGAAAACCAGTGATCACGAACAAAAGGTTCCAGGCGGCATGTTCTACTCGATACGCGATCGAGGGTTTTGTAAGCTAGATCTTTCATGGTTACATTATGTCTCCTTAGTCTTCTTCCCATGAATCTAACGTCTTTTGTTGCAACCATTTTTACTTGAGCATTCCGCTTTAGGTTGCTACGGACGGTCAGTCCTAGGTAATATACAGTTAATCTATAATCTTAGAAACTGTGGATACGACGTGTATAAGAAAAGTAACGTATCCGATTTTTTATCTACCAAAGTTTTTATTTTTTTTTCAAATACAATATTGTCCTCTTGAAAGCAGTTCCCTTCGGAAGTTATACGCCGGCGGAATCGTCGTTCCCATTCTTAGTGGCAGCGCAGAAAGGCTTCGACTGGTAGGGTCTTTAGCATGTCGGTCACATTCATCTGAATGTGCTCCAGAGTCCCAAAATGACGTCCTTGCAATATATTATTCATTTTCGGGAAAAATAAAAGAGTCACAAGGACTCAGATAAGGCGAACAGCGGGCTGAATGTCTTTTTGTATCACAAATTTCCGTGACGGAAGTGTCAGTGTGACATAGAGCGTTGTCATAATGCAGAACTTGTCTACAATGTCCGGTATTGTAAGTAGGCTGTTTATGTTTTCTTATTGGCAACGTTACATAGCGCTCTGTATGAAAATCACTGGCTGTGCTGTGTGCAGTCTGTGGCTAGTTTGCATTGTTGTCTGAAATTGTAGTGATGGATGTGAACAGCGCGTAGCATTGCGCAGTTGGAGGTGAGCCGGCAGCAGTGGTGGATGTGGGAAGAGAAATGGCGGAGACTTGAAATTTGTAAGACTGGATGGCATATATATTATGATTATTAAGGTAAATACATTGTTTGTTCTCTATTAAAATCTTTCATTTGCTAACTATGCCTATCAGTAGTTAGTGCCTTCCGTAGTTTGAATCTTTTATTTAGCTGGCAGTAGTGGCGCTCGCTGTATTGCAGTAGTTCGAGTAATGAAGATTTTTGTGAGGGAAGTGATTTGTGAAAGGTATAGGTTAATGTTAGTCAGGGCCACTCTTTTGTAGGGATTTTTCAAAGTCAGATTGCGTTGCGCTAAAAGTATTGTGTGTCAGTTTCAGCTCAGTCCTGTATAATTGTTCTAAGGGGACGATTCATATGTCGACCCTTAGCCCAGGATACCTCACTGGAATCTCCTGATTTTTTTCTTGTAGTTTGTGTAATTAGTGTAGATTTTGTTTATTGCTAGCGCGTGATTGTAGAGAGATTCTCCTTTGTAGTTGCAGTCTTTCATTGTTGTTGTGGGATGCATGTAGATTTGCACCAAGTATTTCGCAGCTGCAATTAACTAGATATTATTTTCAGTGCTATGTTAATGTGTTCTCTTATTTTTGCTCTTCAAATTGTGCTTTTCTGAGTTGTCGTGTGAAATATTGTGACAATAATGGCGTATGAAAAACGTAATACTAGGCTCCAAAGTAAACTGAGAAATGACAGTGAAGACGAAAGCAGTGTGTTAGCGCCACCATGTAATGAATTAACTAATATTCAAAGTAGTAATTTGGTAACTGTGCATAGGGAAATGGAGCGGGCGTCGAATAATGGAGTAGACAGTGAAACAGGTAGTGAACAGGGAAGCATTATCGATCGATCGGTCGGCAACAGCTCGCCTCAGGAATCGGGAATGACAGAACACAATATTGCAAATACTGTAGACTCAGGTTTTGGGTTCTCACCGTTTTTTCAAATGAGTCAAAACACATTTTCCGCTTGTCAAAATGTGAATGTTGCCGGTGCAAATTCACTGCCGAAAAGCACTGAGGAACATGTTTCAGACACCAGTGCATTGTTATTACAATTAATGCAACAAATGGGACAAAAGCTTCAAAAGTTAGAAACAATGGAACAACACCAGAGACAAACACAGCAACAGTTAGACACAATGGAACAAAATCTTCAAAAGTCAGACACAATGGAACAACACCAGAGACAAACACAGCAACAGTTAGACACAATGGAACAAAATCTTCAAAAGTTAGACACAATGGAACAAAATCAGAGACAAACACAGCAAAAGCTTCAAAAGTTAGACACAATGGAACAAAATCTTCGGAAGTTAGACACCACACTTGAACAAACACGTGAGGATTTAGCTACTGAGTTACATAACATTGAATCGAAATGTCAAAAAGCCTGTAATGACGTAAAAACACAAATTTGTGAGCATTTTCAACCTATTTTTTCGCGGCATGAACATGCATTACAGAATCACGAAGCAGCCATAAAAGAACTGCAAACCATTGTTCATGAAAATCATGAGACCTTGTGGGCTAAAATTGACTCAGTTGCATCTACCGATTCGGTTACGCAACTTGTAAAAACTCAGGAAAACTTAAAGGACACAGTAGATTCGATTTCAACACAAATGGACACTCTGAAACTTCGTTCAGAAAAACACACAGAGGAAATGTGTTCACTATCGGAGAAAGTAGCTGAACTTTCGGATCAGGTCACTAACTTATCTACAAAGGTAGATGATGATCTGAATGAAACAAGACCTGTAGCCATCACTGACACAGAAGAGTATGAACAAATTAAGAAATTCAAACAAAATCAGAATCAAATTAATACGCAATACAAAAGAGAAATGCGGGAAGTACAAGATCAGTTGGCACAAGTAATACAAAAATTTCATATTTCAGAGGACACTCGCGCTCCAATACGGGAAGAGGGACATAGAAATACGGAACAGCCACAAAATAACACAGGGCGCTTCGGAAATTATGAAAGAAATTGGCAAGGTACACCGAATTTTGAAATGGAACCGCCGAAACGACGTAACAATGACCGACATGCGACTCGCCGACATGATGATTTTGACTATAAGCTGTTCATTACAAACACATAAATTCAAAACGTTTAAGAATTCTGCCAACGACATTCATCCACAAGCGCGGCTCCATCAATTCTCTCATTGTTTTCCTCCCAACTGGTCATTAGAACACAGATTAGAACTTATGTGTGGCTACTTAGAGAATGAACCAGCTGTAAGAATGCGATCGGCCATTCACGATTGCCACAGTGAAGGAGAATTTTACCATGCCTTCCTCTCAGCATATTGGTCTCAAGCCACACAAGACCGAGTAAAACATGGCATCATAATGATGAAACATTTCGAACAATCTGAATTTTCCAGTCTTGTGAAATATTTTTAAGACGTGTTGCACAAGAATCAGTACCTGTCAATCCCATACAGCCCCTCAGAACTCATCCGCATTTGCTTAATCAAATTACCTGAACATTTACGGCATATTATTTTGGCAGGACGTTGCAAAGACGACATTGAAGCTTTTCAGGGGCTCTTACAAGAACTGGAAATTGACACTGACAATCGCGGAACGCGAAAACAGGAGCACAACAATTACAGGTCACATCCGTCACAATTCCGCGATGACAGAAATAATAACTGGACGCGACAAGGCTATTCTCACAACAAAAATCGTGACCAAAACAGACACCACCCGTATGACAACCATTGGCAGAGTAGTAATAATTACAGGGAAAGATCACCTCTCCGCGGGAATGACTATCACAGAGACAATCAGAGAAAGAGACAATATGGGAACCAAAATAATTATTATCAAGGGAGACAGAATAACTTTAGATGCAACGGTCCAGCACGCAGTTACGATTCAGGGAGAAATTCTCCACCATGTGACCGACAAGAAAGAAACTATGGAATCTACCGACATGACGACAGACGATATTATCGTAACGACAGACCTGAATTGCATCAGAACTGGCGGGATTCAAACAGAGCAGAGCCCTCTCGACAAGGTGAATTTGTAGAAGTTAGGTCTCCAAATCCCAATAACGACGCGCGCCAACAAAGACACAATAGGCAATCACTCATACCGCTGGCAGCCACAAAACGTACTTATGAAACTGACGACGCAGTTGCCGTAGCTAGTAATTACGTAAAAATGGAAGACATTAGGGACATCTTACTCCAGGAACACGACGTAAAACATAACAACATTGCATATCCTGTGATTCACATTACTGTAAATGATGTAAAATTAACGGCAGTACTTGACTCTGGCAGTCCCATTTCAGTAATTAGTGAAACAGCCTTTAGAAAATGCAACATATCGAACGATTGCCCCACACTTCCGTTACGTAAGATTAAATTACGAGGTGCAATCTTTGGAAAAAGTGTAGATGTACGCCAACAAACCAATTTAGAATTCTTTTGCCAAAGCCACAGCTTCTCTATCAACTTTCTTATTGTTCCATTATTGTCGACGGAAATTATATTGGGAGTAGACTTTTTGAATGTATACAAAGAAATCTTAACCTTTCACGATGCTGAAATAAGTTTAGAGAAGGAAGGTAAGTCAATAGCTTTGAAATTTGAAGATTGGCTCTCAAACCATGACGAGGAAATTAACCGGCTTTACCTTCTGTTAGACAACAGTTCGCAATTTTCTCGGAACTAGACACTAACAATCACTCTGCAAGTACTGACAGGGATGATATCGACGGCATATTTGAAATTAATGAGTTAATTCAGAATAAAATTCAGACAATTGAGAATTGTAATGACACTGATAGGCAGGACCTTTTTGAAATTTTACAAGCACATTCCACAGTTTTTACTCACAAAACAGGAACAATCAAGGGATTTCAATACCAATTTCGTGTTCGTGAGCATACTAAATTTTGTGTTGGCCATACGTAATTCCAGCACATTATAGGGACCGTGTTAGAACAAAAATACAATCTATGCTTGACGAGGGCATTATTGAGCCTGCAGTAAGCTCATACAACAATCCATTACATGTTGTTGAGAAGAAAAATGGATCGATCAGGCTTGTCTTAGATTCGAGACAAATCAATACTATCATTATTCCTGAAACAGACAGGCCGCAAACGTTGGAAGAACTTCTACAAAATTTTAATGGCGTAAAAGTGGTGTCTTCCACTGATCTCAGATCCAGCTTTTATCAGATCGAACTTCATCCAGAATGTAGAAAATACACAGCTTTCCTTTGTTTCGGCGTTTGTTATCAGTTTCGGAAACTTCCTTTTGGTTTGATCATTTCTTCGGCAGCATTCATTTGCGGGCTAAATTCCATATTACCTGAGATCTTAAAACGTCACTTCACCTTATATGTGGACGATATTCTAATAGCAGAAGCTTCATGGGAACAACATAATCGCATCCTCAACAGTTTGTTACATATTTTTGCAGAATCTGGAATTACAGTTAACTTGGAAAAGTCTGAATTCGGTAGCTCAAAGGTGAGGTTTTTGGGACATATTATTTCTTCTGAAGGCATTCAGCCGGATCCTGAAAAGTTAGAAGCAATCAGAGCCATTCCAGTTCCATCCACAAAAAAACAAGTCCGCAGTTTTCTAGGTCTCGTAAATTTTTACCGTCGTTTTCTGAATATACAAATTCTTGTTACACCAAAACTTTGTTCTCTCACTGGAAAAAATACTATTTGGAACTGTGACGAACAAGCACAGTTGGAATTCAATTCTTTGAAGGAATCGCTACTTACGCGCCAATACTTTCTCACCAGATCTGTCACAAGATTTCTGCCTTAGCACGGATTCTTCTAAAGTCGTTCTTGGTGCCCACTTATTTCAAGAAGCCATAGAAAATGACACTAGTGTTCAGAAAACCATTGCTTTTGCTAGCCGAGTGCTAACAAAATCTGAAAAAACTTATTCCGTTACTGAATTAGAAGCTTTAGCTATCGTTTGGGCATTTAACAAATTCCGTTTCTTTCTTTCTGGTAAGCACGTAAAAGTATACAGTGATCATCGTGCATTACAATTTCTTATGTCTTCAAAATTAAATCATGACAGGTTAAAACGTTGGGCATTGTTTCTGCAAGAATTCCACTTCACAACAGTCTACATTCCCGGCAGCGCACCGGCTGGGCTTGAGAAAAGTAACACAGAAGGCAACCTCGAGAAAAATTTCAGTATTCTTTACATTCAGAAAGTCGCCTTTGAAAACTTCATTGCTCATGAACAAGATAAAGATCCGATTTGGAAAGACATCAAGAGCAAATGGCATGAAAAGACACACACACAGATTCGGCATTATTATCTGGTTAGAAACAACATACTGTTCAAACGCTGCACTGTTGATGACAAGCTATGGGTACTTTGCATTCCTGACGATTTTGTTAATAAGCTCATTTGGTACATTCATTTCAGCTATGCACATTTTGGCCCACGAAAATGTTATCATATTCTTCGAACGACTTGTTATTTTAACAATATGGAAAAGAGAATTCGAAGAGTTTTGTCTATTTGTAAACTTTGTCAAAAGGCGAAACCATCTACTATCTCCCATCGTGGTCCGCTGTTTCCTATCATTCCTTCTAAATTAAAAGAATTTGCTGCTGTTGATCTCTTGGGACCGCTTGTCAGAACATCAAATGGATTTTCGTACGTTCTAGTCGCTGTTGAACTTACTTCAAAATTTGTTTCTTTCACACCGTTATGTAAAGCCGTGGACGGTCTGTATCCAACGCCTTTGTTAAAAATTTCACGTTAGTAAAGTCATTTCAGATAACGGACCGCAATTCCGATCTGCTGTTTGGTCACGCATGCTTCGGAATCATAAAATCAAACCTGTTTTTATTTCATTGTACTCACCACATTGTAACCCCTCCGAACGGTTTATGAAAGAAATCAATAAGCTTTGCAGACTTTATTGTCACAGAAAGCATCAGCATTGGGACAGATATTTACACTTATTTCAAAACGTGATGAATGAAATGCCTCATGACTCCACTGCTTTACCACCTACTCTTGTACTGAAGAATGAAGAACCACCGAACAGAATCAGAGAGGTGGAACCTTTCCCAAATTCACGTAAACTTCGACACAAAGACATAATTGACTTGGCTCTTAAAAATATAAAATATGCAGCAGACAAAAGGAGAAAACTACACGGTAAAGCAAATGCAAAGAAATTATATATTGGTCAGAAAGTTCTCATTAAAGCTCATTCATTGTCACATAAGAAGAAACACTTGAGTCACAAATTCTTTCTAGTTTACAATGGACCTTACAGAATCCGACGTATACCACATGATAATTGCGTTGAAGTTGAAACTCTGCGTACTAGGAAGAGTAAAGGTTTACATCACATTTCACATGTAAAACCGTTTATTGAAAGATAATCTGGTTTTTAACTTTGTCTTTGCCATATAACTTTTCACTTTACATTGCTAGTAGGCTTTGTCAGACTTAAATCTGTTAATATGCAACAATGTTTGAAGTTAAATATCCAGTGAAGAACCAAGAGAACTTATTTCAACAGAAATTATGAATGCATTGTTATAGTGAACAGACGACACAATGTTGTTATTTGTACATTCTTGCTTGTTAGTTGCACGATTACGTAACGACTATAAGGCTCACATACTTAGAACATATACTGGCACTGCTAATGAGATTTTAATGCAACATTTCGGTTTACTTGAAAATACATTCTGGATTTTAAGTACTTTCTGTGAGATACCAGATGACACAGTGGTTAGTTTATGTGACAGCTACACGATTTTATCACGACGCTACTAATGAGTGACAATTTACAATGTTGCTTTTGCGGTGTATCTGTTTTATATCTGCACAGTTTTTCTGAATTCTTCTGTAAAGTAAAACATGTTTTAGTAGTAACTTTTGTGCTATAGCTACAAGGAGACAGCCTTTTCCATAGGACAACAATACGTTACAGCACAGTACTTTCCTCATCACAGCAATAAGCGTAATAACTAAGATATCTATACGCAAAGCATTTCACTTTTTTTTATCATGAGGTAAGTACATTGACTTCTGCAGAACTTAGCTTTCGGAGGACAATAACTACGACACTTCACAGAGATTATCTTACAGCAAGATGCACATTTAGCGCTACAGGACACGTATTTGAGTGATTAATTTTGTACTTAAATCATTTATTTTTAAAGATATTTGAAGTACAATGATACAAAGGTTTTCCGTAATACATTTCATTCCATTGTTATAATCTGTAACACCTGAGGGTATAATTACATTAATCCTCAGGGGGGTACACGCTTACTTCGTGTATCATGTGTCTGGCAAACGCAAGGAGCCCTAGCTAATATGGTATTTGCTTATACAACTTTACACATCGGTACCATATTTCTCTAACACATAAATTACACAGCTATCTGATCATTTAACTGAGAGAGACAAACATTTCTTTTTACTACATCAGTGACATGTTTACGTAATTACACCGTTGTCTAACTTCACGCTTATGAAATTGTATTTTGTTTGTACTTTGTGAACTGTTCATATTTTTTCAGACCCATTGTGATATTATGAGAACTTTGAATGATATATTTGGTATGGGATCACGATTTTTAAAGTACGTTTGAGGCAGATGACACTTTTGACATGAGCAGAGAATTTTTTTAGGTTTTGAAATTATTGGAGGAAGCTACGACGATTTTGAGAGTTGATTGAGGTGTTATGATGTTATTATTACGACGACGATGTGTATTATGCTGTTGCGGTATGTTTATGATCAATAAGCTGATGCTATATGAGGAATTTGATTATGCTATGTATTTATTATGATGAAATTGATGAAATATTGAAGTGTCGTCGCAAGATTGACGTGTCGACGAATATATATATGTGTAATAAGGTAAGGAGTAATGAATAGTGGTTAGGGACTCTGACTTGTGAAAAAGGATGTTGGAAACCAAGAATCGTACTTTATGAGTTACGAAATGTTTGTAAATGCGAGAATGTATCACAATGCTGGCGAAAATTTTTTGGACACTGTTATATTCATAAGATTTTGTTTCTACACATTTGCGACACAAATTCACGACCCGTGAAATTTTGTATATGAGACTGTCACTGTAGCGGAAACTGCTGTCGTAAATATTTCCGTAAGAAAGTTAAGTGACCACCTGCGTCGTGGGCACCCAGCTGTCAGACGCCTCGAGAAAAAGCCATTAGTGCGTGCCTTTTCAGAGGCACAGGTAGAAAAGAAAAAAAAGGGAGGCCATTATCCTCGCTATTGACATTCCTTCGTAGAAAGCACCGCAAATACGACATGCTCATTACTTGGAAAGATACTGACATCTGCACACCTGATTATGACAAGCGTCTTTCTCGAGAATTGAGAGAATTTTTACTGCCTTATGAAATGCCATATGGCTAATGAATGATGTTTCATGCCTTCCTTTGTACATATTTGTTCATTTTCTTTAATACCTAGTTTCTAGCTGCACTGCAGCATTGGTTAAAATAAAATTTTATAGATGTACTAATATAAATATTTTATGCCTACAGATCCAGTACATAATTTTATGATCTATTAAAAAAAAACGAAGGAGCACAAAAACATTTCACAGGAATTGCATACAGAATTTTCTTTTCAAGTGCTTGGTAATTTCTTTTGTAGAATAATTTGTGGTGCACCACTTTAATTACATAGACATTAAGATGTGAATACATATTTCCCTTGTCTGCATTGTTGTCTTTAGTGTAATGTTTTCTTCTTCTTGAGCTATGTCATGTTTAGATATAAGTTATTTTATTTGCTGCTGCTGTTTGCCAGGCATAGTGTTACTGAATTTGACTTTGTATTACTCTGTTAAGCTAGTTTTACTACTGATTTATTTTTCTTGTTTGCTGCACAGTGCCTTATATTAGTTGTAATATTGCAATTGCTTTGCCTATTTAAATTTTTTGTCATTGATGTTTGTGTTAATTGTTTTGTGCTGCTGCATTGCCTCGTCCCTTAGTTTAGCATCTGAGCTCAGTAGATTTAAGTTAGCTTAAGAGGGGGTAGACTATATAAGAAACTAACTATGATGGATTGGAAGAAATGCATTGAGGAGCTATAAGAAAATGGTTTGGCCAAAAAAGTAGTGTACAGTGGAGAAAAACTATTTTTGAAAGAGGGTATAAACAGAATACAGAAAGCATGCTTATATAGGGTTTTTTGGTGGAAGCAAAGGTTGAAATAAGACGAAAGATCTATGGAATGAAGTTTTGGGTTGGACTGCAGTACCAAATGTTGCACTGAAAACAAACCCTGTCCTTTCCTTTTGTGTTATCCCACTATGTGTTTGTGTACCCTTGTGTATTTATGTTCTTCCTGTCTTTATATGTTTATCTGATAAGACTTGTGTTGTAGAATTTTTCTAATACTCAGCTACATGAACTATGATGAGGAATACTGTTATCCTCAAATATACTTTGCATTAATAATATCTTATTTACCCTGTAAATATGCTTACACATTATTTATTCTGTTTTGTTTTAATGCTCATGTGTGAAGTTGATGTTTCAAAATTTATTCTGATCGTTTATGTATCTACTTATCTCATAATTCCTGTAACATTGATGGATATGTTTATTTCTATTCTGTTGTAAAGCCTGTACTTCAAATGTTATCTGTATTGTTATGTTTTTAATGATGTATTTTGTACCTTTGTATTGTATTCTCATGTTATAATATTGTAATGGACACCAGTTCATAATATTATTAACTTGTAAGATACATTTCACTGCACACGTTTCTGTTGGTCATAGTATATGGACAATATGTGAGAAGTAGGGACTGTTAGTGTTTGCACGTGTGTTAATAATTGAGCAAGGGACTGGATAACAGCATTGCTGGTTCGAAGGACATTCCAAAAACTTTGTGAGCGCACAAGTGGTGGTTATGGACTTGCTATCTTCTCTGCAAGACTCTTCGATGGTGATTGTGCACCTGTACAGTCGCAGCAGATGGCTGCTAGCCATCTCTACAAGGACTACAGTGGGTCTACACCTTTGCTGGCTCACCAGTACCATTATTTCTACAAGGACTGCATTGGGTCTGCACCTCTGGTGGCCCACCAATACCGTAATCTCTACCAGGACTACAGTGGGTCTACTCTGTGATGACCTACCTACCAATTTTCATCAACTTCGACTGACTCTGCTGTGGGTTTGCTCTGTTGTGGCCCATTACCTGTCTGCATGTCAAGAGTCAGCACTGTCTTTCCGTTGGAAGGACAACACTACTTCTTCAAGACTCCATGGAAATCCACTACTTCCGTGTGCATTGTCTTTTACTGCTCAGACTTTGAGAAAAAAACTGTAATTATGAAAAATTTTTTCAAATATGTATTGTCCAGTGCCCAAAACAATTTGTAAAATTTTTTGTGGGGAGCATGGGGGCTATGTAAGTAGGCTGTTTATGTTTTCTTATTGGCAACGTTACATAGCGCTCTGTATGAAAATCACTGGCTGTGCTGTGTGCAGTCTGTGGCTAGTTTGCATTGTTGTCTGCCATTGTAGTGCTGGATGTGAACAGCGCGTAGCATTGCGCAGTTGGAGGTGAGCCGGCAGCAGTGGTGGATGTGGGGAGAGAAATGGCGGAGACTTGAAATTTGCAAGACTGGATGGCATATATATTATGATTATTAAGGTAAATACATTGTTTGTTCTCTATTAAAATCTTTCATTTGTAAACTATGCCTATCAGTAGTTAGTGCCTTCCGTAGTTTGAATCTTTTATTTAGCTGGCAGTAGTGGCGCTCGCTGTATTGCAGTAGTTAGATTAATGAAGATTTTTGTGAGGTAAGTGATTTGTGAAAGGTATAGGTTAATGTTAGTCAGGGCCATTCTTTTGTAGGGATTTTTGAAAGTCAGATTGCGTTGCGCTAAAAATATTGTGTGTCAGTTTAAGCTCAATCCTGTATAATTGTTCTAAGGGGACGTTTCAGTATCACTCGATTCGCCCTTTTCCTGAGCGTTCCAAGGCAATCAATGTAAAAATCTTGGTTGACAGTTTGTCCTAGAGGAACAAATGGCCGGCCTGTGTGGCCGAGCGGTTCTAGGCGCTTCAGTCTGGAACTGCGCGACCGCTACGGTCGCAGGTTCGAATCCTGCCTCGGGCATGGATGTGTGTGATGTCCTTAGGTTAGTTAGGTTTAAGTAGTTCTAAGTTCTAGGGGACTGATGACCTCAGATGTTGAGTCCCATAGTGCTCAGAGCCATTTGAACTGCCGGCCGGAGTGGCCGTGCGGTTCTAGGCGCTACAGTCTGGAACCGAGCGACCGCTACGGTCGCAGGTTCGAATCCTGCCTCGGGCATGGATGTGTGTGATGTCCTTAAGTTAGTTAGGTTTAATTAGTTCTAAGTTCTAGGCGACTGATTACCTCAGAAGTTAAGTCGCATAGTGCTCAGAGCCATTTGAACCAACCATTTTGAAGCCATTTGAACCATTTGAGGAACAAATTCTCTACGCACGATACCCCTACTGTCAAAAAGCGGTATCAGAATTGTTTTAATCTTTGATTTTCTCATTCGAGCTTTTTCCAATCGGGAAGATGTCTCAGTGGGCCATTCTTTGCAGTCCTCTGAAGAAAATCAACGTCCACGATTCTTCGGCTCTCCTGCTCAGTTGTGATATTTTTCGTCACCATTGGGGTACAAACCTTTCACAGGTGCAAATCTTCAGCCAAAATCTGATATACTATGAAAGTGTTTAGTAGGTCACCCACCAGCCTTATTGCCAAACGTCGGTCTGATCCCACGAGAGCACGCACATTTTCAACGTCGGTTTCTGAAGTTAAAGGTCTCCCTACGCGAGCCTTGTCTTCAACGTTTTCCCGGCCTTCCAAAAATGATTTGTGACAGCGCAAACTAGCGGTCTTGATATGTAATGTTTCCCATAGGCCTGTTTCAACTTTTCAAAGATCACACTCACGGATTTCCCAAGTTAAACACAAACATTGATTGCATAACCTTGCTCTAAATAACGCTCCTCCATTTTCATAACACACAACAAAAGCAAGCTTCACTGATGGCGGTCTCAAAAATTATGTGATGGTTGTACGGAAAGTGCAAATGTAAGCATGAAAAGACCAGTCTACACAAGTAGAGCAACACAGCTCGCAGAGTTGTCCAGTCGAATTTTCTTACACATCTCGTATGAGTGAAGTTGGCTCGTAACTAGGGACAGAAAAATTCATTTTATTTTATGGTCTATTTTGGTGTTGTTTTTGTTCATTTTGGGGCTATTTTTGTCCAATTTTGATGTATTTTCTGTCAACTCATTCTCCAGTACCGTATGTTCTTTATTTTTGTCTTACTTCAATGTTTTTCGGTACTGAAAGAGAATGTACATCAATTAAATTATACTGATTGACAGCAAATTTGTTTTCAGTATCGAAAAAATATCATTTACGATACAGGTAAACCTATAAAATCACCTCGCGTAACTCCGCAGTTACACACTTTTGGAAACTTATCGACAGAAAACACTGACATAACTTCAAACTTCCGTTGCAGTTCCGACTCTCAATCCGACCTGTGGGTCAATGGCTGGCACCGTATCTAGTCGGTCTTCAATAATGAGGGATCCACCTGAAAGGTTTATACACAGGGTAAATTAATTCAAGTTTTGTAAGAAAATATTATATTGAACCAGAGATGGTCAAATATACACTCCTGGAAATGGAAAAAAGAACACATTGACACCGGTGTGTCAGACCCACCATACTTGCTCCGGACACTGCGAGAGGTTTGTACAAGCAATGATCACACGCACGGCACAGCGGACACACCAGGAACCGCGGTGTTGGCCGTCGAATGGCGCTAGCTGCGCAGCATTTGTGCACCGCCGCCGTCAGTGTCAGCCAGTTTGCCGTGGCATACGGAGCTCCATCGCAGTCTTTAACACTGGTAGCATGCCGCGACAGCGTGGACGTGAACCGTATGTGCAGTTGACGGACTTTGAGCGAGGGCGTATAGTGGGCATGCGGGAGGCCGGGTGGACGTACCGCCGAATTGCTCAACACGTGGGGCGTGAGGTCTCCACAGTACATCTATGTTGTCGCCAGTGGTCGGCGGAAGGTGCACGTGCCCGTCGACCTGGGACCGGACCGCAGCGACGCACGGATGCACGCCAAGATCGTAGGATCCTACGCAGTGCCGTAGGGGACCGCACCGCCACTTCCCAGCAAATTAGGGACACTGTTGCTCCTGGGGTATCGGCGAGGACCATTCGCAACCGTCTCCATGAAGCTGGGCTACGGTCCCGCACACCGTTAGGCCGTCTTCCGCTCACGCCCCAACATCGTGCAGCCCGCCTCCAGTGGTGTCGCGATAGGCGTGAATGGAGGGACGAATGGAGACGTGTCGTCTTCAGCGATGAGAGTCGCTTCTGCCTTGGTGCCAATGATGGTCGTATGCGTGTTTGGCGCCGTGCAGGTGAGCGCCACAATCAGGACTGCATACGACCGAGGCACACAGGGCCAACACCCGGCATCATGGTGTGGGGAGCGATCTCCTACACTGGCCGTACACCACTGGTGATCGTCGAGGGGACACTGAATAGTGCACGGTACATCCAAACCGTCATCGAACCCATCGTTCTACCATTGCTAGACCGGCAAGGGAACTTGCTGTTCCAACAGGACAATGCACGTCCGCATGTATCCCGTGCCACCCAACGTGCTCTAGAAGGTGTAAGTCAACTACCCTGGCCAGCAAGATCTCTGGATCAGTCCCCCATTGAGCATGTTTGGGACTGGATGAAGCGTCGTCTCACGCGGTCTGCACGTCCAGCACGAACGCTGGTCCAACTGAGGCGCCAGGTGGAAATGGCATGGCAAGCCGTTCCACAGGACTACATCCAGCATCTCTACGATCGTCTCCATGGGAGAATAGCAGTCTGCATTGCTGCGAAAGGTGGATATACACTGTACTAGTGCCGACATTGTGCATGCTCTGTTGCCTGTGTCTATGTGCCTGTGGTTCTGTCAGTGTGATCATGTGATGTATCTGACCCCAGGAATGTGTCAATAAAGTTTCCCCTTCCTGGTACAATGAATTCACGGTGTTCTTATTTCAATTTCCAGGAGTGTAGTATCGATTGAGTAGTAGCGTCGCTGCTCAACAGCTGTCGCTTGATTCAAGGTGCTATGGGTAATGTGTTAGAGTAACTTTAGATCGAGAGATGTATGGAGGGCTTTCAAGTGTAAAGAATTGTTCTATCCGATGTGTGCTGGATATATACGTACTCGCTACGGGCAGTAATCATTTTTTTTATTTGCAAGATACTATGATGTTTGCTAACTGTAAAAGGAATCTAACATAAGTTGGAAATAATTACGGTATAGAAAGATGATTTATTACTAATGCAATGCGCGTATTCATAAGTGATGATTGAGACAATGTATAGCACTCACATCCAATGATTTTGTAAAGCTAATTGTTAGTGTATAATCAGTTTATTTTGTGTGTGTTAATTGTGAGCATTATTAATTTTCAAAAAGTCAAAATACACGTTTTAAAGTTAGTACCATATTGTTAATTATCCCATGTCAATACCAGTTCCCAGATCCTTGTCATTTTTGACAAACTATTTTTCTTAAGAAGTTATTGTCTCAGCCATATTCTATTTAATTAAATTGTGTGCTAAGCAACAGCCTTGAACAATACCTGTTTGCTAACTATACAATTTAAATTACTAACAGAGAGCAGTGCGGAGAGCGTTACCATTGCGCAGATAAAGGTAAGAAATTTTATTACTTAAGTGATAGCATTCGTTAAGCACAGGGACTACTATTTTCAAGTTGATCAACTTTTGTTTTATGACCAGGTGTGGCGGTACGCCACGAAACGTGATAAAAAAAGATATTGAATAACTTCGCCAAAAACTGACGTCGTAACGAAATATATATTAACGCAGAGAAATAACAGACTATATCAATTAATATGATCTGCGAATGTAATTGCAATCTCTTTTCCTTTTGCAAAGGATCGCTCTCTCTTCCCTTTTGTTTCTTGGCAGTGTAAGAAGCCATTTTGTGTCGAGGCACGAACATGTGTAAGTTCCATGCAATATTTAGCCTAAATACAGTATAATCAAATATTATTAAAAGTCTCGTAAAATGTGTATACCTACTCCTATATTCATGAAGCGGCAATATCAATGTTTTTATGCAAATTTTATAAGGGAACATTGATGCAGAGGTCAGGGCCATTGCTCTAGATGAAAACGGCCCAGAGTCGTAATAAATATCTTAATATTTGTTAATTTTGACAAAGAAAAATAAATGTAAATGTAGGAGAATTCTCTTGATTAGCGGTTCTTCCGTTGAAACAGTAAAAGTAGTCAGTTTTTTCAATATTGAATCAAAATATTTGAGTAACGTGACTTCAATAAATTTTTTGATCCCCGCTTAACGGGAACTGCGACAATCTCTTTATCCTTGCATTTTCGTAAAAGTAGTAAATAATTATCATTAGTTAATTTCCATATCAAAGTAAAAAATATAGCCATATATCTGGTACTTTGCGTGTTCGTGGTGTCTTTTAGTATAAAAATATCGTGTCAGGCAACCAAACTGCGAGAAGTACCACAACTGAGTCACTGTCGTAAATACACTCCTGGAAATTGAAATAAGAACACCGTGAATTCATTGTCCCAGGAAGGGGAAACTTTATTGACACATTCCTGGGGTCAGATACATCACATGATCACACTGACAGAACCACAGGCACATAGACACAGGCAACAGAGCATGCACAATGTCGGCACTAGTACAGTGTATATCCACCTTTCGCACCAATGCAGGCTGCTATTCTCCCATGGAGACGATCGTAGAGATGCTGGATGTAGTCCTGTGGAGCGGCTTGCCATGCCATTTCCACCTGGCGCCTCAGTTGGACCAGCGTTCGTGCTGGACGTGCAGACCGCGTGAGACGACGCTTCATTCAGTCCCAAACATGCTCAATGGGGGACAGATCCGGAGATCTTGCTGGCCAGGGTAGTTGACTTACACCTTCTAGAGCACGTTGGGTGGCACGGGATACATGCGGACGTGCATTGTCCTGTTGGAACAGCAAGTTTCCTTGCCGGTCTAGGAATGGTAGAACGATGGGTTCGATGACGGTTTGGATGTACCGTGCACTATTCAGTGTCCCCTCGACGATCACCAGTGGTGTACGGCCAGTGTAGGAGATCGCTCCCCACACCATGATGCCGGGTGTTGGCCCTGTGTGCCTCGGTCGTATGCAGTCCTGATTGTGGCGCTCACCTGCACGGCGCCAAACACGCATACGACCATCATTGGCACCAAGGCAGAAGCGACTCTCATCGCTGAAGACGACACGTCTCCATTCGTCCCTCCATTCACGCCTGTCGCGATACCACTGGAGGCGGGCTGCACGATGTTGGGGTGTGAGCGGAAGACGGCCTAACGGTGTGCGGGACCGTAGCCCAGCTTCATGGAGACGGTTGCGAATGGTCCTCGCCGATACCCCACGAGCAACAGTGTCCCTAATTTGCTGGGAAGTGGCGGTGCGGTCCCCTACGGCACTGCGTAGGATCCTACGGTCTTGGCGTGCATCCGTGCGTCGCTGCGGTCCGGTCCCAGGTCGACGGGCACGTGCACCTTCCGCCGACCACTGGCGACAACATCGATGTACTGTGGAGACCTCACGCCCCACGTGTTGAGCAATTCGGCGGTACGTCCACCCGGCCTCCCGCATGCCCACTATACGCCCTCGCTCAAAGTCCGTCAACTGCACATACGGTTCACGTCCACACTGTCGCGGCATGCTACCAGTGTTAAAGACTGCGATGGAGCTCCGTATGCCACGGCAAACTGGCTGACACTGACGGCGGCGGTGCACAAATGCTGCGCAGCTAGCGCCATTCGACGGCCAACACCGCGGTTCCTGGTGTGTCCGCTGTGCCGTGCGTGTGATCATTGCTTGTACAGCCCTCTCGCAGTGTCCGGAGCAAGTATGGTGTGTCTGACACACCGGTGTCAATGTGTTCTTTTTTCCATTTCCAGGAGTGTAATTTTCTAGTTGTGAAGCAGCCAGAATAACACAAACTCTAATTTTTTATATCATATAAATACTAATACATAAAAGAAACCACCACACAGGGCCAATTTCAAATCAGTAGCGTTGCATCAGATTCAGTTTTTGTGTTGCGTAAATTCATGCAGTTTGGGTTAGATTGAAAGTTTTGAGAGTGTACATTCTCGCAGCTAAATTAAAGTAACATCCTCGCAGTCAGAAAAGTTCAGTACAGGGCCAAGCGCATAATCGACGAGATAAAATACACGTTGGCATGCCATTCTCATTCTAACAGTTGTTTCAGACTACTGTCAGTTACGTAATTTCAATCATATTTCAAACGTACATGTTTGACACGCATTGGGCAATCGAATCGGTAATGCGGCGTAGCGGTCCAGATCGCAGATCAGCAGCCGACATCCGTCCTTCCTCGAATCGCTCGTGCCATGCCTTGATCCCCGTAACAGACATACAGTGCTCTAGTACACTTGCGTTACTCTCTGATGAATTTCCATTCCCCGCATTCCCTCCTCCGCCAAAAAAACCCGCTTTGCCGTTCTTTTGAAGCCTCCATTTCACAGGTTTCATCTCGACTGAGTGC
Source organism: Schistocerca cancellata (assembly GCF_023864275.1). Lineage (NCBI taxonomy): Eukaryota > Metazoa > Arthropoda > Insecta > Orthoptera > Acrididae > Schistocerca > Schistocerca cancellata. The sequence goes on from NC_064632.1 coordinate 433,049,756, forward strand.
AGTGAACGATCGTCGGGTGCACGTGTTCGCGTAAGACTCCCAAATCTGAGCTGAACTGTCCGCCATGCTTTTCCCAAAGCAGACCATATTCATACTTGTTTACATACGAGTCACGATGCGAGTGGAAATTTGGAATTCAATGTATTGAAGAATTCGTCGTTAATATGGGTGGCTGCTCAGCTGTGAACTGCAGTGACTATTGCAAAAATTGTTTTTGCATGTTTAGATTTTCTAGTGACCATGAATGAAGGAAAAGATGGGGACCACAGGTGGCTGGAGAGACAGTTGGGAACCACCCGGCGCTTTGTTGTGTGTTGCAAATACACATTAATAAACATGAAACCAGTTGTGTGCAACAGCGTTTCTTTCCAGTCGAAAACTATACTGGAGCATTTCGTCTCAAAATTGTTCGATTCCTGAGATATTTTCACAATTATCAAAGTGGAGAGGTATGTTTTTATGTATTCATACGTCTTATCACAAACATACATACTCAAACAGAACGATACTTAACGCCATTTATTGTATAGCCACGGTAGAACGAATGATAATTCAGTTATTTTTATAGCGGATTGGCCATTGCGAGGGAACCTGGACAAGTAACGTAACCTTCAAATAATACAGATTTTACCACAACTCAACAAGCAACAAACCTGTCATGAAGTACCTAAAATGAATACTGGTTAAATGACAGATGTAACTATTAATAAAAATTCGTTTCACTGTGAGATGAAACTATACTTTCCCTCACCTCTGTACAACAAAAATGCATTTCTCAAACTACTTCCTTTTGAATAAAAAATAAACGCTTCTTTTACAAGTGGTTGTATACAGCAAAACTGCAAGCCACAGGTTGTCACTGCATAACACCCACATTTGAAGACAATGGTACCGAGTTCTTAACTCATTACGTTTAATATTTACACACCACTACGCAAGTTCCGACCTACGTTTCTATGGTCGTGTAATATTATATTTTAATTTTTTTATCATAGGAGAAGGCAATTATAAATATCCCTATAAACATTAATTACTGTTTGGTTCACTTCATACATGCAATAGCAAATATTTTATGAGAAATTCCGTAAAAGTTGCGTTAACAGGTTAACTACCAACAAAATAAACATTGCTGAATACCCAGAGATCGCAAAAGCATGGCGGACGATTCAGCCTCATCTATAGGAGCTCCATGCTCACATGGATGTGCTCCCACGTCCCTTGAGTGGCGTGTCTGGGGACTCAGTTCTCCTACAGGCACGTCACTTTCTTCCGTAGGCAATGGCTCTACAATCCCTTCAGCGGTTTTCATTTTACCGTCTTCGGCTCCTTTAATTTTGAATGTGCCATATAAAATACTACGCTTGCCTCTAGGTAGGTATCAGCAAAGTATGCTCACACTGGGACTTATTAATATTGTTATTGTTATTTGTGGTCTTCAGTCCGAAGACTGGTTTGATGCATCTCGCTACTCTATTCTATGCAAGTCTTTTCTTAATTACACTGCCGGAAAAAAATGGTACGCCTGGAAAGACGACGTCAATTTTGATCCGATAATGGCATTTATTACTTGCAGGATAGGAGATGTACTGATAATGGTTTCAACGTCGTCCGCCAACAGACTGTGTAGTGGCATAGCTACCAGAGCGCCATCTGTGTCTACCCTTAATATGGAATGCTCAAAGCCAGAAGACTCAGTATGGTGCAAATGTGTGAAGCAAGCAGGCAACCACGCCACGGAGACGCACTCGTGTTTCCTACAGCCAAGTGAGTGAGTTTCAAAGGATCAAATTGTTACCTTACAAGTGGCGGGATGGTCCTTTCGTGGGATTGCCACAGTAGTTGGACGTGATGTGCCAGTTGTGCAGCCATGCTGGATCATTGGTAACGTGAATATTCTCACACCCGTAGGCGAGGTTTTGGACATCCACGAAGCACAGACGCCCAACAGGATCGTCATATTGTAAGGGCAGCGGTGGCAGATTGTACAGCTACTACAACACAGATTAGAGGGCTTGTCAGCCCAGACGTGTCAACTCGAACTGTGGCGAACCTTTTTAACAGTGGGACTACCGGCATGCAAACCTGTAGCCCGTCTTCCACTCACGCCACAGCATCGACGTACATGGCCCGAATGGTGACGTCAGAGGATCACTTGGAATGGCGCGCCGTTGTCTTCAGCTACGAAAACTAATTCTAACTGCACGCAAGTGGCGGTCCTAGACACGGTGAGCGCTGTCTCATAATGTGCATTCGTCCAAGACACAGCGACCCTTATGGTCTGGGGTGTGTTAAGCTACAACCCCAGATCACGTAAGAAACAGATTGACCGTCCTTACGACAGAACAGGCAACCGTAAAAATAGTTTCCCCATCGGTCAACAGATGTCGCAGGCGACGCTACAATGCTAACTGACCTGTCCATGTCGCGGAATTGGCAACGCTGTATCTTCGGTGACGTGAATGACGTTGATTTGCGTTCGGCTAGAGCGCTGCGCGCGAATTGCATTCGTCACACTGCTGACTGTAGCTCATGATCGGTTGTGGTTTTTCCCAAGTTTTCAATCTAAGAATGTAGATTAGCTCCTGTAATTCTATAAACCAAGTTTATTTCTCACAATCATATGCGAAATGAAATAAATGAAAAGTAACACACAAACATTTCTCGCGAGTTACTGTTTAAATGCAGACTGTATTGCAGTCGCAACGGTTTTACACTCGCCTTCCATGCCGTCTATTTCCTCTTTGCTATACAGCTCTTCTGATACGGATTATGGTGGTAAAAAAGGTCTCCATATGCAGGTTAACACTATAAAGTTTTCAAAATCCGCACTCGGTTATGATGCGAATTAAGGCTGGACATATTTCAGTGACAGTCATTTCAAATTTAAATTCTTTTACTTTGCATGTAACTTATCGTAAATGATACAAGAGTGGCACAAAACGATGAATTTTGGATTGTTGCTGAAAGGGGGCTGAAAACGCGGTAATATACAAGTGAAAGCGTGTTTTTCGAGCATAGTTTAACGGTGTTAACTTTGAAGAGCCACAGACGGCAAACCATAATTATGTTAAAAATTTACTTTGTACAGTTTAAAGATAACCCGCAAATATTCGCAACAGACGTACGCTTTTATCTGCAACACAGTTATTACTGGGGATATCCGCACTCGCGCAGACCTGTTACTATAAGTAGTGTTGTTTTCGATTAAAAGCTGTGTGAGAATTATTAGCGCACAGATAAAAAAAATTAAAATAGGCAGCGTCTATAGTTTGCATGTTATGCTCGTTCTTTTCTATTCTCCTCCCTTCATTCCAGTATAAACGCTTGTTCACAAGTATAAACGAATGGTAGTGAACATCGGCGAATTGTATATGAATACACTTTTGCAGCAGTGTAAACGAGTTTTTCCACTCGACTCGTTCACTTCGTTCGCTCTAGTATATACCAGGATTTATTATTTCACTGTTGCGATTTCAGCTCGAGCCATTTTCAAGTACCAAGGGGAAGGTCTTGTAAGGTAATGCTTCTTAAATTGTTTACCAAATGTTACCACACTATGCTTTGCATTTTGTTACCCATATCTTATATTGGTTTCAGTTTTCACATTGCACACAAAAATGCCTCTACAGCCAAAATTACGATAGTGAAGTGAATAAACAGTTTTAAAAAGTCCAAATCGCAGCAAAGATTTCATTTAAAAATTGTATGATATGATTCTTGTACAAGAAGGGTGCCACGTTATATCAGAATATAAGATCGACAAAATTCAGATAGGGTCGAATGCTTAGGGCTCTTTATTAATTCCTACTCGTAGTTAATTTATTGATTTACCTAAATTTAAAATCCACTCCCGTAACCTTTCTTTATCTTTGGACATATTTAGTTCAGGATTTGTCCATCTACTCCTTCTACAGTTGATACACTCACAGGCCCTCGGCATGACGACTCGATCCACTACCACCGGTTTGTCAGAAACAGCTGTACTCCACAGACGCCAAATGGTGGAAAGCTGCACGCGTTCGGACGATGTTGCCACATATTTCACAGATCGGAGTGCTATCTAGTGGTTGGTGCCACAAGTAAGGGTGTGACGCTGTTGCCGCCTGGTGGCCGTTCCCTGACAAGGGTTGCCTGCTAGACCAAGCGATCGGGCAATCTGTTTCTTACGTGATCTGGGCTACAACTCTAGTTCACCTTTAGTACGTTGGAGGGGACGCTAACCAGCGCTCGGCTCATGGACAATGTTGTTGGATTCATTCTTTTGCCGTTCTTCTTGCTCCGACCAGGGTAATGCTCACCCACATCCAGTCCGCGAAACCCAGTGTGCTCTGCTACATGTGCAGCAACTTCCCTGGCCAGCACGATCTCCTGACTTACCTCCAATAGAGTACGTGTGGGATATGATTGAAGAGAAATGACTGGTGCGACTCGTCAACCAACTCTTACAGAACTACACTCATAAATTAAGGATAATTGCAGAATGTGGTGCCGCACAACGTGGCACTACACCAAACTGGCGCTAATAGCATAGGCACATAGGGAACACACACGACACAGATCTGTAAGTCCACGGTATTGGTGATAAGTTGAGAAAACCGTTCCGAAACACATATGCCACAAAACGCCACTGTTTCCTGCGCATGTACTCCGACATCAATATGGGATATGATCACCATGCACACGTACACAGACCGCACAACGGGTTGGCTTACTCTGGATCAGGTGGTCGAGCAGCTGCTGGGGTATAGCCTCCCATTCGTGCACCAGTGCCTGTCGGAGTTCCTGAAGTGTCGTAGGGGTTTGAAGACGTGCAGCGATACGTCGACCGAGAGCATCCCAGACGTGCTCGATGGGGTTTAGAACAGGCAGGCCACTCCATTCGCCTGATATATTCTGTTTCAAGGTACTCTTCCACGATGGCAGCTCGGTGGGGCCGTGCATTACCATCCATCAGGAGGAAGGTGGGACCCACTGCATCCATGAAAAGGCAGTCATACTGGTGCAAAATGACGTTCCAGTACACTTGACCTACAGTTTCTCTGTCAACGACATGCAGAGGTGTACGAGCACCAATCGTAATCCCACCCCACAGCATCAACCCACGACCTACATACAGGTCCCTTTGAAGGACGTTAAGGGGGTGGTATCTGGTTCCTGGATCACGCCAGTTGAAAACCCGGCGAGAATCGCTGTTTAGGCTATACCTGGACTCGTCCGTAAACATAACCTGGGACCACTGATCCAATGACCAGTACTGTGTTCTTGACACCAGGCTTTACAGGCTCTCCTTTGACCAGGGGTCAGTGTAATGCATCTTGCAGGTCTCCGGGTGAATAAACGATGTCTGTTCAGTCGTCTGTAGACTGTGTGTCTGGAGAAAGCTGTTCCAGTGGCTGCGATATGGTCCCGAGCAAGGCTACCAGCAGTATTCCGTGGCCGTCTGCGGGCATTGATGGTGATTTATCGGTCTTGTTGTGGCGTTCTACATAGTGAACGTCCCGTACTGTAGCGCCTGGATATGTTTCCTGTCTGCTGGAATCGTTGCCCTAATCTTCTTGATATCACACTTTGTGGCATACGGAGTGTCCGTGCTATGATCTGCTGTTTTTTACCAGCCTCCAGTCGCCCTAGTATTCTACCCCTCAATAACGTCATCAATATGTATTCCTTGAGCCATTTTCAACACACAGTCACCATTAGCACGTCTGAAAACGTCTGCACACTTACACGCTGCACCGTACTCTGACATGCACCAACACACCTCTGCGTATGAAGACTGCTGCCAACGCCATCGTGCGATGACCACAGGTCAAATGCACCGTATGGTCATACCCCGAGGTGATTTAAACCCACAAACCGCCCACCAGAGCATTGTTTCACCATGTATCAGCATTATCCTTAATTTGTGAGCATGAGTGTACATGAAAAGGTCCAGCAGGCGTGGACTTACGTACCCCAGTATCCACCATCCGTACGATTGGCTGGATACCAGAGCCAGTGCCTGCATTGCCGCCTATGGAGGCTACGCGACGTACTAATATGGGCGTTTCAACATGTACCGATACCTGATACCTCATAACCGCCTGTGTTATTGATCTGCAAATGTAATCATTTCATTTACTCCATATGCAGGGTAGTAACAATAAATCTTGAGTGAACTGAAAACCTCTAAAGTTGTACAAAACTTTTTTTCTGGCAGTGTATATGCATAATAATGCTCCATAGTAGCAGTTGGGACACCTTCAGTGCCTCGTCACTGGGACATCGGAGAAACTTCCAGATAAGTTCTGACACTTCTCCTTTCGTGCAATTTGTACCCAGCCTGCCAGTGACAAACATAAAAAGTATGTAGTCATGCGAGAGATTTTCTTGCTGTTTTGTTCACACATACTTCCGCAAAGCATTTGACTCAGCACGCCAACAATAAATAATAAAAGTACGGTCGTATGGGAGTATCACACGAAATTTGTCACTGCATTGATAATTTCTTGGTAGGGAGGACGTTCCTTGTTATATTTGGGGGATAGTCACTGGCAAATGAAGAAGCAACTGAGGAGTGCTCCTGGAAAGCAATTAGATCCCTCATTATTCATGTTCTCTAATTGAGACATAACAAAAAATATTAATAGTAACCTCAGAAATTTTTGCAGTTATAAAGGGTGTCCCAGAAGGAATTGTCCGTGTATACAACAGGAATGCTCGCTTGAAGCAAAAAACTTAATATGGACATATTCCCTATTCAGGATGGTTTCATTTAATATACATTTGATTTTGGCTAGTAGCTCGCACGTATGTGTCGTAGCTATCAAGTCTCTCTGACGTTTTATTCTAGACCAACCTATCTCGTTGCTTTCAGCCTCTTTGCTCGGGATTTCTTCCTGTCATTAAACTAGCCCAGTGCCCATGGCGTGTCCATGACCAGTCATTTTATAAGAGGGAATGACTGGACAGAATTACTTGCATTTTCTTGGAAACTTCATTTCTTGAAAACGTTGAGGAGTTTCACTTGGCTATGGGGACTGCAATGTACTTCCAGCATGATGGATCCCATCCCCATTTTACCAGATGCGTGAGGAAACATCTCAGTCACACTTAACCTAGTCGCTCGTAGTACTATTAACTGATCATCAACATCGCCAGACCTTTCGCTATTACATTTTTGTTTGTAGTGTTCGTTGAAGTCTGAGTTGTACTAACGAAAGGTGAATACTCGAAACGAACTGCTTGGTAGCAAGATGGTTGTTGCTACCCTCATTGGGGAACGTGTAGAGCCACTCCGACAAGCAACACAACAAGTTCTTCCAAGAGTGCACACATACATTGAAGCTAAAAGTGCGATATTCGAAGCTTTATTGTGGATTGTACAACAGCTGTAATGTGACGTGTACGAAAACGCTTGGAGGTGAATGGTACTTAGTAAAATGCATGTTGTAATTGTAAGTAGGCTGTTTATGTTTTCTTATCGGCAACGTTACGTAGCGCTCGGTATGAAAACCACTGGCTGTGCTGTGTGCAGTCTGTGGCTAGTTTGCATTGTTGTCTGCCATTGTAGTGTTAGGCAGCGGCAGCTGGATGTGAACAGCACGTAGCGTTGCGCAGTTGGAGGTGAGCCGCCAGCAGTGGTGGATGTGGGGAGAGAGATGGCAGAGTTTTGCAATTTGTAATACTATATATTATGAACTGCTATGTATATTATGATTTTTCAACACTATTAAGGTAAATACATTGTTTGTTCTCTATTAAAATCTTTCATTTGCTAACTATGCCTACTAGTAGTTAGTGCCTTCCGTAGTTTGAATCTGTTATTTAGCTGGCAGTAGTGGCGCTCGCTGTATTGCAGTAGTCCGAGTAACGAAGATTTTTGGTGAGGTAAGTGATTTGTGAAAGGTACAGGTTAATGTTAGTCAGGGCCATTCCTTTGTAGGGATTTCTGAAAGTCAGATTGCGTTGCGCTAAAAAAATTATTGTGTGTCAGTTTAAGCACAGTCTTGTTTAATTGTTCAAAGGAGACGTTTCATAATGTTTACTAACTGTTATGCAGGTGTACCTGTGTAAACCTGACAATGTATTGAATAGTACAGAAAATAAATAAAAATGTACATTAAATGCATTCTCTCTCGGAAACCATTCAGAATAGGACATTCCGCGCGGCTACTCGAGGGTTAAATATGCACTTTTGATAATCGTATATTTGTCTGCCATGCCCCGAAGGACATCCTGCACGGCTGCTCGAGCGTTACATATGCACCTTTGATAATTGTCTATTTGTCTGCCATACCCCGACGGACATTCCGCGCAGCTGCTCGAGGGTTACATAAGCACCTTTGATAATTGTCTGTTTGTCTGCAATACCCCATTACGCAGTTATCTACGCTTAGACGTGTCATGTGACGCCATGCAGACGATTTTCGTGTTAGTTATGGCGATACAAAATTAAGGAAACAGGAGTCTCCGAATAGAGAAATTCCCCAACACAGGCGCGATCGAAACCGAGCCTCTTTGGTTAGCAATATGTTGCTGGTCCCGCAGCTACCGAGTCGGAAGCTCTGAAGAATTGGGCTGTCGGTCACAGTGGCTCGGTGGATTCCGCTGACGACCGACATCGGCCGAAGACGGCCAATCTTTTCTAATCAGCATGCAATTACATGCGTGGTCACACTGCTGCCGATCTTATCTTCCGAAAGTACAGACTTCGGACGACAATCGGTGAAATTCAAATCAGTTTGTTTTCTTCCGTCAAATTGACCGACGTTCTTGCACACGATATGTGGAGCGTGAGAAATTGATTAGTTCAAGTAAGAGAGAGTTCGTTGCGTCTTGAGGATGGAAATATCATAATCGGGATATAGTTCGGAATCTATGGACTGAAATCGCATGTTTATTCGAAACCTCAAATAGGCAAAATCTTTATTGGATACTTTAGGCGTAGATTATAACATCAAAAAATAATTTGTTCAGGTGAAAAGGGTGGTGTATCTTACGTGCTTGTAGTTAGTGCACCGGAACTTTTTTTGTCGTAGGTTGTCATTAGTTGTCTACAAATTATTATCACTGCTTACTGGCGTTTTGTGGCATTAGGGTAGTGACTATGTTAATATGAAGTGGCTTGCACACGTGATGTACTTTAAAGTGCTTTAGGTTTTCAGAGAATCTTATGGCTACACTAATGCTTGTCTATCACTAGTGTGCTAAACGACAGTCATTAAAGGTTAACTGACGTTGTAAGTAGGCTGTTTAGATTTTTATATGGGTAATGCCACGTAGCGCTCTGTATGAAAATCACTGGCTGTGCTGTGTGCAGTCTGTGGTCAGTTTGCATTGTTGTCAGCCATTGTAGTGTTGGGCAGCGGCAGCTGGATGTGAACAGCGCGTAGCGTTGCGCAGTTGGAGGTGAGCCGCCAGCAGTGGTGGATGTGGGGAGAGAGATGGCGGAGTTTTGATAATTTGTAATACTGGATGTCAATTATGAATACTAAGGTAAATACATTGTTTTTCTCTATTAAAATCTTTCATTTGCTAACTATCCCTATCAGTAGTTAGTGCCTTCAGTAGTTTGAATCTTTTATTTAGCTGGCAGTAGTGGCGCTCGCTGTATTGCAGTAGTGTTCGAGTAACGAAGATTTTTGTGAGGTAAGTGATTTCTGAAAGGTATAGTTTAATGTTACTCAGGGCCATTCTTTTGCAGGGATTTTTGATAGTCAGATTGCGTTGCGCTAAAATATTGTGTGTCAGGTTAAGCACAGTCTTGTATAAATTGTTCTAAGGGGGTGTTTCATATGTCGACCCTTAGCCTAGGATACCTCACTGGAATCTTCTGATTTTTTTCTTGTAGTTTGTGTATTTAGTGTAGCTTTTGTTTATTGCTAGCGCGTAATTGTAGAGAGAATCTCCTTTGTAGTTGCAGTCTTTCATTGTTGTACTGTAAAACAGTTGTGGCATGCATGTAGATTTGCACCAAGTATTTCGCAGCTGCGCTTGTAATTAACTACATATTATTTTCAGTACTATGTTAATGTGTTCTCTTATTTTTGATATTCAAATTGTGCTTTTCTGTGTTATCGTGTGAAATATTGTGACAATAATGGCGTGTGAAAAACGTAACACTCGGCTCCAAAGTAAACTGAGAAATGACAGTGAAGACGAAAGCAGTGTGTTGGCCCCACCATGTAATGAATTAACTAATATTCAAAGTAGTAATTTGGTAACAGTGCATAGGGAAATGGAGCGGGCGTCAAACAATGGCGTAGGCAGTGAAACAGGTAGTGAACAGGGAAGCATTATCGATCGATCGGTCGGCAACAGCTCGCCTCAGGAATCCGAAATGTTAGGACACAATTTTGCAAATACTGTAGATTCAGGTTTTGCGTCCTCACCGTTTTCTCAAATGAGTCAAGACACATTTTCCGCTTGTCAAAATGTGAATGTTGCCGGTGCAAATTCACTGCCGAAAAGCACTGAGGAACATGTTTCAGACACCAGTGCATTGTTATTACAGTTAATGCAACAAATGGGACAAAGGCTACAAAAGTTAGACACAACGCTTGAACAAAATCAGAAACAAATGGGACAAAATCTTCAAAAGTTAGACACAATGGAACAAAATCAGAGACAAACACAGCAAAAGCTTCAAAAGTTAGACACAATGGAACAAAATCTTCGGAAGTTAGACACCACACTTGAACAAACACGTGAAGATTTAACTACTGAGTTACATAACATTGAATCGAAATGTCAAAAAGTCTGTAATGATGTAAAAACACAAATTTGTGAGCATTTCCAACCTATTTTTTCGCGGCATGAAAATGCATTACAGAATCACGAAGCAGCCATAAAAGAACTCCAAACTATTGTTCATGAAAATCATGAGACCTTGCAAGCTAAAATGGACTCAGTTGCATCTACCGATTCGGTTACGCAACTTGCAAAAACTCAGGAAAACTTAAAGGACACAGTAGAAAGACACATGCGGGAAATTAGTTCATTATCAGAGAAAGTAGTTGAACTTTCGGATCAGCTAAATAATTTATCTACGAAGGTAGATGATAATCTGAATGACACAAAACCAGTAGTCTTTAATGACACAGAAGAGTGCGAACAAATTAGGAAATTCAAACAAAATCAGAATCAAATTAATACGCAACACCAAAGAGAAATCCGGGAAGTACAAGATCAGCTGACACAGGTAATACAAGAATTACGTATTTCAGAGGACACTCCCGCTCCAACACGGGAAGAGGAACTTAGAAATACGGAAAAGCCACAAAATAATAACACAGGGCATTTCGGTAATTATGAAAGAAATTGGGAAGGTACACCGAATTTTGAGATGGAACCGCCGACACGATGTAACAATGACCGATATGCTACTCGCCGACACGATGATTTTGACTATCAGCTGTTCATTACTACACGTAAATTCAAAACGTTTAAGAATTCTGCCAACGACATTCATCCACAAGCGTGGCTCCATCAATTCTCTCATTGTTTCCCTCCCAACTGGTCATTGGAGCACAGGTTAGAATATATGTGTGGCTACTTAGAGAATGAACCAGGTGTAAGAATGCGATCGGTCATTCACGATTGTCGCAGTGAAGGAGACTTTTATCATGCCTTCCTCTCAGCATATTTGTCTCAAGCTACACAAGACCGAGTAAAACATAGCATCTAATGATGAAACACTTCGAACAATCTGAATTTTCCCGTCTTGTGAAATATTTTGAAGACATGTTGCACAAGAATCAACACCTGTCAAACCCATACAGCCCCTCAGAACTCATCCGCATTTGCTTAATCAAACTGCCTGAACATTTACGACATATTATTTTAGCAGGATGTTGCAAAGACGACATTGAAGCTTTTCAGGGACTGTTACAAGAATTAGAAATTGACACAGATAGTCGCGGGATGCGAAAACAGGAAAACAATCACTACAGGTCACATCCGTCACAATTCCGTGACGACAGAAACGATAACTGGACGCGACAAGGCTATTCTCACCACACAAATCGTGACCAAAATAGACACCACCCGTATGACAACCGTTGGCAGAGTATTAATAATTACAGGGAAAGATCACCTCTCCGCAGTAATGACTATCACAGAGACAATCAGAGAAACAGACAATATGGGAACCAAAATAATTATTATCAAGGGAGACAGAATAACTTTAGACGCAACGGTCCAGCGCGCAGTTACGATTCAGGGAGAAATTCTCCACCACGTGACCGACAAGAAAGATACTATCGAATCTACCAACATGACGACAGACGATATGATCGTAACGACAGAACTGAATTGCATCAGAACTGGCGGGTTTCTAACAGAGCTGGGCCCTCTCGGCAAGGCGAATTTGTGGAAGTTAGGTCTCCAAATCCCAATAACGACGCACGCCAACAAAGAAACAGGCAATGACTCGCACCGCAGGCAGCCACTTGCGCCCGCTGGCTCAGGGAAAAATAACATAGACGCTAACCTTGAGCAAAATTCCCGTATTCTTTACGGACGAATACCACATGATAATTGCAATCGAGTTGAAACTCTGCATACTGAGAAGAGCAAAGGGTTACACCACATCTCACATGTAAAACCGTTTATTAAGAGATAAACTGTTTTTTTAATTTTGTCTTTGCCATAAAACGTTTCACTTCACGTTACTAGTATGCTTTAGAAACTGTTACCATGCAACAATGTTTAAAGTTAAATATCCAGTCAAGAACCAAGAGAACTTATTTAAACAGAAATTACGAATGCATTGTTATTGTGAACAGGCGACACAGTGTTATTGTGTGTGTGCATTCTTGCTTGTTAGTTGCACGATTATGTAACACTATAAGGCTCACATACTTGGAACATATACCGGCACTGGTAATGAAATTTTCATGCAACATTTTGGTTTGCTTGAGAGTGGATTCTGTATTTAAGGTACTTTCAGTGAGATACCAGATGACACAGTGGTTAGTTTATGTGAAAGCTACACTATTTTATCATGACGCTACTAATGAGCGACAATTTACAATGTTGCTTTTGCGGTGTTTCTGTTTTATATCTGCATGGTTTTTCTGAATTCTTCTGGAAAGCAAAACATGTTTTAGTAGTAACTTTTGTGGTATAGCTACAAGGAGACAGCCTTTTCTGTAGCACAACAATACGTTACAGCACAGTACTTTCTTCATCACGGCAATAAGCATAATAAGTATGATATCTATATGCAAAGCATTTCACTTTGTTTATCATGAGGTCAGTACATTGACTTCTGTAGAACTTAGCTTTTGGAGGACGATAACTACGACACTTCCCAGAGATTATCTTACAGCAAGACGCACATTTAGCGCTACAGGACACGTATTTGAGTGATTAATTTTGTACTTAAAACATTTATTTTTAAAGATTTTTGAATTACAAAGAAAGTTTTCCGTGATACATTTCATTCCATTGCTGTAATCTGTAACACCTGAGGGTATAATTACAATAATCCTCAGGGGGGTACACGCTTACTTTGTGTACCATGTGTTTGGCAAGCACAAGGAACCCTAGCTAATATGGTATTTGCTTATACAACTTTACACATCGGTACCATATTTCTCTAACACAAATTACACAGCTATCTGATCATTTAACTGAGAGATAAACATTTTTTTACTACGTCAGTGACACATGTTTACGTAATTACACCGTTGGATAACTTCACACTTACGGAATTGTATTTTGTCTGTACTGTGTGAACTGTTCATTTTTTTTAGTACCATTGTGATATGATGAGAGCTTTGAATGATGTATTTGGTAAGGGAGCATGATTTTAAAGTACGTTTGAGGTAGATGACACTATTGAAATGAGCAGAGAATATTTCTTATGGTTTGAAATTAATGCAGAAAGCTACGACTTTTTTTAGATTTGACTGAGGTGTTATGATGTTATTTTTATGACGACGATGTGTATTACGCTGCTGAGGTATGTTTATGATTAATAGGCTGATGCTATATGAGTTATTTGATTATGCTACTTATCTGTTATGATGCAATATTGAAGAAGTGTCGACGAATAAGGTAAGGAGTAATGAATAGTGGTTAGGGACGCGGACTTGTGAAAAAGGATGTTGGAAACCAAGAATCGTACTTTAAGAGTTATGAAATGTGTGTAAATGCGTGAATGTATCACAATGCCGGCGAAAATTTTTTTGGACACTGTTATATTCATAGGATTTTGTTTCTACACATTTGTAACGTAAATCTTCGACCTGTGAAATTTTCATATGAGACTGTCACTGTAGCAGAAACTGGTGTCGTAAATATTTCCGTAAGAAAGTTAAGTGACCACCTGCACGTAATGCGTCGTGGGCACACAGCTGTGTCAAACACCTGGAGAACAAGCCATTAGGGTGTGCCTTTCCGGAAGCACAGGTAAAAAAAAAAAAGAAAAAAGGCAGGCCTTTATCCTCGCCATTGACATTCCTTTAGAGAAAATATTGCAAATGCGACACCCTCATTACTTCCATTAACCTTGCTATTGACATTCCTTTGTAGAAAGCATCGCAAATATTACACGCTCATTATCTGAAAACATATGATTACTCGTACTTTGTGCTAATTACTGAAATGCTTATGAATTGATGGGAAATATTCGTACATCTGCACACCTGATTATGACAAGCGTCTTTCTACGAGAGTTGAGAGAATTTCTACTAACTTATGAAATGTCATATGACTATTGAATGATATTTTTATGCTTTGGTTTGCGTAATTGCTTATTTCATTTGATATCTGGTTTCCAGCTGTGTTGCAGCATTGCTTTTATAAAATAAAATGCATTTGCTAATGTGAACACTTTCTGTCAACAGATCTATTAAATAATTATTTTATGATCCACATTCTTTAAAAAAAGGAGCACTTGGAAAGGAAAGAACAATAAGAAGGAACTAGTAACATAACACATAATTTTCTTTTCAAGTACATGGTAATATTTTTTTACAATAAGTTGTTATGGTGCACCACTTTAATTACATAGACATTAAGATGCGAATAGACATTTCCCTTGTCTGCATTGTTGTTTTTACTGTAATATTTTTTCTGCTTGAGCTATGTCATGTTTAGATATAAGTTATTTCAGCTGCTGTTTGCCAGGCATAGTGTTACTGAATTTCACTTTGTATTACTCTGTTAAGCTAGTTTTACTACTGATTTATTTTTAGTTCCTGCACAGTGCCTTATATTAGTTGTAATTTATGCTGCTTGCTTTGCCACTTCTATTTTTTGTCATTGATGTTTGTGTTAATCGTTTTGCACTGCTGCATTGCCTCGTCCCTTCGTTTAGCACCTGAGCTCAGTAGATTTAAGTTAGCTTAAGAGGGGGTAGACTATATAAGAAACTAACTATGATGACTTGGAAGAAATGTATTGAGAAGCTATATGAAAATGGTTTGGGCAAAAAAAAAGGATACTGTACAGTGGAGAAAAACTATTTTTGACAGAGGATGTGAACAGAATACAGAAGGCAGTCTTAGATAGGACTTTTGGGAATAATGATGAATGAAGGGAGATCTCCAAGAAGCAAAGAAAGTTTTGTTTGCAAAATACTGCAATGAAACAAACCCTGTCCTTTCCTTTTGTGTTATCCCACTATGTGTTTGGGTACCCGTGTGTAATTATGTTCTTCCTGTCTTTATATGTTTATCTGATATGACTTATGTTGTAGAATTTTTCTAATGCTCTGTTATTTACTTTGTAAAGATGCTTAGACATTATTTATTCTGTTTTGTTTGAATGCTCATATGTGAAGTTGATGTTTCGCAAGTTATTCTGATCTTTTATATATTTACTTATGTAATAATTCCTGTAACACTGATGTACATGTTTATTTCTATTCTGTTGTAAAGCCCCTATTACTACAAACATTATCTGTATTGTTATGTTCTTTAGTGATGTATTTTGTACCTCATTTTGTACCTCATTTTGTATTCTCATGTTATAAAATTGTAATTGACACCAGTTCATCTAATTAAGTAACTTGTACGTTACATTTCACTGCACACGTTTCTTTTGGTCATAGTATATGGACAATATGTGAGAAGTAGGGACTGTTAGTGTTTGCACGTATGTTGATAATTCAGCAAGGGACTGGATAACAGCATTGCTGGTTCAAAGGACAATTCCAAAAACTACGTGAGTGTACAAGTGGTGGTTTATGGACTTGCTATTCTGTCTGCAAGCCTTCTAATGACAATTCCAAAAACTTTGTGCGTGCACAAGTGGTGGTTTATGGTGTGTCAGGTTAAGCACAGTCTTGTATAAATTGTTCTAAGGGGACGTTTCAACGTTCGTTTGCACAACTTCAAATAAATACAACGAAACACTTTGCTTTTCGAGGTCACCACGAATTGTCTCGTGTAGGTAACAGAATGATTCTCCTGTCATCTCATATAAAACTTGTCTGGTTATACCGATAACGGAGGACAGATTGTATAGTACTCGCCACGTTCTTTAAGAGACAGGAAAGTTCATTCACATGCATTCGGCGTCTCTTTAACAGCAGAAGCCGCTATGCAGCACTCATATCCAAGCTCAGAGACATCGTAGTATCCACCCCACCCTAAGAGGTTAAAATCTAACCTACTTCATAGATAGAATGCATTCTAACCTAACCTGACATAACCTCCTTGACCCTGCCAAAGACTGATTAAGAAGATCAGACGCACTAATTCCACGATGTTAGCCGATGTTATCGGGGCGAACTCTTACGACGGTGTCTGACGACTACGGTCGGTGTCACAATGAACACAGCCTTAAACGAGCGGGAAGAATCATACGCTACTTTAAATGACTCGTTAAAGTGCGGGCCGCATTTCATCCCTTCGCTGGCTGAATGCATGGTATAATGCAGCCTGTTTCTTAAGTTATAAAAATAAGTGTTAAAGAATATTCGTAGATATTTAGGAATCAATGGAAAGTTATCGGAAAATGTTTAGTGTGGAAAAGTCTTGAACTGTGTTTCAGCAGACACACGTTAGCTTCATTCATCTTGAAACGTAACAGCTCGTTTTTATTACGATTTCGAAGCTAATTTGGATTGCATGATTAACTGTTATGCCATTAGATGGGACTCATATAAGTAATTTCGTCTTTTGAACTCTGTAACGTAATTTTCAACGACTTCATGTCAGAGGAGGACATTAGTGTTTAACGTCCCGTCGACAACGAGGTCATTAGAGACGGAGCGCAAGCTCGGGTGAGGGAAGGATGGGGAAGGAAATCGGCCGTGCCCTTTCAAAGGAACCATCCCGGCATTTGCCTGAAGTGATTTAGGGAAATCACGGAAAACCTAAATCAGGATGGCCGGAGACGGGATTGAACCGTCGTCCTCCCGAATGCGAGTCCAGTGTGCTAACCACTGCGCCACCTCGCTCGGTGACTTCATGTCAAAGTAGTCACTAGTATTATTTCCATCCATTGGTGGGAACATGTATTGTCAATTCATTTAGTTGAAATTGGTTGGCCGTTGTGGCCGAGAGGTTCGAGGCGCTTCAATCTGGAACCGCGCTGCTTCTACGGTTGCAGGTTCGAATCCTGCCTCGGCCATGGCTGTGTCTGATGTCCTTAGGTTAGTTTGGTATAAGTAGTTCTAAGTCTAGGGGACTGATGACCTCAGATGATAAGTCCCATAGTGCTTAGAGCCATTTGAACCATTTTTAACTGAAATTAAGGCTTTTCATTTACGAACAATCGAGTAACAAAAGAGATACTAAATACACTGTAATTATAATGTTTGAAACCTGTAACATCTCTGTTTATCATAGTGTCAGCTTGCTACTCTACTGACTAACAGCCGGCCGCGGTGGTCTCGCGGTTCTAGGCGCTCAGTGTGGAACCGTGTGACGGCTGCGGTCGCAGGTTCGAATCCTGCCTCGGGCATGGATGTGTGTGATGTCCTTAGGTTAGTTAGGTTTAAGTAGTTCTAAGTTCTAGGGGACTGATGACCACAGATGTTAAGTCCCATAGTGCTCAGAGCCATTTTTTACTGACTTAACATAACAACATCGTGTTATGAGAAACCGTCTGTGTGTGTGTGAGTGGGAGGGGGCCGGCAGCGCTCTGTGTCGTAATAAATTGTACATCTGAAACAATAAGAAACTTCTCACGCAGTTCTCTCGCCCATTGTCACATAAGAAACTTGCAGTAAACATCAACTGCACCGAAGCAGGAAATTGAAGATAAAGTGTGGTCAACTTTTATTAATTTGCACAAATTGGATTACACCCGGCAGATTTCAAGAACATTTATTTCCGCTACCATTGACAAAATTAATATATTGTAAAGATGTTTCCTTTTAATTGTTTTCTGTTGGCAACATTTATCCCCAACAAGGCGGCTAAACCGCAGTATGTAACTTTAAAAAGATAGCTAGATTCTCTATTGAACTTAAAAACAAATTTTCGTTTCTCTTTTCCCATGTATGTAGACTTAAAGAGTTCGTCCCGACTTCAGGACTGCTTTAATTTCTCTTGTTATAAATCAGGGTAACGACTATGAACTCGAAGGCTTCAGGAATTTTCCGACTTTAAAAAAATGGTTCAAATGGCTCTGAGCACTATGGGACTTAACTTCTAAGGTCATCAGTCCCCTACAACTTAGAACTACTTAAACCTAACTAACGTAAGGACATCACACATATCCATGCCAGAAGCAGGATTCGAACCTGCGACCGTAGCGGTCACGCGGTTCCAGACTGTAGCGCCTAGAACTGCTCGGCCACCTCGGCCGGCTCCGACTTTAAACATGTGGTTTATAAGGTAAACCAGACAATGCTTAATAACAACCGATATGTGTTTTAGGAAAACGTTTGGGAGCGCCTACAAACTTTCACTATGTGTCACCCGGTATAGATACAGCATTTGTCGCAATGTGGCAGCTAACATGTGTCATCTGAGGAGGGACGTAAGCTGTGCCAAGTGAGTAATGACAGCTCGTGATTACACAAAGGCGTGCCCACAATCACTGCGCGAGCTTCATGGGAGAACATCTCGACGTGGCAGCCAACAGCGGAAATCTCAATAGAAACAGCGTCACGTCACCCGTAACGTGGGGTACCAGGAAGGGGGCTGGGCGGCAACTAGAATCATACTGCGCGTGCGCATGCGCGCACCCAGGGCAGCCAACTGCTGAACGTGACGTCGTGTCGCGCTGTGGGCACGCTGCCAACAGTGCAGTGCTGCGGTCGCGTCACGTACAGCCCGCGCGCCTGACTCACCCAGATAATACCTCTGGAATGCTTTTCGGAGAAACTTCTGGCACGAAGAGGCCGCTACACTGAACCTGTGGAACTTTCTATATTTACAAAGCTCGCTAACTGGTACGTCGCTCTAGCCTCTCGTAAACAGATAACAAGTGTCACACAACAGTACTCGTCACACACTTCCCAGAAGGAACGCTTATACTCACAGCCATCCGCAAGGAGGGGAGAGAATGGGTGGGAGAAGACGAGGCACATGACCCCATCCTCAAATTTGAATACATGCTTTTTATATATTACAATATTTTCATAAATTTCGAGCAATGACTGTTTGCTATTCCACTACACTGAATCAACTGAGTCCTTCTCGAACTCGTTTGTGTGCAACCCAGCACAAACCGCAGGCCGACGAATTCTGCAGTTCAGTTCGCCTAACTGCACAATACCCTAACAAACTTCAGACGAGGACTGCATTTGTTCCGCTGTTGAAGGTCAAAAGGTCCAAATGGCACTGAGCACTATGGGACTTAACATCTGAGGTCATCAGTCCCCTATAAGTTAGAACTACTTAAACCTAACTAACCTAAGGACATCACACACATCCATGCCCGAGGCAGGATTCGAACCTGTGATCGTAGCGGTCACGCGCCTCCGGCCTGTAGGGCCTAGAACCGCTCGGTCATACCGGCCGGCTGTTGAAGGTCAGTTATACTGACCATTTCGACGGTGATTTTTTGGGATATTTCCCACGTTTATTTGGTTGAGTACTGGCTCTTGGCTACATTTTGTCTAACCAACCCAAAAACATACAGCTTTCAAAACACATTCTCTCTCTCTCTCCCTCTCTTGCTTTCTTTTTTTTCTAAAGTAATGTACACAGGTCAACATAACGCAACAGAAATCATGAAAGTAACGGGATAAAACCAGTAACGTGAACAGATGTGAATTTTTGTTTGCAAATGAAGCTGAAGGTGTAACCAAAGTCGAAAAAGACTTTTATAAAGTTTATTCCCTGTTTCTGCACTTCGAGGGGTATTAATTTGCCAATTTTTGCTGGTTATCTTTGTTGGTAGCGAATAGAATTTGTTAAATCGCTCCGAACTATTTTTCTATAGACAATTTTTATTTTTCAGTTGTCGCCATATATTATGGGAATTTTAATAAAGCTTTAGTGATTTTGTAACTTCATTTCACAATTCGTAGTATACTTTGGAGGGCCGAGCGGTCAAAAGGCGCTGCAGTCATGGACTGTGCGGCTGGTCCCGGCGGTGGTTCGAGTCCTCCCTCGAGCATGGGTGAGTGTGTTTGTCCTTAGGATAATTTAGGTTAAGTAGTGTGTAAGCTTAGGGACTGATGACCTTGGCAGTTAAGTCCCATAAGATTTCACACACATTTGAACATTTTTTTGTACTTTGGATGCAATCGATTAAGGATGTAATTTCAGATCGTTGGATCAAAAAGGTGTCAACTATAATCACATTAGTTACATAAAAGATGGAATTTGCTTGTAGTTATCTTTTATGTATCAAAGCAATCCAAGCTCACCAGACAAGCTTAAAGCTGACAATGTTAAAGTGAAATACATATTCAGCAGATACGCTATTCTTCAACGTAAATGGCATGGTTAAATTGTAAATCGAAAACAATTCTACATAAGAATTCTTCAGTTTCTTAGGTTTAATTATTTTGCCTTTGAGGCGTATATATAGTCGCAGAATATCAACAAGAGAATGTTATTAAATAGTCTTGAACGGATAAGTCCGTGAGATTGATAGAAACCATATTCACATTACTTTCCTATGTTTTCTCGAACAACATTCCATAACACATTTGGCAGATGTGCCCATCTACCCCCTCCCACGAATAGAAGGGTTCTTGTTGTAACTCCAGTGTCCAGTACTTCCCGCTCGGGTATCAGGTGGCTGCGGATGGTCGGAGCGAGTGGCAAACAGCCGGTGTGCGCCAGAGTTTAGGAGGTCATAACTGCGCTCTATCAGAATTACGCCCAAATTTTCGCGCCGTGTCGAACACTGGGGCTGTTGTTCTGCAAGCGCACTTTTTTCTCCTTAAAATACGAGGTCGAAGTGATGTTTCTATGTAAATCGATTATTATCAGTCACTTGAAAGACAACACGCACACCGATTCAGTTACATCAAAATTATTAGTGTTAGAATTTTGCTTCGCTCTTCGAAAATTTTTTGTTGACATTCATACTTACACCTACGCTAAAGCGCTGAAGAAACTGGTATAGCCATGTGTATTCAAATACAGAGATATGTACACCCAGGCAGAATACGGCTCTGCGGTCGGCAACGCGTATATAAGACTAGTGTCGCGCAGTTGCTAGATCGGTTATTGCTGCTACAATGGCAGGTTATCAAGATTTGAGTGAGTTTGAATGTGGTGTTATAGTCGGCGCACGATCGATGGGACACAGCATCTCCGTGATAGCGATGAAGTGGGGATTTTTCTGTACGACCATTTCACGAGTGTACCGTATCAGGAATGCGGTAAAACATCAAATCTCTGACATCGCTGCGGCCAGGAAAAGATCCTCCAAGAACGGGTCCAACGGCGAGTGAAGATAATCGTTCAACGTCATATAAGTGCTACCCTTCCGCAAATTGGTGCAGATTTCAATGCTGGGCCATCAACAAGTGTCAGCGTGCGAACTATTCGACGAAGCACTATCGATATGGGCGCTCGGAGCCGAAGGCCCACTCGTGTACCCTTGATAACAGTACGACACAAAGCTTTACGCCTCACCTTGTCCCATCAACACTGACATTGTACTGTTGATGACCGGAAACATTTTGCCTGGTGGGACGAGTCTCGTTTCAAATTGTATCGAGCGGATGGACATGTACGGGCATGAAGCCAACCTCATGAATCTATAGACCATGCATGTCAGCAGGGGACTGTTGAAGCTGTTGGAGACTCTGTAACGGTGCGGGGTATGTGCAGTTGGAGGGATATGGGACTTCTGATACGTCTGGATATCGACTCTGAGAGGTGACACGTACATAAGAATCCTGTCTGATCACCTGCATCCATTCATTTCCATTGTGCATTTTGACGGACTTGGTCAATTCCAGCAATACAATGCGACTTCCCACACGTCCAGAATTGCTACAGAGTGGCTCCAGGAACACTCTTCTGAGTTTAAACACTTCCGCTGGCCACCAAACTTCCCAGACACGAACATTATCTGGGATGCCTTGCAACGTTCTGTTCAGAAGAGATCTCCACTAGACTTATCTATTTCTGGATAGCCCTGCAGGATTCATTATGTGTCAGTTCCTGCCAGCACTACTTCAGACATTAGTCGAGTCCATGCCACGTCATGTTGCTGCACTTCTGCGTGCTCTAGCGGGCCCTACACGATATTAGGCAGGTACACCAGTTTCTTTGGCTCTTCTGTGTATATTTGCAGCCATTTCTCTCAGCTGCTCCTTCAATTGCCTTTACCATTCCGCCCTTTGAAATGATTCTAAAACCGATACGCTGGCAGGGCAAGCGTCCAAAACGTAATGTGATGATCCCTACAGAAGTTCCACGGTACGATGGGATTGGTGCTATTGTTTCACAAAGAACACACCCTTCAAAACATATACGAGTATCGAAAGAAGTGACCAGCTTATTAAATAATTAAAAGTCCCAAACATTTGATATACGCACAGGTAGTTAACAAGTGTCCTGCAAGCAAGCTTCGGTGCGTACACTAACTGATCAAACTGATCCGGACACCCCTTTGTAATGCGGAACTGACCACTAGATCAGTGATTAATTTCTAAAATTTTATGTGCCGTGATGCACCCTTTCAGCTATACAACTGCCCTCCCCTAGTTTGTGCAATTCTCACAAGGTGAATTGCCCATCACATACCCATCAGATTTAATGGTAACGTGATCCACTGAATAACCCTTCAAAGACAGAACACAGATCAAGCATGAAAACAGGAAGATGTATTGAACTACGGAAAAATGAAGCAAAATAGGAACAGTGACAGCCGCAAGATCAACATGTGCGAGATCGAGGTACGTTGGCCGACCGTGGCGACGTGGTAATGTGATTGCAATGGGCAAGGGGGGCGGGGGTTCGGGTTCGAATCTCCCACCTCCTCCCACCCACCCAAAATTTTTGTTCACAAAATTATGAACTGCATGTCCGGTCATTTATGTGTCTGTTCCCTGTACGCAAATTTGTGTCTTTATCGTGGTGTAACATTGTTTGCAACAGGGACTTGGAGCGAAGAAATTTCCAGATGTACGTACCTTGTATTCGTTCGACAGGAGTACCATACGTTATGCCTCTTGTGTTCCGTTTCGGAAGTTTTGGCTCTAGAATTCCTTCGTTGTAGCATAGTTCACACTCGTTTATTTGATGTCTTCATTTCTGTGATAGGTCTATGAGGCATCTCACCTGCTCGCACTATTCATCACATTTACTTGAGACTATATTAATAGCATTACCACATGACTTATATCCTGTAACTAATGTGTAGTATAACAATTGTCAAGACTACAGAAGGAGAATAGACACGTCAATGACCGGAAGGACATTTGTGAAAAAAAATAAAAGGGCGGGAGGGAGATGTGAACACGTATCTCCGGCTTCCAACATCGCGACCACATAACCACAATGCCGACGTTCTTGCAAGTTGCTCAGTGTTGTACATCTTGAGTTTCGACGCTCACTGTTTCTATTTTGCTTCTTTTTTTCACTGTCCACTATACCTTCTTGTTTTCATGCTTGATCTGTGTTCAGTTTTGACGAGCTATCCACTAGGTCACTTTACCGCAAAATCTGAGGGGGCTGCGATAGGGAGGTTTCCTTGTCAGTGAAATGATAAATGTGATTAGAAGAGAACGTAGCATTTGTTTTGAGGCACCGTTGTTCGGTTTACTGGTGATCACGTGGGCGCAACACTCTGTTTTGTTAAGATCGGGAGCTATCGATCTCCTCTGGGTTTTGCGGCTGCCGCTGGCGCCACAATTTTACTGGCGCCCGTTTTCCTGGCGCCAACTCCATACACTCCCTTCTAGAGAAGCGAAGCTGCGCGTACACCGTCTGCTCCCGTCTAATACGCAGGGACAGCCACGCTAAGACCGTTACGCAACAAGACTGGCGCATTGTCAGAGACGAATGCATGCATGTTCTGGGTGTCCTGTAGACACGGTTCTGCTGCGCTACTGAAAACAGGAGCATCGCAGTGGTGCAAGAGAAACGGCGCGGTACTTGGAAGAGTAAAAACGGTTCAAATGGCTCTGAGCACTATGGGACTTAACATCTGAGGTCATCAGTCCCCTAGAACTTAGAACTACTTAAACCTAACTAACCTAAGGACATCACACACATCCATGCCCGAGGCAGGATTCGAACCTGCGACCGTAGCGGTCGCGCGGCTCCGGACTGAAGCGCCTAGAACCGTTCGGCCACCGTTTGGAAGAGTACTCCAAGGTTGAAATACATGGGACAGTATGAGTTTTATGGGCAAAACATCTAAATTTTCACACAGGTTCATCATTTAATGGACCAAATGTAGTGTCGCAGCCAGCCATAGTGAAATGATGCGAACAATAAGAACAAGTAATTTTTGATAATATGTCTCTTGGAGAACAGCTCCACGAACGCTAACTATAGCAGTTAGCGTTCGTGGAGCCGTAACGCCTGCTCCGTACACCGCCACCGCCTACCATCACTCTCGTATGAGGTCTCAAGATGGTCTAAAACAGACCGAAACCGGTAACGTCAAAAAAAAATGTTTCTTGCGGTTGAAACTCTTTATGTTAATTTTAAATTCAAAATTGGAACAAGCCCGCACAGATGTGGGTGACGTTGGTCCGCCAAACAGTCCATACCCTGCCCTATGCGATTTCTATCTTTTCCGCAAGCTGATGAAAGAACACCTGGGGGATAGAGATTTTTCAACAATGAGGACTTACGTACAGCGGCTCTCGAATAGCTCCGTGAGAAAGGAGCTGGTAAAACAACTGGTAAAACGTGTCGACCGTTGTTTATGGAGACTTTATTAGCATGTTGAAAAATAGTGTCATGTATCTGTGTCACTTTGAAGTCTAGTGCAGCAGTCAATAAATGCTGTGATACGCTCCTAGCCTGCCTTAATAAAATGACCATACTTTTTGAAATCCCATCGTAGAATATTGGTTATGCTAACATTGAAAACATTACAGTCGCAAACAAAAAAATCTGCTTTTGTCATGTATCTGTGTCACTTTGAAGTCTAGTGCAGCAGTCAATAAATGCTGTGATACGCTCCTAGCCTGCCTTAATAAAATGACCATACTTTTTGAAATCCCATCGTAGAATATTGGTTATGCTAACATTGAAAACATTACAGTCGCAAACAAAAAAATCTGCTTTTGTCACTAGAAACAAACCTAAGCATTTCAATCGTCATAAATGTTACCGAAGGTTTATCAAATACAAAACAACTTTTACTACTATAAACGTATTAAACCTAATGGAAGACAAGAAGGTCATTCCATTTCTCATAATCCTACTTAGGCTTACAGCAATTCATGGTGTTTACCAGTTTCTGCGGCCTATCTAAGGCATTTGACTGTGTGAATCACAATGCTCTAGATAAACTGAAGTTATATGGGATTGATGGTATAGCCGACCAATGGGTACTGTCATATCTGAAAAAAAGAATGCAGAAAATTGTACTTCGTAATTTAACGAATGTAGTCTGGGGACATTATCCTGATTGGAGAGAAATCACGTACAGGGTTCCCCAATCTTAAGTGGACTATTGTTCCTCACATATGTAAATGATCTTTCGTCTACCATAAAACAATCAAAACTAGTATTGTAATCAATCCAATCCCCACTCACAGAGACAGAAGAAACGGTAAACAATGTTCTTAAAAGTTTCACTGACTGGTTTTCTGCGAATGGTCTCAATCCTCAATTTTAAAAAGACACGTCATATTCACTACAGCACATCTAAGGGTACTAAACCAATGATAGGTGTAACACATGGCGAGGAGATAATAAATAGGCTGGAAACTATAGTATTCTTAGGTGTCCATATTGATGAGAATTTCAGATGGAAAAATCACATTTTGGAACTCATAGAACAAATTAGCTAGCGCACACTTGCACTTAGAATAGTTGCAAATCTTGGGGAGACACGAATCAGTAAGTTGACATATTTTCATTCAATAATGTCAAATGGAATAATGTTCTGGGGTAACTCGTATTTAAGAAAGGAAGTCTTCATTGCTCAAAAACGTACAATAAGAATAATATGAATAATACGTGGTGCACACCCACAATCATCTTGTAGGCATCTCTTTAAGGAATTTATCATTTTGGCTACCGCTTGATTATACACTATTAAAATGCCTTTGGTTGTCCCGGGCGCTATAAAATACAAGTATAATTAAACTATGTACGGCAAGCTTTAGGGGGTAATATAGTAGGATAAAACATTTTATTGCATTACAGGACTTCAAAATGAACAATACGATATCAAGTATTTCTTGAACAGCTGTGACGTAACACATCACCTACAAGTATGACAGTGTAGTCGGTAAAGCACAGCGACACTTCGTGATTAGCTGGTCAGAGATAAAATTGAGCAGTTAGATACGCTCCATTTGTACGAGTTTAAGAAATCTTCGAATATGACATTGTATATGAATGGATGGCATGAAGCGAAAGAAATGTTAATACTTCTTTATTCTGTACGCAGCATTCATAGAGCTGTCACACTGACATTTCTCTTAGCACGGAAGTAATACATGGTGTAATTACAAACTGTTATAATAGTAATGAATGTGATAATACTGATGTGATAGTTCTGGAAAAAATAATAATTTATTAAAGGGAAAAAACTTCAAAAACTGAGCAAGGATCAATAACGCGTTGGCCCATCTCTGGCCCTTACACAAGCAATTATTTTTCTGCCTAGTGGCCGCTAACGCCCCAGTTACCTGCCCTGGAGGTTAGCGTATTTTCGCGGCAGTGTACCTTTTCTCGCCTTGCCGCTGCTGTACGGTAAGACGTGTAGTTCGACAACCTCCTTGATTGTGGTTCGGATATTTTGTTCTTTTGGACTACCCTGGTCGTAGTGGTTCCTTCTGCTTCTGGATGTTGTAAACACCGGATTCTTGAGATACAGTGCTGTCCGCGGTTCCGCCTTACCTGGGTTATTCCATCGTTGTGTTGATTACCAGACGTTAGGTAGATTTTGCAAGAGTGTTGGTCTGCGTTCAAACTGTCACTAGTTTGAGTTGCCATCCGGTTAAGCGAATACAACTCTTGGCTGCCTGTCTCATCGGTTACGAAGTTGAGCAACTTTCCCAGGTCGATCCTTAGAGCACTGTCTGAGGCCCACTTTTCGCTTGGCTTGACCAGATTATGATGATTGTTTTCATTTTTTAAAAAGAAATATTTTAGTATCTCTTGGAGAAGTTAACTGTTCTTAAGAATTTGCTATCCAGGCCTTCCCGATGGAACCTTGCTCCCTGCTCTGCACTTTCGTCGCCAGACTTCTTGGAAAAGATTTTGAATTATGAATGGAGGAAGCACACTTTGAAATTCTTTGAGCAACCCGATTTAAAATTTAGTCACAATGTTTCCTAATGTAGACCCAAAGCTGGGACTCTATTATTTCCGAAGACATTCCTGTACAACTTCTTTGAAAGCTATCTCTGCCTCTTTCTACAGTGATAATATTTGTATTACAGATGCATCACGTCTAGAAAGTTTCCAAATGTCTGGGCCAATAAAAACACCTTTCGGTTTTGCTTCTGACTGTGTACGGTATTTTTCGCAAATATATTATTTTGGCAAAGTCGTTGGATATTGTATCATTAATTCCGCTTAATGTGAGGTAGAGACATGGGAATTTTCTTTAGTACAAACAATAGTGAAATATATTTTTGCGGCCAGGTTCTAAGGTCATTTTGGAATTACATTGGTTTTTAATCTAATGTTGAGTCTACGAGTATTGAAACGTCCCCTTAGAACAATTTTACATGACTGTCATTAAACTGACACACAATATTTTTTTAGCGCAACGCAATCTGACTTTCAAAAATCCCTACAAAAGAATGGCCCTGACTAACATTAACCTATACCTTTCACAAATCACTTACCTCACAAAAATCTTCGTTACTCGAACTACTGCAATACGGCGAGCGCCACTACTGCCAGCTAAATAAAAGATTCAAACTACTGAAGGCACTAACTACTGATAGGGATAGTTAGCAAATGAAAGATTTTAATAGAGAACAAACAATGTATTTACCTTAATAGTCATAATATATGATATCCAGTATTACCAATTATCAAAACTCCGCCATCTCTCTCCCCACATCCACCACTGCTGGCGGCTCACCTCCAACTGCGCAACGCTACGCGCTGTTCACATCCAGCTGCCGCTGCCCAACACTACAATCGCAGACAACAATGCAAACTAGCCACAGACTGCACACAGCACAGCCAGTGATTTTCATACAGAGTGCTACGTAACGTTGCCAATAAGAAAACATAAACAGCCTACTTACATACTGCTCATTTCAGTAGTGTCATCTACCTCAAACGTACTTTAAAAATCATGATCACATACCAAATACATCATTCAAAGCTCTCATAGTATCACAATGGTTCCGAAAAATATGAAGGGTTCACACAGTACAGACAAAATACAATTTCGTAAGTGTGAAGTTATCCAACGGTGTAATTACGTAAACATGTCACTGCCATAGTAAAAAAGTTTGTCTCTCTCAGTTAAATGATTAGATAGCTGTGTAATTTATGTGTTAGAGAAATATGGTACCGATGTGTAAAGTTGTATGAGCAAATACCATATTAGCTAGGGCTCCTTGTGCTTGCCAAACACATGGTACACAAAGCAGGCGTGTACCCCCCTGAGGATTATTGTAATTATACCCTCAGTTGTTACAGATTACAGCAATGGAATGAAATGTATCACGGAAAACTATCTTTGTAATTCAAAAATCTTTAAAAATAAATGTTTTAAGTACAAAATTAATCACTCAAATACGTGTACTGTAGCGCTAAACTGTGCGTCTTGCTGTAAGATAATTCTGTGGAAGTGTCGTAATTATCGTCCTCCGAAAGCTAAGTTCTGCAGAAGTCAATGTACTTACCTCATGATAAACAAAAGTGAAATGCTTTGAGTATAGATATCTTAGTTATTACGCTTATTGCCGTGATGAAGAAAGTACTGTGCTGTAACATATTGTTGTGCTACAGAAAAGGCTGTCTCATTGTAGCTATACCACAAAAGTTACTACTAAAACATGTTTTACTTTCCAGAATAATTCAGAAAAACTGTGCAGATATGAAACAGAAACACCTCAAACAGATTCTACGTCTGACAAAGCATACTAGTAATGTAAAGTGAAAAGTTATATGGCAAAGACAAAGTTAAAAAGCAGATTATCTTTCAATAAACGGTTTTACATGTGAAATGTGGTGTAAACCTTTACTCTTCCTAGTACGCACAGTTTCAACTCTAACGCAATTATCATGTGGTATCCGTCGGTAAAGAATACTGGAATTTTTCTCAAGGTTAGCGTCTATGTTATTTTTCTCTGAGCCGGCCGGCGCACGCGGCAGCCTGCGGTGCGAGTCATTGTCTGTTCCTTTGTTGGCGCGCGTCGTTATTGGGATTTGGAGACCTAACTTCTACAAATTCACCGTGACGAGAATCCCGCCAGTTCTGATGCAGTTCAGGTCTGTCGTTACGATCATATCGTCTGTCGTCATGTCGGTAGATTCCATAGTTTCTTTCTTGTCGGTCACGTGGTGGAGAATTTCTACCTGAGTCGTAACTGCGCGCTGGACCGTTGCGTCTAAAGTTATTCTGTCTCCCTTGATAATAATTGTTTTGGTTCCCATATTGTCTGTTTCTCTGATTGTCTAACGTCCCCTTTGAAAAATTATACACGACTGTGCTTAAACTGACACACAATATTTTTAGCGCAACGCAATCTGACTTTCAAAAATCCCTACAAAAGAATGGCCCTGACTAACATTAACCTATACCTTTCACAAATCCCTTACCACATAAAAATCTTCGTTACTCAAGCTACAGCAAAACAGCGAGCGCCACTACTGCCAGCTAAATAAAAGATTCAAACTACGGAAGGCACTAACTACTGATAGGCATAGTTAGCAAATGAAAGATTTTAATAGAGAACAAACAATGTATTTACCTTAATATCATCAAAAGTCATAATATATGTAATTTCAAAACTCCGCCATCTCTCTCCTCACATCCACCACTGCTGGCGGCTCACCTCGAACTGCGCAACGCTACGCGCTGTTCACATCCAGCTGCCGCTGCCCAACACTACAATGGCAGACAACAATGCAAACTAGCCACAGGCTGCACACAGCACAGCCAGTGATTTTCATACAGACCGCTACGTAACGTTGCCAATAAGAAAATATAAACAGCCTACTTACATAGCCCCCATGCTCCCCACAAAAAAATTTTACAAATTGTTTTGGCCAGTGGCCAATAATGATTTGATATGAAACGTCCCCTTAGAACAATTTTACATGACTGTCCTTAAACTGACACACAATATTTTTTTTAGCGCAACGCAATCTGACTTTCAAAAATCCCTACAAAAGAATGGCCCTGACTAACATTAACCTATACCTTTCACAAATCACTTACCTCACAAAAATCTTCGTTACTGGAACTACTGCAATACGGCGAGCGCCACTACTGCCAGCTAAATAAAAGATTCAAACTACCGAAGGCACTAACTACTGATAGGGATAGTTAGCAAATGAAAGATTTTAATAGAGAACAAACAATGTATTTACCTTAATAGTCATAATATATGATATCCAGTATTACCAATTATCAAAACTCCGCCATCTCTCTCCCCACATCCACCACTGCTGGCGGCTCACCTCCAACTGCGCAACGCTACGCGCTGTTCACATCCAGCTGCCGCTGCCCAACACTACAATGGCAGACAACAATGTAAACTAGCCACAGACTGCACACAGCACAGCCAGTGATTTTCATACAGAGCGCTACGTAACGTTGCCAATAAGAAAACATAAACAGCCTACTTACAGTATCAAGGATGTTCCATTCACAAAAAATGCAGGACATAAAATTCCCTTACACGCCTCAGAAACTGAGATGGAATACTATTTCTTCCAGGCAACATTACAGTAAGGTGATTTGGTCATACTTAATCGTTGGCTGAAAGAAATAATATTCGTTCTGAATTTAATTACTCACAATACACTATCGTTTCAAGACTCGGTTCGTCCATAAAAAAATTTGAAGGTGTACTGAAATTGGATAACGGTTGTGATGTACTCTAACAAATGAAATACACTAACCTCCAAAATTTTTTAGACATTCAAGTAAAAAGTAGGAGCTTGGCACACACACAATTTGTTTTTGAGGCTGTTGATAAGCGTAGACACATTTCTACTGCTCAAAAATGGTTCAAATGGCTCTGAGCACTATGGGACTCAACTGCTGAGGTCATTAGTCCCCTAGATCTTAGAACTAGTTAAACCTAACTAACCTAAGGACATCACAAACATCCATGCCCGAGGCAGGGTTCGAAACTGCGACCGTAGCGGTCTTGCGGTGCCAGACGGCAGCGCCTTTAACCGCACGGCCACTTCGGCCGGCCATTTCTACTGCCCCAAGTAGACAAATACGTTCTCATTCTCTTGCTTATGATGAGTAACAGCCATTTGTGTCTCACCATAAATATGAAGGATGTGAAGGATCTACTGTGTTCGTTTCAGTCTCCGACTTCCATGATGATAACTTTTTCAACAGATCTGCAACGACGATTTCCGGATCCAAAAAACATAGTATATTTTTTAACCTTGTGTCAAAAACCCAGGCAGACGAATTAAATGTGTGGGCTGCCTCTTCCTAAACCTCCTGTGTTCCTTCAAAGATCAGCTTTCAAACTGGAGGCCAGCACTAATTTTGGTGAATGCACGTTTATTATCTGGAAAAAGAGTTTGATAGTGACACTCATGAAGAAGAAACTCAGAAGAAACAGAACACCTTGAACGACTAGAGAGAGGACGATCATATTCAAATGGTTCAAATGGCTCTGAGTACTTTGGGACTCAACATCTGAAGCCATCAGTCCCCTAGAACTTAAAACTACTTAAACCTAACTAACCTAAGGACATCGCACACATCCATGCCCGAGGCAGGATTCGAACCTGCAACTGTAGCAGTCGCGTGGTTCCGGACTGAAGCGACTAGAACCGCTCGGCCACAGCGGCCGGCACGATCATATTCACAGGACTTGTAAGTTAGTATGATCTGCAGAAATGTTTAGCATTTCAGTCACCTCGGTTCAGCATCTTTCTGTCTCCCCTTTAGACACAGGGTCCGCCATGGGCCCTAATAATTTGTTCCATGCGTGATGGCATCGGCGCGTATAAGACGCGAATGGCGTCCTTTGGTATAGCCATCCATACTGCACTTCTTTAATATTTTGTAGTTCTGTATCAGTCAGCATGGGCGGAGAAATAAGAATGCCGGTGGCAGTGTTTGACAAGACCACAAATCTCTAGCATATTGTTCAAATGGCTCTGAGCACTATGGGACTTAACATCTGAGGTCATCAGTCCCCTAGAACTTAGAACTACTTAAACGTAACTAACCTAAGACCATCACACACATCCATGCCCGAGGTAGGATTCGAACCTGCGACCGTGGCGGTCGCGCGGTTCCAGACCGAAGCGCCTAGAACCGCTCGGCCACACGGGCCGGCCTCTGTCATATGAGGCAGTGTTTTTCAACCTGTGGGTCGCAACCCCCTGGAGGATCGCAAAGCGTTGCTCATGGGGTGGCGGTCGCAGGAGAAAGCAGTTGCAGCATGGGTGGAAACGTATGTTCCATGAGAATCATCTGCTATGGTATAAATGTCACAAGGAAGTGACAAGGTTTTGTGAAAGTACCTTGCAAATTCGCTCACGTTCATATCTGGTACTTATTTATAAAAATGAACACGAATGTAATTTAAACCTGTTGAAGAGTTCAAATACGCAAACCTTGCAGGAGTGAGAAGCAACACGTTGTCTACCGATTTCTTCCCACATGTGTTGAATGGAACCATGGCGGCGAGAGTCACCTAGTCTTGTACAGATAGTATTTAGCTCTGAGAGGTTTGCAGGGAGAGGGAAAGGGCCACATCAACTTCCGGGCTGGAAAAGCGGTGCAGTGTCAGCGTCTTGTGTATTACTGTCAGCGATACAAAATGCCTGCAACAACACGCGCACGGCGTGCAAGATTTGGCACCACGGCCACCAGAATGCATTTCAATAGCAAGCTTCGAACCAAACAATGGATCGCTAGGATTGGCAGCACAGAAACAAGGCACGAAGTACAGCAATTTCTAGCCAGCGGATCTAGGATGCCTGAGCTCAACTCAGATTTTAATTCACACACTGCATGTTGACCTTGTTTCTATTTCCCTAGTTCTGTGGCTTCATCGGGATTCCCACGAAATCGTCGTTGCTGCTTATCTGGTTAATTTCTCATTTCTTTCGTGTAGTTAATTGTGGTGATTGCCATGAAGTGAATCATAGTTTTTTTTATAGTGCTTTATAAAAGAGTTCAAAAATATCTTACAAAAAATAGTACCATCATTTGTAAAAATATATAGTACATATTCTAATAATTAATTAAAAAGAAATGTTGTCTTCCTTTGAAACTGAATGAAAGTAAATAAAATAACCATCCTGCTACATGTCTCAAAACTAAAAGTTCTGTAATACAAAAACACAGGCCTATTGAAAATAGTATTTACTTTTTATTATAATTACGTTATTCCTTGTTTAACATTAATTCTGAATTGTGCATAATGCAGATTGTTTTACAATAAATACACTGTGTTAACGATAAATAGACGCAAAACTGGAAGATTGTTTTCAGGAACCGATCGATAACTAAATGAAGAAGATCCAATAAGTAACTGTGAGAAATTCGAGAAAAGATCTTGTTTACAAACTGACTATACAGTGGGACCCCGTTTAACGAGAATAATTCACTTCTGAGTCTTACCTCATTACGAAACATTCATTATGCAAAACATATTTTTGTGTTGGAATTCACGTAAAAAAGGATAATGAATTCCATTCCGAAAAAATACTAATACAGTTTATAAAATGTACATCTTTTTTTACAAGAAATCGTATAAAGACGTTTGTTTTTACCTTCTCTTCAAAATGAGTCACAGTCACAGAAGACGGCTAGCTGAATGAAACATCTGCCTAGGTATTGGTTAATGCACAGCTTTATTGAATTCGTTTTGGTTAATGACGACATATCTAAAATGGAAATCATATAGAGATATTTCAAGGCCATGAAGTAACATGAATCTTGCCGTCACATAGAATTTGCCAACACCGCCAGGAGGCCCGAGGGGAAGTATCGTTTACAATAACTGCAACGCGCTGAGTGTCGCTAACAGTACAGCTGAATACTGCATTGTCGGCGGCGTTGTCTTTGTCGGAGGGTCTAATGTGCTTTGTTCGTCGTAATAATAATAACACTGATGTGAAATATTACGCTCTTTTTTCCTCACCGTTTTCTGTTATTTTATCGTCATTTCTTTCCCGCGGAGCATAAGCCATACCTTCAAAAGTGAAGTCAATAATAATAAAGGTACGATCCAGGGATTATACGCAAATGTACAGCGCTTTATCGGCACAACTGCAATTTGATGCCTGATGAATAATGTCTCTCATTTGTATTATTAAAAAGCATACTTGACACTTATTAAGATTTTATAGGTTTGAACAGTTTTTACTAATAGGGCGACACCAGCGATATTTGAAAGTAAGCAAGGGTGATATGTCCTACACTACAATAAAAATACAACAGTTTCAATGAGAAGGCTGTGCCATTTTATTTATTAACAATTTGTCAAATCGTGGTCCTATTTTTGAGACACAAATCACCAAATCATTTTCTAGTTGAAGTCTATTTCTCTTCTTAGTTTTTATGTTCGCCATTGAAGAGAACGCTAATTCAAAAAGGTAGGAAGTGGCGAATGGCACTAATAATTTCAAAGCTTCCTTTGCCATCTGTGGATACTCTTCTTTTCTCTTCATCCAGAAGACGACAATCTTTTGCGAATTAAATTCCATGTTAAGCATTTCCATTTTAAGCATCCCATCAACTGCTAACCTTATGTGTTTTTTCGTCGTGCTCTGGTCAGCCAGTTGTACTGACATATCTAAAAAAGGATTTAGTATCCATCTATGACAGTTGTTAGCGTCAAGAGTTCAGGTCTGGAAAGTAACTTAACATTTTCTCTTTCAAATTAGGCAAGCTCTGTATCACGCAAGGATTGTGGGAACTCGTACCACCGAATGGTCCATTGCAATTTCTTCGACAATCGTCTGAATACAAGGGAAAGACTGTAATATCATCTTTTGTAAGAACTTATGTTTTGCGTGGAATCCGTTGATTTTATCCTTAGCTGCTATAATGTTCACTTCTTTCCCTTGAAGGCTCTTGTTTAAAATATTTAGGTGGTTAAAAAGACCTGCGAGAAATGCTAATTTTAATAGCCAAACAGGGTCACAAAAGTAATTCGCACATCCAGACTTAGAATCTTGTAAGAACATTAACAATTCATCGTTTAGTTACAGAACTCGTGTCAATATTTTTCGTTTGGAAAGCCACCTGACCTTTGTGTCACGAAGGAGATTTTGAAGGAGCGAAACCCATGCCTTCACAAATGATCCTAAACAGTCGCGTTTGCAATGCTTTACCTTTAGTAGAGTTTACAACTTTGAACACCTCTTTAAGCACATCCTTTAAATCAGAAGTTAAAATCGTGGCTGCAAGAGCTTGTCGATGGAGAAAGCAGTGTGTCCACGAAATATTTGGCGTTACTAATTTTGACTTCGCGACCAGTCCACTTTTACTGCTGGTCATAGCTTTAACACCATCACTACAAATGGCGATATATTTTGTCCAATCAACCACGAAGTTGCGAGTGCTTTCTAAAAACATGTCATACAAACACTGGCCAGTAGTGTTCGCATGGAGTGCTTTGCAAAATAAAATGTCTTCCATGATACAGTCATCTCTTCAAAGCGCACAAATACTATAAATTGAGCACAATCTGAAACATCAATAGATTCATCAAACTGCAAAGCACAATGTGGGCTCTTCTTTAATTTTTCGTCTAACTGTTCTCGAATGACACCGGCCATATCGTTTATTCTGCTTTCAACGGTATTATCAGAAAGTGGTATGCTTTTTAGCTTGTTTGCCTCTTGCTTACCTAACGTAACTTAAACAATATCCAGGGCTGCTGGCAAAATAAGATTCTCTGCATCTGTATGCGGCTTCCTTGCTTTAGCGACCCGGAATGTGACTCGGTAGCTAGCTAGTAAAGCTTTCTCGTTGACACTGGACACCTAAAATCAGATAAAAAATATCGTTAAATCAGAAAAACGAATAAAAAATCAGAAACTTTATACTATTTTAAATACACAAAAAACATTACTATTTTACTACCTGAATCATAGTAGTTTGCTGCTGGTTTATTGTTTTCAGTTTACTTTCGAAGAAATCCTGCTGTTTATCAGCTTCCTTGGAATGTTTAGTTGAGAGGTGACGCAGAAATAATAATAATGGCTCTAAGCACTATGGGACTTAACATCTGAGGGCATCAGTCCCCTAGAACTTAGAACTACTTAAACCTGACTAACGTAAGGACATCACACACATCCATGCCCGAGGCAGGATTCGAACCTGCGACCGTAGCAGCAGCGCGGTTCCAGACTGAAGCGCCTAGAACCGCTCGGCCACAACGGCCGGCGTGACGCAGAAGCTTTGATGGTTTTCAATTGTATGAGTATGAAACACTCTCGTGACAATACTTCGCCGCAAATTACACATTGTGGTTTATTGTTGATGACAGTAAAACGACACTTCAGATAACTGACGTCATAAAGTCATTTTTTCCACTTTCATTCGCTTCCGCCACTGCCACATGTACGTCACGGAGAGTTGCACAGATCTTTTAAGAAACTTGTCCATTTTATGCTCGCTCAGAGAGAATCGCGAAGACAATAATCACGTCCGTACTTGCTGGCGTACTCGGACAGCTGATAGTAGTGAGAGAAAACGCGCGGCTATGACCCGGTTACCCTTTCTCACCCCTATGCCACTACCGCGGCAAAGAATATAATTATATTTCTGCCCACAAAGCACTGCGACCTCTTTTCGCATTGAACTTGATTTCTCAATCGGTGTAGTATCAATAGAAAAAAAAATTAAATACGTTACCTTTTAAATCGCTTACATACTGGTTCTGGGGGTCGCCAGAATATTTTGACTTAGAAAGGGGTCGCGTATTCAAAAAGGTTGACGAACACTGATATAAGGTATGAGGTTTCTACGTGTTCTCACAACCTGTACTATTTTCAGAACTTCTACCCTGAGAATTCCTCCTATTTTTTGCCTTTGACGAAGTTTCCTGCTCGGAATAAATGCAGATAATGTAGCTGAAAATGAGCATTTATGCAACAAATTAGGTCTTTTGACGGTTCACCGCGTCATTCGTTCAGTAATACAGGCACGAGGCCTACGACCCTGTAGCGTGTTACAGTAATGAGAGGGGGCGGTAAGTGCTGTAGTGTGACGGCTGGAAGGCACAGCACATGAAGGGCACACAAAACGGTGAGCCACAAATTGAGCAAGGCGTCAGCAACAGGGTGGCCAATCTGCTCCGCTATGCGCGCCGCGGCGAGGAAATTCACCTTCGATCCACAGCCAGTAGCTTGCGTCGCTCTCCGTCGCTCCTCGTGACCTTTCCTCGGGGGCCGGCAGCAACCAGGGGCGATAAAGTACACGGGCTAAAAATAGAACTCCGTCTCACGGAAACATGTACAAAACTTCCAGGCTGAAGCCGAACTCCGTCTCGGTGTAAATCAGAACACAACTATAAGAGACTCGTGATACATTTATTACACCAGTACATTTAATTCCTCTCCTTGTGCCAGTGATAAGGGAATGCATGTCTCAAGACGCTTATCCAGCATGCAGTTGCGCTAAGCAAGGTGATACTGTAAAAAGCGCTTAGAAATTAAACAGAAAATAGCGGAAAATTTTCGCACAAGAAACTTGGATCCTGAAATGTCAGTTTAAAGAGATACGTGGTTAATCATGTGTTTCAATACTGAAAATTTTCACAATATTATTTCATTTATTTGAACATGATCTCACTCATTTACTTATTATTATTATTCTGCAGTTTTATTGTTTACATTTATGTGTACATGAATAATCCACATTTAGTTACAGCGGCTCATCATTTTCATCTCTGAGGAAACATGCAATAACTGACGCCGACCATCTCAGCTCTTGACGTTTCGATTATTACTTTCAAACAAAGTTCTTTTGCCAGTATCATTAGTTGGTAGCGAGAGCGCAATGACACAATAAATAACAGCTAAATTTTTTATACTTTTTGCTGATTTCACCTCTTTGAGAAGCTGGTAAGCCCGCTTAATAAAACATATAAAATATACGTCGAATTATAAGCAACAAAGATGACACAAAAGTTTAGTGACGGCTCACTGTAGAAAAAATGATTTACAGAAATGATCTCCAACTTCTGACACTATATTTAAATTCTAGAGTTTGATAGTCTTCCATGGCAATTCAAGAGAAATAACTTTGGTACATAGCAATTCAGGTCATATAGGAAAACATCTCATTTGTATTGAATCTAGGTGGGTGGGGGGGGGGGGGGAATGGCACAGCCAGTTCTAACAAAAAAAGGAATGAGACAAGGATATAACTTATCTCCCACTCTATGTAATACCTACGAGTTGCCATTCGCAGATGGACCTTCAGAGAAAACAGTGATGTAGAACTGAACTCTGTCATGTTGAAAAGCTCTTCTTTATTTTCATAAGTCTACGTGATTTATAGGAAGTAAATTACAGCTGTGATTGTATTGAATAAAATAAGAAAATAATATGAGAATTTAGGTACAAAAACTAAATCATTAGTTTATGTATGTAAACACCCAACGTGGACTAAAGTTGTTGTTGGCAGTAAAACAGCAGAACAAGGCAAACATCTTGGCTGTGATGTAACATATAATTGTGGTAAAGGCATACAAAACAGGATTAGTAAAGTTTGTGGAATAATCAGCAGATATCTGAAAAACGAAAGTGTGAAACGTACAAGATTAAACGTTCATAAGACTGGTGTTCTGCCACCACTAATGTACGGTTGTGAAACATACGTAGTGAGGAACAAGCACATAATTCATATCCTGAGTGAGACGATGAGATTTCTTAGAGCAGTCAAGGAATGTGATAAAACAGACAGAATCTCAAATGCTGATATCAGAAATTAAGTAAACAACCGTAGTGTAAAGTAGTAGCAGAAAATAAAGAGATGAAATGAAGATTTTGAAATAATCGAACCCGGACAATAATCAGTAAAATACGAACCAAAAGCAACGAGAACCTGAAAGGTCGAAGAAACTAGCGGATCCGTAAAACGCTAAAAATAACCTGAGAATGAAAATGAAGTATATGAAGAAGAAAAATGTAATTGTGGTAACTTATACTTCAATGGCGGCTAAGGGGTGGGGAAAATAAAGAAGGAATACGCGGTTTAATATCCTGTCGACGACGAGTTCATTTAAGACGGAACACAAGTATAGGTGGAGAATAGAGGTGTTAGTAAATGTCCTTTCCAAAGGAACCACTTCTGCATTTACGCAAGACACTTTAGGGAAACATCAGAAAGCACAGATGGGAATGGCCAGACGTGGATCTAAACGAGATTTGGGAAAATGTGCTATAAAGCAATGTTTTAACTAGGTTACACAGAGAGGATTATGTTTAAGAAATCTGGTGACTATTGTACCTAAAGGAGCACCACCTTTATGGACTCCTCACAGTTCATGTCGTCAGGGATTTCTGGCTATATACTGTCACTCCAAACCATTAAATATATGTTTATACACAACAATGCTTCATCATAAGAAACATTCTCACATCAATGCGTAAGTGGTACGGTATCAGTATCTTAGCAGTCCGTATGACACAGTTCCTCTCCACGTATACATTTCTTCATGATTTATAGAATTCCTAGAGAAAGTTTTTCGATTCACATTCCACTGAATGGGTGTCTACAGATAACGTTTTGTCAGTTCTTCAGTGAACCACAGTTGTAACTGGTATTATCAGAAATTCTTATTAAGGTTTCTCATTCAGGAGAGTGCCCTGTTATCCTGGAACCGTCGTGAGTAACTGGTATCACGAATCCTTATCGCGCCGTACCCCTCACGAGAATTTTATTATCTTTCATTACACGTATTGCTTATCGACCCAACAACTCAGTATCTACTTACAGGACTTTTTAAAATTAGATGTGTAAGAGATACGTGAACCACAAGATGAGACATTTAATATTTAATTGACAGGCTCTCTTCATTCTAAAGTCACCACGTTTCCTTAACAGAAGATTTCTACATGATGAAACGTCCCCTTCGAAAATTATGAATGACAGTGCTGGAAAACTTCTACGTTATTTTATTTTCAAACAGCTGAGCAAAACTCAACGTACTCAGACAGTTTTATCTTTACTTATTCTGATCATCACTGAACTGACACACAATATTTTTAGCGCAACGCAATCTGACTTTCAATAATCCCTACAAAAGAATGGTCCTGACTAACGATAATCTATACCTTTCACAAATCACTAACCTCACAAAAATCTTCGTTACTCGAACTACTGCAACACAGCGAGCGCCAATACTGCCAGTTAAATGAAAGATTCTAACTACTGAAGGCACTAACTACTGATAGGCATAGTTAGCAAATGAAAGATTTTGATAGAGAACAATGTATTTACCTTAATGTTGTTCAAAAGTCATCATATATATATCTATCAATTCATGACATCCATCTTTACAAATTTCCTTTTTCTGGCAGACCTACGTCCAGATCGTCCGCCTATAGTAACTTCTCAAAACTCTAGCATCTCTCTCTCCACATCCACCACTACTGGCGGCTCACCTCCATCTGCCCAACGCTACACGCTGTTCACATCCAGCTGCCAACACTACACAAGCGAATATTCCAACAATGCCAACCAGCCACAGACTGCATTCAGCGCAGTCAGTGATTTTCATACAGAGCGCTACGTGGCGTTACCAGCATAAAAACCCTAAACCGCGTACTTACAATGAGCTTATTGTTTGATTTGTCGTCCTCTCTCTCATTCACTCTATCACTTGGTCACTGGCTTCTTGCTGATGCTCGTCTATTACCAATGCTCCTTCTCAAATCATCTGTTTCCCGAAGCCATTGTCCAGCACGTACGAATGTAAAGGCTAGGGTCGTCCCGACGCAAGTAAACGATACTGAGTATTTTTAGGATCGATTAATTCTTTCAATACTTTCTCGGTATCGAAAAAAATACTCGTATCGAATTACATTCGAAAAAAGAGATATCTGAAATCAAGTCGAAGCAACTGACATGTCAGCTGCTGTAGAGATGGAAGCACTCAACCACCTCACAGAGTAAAATTTTTTGAATATGTCACAAGAGAAGCGTCTGGGCAAAAGTGTGTTACAAAATCCGATATTATACCAGTTATTAACTGTTTGTCAATAGAACTCAAATGTATAACTATAGTCTCACCAATTGTGAAAGAATGCAATGAAGTTTTATTGAGAGAGCAGATGTCATCGTGCCGAGGGAAAACAAACTGCATGTAGAGGTGTACATAGCCTACAAGAATAGACGCATAGTTGTGTTAATCCATTATGCCTTCCACAATGACCGGAAAACCCAAGAAATGCCCCGAAAACATTCCCCAGAGCCTGGACCAATTCGACTATTAGCAGGGCGTTTGCCTTCGGAAGTTTCACGCCGCATATGCCAATGGTCATCTGTACTACTCAGTCATAACGATGGAACATAAGACGTTCATCTGAAAAG
Source organism: Schistocerca cancellata (assembly GCF_023864275.1). Classification (NCBI taxonomy): domain Eukaryota; kingdom Metazoa; phylum Arthropoda; class Insecta; order Orthoptera; family Acrididae; genus Schistocerca; species Schistocerca cancellata. The sequence continues at coordinate 433,091,984 of NC_064632.1, forward strand.
GCGATCACTCGCCACTCAGTGGACATCCAGTTATAGCACTGATGCGCAAATTCCAGCCTCAGTCGCCGACAAATAGCAGTCAGCGTACGCATGAAGCCAGGCGCCTGCTGTCGGCGCCCATAAGCAGCAACTTTCGCTTAGCGGTCATTGAGGAGACACTATTGGTAGCTCCTAGGTTCAACAGGGCGGTCGGTTGCTCAACAACTGTACGTCTATCCCCCCGTACAACTCTCCGCAGCCGTTGTTCACCCGTCAGCTATGGCCCGCAGTGCATCACTGTTCCCTCGGCGCCGGTTTTGGATAGCCCCATTTTACCATCCACCGTAGACGTTTAACCGCAGCGGTAAGCAAACAGTTTACAGACTTTGCCGTTTCTTAAATACCTCCACCTTCGGCCAGAAAACCAATGATTATGCCCTTTAGGACAGATAAATCGCTCTGTTTCCGCTACACGAAACGACCGCACTGTTTTCCGCGTGCCCCCAACATGCTTTATATAACGCCACTGCTATTGCTGCCACCTACCGTCTGTGAGTTGCTATTGCACGTTGATGTCGAGCAAAGGCGGTGGCCAAATTAACGTGACTGCGTGTATCATGTACACTCAACATTAGTCTTTTGTATAAAAAGTTAAAAAAGAATCGACATGAGTAGGTACTGATACTTCGGAGTACGATGACTGGAGTACTAATCATTAGAGGAGGTATCGATACTTTACTTGACTGAGAATGCTATCAAATAGTACAAGTCCTAAACAACAAGTTATCGTCAGTTGGTATTTTTTGTGATCTCTCCAAGGCTTTTGACTGTGTGGATCATGTCACACTCTTAGAAAAACTCAGGTTCTATGGAATTGAAGGCTATACACACAGCTGGTTTGAATCATACTTACTGAACAGAAAGCAAATAATGTTGGGATTGTGGTAAATTCCAGTGAATGGGGAGTTATCACAGAGGGAGACCCACAGGGTTAGATTTTAGGTCCTCTGTTGTTCCTTATTCATGTGAATGACCTCCCACTTAACGTTCAGCAAGCTGAACAAGTATTTTTTGCAGATGACGCGAGTGTTATAATAAATCCCATTCCAGAAAAAGCAGCTGAAGATATTGTTAAAGATGTCTTTCAAAGAATTATTAAGTGGTTTTCAGAAAATCGACTCTCCCTTAATGCTGAAAAAAAACTCACTATATCCAGTACTGTACTCCAAATAGAGTCATACCGACAATTGATGTAGCATATGAACAGGGCTCAGTTAACAGGATAGATTTCTCGAAATTTTTGGGTGTTCACTTTGATGACAACTTGAACTGGAAGAAGCATATTACTGAGCTTACCAAACAACTAAGTTCAGCTTCTTTCGCTCTTCGCATAATCGTTAGTCTTGGTAATAAACAGATCAGCCTCCTAACGTACTTTGCATATTTCCACTCAATAATGTCTTATGGTATAGTTTTCTGGGGTAACTCACCACTTAGACATAAAGTATTTATTGCACAAAAGAGAGCAGTGAGATTAATTAGTGGTGTTCACTCAAGGACGTCATGTAGGCACCTTTTCAAGGAGTTATGTGTTTTAACTGCAGCATCAGAGTACATATATTCGCTAATGAAATTCGTTACAAATAATCCATCTCAGTTCGCGAAGAACAGTGATGTTCATACGTACAACACTAGAGGGAAAAATGACCTTTCCTATCCGTTATTGAAGCTGTCAGTTGCTCAAAAAGGAGTACATTATTCAGCAACAAAAATCTTTGATCATTTGCCCAACAACATAAAGTGTTTGGCAGGTAGCAGATCGAGTTTTAAATCTAGCTTAAAATCATTTCTTTTGGACAACTCATTCTATTCTATGGACGAGTTTCTGTTTCATAAATGGTAAAAAAATGTACCTCTAAATGTAGTTGCATGTGTAGAACTAAAAATTTTTAGTAATATTAATATTAGCACTATTCATGTGTGTATATATATCTTGTAATCTGACTTGTTCCCCATCATATCGATAAAATAATCGGGAAAATGATCTACGAAACATGACATAACTAAAACTAAAACTAGCAAAGGTTGATGAAACTAGGGAAACTTAAAAATACTTGCAAAACTATAGTTTTGTGTGGCGATTTTAATATTGACCTCTTAACACACAGCCACCAAAGAGAAAAATTCCTTAATATTATTCAAGAATATAACCTGTGCACTAAAATAAACTCCCCTACACACGTAACAAAAACTAGTGCTACACTTATTGATCAGATCTTTGTAAACACTGACATGCACACCTCAGAAAACTTTAATACCGGCTACAGTGACCACAATGCACAGCTACTTGCCGTATATGGAAGTGTTGATTTGTCTAGGAATGGAAGTGTTATCTACAAGAGAAAATTCAGCATGCAAAATATTGAGCACTTCAAACATATGCTAAGGACCCACTCGTGGAATAAAATCTACAACAGTTACAACACAGATGAAAAGCTGGATAATTTCATGGAAATTTACAGACATTGTTTCGAAATTGCATTTACAAAAAAGAAAATAATTTGTAGAGGCCCCAGCAAACCCAAAACTTGGATTACATCAGGGATCAAAGTATCATGTAGAAGAAAAAGAGAACTTTTTGCACTATCAAAAACAGATAGCAGCCCTGAATTTGCTCACTACTTCAAAAAATGCAAGTTAACTCTGAGTCGTGTAATAGGGGAAGCAAAATGAAGGGAAAATGACAAACTTATTATGGAATCATCAAACAAAGCTAAGACAATGTGGAATACGGTACAGAGACTTACTGGAAATGTGGAAACACACAAAAATATTGTATTGTCACAGGCGGGCAGCAAGATCACTGTTCCAAAATTAATTGCTAACCACTTCAATTCTTACTACACCAATACTGCTCGTGAGCTGGCGAAGGAACAAATGGGAAAAACATCAAACAAAATATTACAGGAACTTTCTGGAAATAGTGTAACAAATACATTCATGTTCCTCCGACCAATAAGTAGGGAAGAACTGTTAGACAGCATTAAGTCATTAAAAAATAAATATTCATCCAGAGTCGACGATGTGCCAGACTATATTATAAAAGTATCAGCTGGACAGATACTTGCACCACTGCTAGATATATGCAATTCTTCACTATCAAGTGGTATTTTCCCACAACAGTTAAAAACTGCAAAAGTTGTACCCCTTTACAAAAAGGGCGATCGGCAGCAGATGGTCAACTATAGGCCTGTGTCACTCCTATCAGGTTTTTCAAAAATCATTGAAAAACTAGTTCTGCTACAACTAACTGATTTCTTTAACAAAAAAATATGATTTCAGGATGTCAGCATGGCTTCAGGCCTCAGTGCAGTACTGAAACAGCCACTTTTAGCCTCATAAATCGTATTTTAAATTCAGTGGATAATCACAAAAATGTTTCGGGGATTTTCCTCGATTTAACAAAAGCATTTGATCTAATAGACCATGAAATTCTCCTAAGAAAGTTAGAGTGGTATGGCGTAAGAGGCCTGCCACACGAGTGGCTGAAATCCTACCTAGAAAATCGCTCTCAGATAACAGAGGTAAAACACATGGGAAAAAACGAACTCCAAGCTTATCAATCGAAACCTTCCACATTAACCCACGGTGTACCACAAGGCTCAATTTTAGATCCCTTTCTCTTCCTAATTTTCATAAACAACTTCCCCCTACACGTTCAACACTCCGAACCAGTGCTATTTGCAGATGACACAAGCATATTAATTGAAGGTGAAAATGAAATGGCTCTAAGTTTAAATGGTAAAGTCACAAGTGAAAATGTCACAGAGTGGTTTATGAGGAATAAATTACTGATAAACCCTCAAAAAACAGTCGTATTACACTTCCATACACAATAAAATAAAAACCCATTAAAACGAAACATGTCCGTGGAAAACCAAAGAATTAATAGTGTTACTGAAACAAAATTTCTTGGCATCTACTTACAAGACAATCTTAAATGGAATTCCCACATCACTTCATTAAATTCTAAACTATCCAAAATGACATGTGATGAGGATTATATGGAACAACACAAGCCCTGAAACAGTTAGACCGGTGTATCACGCTTGCATACACTCCCTATTGAGATATGGCATCATATTCTGGGGAAATTCTCCTCATAGCATAACCACATTCCGGAAACAAAAAAAGATTGTGAGGATAATGAAAAATGCTAACAGCCGAAAATCATGCAAACCATTCTTTAAAGAACTGGGGATTCTACCCCTACCATGTATCTATATATTAGAAGCTGTAATGTTCCTAAAAAAAAAGCATGCTAAAAATGGAAATGTATTTATTCACAATAAATGTGTACATGAACACCATACAAGGGCAAATAGTGACATACACAGACATCATTGTTGTACCACACTGTGCAAGAAAGGTGTATATCACTCAGGTTCACATTTGTTTAATAAGCTGCCAAGTAACCTAAAGGCCATAAACAAAATCCATAGCTTTAAAAAATCTGTAACATCATATCTCTTGGAAAACTGTTTTTACTCAGTAACACAGTATCTTGAAAAATAAGTTAATTTTGGTTGTAACAATATAAAAATGTAATGTAACAATATAGCAATATAAAAATGTAACAATTTATAAATGTAATGTATACAATCAATGTAACAGTATATTAATGTAATGTCATTTTGTCCAAGATCTAAGGTATGGTATATGTACCACAAAGATTCAGGACTTAAATAAATAAATAAATAAAGCTCTTCGACCAGAATGTCGCACGCCTTCATTGGAATCATGTCGGCATTTGTAGGGTGAGCATATTAACGTACTCGTTTGATGTCTGTGCTATGTTTATTCCATGTTAACCTCGTTTGTTTGTGGAATCCGACCTGCCTTTTGCACGGCAATGCAAGGATACGTCCCATAATCTGACCGAATACAATTTCAAACAGCTCATCGAGGAAGCTCGATGCCCTTTAACACCAGCAACTTTACATCTCGTCCGCAGGTCGTTCCGAAGGCGCCCTGGGTCTTGTATTCAGGGAAATGGGCACTCATTTGGACACCTAAATGAACATTCCGCCGTAAGGAACACAGCCAGTTACGTAAAGCATGCTGCGTCCACTTGTAAAACTTTGAACGCTTCTAGCTGCCTACCTGAAATAGGTAGAAATTTGATTTCAGTCGATGGGTACATAGTTGGTTTAAATTTGCATCAGATACATGATAAAAAACGTTATATTTAAAAAAAATTGTACCTTGTTGCTGTAACCCGCTGGAAAATAACTAAAAAAACTATATCCATACCTGAGCAGAAATAGTAACGTTTACCTCTCTAAATAAATATTGTTTTTACTTATTATTTTATAATAACAGAGAAAAACACCTTGTCTGAAGCACCCTGTGTATTGTAGAAAGCTTTCTTCGCTTGTGCCAGTTTACTTCTGGTATACTCCTTCATCAGTCATCCCCCGTAATCTTGCTTCATAGGTAGGAGCAACCTTTCACTTGTTCCACTACTCTGTCGTTCCCAGTTTTGAGATTAAGCAAGCCATTATTCTCATTTATACTGCAGTTATCCACCTTCATCTTTAATTTGTTGATTCTAACTCATATTCTGCCCTAAATGTGCTTTCCATCCCTTTCAACATGTATAAGTCTTCCTTAGAAACGGTCCAAAATGCAATGTAGTTGCGAACCTTAACGGTGGAGCCTGTTCTTGAACTTCTGAACTTCCATTCCTCTTCTGAAAGTTTACCGAGAGTCACTGGAGCAAAGAGGGGTACCTAGCGACTGGAAAATTGTGCAGGTCATTCCCGCTTTCGTGAAGAGTCGTAGGAGAGATGTATATAATTATAGACCTATCTCGCTGAAGTCAACATTTTGTAGATTAATGGAACATGTATTATGGTCACGTATTTGCAAACGTCTTTGGAGAACGAAAATCTCCTCTACAAAAATTACGGGTTTCGCAAACTTCTTGCGAACCTCAGCTCACTCTGTTCCTCCATGACATCCATACCTATGTAGGCAACAGCACTCAAGATTGTGACGTGTTCCTCGACACCAGGAAGGCACGTGACACAGTCGCGCACTAATGAGAAAATATGAGCTTATCGAGTATCGGAACCGATTTACGACTAGATTCAAGAACTACTTGCAGAGAGAACTCATCATGTCGTTCTTAACGAAACAAAATCGACAGATGTAAAGCTAATTTCAGGAAAACACAAAGGAAGAGTAATAGCACCGTTACTGTTTACATTTGTAAGTAATCTGGTAGATAACATCAGAAGCTCCACAAGACTTTTCGCAGTTGTCGCCTTTTTCTATAAGAAGATAGGAACGCCAAAAGACTTACGCAGTTTGCTGAACACTGCAGAGGATTAACGAATAGTGCAGGGATTGGCGGTTGACCTTGAAAGTAAATAAATGGAACACTGCAAATACATAGGAGAAGAAATCCACCAATGTTCAGTTATGCTATGGATGACAAATCGCTGGAAACAGTATCTGCCGTAAAATATCTATAGTCTATTCACCGAGAGCTGGGACGAAACATAAACAGTGTCACGTGAGCGACTACGCTCGTTTCCAGAGAAAGCATTCGGTGTTCACGTGATACGTAGGGGTGTGGAAAATCCTTGGCGCACGCTTTGCAGCTGGCGGCGTTCGGCTGGCTGCCGAGCTGTCACAGCGGACCGTGAGAAACCTGGGCAACAATGTACGAAATAAATTTAACAATAATGTTAAAATAATGTTAAACTGAGTTCATTCTGTCGAAGCAGATTTCTTTCATTCAGGTTGCTAACAAAATGCTCCATTCAAACATAATTAATTGTTAATTTTAACAATAATACCAGTAATAATAATAATGATAAAGGACGAAACAAGGTTCACTCTGTCGAACTTGAACTGTTTTCATTGAGGTTTATAACAAACCGCTCCTCTCTCTCCTCTATAATACAGTCTAATTTCCACATTTGAGTTTCCACTTTTTCTACGACGTGGAGGATGCACTTGTTCCAATCCTCTGCTTCTTCTAGAAGTACTTCCGGCATTTTGTATGTTTTGTTTTTCGCTGCAACATAGCCTTTGATTCTGGCCCACACTAACTCGATGGCGTTTAATTTACAGTTGTACAAGGAATTCTGAGAACAGTTTTCCCTGCATTCTTCGCCATTACATTTATTGCGTATTCGTTGTGCGCTGTTCTGTGATTTTTAACTATATCTTAAAGTTCTTTCTTCGACATACCGTCTTCGAAATCAATGTTTTTAAATTTTAGCCACTCTGATATTTCGTGCTTATTGGAATTCGCATTGGGAACTTTTTCTTTTCTCCAAGAATGGTACGGCGCGTTATCAAGAACAATAACTGCATTTTCCTGAAGCCGAGGAAGAACATCTTGAAACCACTTCTCGAAGGTTTCGGCGCCCATCTCCTCATGATAATCTCCACTTTTCTTGGATTCGAAAGTCCACAAACATCCTTCAACGAACCCTGCTTTGCTGCCAATGTGTGCGATATCAGACGTTTCCCTTTACCTGATTTGGCCCTTGCTTCCGGTGGATAATCCGTACAGAAACGCTTGTTTTGAGGAATTTATAGTCATTTACCCAGACGTAACTTCGGGTATGTCCTGCGTTCACCCACGCCTCGTCCAGATAGTAAATGGGTCTGCCTTTATCTCTCAACCGTTTAATGGTTCGAAGATAACGCCGCCTCCATAAAATGTCATCCCTGTCTATTAGCATGCTATCGCGCCCACGCCGGACATATTTGAAATTCATTTCTCTCAGTAACTTATAAAATGTAGTTCTCCGAAAATTGCCCAGATCTGCATCTACGTTCACGACTGTAAGCACTTTGTCAATTGTTGGCAATTCCTTATGAAAAAAAAAATCGTGTACTTTCCTTCGTATCGCATTTCTATCGAAGTCATCAACACTTTCAGAAAGTTTCTGTCGTAATATTCCTTTCTTGGGAGACTTCGAAGAGTGTGTGGCCTTGTACTCACTTATCACACGATACACTGAAGAGCGTCCAACACCTGTAGCTGCAGCTGTTTTCGAAAGAATGTCACTCATCGACTGCTCTGGATGTAACAGTTCCGTTTTATACACATCAAGCACCATGTGCTTCTCAGAAGAACTTAATGATTTCTTCTTTGCTCGCTTCTTTGGTGGACTCAGAACTGACACGTGGACCTCGCTCGCTGAATCCGTGGCTGACATATGCCGGACAGCCGTATGTGATGCTAATGAAATAAGTGAATATATAAAATAAGAAACCATGTGATGCTATTGGATACGCACATAAACAGTGAATGCTCAGCGTGACTACAAACACATATACTTACTCTAATAATCAACAACTAGTCTTTCAAGCGCCTTTACAGATGAACTTAAGATATCCTGAAATCGCCGCTGTACAACACCCACTGACGATCTCGCACCTGCAACTGAGGCGGCCACACTGACTGAGCGCCGCGCCTGCGAACCGCACAATGCATCGCTCATAAAGGACAAACGGTTGCACCCATCGCATTCGAACAAACTACAAAATTAAATTCAAACCTTTCTGAAACTTTTCTCGCGTGCACCCCCACAAAAAAATTTAAAGGGGAAAAGTTTGTCGCTTACTATATTTCGGATGATGATTTGGTAAAAGTTCTGCATCAGACGTGAGATTTTAATTTATTACTTCACTATTACTGACTCTATTGGGCAGAAAATTTGCAGACGTCATCAACATATAGTACTGAAGGCAATTATAAAATCATTTTCCTGTGCGACACACAGTTTAGAAGTTATGGGGTGATAAATATAGAGTAACGCGAAAAACAACTTTTCCTGAAAGCTTAAATATTTCTCTTTTTAAGTGACAATAAATTTTAATGTAATGAAAAAAAGGTGTCGGAAGGTAGTTCTCGGATCACTTGTTCATGTTCAGGTGCCAAATGATCAAAAACACGACTTTCATTTTTTATTTTGTGACGCCCCTGCCTTGTACACCCCTCGACGGCAGCGCTGTGGTCACGCGCCTTGCCGTGTTTACAGTACGTCTCTTGTTTCGGTGAATGGAGTATAGCAATAACCATCTGGAGCGACCTTAAGTGGAACGATCAAATAAAATAAACAGCAGGCATATCGGATGGCAGACTGAGTTTTATAGCAAAACTCATAAAGAAACAGTTCATCTCAGAAAGAAGTGGCTTCCAAAATACTTTTTCCACCCATTCTCGAGTATTTCTCATCTGTCTGGGACGCTTGCCAGGTAGGAGTAATAGAAGAAATAGCCAAGATCCACCAAAGAACGGCGTGTTTCGTCACAGCATCCTTAAGTCGTTGCGAGAGCATTACAGAGATGCTCGACAAACTCCAGTGGCAGATGTTACAAGAGAGGCGTTATACAGAGGAGAGATGTGCTATTGAAATTCCGAGAAAGGACGTTCCGGAAAGAGTCCACTAACATAGATCAGTAAGTGCCAAGCAAGATCGTAAGAGATGGAAAACAGCTCCGTGGTACAACAACAGAGTTAGAAAACTGCTACGGAAGCAAAGGGAACTTCACAGAAAACATAAACATAGCCAAAGCCCGGCAGACAAACAAAAAATACGCGAAGCGAAATGTAGTGTGAGGAGGGCTATGCGAGAGGCGTTCAATGAATTCGAAAGTAAAGTTCTATGTACTGACTTGGCAGAAAATCCTAAGGATTTTGGTCTTATGTCAAAGCGGTAAGCGGGTCAAAACAAACTGTCCAGACACTGTGACCAAAATGGTACTGAAACAGAGGATGACAGACTAAAGGCAATACTAAATGTCTTTTTCCAGAGCTGTTTCACAGAGGGAGACTGCACTGTAGTTCCTTCTCTAGATTGCCACACAGATGACAAAATGGTAGATATATAAATAGACGACAGAGGGATAGAGAAACAATTAAAATCGCTCAAAAGAGGAAAGGCCGCTGGACCTGATGGGATACCAGTTCGATTTTACACAGAGTACGCAAAGGAACTTTGCCCCCTTCTTGCAGCGGTGTACCGTAGGTCTCTAGAAGAGCATAGCGTTCCAAAGGATTGGAAAAGGGCACAGGTCATCCCCGTTTTCAAGAAGGGGCGTCGAACAGATGTGCACAACTATAGACCTATATCTCTAACGTCGATCAGTTGTAGAATTTTGGAACACGTATTATGTTCGAGTATAATGACTTTTCAGGAGACTAGAAATCTACTCTGTAGGAATCAGAATGGGTTTCGAAAAAGACGATCGTGTGAAACCCAGCTCGCGCTATACGTCCACGAGATTCAGAGTGCCATAGACACGGGTTCCCAGGTAGATGCCGTTTCTTGACTTCGGCAAGGAGTTCGATACGGTTCCCCACAGTCGTTTAATGAACAAAGTATGAGCATATGGACTATCAGACGAATTGTGGGATTGCATTGAAGAGTTCCTAGATAACAGAACGCAGTGTGTCATTCTCAATGGAGAGAAGTCTTCCGAAGTAAGAATGATTTCAGGTGTGCCCCATGGAAGTGTTGTAGGACCGTTGCTATTCACATTACACATAAATGACCTTGTGGATAACTTCGGAAGTTCCCTGATGCTTTTTGCGGATGATGCTGTGGTATATCGAGAGGTTGTAACAATGGAAAATTGTACTGAAATGCAGGAGGATCTGCAACGAATTGACGCATTGAGCAGGGAATGGCAATTGAATCTCAATGTAGACAAGTGTAATGTGCTGCGAATACATGGAAAGAAAGATCCTTTATCACTTAGCTACAATATAGCAGGTCAGCAACTGGAAGCAGTTAATTCCATAAATTATCTGGGAGTAGGCATTAGGAGTGGTTTAAAACGGAATGACCATATAAAGCTGTTGCCAGACTGAGATTCATTGGAAGAATCCAAAGGAAATGCAATCCGAAAACAAAGGAAGTAGTTTACAGTACACTTGTTCGCCCACTGCTTGAATACTGCTCACCAGTGTGGGATCCGTACCAGATAGGGTTGATAGAAGAGATTGAGAAGATCCAACGGAGAGCAGCGCGCTTCGTTACAGGATCATTTAGTAATCGCGGTACCGTTACGGAGATGATAGATAAACTCTAGTGGAAGGCTCTGCAGTAGCTCGGTACGGGCTTTTGTTGTAGTTTCGAGAACATACCTTCACCGAGGAGTTAAGCAGTATTTAAATTGCTGTCTCCTACGTATATCTCGCAGTGGGCCAATGAGGATAAAATCAGGGAGATTAGAGCCCACACAGAGGCATACCGATAATCTTTCTTTCCACGAACAATACGAGACTGGAATAGAAGGGAGAACCGATAGAGGTACTCAAGGTACCCTCTGCCACATACCGTCAGATGGCTAGCAGAGTATGGATGTAGATGTAGAGTGCTTCCTCCCACGTACGATTCGCGACATGACCACAAAAAGATCTAATACATACGCTTACTGACAATCATTCTTCCCAAGCGCCACTCGCGAGTAGAAAGAGATGAGGGGTCAGTTAGTGGTACCAGAAGTACCTTCTGCCACACACCACTAGGTGGCTTGCGGAGTATGATGTAGATGTAGTCGTTTCTTTTTATTGATATAAAACATCGTCAGTGGCTTGCCACGATACATATTTTTAAATATTTGGTTTGCCGTCTGGATCTAAAAACAGTCTGTTACAAAAGATACTGCAGTGAGATTTATTACTTACGGCTCTCTATGTCCGGTTTCTCTTCCATCAGCAAGTGTCGACTGCTTGGGCATCTCTGAAACATTCCATTGTTTGGAAATGATGTTTTTGTACACTTAGGTTTGCAATACTACAAATTTCCTGCCTATTTGCGTTTGTTTGGATATTCCTAGTTAAACATGTCTCTGTGTGTTTTTTTGTATAAAACTCTAGTTTTGGCTTTTAGTAATCGCGGTACCGTTACGGAGATGATAGATAAACTCTAGTGGATGTGTAGTAAGGGAGATGTGAAGCGAGTCGGTCGCAGGTCTGAAGCGAGAGGTTGAGAGGAGCGGTGTGCCTGCCAGCCACCAGCTATGATTTACAAGAGATTATAAACTGATATCATTGAATTATTTTCTTTGCGAAACTCAAGACTACTGAAGGTATGTTTGCGCAATGCTAGTTGTAAGATTATTGTAAAAAGTAAGTCCCATTTGAACGTTTGTAAAATCATTTCATTACTAACAGTCAATATTTGAAGAATCGTTTTCAGAATATAATTAGTTTTTGTCAGCAATATTGCATTACTGATTATAATTCATCCTAAAAACCATCAACGCAAAACTTTGCAAAATTTTATTGTTGTCAAGAAAAAGTTTATCTATGAATTACGTAGCTTCGGTCAAATTAATTAAAGAATAACGTCAGGTTTGCTATTAAAGAATAACGTCAGCTTTGGTAATAAATACAGCCAGTTCTTATGACAGCCCACCAGCAGCTAATAGAGTATAGTATAACAGAGTAAGTATATTCATGTCGCATCTCGTAGCAGTCAGATGGCGATCCAGTAACAGTAAAAAAGGTAAGGAACAGTTTTGGGTTATTGTAGGTGACGACTGAGGGCCACGGCGACGACGCATTCTATGTTTCGTCAGAATAATCAGCAAATCACTTTTAATAAACAGCATTTAAATTTGTATGCGAAGATTGCACTTACTATTATTGAAAAAGAGAATTAATTTCAAAGGGAAGATTTCATTTGTTATTATTAAGCAAGAGATAGAAATCCTAAGGGAAGGTTTCATAGGTTATTGTAGAAGGGAAGGTTGCGTAACAAAAGAGATATAGAGGAGACGGGAAGGTTTCAACATTACCTTAAAACTCTGTAAGTATGCAGGACTGCTTGACGACGATACTTAGTACAGAAAATGGTTGACATTAGACAAAACCTCTCCTTCCAAAGCGACAATGTAAATCATTTTACTTCCAGGATTCAAACCTTCTGACGAACGACACTCCGCGGGCGTGAGGTAGCGAGCTCGTCCACGACTGCGTGTCGTGTTAAGTAGGGATGGGAAGAGCAGTTATGCCGTAACGAGCTCGTGAGAACTTCTCGAGCGTCAGATTCTAGGTAAAGCTCAGAGGCAGCAACGAGGCAGCGCTCGCGGCATGTACAGGATTTTGACAGACGTCAACGTGGACTGTACGAGCTTTGTGACTTGTGGTGAACTAAATAGCTTCCGTCGCATACATCCATTTTCGCGTATTTCTGGTTTGTTCGGTAGTGATTTTTCGAGCCATTTCTAAAGCTGTCAAACTTTCTGGCAGATATAAACTGCTTGTTGGACAGGTTTCGAATTGTAACTCTCAGTCCGTGGCGTACGGCGTAGAACCACTTGCGGCCGCACCCATAATCCACACAGTCCTGGCAATAAGGGAGCGAGCGAGATAAATGACGCGACGTATTGCCCAACAGACTTCCCCGGAATCGTTCATTGGCGGAACCGGATTAATTCTCAGTTCTGTCACACACAGACTATCAGTCTACATTCGCTTTGACCCACGAGACACGGATGAAACTGTCACTGCTCGTATAACAGTAACCTATGTCCTGTAGCAATTTATCTACTTTCTAACCTTCCCACACCGGAGAATCACTTCTTCGATCACTGACTACCATTTTCCTAACTACACTCTGCAATATTACCTCTGTAAGTAGGTTGTTTAGGTTTTTATATTCATATATAACGTCCCCTTAGAAAAATTATAAATGACTGCGCTGATAAACCTCTTACGTTATTTGATTTTCAAACAACTGATCAAAACTGAACGTACTCAGACATTTCTCTCTTTACTTATTCTGATCATCACTAAACTAACAATATTTTTTTTTAGCGCAACGCAATCTGACTTTCAATAATCCCTACAAAAGAATGGCCCTGACTAACAATAACATATACCTTTCATAAATCACTTACCTCACAAAAATCTTCGTTACTCGAACTACTGTAATACAGCGAGCACCAATACTGCCAGCTAAGTGAAAGATTATAACTACTGAAGGCACTAACTACTGATAGGCATGGTTAGCAAATGAAAGATTCTGATAGACAACAAACAATGTACTTACCTTAATAGTGTTCAAAAGTCACTATATATATATATATATATATATATATATATATATATATATATATAAAGAAAGATGATGAGACTTACCAAACAAAAGCGCTGGCAGGTCGATAGACACACAAACAAACACAAACACACACACAAAAATCTAGCTTTCGCAACCAACGGTTACCTCGTCAGGAAAGAGGGAAGGAGAAGGGAAGACAAAAGGATATGGGTTTTAAGGGAGAGGGTAAGGAGTCATTCCAATCCCGGGAGCGGAAAGACTTACCTTAGGGGGAAAAAAGGACAGGTATACACTCGCACACACACACATATCCATCCGCATATGCGGATATATATATATATATATATATATATATATGCGGATGGATATGTGTGTGTGTGCGAGTGTATACCTGTCCTTTACACTGTCCTTTACACTCGCACACACACACATATCCATCCGCATATGCGGATATATATATATATATATATATATATATATATATATATATATATGCGGATGGATATGTGTGTGTGTGCGAGTGTATACCTGTCCTTTTTTCCCCCTAAGGTAAGTCTTTCCGCTCCCGGGATTGGAATGACTCCTTACCCTCTCCCTTAAAACCCATATCCTTTTGTCTTCCCTTCTCCTTCCCTCTTTCCTGACGAGGCAACCGTTGGTTGCGAAAGCTAGATTTTTGTGTGTGTGTTTGTGTTTGTTTGTGTGTCTATCGACCTGCCAGCGCTTTTGTTTGGTAAGTCTCATCATCTTTCTTTTTAAATATATTTTTTCCACGTGGAATGTTTCCCTCTATTATATATATATATATATATATATATATATATATATATATATATATATATACCGGGTGATCAAAAAGTCAGTATAAATTTGAAAACTTAATAAACCACGGAACAATGTAGATAGAGAGGTAAAAATTGACACACATGCTTGGAATGACATGGTGTTTTATTAGAACAAAAAAAAAAGTTCACAAAATGTCCGATAGATGGCGCTGGACAGCAAAATTGCAGAATTTGGGCTACCGAAAATCCTCGAACTCACGTGGAAACTCCATTGCACGACGAGAAAGTCACGGTATGGATTGGATTTACCACATCCACCGTTATCGGCCCTTTTTTCTTCGAAGAAATGCGTGATTCTGGTTTTGTAACTGCTACCGTGACGGGTGAGAGGTACGCCGATATGTTACAGAATCGCATCATCCCCAGCCTGGCTGATAAACCCCACGCTGGAACGTACGATGTTTATGCAGGATGACGCTCCATCCCATATTGCTAGACGCGTGAAAGATCTCTTGCGCGCGTCGTTTGGTGATGATCGTGTGCTCAGCCGCCACTTTAGTCATGCTTGGCCTCCCAGGTCCCCAGCCCTCAGTCCGTGCGATTCTTGTCTTTGGGGTTACCTGAAGTGGCAAGTGTATCGTGATCTACCGACATCTCTAGGGATGCTGAAAGACAACATCCGACGCCAATACCTCACAATAACTCCGGTCATGCTTTACAGTGCTGTTCACAACGTTATTCCTTGACTACAGCTATTGTTGAGGAATGATGGTGGACATATTGAGCATTTCCTGTAAAGAACATCATCTTTGCTTTATCTTACTTTGTTATGCTAATTATTGCTATTCGGATCAGATGAAGCGCCATCTGTCGGACATTTTTTGAACTTTTGTATTTTTTTGGTTCTAACAAAACCCCATGTCATTGCAAGCATGTGTGTCAATTTGTACCTCTCTATCTACATTATTCCGTGATTTATTCAGTTTTCAAATTAATACTGACTTTTTGATCACAGTTCATGACATCCAGTCTCACAAATTTCCTTTTTCTGACGGACACACGTCCAGATCGTCCGCTCTCAAAACTCTGCTCTCTCTCTCCCCACATCCATCACTGCTGGCTGCTCACCTCCAACTGCAAAACGCTATGCTCTGTTCACATCCAACTGCCCAACACTACAATAGTGAATACTCCAACAATGCCAACCAGACACAGACTGCACACAGCACAGTCAGTGATTTTCATACAGAGCGCTACGTGGCGTTACCAACATAAAAATCTAAACAGCCTACTTACACCTCCTTCGCAGACGACACAGAAGTAGGTTCCTACAACCCAAGAGCGCTGCCACCGACTACCGATTTAACGAGCCACTAAAACTGCTGTACAAAATTAATTTAACACATAATGATTTCGTTCAGCCAGCCACCAAATTAGAATGTACGCACTTCAATTGGCCATTTCCTGTAACTGTATCATGAAGGGGTTGTTGTTGTTATGGTCTTCAGTCCTGAGACTGGTTTGATGCAGCTCTCCATGCTACTCTATCCTGTGCAAGCTTCTTCATCTCCCAGTACTTACTGCAACCTACATCCTTCTGAATCTGCTTAGTGTATTCATCTCTTGGTCTCCCTCTACGATTTTTACCCTCCACGCTACCCTTCAATGCTAAATTTGTGATCCCTTGATGCCTCAGAACATATCCTACCAACCGGTCCCTTCTTCTTGTCAAGTTGTGCCACAAACTCCTCTTCTCCCCAATTCTATTCAATACCTCCTCATTAGTTATGTGATCTACCCATCTAATCTTCAGCATTCTTCTGTACCACCACATTTCGAAAGCTTCTATTCTCTTCTTGTCTAAACTATTTATCGTCCCCGTTTCACTTCCATACATGGCTACACTCCATACAAATACTTTCAGAAACGAATTCCTGACATTTAAATCTATACTCGATGTTAACAAATTTTTCTTCTTCAGAAACGCTTTCCTTGCCATTGCCAGTCTTCATTTTATATCCTGTCTACTTCGACCATCACCAGTTATTTTGCTCCCCAAGTAGCAAAACTCCTTTACTACTTTAAGTGTCTCATTTCCCAGTCTTATTCCCTCAGCATCTCTGACTTAATTCGACCATATTCCATTATCCTGGTTTTGCTTTTGTTGATGTTCATCTTATATCCTCCTTTGAAGACACTGTCCATTCCGTTAAACTGCTCTTCCAAGTCCTTTGGTGTCTCTGACAGAATTACAATGTCATCGGCGAACCTTAAAGTTTTTATTTCTTCTCCATGCATTTTAATACCTACTTTATATTATGCAGTCGCGTAACTAATGGGTACAGCAAATTTGCTGTGAAACGACATTGCAATACCACGCAGAGGAAATTTAAAGATTTAGTTGACAATGAATGAGCAAAATTTTACCAACAATCGGTAGAGGGGATTCACTGTACTGTACATCGAGAAGCACTTTGTGCTAAATTTTCAAGCGTGGAGCACGAGAAGAAATTCACTATGCGAGTAGTAGAATTGCTGAAGTCGCATGCATTATTCCACTGTCAGTTGCAACGGTTTCGATGGAACTGAACGAAGAGTAGTGAGAGTATATTATTGCAAAGTACTTTGGAACGATTTTTCGATTTCAAACCCACTATTGTTGATTCTGTGAAGGGAAAAGGAGTGCAGGAACGAAAATTACAGCATCTTAATTGCAGACATCGCATTTTAGGTGGGCATGATTGCACACTGCCCACAGTAAGACATTACAGGATGTGAAACATCGTATTTCAGATGTAGTTCTTCAGGCTTTCCCGATGAAGCGTCGTTCTCATTGATATTTCGGCGGCATGACTCGCTGTCTTCTTCAGGGAGCAAAATATTCACGGTACGACTATGTCAACTCATTTCTGATTTGAGCAGGATGGACTGAAAAAAAAATCGTGATGTAGGAGGAACAAATTCTGACAAAGGAACTCATGACGTCAGTTGCATTGAGATTTTATGTGGAGGCAGCGACGCCGCGTGAAAATGGGTGCCGGACAGGGATTCGAACCCGGGATCTCCTGCTTGGTATACAGATACGTTAACCACTCTGCCACCCAGCCACAGTGTTTATCCCAATTGTACGGACTATCTCGGTACGCCCTCTGGCCGACCTACATTCTGACCTAGCACCACCTATCCGCAGTCCGTGTCCTCCATGCCCGCTACTTCCACAGGAGGCCGAACGTGATCGTGCGTTAGCACTGAATGTGGTGGATTCATAACCCACCGAGGCGACTCTGTTACACGAATGCGTGGTATCTGCTCTTGTGAACCGGCACACAGTTTTATCTGACAGAAAGTTTCGTGTCAGTGCACGTTTCACGGCAGAGTGGAAATGCATTCGATAAAATACATGTAGGGCGTACGAAAACGAGATTAGTGAAGCTCATGGAGAATGGAGGTGATGTTCGCTGTGGAAGCATACTTCACTGATCCCAAGTAGGGCTCAATTTTGTTGTGACATTCCTGTCTCAACAACCATTTTAATGACTGATGAACATAAATAATAATCTAATTTACTGAGTCAGAAACAGATTACATGAATGAAAAGTGTCTCATAGGGAGCCAGGTGCAGCAAAAAAAAAAAAAAAAAACAAAAAAAAAATTAGGTTCAACCAAACAAACTAATGAAACAGTTGCCCAATACATTGCTTGCACACTAATCATTCCTCGTGGAATCGTGAATGTCAGTGTGTTTGGCAGTATATTACATATAATCAACAATTGTTTCCAACGCACCACAGTGATGTACAAGAAGTTGGGACGAACAGTTTCATGCAGGACACTTGTGGTCTGTCATGTCGGGAAACTACTCCAAATTGATGTACGAAAGCCACATAAACTATAACGCATGCGCGAGAAAATATTTTTAGTGACCTTTTTTGGGGAAAATGTAATGTAGCTCGATTTCATACTGGGATACGTTTGCTCTAGAGGCCACGGTTTTCGAATTACTCAAGAAAAAAGTACCAAAGTGATCTTCAAAGACGCCCCCACCTCCATACTCACCCCTCATCGGTAATGATTTTCAGCATGATGTTCATGGCACTCCCTCCTACCACGCCACAAAAGTTTCCGAGTTCACAAATTATTTCGCATATTCAATCTGTTTTGCTCTTCATTGACTGGGGTATTGCGTCACCGGCTTAATCGTGCACTTACAAATTTTATAACTTTATGTTTATTTTATCTCATAATTTTGTGAATTTTAATATCGTAACGTTAAGAATTACATCGTTTTATAGGCCTTCTCACTACGACGCTACTGTGTCTGTGAAGGTTTAGCCTGGATCGAATTGCAGAGTTAACTATTTTTTTTCGTAACGTTTCCAGGGGATATATTTTATGAATTAAAATACTAGAATTGTGTAAGATCCGTCAGTTAATTTCGAAACAATCATAACACCTGTGATGGACAAGGGAACAACAGTTAGTTCATTGGGTAATAAGCTAAACATCGTTTGTTTGTCATAACAAAAAACGTATTGATTTCGAATGATGATTAACATTGAGAACTGTATGCAGATATTAATTCTTTAGCAAATCTTATACCTTTAAATTGTGTCTTCTGTTGTGTTAGTAGACTCTGTTACCGTAGTGAAACAACTTTCGATCAGCTGGGTCAGATAATGTCCTTGTCCTGGCCACTCTGCTCGTTGTTACTTTCAAACTCAACGTATATTACTAAATCACTTAGTTCTGTGACATATGCTCATTGCTGTACCAGGTTTGCAAGTTGGATCGGTATTCTATTTGGAGATCTGGCATACCAGGTGAGTGAGGTTGACGTAAAGATCCCTGTATTGTCAGGTGGTGAATAAGATGTTCTAAACGTGTTCTCTGGTCTAAAGTGTAACTAACTTCGAAATAATGATCAATTGCTAGAAAATGTACAGTAAAATAGAAAACCTCTTTTCTTTTAATATCCCGCCCACGGTGTACACAGACTTAAGTTTATTTGCAATATAAAATTCCAACAGCTTTCGCTTGCCATTGATATACTGCTTTCTGCCGGAAAGTGAATGCTGGAACGAGAATTATTGAACATCTTGATGACTGACACCTGTGCTGCAACCAGTTCTTTCTGTCAGTTGCTTCTCAATGTTGCAGGCACTGCAACATCACACCTCAAACTGAGCTATAAAAACCACCTAAGCTGCAGCGCATGCGCACTGCGCAAGATTTTCAATGTTATCTCCCTCACATCGCGCAAAGCAACCCCTGCCCCCCTCCCCCACCCCCTTTGTCAGAAATAGATTTTGAGTGTGTTGTTTCACAGCACTGCCTCTGATCACTGTACAAAAATTTGTGACTAAACGAGGTATTTCCCACATTCGTCTTTTTTGTTTTCATTGAGTGGGCTATTACGCTACGGGCATAGCCGGCCTTTTCGGTAACGTTATTAATTTAAGCTTTCCCGAGAGGGCGTTATTAATTTAAGCTTTCCCGAGAGGGTAATGAAAGAAAAAGAAACTTCTGGAAACGTTACGAAAAAAATAGTCAACTCTGCAGTTCGATCTAGGCTTAACCTTCACAGACACAGTAGCGTCGTAGTGAGAAGGCCTATAAAACGATGTAATTCTTAACGTTACGATATTAAAATTCACAAAATTATGACATAAAGTAAACATAAAGTTATAAAATTTGTAAGTGCACGATTAAGCCGGTGACGCAATACCACAGTTGAAACGTCCCCATTATGAAAACTTTTATCAAATCATTATTGGCCACTGCCCAAAACAATTTGTAAAATTTTTTGTGGGGAGCATGGGGGCTATGTAAGTAGGCTGTTTATGTTTTCTTATTGGCAACGTTACGTAGCGCTCTGTATGAAAATCACTGGCTGTGGTGTGTGCAGTCTGTGGCTAGTTTGCATTGTTGCCTGCCATTGTAGTGTTGGGCAGCGGCAGCTGGATGTGAACAGCGCGTAGCGTTGCGCAGTTGGAGGTGAGCCGCCAGCAGTTGTGGATGTGGGGAGAGAGATGGCGGAGTTTTGAAATTTGTAAGACTGGATGTTATGAACTACTATATATATTATGACTTTTGATGACTATTAAGGTAAATACATTGTTTGTTCTCTATTAAAATCTTTCATTTGCTAACTATGCCTATCAGTAGTTAGTGCCTTCCGTAGTTTGAATCTGTTATTTAGCTGGCAGTAGTGGCGCTCGCTGTATTTCTGTAGCTTGAGTGACGAAGATTTTGTGAGGTAAGTGATTTGTGAAAGGTATAGGTTAATGTTAGTCAGGGCCATTCTTTAGTAGAGATTTTTGAAAGTCGGATTGCGTTGCGCTAAAAATATTGTGTGTCAGTTTAAGCACAGTCTTGTATAATTGTTCAAAGGGGACGTTTCACAGTCAATGAAGACCAAAACAAATTGAATATGCCTCCGAGTGTCATAAAGCATATATTTACGAGATTCACCACATAGAGTAGGTATAATCAGCACCGCTACCGTGACTTCGTCGATTACTGATTACAGTACTGATTACAGTACCACAGCCGTGGTCGTAATCAGCAATCGACGAAGTCACGGTAGCGTTGCTGATTATACCTACTCTATGTGGTGAATCTCGTAAATATACGCTTTATGACACAGGGAGGCACAATGAAAATTTAAGTTGCACCTAGAGTTACTATAATTTTAATGTATTTTTTTACAAACGTGCCAAACATCATGTTGTACTCAGTACAAGATTCAGTCAACAGCAGCGAGAGCCTAAAAAAATGAATGCGTGTTAAATGGCTATTTTCTGAAGTCTACAAGCTTATTAACAATTTTCGTTTGTTCCCGATGAGTTATTCCAACCGCCTACAGGCTGACAAGGAACTCGTGAACCTAGTCGAAATCAGTCCTGCTTTAGGAAAAACAAGCCGGCAGATGACGCGACAAATAAGGTCCTACAAACTATTATTCACGCAATTACAATAATGATCAACATCGGCTCCTTCGACAATCTTTGGTGTCCCGCGATGTTTGTGCTCCGCCTGTACTCAATATCAAAAAGTCTTCAAATAGGTAACAAAAGAATGCCCTCAGGGGTCTATCAGTGGACCCATTTTTTGGAACATCAGCACTGAGCCCCCTCCTACAACTTCTGGATGTCGAACTCCACATTGCTGGAGTTGTTGTCTGTGCCGACCACCTGTTAGTCTTCTTTCAGATCGTATCAGACAGACGATAGAGAAACCAAAAAGCCTCCTCACGAAATGACCAGAATTATCACATAAACACAAAATACCTTTACACGCTAAAAAAACCGGCACATTCTTCGAGTCCATAATATGGTTTGTGGCCGGTACATGGCCACATCGTCTTCAACTTTCGACCAATGTCAAAATCATTAGGAAGGGACAGAGGGACGTTCTAGTACAACGGGGACTTTTCGGACCACATGAGCGGAGTTTGGTATAGACCTTGTAAAATGTTCCAATGGCTCTGAGCACTATGGGACTTAACTGCTGTGGTCATCAGCCCTTTAGAACTTAGAACTACTTAAACCTAACTAAGGACATCACACACATCCATGCCCGAGGTAGGATTCGAACCTGCGACCATAGCGGTCGCGCGGTTCCAGACTGAAGCGTCTAGAACCGCTCGGCCAGTCCGACCGGCAGCGGTTGTAAAATCACCGTCCGATATGGGGCCGTCTTTAGCTATGTAAACACGACGACGTAAGAGCAGTTACAGGGGAGGACATCCAACTCTTGAAAACGAATACATGGCGAAGGAAGTGGGACACTAGCGATAAGGTACAGCGGATCCACAACTTCATCCTCAACGTCCTGGAGCGGCTGGGAATGAGACATGACTCTAGTTGGGGCGTGGTCAATTTTTTGACCGGTAATGGCTTTGACCAACACATCTTTACGGCATGAACTTTTCTCAGGAGCCTGAATGCACATGGGGAGATAATGACTCTCCAGAGCACACATTCTTCCATTCTCGCATCCTAGACCACACAAGACAACTGCGATTACCATCACACTAAGACAGCGCAAATCATTACGAGATATTAGAAAATCCTGTTGTGTACGGTGTATCCAGAACATCAATACAAATAAAACAGAAAAAGTAACTCATAACATTCAACCACATGAATGTAATCACCAACCTCTTCTCCTGAAATCAAGAATATTATATATTGTCTCAAAAATTAAAGCTCATCTGGTTTTGATGGTGTTTCCAGTAGAGTAGTGAAGATTTTTTCCGCATATACTAAGCCCGGTCCTATCTGAAATATGTAAGCATCACCAACTCAAGGCATTTTTCCAGAGAGACTGAAATAAGCCATTGTCGAGCCCCTATTAAAGAGAGGTGACAGGAGAGGCGTCAGTAACTACCGCCCTGTTTCACTGCTGACATAATTATCCAAACTTTTTGAGAAGGTGATGTATTCTAGAACAGTATCTCACCTGAGCAACAAATATATCCTAAGCGAATGACACTTTGTATTTCAGAAGAGTTTCTCTACTGAGAATGCAATTTACATGTTCACCCACCAAATGTTACAAGCATTAAGTAATAAAACAGCGTCGGTTGGTATTTTCTGCGACCTATTTAAGGTATTTGACTGTGTGAATCACAGTATTCTCCAAGATAAATTGAAGCTTTGTGGGATTGCTGGTATAGCCAACCAATGGTTAATGTCATATATAATCAAAAGAATATAGAAAGTTAGTAATTCAACCAATATAGTCTGGGCCCATTAGTCTAACGGAGAGGGGGAGGGGGGGGGGGGGAAGGGAGAAAAATCGCGTATGGGCTTCCCCAAGGCTCAATTTTAGATCCACTATCGTTCCTCATGTACGTAAGCAATCTTCAGTCTGGTATACTGGGTGGTTATAATTAAACTTTCCCTGTATAACACTTTATAGCACGGAAACTAATTACCATACGAGTACATACTTGGTAGGATTAATGACCGCAGTATGGGGTGCATGATTTCCATGCGGCACAGCGCCACTGTCCAGTTCCAACAGGTGCCGTGATCAGTCATCGTGATTCAGAATCGCACACACCTGACTAGCCGCAGTGCACGTGTTGACGTGTCAACACGAGCTTAGACAAAAGGAACAGGGCATTATTGGTGAGGCTCTATTATGAAAACAACAGTAATGCTGCAGTCGCACTTCGAGAATATCGTCTGCTGAAAGGATTACGGAAGGGTCCTCTTTCTCCACCTGCTGTGCGGAGCATGATGAAGAAGTTCAAATCAACTGGAGAACTGGGCGTCGCTCTGGGAAGATGCTGATGATCGGTTGCACCACAGTTGGTTGATGAGATCGCTGTTGCTATGGCAGACAACGCTGCGCGCAATTCCCGATCGTCAGGCAGCGGGGCGTGCTGTGTCACGACAGTTGAACATTCCGTGGTCCACTGTATGGAAGGTGCTTCGCATTATTCTCAGATGGTATCCTTACAAGGTCCATACCGTAGAGGAGATTGCAGCGCAGGACTCACAAGGGCGTTTTGACTTCTCTATCCACTTTCTCACAAGGACTGAAGTTGACGAGGGCTGGCCCTGAACCATCCTCTGGACAGACAAAGCTCATTTTTCTCAAACGGATTAGGTGAACACACAGAATTGCTGAGTGTGGGTATCTCCGCCGCCAGTCACTGTGCATGAAGTCCCTCTGTATGATGAAAGTGTCGCCGTACGGCGTGTCTTCGTGGCTACATTTATCAATGACCCATTCTTTTTTGAACAGGTTGGCGCTCATGGACCAGCAATGCGACTGGCCACCGTACTTCGATATGCTTCGCCAGCATGTCATACCCGCCCTACAGAAGATACGCATTGCACTCAACAGTTTTCATGCAAGATGGGGCTCCACCGCTCCTCCGTAACACATTTGCAAACGATCGAATTATCAGCAGATCGTTTCCAAATGCTTGGCCGGCACGATCACCTGATCTCACTCGCTGTGGTTTCTGGTTGTCGATCTACCTGAAGGACAGGGTTTACCATGGGAACATTCACACTTGTGCTGATCTGAAGCGCAGCATATCAAGAGAGATAGCCAGCGTACCTACGGAAATGCTTTGGTCTGCTGTGCGGAATCCAACCCTGCGCTCTCAGAGTCTTCTGGACACGGATGGGCGCCATATTGAGCTCCTTTTGTAGCAGTAATGGTACCGATAGGTAATCATATGATGTACCGTAGCAGCACATTGAAAGTGTTTCAGTGAAATGAATACCCCTGGCTGCATACAGGCGTTGATAGAAGTCAACGGGGACAGTTGAAAATGTGTGCCCCGACCGGGACTCGAACCTGGAATCTCCTCCTTACATGGCCGACATCTATCCATCCGAGCCACCGAGGACACAGAGCATAATGCGACTGCAGCGACTTATCTCTGGCACGCCTCCCGTGAGACCCACATTCCCAACTTATTGTCTTACACTATATTCATAGGGCCCTGCCCATTGTACTCATTACTGGCGGCTTTTTGCCGATTTCCGTAAGAGTCGGGGCACTGTTTGTGCATCCGCACAGCAACATAAGATGGTCAAATGGCCTGTGAGCCTTAACTATATACAGGGTGGTCCATTGATACTTACCGAGCCAAATATCTCACGAAATAAGCATGAAACGAAAAAACTACAAAGAACGAAACTCGTCTAGCTTGAAGGGGGAAACCAGATGGCGCTATGGTTGGCCCGCTAGATGGCGCTGCCATATGTCAAACGGATATCAACTGCGTTTTTTAAAATGGGAACCCCCATTTTTATTACATATTCGTGAAGTACGTAAAGAAATATGAATCTTTTAGTTGGACCACTTTTTTCGCTTTGTGATAGATGGCGCTGTAATAGTTACAAACGTAGAAGTACGTGGTATCACGTAACATTCCGTCGGTGCGGACGGTATTTGCTTCGTGACACATTACCCGTGTTAAAATGGACCGTTTACCAATGGCGGAAAAGGTCGATATCGTGTTGATGTATGGCTATTGTGATCAAAATGCCCAACAGGCTATGTATGCTGCTCAGTATCCTGGACGACATCATCCAAATGTCCGGACCGTTCGCCGGATAGTTACGTTATTTAAGGAAACAGGAAGTGTTCAGCCACATGTGAAACGTCAACCACGACCTGCAACAAATGATGATGCCCAAGTAGGTGTTTTAGCTGCTGTCGCGACTAATCCGCACATCAGTAGCAGACAAATTGCGCAAGAATCGGGAATCCCAAAAACGTCGGTGTTGAGAATGCTGTATCAACATCGATTGCACCCTTACCATATTTGTATGTACCAGGAATTGTATGGCGACGACTTTGAACGTCGTGTACAGTTCTGCCACTGGGCACAAGAGAAATTGCGGGACGATGACTGATTTTTTGCACGAATGGCGAAGCGTCATTCACCAACGGCGGTAACGTAAACCGCCATAATATGCACTATTGGGCAACGGAAAATCCACGATGGCTGCGACAAGTGGAACATCAGCGACCTTGGCGGGTTAATGCATGGTGCGGCATTATAGGAGGAAAGATAACTGGCCCCCATTTTATCGATGGCAATCTAAATAGTGCAATGTATGCTGATTTCCTACGTAATGTTCTACCGATGTTACTACAAGATGTTTCACTGCATGACAGAATGGCGATGTCCGGCACAGAGCTCGCTTGCGGTTGAAGCGGTATTGAATAGCATATTTCATGGCAGGTAGATTAGTCGTCGAAGCACCATACCACGGCCGGCACGTTCACCGGATCTGACGTCCCCGTATTTCTTTCTGTGAGGAAAGTTGAAGGATATTTGCTATCGTAATCCACCAACAACGCCTGACAACATGCGTCAGCGCATTGTCAATGCATGTGCGAACATTACGGAAGGCGAACTACTCGCTGTTGAGAGGAATGTCGTTACACCTATTGCCAAATGCATTGAGGTTGACGGATATCATTTTGAGCATTTGTTGCATTAATGTGGTATTTACAGGTAATCACGCTGTAACAGCATGCGTTCTCAGAAATGATAAGTTCACAAAGGTGTATGTATCACATTGGAACAACCGAAATAAAATCTTCAAACGTACATACGTTCTGTATTTTAATTTAAAAAACCTACCTGTTACCAACTGTTCGTCTAAAATTGTGAGCTATATGTTTGTGACTATTACAGCGCCATCTATGACAAAGCGATAAAAGTGGTCCAACTAAAATATTTATATTTCTTTACGTAATACACGAATATGTAATAAAAAATGGAGGTTCTTATGTAAAAAAACGCAGTTTATATCCGTTTGACCTATGGCAGCGCCATCTAGCGGGCCAACCATAGCGCCATCTGGTTTCCCCCTTCAAGCTAGATAAGTTTCGTTTTTTGTAGTTTTTTCGTTTGACCCTTATTTCGTGAGATATTTGGCCCGGTCACGATCAATGGACCACCCTGTGTTGTGTAAAGAAAACTTATGTTAAACTGACACGTCCCACTTCATTACGAAATGTCGTATGATGATCTATGGAACAAGCATTAATGTAATGTAATCCAGTCAGGTCCAAAGGCATTGCCTCTGTTGAGCGATTTCAGTTGCTTTTCTGTTCCTTGATCACTTATTTCGGTATATATAATTTCGCTGATTTAACCTAAGACCAGAACATATTAAGATTTTCTCTCAAGTTGGTAGCTAGAGTTTTACTTTCGTATTCGTTGGACGGTTCACAGATAGCCCTCCTCAGGCTAATTGTAGATGCACTGTTGATGGTGTTTCCATTATCGTGTTGTGTTCCAAGATAAGTACATCCCAAAAAAAGTGTCATCAGAACCTTCCCTGCAAACGGTTGTGTCCGGGACTTCTTGGGTTTTGGTGAAATGAATGGCGCCAGTCCTTATGTAACTTAAGACCTTTCCGCGTTGTTTCATATATACATGGAGAAGCCTCAGTGACTGTGGTATCCAGCCCTTGCAAAGAAAATGTAGCTAATTATTCGATTAATGACAATTCCAGTCACTGATTCACGCGGGAGGTACAATTATGAATCTGATAATTGCAAACACGGATCCAGTGCGTAAATAATTGAAAAGTTGGTGAACGTATGCAAATTTCTAATAAAAAATCAGTTTTTCTCCGTGTTCTGCACCCACCGATATGAAGCTGAGATATAGGACAACTGAACGGAGAAGTCAAAGGAATTTTAATACCTGATAATCATATTGTTAACAAAGTCACAAGATGGCATATATCGTTGAAAATTGGACGTCTATGATTGTGCTGTGTGCATACACAAACTCTACAGAGTCTGAGATACTACCATCGCGAATACTAGCGAGCGTGCAGTTGTCGAGGGGAGTCGGAAGTGGTCGGACGTACGGTACAGTGGAGGGAAGCCGTGCAACAAGAGAATTCCCAGCGCCGGAGTACACTTTTGTGTTAATTGAGGATTTTTTGGTAATTTGCCTTTTTCCTGCGCGTAGTTTTTGGTTGCTTCCGCATTGGAGGAATTTTGTCACATTTATGTATACATACACTAAGAGTAATATTCGAATCTTTGTTGTGGCCAGAAACGTGTTTATTGAGTAAGACATTGTGGAATAATTAAAAGCCTGTGTAAAATTTGTCAGCATTTAAATCAACTTCCTGAATACAGTAAGTTAAAAGTTTCTATAGGTTTTTTTTTCATTTTTCTATACATCGTTCAAGGTTAGTTGACCAAACACCTTCTGAACGTTCATTTTCTATGTATTAAAATATGGCAATAATTGTTGCAATCAGCCCATGCACTGCACTCTGCATGGATCTCAGTATTGCTTTTTGAAATATTGTAGCATCAAGCAGTTGCAGCGGCAAGACGAGGTAAGTTGTCTCTTGCGTACGGTAGCATTTCAGAACAGTTGTTAGGAGACTTTAGAAGATATTTTAAGACTCGCAGTCAGATGGTTGAGAATTTATTTCATTATTATTCGTGGGAGGAGTAATTAATCTTCCGTTCAAAATTATGTTTTTCTTGGTTCTCAGTCTCAATTCAATTATTGCCAGAGACCGAAAGTCACGCACATATTTCCTTACTTGTCTTTAAAAATAATTACAAACGCGTTTCATCGTTAAAGAAAGAAGCCGTTTCATTCAAATTGGCGTTACAGATACGCTGCCATTGAGGAAAGCCTAATTTTTTTGGGGATCCCCGACTGGTGCCACGACAGAATAGCCAACTTACGCGCCAGGGAATTCCCTCCGCAACTCCGACTAAAAAGATGCAACAGGTCTACTGAAGAGACGGTTTCCAATACACTTGTTCGTACTCTGTTAGAGTATTGTTGTGCGGTATGGGATCCTTATCATATACGACTGACGGTAGGTATCGAAAAAGTCCAAAGAAGGGCAACTCGTTTTTTATTATCGCGAAATGTGGGAGAATGTGTGACGCATGTGATAAGCGAGGTGGTGAAGCAGACATTGAAACAAATGCGTTTTGTATTGCGGGGAGATCGTTTCACGAAATTTTAATCACCAACTTTTTCCTCTGAATGTCCGCGGCTCGTGGGCTTGCGGTAGCGTTCTCGCTTTCCGCGCACAGGGTCTCGGGTTCGATTCCCGGCGCGGTCAGGGATTTTCACTGCCTCAAGATGACTGGGTGTTGTGTGTCTTTCATTATCATTGACTCGCAAATCGGCGAAGTGGCGTCAACTAAAAAGGACTTGCAATAGGGCGGCCGAACTCCCCCGCATGGGACCTCCCGGCCAGCAAGGCCATACGATCACTTCATTTCTTTTCCTCTGAATGCCAAAATGTTTAACCTACAAAGAGAGAAATGATTATGATAGTAAAATAAGAGAAATCAGAGCTCGTACAGAAAGATTTAAGAGCACGTTTTTCCTGTGCGCTGTTAAGGTAGTGGAACAGTAGAGAAATAGTCTGAAGGTAGTTCGAAGAACCCTCTGCCGGGCACTTAAGTGTGATGTGGATATAGGCGATTCTCGCTGGCGCGTGTCACAAAAGGTGTCGGACATTTTAAACCGGTGTTGTGTCGGCGTTTCGCTTGCCCGCAGTATACTGCCACCTGTAGGTCGTTCTGAAAGCGCTGGTAACTGTGCTGCCAAATTACACAACAGTGGCATGGGTAATCGAATGTTTATTACATTTTTAAGGTTTCATTTGACCCCCCTCGTAAAATACCGAGCAAGGTGGCGCAGTAGTTAATGTGTCGGATTCGCGTTTGAAAGGGGTGGGGTTCAAATTCACATACGGCCTTCCAGATTCAGAGTTTCCCTCGAAATCAGAAAAAGATGAAAGGCGGAATGGCGCCTCTTCCCCAACTATTCCTGTATCCAAGCTCAAGCAACGTCTCTAGTGAATCTCGTGTCGGAGGGACGTTAAAGCCTGATCTTCCTTGAACTCAATCGAGCCACAACCGGATCTTTTACAATCACTCCATCCCTAATTATAACACTGAACATATTATCGCGCGCATGTGAGATAATTTCTCATACGGAGTCGTGAATTATTCACCGCGTTCGGAAGCTCTGAGAACGCGTCAGTGGGTTCCTCGACACAGCACAACGCACCGATCTTTTTAACGCGCCGCGTAAACCGGCTTTAGCTGACCCGGCGGAGGAGTTATAGCGGTGACGTCAGCTGTCCGCGCACGCGCACCGACCTGCGCCTGCCGGGGAGAAGCTTCACGTGCTCCCGCCTGCTACAGCGAGCAACAGCGTGCGGAGAGGAGCATACAAGACACGGATAATGAAGCATAAGAACAAACCTCTCACCACCGTGTCTGTTCGCCGCTGCTCATCGTCCGCGTACGGATTAAACTTTCTAGATCCATATCTTCACCTTACAAATTGTGGAGGAGGATGCTTCTAGTACCAGCATCATTTTCCCCATTTCTTGTTTCACTCGCCAATAATTTACGGGAAGAATGAGTGTCGATTAACTTCCGTACGAGCTATAAATTTTCTGGTTTTCTTGTCGGATCATTTCGCGAATTGTACAAGGGATGAGGTAATGTGCTGTCTGCCTGTTCTTGGAACTGCGATTTCGCATGTATAAGACTAAGCCCCTTCTCGATCACACCTCCTCTCGTACAGTTTCTGCCACAGGGGTTTGATGGGCATTCTCGAAACGGCATCGCGCTTACTAAACTAACCCGTGACGAAACGTACTGTCCTCATTCGAATCTTCTCTCTCTATTAATTCTACCTGCCAAAAGTCCTGGACTGGTGTTGTGGTCATTCCACGTTAGGTCGTTCCCTAGTTACTTTATGGTTGTTGCTAATTCCAGTGATTTACTGTGCTCCGTACATGTGCCATGGCATTCTGCTTCTCTGTAGCAGAACAAGGAGCACTAGTCTGACGAAATTCCACACGCGAAGTAGATGGATAAGGCGTTGAATTGGACTCGACGCATTACGACTGGCAGTCTATAACCAAGACGCCAAACAGGTGGATACGGTGTTGAATCGGAATGGACGCATTGTGAGTTGCAGTCTACTACCAATTCCTGTCAGCACAATTTATTTACCGACTAGCTGTTACGACCACGCACTGCTCTGGCTCAATCTGGTTAAATGGAAAAGAAAGAACAGAGCAAGCACACGTTTCTGATATGAATGTGAATTGGATATACATCCTAATCTCCTTCTCCCACCTGTCTATATCCGTCTCTTCCTCCTTCCCCTTCTCTCTGCCAATCACCTCCTCCCGCTCTCCCTATTAGTCTTCTCTCCCCCGCTATCTCTCCATCTCCTCCTGCCTCTCTCTCTCTCTCTCTCTCCCTCTCTCTCTGTCGATCACCTCCTCCCCCCTCTATGTCCTCTCCCGCTGCTCCTTCTCTCTGTCCATCACTTCCTCTCCTCCTTCTATATGCATTTTCTCCCACCCCTCAGTTCATCTCCTCTTCCCACCTCTCTCTGACCATGAGCCTTCTTTAGTGTTTTTGCAAATCCAGATTTTGTAGTAGTATTCTAATCATAAGCCGATAATCCATAAATACAAATTTCCTGTTAGCTAAAAGCTTAAAAATATATAGTCTATATGTGTCCAATCATTTATTACAGTAACTTGTAATAATTTGAAGCAAATTGGTTGAGCACTTTTTGAGATTTTTGGCAACAGTGTTTCACGTTTATACACTATATTTATATATTACGTTTATTAAAAATGTATACTCTATGTCCATCCGAATGTTCATTGTAGTATTGTGTAAAAATCTGAAGTAAATCGATCTCAAACTTTTCGAGATTTTTAGTAATAACACTTCGCCTTTATATTGTATATTATTTATTTACACATGACATATATTAAAAATAGGTATAAAAAACAAGCGCGTATTTGAATTCAACGTCCTGTCAAATTTTCTAAGCAATCGGTGAAGGAATTTCGGAGATTTTTGATTTTATACAAACAAACCTTTACATTTTTAGTTGTATAGAAGGTGGCTATATCGCCCCCTGACATCCGCAGGAGAACAATCGCAGAAATTGAGCAAAAGAAGCAGGAAATCGAGTCCAGACACTCTCTGTTGCGACATGAACCCCAAAAACCTAGGTTGAGGTCAAAGAGGAGCTCCATGCGCCCAAGGTCAGCAATTTTATCAACGCCTGGAACAGAGCTATGGTGAAATTCCCTTAATCGAAAGGGTTTTCATCTGCTATACGTGACGTGGAAGGCACTACACCGATTCAGCACAGGGGTACCACGATGCAAGACGACACACAGGAAGTGGGGCTTAATGAATGAAGATGAGTCCTTTGGATGTGGCGAACTGCAGAACCCACATCACCTGGTCTGCAGAAACCTTACCGATGGTTGAACCACAGGAAGTCTATGTGCAGCGAGTGATAAGGCCATCAAGGCGATGAAATTTTAGACTAATGAGCCATCTAACAGGAAGTCAGCAGTGCCAGACAGAAATCTTTAAAGAAATTTCGAGCATGTCTCTCAAGAACGTTTCGAGAAGTTCGGTAACAATGTTTCCCCTTTATAAAATGGTTCAAATGGCTCTGAGCACACACATCCATGCCCGAGGCAGGATTCGAATCTGCGGCCGTAGTGGTAGCGCGGTTCCAGACTGTAGCGCCTAGAACCGTTCGGCCATCCCGGCCGGCTTCCCCTTTATGTGTCACATATTTATTTATATATAACACATTTAAAAATGGGTACATATAAAAGGAGGCGCATACGGCAGTGCAACTTTGTGTCAAAATTTCAGGTCAGTCGACCGACTAATTTTCGAACTTCGCGAACACAAACATACACAGGCTGAATTTTTGTGTGCAGTGTGTCTCTCAAACCTTTTGGATCAAACTGAAACAAGTGGCAGTCGATACACAGCTGATTATATTGAGATAGGGAACCAGTGGTCGGAAAATACGGACTTATTTTGCTACTAGCTGCGCCCCGATGTGTTACCTGCGGTTAAATAGTCAGTTGTAGGAAACGTGCTATCCACGTATCGCGCCATCACTAAAGTTCTCTTGGAGGCATTAAGGTGCGAGCCACTTGCAGCCCAGCAAAACGGTGGCAAAAAACCGTTCCCTGAAAACTCACTAGTTTACTTAAGGAAAAAATTGCATCCAGCCGAGTAGCAAAGTACAAAATGTGCCTGGAAAGGGAGTAAATAATCGCACGACTGTTTGCAACGTGGCAAACACGGTTCAAAATGGCTCTGAGCACTATGGGACTCAACATCTGAGGTCATCAGTCCCCTAGAACTTAGAACTACTTAAACCTAACCAACCTAAGGACATCACACACATCCATGCCGAAGGCAGGATTCGAACCTGCGACCGTAGCGGTCGCGTGGTTCCAGACTGAAGCGTCTAGAACCGCTCGGCCACACCGGTCGGCGGCAAACACGGAAAATACCATAATTACTTTGGTATGTATGGAGAGCCAGAAACTAACTGCAATACGTCTTTGTAAACAATGTTCCGAGATTTCTTGGTTTTCGTGTATATATACTGATCTCTGTCTCTCGATATATGCGAGCAGCCAACATAGAGCTGCCCGTGCGAGAATTATGGGATGCCCAAATGAATACTCGCCACTTTTTACGTTTGTCGTTGACTCTTATTTATGGCAAACGAGATGGACATACACAGCGTACACGGTCATAACAACGTAGCTCATAGCACCTGTTCAAAGTGACAACTGCCAGTCTCAATATGTGCATGGCAACGGCGCATGTAGTTCCGCCACACTCTCTAAAAAATGGTTCAAATGGCTCTGAGCACTATGGGACTTAACATCTATGGTCATCAGTCCCCTAGAACTTAGAACTACTTAAACCTAACTAACCTAAGGACATCACACAACACCCAGTCATGACGAGGCAGAGAAAACCCCTGACCCCGCCGGGAATCGAACCCGGGAACCCGAGCGTGGGAAGCGAGAACGCTACCGCACGACCAAGAGCTGCGGACACACTCACTAAAGATCCCTGGTGTCTGTTGTACCAGGAGACAGGCAGCTTGGACCGTAGCAAGCAGGTCTTCATCCGTTCCTATGGGGGTTTCATACACCAAAGGCTTGACGTCAGCCAGAGGAAAATCTCCAGAGGTGTGAGATCCAGCAATCGCAGTGGCCGTTGGACAGGACCTCCCCTTCCAATCCAACGATGAGGGTAAGTGTTCTCGGGTGCTCGCGGACATTAACATCGAATTGGGTTGGTGCACCGTCGTGTTGAGACCAAGTTCTATCGTGGCCAACAAGGGATACGATGTCGCATCTTGTGAAAGCTTCATTGATCTATGCTGAACATTTGCATAAACAAACGTATGCTCTGTCACTGTTCATGGGCTGCACTGCTGAAGCATCTGGTATCGTAAGACAACTTAAAGAAGGCGTTACTTCGTATTAGATATTTCGTTTTATTTTAGTGTGAATTTAACTCTTGACATTTTCTAAAGTATGCTAATCACTTTGCTGAACGTTTAACCAATGTATTTCCTGTATCGAAACCCATTGAAAAGTCGGTTTCGCTGTGCTTCACTTTTGTTACTGACAAAATTAAAATTTGTTAAAAATGCGTAGAAAAAATGGCAGAAAGCTACTTTTTCGGGAGGCAGGGAGCAAGGGGCTCAGGGATGTTGTAGTCACGGGATACAATTTTGTTTTTTTTTTTTGTACATTTAAGGCAAGTTGCCATCTTTGCATCTTCTGAAGCCCTCGAGGCATGTACTAATAACCTTGCGTAGTTAAAAGATGTAGAAGGCAGTGACTTTATACATTTCTAAATCATGGCGTCATTAGTGTTTGTAAAAGGATAATACGTTCAGTATGAGTAAAGGCCACACACTCTGATTAAAAAATATATCTAGACATCTATTAGTGGATAGTAATATAGGGTGTGCCCACCCTTCGCCTTTATGACGCCTTGAACTCTGCTGGGGACACTTATAATGAGGTGTCTGAATCTCTGTGGAGGAATGCCTGTCCATTCTTCCTCATGAACCGAAACCAGGCAAGTAATATAGGGTGTGCCCACCCTTCGCCTTTATGACGTCTTCAGCTATGCTGGGGACACTTATAACGAGGTGTCTGAAGCTCTGTGGAGGAATTGGTTCAAATGGCTCTGAACACTATGGGACTTAACATCTGAGGTCATCAGTCCCCTAAAACTTAGAACTACTTAAACCTAACTAACCTAAGGACAGCACACACATCCATGCCCGAGGCAGGATTCGAACCTGCGACCGTAGCGGTTGCGCGCTTCCAGACTGAAGCGCCTAGAATCGCTCGGCCACCACGGCCGGCTTGTGGAGGAATGCCTGTGCATTCTTCCTCATGAACCGAAACCAGGTAAGATAGTGACTGGGAGGGAGGGGGGGGGGGGAGGTGGTGAGTGAGTGAGTGTGTCGACGTTTTTAGCCCTTTTAATCATATTCGGTTCTTTTAATATTTGTAAAGGAGCTGAAAGCTTCGCCGTTGAGCACCCGTACACCCCAAAATCGACAACAAGATAGTGAGATCATACAGTGAGGTGTGGAGTGAACTCGACGTTCAAACTCATCTCAAAGGTCTTCCATAGGGTTCAGGTCGGGTCTGTGGACAGAGCAGTCCATTTCCAGAATGTTTTTGTCCACAGATCATTGTCTGACAGATGCTGTTGTATGATGGGATGCATTGTCATGTTGATGCAAACGATCGTCGACGTCGACCTGTGTGCATTAGATGCACAGTGCAGTGAAATGTGTTCTTACCCTTCTGCATTGCCGGCCACGGTGGCCGTGCGGTTCTATGCCCTCCAGTCTGGAGCCGCGCTGCTGCTACGGCCGCAGGTTCGAATCCTGCCTCGGGCATGGGTGTGTGTGATGCCCTTAGGTTAGTTAAGTTTAAGTAGTTCTAAGTTCTAGGGGACTGATGACCACATCAGTTGAGTCCCATAGTGCTCAGAGCCATTTGAGCCTTCTGCATTAAGCGTTTTGTTATGTGCAGTGAGGGGTTCACACCCGGACCACGAAAAACATCCTCATACCACAACACCACCGTCCTCCTACTTCCTTGTTGGCACTACACATTCTCCAGACATTCACCAAAGCCAAACTCTTAAGTCGGATTGCCACGGGATATAGCGTGTCTCATCCTTCCAAATCACTGGTTTCTAGTTATACACTGCCTATTGGCGTCGCTCTTTACATCCGCTTGCACTTCGCTTAGCGTTCACAACAGAAATGTGTGGCTTATGAGGAGGTGCTCGACCACTGTAGCCCACTTTTTAAACTCCCTATGCACATTGATCTAGCTGGACTGCTGGTAGTACTATGGTACTCACGAGTCATTCCTTCCGCTGATTGCATGCGATTTATTAGTAACAACCTCCTCGATACTCAACGGTACATCAGTACATGAGACCGCCTGGTCGTGGGTTAGTTGTGGGTGTACCTTCGCGTTTCCACTCCACAACCATATAACAAACAGTCGACTTGGGCAAGTTTAGAAGGGTTGAAATATTCCTGAAGGATTTGTTACTCATTTGATATCCAATGACTAGTCCATTTCGGAGTGACAGGACTTTCCAGACCGACCAATTTGCTGTTACTGCTTCTCCACCTACAAGAAAATACCCTCCGCCTCCTCTTGTATTGGCAGATCCGCCTGTAGAGTCACCTAGTGGTCAAATTCGCATTACTTAGGGCTGTATGGATTTCGTATACGGAGGCGTTGGGGAGGAAGGGGGACAGTACAAACCGCGATCCCATAGATCACCATGTGTAAGTAGTACAAATGATTCAGAGCGTTTTGGGTCTCATCTTACCACCTA
Organism: Schistocerca cancellata; assembly: GCF_023864275.1. Lineage (NCBI taxonomy): Eukaryota > Metazoa > Arthropoda > Insecta > Orthoptera > Acrididae > Schistocerca > Schistocerca cancellata. Next base: position 433,129,113 of record NC_064632.1, read on the forward strand.
AACTTAATTCGATTAGCACTGTTTTGCGGATGCATTTCGCTGACTGATCGTACATCTTAACACGCAGTGCATTACCTTACAAGAATGGGAGGTGGGCTCGACCCGAATCTAACACGAGTGCCTGATTAAAGACCCATGGTGAGGTAATCAGCCAATCTGAAGTATGGTTTCTGGGCGATTTTTCACGCTGGGGTATGTCCTAAATCTCAGCCCCAGAAAACTGATACTCAAACACGGTAGCACAAATCAGAGTTTACACGACTCACAGACAGTTGGTGCACACCAGTTTCCTATCTCAGAAAGCTTGTTTGTATACCCTTGAAACACTTCCAATGTTATTGACTGGTGGATTATAGCCCAACAGTTTAAAATAGTTCGACCGTGTGCAACTGATAAAGGCTGACCGGTTAATATTTGCAAAGGAGTTGTTTCGTATCAAATCCAACAACGCTAATTAGGATGTCAGGTAGCAATAATTGGTGCATACTTTGTTGTTAATGTTCTACATCTTTTGTCTAAGCAGCACGAATGAGGCAGTTACTCCCTTCGTCTGACAAAGTAATAACGGCTAACTCATCACAGGTCGCCTGTTAATATCGTCACACGCCAATATTTTTCATGTGGCACTGAATACATTGCCTCACTGGAGTCCAAATCATAGGTGTCCGGCGCGGTTGTCGTGTGGTGACGGTGCACAAACGAACACTTAAACACATCAAACAAATCACTCGCTTAACGCTTTTTATGTGTTTGCTGGAGGTCAGGCCCACGGCTTTGGGTGACACACACACACAGCCGTTAAATAATTGTAAACGCGGTCGGCCGTCCTGCCGAAATCCACCCTGCTCGCTTAGCAGCAAACTTGCTCGGAGTCTCAACACTGACTACCCTCTGGCGCACGGGGCGCTCGACTATCGATAGTACCTACTGCGAGCTGCTTGAGACAGAGATATATTGTTGTCAATACGTATGGGGCGGTTGACCCCTTACACTCTCTACCCTCCCTTATAGTCCGATTCATGAATGATGTCGGTTCGCTTAGATCGAGGCAAGGATAGGGATTGCATTGTTGCCCGTTCCAAGCGACAGTTCCGGTACCCACATACACGTGCTTTGCGCTTGAAGAAAGCGTGTATCCTGCAAACTATGTCTCTCGTTCGCTTATGTGGAATCTGTCACTTACCATCACCGTCATCTACAGCTCGCAGTCAGTGGAATAAAAATTCCCCAAATAACTTGCTACGATCACACTTAACGCTCGCATCAGCACAGCAGAGTGCTCAATCACCATTGGCCGCTCATTGGCTGACAAGGGAATCTCCCCATCGCACCCCTCTCAGATTTAGTTATAAGTTGGCACAGTGGATAGGCCTTGAAAAACTGAACACAGATCAATAGAGAAAACAAGAAGAAGTGGTGTGGAACTATGAAAAAAATAAGCAAAATATACAAACTGAGTAGTCCATGCGCAAGATCAGCAACTACAAAAAGACTCTGAACTCGGGAGCGCCGTGGTCTCGTGGTTAGCGTGAGCAGCTGCGGAGCGAGAGGTCCTTGGTTCAAGTCTTCCCTCGAGCGAAAAGTTTATTTTTTTATCTTCAGACAATTAACAAAGTTCAGGCATTCACACATAATCAACTTCGCTCTCCAAAATTCCAGTACATGTTCAGATTTGCTTGGACATATGCAGGATTTGACGGTCTACACACGGAAAAATTAGGAAACGTTAAGAACATATGTTTTGACAGAGCACAGGGAGAGCTGTGCGACTGTGAAACTATTGCATTCATTTGTTGCACTTTATGCGACAAACTCTTATGTTTTCATCACTTTTTTGGGAGTGATTATCACATCCACAAGAAAACCTAAATCGGGAAAGGTAGAAGTTGGATGGGTCGACAACATATTCCTGTCATGTGACGCACATGCCGTCACCAGGGTCGTGTAGAATATATCAGACGTGTTTTCCCGTGGAGGAATCGGTTGACCTATGACCTTGCGATCAAATGTTTTCGGTTCCCATTGGAGAGGCACGTCCTTTCGTCTACTAATCGCATGGTTTTGCGGTGCGGTCGCAAAACACAGACACTAAACTTATTACAGTGAACAAAGACGTCAATGAACGAACGGACAGATCATAACTTTGTGAAAATAAAGAAAGTAAACTTTTCACTCGAGTGAAGACATGAACCAAGGACCTCTCGTCCCGCAGCTGCTCACGCTACCACGAAACCACGGCGCTCCTGAGTTCACAGTCTCCTTGTTGTTGCCAGTCTTGCGCATGGACTACTCAGTTTGTATATTTTGCTTTTTTTTTCATAGTTCCACACAACTACTTCCTATTTTCTTGAATGATCTGTGTTCAGTTTTTCAAGGCCTATCCACTGTGCCAACTTATAACTGAATCTGAGGGGGGTGCGATGGGGAGGTTCCCTTGTGAGAACGCATGACATAGGTGCGCAGAACAAGCCTAAACACGGCCACCATCGTTCAAGACTCCAGCTATCTGTTGTTAAGGGCATCTGCCCGCGAACATTGAAACTAACAATCAAATCACGAAACACTTGCGAACCCTGTGACTACAGAACAATTGTAGGTAGAAGCAAATGTCGGTGCTCCAGTTCCGTAGCCACATGCGACTTGTAACTTTTCATTCACACCAGCTGAGACACCACGCAACTCAGCGACGTAAGCAATGAGTCACACCAGCGTGCTACCACTCGCAAGGTTGCTTCATTTCCTGCTACTCCATGTTTTTATTCCGAGCACGCCACTAACATCAGCCATGTCATGTAAATGGAATTTTCATACTCTTCCGCTCACCTGTATGTCTGGGTTTTTATTTGACTGTATGCACCTGGTTGCCAGTTACATCATACCTCTATTACTACCAGCGACTTTCCCAGAATCCATTTTCACTACAAGTTGCCTGTCTAACGGCTTATTTGATTTGCAATATTTCGCATAATTATTGACTGAATTTAAAAATTTTAAATTGTGTCGGAAAACACTCTTCAAGAGGTATAATCTTATGTTAAAGGTTCAACGCAATAAAACAACTATTACAGTGAGAAAATGTGTGTTTGTCTTGGTGCAGCGTTAATTGACGGAACGCAAATACCCGGACCTAGTTCATCCATTATTTAATACAGAGAGCAGTTAGCGACTTCCAATTAACTTTACATACAAATTCAAATCTTTACGAAACTTTTTCTCCCTGACAGTCCCCAGAAAATAAAGGAAAAATTTTTAAAGCTTATTACATTTTCGCTGTTCATGCAGTAAAATTTCAGAATCAGATACGACATTGGAATTTATTGCATCTTTGTATCAACTCCATTCGCAATACGATTTGCAGATTGTATCCACCTATATCACTTGCACATGCAAAATTATATGACTGTACGACCCATACTTCAGGAGATATGACGTGAAGACATTTATATGCGTGAAAAAACGCCGACTCACATGTTTCAAAAAAATATAACGAAATTGCATGCGTATTTCTTGAGTTACAGCTCGCGCCAACTTGAAAAATGTTGTTTTGAAAAAACTAGCGTTAAAAGTGTCAACACAGGTTTTTTAATATTGAACTGAAGAAAACTTTTATCGGCAGTGCAAGCACTGTACAAATTTTCGTCGCTGTCGAAACACACTCATTTTGACGAAATTACGGGTATATCTATTAACTGGCGTCCTCTTAATAATCACGTTTACCGGTCATTTTCAAGCACTCGCGATTAACTTCGTATAAAAAACGAACGAAATAACAAGTTAAACAGACGTAAGACAAGCATCTGCTTTCAGACTGTTAACCATAAACGAATAATGCTACGAAGAGAAATGTTGTTGAGAATAGTATTTGAGTTGATACTAATGCCCTCTGAAACTAACCATCGGAAACTAACGATACCCCTGTTCCGTTGGTAACTGTTGCAGTATTACATCGGTTACAAAAAAATGGTTCAAATGGCTCTGAGCACTATGGGACTTAACATCTATGGTCATCAGTCCCCTAGAACTTAGAACTACTTAAACCTAACTAACCTAAGGACAGCACACAACACCCAGCCATCACGAGGCAGAGAAAATCCCTGACCCCGCCGGGAATCGAACCCGGGAACCCGGGCGTGGGAAGCGAGAACGCTACCGCACGACCACGAGATGCGGGCACATCGGTTACATTCGAGCGCTCGGCTGCGCCAGACCCCCATGCAATAAATAACTGTTTTAACATATTTTAACATTTATGGCATACTATATGTGAATGAATCTTGAAAATAGGCTCTCTAAGGAACATTTTTAGCCAATAAAAAAAATTCTACTCTGGTCTACCCCATTAAAATGGAAGGCAAATTAGCCAAATTGTATTCATCCAAAGTTTCATAATGAAAGCACTTAGCAACTTCCAATGAACTTTAAGCGTAATTTCAAACTTTTTCTCGCTATTTAACACGTTAACTCATATGTAAAGTAATCAGACGTTTGAAGCTGTTTTATACATGGGAGTACGATTTTGTAAGGAATAGTGGTTTATTGGTATTTAGATATCAGAACATCGTAGTTTAATTACTTATTTGCGTAACTAGAATTCTGGAGAGGTACGTGGAGTCGAAATTTCAGGCAAATCTGGTAACTCGTCTGATGCCTGCAATTCTTGTGTCCATGTTAACCAGTCGCAAAAATGAAAAAAACAAAAAAAAAGAACAAAAACAAAAACAACGATCAGCGCGAAGTTTGGGTCCGCGCCGTAGATTTTTCTTTGATAAAATGATGACAGAGACTAGTATAACGATTACAGAACAGAAGTCACAAGCCTGGACTGTCTTTGGCGGCTTTATGTCCTATGGGCCGGCTATGTAATCGCTTTGCGCCGATTTTTCATATCCTTTTTGAGGCTGCCGTAGCTCCCGCATTAGATAGATACTGGACTTTTTTAGGCTTTCTGGTCTCCCTTTGACGGGAATGTTTCTTCTGACTTGCGTTTTCTATAATTCCGAACATATTTACGAGTCATCTCAGACGACATTTTTCATTGCATACTAGTTTTCAATTTAATACCGATTTTCTTTTATATTCCGAGGAATATTTTTATTTTCACACTTTGGGTCCCAGTAATACACCGCATGCTCTTCACAATAATACCTGAATCAATGAATGTCCTTGTTAAACACCTTCCCACGCACTCCAGTTTGTAACTGTACACAAAGCTAATTCATAGTAATCTCACGCATGCACCTGCACTGGTACGATGAGGTCACGGGCAAAACAAATTCTGCCCGACTAACACATACAGCTCAACCATTTTTGACGCATTATTGGTCTCGTAGTTATTATCGATTCAAAACCGACGACATCTGATCACAAAATGAAGTTCGACAGACGAGGGAATAGACATTTTCACATCGAAAGGTTTGAGGGTTTAAAGCAAGTTATTACAGCAACGTCTTGACTGAAGTTGGTTCAGGTTTATCATTTTGAACCTGGACAAAGGTGAAACTTTTAGGTGTCCTCTGAGGCTCGTAAGAGTAGAATTCCGACAGTGGCGTGGGACTGGTAACAAATATGGACAACTATGATCGGCTTTCAAAGTTCAAGGATAATGGCGCAGGATAATGTATTTGTGGGGGAAAAAAAATGGCTCTGAGCTCTATGGGACTTAACATCTGAGGTCATCAGTCCCGTAGAACTTAGAACTACTTACACCTAACTAACCTAAGGACATCACACACATCCATGCCCGAGGCAGGATTCGAACCTGCAACCGTAGTAGTCGCGCGATTCCGGACTGAAGCGCCTAGAACCTCTCGGTCACCACGGTCGGCTGTGGCAAAAATTTATGTTGTTCTACCCTTATTTCATATAAGCACTGCACAATCTTGCAAATAATGTGTTGTAACAGGGAAACAACTCCACATTCGGCCTTTAAATATTCAGGTACATTGTTGGAGAAAACCTGATTTCCTCGCGTGGCTGATGTGCTAGCCTGTGGTCTTTTACGGTTACCTTGAGCAAGCTGGTAAACCGGACTCATATTTAGGCATTTAATAGACTGATACAGGATTCGTGTAGAGGAGGTTAGGCGAGTGCAGAAAGCATTGTGAAGCGCGCCGCGTTTGATGTTTTCGAGAAAGTGATCGAATTTTGCTCATGTGAAAATCCAGGCTGTCGAAGGGATTGTTGGAATTTCTGGAGAGTGGGTTGCAGGGCAAGGAAGGAACGGGAGGAGGAAACTCAAGAGTTATTAGCAATGTAGACGATCTACATTTGCAGTGGGAGTCGAGCATATGGGGACATAATGTATTAGATCTGGAACTTGAAAAGAAGTCCGGAACGCCAAGGGACACAAAGATAATGGATTTGCGGCTGTTGATTGGTGAGTAGGACGCCGGAGGACATTTTGAGAAGCTCTTTCGGTTCACATAAAGGAGTATGTGCTTGCTTATGTTTTTATGGACGTTTTCACGTTTGTTCGTTCCGCTTTTGCTAATAAATGTAGTCAACGAAGATCGCGGCAGAAAAACATTCGCAAATGATGAAAGTCGACATTTAGACGAAATGTTCATTACGTAGCATGTTCGTGCACCATTTAAAATAATTAAGATTGATGAATATTATTTATGGCTTGCTTCCGTCTTGGGAAGTCAGTGAAGTGCATTTCGTGATTTGGGAGGCAGAAAACGGAAGGAAAGAAACGCCAGTAATGGAATGGCAGGGATGGGAGAGGGTGGGGAGGGGAGGGGAGGGGAGGGTAGAGGTCGTGGGCGTGGCGGCGTGTGACTCAGATACCGGCCGCCAGGGATCTCTCATAACCTGCGACGGCTCGCCTGTTCCGCCAGTCTCTTCTCAGCGCTCGACAAGTGCAGGAGTGTGTGGTGCAGTGCTCGACGCTAAGTTCACATCTACCAGGATCTACCAACAGGTAAGCGGCAGAACTCAACTCTGGTTCGGTAGTGAAGTTATCAGTACCGTGCGACGGGCAATCCGCAGCGTCTCCGGGAGGCAAGGTCATACGGTACCACTGGTCAATAATTCGTGGAAGTGCCTTGTAGCTATCTTTGGCGATGAAGGAATTCGCTACACTGTGCAGCAAAATATCGTTCTTACTGTTCTTGCGTTCTAATGTCTGGTAGGCGGTAGGAGCGTCATATATTCCGAAGCAAACATATCTTGAATTTTACGATGTATGAGGAGCAGTCTAAAAGCTTTCTTAAACTGTTTTATCTGTAAAGAAGCATCACGTAGCAATACATGACTATTTTTGAACAGAAGCATGTAATTATACGCCTGACATCATAGTGTGTACAAATACCTGCGAAAATAGCTCAACGTTGACATGTATCGGCTGTATACGACGGTGTTGCCCATTCCTTTCCGACCACAGATGCGCAATTGTTAATTGTTAAATTTTTTTCTTGAGTTGCGGTACTTAAGCTTTTTTATAACGTAAAGCTTCGTTTTGGCCTAGTCACATAGTTGGATTTCTCTCACGGTATTAGTGCCGTCTGAAAGCATCCGGCTCCGCATACTAGTACGTGGCAGGCTTGCCGAGCTATGACGCAGTTCGCCGGGGCATTTTGTTTGAGTGGACTGCGTTAAGGCGGTTCCGCTAACAACGTATTCGCTAAATACGCGACTTAACAGCCTTCATCTAGAGACACCGGCAGTGTTTCAGGCAGCGTCACTGGGAATGGCAAAACAATTGAGCACGTACGTTCTTAGGCACAGTTGCTGTTGCACCGGTAGTGGAACTGAACGCCAAATCAACACAGTTTAGGGATGTTTCCAGTGGATCCAATGTTCCCAATACTTAAAAGGCGTTATTTTGTGGCTTGGTATTCCTGGTTACAGCCGGCATAAATGGTAGCAGTTGAATGACCTTGACGGACGTTAGAGCCAACCATTAGCAGAAGTAGCTTTAGATTTCGCTGATTTTTCCGTCGACAAAGTAAGCAAAACTATGAACAGACGGCCTTGTCTACCATAATTTAAATTACGGTACGAACTTTCCGGCAGCAGTTCTCGACAGCGTCCTTTTAGGCGTCTACGTGACGTAGCGCCATCCATTAGTGCCGGGGCACACATTTCGTACCCCTGAAAGCTTCATGTGACAAACTGAATGTGCGACTAAATAACGTCGCAGACTGTTGCAAACAGTAATTTTTCTAGTGCGTCTGGAAATAACGCGGGATGTAGTAAATATTGAAATTTTGAGAAATTTGAATAAAATTTTAAGATCCTCAAGCATTTAACTAAACGCGAAAGCAGATGTTTTCGTTTAAACTAGACTGGCCCCTCTGCAAAGTGTCGGACATTATATTTGAGCAAAATAATTAATTAAAATTCGGACCCTGGCATAATGCCATACCCAAATCCTGCCGTAGAAACTTTATTTCAATCTTGCCCTTGAGGCTGTAAGGCATTACATTCCGACAACCACTTGTGATCGCCTTGCGTAGAAAAAGCCGAACTGACCAATTGTTGGTCAAGAAATACCCCCAATCCAACAGCTTTCATTGTCGCTTCTGAAGTGTATAAATAAACGTTTCTTGTATCGTTTTAGACAAGAAGCCTTTCGGGAAATCTGCGTCGACCTTCAGCATTGACCGGAAATACTTTTATTGTTCAGGAATATAATTCTGCCCTGGAAGATGACTCTCATCGAAACGTCGCGGAATTTCTAAGCAGCCACCTGGATAGAAGCCCGAGAAACTTTCAGTAGTTTTCTCATGTCACGTTTCGGTATAACCCCATCGTACCACGGATCTGATGAAATTCATTAGAATCCTTTAGTGAGACAATCAAAAATTACTGTGGTAAGCGTTTATTGGAACGATTCTGAAAACCCAAAGCAATTACCGGCCTCGTCAGTTTATCCATATATCTGGCCGATTAAATCTACAACAAAGAATGGGTCTCACAGACTCAGCTGGAAAGATGAAATGGTAAGCAGGTACTCAGACTCACTAATGTTGATGAAGGCTAGATGACAGACTTTGTACACTGCAGACTTTGTCTGCTTGTTGTGTTGCGATAGAAGCGCGGCATACAGTGTAAAGCAACGCAGGAAGTACGTTGACCTATCACGTGATTATGACGTGGCGCTGCATCTCGAACGCCGAAGCCAATGTGCAACTAAAAATGTCACTGTAAATTTGTAGCGTTTACGACAAACAGTTAAGTCCATTGAAGCAATCGCAGGTCGAAGGGGCAGTTATTTGGGTCGTCAATAAGTACTGCCGTTAGCTTTTCTAATTGGTACCATCAGTTTTCGAAACATTTTTCAGAAATTTGTTTTGTAGGAGATCTGCCTATTCAGTATTTTCAAGAATAAAGTGTAAGAACCTTAGATGTCAAATATGAGGTATAACTCGGCCATAGCGCCAGAATACCAGTGTGTTCAGAAATCGAGCATCACTTTCTGGACAACCCCAGGCAATTCCGATATAGGAGGGAAAAGAATATTCCGGGGGAAGCATTGCTGGGAAGTGAGTCCATACACACAACGGAAGATTTAATGTGCATCATACGAAAGAGTGAACGGCAAAATTTATTTTGGGTGATTTTGTAAAAGTATGGATAAGTCATTGATGGACAGTAAATTACTCATGAATCAACATAAAATGTGAAAGGGATAATTAAATGGCACACATGAAAAAAGTGATGGGTAGAATCGCACGAGTTTAATTACGGAACTGTTAAAATACACCTGGATGAAATGGTCCAGAAGGGATTGGTAACACTGCATTGTAGACAATATTTTCTATTGTCATTACATAAAATACCCATCTATTGCTGCCGAGACTCATTGGCCTAAAAAACTTACTATGCAGTAACATTTCTTCAGATGTAGGAACTACTAGTTGCAGAATGTGTTGAATAGTTTGGATAACCACCAATCCATGCTCGCAATCTCTCAGTTAACACTGCCCAGGGCACTATTCTCAGGCAGTATAATTAAGTCTCCAGCTAGTGAGACTGGACCCCCCCCCCCCCCCCCCACACACACACACACACACAAAACTTCGGTTACAGACTGATCTGTTGTGTATCCTGAGATTAGAAAGTGATGTGCCAATGAGTTGAGTTGGTGGGGCAAGTGAATGGGAAAGCAGAGTATAGTTTAGGGTAACTGACTTGTAGCAGATCTATTTAACACACCTTTGGTCATCAAAATGAAAACCACAAGATAAAGATATATTAGATTATGGACAAGCCTCCAGCCAGTACTTTAGTGCATATTATTTACACATAATAAAGCATTAATCAATCTGAAAATTGTTTTCAACACCACAATATTGAACATACTATGAAAAATGGAAGTTTTGCCCAATCTTGTTCAGAAAACTTGCCTTATATTTGCTATTCACTGTTTTAACTCTTTAAGCATGGAAAGAATCACACCTCCAGAGAATGTTGACAATTTTTTGCTGGCAGATGAATTTTGTAACAGTGCATCTAGACTTTATCCCATATTCAGTCCATTTTTATGTTAGAATACTTTAGTCATCACAGGAATAAATCATACTCTCAGCTGGAGAAAATTGCGACCGAGAAACTAACATTTAACAAAGCATATTTGTTGTTCAATTTTATGTAAATGAATAATGCTCCTTCTGGTCTACTTATCCAATCAGCTACATTATACTAATTTTACCCTCCAATGCCAGCTGCATGTTCTTACCATTGAGGATGCCCTTCTGATGGATCATCCTCATCCCTTAACGTTAGAAACACAGCAGACAGCTACAAACCTGTACTTCAAATGATCTTCCCTTTGTAGTTAACCCCACACAGCAAAGTATTTTATGATGGTGTACCATACTGTTCCATTTAATTGATTTGAACAAAACTCAACACACTTAAAAAGCAGATAAACAGAATTATTCAGCAAATATTGTGGACCCTAGAGTTAAGATCCCAAAACTTTTACCAACAATAAAAAATTATAAATAATACTATCTGCTAAGCAGATTACTTAGTTTCACCTTACCCACGTAGTTGAATGGGCATGAGAGATGAAAAAATTCACATTTGTTTCTGGTTAGTCATTACTGCAAGTTACCTAAATTAAAGGACTGAAAATCCTTGATGTTATAAACAATGGTTCTTTCATTCTTCTAGCTCCTTTCCATATTGTGTGTGGCATTTACAAACTCAAATGTTAAAGGAACAGAACATAAGTGTCACTCACACACTAGAACTAGGAATAAATGTTAATTCCAAACTAAATTCTCTATAAAATGTGTTGAATTCATTTGACCTCTGTATTTACGAGAATAAGGGCAATGATGGTTAAATCTTAATCTACATACATTTGATATTATATTGGTTGCTGTTTTTTGATTTAAATTATCATTCTTTGCAATTGGCTGGCACACTTCACAGCATGCTTCTAGAAAGGGCATGATCAAAATGTCAGAGGATGACATTCAGTATAAATTAGAGTGCCCTGTATAGCCTTAAAATTGTGGATTGATCTGACTTAAGTGTGCTGTTCACTCTAGCAGTAAATGAGAAATGGTCCAGTTTATTTATTTAGCTGTAATTGTACTGCCATAATAAAAGGGAATTTAGAATGTTGTAAAAGAGCAGGAAGCAGTGATATCTTTTGTACTGTCATTTTCTAATTTTGTCCTTTTTTTTTACAGATACAACAATGAGCTCAAGGCAATACTATCCAGTTCATGTAAGTCTCCTGTTATAGTTGCTAAAATATTTGTCTATTCAATGCATTTTCCTGTAAAAAAAAAAAAAAGTGGGAAGCATTTATGTGGATTGTGTATTCATAATATAACATTTGTCACATTGTCTGGAACTATAAATATTTCTTCTGTGAGCACAAACATCAAATGAATATACTGGTATGGTTTCTCTTTAGTGCACTCCAACCATCTACCCAGCAGACCCTTTCGATGCAAAGGCAGATGCTGAAACTCTGCGTGCTGCTATGAAAGGCTTTGGAACAGATGAACAGGCAATTATTGATGTACTGGCAAGGCGAAGCATTGTTCAGAGACTAGAAATTTCTGAAGAATTCAAGACACTTTTTGGGAAGGTGAGTAGTTAATAATTGCATTGTTTTTAACCTTAACAAATTTGTGCATATCTACATTAGTAGATATTGTAAATCAGTAATATTGACATGTAAATATCTTTTACAGGATCTGCTCAGTGAACTGAAGAGTGAATTAAGTGGTAATTTTGAGGATGCTATTGTTGCTTTGATGACTTCATTACCAAATCTTTATGCTAAAGAACTTCATGATGCCATCAGTGGTATTGGAACTGATGAGGAGGCCCTTGTGGAAATACTTTGCACTTTAAGCAACTATGGAATCAAAACCATCGCAGCTGTTTATGAAGAAAGTAAGTACCAAATGAGAAAACCATTTCAAAAACGTGCTTTATACTATCAACATTTACTCACTCGTAAAATTATTTACAGCTTACGGAACCTCCCTTGAATCTGACATAAAGGGAGATACATCTGGTCACTTCAAGAGGCTTCTTGTTTCACTGTTGATGGTATGTCAGTTACATTTTTTATGAGATAGTATTTGATAAATTAGCTTTGCATGCCTTAGCCTTGTATGCTGAACAAAAATACTTTAGTTCAAATAAGAGCATGCAACATCTTTCATGCTTACAGGCTAACAGAGAAGAAAGCCAGGATGTTGATCCAAGTGCAGCCAAAGCAGATGCAGAAGCTCTTCTTGCAGCAGGTACTGTGGAACTTAAAGTTGTCAGAGAGTAACTTGGCAGGGAGACTATACATGTTGTCACTCTGGACCAATGATATTGTTGTAACATTTTACCTACTAAATATAAGCAAGGAAAATTAAACATGTAACAAAACATACTCTGCTTCGTTAATAGGGTACTGGATGACTACATTTTTGTTAGGTTTTAAGTTGGAAAGATTATAGGCTAAATATGAAATGTTGTTTTAGGCAATTCATTATGAAATTTCATTCATGAAACAAGGCAGTGCTTCATTTAATATAGACAGTAGTAATTAGGATGTGCACTTGGTTATGAAAGTCTGTTACCTGAATAATAAGACCATCCATTCAACAGGACAGAAGCTGAACTTTCAATTTGAGCTCCAAATTGATGACTTCATAAATATAAGAATATTTTAAAAATAGGTTGCAAAGTGATAACTATAACTTTCATGTAATCTAGGGTGTTTGGAAGCTGTTTGGCTTAATCTCCATAAATATGAATGCAGATCATTCTTTAGGATCCAGGGCAATTTTGACAAGTTCATAGAATCAAAGAATATTCAGAACAGGAACTTGAAAGCATTATTTCTAGTTCGGTCACACTTTCCCCCAAGTGAGTCACATTATGATCTGTTTGGATTTTTCCACATTCAGTGTCTTTCCAAGGTCAGGTATTTACCTGTTAGTAACAGGAAATATCTTTGCATGAAAGATGGTAGTTTTATGGCTCCAACTTGAATGCTGTGTTGTTGCAGTCATTACTGTTACAATCTTCTAGCAGATAACTGTAAAATGCCCATATAGAAATTATATAAATTTTATGGCATATAATGGAAAACAAAAGTTGGTATTGGAATGAGCTTGGGAAATCATTTAAATATCAAGATACATTAACTATAGTTAATTCTCAGATGATACTTTGCAGGTGAGGGCCAGTGGGGAACTGATGAATCAACCTTCAACAAAATCTTGGTAGCTCAAAGTTATGCACAATTGCGAAGAGTTTTCCATGAATATGAGCAGTTGGCTGGTCATGACATAGAAGAGGCAATAAAGAGGGAGTGTGAAGGCAGTCTAGAAGACGGCTTCCTGTCAATTGGTAGGTATTTCCATTATCATATTATTGCATTTGGATTCTCTTTAACTGAGAAAAGATGTTACTAAAGATATACCTGTGTGTGTGTGTGTGTGTGTGTGTGTGTGTGTGTGTGTGTGTGTGTGTGTGTGTGTGTGTCAGATGAAAAATATTTATACCCACAGTACATACCAGTACTAATGATTTTTGATACTGAACAGACCTGGAGTAAGTAATTACAAAAGTTACATAAGATACTAATCTATAGTTCTGCCACATTTCAAACTATCAAGAATGATAAAAAGGCAAATTGTGTTATTGTAGTAACAACTGATGTGGCAGTTCTGTGGAGATAAATTTGTTTCACAGTAACAAAATGTTTGGGTGGAAACAGTTAAAAAAACGAGGAAAGTGGATTTGGCTGTAGTTAGGTTGATGGTGTGTGCATAGAAACAAGTAACAGCACAGAGGTTACTAGCTTCAGTTTTCAAGGTATGTCTCTGTATTAAATTTTGACACACATTAAGTGTGATTTATTGCATTTCCTCACAGTAGTGTCAACAGGATCGCACCTACACTATATAATGGTTTATTATTTGCATGCAGAAGTTGTAAAGTTTGAATTGGAGCATACTTGACCCGAAGATAAAGAAACACAAATGTACAGTGTGAGCATGAAGTCTTGCCTTGATTACGAAAATTTACTACGTAATAACCATTTAACATACCAATTTACATTTCACGCTGTTACATAGGTTAGTGTAACTAGTTTTTTAAGACCACTTTCGTTAGTAAACGTCAATGTGTGCTCCCTTGGTAGCTTGGAGAATGTCGAGGTGGTATTCCAGTTCCTACCAGGTGTTATATAACATGTTCTGTCACAGTACCTACAGCAACTTGTATCCTAGCCTTCAGTTCAGCAGTAACTGGTGTGATGAAGACTGTCCATGATTTAGCCCTAGGAAAAAAAGTCAAGGGGGGTAATGTCTGGAGAGTGGGGTGGCCAGGGTGTTGGACCATTCCTTCCAATCCACTTATCTGGACATTATGCCCCTTGACTTTTTTTCTGGGGCTATATCAAGGGCAGAGTCAGTCACACCTGTTACTGATGTCAACGAACTGAAGGCTAGGATACAAGCTGCTGTGGGTACTGTGACAGAACACACATTACGCAACACCTGGCAGGAACTGGAATACTGCCTAGACATTCTCAGAGCTACCAAGGGAGCACATGTTGAGGTTCACTAACGTAAGTGGTCTTAAAAAAACTAGTAACATTAACCTATGTAACGGCATCAAATTTAAATTATGTCGAATGGTTATTCTGTAATACATTATCAGGGAAAGACTGTGCTCACCCTGTACATTTAAGTCAGTGTCTGCTGAAAAAAGTGCACTACAGTTGCAATGCTTTTGCAGACTTATGTAATATAGCAGAATGCAAGCAGCTCAGTGGACGGTTGTGATAGACCTTACTAATGTAGGTTGTTTAACTTTTTGTGTGTCTAAAGGTGAAATGCATAGCCTTTAGCTGTTGTGCAAAGGATCTGATGTCTGTGAAAATAACTATTTGGCTTACCCTACATTAAAAAGATATACAAAATAGCTGAAATGTGTGCTATTAATCATAGCTTGACATAATTTGCAGTCAAATGGATTTGACAAGTCTTCAGATTCACATTACTATCAGCAAACATAAAAGCTTTGTCATTGGGTGATAAACATTGTTAAATTACTCCAATGTGACACGACTCTGTGTTAAAATAATCATGGAAATGTGTAATAGGCACTCAAGTGTTACTAGAATGAAAACGCCAGGATAGACATGAGCAAATATTGAGAAATTGTAAGCATTTTCTAGAATTCATAGAAAGTGAAGTCTTACAGTAGTGGGCTGCATTTAGAAGAGAATCTAAATCTAATGTGTTTTAAGTAGGACTACTTATCAGATTTGGGATCTGAAGGGAAGTGATTGGAAATTGAAACAGCTCACCTTCAGTTTGTCAGAAATATGAAACGGTCAATTCTTGATGCTAGTAGTGATTTGTGCAGTTAAATCATAGTTTGGAATGATCATAAAACTGTCAGGTTAAGTCAGAGAAAGGCAACTGCATACCTTTAAACATGTCACATTTTCATGTGTTTAATTGACAAATTTTCTGTCACAGTGAAATGTGTCAAGAACAAGACTGGTTACTTTGCTGAGAGACTGCATGATGCCATGGCTGGTATGGGAACCAAAGACAAAACTCTGATCAGAATCATTGTAACTCGTTCAGAAATTGACTTGGGTGATATTGCTGAGGAATATGCCAAGATGTATGAGAAGCCTCTTGCTGCCCGTGTTGAGGTGAGTTAAATTGAAACATTTATCAGTTTATTAATTTTGTAAAATAGTGGGTATATATTAAGGTGTGAACAAAGTTACTCCTAAGTGCTTTAAACAAAGCATGTGCAATTACCGCATGTACTAAAGGTGAGTACTTGGTAGCTCCGAATACCAGAGTTATTGGTATTATAATGCCAAGATGAAGCTAAGTTTTCCTTACATAACCTGCTTGTTGCAAAATTAGGCAGCACAGTTTAGTTAGAAATGCTAGTTTATTTTACTCAGGAAATTGTCCCCACCACATCCATATTGCTAACAAGTTCTTCTGTGCGTGTGTGCACACACCCAGAATACAGCATGTATGTTTCTCTTGCTTCATTTTAACTGTGTAAAATCCATTTCCTTGCATGGTTATTATTTGGTAATGCAAATGTTCTGCTCCAGAAACAAATCTAGGTTAGTCTCAAACTTAACTTTTGTCTTTTCTTCCCTTCCTGTCTCCTCATTACAAATACTAAAATTTAAGCTGTTAAATGCATGAGCTGCTTACTGAAGTAAAGAGGATGTGTAGTTGAAACTACTAAAACCAAAGAACTTCATCTGACCTTTGAGTGTACACTTGTTTCTTGTAACTGTAGTGTCCTTGTGTTTGCTTAAGTGTGTCTTTTGATAACTACCTTTGTTCATGCAGATGTTGTTTGCTTCTTTTTGTAAAGTTTATAATTAATTCCTTTTCCTAAAATGCTTTATCCTTCTAAAGTAATCCAGCTGTCAGTCATCTCTGTGGAAAAACAAAACAAACCTGTAAAGTAGATGCAAGAATTTAAAAATAGGAGGAAAAATTTCAGATTATCTCCTTCGCAACAGGGATGATGGCAATTTTTAATGAATAAAGATTAAAAATACACAAAACACTACTGTGAGAGTGTTGAGGGTGAATTTATGAAACATGGAGGGCAAAAAATGTCCTATCAGGACTCCATCTTTCTAATTTTATCACAGGTGTTAGATGATTGACAGCTTGTTTCTTGCATGCTTTAAAAATTTAATTTCCTATGCATCTAGATAACAAAACATTACTATCTGTTCTAGGAGGACACTAGTGGTGACTACAAGAGGCTTTTGGTTGCACTGCTTGGCTAAGCTACACATTATAATTGGTGAATGTTCCAAAACAATTGTTCATTGCACTTTTTGGTGCCTTACTTTACTGTGGTGTTTTGAATATTAAATGATGTGTTATAGGAGGACTGTGCCAGTGACTACAAGAGTTTGTTGGTGGCTATCCTGAACTGAAGTGTTACAGCTGCCTACAAAGAAGAAATTAATGTATGATAGGTGCTATATTTATGTGCCTTGTTTGCTTAAAGTTGGATGTATCAAAGGATGTAGTTATTTATGGTCACTTCTATAGTGTTAAGTATAGCAAGAAATTGTGCTGCAGATAGATGCGTGTGGAAATAAGACTTGGAACTGTCCAATGCATTTCTATAGTTTGTATGAACTGTATAAGAATTCAGAAAACAAACTGTTCATATTTTATGCAATTTTTATGTAACAGTGATAGGTAAATACAAATAAATTACATCATGATTTACTTTTTGAAAGTGAATGTTACTTGTCCTGTGAAATGAGAAAGCTGCACATTCCATATAAATGTTGTTAAAATCTTTGCTTCACTAAAAGATTGTCAAATTGCTATAATAGGGATTTGGTGCTGTGAATGCCAGGTAGACTGCATTTTAAGAACTTTATATGGTGTACCATTGTCACAATAAAGATCTAGAAAAGTATTTTCAGTGTTTGCTTGTTACTCACTCACCCATGTTCAAACTTCATCGAATCTTCATCGAAGTGTCTACTCTTGGTATACTTAGTGTGCCATGAAGTAACACAAGCGGCAGTTTAGTAAATAATATTAAAATATTGTGGCAGAATAATTACTGATGTCATTGTTTACTGAAAAAATATGGTTGTGGCAATTGACACACTGCACACGTGTTGCAGTAGGCTTGATGTGCTACAATTTACCTATTGAAAAGATGGTGCAAAATACTTACTCTCATTGTTTTAATTGTGACCTGGTTCTGTACAAAACTATTTGTGTATTAAGCCTAAAAAATAGTGGTGCTAGCAATATGGGAAGTAAAAAAGACATTAAACTACTGTTTCCTGTAATTTAAAGTTCTTCACTCCGCTCATAAGTTGCCCAACACTTAACTTGATCTTAAATGCTTTGTTTCTCATGCCTTGTCAAGTCTTACTTTGTTCACTTCTGGACAGATGAACTGCAGTGCTCTGAACTTCTTTGGGAATGCATGAAATTGTTACTGACAAAGGGTAAATGCAAAACCACCGATCTTCAAAATGTACCTTTAACCAATTTCTCATTCAGTGTATTGTATATCTGTTTCTCGACCACATATTGCTAGGCTATAGCTATTTTTCCTATTGTTGGCATTTATCGGGCAGGTCAAATAATCTTTACAGTATATATATTAGAAATCTTGGACGTATCATAGTGTAATTTCAGTATTTTATGTAAGTCATGTAATGAAGAAAAAGCTTCAGATGCTGCAAGTTTCTGCCAAGGGTTCATTCAGTTTGTTAAACTAGGTTACAATGGAGGTGACTTGGCAAGGACCGACAAATCATTGGAAGTACCCTGCAGAAATACTGAGCCCTGATGCCTCTATAGCTGTCCATTTAACTGTTTTCTGGAAATGTTAAATGGTTCATGCTTTTGTTCCTTCTTGAATTTCAGTATTTTATAAAATGGGAAATGAAGTTCACATTTGAAAGCACATTAAAACACTCCATTCAAGTAGTGTTGCATGTAACATCACTGTCTAGCTTGCTGCTCCTACTGTCATAAAGCTATTTCAGGGATGTCTTGTTTTGGAATTTCTTTCGAAAAATGTATTAAGAGTGGTGTGTAGTACCACGCTGTATGAATACATCTGTGAAAATTCTTGAAAAATTGTTTTTCAATGTTTCAGAGAATGAGGTGTTGCATGAAAAACAATTACACTGTACCAGCAAATGCCACCAAGTTGATGCCAAAGTCCTCTTCCATAATTAAAATGTCTTGCACTCTAAAGTTAACATTAATTTACCACTGAGATACTTTCCCACTGTTACAGAGGAGGATAGCGACAGGTGACAGAATTAAACTTTTAGTAAAAATTCTAGCTATACCCACTTGCTTGCACACCATTGGAAGCTCGGTGAACTATCAGATTTTAAAAGAAGAAATTCATAGGTTGCTAGTTCTAATCTAACATGCACCCATATTTCAAATTATTTATAAAACAGTCCTTCCATAAGAAACAGAATCCGTCACAAAACTTCACCAGACAATTAAAAACAGAGTATTATTGTTTTTCCCTTGGTGTTTATATGTGCTTAAATTGGCAATAGCTGTTCACACCTGTCATATTCAAAAGTTATTTTCTAGTTAATGTGATCACACTTTTCACTTTATTATAAATCATGTTTTTTAAATATTTTTACTGTCAAGCAAGGATCCTTATTGTTTATAGGCTTCCGAAGTTTCATAATATTACATAAGATTAAGTATGCTTCAGACACTAACATTAGTTTACACTTGCAAACAGTGCAGCCTTTAGTTTTGTGTTACCTGCATATTGCACATGCTTTATCACTGCATACAAAATCTTATCACCCTAAACCTCGTACTGTAGTCGTATGGTGATACCTTCACTACTAGCAGTTCTTTCCACAAAAGGCAATTGTTTGTAAGCAAAGTAGATGCATTTATCCTAATTGTCTATTTTGCAGACTAAGATTACTGTGAAGCTATGTACAATACCTACCACCAGCAAAACAATGACTAAAATGAAATCTTGTTAGTGCTATTTTCATATTTCGTGTAGAACTTTTTAAAATGTACGAGCCTCCCAGGATCAGAACCTGTATTCTTCATATCCATTGTCACATGCGTTATCAGTTGACACAGTCTGCACATGTCATGGTATTTCTGCCGAGTGTGTTGTATAGTGGAAATTAGCATTAAGATTTGCCAAGAATAATTTTATTGTGCTTTTGGTCACATTTCATGACAATCTAGATACAAGATAGGGACCCATTTGCCCCAAAGTTCCAAAATTCCTTCATTTTGAATGGGTTTAATGATTTACAGGGGGGCAGGAACAAGTGTCTGTCCATGCACACATCACTGTTCTAAATGAGCGGAGCATAAAAACAATTTTTGTAAGGTTTCTACTCTCAGCATTCACAAAATTCCTTTCTATTGTCACTTAAAAGTTGTAAATGGATTTTCCATCACTAAATACCTAAACTATTTGCAGAAAGAGCATGTAAAAACCTAGTTACGTAGAGCATTTTCAATCACATTATCAGCTTGTGATATTTAATGATTTTTAAGCTTGAGTCGCATAAAAATTAGAGATTTTGTGAGAATATTGGTCATAAATGCAACTTGAATTTTGCACCCACCTCAAACAATCCGAACAATATTATAAAATAGGAAAATAACATTGAGAAAGTTTTGGCAGTGTGAGATTTTGTGTGCAAACTGACCTCTTGATTGTGTCCCAAACTGTCCAATGGGATTCACGTTGGGCAATCTGAGCGGCCAGATCATGCACTTGAATTGTCTAGAATGTTCTTCAAACCAATTGTGAACAGTTGTGGCAGAGTGACATGGCACATTGTCATCCATAAAAATCCCATTGTTTTTTTGGGAACATGGTGTCCATGAATGCCTTGTTCACAAGTTGGATGCAGGGCTTCAAGGATCTGTGCCGCACTCGAACACTACCATCAGCTCTTAGCTGGTTTTCCAACCTAGGGTCTAACCGATAGTCATGAACTAGAAGAGGCACTGCAGGTGATGTGCTGTTAGCAAAGGCACCTGCATGTCGTTTACTGCTATAGCCCTTTAACACCAGATTTCCCCGCACTGTCATAACGCCTATGTAGTTGTATGTCCTACATTGATTTCTGCAGTTATTTCACACAGTGTTGTTTGTCAGTTATCACTGACACCTATAAGTGAAAGATGTTGGCTACTGTGTAGCCTGTGGTGAGAGGTAATACCTGAAATGGGGGTGTTCTAGGCACACCCTTGACACTTTTCATCGCAGAATATTGAATTCCTGAAGATTTCCAAAATGGAATGTACCATGACTTAAGCTCCAACTATCATGCCATGTTGAAAGTCTTTTAATTCCTATTGTGTGGCCATAATCACAATCAGAAACCTTATCACGTATATCACCTAAGTACAAATGACAGTTCTGCCAATGCCCTTCTCTTTTATACCCTATGTACGCAATACTATTGCCATCTGTTTAACTGTATATTGCTATCCAATGTCTTGTTATGTAAGTGTGTTTGCATTTAGGTAGTCTTATGGTTACCCACCGCTTAGTTATTCTGGATAAAGTGTAGGTTTGGTAAGTCAGTGTGCCTACATTATAATGGAGTACTGTAATCAGTAGTTGTTTGTTGCTCACAAATGTGATTGTTGTCTCTTGGACATCACAGATCATCAGTGTACTTAAAAATTTTATCGACCTTCAAAATGAACAAGGTGTTCCACTGGAGGAAAATTTTGGGACCCTTGTAGTATATGTAGCATTCCTTTCCTTCAGCAAGCTCCAGAACGTGATTCCGTGGAATAAAAGGCCCCACTACATAATCCCTCTGGTATGGAAGTTGTTACCATATCACATTGTTCCTCGCTGATGCACAGAGCATAAATGCCCAGTGTTATTGATGACATGTTGATAAAATTCAGTAAACTGTTTATTCTGTGAAAGTTACCACAATATAGTCAACAGAGGTCCAAAATAGTGTTACTGATGTCCAAAAACCATCACATCTTTTTCATGTCTAAATGTTAAAGTGCCAATCTAAAGTGTCTGAGGGCTCTTTTCCCTCCAAATATTGATATTACTCCACCTTTTTATCAATATTGGTGAATAAACATAAACATAATACTGTTTGATACATATTCGTCCGACCTTAAGAAAAAAATCCCTCTACAAATGTTAAATTTATCAAATACCTTGAAACTGAGGGCAGTTGTGGATTCATTTTTGATAAAATTTCTGCAGAATTTTTGTCACTCAAGCCCTAATATCCATAACAAGCTGATGAGTTAGCAATAACTAATCAGCTTTCAATATTATAAATGTTTTGCTTGTGGAAGGATTCAGAATATTAAAGTAAAATTTTTATTTTGTTATTACATGTACTTTCCATATAACAACTAACCTAAACAGCCTTATTCTATACCATTAATATAATTATATCTTGCATGTTCTGAAGTTGATAACCTTAAGTTTGGATTTGGGGTAACAGCAGGAATACAGTTTGGTGTAACAAGAGCAGAACATGAATGACACTGAGCTACAATCACATTTTATTGCAGCACTGGTTGAGACCATGGTGAATCTATATAAACTGGAATTTTTTTAGAAATTTATTTAAGCTTCAGAAAATTCATACATGAAAACTTATTTTTCTATACAGCCCACCGAATGGGAAACTCATTTTTCCCAGCGGATAAACAGTTTCTTGATCCAGTTTTCATAAAATGAACATGCCTGTGACAGTCATCTAATCTGTGCCCTCACTGCTTCCATTAGTGGCACAAACAAATGAAAATCACTGAACAATAAGTCCAAACAGTAGGGAGGATGTTCCACTGCTGTTCAGAAAAATTTTGGAATTTTTTGTTGAGTTCGGGCAGCTGCATGGGGTTGAGTGTTGGCAACCACCCTGCCGACACTTTCTGAAACACAAGGTTGTCGGTAATGATTACCTGAACAATACCATAGTTTACCAACTTGAGTAGCAATTTCAGCAGCTGTCATTTGGTAAGAGTCTTCAATAAGCCGGCTAAAAATTGAAACATTCTCCTGAGTCATGCTCGTCCTTCAAGTGGTGTTGGTGAGCTCCATTCTCAACTGTTTCTCAGCCTCATAAAAACTTAGTGACATGTGTACAGTTGTCTTTCTCAGGGTGTTGTCAAGTCTTTTCAGACAGTTTTACACCCTCTCTTGTGAAAAACATGTACATTTACATCCATACTCCACAAGCCACCATACAGTGCGTGACAGAAGTTGAGTGCATTTTGCAGCAAATAACAGTACCGCTTGCTGTGTAGGACAGTCACCAGAAAGAAAAGCAACAATGGGCAGAGATTTTGTCACTCTCCATTTACAAGAAGGCTTATAAAACAAAAATTCCAGTTTATATTTGATTCCACCTTTTAATAAACAGTGTGTTGTAATAAATTAGTGCAGCTGACTAATTATGGATCAATGCATGAATTTTGACTGTTATTGCCCTATCATGCTGTCCATTAGTGCGATCTTGAGGTCTGTCCTACTGCTTTGCATAAGCAGAGGCTGATTTACAGGTGGCGGTGACCCCCCCTCCCCCCAACTCCATCTCATTTGTTTTCAGATTTTGACAGTTTTAGTTCTGATGCCTATTTTTCTAGGCCTACAAAATGATTCTGTACTACGAAAAATGTAATCAACAATGACATTTCTTAAGAGAAACTCTTCAAGGGCTCCAGATTTGAATGTTGTCCTTTTCACTCTGGAAAGGAAAACTATATCAAAGTAATGGAAGAAACAGACTAGACCCATGGTGTCAGGTTTTGTTTAGGAAGGGGGTACCTGGGAGTGAAATGCAATACTCATTTGCACTTTATAATAACAAGAAAACAAATAGTACTGGTGTGGGTTATTCATGGAAATAAAACTAAATATATCTTAATGTGAAGTCATGATTATAAATGTTAACCTAGAAAGTTTGTATTATACTTACAAATCATTAATCAGCCTAGGTCTTTCTTACAGACATAACAAAAGAAACTTCAATTTTGTAGAGAAGTGCTCAGGGATGGTGGTAACTGCATATATGCTCAAGAAGATATAGACTTCACTAACATAACCAAATTTGACAGCTTATCTAAAGAAAGAGACATGGAACTCTCAATGGTAGAACTGCCAACTAGAAATTCTGTAATCATCTTTGTATTAGGTCACTAGATGGTGATAAAAAAAGTTTTTTATTATCATATGGAAGAGCTGTTAGAGCATTTCAATACCCTTAAAAAAATCATATGTGGAGATTTCAATGTTGATTTCTCCAAACCCAGTAAATTGAAAGATGAAATCAAAGATTTACTGAAGTCCTTTAACCTAAAACCAACTATAACTAACCCAACTCGTTTAACCACTACTTCTGCAACAACCATAGGTCAGGTGTTTGTTAACAAAGAGAATATATCTGCAACACACAGACTGCAAACACTGGTTTTAGTGATCACAATGCCCAAATACTAACAATCACTATTCCAGGAATCACAAAAGCCCAGAAAACTAGAGCTATTGTCAGAAAGTTTAATAATGAAAACATAGATTACTTTTGTTCTCTCTTGAGAAGAGAAATCTGGACTGATGTTTACACTTCAAACAACATAGATGACAAGTTTCATAAATTTATGGCCACATACAAACATTTTTTCTTGAAATAGCCTTTCCTAAACAAACGTCACTTATAAATTCTGTACACAAACCAAATAAATGGTTCACAACAGGAATAAAAATATCATGCCAGAATAAAAGGAACTTATATGAATACTCAAAACAAACTGCAAATCCTGTATTTATCGACTACTTTAAACAATATCAACAAATACTTAGACAAGTTATAACAAAAGGAAGGAAAATGGAAAATGACAAACAAATAAAAAATTCCAGGAATAAGACTAAAGCAACCTGGAGTATCATAAAAAGGGAAGCAGGTACTACATCATCACCCCACAAAATATCGAACTCCATGAAAACAACAATAAAATAATCAACCCCACACTAGGGGCTAATAAATTTAATAAATACTTTTCTAACATAGCACACCACCTGATTACCAAACATTACAACTCACAACCAGCCAGCTATACACTCCAGTCAGATACAACAATTATTAGAAGAACACTGTTTATGTCTCCTACAACACCTGAGGAATTATCTGTCATTATAAAAAGTTACCCAATAAGTATTCAGCAGGTACTGATGAAATACCAGATATTATCATCAAAGTAAGTGTAACATCTATCATAGAACCATTAACGGATATTTTCAATTCATCATTCATGAATGGTATATTCCCGAAAAATATGAAAATGGCAAAAGTGACACCACTGTACAAGAAAGGGGACAAACATGAAGCTGCAAACTATAGACCTGTATCAGTATTGTCAGGCTTTGGCAAAATTCTTGAAAAACTATTTCTTAGAAGACTGACAGCCTTTCTAAATAAAGAAAACATAATAAGTGATGCGCAACTCAGATTCAGAACTGGCAGATCAACACAGTCAGCTATTTATACCTACTTCAATGAAATCCTAACTGCAGTAGCTAATAAGCAACATATGTGTGGCATATTTCTTGATCTTAGTAAAGCCTTTGATGTAATTGATCATAATACTCTGTTGCAGAAACTAGTTAATTATGGAATACGAGGCCTACATTCCTACCTACATGACCGTCAACAGATCACTCAAATAAAATACAAAGACATAAAAACACAGAAAAATTGTAATTTTTACAGTAATGCACAAAACATTACATATGGAATTCCTCAAGGGTCAGTCCTTGGGCCAATTCTTTTCATTCTTTATGTTAATGATTTGTCAGAAAAAATAACTAAAGGGACAACAGTACTTTCTGCAGATGACACAAATATCCTAATCAAATCATGTAATGAGGAAAGCCTGCAAAAATAGCTACAGATGTAATACAAAATTTAACACTATTATTCAGAACAAACAAGATAATAATAAATAACGAAAAAACAGTGACATTCAATTTCCACAGCTCACAGAAACAACATCCTGCAAGACCGATTTTTAAAATTGAAGGAAAAACTGTCTCATTTGTGAGTGACACAAAATTTTTAGGTATATATATTCCGGAAAACCTAATATGGGAGACACATCTTAATCATGTAAATAAAAAGTTAAACACACGTATGCAGCAAGAATCTTCTCACAAAATACAAGCCGTGCATCAGTGATTACATTGTACCATGGCAGTATTCAGTCACTGCTGATGTATGGCATTATCGTTTGGGGGAACTCCATAGGTACAAACAAAACATAGGCTACAGAAAAAGATTGTTAGAATAATAAACCATGCTAGGTACAGAGACTCCTGTAGTCCAATATTTAAAAATCTCAATATACTTTCTCTTCCTTTTTTATGTATGTATCAAATACTAAATTTCACAAAAGAAAGTATTTTAAAAGATGGAAATATCTTCAAGTATAACTATGATTTCCACCTTCATGATACTAGGCAGAAGCATTATTTTCATGTTGATACAGGAAGTACAAACATTTGTAAGAGAGGAGTATACCATACTAGCATAATGCTGAACAATCACATGCCATCCTATTTGAAACAGATGCAAAATTTACAAAATTTTTAAGTGAAACTGAAAGAGTACTTGCTTGACCACTGCTTCTATTCTGTTTCCGAGTTTTTAGAGTACCAGAAAAGTATAGTGTAACTGCTCAAATATTCTTAACCAATCTATCATTTTATTTCATTACATTAATTTTGTCATCATTATTCAACATGTACTGAATAATTTTTAATTATTAATCTTTTCAAAATAACGATGTGTATAATGTATATACTGTACCATCCTAACTTGTCCTACATCATTTGTGCAAAATATGTACCTAAACACGATTTACAGGACCATTAAAGAAATACAAATACAATAGAGTTGATTTTTCATGTTTACTCATAGTGCCTTCCAAATACATTGCAACAGGTGTAGAGGGTCAGTACATTCATGTTCTATATGTATTTCCGTCACCTGAGTAAACACTTTGAAGGGTGTTTGCTTGTTCTCAGTTTTCATATATACCTGGTTTTTTAAGTTAAGAACAGAAATCATATTTTCTCTTAACTGAAGAGTACACTCTCATCATTTTCTCCACATTATTGTGTTTATTTACAGTTATTTCACAGAAAACAAGCCTTCAGTAATTACCAGATGGCAGTTTCATTTTTTTGTTAGGAATCATCAACATGTGTTTTGCATGTCCTCTTCTAATGTCATGGTGGTATTCAGTGTAGTCAGTCAGCTCAATGCTACTTTTCTCATAGAAACAATATCTGTGAATAAAATAGGAAAGTTATCCATATCTAACAGAATGAAGGTATATTAATTTTGTCTTAAAATTGTATCTCCTTTTTAATATGTTTTACCCAGCAACTAATGTGTGTAATTCACTCTTATTCTACAAGTAAATACATACACATCTATCTTGAACAGACTCTAGGAAAAATAAAAGTTATTTCCATCACAGTCTGTAGGGAACTGTTAACTGATTGGACAAGTTTTGAAACAGTGAAATATTTCAAGAATTTAAGGTGAGAAAGCAGACATAGTATTGGTTTCCAGTTCCTCCACATAGCTAACAAAGAAACAGCTTCATGTCTTACCAGTAACTTCTGATGCACAGTGAGAGCTGCTCTTATTACTGGTTAAGATTATTGAAGAGCATGACAAAACTCATGACAAGCTGATCATTTGTGATGACACACTCTTGACAACAGTATTTTCTTTGTCCTTTTCAATGTTTAAGCTCCCTTTAGAATATTTCCCCTGTAATTTATTAGTACACTCGACTGAATTTTCCTGTGATACAATTCAATATCTCCTGTGATAACCAAGTATTTCTATAGGTTCTTGTATTTTTGCTCACTTGAGCCTCTGAAAGCTACCCATTTGTATTCTATTGTTTTCCTTTCTACTCTTTCATCAGGCTCTGCCCAGTGTTACCATCGAAACTCTTGAAAACCCCTGGTTCTTCAAATTTATTGAGGTCCGGTCTCATTAATTTTCTATCTTTTTGCAATTTGTTCTGTGTTAATCTGCAGTTTATAACCAATACATTGTGACCAGAGTTTTTCTGC
The DNA here is from genome assembly GCF_023864275.1 of Schistocerca cancellata. NCBI lineage: Eukaryota > Metazoa > Arthropoda > Insecta > Orthoptera > Acrididae > Schistocerca > Schistocerca cancellata. The sequence goes on from NC_064632.1 coordinate 433,157,244, forward strand.
CCATGGAAATCTTTTTCAAATTAAAGTCTTGTTTTGAAACCTGTTCGTAAGCTCATTATGGTGTATTTATCTTCGTAAGCAAGTAAGTCACTATGTGGCACTAAGTAATGGTCTGCATTAATCTCTCTGAATAGAGCTTGTGGTGTTTTAGCCTGAGTAGATTTTTTTTCCTTGTGTAGGCTGTATCTGAATAGTTTGTGATGTCATCAGGCTTTCATTAAGTACATTCTTAGATTTCATTTGGATCACATCACTGCAATGTGTGTCCGCCGCCCGTGGTCTCGCGGTAGCGTTCTCGCTTCCCGAGCACGGGGTCCCGGGTTCGATTCCCGGCGGGGTCAGGGATTTTCACCTGCCTCGAGATGACTGGGTGTTTGTGTTGTCCTCATCATTTCATCATCATCCCGGAAAGTGGCGAAATTGGACTGAGCAAAGATTGGGTAATTGTACGGGCACTGATAACCACGCAGTTGAGCGCCCCACAAACCAAACATCATCATCACTGCAATGTGTAGCTTTCTGGCCATCCTTCTTCACCAGTACCACACAACATCTTTCTTAAATAAGATTTCTTCATGGTTAATTATGTGTAATGATCTGTTTGTATGTACAAACTGGTAAGTTTGTGACATACAGAGTTACTTATGTTATGAATCCCTCCATAGTGGTACTTTTCCAGATAGGCTTAAATATGCTATTTGTTATAACCTTTAAAGTACTAATAAACTGCGTGGATACACAAACGTAGAAACAATAGTGGGTTTCATGCTACCAACTCCGTAGCTGTCACTCAACAACCGTGCCGTGACATGCGGCCGGCGCCGTTCATAGCCAGGTGGCGCTCCCGCGCTCAGCCTAGCTGCGGAGCGCCTCTATCGCCATGTTTGCGTACTGACGTAGCAGCACTTTTAAATCTCGTGGCACTGTCACAACACTTTTCCCCCCTTGAAAAAAAAAAAGACACTCACTTCCTTGGAGACACGGACAAGGCGGAGACATCCATGGCCTCTTGGGAGACGCCGAGAAGATCCCGCGGAGAAACACGAGAATATGGTCGAAAATGTCCAGGACGGAAGCTTGTGCGTGGAACGCGCCTCCTGGACGAGATGATGGGTGAAAACTCCGGAGCAGCATCCATAGGTGTCGTGGACCTGGGGGTGTGCTCCAGCGAGATGGGTCCCAGAGAAGGTGGCGTCGCGACTGGCACCGGTTCCGGCGTACTAGGAAGAGGCAGCGACGGCAGCTGCAGCGACACGCACGGGAGACCGGCAGCAGCGACAGGACTGGCTTCTCGGGCTGGTGGAGGTGAAAGAAGGGGCGGTGGCACCGGCGTGGCCACCACTCGTGGGCGCATCTGGTCGTAATGACGAACAACCGTGCCGTCGTCCGTACGTATTTCACAAAGCCGGCGGCCGCGAAGAGCCTTGACCACCCCTGGAATCCATTTAGTGCGAGATCCATACCCTCGTGCCCACACGTCGGCACCTATCGAGTATTTTACCGCACTAGGGGACACAGGACTAGGCCTGACAGGGTGAAGCAGGTGCAGTAGAGTGCGCGGTTGGCGGCCATGCAAGAGTTCAGCGGGGCTGCGATCACCCAGAGGCGTGAAGCGATAAGAACTCAGAAATTGCAACAGAGCGTCATCGGTAGAAAAATCAGTAAGGAATTTTTTCATCTGGCTTTTGAAAGTGCGGACAAGGCGCTCGACCTCCCCATTCGATTGGGGATGGAAAGGCGGTGCTGTAACATGATGAATCCCTTGTCCAGTACAAAAATCACGGAAGGTCTGCGAAGAGAACTGAGGGCCGTTGTCCGTGACGATCGTGGAGGGAAGACCTTCTAGCGCAAAAATTTTGGACAAAGCCAGCGTTGTCGCCGCAGTGGTGGGCGACGGACATCGAACCACAAACGGAAACTTCGAGAAGGCGTCAATCAACAGGAGCCAATAAGCGACGAGGAAGGGGCCGGCAAAGTCAGCGTGCACCCGTTCCCATGGCTGCGCCGGATCAGGCCACGTTGAGGGCATTGCACGGGGTGCAGCCAGTTGTTGAGCACACTGACCACACGCAGCGACCATATGGGAGATGTCCGAATCGATACCGGGCCAATAAACATGCTGGCGGGCCAGGGACTTAGTCCGAGAGATCCCCCAATGGCCCTCATGCAATAGTTTGAGAACATCTTTGCGAAGAGAAGCTGGCACCACGACCCGTGGAGATGCGCCATCCGTGGCCAAAAGAACAACACCCTCACGAACAGACAAAGGCGCAAGGCATGGTAGTTGCGAAGGGGATCCGATGCCCGGCCCTTGGTCCTGTCCGGCCAACCCTGTTGAACAAAACCGATCACCCGACGCAGGACCGGGTCCCGCGCAGTAGCCGACGCGACCTGCGAACCTGTAAGCGGAAAACCCTCAACCGCACGACGTTCTTCCTCATCAATGTGGAAACAGAGCAGCTCATCTCGATCAAAAACCGGGTCGGGGCCCATCGGCAAACGCGACAACGCATCAGCGTTGGCGTGCTGGGCCATGGGGCGATAGTGAATCTCATAGTGAAAACGAGACAAGTATAAGGCCCAACGTTGCAGGCGGTGAGCCGCCTTATCCGGAAGCGACGCCGAAGGGCTGAACAGAGAGACCAGCAGCTTGTGGTCGGTGATGAGGTGAAACTTAGAACCATACAAAAAAGCGCTGAACTTTTTTAACGCATAAATGATAGCGAGCGCCTCCTTTTGATTTGATGCCGTTGGGCATCGTTGAGGGTCTTTGAAGCATAGGCGATGGGTCGTTCCGACCCATCCTCATACCGATGGGCGAGAACAGCCCCTAGGCCATACTGTGACGCGTCAGTCGCCAGAACCAAGTGCTGACCCGGACGGAAGGTGGCAAGACAAGGCGCCGACTGCAAATGAGCCTTCAGGCGAACAAAAGCCTGCTCACACTCGTCGGACCAACAGAAAGGAACGTTTTTGCGTAACAGCTGATGCAGAGGATGAGCCACCGCCACCGCGGATGGAATGAATTTGTGATAGTAAGCAATCTTGCCTAGAAACGCCTGAAGTTCTTTGACCATAGACGGCCGGGGGAGAGAGGTGATGGCCGCAACGTGCTGACGTAGAGGACGTATACCTTCACGGGACAGGTGGAAACCAAGATACACAATGGAGGGTTGGAAGAACTGTGACTTGTCCAGATTGCACTTCAACCCAGCCGAATGCAGAACCCGAAATAATGAACGCAAATTGCGAAGGTGCTCCTCAGTGGAGGCCCCCGTGACAACAATGTCATCCAGGTAGTTGATGCAGCCAGGAACGGAAGCCGTGAGCTGTTCCAAAAACCGCTGAAAAATGGCCGGCGCGCTAGCGACACCAAATGGTAACCGCTGGTACTGATACAACCCACAAGGAGTGTTGATGACGAGAAATTCCTTGGAAGACGCATCCAATGGCAACTGATGGTACGCCTCCGATAAGTCAAGTTTGGAAAAGAACTGGCCCCCAGCGAGCTTGGTAAATAACTCCTCAGGACGGGGAAGAGGATAAGTGTCAATGAGGCTCTGAGCGTTGACAGTGGCTTTAAAATCGCCACACAATCGCAGACTCCCGTTGGGTTTAGAAACCACCACGATGGGCGATGCCCATTTGCTGGAGGTAACAGGAAGGAGAATCCCTGAAGCTGTTAACCTGTCTATCTCAGCCTTGACAGGTGCACGCAGCACCATCGGAATAGGGCGTGCCTGGAAAAACTTAGGGCGAGCTGTAGGTTTAAGAGTAATGTGGGCTTCAAAATCCTTGGCACGACCCAGACCAGCAGAGAACATGGACGAGAATTCAGAACACAATCCATCCAGCTGTTGATACGGAATATCCTCAGATATGAGGTGCACATCATCATCAATGGAGAACCCAAACAACTGGAAAGCATCATAACCGAACAGATTTTCAGTGCCCGCATGATCCACCACATAAAACGTGAGGGGCCGAACAACAGACTTGTAAGCAGTGGAAGCATCAAACTGGCCAACGATAGGAATTTTCTGTTTATTGTAAGTTCTCAGATTTCGCGTAACTGGAGACAAGGGAGGGGAGCCCAACTCCAAATACGTGCGAGAATTAATGAGAGTTACTGCAGAGCCAGTGTCCACTTGCATGCGAATGTCTTTATCCAGAACACGAACAGTAACAAACAACTTATTTGTTTGAGAAAGCACACAGTTAACATCCATGTCCGATGCCTCGTCATCGGCGACAGGAACGTGAGGGGACTGACACACAGAAGCAATGTGGCCTTTTTTCCTACATGAATTACACGGGGCCCAACGTTTTGGGCACGCGGCCCTGTCATGCTGTACGAAACAACGTGGACAAGAAGGAAGGGCGGAACGAACCTGTTTCTGTGGTTGCTGTTTTCGCTGCGAGCGTTGCGGCCCAATGCGACGTTGTTTATGCGAGTGAACCGCCGCAACATCATCGTCCTCCTGGGAAACAGGCAAATTGTCCGTGTCGAAAGTTGACTGTACAGCGCCCACATCACACCACGCGTCTATTTGCGCGCCAGCAGTGTGAGACACTTCAAAGGATTGGGCGATGCTTAGAACTTCCGACAACGACGGGTTTGGCAGTTGTAGGGCACGTTGCCAAACTTCTTTATCAGGAGCAAGCCGTAGAATAGCATCCCTAACCATTGAATCAGCATAAGACTCATGATGAGTGTCCGTGACAAACTGACATTTCCTACTCAGACCGTGTAGTTCCGCCACCCAAACCCGGTAAGATTGATGGGGCTGTTTACGACACCGGTAGAACGCCACACGGGCGGCAACGACGTGGGTGTTTTTTCGGTAATAGTTAGACAATAAGTCACACATTTCTTGGAAGGACAGAGAGGCAGGTTCCCGCAGAGGGGCTAACTGAGATAGCAGCTGATAGATCCGTGGGGAAATCCAAGATAGAAATAACGACTTACACATCGGGGCGTCGACAACACCGAAAGCCAAGAAGTGTTGCCGCAAATGCTTCTCATAATCCTCCCAGTCCTCAGCGGCCTCGTCGTAAGGAGGGAACGGAGGCGGAGAAGAGGACGACAGACGATGAGTAAGCGACGTCGACAACGCCTGAATAGCAGCCGTCAGCTGTGTTTGTTGTTCAATGAGCGCTTGCATAAGCTGTTCCATGTCTGCCCAGACACAAACGCGCAATACTCCAACGCTGGAAAAAAAATATCCGACCTCGTCGCCAAAAAGTGTTATAACCTTTAAAGTACTAATAAACTGCGTGGATACACAAACGTAGAAACAATAGTGGGTTTCATGCTACCAACTCCGTAGCTGTCACTCAACAACCGTGCCGTGACATGCGGCCGGCGCCGTTCATAGCCAGGTGGCGCTCCCGCGCTCAGCCGAGCTGCGGAGCGCCTCTATCGCCATGTTTGCGTACTGACGTAGCGGCACTTTTAAATCTCGTGGCACTGTCACAACACTATTGTCAAACCATTACACAAAAAAGGAGACAAATCATCAGTGGAAAACTTACGTCCCATTTCATTATTGGCAATATTTTCAAAAGTGTTTGAAAGGGTTATGTACAATAGAATTTTTAAACACTTTCCACAGAAAAATATTCTCATTCACCATCAGTTTGGATTTCAGAAAGGATTGTCAACTGATCAAGCTATATTCATTTTTACAGATGGTATCTTAAAATCAATAAATCAAAAGTTATTACCATGTGGAATATTCTGTGATCTGGCTGAAGCTTTTGATTGTGTTAAGCATGACATCCTTATACAAAAGTTAAAATATTATGGGACAACAGGAGTAGCAGGCTCATGGTTCTCGCCCTATCTTTTTAATAGAAAACGGTGTATGTCTGTATCAGGCTTACCACATAACAATAGTCATTCAAAATATGAAACCATCAGACAAAGGGTGCCCCAGGGCTCTATTTTAGGTCCCTTGTTGTTATATATTAATTATCTTCCATATGCAGTGTCACAAAATGTAAATTTTGTCTTATTTGCAGATGATGCAAGTATTGGTATAAAAAACAGTACCTGTGATCTCACTGAGCTATCAGCTAATGAAATATTTGTACGTATCAATGGGTGGTTCACAGCAAATGGATTGTCACAGAATTTTGACAAGACCCAGCACAGTTTAGTATTTCACAAAGAATATAAGTATAATGTATTCAGACAGTGAAATTAAAGCTGTAGACAGCAAATGGATTGTCACAGAATTTTGACAAGACCCAGCACAGTTTAGTATTTCACAAAGAATATGAGTATAATGTATTCAAACAGTGAAATTAAAGCTGTAGACAGTGTAAAATTTTAAGAGCTACAAATTGACCACAACCTAAATTGGAAAACTCACAATCTAGACTTAATTAAATGCCTTAGTTCAGCTACATTTTCAGTACACATGATAGCACAAATAGGTAATTTAAAAATGAAGAAGTTAGTTTATTCAACATACTTCCATTCTCTAATGAGTTATGGAATCATCTTTTGGGGAAACTCCTCTCACAATAGAGAATATTTTCAAAATTCAGGAACAAGTCCTTAGAATTATATCTGTTGTCAGTCCTAGATCATCATGCAAAGACCTCTTTAAGAAACTTGGTATTCTAGCTACTACTTCTCAGTACATATACTCATTGATGTCCTTTGTCATTTCCAACATGTCTCTTTTTACACAAAATAGTGCAAGACATGATTATAATACCAGAGCCAAAAACAATCTGTATAAGGACTATAAGAGCTTAACATTAGTACAAAAAGGAATCAAATACATGGGTACTCATATATTCAATAACTTACCAGAGCATATCAAAGGTCTTGTAAGTGATAAAGATCGGTTTCAGAATGAATTAAAGAACTTCCTGTTGGTATAGTTCATAACTCTGTCTGCATTAGAATTGTACAATATCCATGTACCTGAGTGGAAAAAAAATCTTTGACTCTTTCCACATCCCAGAGACTCCTCTCCAAGGGATCCATGGAAAATGATAAATGTAATGTAACTGCAGACAACTCCAAATCATCTTCAATTTCATACAAAACCTGTTACATTGTTGTTACAACACCAGTACTCTTCTAGAGCAGCAGTTTCATTGATGAATCTTGTGTAACTGTGTCCAAACAGATATTTTGCTCTCAGTGTGACCTCACTATCATGTCCATCCCATTATGCAGAGGCATATTGTCCGACATTTACATGAATGCCATGCAGATCTTCCACCTCACCCAGACTGAAGTGATGTGGAACACCACATATCCCCCCCACACACACACCAAGGAAATATCAACAGATCCAATCTATATGTACAACTATTCATATTTTTGTATTTAATTTTTAACAAAGATTATTTCTCAGAAAATTTAATGACCTCACAGGGGGCTCACATCTTTGTTGTAAGCCCTTGAAAGGCTACTTCCCTGTCCATGCTTCAGGTCTATCCTACAATTCTTTTTCTCTTTCAGCCTTTCTGTTGGATGGTCTTCTTGATACCAATTGTGCTTAGGTGTGGTTCATGATTTTGGACGCTCATTTTCTTCCCTTGTGGCATTATTCAACTTTGCATTTTTAACTATACAGTCTCCTTGTTAGGTTTGACTCACAATTCCTTTTCCAGATCTTACAGAAGTGCAGATCATACTGGGAAAGCCACCCAGTGTGATGTGTATTCAAATTCTCATGCCTTCTTTCTTTCTGCCCTTCCTTTCTTGCAAAGGTACTATGCCCAAAACCCAGCACTGTAGCAGTGTGGAGGAGGGGGGGGGGTCAAGTATCTGCACAAAGGTAGCCCTCTGATCATGCAAGGACTGCACTGCTGTTGGTGCCCGAGGTGGGAACTGCATGTGCAAGCAATGGAGTAAGTGCCCATCATGAATGGGGTACAGGGACTTCGGTCAATGGTTTACTGGAAATGTAATTGTAGCTGTGCCTGTGTGGAGAGCTCCTCTTCTTCTTATGGTGGAATATTGACTATGAAGTGAATTAAACTTTCTTCTGCTGGCAGCCACAAGGCTCCAGCAGTCTCTTCAGGTGGGAAAGATTATAATATGATTCCATGACATTTCCCTCCCTGGCTGTGCCATGGGAAGTGGGACAAGCAAGATGCCTGGGAGCGCAGTACTTCACCCTATACTTGGTATGTAGTCAGACTAATGGGGATACTTTCACTGCAGTGAAACTATTCTTTTTAGTCAGAAACATTGAAGAAAAATTGTGGAAGTTGAGTCTCTGGGGAAAATATGAAATGGTTCGTCATTAATTAAAACTCTGTCTGCTACCCAATCTACAGCTCTTCAGGCATGTGATCATCTAGGTGATATACCTGTGACCATTGCCCCACAGAAAACTTTGAACATGGTCCAAGGAATTGTCTTCCACAGAGATCTTACACTTTAAACAGATGAGGAACGCTAGACTAATCTCTAGCGATGAGAGTATATTGTATCAGACTTGTACAGAAAGGGTCCAAGGATGATTGCACAGATACAGGTGCCTTCACTGTAAACTCTGAAGGGATGTCCTCCTGAAGAAGGTTAAGGTCATGTTGTACATACATGTTGTGAAATCATATGTCCCACCCACGTGTTTCAGATGTTAACGTTTTGGACATTTGTCTTCCCACCGGATGGCGGACTCAGAATGCAGGTAGTCCTTGGTGACCTCAGTGGTTATCATTTCCAACATTAGTCCATCTCCAGGCAGGTCTCTTACTTATGATGAACTGACCACATTAATCCAACAAGTCTCTCCCCCACCCCCTCTCTTCTTCCACTTTGGGACTTCAGCACACACACCACCCTCTGTCAGGGAGTACCACTTTGTCTGGTAGGGGGCATTCAATTGACCAGCTTCTCACATACCATGATCTATACCTACTCAGTGATGTGTCTCCTACCCACTTCAGTGCTGTCCATGGCACCTTTTCAGCTATTGATCTAATGATCTCTTTCTCTATTGTTGGAGCTTCACTACATTAGTCACTACATGGTGACATTTTTGTCATTGACCACTTTCTGGTGATCCTGTCATTTCCTTGGCACCGCCAGACAGGCTGACTACCACAATTGGCACATTAAAGAGCCAGCTGGCATTTGTATAGCTCTGCTGTTATGTTTGACACCTCTCTATTGGGTTGTATTGATGAGGTTGTGCAAGGCATCTCAGACCTAATCATCCATGTCACTGGAACTGCTGTTTCTCTTTCTACAGGTCCCCCCTCCACCTCCCCCACTGTTGGCTGGTGTCATGGTAGATTAAATACATTATAGTAGCTATTCAGGATCACTGATGAGCCCTGCATTGACTCAAATCCTTCGCAGACCAACTTTACCACTTTTGAGTGATTTCATGCTAAGGCCCAATATTTAACCAAACACAGTAAGATGGAATGTGGAGCACAGTGTCTCCTAGCTGGGGACACATGGCTCTTCATCTTAGGAGTGGGCCCAGCTCCATTGTCTTGTGGGCTGCCAACATTCAACAGCTCTTCTGTGTCTCATCCTACAGAGTGATCTTTATACCAATTCATTGGTTCTTGCAGAACATCTTACAAACTACTTTTTTAACAGCACTGGCAACCTTTTCATGTCCACCTACCTTTCTGCTACAGAAGCAACAAGTTGAAAATATCCCCTTATATTTCACTCCTCACCAACTGAATCCTACAATGAGCCCTTTATTGACTGGGAACTATATCATGCCTTGGGCCATAACACAGCCCAGGTCCTGATTCAATTCACAGTCAGATGATCTAACACCTGAAAGTTCCCCAAAGGCAAAATCTGCTCAGGGTCTTCAACCATATTTAGGTCTAAGATGCCTTCCCCTCCCAATGGTGAGATAACATAGATGTTCCAATCCTTCTTAAGCCAGATAAGAAAACAACATTTCTTAATAGTTACTGGCTGATTAGCCTGACAAAAATTCTCTGTAAGCATGGTAACTACAGTTGCCCACAGTTGCTGGGTTTCTCGAATCTTGGGGCCTTTTTTTCCCTCTCTTGTGTGGTTTCTGGGAGGGAACAATCCACAACCAGTCATCTGCTTATGTCAGAAATGGCAATCCAACAGTCTTTTTTCTAAATGCAGATATCTTGTTGCAATCTTTTTTGACCTGCATAAGGTATATGACACTGCTCGGCATCATAATATTTTACTCACCCTCCATGACTGCGGCTTTTGAGGCCTCCTACTCATTTTTATTCATCAGTTTTTATTCCACTTATCACTGTGGGTTAGAGTTGGCACTTCAGTCAACTCCCCACAGGTCCAAGGAATGGTGTCCTACAAGGCCATTAATGGGTTAGTGCCCTCTGTTGGGCTACTGGTCAACCTTGCTGTTGTATGTCAATGATTTTTGCATTTGATACAATTCCCACTTGGTAGCCTCTGCTGCACGCCAGCTCCAAGGTTCCATTCAGTGGGCCTCTGCATCGGCTCTTTTCCCATGGTTTCCAATTCTCTCATACAAAAGCACAGGTCATGCATTTCTGCTGTTATACCTCAGTTCGCCCTGACCAAGAAGACTGTACACAGAACTGGGTAAATTCTAGCACAGTCCCATTTCTTGGGTCACCTTTTTGATAAAAAGTTGACATGGCTGCCACATCTTCATCACCTGAAGACTGGCTGCATGGAGGATCTTAACACTCTCTTCTTTCTTGCTCATACATCATGGGGTGCAGATCATGTTACTCTTTTCCATATTTACCAGGACCTGGTTTTGTATTGGCTGGACTATGGTTGCTATGTTTATGGCTTGGCAACATAACAAATATTAGGGTCAGTGGTAAAATGTGGTCTCACAGTAAATGCAGATTTGACTCCCATCACCTACACAGTAAATGAAACTTGCCATGCTAAAGATGTGTTGGGATTAACAAGCATAGTGGATTTTAGCAAGAAATGTCTGTGGTCACTTTCCCTAGCACAATTGGAGGCAACTTGCTCACCTCACATCTTCTAAAGATATCCTGTAGCCGTTGTCCTGCTTGGTTTACTCTGCATTGGTTGGGGTCTCTAATGCTTGTGCCATAACAGGGCATAATAATATGACAAGTGGATAGGTTGAAATGCTAAGCATAATAAGAATCAAAAACTGTTAGGATGCAAACTAATTTTATTTTGTTTCATTAATCACAAAATTAGTAAAATGATTTCTAGAGCCAGTCTATTCTTAATATTCACAACATGAGTCTCGGTTAATCATTAGTTCCCTAGCACAGCAAAAGCCACAAAAATGCTTCACATGATCTTAGAATTAACATAGGGTTGCATAAATATGTTTTCTGAGGCAACTTTAAGAATTAATCTCTTCTTTATGTGGAGCTGCACTTCACACACTAGTTTGCATGTTGCCAGCTTGAAAAGTGAAAGTATGCTGCCTTGGATTAACACAACGTTGCACAAGTACGTCATCTTAGGCAATTTTTCAACAAACTGTTCTGTCTTTACATAAGATAAGATATTATACACAGATATTAGACACCTCCTTGGGAACCGGTCATAGACTAGTAGAGAACTATCCTAGCAGTTTGACACTGCCCTCTCAGGGCACACTTGTGGTTGGTCCATCCTTCCCATTAATAAGCATTGACAGTAACTATAATTTCTAATTATCATTTCATGATGAATTGAGTTATACTGAAATTATTATTAACAAGCGCCCAGTGCAAGTTACATCACCAGTATGGGTGGAGCTATATAGTACTATTTAAACAGTAAGTATAAACAATACAAGATTCGCTTCTTGGCACCCTGCATTGTAGATGAATCCTGACTGTCTCTCTCTGCTCCAGTATGATATGGCTCTTGCTCACCCAGCCATTCTTATGCTATGTGACCATCTGGCACATTATTCAATGAGTCTCCTTTGTGATCCTATCTACTTGCTAGCCTCCTGTAACAAAATCTTCCTACACTGCACATTAAAGCATAGCAACAAAAATGTAATAAATGTGTGATGTGGTGTAAACGCCACAGGCTCCTTCAACTTTAAAACTCTTACACCCAGTCCACCATCATGGCATGCATCCGGTCACTGGTGCCTTTTGGACTAACCCCATAGACAGTCTCATTGCTGAAGTGGTGATCTTCCCTCTTTAGATTTGATGGTACCAACTCTTGGCCCCCTGTGCAATTGTCATTCAACAATTCCTTGCTCATTCTACATATACCTTTCTCTTTACTTATGTGTGGTGTCATCCTTATGATACCTGCCCTTGGGTAGGACTACCAGTTGGAACACACCTCGCTTCCCTCTGCCAAGATTTCCATCTCCCCTCCCTGGACTGTGTCCCAGTGTTTTCTCACACACTACTCTTTGAATGATGCCCAAGCCATGGATTAGGAATGATCTCTTCCAATATCCTAAAGTATCAGTCACTTGATAGACCTTTTTTTGCTCTGTTACATCCAGTCCTTCAAGAGTTCCATGGTGTTACTATCTTTTACACCAATGGCTCTAAAACTGTGGATCAGACAGGATATGCTTTTACATCACCTGCCAGTACGGAATGCAATTCACTGCCAGCAACATGTAGAATACATCAGAGCTGATAGCCATTTGCAGAACTTCCATTTTATTAAACAGGACTCTCTTTATTGCATTTTAATATGTACTGCCTCAATGTGCAGACTCCAGGCTATTGACCAATGCTATACTAGCCACCCTTTGGTCTCTGCTATGTGTGGTCTTCTCACTGACCTTCATCATGCTGCCTGCTCAGTTGTCTTTTTCTGCATCCTCAAGTCATGGGTATCTTGGGGAATGAACTGGCTGACCATTTGGCTAAAGAAGCACTTACTTGCTCCCTGTTCAATTTGCTGACCCCATGTGGAGATTTGTGAGTGTACTTGAGATCTCTTCTGACTTGGAAGCGGAACAGCAAATGTTTGTCTGCTGCCCCATCTAATAAATTCTGCACACTCAAGAAGAACACCACAGCATGATGCTCTTCCTTCTGCTTCTCCTGGAAGGAATCCACAGTCCTAAGCTGTCTCTGCAATGATCATACTAGGTTAACCCATACCTTTCTTTTGCGTAGTGAGCCATCCTCACATTGTGGATGTGGAACCTTACAGACAGTGGTTCATATGTTAGTGGAATGACCCCTCCTTTTAGCCCTCCATGCTAAGTATAGACTTTCAAACTCAGTTTTCCCCAAGAAAGAGATTTACATTCTCTCTATAAGGTTTTACCCTACCTCTGGAGCAGAGCCAGGATGGCTGGGGACAGTGTGTCTTCTTGTGTATGCTAGATCTGGAGGATTCCCAACCTACCTCCTTGACCAGGCTACTCTTTCAACCCTCTGTTACCGTGTTGTAATTGCTTGTAGATTCAGTTTACATCCTTTCTGCTGCACCCAGTTTTCTACTCTGGGTGTTACATTTTGTTGAATAGTGGGATCTTGACTGTAATGGATCAGGGGTGGAACCACTGTGTGTGGGGCATTTCCTTTCGCATACAGAGTTGTGGGGATGCCCATCTGCTGACATCACTATCTCCTTCATCTTGCCTCTGTTAATTAATTAATTAATTAATTAATTCTTGTTCTGGTGATCGATGTTGTGACAACATCACAGAATATGGAATGTGTCAGAAATCTATGGTAGCAAAACAAAATGATTTCATATTACAGTAAACAGTAACTTAGGTTCTATTGCAGAAAATCAGTTTTGAGAGACAAATAAATATTACAAAATAATAAGATGAATATAATAGAGGGAAACATTCCACGTGGGAAAAATATATCTAAAAGAAAGATGATGAGACTTACCAAACAAAAGCACTGGCAGGTCGATAGACACACAAACATGCTTTACAAATGTCTGCTTGTGTCTGTGTATATGCGGATGGATATGTGTGTGTGTGCGAGTGTATACCTGTCCTTTTTTCCCCCTAAGGTAAGTATTTCCGCTCCCGGGATTGGAATGACTCCTTACCCTCTCCCTCAAAACCCAAATCCTTTCGTCTTTCCCTCTCCTTCCCTCTTTCCTGATGAGGCAACCATTGGTTGCGAAAGCTTGAATTTTGTGTGTATGTTTGTGTTTGTTTGTGTGTCTATCGACCTGCCAGCGCTTTTGTTTGGTAAGTCTCATCATCTTTCTTTAGATATATTTACAAAATAATAAGTGTTACAGAAAATAAATATTGTTCTCATCATCTTTCTTTAGATATATTTACAAAATAATAAGTGTTACAGAAAATAAATATTGCAAAATATGTGTTTACAATACAGTCAAAGAATGGAAAATCCAGGAAGCAATGTAAAAATATTAGAGAAGGAAAGTTGATACTCACCATATAACGGTGATGCTGAGTAGCAGATCGGCACAATAAAAAGATTCTCACAATTACATCTTTTGGCCATTAAGGTATCATATAAAATGATCCTTGTAATAGGAACTGCCTTTAAGTTTCATGGCCTTCTTTCTGTACCATACCTAGATTTGCCTGTTCTTAGTGGATGTTTTCTTCTCATCTTATGACTACAACACACACTATTCTGTTTTAAAATGGATTTTCCCTTCCTTATGAAGCACATCAAAGAGAATATATATTGTCCAGAGGATGTAAGTATTCCAAGTTTCTTAAAAAGTTTCCTGCATGTGGCTCTAGGATGGACTCCATACATGATCCTTATGACTCTTCTTTGTGCACACAGTACTTTCTGAGCCAGTGACCAATTTCTCCAAAATTTCCTCAAATTCCATATGCCAAAATGGCGTGAAAATAACCATAATTGGCTGACTTCAAGGTTTCCATACTTCTATAAGAAGAAACAATGCTGAACCGTGGATTTACTTTCAAAATCTTTTCTTAAAGAATTTACTTTATTTACTAACGATTCATCAAGAACATTAACACATTTAATCACACTGTGTTAGCGTGGAAGTAGTTGACAGTGGGTAACTGATGAAAACAATTTTTTTTTTCAACATATGGAAATTTTATTCCTAAAAACCCTTTCTTTTTTTAAAACAGATTTAAAAATTATTATCAGAAAGCACCCTCTAAATATCAAGTTACAATTTATTCAGAGGCAGAAATAACTTTTTTTTTTACAGTATGAGCTTTTGGGCTGAGAACCTTGCCACTCCCCTTTGACACAGCCGTAGTCATGACTGCTTACAACAACCTCTGAAAGACTTTAAACTAAAAATTTTAACAACTCACACAAACACATAAAGATACGGAAATGGTACAAAACCCTCACATTAAAAAAATTACTTTCCACTGAAAGTGCAACTTGTTTTTAAAGAAAACTCTTATGGTGGCAACTTTATATACTAAAATGACCACTTAAATAAAAACCCATGAAATGCAGTCTTACATAAAATGTACAAACATGCTCTACATTACACATCTACCGCCTTTCAAGATGATAGGCAAGATAAAACCATATTTCAGGAATTCGGCCATTACACTTCAAGGAATAAATTCATTAACACTGAATCCAACAAACATGACAGAGGCAGCTATTAACGTACGGCAGACCGACAGACAGACATTAACTGCCTAACAAATGCGGACGAGAGACAGACGAGCAAGCTGGGGACGAGAGACTGACCAAGAAAACAAGTAGAATTCAACAAGTAAATGAAACAACATATCATGAATCACTCAACTTCTAATAAACTACGATGTCTGGCGAAGACCTGGAGCAGCACCCCCAAAACACAATCCTGAACCGTCCGCTGCCAGCAGCTTCAACGGTCACAGTAAGGCACGCCGATCTCCCGTCCCACGGCATCGCAGCTCGCGCTGGCCGGACCGATGCCATGGGTTGACTGCTGTTGCTCTCCTGTCAGCAGTGAAGCCACTACCCCTCGCTATAAGGTGCGGCCCACTGGACTGACGTGACGACCTCACAAGCACTGACGCTCAAGACAGACAAGTCATCTTGGATCCCAGTGCGTGACTGACCAACCGATCGATCCAACCACGAATGACAATTTCCTGCACAAACTCGAGCAAACTGGCGGCCTAACACATACTAGCACTCCGGACAACAGACAGACACTGACTGCCCCACACTGACCCGGCTGACCAACTGACCAGACTCACCAAGACTGACAGACTGACCACTGCCGAGCTCATAGCACCCCTTAAATGCACGTGAACAGGCAACTTTTCCCCTTTCCCACCAGAGGGAGACACCAAAGCTGCGATTGTCACAGTGGCACCACCGCCAGAAATGGAAGGCGACTGCTTTACGCCATGCACTGCGGCGCGCTCTTCAAAAACGCAAATTTTACCATGGCTCAAATGCGTAATGCATAAGTTGCTGAACTCAATCTTTTGCATAAATCCAGGATTGGTTTAATCAGTTCAGTTTGCTGTCAATATACAAGCCTAGGAATTTTGAGGTATCCTCCCTGATTATCACCTGCTTACCTATTTTTACTACTATTTCTTCATCTTTGAATGTTGTGTGGAACTGAACACAGTTGGCTTTAGTGTAATTTAAAGAAAGGCCATTAATGTTAAACTGGTTCACTATTTCACTTAAAACCTTATTTGCTGTTCCCTCAAGTTTATCTATTGAATTATCAATAAGTAGTTAGTATCATCAGCAAAAGTGGTGAATCTGCAATACTCTGTACAGAGAGGCAGATCATTTATATAGATAATAAAAAGTAGGGGGCCCAGAACTGAGCCTTGTGCACTCCTCATGTGATGGTACCCCATTCTGAAGATAATGTGATTCCATTTTGACTATCCACTGCAACTTTTTGTTTCCTGTTTGACATGTATGAGTCAAGCCATTTCCCTGGTGAACCACTTATACCAAGATGTGCAGCTTTTTGTAGAAGAATCTGGTGGCTGACACAGTCAAATGCTTTTGTTAGGTCACAAATAACGCCAATCACATTCAGTTTTTTGTTGATAGATTCCAAGACTTTGCCAGCAAATGCAAATATTGCATCTTCTGTTGACAAACCTCTCTGAAACCCAAACTGACCTTTGTTGAGGATATTTTGGTCCCTGAGATGCTGAACTATCCTGGCATGCATTAGTTTCTCTAAAACGTTTGAAAAACTTGGCAATAGCGATATTGGCTGATAGTTACCAGCATCCATATTATCTCCCTTCTTATATAAAAGTTTTACAACTGCATGCTTAAGCCTCTCAGGAACTTAAGTGATGCATCAAAAACTTGACAAAGGACTTTATTTACATGCTTGTAGCAGTATTTTAATAATTTGTTAGAAATATTGTGAACTCCAGTAGAGTTTTTATTTTTCAGGGATTTAATAACTATTTCAATTTCTTGAACAGTAACTTTTGTTACCTTCATGTGTTGTACTGAGCTAGGTACTCTGGCTTTCAAAAGATTGTTGGCTTGGTTAATGAAGCCTTGTAAACCTATTTTTTCTGTTACTGTTAAAAATGTTTGTTAAATGTGTCTACAACTATTTTTGGATTGCTAACAATATTACCCTCACTTTTTATTTGGATATTTTCGCTACAAACTGCATTTTTCCTTGTTTCCTTCTTTACAGAATTTATTGCTCGAGTAATCAATTTCTGCCTTTGAGCACATGCTCTTTGCTGCTTGTATGGTCTTATTCAGATATTTACTGTAGAGTTTATAGTGTATTCTCCTACTGGTATCATTTGATCTCTTGGCTGCTGCATATAGTTCTCTTCTTGTTTTACAAGAAATTTTTTGCCTTTATTAATCCAAAGGCTTATTTCCAGATTTTAACAGGTTTCCTCTCACTGACTTTTTTGGGAAACATTTCTTCAAAAGTCTTGTAACTTCATTGATAAGTATATTAAATTTTTAGTTAACATCAATTGCAGCATACACAGGAGACCATTCCACTAGCTGCAATTCCTGATTAAAGCTTTCAGTGGTGTGTACATTTATAATCCTAAAGTTTTTCCAACATTTATTGGTTTAGATTGAGGATTTGCCCATCATGATCAGAGAGGCCATTTATAAGATTTTTCACAGTCAAATTATTGTAAATACCCTTATCTACAAATAAATTATCTATTAAAGTACTAAAACCAGCTGTTACTCTAACTAGAGTGTTTACCACTGGTACTAAGTTGTAACAGTACATCAGGTCTTCAAAGTCAGTTTTGTTCCTATTTTCTGATAGAAAGTCCACACTGAAGTCACCCATAACAATGGCTGATTTAGTTTTCCCACATAGGTGGGACAGAAGTGATTCTATTTGTCTCAGAACTACATTCAGATTTCCAGCAGGTGTCCTGTAAATAGCAAGTGCAATAACTGTTGCACTGTCTGCTGTTATCTCAATGCCACACACCTTAAAATGCTGTCCATCACAGTATTTGCTTAAATTTGGAGATTTATACACTACATTGTTTTTTTACAAATATTGCAACTCAATCTTTTTTCATAATAGATCTACAGTAAGGTGCAGCTAAACTAAAGTTCTCAATTTGTAGATGTGGATTCCACTCATAACATGATGTTCTGAGAAACAAAGTATATCAGGCTAAATTTCACACTCATCTTTTAAATTTATTGGCAATTGGTCTGCTTTATTCTTGAGATTACATATATTTTGGTGTAATAAAGACAAAGTTTGATTTTTGCTTACCCCTGAATTTGCATGATGTTCGCTAGGAGTGGCTTTTTCCAGTACACTAGTTGATAGTATTGCTTGAGGTGTGGAAGACTCATATTGAACCCACGAGAGAGATGTTTCACACAACTTGGAATCCTTTCCTCTCATGTTGCTCACCATAAAAAAAATACTGATTTTGCTTTCTGTTGCATATAGGATGGGCAACAGTCTCTGCTGCATGTGTTGATGTTTCAACTGTTGGTCCTGCCACTGATGATTCTGCTGCTTTTGATGATGCTATTTCTTCTGCTGCAGAGACTGGTCCCATACTGGGACATGGAATTTTGCTGTGCTCTCTCTCTCTGTTCACAATGATTTCATTTATCATTTTTACACACAAAGTTTTTCCCTTCGTAATTCAGATGTATTACATGTTTGGTATGCTGGCATCTGTCCAATTTGCCTACATCAACGACACTAAACAACTAATTGAATTTCATGTATAGCGAATGATTATATTTCCAGCCTTTCATTGCAACGTTTTCACACCATACTACATCTATATCAGATTCCAGTCATGGACTGTAAATATTTTATTTTCCTTGCCAACATGTATTCCAACATTAAGACTTGATTTAAAACTAAAAACATAGCTCTTAAGTGTGATGGGCAACTACCTGTACCACAGTAAAAGTCATACTTCATTATTTTGTACATTCCTTCCGTAAATCGTAAGAGCAGGGTATGTCACAAATTTGATAAAAGTGATAGTGGTATGTTACTAAAATGAAGAATTATACTCATCTTGCATGTTTATTATAATGTCGAAAATGAGTGTTACAATCCCTTCACTGCAGTCTAACATTCTGGGCTTGAAATTTGTGAAAATAACTGACACATTGATTTTAATTTTGATCAAAATTTAATGAAAGTAACTTGAGCTGAATTTAATCAAAACTCCAACACTGACATCAGGACTAGCTTGGACTCAAACAAAAAGTGAAACATTTTAGATTCAAATTTATGGTACAGTTTTTAACAGTCTAGAGTTATCAGGTCTAAATTAAATTTATAATTAGTTCTTTAGTTTCTTTGTAAACACTATGGCATTAAAAAATTGGGTTTTTTCTTATAGTATGCCTGTTTTTGTAAGAAATTACATATAAATTGGTAATATGATAATGTTTGCATAGCCTACAAACAGAACTTTTGCACAGTGGATTAACATTCAGAAATAACATAATGATGAGCAGTTAACATAAATGAATAAAGAAAGTCATGAGTCAGTGTTTATGAATGGAATAGTATGCCAGAGTATGCATGCAATAGAGTGGCAAGAGTTAAGACTTTACATATAGTAAATTAATCAGCATAATTATTCAAATCTTTCAGCATATAGCATGAGAATAACAAAACCATTAAATTCTCCTAGCATGATATTAACCCTGCCACAAAATAGACATAAGCATTACATAAACTTAGCACAACATAGTAATAAATTATGAGAAACTCAGTAAAAAAACCATCAAGCATCAGTGTGCATGGTACAGTACAAATCCTAACTTGAAACATACAAAAGCATTTAATAACAAATAAGTAATTTTAGTATGACACAAATCCTGACCTTAAATAAGCAAATTCCATAAATAATCATTAAACACTCTTACCACAGCATAAATCCTAATGTAAAGCTCAACATAGCAAAACTAGAAGTCCACACAATTAAAAGAGAAGGTTTTTCGGTTTTTCAATGGGAGCTAATGTGTACATCACTTCTCTGTACAACAAAATAACATCAGGAGATGAAATCTATTTTTTACAAATTCTGTAGAATCTGTGTCTGAATTACTATGTTTATCCATTTTATGTGAATAATATGTTCACATTACTGACATTTCTTCTTCTTCTTTTTTGTCTTTGCCTGTAGTTTCTCAGTGAAACTTTACTTCTATCACCTAATTTTCTGGCAGGCTGCCAGGATCAGTCTCCTTCTCATTTTCTGAAGCAAAGTAATTGTATTGTCACTTTGTAACCACACTCAAGGCCAAACAGGAAAACACTATTATCTATAAATACAACACATAGTACTGAAAATACGTTTATTATTAACACCAATGTATACCCGGAACAGAACTAACCTCCTGGACAGAGGTCTATTAGATCTTTACATGTTATTGGCTCAAATAGTTCTGAGCACTAAGGGACTTAACTGCTGTGGTCATCAGTCTACAAGTTATTATTATTTTTATTATTGTTTACACATACTTCAAGCTAATTATACATACTTCCAATATTCCAGAATGCTGGTATTTATACACACACTAATAAACCTCGCAGTGCTGTGCTATTGCTAGATATGTATGGGAACTGAATTCATGTCCTAATCTCCTCCTCCCATTACTTTCTGCCCATTTCAAACTGTCCCCCTCTCATTTCTTCCCCACTCTCTCTCCCTCACCTCCCCCCCACCTCCCTCCTCTGACCTTGAGCCTTGTTTACTATTGCTGCTAAAAAAACCTTCATGGGGAATACAAGTCGCTTAACATGAATGGGTACAAAGTTTGCTATTATTAGCATATGAGATACTAAAGAGACCTCTCTTGTTGCTGAATCTGTGAGGAAATTGGCTTTAATGGTTGTATTTTGCATAGCTATTATGTGCAAATATTCCATAATAGCATTGTAGTCATTATGAGCCACAAATAAAACTACTTTTTTCTGATAAAGCTGACTGTTTTTGTTTAAAACTAATATATATATATATATATATATATATATATATATATATATATATATATATATATATATATATATATACCTAAAAACAAAGATGATGTGACTTACCAAATGAAAGTGACACAGACACAGTCTGTATATGTGTGGATGGATATGTGTGTGTGTGCGAGTGTATACTCGTCCCTTTTTCCCCCTAAGGTAAGTCTTTCCACTCCCGGGACTGGAATGACTCCTTTCCCTCTCCCTTAAAACCCACATCCTTTCGTCTTTCCCTCTCCTTCCCTCTTTCCTGATGAGGCAACAGTTTGTTGCAAAAGCTTGAATTTTGTGTGTATGTTTGTGTTCGTTTGTCTGTCTGTAGACCTGCCAGCACTTTCATTTGGTAAGTCACATCATCTTTGTTTTTAGGCATATTTTTCCTTCGTGGAATGTTTCCTTCTATTTTTATATATATATATATATATATATATATATATATATATATATATATATATATGTGTGTGTGTGTGTGTGTATGTATGTACCTAAAAACAAAGATGATGTGACTTACCAAATGAAAGTGCTGGCAGGTCGACAGACACACAAACGAACACAAACAAACACACAAAATTCAAGCTTTCGCAACAAACTGTTGCCTCATCAGGAAAGAGGGAAGGAGAGGGAAAGACAAAAGGATATGGGTTTTAAGGGAGAGGGTAAGGAGTCATTCCAATCCCGGGAGCGGAAAGACTTACCTTAGGGGGATAAAAGGACGGGTATACACTCGCACACACACACATATCCATCCACACATATACATGTATATACATCCTTCCTGTAACCCGGAAGGTGTACACGATCAAAGGCAGAGCCACGTGTGAAAGCACCCACGTGATTTACCAACTGACCTGCCTACACTGTGAAGCGTTCTATGTGGGAATGACCAGCAACAAACTGTCCATTCGCATGAATGGACACAGGCAGACAGTGTTTGTTGGTAATGAGGATCACCCTGTGGCTAAACATGCCTTGGTGCACGGCCAGCACATCTTGGCACAGTGTTACACCGTCCGGGTTATCTGGATACTTCCCACTAACACCAACCTGTCTGAACTCCGGAGATGGGAACTTGCCCTTCAGCATATCCTCTCTTCTCGCTATCCGCCAGGCCTCAATCTCCGCTAATTTCTAATTTCAATCTGCCGCCGCTCATTCCTCACCTGTCTTTCAACATCATCTTTGCCTCTGTACTTCCGTCCCGACTGACATCTCTGCCCAAACTCTTTGCCTTTACAAATGTCTGCTTGTGTCTGTGTATATGCGGATGGATATGTGTGTGTGTGCGAGTGTATACCTGTCCTTTTTTCCCCCTAAGGTAAGTCTTTCCGCTCCTGGGATTGGAATGACTCCTTACCCTCTCCCTTAAAACCCATATCCTTTTGTCTTTCCTTCTCCTTCCCTCTTTCCTGACGAGGCAACCGTTGGTTGCGAAAGCTAGATTTTTGTGTGTATGTTTGTGTTTGTTTGTGTGTCTATCGACCTGCCAGCGCTTTTGTTTGGTAAGTCTCATCATCTTTCTTTTTAAATATATATATATATATATATGTCTGTGTCTGCTTGTGTCTGTGTATGTGTGGATGGATATGTGTGTGTGTGCAAGTGTATACCTGTCCTTTTTTCCCCCTAAGGTAAGTCTTTCCGCTCCCGGGATTGGAATGACTCCTTACCCTCTCCCTTAAAACCCATATCTTTTTGTCTTTCCTTCTCCTTCCCTCTTTCCTGACGAGGCAACCGTTGGTTGCGACAATACCAACAAACTTCAGTGGGTTGTATAGGATGCCATGAGGAACAAATTGAGGACAGCGACCTGTGTCCAGTAATGTCATCCTACAACACTACAGACTGTCAAAGTTATAGTGCCGGCAGCTGCCACCAGGCCATCTCTTTGGCAGCACACATGACTTTGTATGCTGACAGCCTGTAAGCAGAATGTCTCTCGATGTTGTTTACTATCCCATGATTGTGACTACCTGCATGATTAGCAATAGAGAAGAGGGAGCTGTCTGCACGATAGATAGGCATTGTCTCTTATGACTGCGATGCTCTGTTGCCTCAGTGAATGTTGGTTTTGGACATAGTTTTGCATCCACAGTTTAATTTTTCTCCTGGAACCATTTGAAATATATGGCACTTTTCTGTATACAGGAGAAAAATAATCTGCAGATGGAAATCCATGTCTGAAACCATGCCAAAGAGGTGGCCTAGTGGCAGGTGCTGACACCTATAACTTTGATGCCCTGTAGAATCATTGGATGATGTTCCCGATGTTGGTTTCTGTCTTCAGTTTGTTCCTCAGTACACCCTCTACAACCCCTCAAAGTTTGTTGGTATCATTTTGTAACATCCTGTGTATTTATATACCATACATAACAAAAAATATTTATAGCTTATCTCTGCCCAAACATGTGCTGGAGTGTAGGATAAGAATTTGAAATAAATTGGTCAAGGACTTTTCAAGATTTTGGAAACAACATTAAACAACAACTTGCCTTTATATAGTAACATACATTTCATTTGTATATATATACATCATGCATGTTCATAAAATATGTAGCATTTGTCTGTCCAAAAGTATCTTGAAAAAAATGTGATTGTAATTGCACAAGAACTTTTAAATATTTTTGGTAACAACTTTTAGCAATGACTTGTCTTTATGTAGTAGTACAGATTGAATATTTCATAATACACAGACATACAATATTTCAAGAACCTTACAGAAATAATAAATAACTGCTGGTGGTCGGTTCTGAACTGTTGACCCACAGCATGCCATCCAGCAATGCTAACCATTAAGCCACACTGCTTGCACCCAACTTGCAACATTGCTCCATCTGCCGGAGAAAGTGCGACCTGGTGTTTCAGGTTCTCACTGAAGATTACTGCAGCACACTAGATTTAGATCTTGTCAGTTGTCCTCTGTATGGCAGCACTAACAGATCATCATATACAGGTTATTTGAATGAGGTGATCCTGCAGATCTGTTCCAGCTGCATTGGTTATTCCCTGTATCAACTGGTCTAGGCTATTGTTCTTTACCTGGTATACTTTTGACTTTATAAAACCCCAAACAAAAAAGTTCAATGGCATCAGCTCAGGAAAGCGGGTAGCCCACAGTCTAGGTGATGCATGGTCAACCCATCTACCAGAAAATATTTCCTGCAAACAATCCTGAATGAGATTGCAAAGTGCAGAGGGGTGCCATCTTGCTGGAAAACAACAGAATCTTTTATCCCATCCTGTTTCAATTATGGTTCCAGATACTGTTGAAGCATGCCTGTGTAAATTGTTCCTGTACTTGCCTTTTCAGCAAACATGAAAGATCCATATACCTTTGTTTTGGTCACTCCCATCCAAATAGTCACTTTAGGTTAGTTATAAGAAATCTGTGCCTATTCACCTTGTCACACATGAGAAATGTGGATTCATCACTAAACAGAATGTTTTCCATCAGATTTTTGTCCTCAGTTGCCTGTAGCAGGTCTGCACATGTGGAAGCACGAGCAGCAATACCTTCAGGGTTCAGATGGTGCATAGTCTGGATGTGGTATGCACCGTTACTCAACACATTTCTCAGTGTCCTTCACACAGTCATTTGGGGTACACTTAGCTCCCTACTGAGCTGTCGTGTTGAGGTGGCTGGACTGTGATTGATAGCATTCTGCATGACAGCTATGCTGTCTGGTGATGTTACTGGCCTCCCAGAATGTACTACATCAGCAACACTTCCTATTCTTTTGAACTTATGCACTAAATCTGTGATACCTTGCCTGGACGGACTTCACTTTATAAAGAAAATCCTATTCGAACTCTTGGTAGGTCATTCCTCTTATTTGTGCCAAAAAAAATGGCTGTTCTTTCTACAATTGTGAGCATTCTTAATGAGTATCTGCAAAAAATAAAACAAACATTGGTTAGTGATTTCAAGGAAATGTCAAGAGACTTTGGAATCAAAATGTATAAGAGTTCTTAGAAAACATTTTATGAATATCTTTAGATTACATTAGGTTCAGTTTTCATTCCATAGATCAAAAAACGAGATGTTTCTTGTAGGTGTGGAACATGTGAGACCGTACAATGTAAAAAATATAAAACATTTGAATAAAATACTTACTACCCTGATTATTTGTCATGAGCAGTCTAAATAGGCTAATACACTACAGTAAACTGGAACTGCTAATATTTAAAGAATTAATACACTGTCAGAATGAAACACTGATATGCTCTTTTAATAAATTTATCACAAACAAACTGTTGTGACCAAGTGCTGCCAAAAGTGTAATTTAACAGAGATTTTTACTTAAGCTTGTCTAACAGTCCCTGTCAAGATATTCATCTAGAGAGTAGGAGTTGCCTATCAAAAAGTCTTTCAAACTCTGTTTAAACCATGCTTTATCTGTAACCAAGTTTTTAATTGTAGCTGGAAATTTATTGAATATTGTATCCCTTTTTGGACCAAGGTAAGTGATATAGATCTTTATGTAGATTGTCGTTATTCCTAATATTGATACTATGTATTGAGCTATTGGTTGAAAGTGGAGATATATTACTTGCAACAAATTTCATTAAAGAATAAATATACTGAGAAGTAGTGGTCAGAATATAAAATTCCTTGAACAGGTTTCTACATGATGTTCTTGAATTTACACCACAAATGATTCCTTTTAAATCCCTTCACATGCTAAAAACTTTTGCTTGATTTGATGAGCTACCCCAGAATATGATTCCATATGACAGAAAAGAATGAAAGCAAGCAAAGTATGCAAATTTTTTTGTGTTTATATCTCCTACATCTGACATCATTTTCACCTCAAATACAGACTTGTTTAGGTGCTTCAGCAGTTCTGTGGTATGCCCTTCCCAACTGAATTTATTATCATTTTATAATCACAGAAATTTAACACCGTCTACCTTTTTGACGTGTATTTCTTCGTCTGTTATACACATGCTGGAAGGAAATCTCTTACAGATTCTGAACTGCATGTAGTGCATCTTTTGAAAGCTTACTGACAGTGAATTAGCTTTAAACCATTTATTAATGTCAGTGAAAATTTGATTAGCAGCCATTTCTAAATCTGTACTTGACTTGCTACTTATTGCAATGTTTGTATCATCTGCAATCAAAACAAACTTAGCATATAGCAATGTAATAGATGAGAAGTCTTTTATGTACACAAGAAAAAGCAATGGACCCAAGATGGAACCCTGTGGAACATCATATGTAATTAATTCCCAATCATATGAAGACTGAGTGCCTACTACAATGGCATTTCACAATGACACAATTCGTTTCCTGTTAGATAAGACTCAAACCATTTTGTAGCATTGTCGGGGACACCATGATTTTCTAATTTGCTTAAGAAAATGCTATGATTCACACAGTCAAAGGCTTTGACAGGTCACAGAAAATGCCAAAAGCCTCTGATTTATTATCTGATGAATTAAATACATTCCCACTATAAGTGTAAATAGCTTTCTCTATATCAGAATCCTTAAGAAATCCAAACTATGACTTGGGCAATATATTATTTGCAGTCAAATGCTTAAGGAGACACTTGAACACAACCTTTTCAAATATTTTTGAAAAAGCCAGGAAAAGTGAAGCCAGTCAGTAGTTTTATGGTGTCTCTTTATCACCCTTCTTGTAAAGAGGCTTAAATTAAGCATGTTTTAGCCAGTCTGCAAACATTGCACTGATAAGGGATTGATTAAGCAAATAATTTAAGATAGAACTCAACTCGCAGGAGTGTTCTTTGATTAACTTCATTAACATGTTATTATACCCAATAGAATACTTAGATTTTAAGGATTTTATGATGGATGCTACTTCTTTGGGAGATGTGAGTGTGATGTCCATTTTACTGAAGTTATTTTTAAAGAAAAGTGTCAGATAGTTCATTGCACTGTTCACTGAACCTGCTAACCCTTGTCTGTCAGTAACAGAAACAAAGTACTTGTTTAAGAGATTTGCACACTACATGTGCTTGTTACCAATGTCTCATTTATTTTTAGAGCTATCTGTTCCTCTTCTTTTTTGGCCCCACCTGTCTCTGTCTTCACTGTATCCCATACAGTTTTTATTTTGGTGTCTGATATAATTATCTTTTTCTTGTAATCAAGCTGCTTTGAGCTCTGGATTACTTGCTTCAATATTTTGCAGTATTCTTAGTAATGCATGACAATGCTAACATCAGACCTGTTCCTAAATAGTAGATACAGTCTCCTTTTCCTCCCACATGATATCTTCATTCCTTGTGTAATCCATGGTTTATTTTTTTTACTTCTCTTTGATTTGAATTACCTTTAGGGGAAAACAATTTTCAAAAGTGGAAGTAACTTTGTTAATGAATGCTTTGTATTTTCCATTTGAGTCAGAAGTATTGTAAACATCTATTCAGTTCATGTCTTTGAGCAATCTCCTAAAATTTTCAGTTTTTAACAGATTTATTACACTCCTGTACTCAGATTTAACAGATTTTTTATCCTGACAAGTTTCAACATTTATCACAAGATGCTGCACGTCATGATCAGATACCCCATTTATTATTGGTTTTGTGATATTACTTTTTTTTTTCCTAGGTTTGTGTACTAAGATATTATCAATAGTAGTCTCAGGGCATTTACACATCCTAGGTGCAAAGTTCACAGTAGAAACTAAATTGAATGTAAGTGTTGCTGATTGCAGTAATTGTTTCCTAGATTGCAGTAATTGTTTCCTAGATTTGTGTACTAAGATATTATCAATAGAAGTCTCAGGGCATTTATGCATCTAGGTGCAAAGTTCACAGTAGGAACTAAATTGAATGACAGTGTTGCTGATTGCAGTAATTGTTCACTGACAGAGCTTCAATATCATAGTAAACAAATAAAAATCAACATGATAAGGATGATTTAACCAGGTACATTTGAAAAAAACATACAAACCCTCTACTGATGTAAAATTTTGTACATAAACATACAATGTAGCTCCAACTGTATTCTGTTGTTTGCAGGAAGACAGTAAAACAATCTGGTGTTATAGCTAACATTTAAGGAGAAAAACTGAATAGTGATTTATTTCTTTGGGAGTAAACTAGATATACAATTGGATAGCTCCAACAAACTGGAAGACAAAACGATCCACTAATAATAATAATAATAAGTTATGTTCTCACATACCACCAAGCCAAGTGTTATCTTTTTAAAAGCAGACTGAAATTCCCATATTACATCCCTCCTGGGTCATGACATCTCTTGCTCCCAAGCAGGAGCTAATTGAAGAGCTCCCAAAACCAGCTGCTCTTAACCAACACCTGCTCATTGAGCAGGTGAATGCCAGTTGACCTCGAATGGTAGTATATTTCCTTCAGGAGGTCCATCAATCTGGCTTTCTCAGCCTTATGCAACAACTTGGCTCCCAACCTCCCTCTCCTCTATGACGTCGGGTATCAAATTGTTGCACAAGGCTCAAAAAAAGCAGATTCATGGACATCCTGGAGGCGATGTTGATATGCCACCATCTGAGGTCATCTAGCATTCACCTGCTCAAACAGCAGTTGTTGGTGAAGAGCAGCTGGTTTTGGGAGCTCTTCAATGATCTTCTGCTTCAGCGTAAGAGACATCACAACTCAGGAGGCATCTAATATAGGAGTTTTTTTCTTTATTGAATTTTGATCCCCCCCCCCCCCCCCCCCCCCAAAGGGGACAGGCTGGCAGCAGCGTAGTATGCCACTCTTCAGCCTACAAACTTTGTTAAAAAGATGAAGAGAATAAATAATAAAAACAGGCGATAAAATCAGAGACTTAAATAGGAACGTGGCGAAAAAGAAATCGAGGAACTTAAAGCACAGAACAAAGGGATGATGATGTGAATAAAATACATATGAAGCAGACAGGTAAAATAATAGACAGACAATTAAAAAACACAGTGACAGTCTGGTTTCTGTTCGCAAAAGACCCAGCGACAGCATGGTTTCTATTCACAACACTAGAAAGACGAAACAACACTGAACATTCACTGCAACACTGCACTAAAAAGTCGGCAAATGTGACATACCACAGCCAAGAGCAGGTGGGGGGAAACTGGACAGATGATGGGAAAATAAAAAAGGGGGGAAGGAAAGGAAAAGCGAAGGGGCGGGGGGAGGGAGGAAAGGAGCCAATGGGGGATGAGGACCCACAAGAGGGGTGGGGGGTGCTGGGCAGATGAGGCAGGGAGTGGAGAAGGCAGAGGAGGGGAATACAAAAGGACTTGGGGGGGGGGGGGGAGAAGGGAGGTAGGGAGAGGTTTGGCGAGGAGAAAACAGTATGGTAGGGGCGGAAGTGGGAGCCCAGGGAAAGGACGGAGGAAAGGAAGGGGGGTGAGGATCAGAGTTGATAGGAGGAATGGAGGGAGAGAGGGCATTATCTGGGAGGGGGAGTTGATGGAAGCCACCTTGGGAAAGGAGATGAAGGGTGTAGAGATGGAGGGTAGGGGGAACACAACGCGTGGCAGGGGGCGGGGACGGAAGAGGAGAGGAACAACCAGGGGCTGAGGGGGATCAAGGCAGCGGGAGGTGTAGAGTATGCAGATATGTTCGAGGAATAGGAGCAGATGGGGGAAAGGAATGAGGTCATAGAGGATCTGTGTGGGGTACGGGAGGCGTATACAGAAGGCGAGGCGGAGTGCATGACGCTCAAGGATCTGGAGGGACTTGTAGAATATGGGAAGGGGGCAGATATCCAGGCAGGACTGGCATAACAGAGGATGGGATGGATTAAGGATTTGTAGATGTGGAGGATGGTAGAGGGGTGCAACCCCCATGTCCGGCCAGAGAGGAGTTTGAGGAGTCAGAGGCGATTGTGGGCTTTGAATTGGATGGAGCGTAGATGAGGGATCCAGGAGAGGTGATGGTCAATGGTGAGGCCAAGGTAGGTGAGGGTGGGGGTGAGGTGGACAGGACGGGCGCAACCGGTAAGGGAGAAATCCAGGAGCCGGAAGGAGAGAGTGGTATGACCTACGATGATTGCCTGGGTCTTGGAAGGATTGATTTTCAGGAGCCACTGGTTACACCATGCGGCAAAAAGGTCAAGGTGATTGTGGAGAAGGCATTATGGATGGTAACATAGGAGGGGCAGTGGGAAAGGAAGGAGGCCCTCAGATTGATGTAGTTGACAGGAAGGGCATAGGTTTGGAGTTTAAACAGGACACCGGGATGCCAGACACGGTCGTAGGCCTTTTCGAGGTCAAGAGAGACAAAAATGGCGGAGCAACGAGAGTTAAGCTGGAGGGAGAGGAGATGAGTGAGGTGGAGGAGTTGGTCATCGGCAGAGAAGGAAGGTCGAAAGCCACATTGGGTGTTGGGGAGGAGGTGGTTTTGGTGGAGGTGGTGATGGATGCTCCAGATCAGGATGGATTCCAAGAGCTTGCTGAACACTGATGTGAGACTGATAGGATGATAGGAAGAGGCATCAGATGGAGGCTTGTTGGCTTTGGAGAACATCAGAATACAGGAGATTTTACACAGGTCGGCATAGAAGCCAGTGGCAAGGATGACATTGTAGAGGGTGGCAAGGACTGAAAAGAAGGAGGGAGGGCAGTGTTTGAGGTGGCAGTAGGTAACGTGGTTGTGGCCGGGAGCAGTGTTGCGTTTAGTGCGGAATGTGATGCTGATGTCCTGAGTAGTGATGGGAGTGTTAAGTTCAGATGGTGGTGTGTGGCCCAAGTACTGGACGCTAGGAGCAAGGGAAGGAACAGAGGTATTTGTATGGTCCATGATGTCAGGGAAGAGGGAATAATCAAAGTGGGGATCATCTGGGATGGAAAAAACATCAGAGAGGTGAGAGGCAAAATGGTTGGCCTTACTGAGGTCGTAAGGAAAGGGATGGTCATCAAGGAGGAGAGGGTACTGGGGGGTGGGGCGGTTCCCAGTAAGGCGGTGGAAAGCAGAGCAATACTTGTTAGAGTTTATTGGGAGCGTGGTGTTGAGTTGTGTACATGTCTGGTACCAGACACGACGTTTCTTCGCAGTAAGCAGGTTGCGGATGTGTCGTCGTAATTGCCGGTGGCGGGTAAGTGTGTCCCGGTCACGAGTGCGGAGAAAAGAGTGGTAGAGGCGGTGGGACTCCTGAAGGTGCCTGTGGAGGCAGGACAGGGTGGTGAGGGTGGATGCCTTCGGTGGGGATATGGGTGGTGACGGCGTCAGACAAGGTCTGGTGCAGGAAGGCAGCATTGCAAGAGATGTCATCAGGAAATTGGAGGGTAAGGTCGTGGCCTTCAACCCGGGTGTGAATGGAGTTCCGGTAGGCATCCCAGTTGGCATGGTAATAATCATAGACAAGTTTAGGAGGGATGTCGGGGCGAGGAGCGTGGCGGGGATGCTGGCCACTAGAGATAGTGAGGAGAACCGGAGCATGGTCACTACCAATGAGGTCAAGGACATCTGCAGTGACGTGTCCAAGGAGGTTGGGAGAGGCAAGGACCACATCGGGCGTGGTGTTGGATTCGGGATGGGTGTGCCTGGGGAGGGGAACCAGGTCTCCCTGGAGAGTGGTGATAAACCGATGCCACCGCTGGAGGTCGGCAGAAACGTGGCTGTGGATATTGAGGTCAGCAGCAACCACATAGGTGGAGTAGGTGCGGTCAATGTGGGCCAGGAAATCGTACGGGATGGGGGTGCAAGAGCAGCCATAAATGGTGGCACAGGTGACGGTAAGGGTGGGGAAGAAGAGGCTGATGGTGAGATGCTCGGCAGGATTGTTAAGGAGAGGTTGGGTCTGGACAGGGAGGTGCTTGAGGTGGCCTATAGCAACTCCGCCACACGCCAGAGGGTACGGGTTCTTGGTGCGGTGAAGGGTGTTAGGAACTGTGGAGATGGAGATATGGGGTTGAAGGAAGGTTTCATTTAGGATAAAGGCATCCACGCAGTGCTGATGGAGGGTGTGGAGGAAGGGGTGTTTGTGGGTGGGCAGGGAGCGAATATTGTGGTACAGGATGTGGTAGGGTTGTTGTACAATGGGAGGGGAGAGTTAGATGAGGGTGGTGAGGGGGGTGAAGGTGAAGTGGACCTGGTTGTGGGAGTAGGTGGCATAGGTGGTAAGATGGGAGATGGAACGGGCAGCGAGGGCGATTTCAGAAAGGGTGTGGGAGCGCTGGAAGGGGTGGATGTTTTGGAGCACAATGGTGATGAAACGGATGATGTCCTCTGCAGTAGGCGCAGGGCAGAGAGAGTTGTTGGGGTGGATGGGGTCATCAACAGGATGGACAGGGACGTTGAGCTCAGGGGTGACTGGAGGAGGTTTCACTTTACACTTCAAGGAGTAAGTAGGATGTGGTTCGTTACAGGTGTTGCAAGAGGAGGGAGAGGTGAGTTTGGGGCAGTTCTTGAGGTAGTGGGAAGCTTTGCAGTGGGGACAGGTAGGGGGGTTCTTGCAGGCAGAGGTAACATGGTCATTGTACTTGAGGCAGCGTTGGCAGTAGTAGGATTGGATTGGGGAACGGGAGGGGTCCACCTTATGGCGGCGATTGTATATGAGGGCTCCCTCGATGAGGAGGCAGTCAATGGAGGAGGAGGATTCGGTGAATATCCGCATTAGATAAGTCGGCCCGGCATCATTAAAGATGCGACGGGCCGAGCGGATTTTGATGTTGGGCCGGGAGTTGAGTTCCACCAACACCTCAGCCTCTGTGACCATGGGGCTAAGCTCCGTGATCACAGCGGTGAAGGTTGGCAGACAGGGAGGTTGAGGCTGACGAGGAGAGGACGGGGTGTGGTAGGGGGTGAGGGTCGCACATTGGCCAAATTGGATACGTGGGATGCGGGAGAGGAGATAAGAGTGGAAGGAAGCATTTGGGGATTTAATGAAGACCGAGTCCTTGCGAAGAATAAGAAGGGAGACTGGGGCATTGGGTTAGTATTTCTGGATGGCCAAGGTGAGGGTGCGGGCATCAAGGAATTTTGGGTCAGGATTGGAGAGGACAAAGGTGTCTTACTTCCATGCAAATATCGGAATGAAATGATGGGCACATCATCATGAATCTGACATATAGAGCTATAAGTAATTCAAAAATGATTTTTTTTTACCAAATAGTGTCTGTAAAATTGTTCGAGAAAGATTGTAGGGAGTGTTCCTCAATTTTGTCATTGTTGAGCAGCTGAAAGTTGGCAAACACTGTCACCCTCCCCTTCCAAACAAACGAATGAACTCACCCAGTGCTTTGGATGAAAATTGGTCATACCAGTATAAAAAGATGAGTGACGACTGGAGTGGAGCTGGTATATGACATGGCTGCTTTCACAGGTGGCCTGGCATCTGATGGGGTAGCAGAATCCTGTGACAGGACTGGAATAGTAATTGATGGGTGGATGGATTGTGAAAGTCTTGTACTTGGGTCTTCCACAGAGATATGAACTCTGTGGCAAGGGGTTGGGATTGGGAGTGGCATAAGGAAGGACTAGGAATTTGTGGAGGTTGGGTCAGTGATGGAACATCACTTTAGGAGGGGTGGGAAGGCTTTTGGGTAGTATGTTTCTCATTTCAGGGCATGATGACAGATAACCAAAGATCTGACAAATGATTTGGTGCAGTTGTCCAGTCCGGGGTAAAATTTTGGTGATGAAGGGGGCACTCCTTTGTAGCTGGTACTTGGGGGAGTTAGAAGGATTTGGGGTTTTTTGGGTATGTGACATGGGAAATCTGTTTGTGAAGTAGATCTGTGGGTAATGCCTGCCTGTGAAGCATACTGGGCTAGGGAGCAGTCTCTAGGTGACCAGGTTGTATATTGTGATGTGGAAGGGATGGCAGCTGACAAATTGCAGGTACTGTTTTGGTGGGTTTAATGCGGACAGAGTTGTGGACAGAACCATCAGCAAAGAGGAGGTGAATGTGAAGGAAGGTAGCACACTGTGTTGAGGAGGACCAGCTGAAGCAGGAGGGAGAGAAAGTGTTGAGCTTGTGAAAGAATAAAAATAGGGTGTGTATGTTTAAGTGTGTTTGGGTGAATGTGGATACTTCTACAAGAGAAAGTGAAAAAGCTCAAAAGCTAATGTGACTACTGTCTTCTGTTGTGTGATTCTATGCACCACACATCAGTCAGCTGTAGGAGAGTGGTTGCCTTTCATTTACTTTATGTAAATGTATAATGTGTGTTATACATAATTTTAAATAGGTATGTGAAGAAATCACTTTCAACTGTATACTTATAACCTGATTTGTCCAAAGTCTTTTGAACAAACTCCCTTTGTAGACAACAGAACCAATAAAATATAGATTAAAATTAAGTTTAGTTTAAATAGAAGTTTTTACAGCTTATGGTCTGTCACATTGAACCTTTGTAATACCTCATCAGTACACTTCTCTTGACTTAAAGCTAACACTCCATTAATCTACTCACATTTTATTTTCACCTCTAGGTGCTAGTGATTATAAATTTTCCATGGTAAGTATTTGCTGACTAGATGCTTTAAGGATGGAAAAGATCCAAAATGGTTTAATAACAAAATTCAGAAAATGTTGATGAAGCAGAGAGTGTTGCACTCTTGGTTCAAAAAAGGATGCACGAATTAGTAGAAACTCGTGTGTTTGTAAGAAGATCAATGTGCAAAGGATACAACTTCCACTGTCATAACATAGCAAATATCTTCCTGTGAACATGAGAAAATTCTGGTCCTATGTAAAATTGTTAGGCAGGTCAATGACTTCTATCCAGTCATTTGTTAGCAAGTCTGGTGTGGCAATAGAAGATAGCAAAAGTAAAGCTGAAGTTTTAAATTTTGCACTTCAGAAATCATTCGCACAGGAATGTGTAATCTACCCCCTCCTTCCTAGTTGCAGCTATTGTCTATAATAAGCAAAGTATTTTCTGAAGATTTGACAGGAGTAAGATTATAATAAACTTTTTAGTTTACTTATCTTTTCTTGTAGAACTGGCTCCAGTTCTTCTTGACTAGGGGACTGATTCTTGAAGCTGAAATTTTCACATTTTAGGTCCTCATGGTTGTATTGATCTAAATAATTTAGATGATTGTTGTTGCAGAATTTTTGTTAATTTATTTTTTCACATTTTAGTATATTACACAGTCTTTTGAATTTTCACATTAACAAAGCCAAAATTACATTGTTTGCACAAAAACACATCATCATGTCCAATCACATCAGAGGAATGCTTACAGCTTCTTCACTCTGCACTAATAACAATATTTCAAAGGGTTTACAATTTTTCTTTGACAGCTGACTTTTATCAGTTTCAATTATTATTTCATAAATGAATTCAGAAATAAACATAATAAACAGTACTAGATTGCATAATTAATGATAAAAATTTTAAGTGTGCCAAATAATTCATAATTTCAAAAGTTTCCAGAGGAGAATGTCTGTAACAATATCCCATTTCACATAATATGGAAACAATGTGTTTACAATATTTTGTGACCTACTATAAGGTTTGCCAAACAGTGTACAAAATGATGCCAAACGATAGAATGCAGATGTATAGAAGCATCTGATACATAACATGTTACAGAAAATACAGGAAAGGTATCTGCTATACAAGTCATAATCTATACATATGTGAGGACATGGCATTTAGATTTTCAGATCTGTGGAACTTTCTGTCACAAGACAAATGATACAAAGTCAAAACTACAACATTACAACACCAAACTATAGAGATACATGCAGAGACAATGTAAATTACTAGAATTACAAATTGCAACTTTAGATTTATAAAGTCACACCTTCAAGGTCGCCAAAAAAGAAGAAAAAATTTCAGAGCCTAAGTGTATGATGAGTGAGCTGACTCAAAAAACTCACAATGATGGGTACAGACTAGAAGAATATACTCATTCACAAGTCGGAGTATAGCACAAAATCAATCAGCCACATAAACCAGAGTATGTAAGGATATATTGATTCATGAAAGGAGAAAATAATGAAAAAATATTACGGCTCATGCTTATGGTGTAGGGACTGACTTAGGAATCCAAACCACTCTGGGTACACACCAGCAGAAATGTTTTGACACAACAAAATGAATAAAGTTCATAATCATATATCAATAAGTTCAATCATATGTAGAGAGTAATTATAGGAAGTATCTAGCTTCAATCAATAGCTGCACACTCTCCTTGAGCACACACACACAGTCACAATGACTAGGGTTTCCCAAAACAGAGTTAAGCATGAGTTTGCACACAATTCAAGTTCCAATGAGATACACGAATGCAGAACTCAGAATAGATACAGGTAATATCTTTGAATAGTGACATAATCGAGTAGCTCGAGAAACAAAATCAGTGTGTGAAATCAGAAATGTATACATCTTGTTATACAGTATATACTCTATTTATGATCACAACTGTAAATGTCTTCCACACTGTTTGCTAATTGTTCACACAAACTAACCTATGTACACAGAAGCCTAGAAGATTCATTTCTGACTGATAAAAAAAATACTTACTGAGTGTTGAGATAAGAAAATACATTGAAATGTGTGACTACTACCATAATAGTACCTAATTTTATCAGATTCTGGTACTTATTTACAACATGGTTCATAGAATGTACTCTTGAACTCTAAGTATTTACATTTTTGTGTTGAACATAACAAATCATCAGTCATAGAACATCAATCTTTAACAGCATTATTTAAAGTTACATAATGTTTTGGGAAGTTAATCTGCCTATTTGAAAAAACATATATTTATGTGGAATAACACTGTCCATAGCAGTGACTACTTTTCTAAACAAATAGTTCTGTGAATTATTCATAAAGGATAATTTCTTGGCTAACAATTAGCAAATTTCAATTACAAGAATGATATAGTTGACATATGCTTGAGTACATTACCCAGCACCTATGATCTCTTGTAAGTCGACTGGACCAGCAAGGGTGCAGCCATACAGGAGTGTGGGAGTGGATTTACCCACATCTTTGAGTTTCCTCCCTAGATTTCTTAGCACATGCTCCATAAGATAAGTAACTTCCTGCCTAGCTTTCACATTGAATCCTGGAACATAGTTTTGTGTACTAAGGAAGTTCAATACCTCCCTTACATCTCACAGCATATGTTTTGCCTATCTATAATGAGAAAAACAAGTGAACAGGGTTCATGTCAGAACGTATTAAAAAGTGTTCACATATGAAACTTTTAAGATACTATTCCTAATATTTACAGTGCATATGAATAAAACGAGTCTTCATGCAATTTACCCCAACACCTATGACTTTACCCAAAACAGTCCACGACAATTAATTTTAATTATTCTTTGTAAAGTACAGAGGAATAATAATAATATGTAACACTAATAAAAAAAACTCCTCCCACACAGGCCATGAAGGCCCAAAGGTACCAACTGGCCACCATGTCATCCTCAGCCCACAAGCGTCACTGGATGTGGATATGGAGGGGCACGTGGTCAGCACACCGCTCTCTCGGTAGTATGTCAGTTTCCAAGACCAGAGCTGCTGTTACTCAATCAAGTAGCTCCTCAGTTTGTCTCACAAGGGCTGAGTGTACCCTGCTTGCCAACAGCGCTCGGCAGACCAGGTGGTCACCCATCCAAGTGCTAGCCCAGCCTGACAGTGCTTAACTTCGGTGATCTGACGGGAACCCGTGTTACCCCTGCAGTAAGGCCATTGGCATGTAACACTAATAGCATTCTAAAATAAGAAATTAATTACTAGATATTTAATGGCATTATCCCATTTCAAAATTGTAAAAGGATCTACTCATTTATTCACATGGCATATATCTATGAAATTCTAAAGCACAAATCTATTACAAAACTTAATTATATAGTTGTATGAACCTGTAAATATAGTGTGTGTTTTCTTCCAGACTAGGGATTTCTATGCTCCCATGTTCAAAGGTCTTGTCTTCTATACTAAAAATTAACAGCACCTGAGATTTTACCAATTTGCTTTCCTTACTAGTAGCTCCTTTTATCTTTACACCTACAATGGACATTTCCACAATATTCTTACTACACCTTATCTTGTCTCTAAATTGTTCAGATATACCACAAATCGAGTATCAATCAAACAGTTGCCTTCCCACTGACCAATCTTAATTTTAATGTAAGGACACCCAAAATCTGAATCATCCTCTCTGTTGTCAGGCACTTCATGCAAAAGATCACTTTCAATTTCATAAAATGCTCCATGCACACAGTCTTCACAAGGTTTTTTCAACTTTACAGGTATCATAAAATTACTTCGAATACTCATGTTGTCAGGTAAAGACTGAACACAATGAACAGATCCCACGGCACAACTAACATCACTTGTTACAGAAGGAACACAATACACATTACTGTCAAAATCACACTTCTTGCTTGGATCCTCCTTCATTCATTCCACCAATTGGGATACAAATTCTGACTAACTGCAGCTACCTTATTCCAGAATGCACCTTTATCTAAGTTCTCATCATTCTGATCTCAAAACAAACTTCAAAAAGTTTTCATCTTTATTCTCCAGGCTCACAGGTACTTCACCTTTACTGTTTGGATCATTACTCTGCATGACATTAATGAAAAACTGTTTCGACTGGACTGGTATTCCTTGACCCCCACTTACATCATCACTTCTCTTACCTGTATTGTCAACATCATTTACACATAGCTCTGAATCTTCATTATCCTTAAACTCCACAAATATCTGTTACTCATTATAATCATCATCATCATCATCATCATCATATTCCTCCAAAATTTCTCCATCAACAACATCATTGACAATACAAGTCTCATCTCCATCACAGTCACTTACCTCACCTACATTTATTTGCAGTAAGCCAGAAGTCAGACTTACCAAACTCAGTTACTTCGCAGCTCTCATTCACATCTACATAAAAAATACCACCTAGTTCCAATCCAATATTTTCATTGCCTAATTTACATACATCAAAAACACTGTTTTCTGACCAATAGAAGAAATCATTAGTACATATTACATCAAAATTCCCACTACTCTCACATTCTGGTTTGTGGTTAGCACCTACATCATAATTAAATATAGTATCCCAAAACTTTTGATCAAAATATAAATGAGACATCTGATATTCCTTCTGTTCAATTTCAGATTGATGTGCCATATCATTAATACTGTTATTGTTGTCTAATTGCAAGTCTAACTTGGGGGTCCCGTGCTTGTTATGTTTCCTCGCCCCAAAACTGTGGACCTTCATTGAGGCAAACTGCCATTTCCTGAGTATTTACTTCTATGATCATTTCTTCTATTAAAATACCTGTGGTTGTCCCCATTATTCCTATCCTGCTGATGTTCAGAATTTCTCTCTCTATTGACACTTTGATTCTGGTAAAAGTTACCATTATCTTTGTTTCTGTGATTCCTCCCACTGTGATTTCTATCATTCCAATTATTATGGTACATACTTCTTTCTACTGCCCTATCTAGCCTGTCAACATATTGTAAAAACTGTTGAAGACAATTGTCAGGTCCATGTACTAAATCCCACTACAATCTTTCAGGTAATCTCCTTTTACGTGCATCAGTCAAGGTCATTTCGTCAAATGGTTTTACAAGATGTGCTAATTTTTTTAAAGTTGGTTCTTACAAAACTCTTTCAAAGTACTGTCCCTTTTTCTATAAGTAGGACCATTCAAATATTCACTTTTGATTTCCCCTGTTCAGCTTCTGACTACAATTTATTTTTAAAAAATTCTCAAAACTCTGATATGTGTTTCCCACTGACTTAATTTCAATTTATGTATGATTGAGCTTCACCTTCAAGAAATCTTTTAACAAATTTAATTTCTTTTTATTATTATTCATGCCTCACACATAACTATCTCTTTAATGGTGCAGAAAATCCACTGGATGCAAATTATCCGACGGAAAACTTTTGATAGGCATGTTGGACCACACAGTAACATTATTTGCATACAGATTTTTGTGAATGAAAATTTCCTGAACTGCTGAAATTTTTTGATCTAAAACAGTTACATTGTTTTCTACATTTAAAATGTTTTGGTTTAAACTGTCAGTATTTAGTTGACTTTTTCCCCTAAGGCCTTCTGTTCAACTCTGATGTCATCAACGTTCTTTGATTGTGTCACTGACTCAGCTACAAACTCATTTTCCAAACCAATAAATTTATTTTCTAAGATATCAGCTTTTTCATTCACACTTTTTAACCCCTCTGACAGCCCATTTTGTAACTCTGAAACTTGATTATTAAGTTTATCTATCTGATCTTGTACTCTGACCATTTTACTATTTTTTTATATTTTTATTTCAGTTAACTAATCATTAACTAGCCTAAATTTGCCCGCTCAGTTAGTCGTGCAGTCTAATGAACGGCTTTCCAGATTGGAAAGGAGTGCCTGGTCCCCGGCACGAATCTTGCCGGTGGACTTGTGTCAAGCCAGCCAGTCTGTGGATGGTTTTTAGGTGGTTTTCAAGCCGCCTTGGCAAATGTGGGCTGGTTCCCCTTATTCTACCTCAGCTACACTATCTCGGCAATTGCTGTGCAAACAAATTCTCCATGTACGCGTACACCCCCATTACTCTACCACGTAAACATAGGGATTACACTCGTCTGGTGTGAGACATTCCCGGGGGGCGGGGGGGGGGGGGGGGGGGGGGGGGGCGGCATAGGGGGCCGAACTGCACAATAACCCTGAAAGAGTGGTTTGGTTAGGTGTGGGGCAGCGGAGGGGTGAAGTAGTGGACTGTGGTAGTCATCGTGACATTGTGGATCACTGCAACTGTGGCGGGGATGGAGCCTCTCCGTCATTTCTAGGCCCCCGGTTAACATACAATACAATACCCTACATTTGCAATTGTTATCTGCCTTCATTTCCTCTAGTTTTGCCAAAATTAACTGCAAAATATCAGTTTTTACCATTTCTTTATTGACTATGATGTCATGCAGGTCAAACATGCCCTGACTGAATCCTACAACTTTCATTTCTACCACACTTTTGCTTTCGTCCCTGTTCATTTTGTTAACAAGAACACAAGTCCAAAGACAAATTAACTTCACAGATAGTTTGCACTTATCTTCCCTTTTTGATGTCCCTGGTTCTAGATGTAAAGTCCTCTTCACTTTCATTTGACCTAGACCGTCATTATTGACAGTACATCGTCTCTATTTATATGATTTGCTTAGTTGGTCAGCCTTCGGTTCTTTGGGTCATGTGATCAAAAATTTATTCGTACATAAATTTCAAAAATTAACAAAATAAACCACTTCCAGCAACAAACAAAACTTTATTAGTCATTTAATCACAGTTGAGGGCCACACTTGTAATTTACCACCTCCTTCCTAGGTGCAGCTATTGTCCACAATAAGCAAAGTATTTTCTGAAGATTTGACAGGATTAAGATTACAACAAACTTTTTAGTTTACTTATCTTTTCTTGTAGAATTGGCTCCAGTTCTTGTCTAGGGGACTGATCCTTAAAGCTTTAATTTTCACATTTTAGGTCCTTATGGTTGAATTGATCTAAATAATTTTGAAGATTGTTGTTGCAGAATTTTTGTTAATTTACTTTGTCACATTTTAGTATATTACACAGTCTTTTGAATTTTCACATTAACAAAGCCAAAATTGCATTGTTTGCCCAAAACACATCATTATGTCTGATCACATCAGAGGAATGCTTACAACTCCTTCACTCTGCAGTCATAACAATATTTCAAAGGGCTCACAATTTTTCTTGACAACTGAATTTCTATTAGTTTCAATTATTATTTCATAAATGAATACAGAAATGAACATAATAAACAGTACTAAATTGCATAATTAATAATAGAAATTTTAAGTGTGCCAAATAATTCATAATTTCAAATGTTTCTAAAAAAAATAATTTTAACTGTACATTCAGAACTAGTATTTATCAATTATAACATCCAAAATAATAATTCCCACTCATAAATTTTAGCTTAAAATATAACATATTGTGTATAAAATTATATAAAATTTTTCAGAAAAACAGCTTAGATAATATTGACCGGTTCAAAATTTGAAAAATATCACTGGTATTGACTACTAATGTTGAGGAAAAGTATGAGGGGCATTTGAAAAGTCCGTGCAAAAATAAAAACTACTTACATGTTTGGGGTAAACCTTTTTTTTATTTTTCGACATGGTTTCCTTTTAGCCTTATGCACTTTGACCAATGCTGTTCTAATTTGTTGATCCCTTCCAAATAATAGGAATTGTCCAAGTCTGCAAAATAGCTATTAGTTGCTGCAATCACATCCTCTTTTGAATAAAATCTTTGTCCTGCCAGCCATTTCTTCAAATTGGGGAACTAATAGTACTCCGAGGGAGCCACATCTGGAGAAAAGGGGGGATGTGAAATGAGTTGGAATCCTATTTCCAATAATTTTGTGACCACAACTGCTGAGGTGTGTGCTGGTGCA
This sequence comes from Schistocerca cancellata, assembly GCF_023864275.1. NCBI lineage: Eukaryota > Metazoa > Arthropoda > Insecta > Orthoptera > Acrididae > Schistocerca > Schistocerca cancellata. Next base: position 433,199,939 of record NC_064632.1, read on the forward strand.
TTGTCATGATGGAAAAGGACTTTTATGCAGTCCAATCGCCCACATTTTTCTTGCAGCTTGGTTTTCAAATGGTCCAATAATGATGAATAATATGCACCTGTAATAGTTTTACCCTTTTCCAGATAGTCAATGAGGATTATCTCTTGCAAATCCCAAAAGACAGTCACCATAACCCTTCCGGCTGAAAGAATGGTCTTCGCCTTTTTTGGTGCAAATTCTCCCTTGGTAACCCATTGTTTAGATTGTTGTTTGGTCTCATTAGTATAGTAATGTATCCATGTTTCATCTGCAGTGACAAAACAATGCTTGAAGTCCTGCGGATTCTTCTTGAACAGCTGCAAACCATCCTTGAAACACTTCACACGATTCCGTTTTTGGTCAAGTGTGAGCAATTGCAGAACCCACCTTGTGGATAGCTTTCTCATGTCCAAATGTTTATGTAAAATATTATGTATCTGTTCATTCAAGATGCCCATAGCACTAGCAATCTCACACACCTTAACTCTTCTGTTATCCACCACCATATCATGGATTTTAACAATGATTTTTGGAGTCGTAACTTCCACATGGTGTCCAGAACGTTCAGCATCACTTGTGCCCATATGGCCATTCCAAAAATTTTGAAACCACTTATAAACTGTTCTAATCAAAGATGCAGAGTACTGTAATGTTCATCAAGCTTCTCTTTACTCTCCTGAGGTGTTTTGCCTTTCATAAAGTAATGTTTAATCACTACACGAAATTCTTTTTTGTCCATTTTTTGACAATCACTCAACTTCCTTGATTCACATGAATGCCAAACACAAAGAAATAGGCCAATATGGCTGAACCTTGGTGTGCATTCTTTCCAAAGGTGCTACTAACTGAACATGACCTCGATATGTGTTGGTGGTGCCATCTCATGGACTTTGCACCGACTTTTCAAATGCCCCTTGTAATGCTAGAGGAGAATGTCCCATTACATAGATAATACCAATATGCCATCATTTGACTGTTGTACAGACTCCCTTATCGAGGACATAGAAGTAGGCATCCCAAGCCTAGAGAAGTAACTGAAAGAGTTGAAAAGCACCAGATCCAGATAGAATCCGATTCAGTTTTACAGAGAGTACTCTATGGCATGGGCCACTCCCTCAGCTTGCATTTATCATGACTCTCTTACCAATACACTGTCCCAAGCAACTGGAAAAGAGTACAGGTGACTCCCTTATATAGACCAGGTAAAAGACTGGATCTGCAGAGTTACAGACCAATATCTTTACACAGATTCACTGCAGAATTCTTAAAGACATTCTGAGTTTGAATACAATAAAAGCTTCCATCCACAAATTAGCATGGTTTTAGAAAACAGCACTCCTGTGAAATTCAGCTTGCCCTTTTCTCACATGATATCCAGCAAAACATGGATGGCAGGCAACACACGGATTCCATATTCCTTGATTTCTGGAAAGCATTTCCCATGGTGCCCCACTGCACACTTTTAATGAAGGTCACGCATTCAGATTAGGTTACCAGATATATGAGTAGCTCAAAGACTTCTGGCATAATAGAACACAGTATGTTGTTCTGAGGAGCGATTGCTCATCAGAGACAAGGATATCATCTGGAGTGCCCAGGGCACCACCATAGGACCACTGTTATTCTTTATACATGCATAAATGGTGTGATGGAGAGAGTGAGTAGTAATTACTGTTTGTTTGGTAAGGATGTTAGGTGTATGAGAAGGCACCATTATTAAGTGACTGTAGGAGGATACAATAAGACCTCGACAAGATTTCTAGCTGAATTGATGCTCTAAATGTAGAAAAATAGTAGTTCAAGAAGATGAGTAGGGAAAAACAATCTTCTAGCATTCAAATAAAGCATTAGCAGTGTGCTGCTTGACATAGTCACATTGATTAAATACATCTAAGCACAACAATGCAAAGTATATGAAATGGAATCAGCAAGTAAGAATGGTAGTAGGGAAGATGAATGGTTGACTTTGGTTTATTAGGAGAATTTTAGGGAATTGTAGCTCATCTATAAAGGAGACCATGCTAGTGGAATCCATTTGTCAGTACTGCTTGAGTGTGTGGGATCCCCAACAGGAAGGATAAATGTATGTGTTGTGTGACTAGGGCCTCCTGTCGGGTATACCATTCGCTGGGTACAAGTCTTTCGATTTGATGCCACTTATTTGACTTGCGCATTGATGGGGATGAAATGAAGATGATTAGGACAACACAACACCCAGTTCCTGAGTGGAGAAAATCTCCGACCCAGCTGGGAATCGAAGCTGAGCCCTTAGGATTGACATTCTGTCGCACTGACCACTCAGCTACCAGTGGCAGATGTCAGGATGGATTAAAGGAAGACATTCAAGCAATTTAGAGATCTGCTACTGGATTTATTACCAGAAGGTGTGATCAGTATACAAGTATTGCGGAGATGCTTCATAAATTAAAAAGGGAATTGATGAAGAAAAGAAGAGGTTCTTTTCATGAGACATTAGGGAAGAGTGGGGAAGGAAGTTGGCTGTGCCCTTTCAAAGGAATCACTCCAGCATTTGCTGGAGTGATTTAGGGAAATCATGGAAAACCTAACTTAGGATGGCCGGACGCGGGATTGAATGCGAGTGCAGTGTGTTAACCACTGCGCCACCTCGCTCGGTTTTGTATAAGGACTATGATTATAAGATAAGAGAAATTAGAGCTCATATGAAGGCCTAGATCCAGTTGTTTCTCCCCTATTCCATTTTCAAATAACACAGGAAAGGAAATCAGTAGTAATGGTACAAGGTACCCTTTGCCATGCACCATGCAGTGGCTTGTGGAATATGTACGAAGTTGTAGCTAAAACCAAATTTTAGCTATTCTTAAATCATTCACTTTGAAATCCAAACTTTGTTCATCTTTCAGGAATACAGTCTCAGATGCAGCATTTGAAAAAGTATAGAAATCATCAATGTATAAGGCTATCAAAATAACTAAAACCTTTTCCTTAAGGTTCTAAACTATGCATTTTGTAACAAACAGTTTCAAACATCAATTACTCTTTAATTCCACACTGTGGATGATTTTAAACCCACACATTGCCATTTTTAATGTCAAAACTTTTCCTCTATCATTATAAAGTTCAGACTTTTAAGGTAGTTTTAGAAAAATTGCGTGTTTCAGAACACCAGTCAAAAAATCCATCTTCACATCAAGATGTGTGATGTTTTAAGCTAGTTCAACAGATTATGCCATTAATGTGTAGAATACCTTGGTATAGAAGAAAAAAGTTTCATCATAATCAGTTCTAGAGAATCCTCTTGCCACCAACTTAACATGATGCTGCATTTTACTCTCAATGTTGACTTTTTCTTGAACACCCACTTAAAATGCATGACACTAGCGTTTTCTGGAAGATGTAACAATTCAAAAGCATCACTGGCTCCAAAAACCTGCATCCCTTGTCCATAGCATTTCTTCATTTTTCTTCATCAGGTCTAGACAGGGCCTCCTGCACAGTTGTTGTGTCCTCAATTTAAACCACACATCCAATAAGAAAAATAAGTCTCATAATCACAAATCTTTTATTTTCTTTGAACTGCATTTGTAAACTTTTCATCTTTTCCACTTCATCTTCCTGTGAAACAAGATTTGATTATACACTCCTGGAAATTGAAATAAGAACACCATGAATTCATTGTCCCAGGAAGGGGAAACTTTATTGACACATTCCTGGGGTCAGATACATCACATGATCACACTGACAGAACCACAGGCACATAGACACAGGCAACAGAGCATGCACAATGTCGGCACTAGTACAGTTATATCCACCTTTCGCAGCAATGCAGGCTGCTATACTCCCATGGAGACGATCGTAGAGATGCTGGATGTAGTCCTGTGGAACGGCTTGCCATGCCATTTCCACCTGGCGCCTCAGTTGGACCAGCATTCGTGCTGGACATGCAGACCGCGTGAGACGATGCTTCATGCAGTCCCAAACATGCTCAATGGGGGACACATCCGGAGATCTTGCTGGCCAGGGTAGTTGACTTACACCTTCTAGAGCACGTTGGGTGGCACGGGATACATGCGGACGTGCATTGTCCTGTTGGAACAGCAAGTTCCCTTGCCGGTCTAGGAATGGTAGAACGATGGGTTCGATGACGGTTTGGATGTACCGTGCACTATTCAGTGTCCCCTCGACGATCACCAGTGGTGTACGGCCAGTGTAGGAGATCGCTCCCCACACCATGATGCCGGGTGTTGGCCCTGTGTGCCTCGGTCGTATGCAGTCCTGATTGTGGCGCTCACCTGCACGGCGCCAAACACGCATACGACCATCATTGGCACCAAGGCAGAAGCGACTCTCATCGCTGAAGACGACACGTCTCCATTCGTCCCTCCATTCACGCCTGTCGCGACACCACTGGAGGCGGGCTGCACGATGTTGGGGTGTGAGCGGAAGACGGCCTAACGGTGTGCGGGACCGTAGCCCAGCTTCATGGAGACGGTTGCGAATGGTCCTCGCCGATACCCCAGGAGCAACAGTGTCCCTAATTTGCTGGGAAGTGGCGGTGCGGTCCCCTACGGCACTGCGTAGGATCCTACGGTCTTGGCGTGCATCCGTGCGTCGCTGCGGTCCGGTCCCAGGTCGACGGGCACGTGCACCTTCCGCCGACCACTGGCAACAACATCGATGTACTGTGGAGACCTCACGCCCCACGTGTTGAGCAATTCGGCGGTACGTCCACCCGGCCTCCCGCATGCCCACTATACGCCCTCGCTCAAAGTCCGTCAACTGCACATACGGTTCACGTCCACGCTGTCGCGGCATGCTACCACTGTTAAAGACTGCGATGGAGCTCCGTATGCCACGGCAAACTGGCTGACACTGACGGTGGCGGTGCACAAATGCTGCGCAGCTAGCGCCATTCGACGGCCAACACCGCGGTTCCTGGTGTGTCCGCTGTGCTGTGCGTGTGATCATTGCTTGTACAGCCCTCTCGCAGTGTCCGGAGCAAGTATGGTGGGTCTGACACACTGGTGTCAATGTGTTCTTTTTTCCATTTCCAGGAGTGTATGTTTCTTTCTCTAACCTAACTGACTCTTTTGAAGGATTTTTTTAAACTTATTTTATTTATCCTCCATTGACAATAAATACTGTATGCATGTTGTCCAAATATACATGTAAAGTTTTGTGAAATTATTTCAAAGGAATAAATCAAATATATAAGGCAGGGTCAGTATTGCTATGAATGGATTTGTTACAAATAGTTTAAGGGGAGTTCCCATGGCCTTGTCAAAGAGGGTGGAAAACTGCCACAACAGGGCAGAAGAATCAGCAATGATTTATGGTATAAGGCTGCAGACAGCAGTGAAAACCAATGCATTAAAGACACATCATGTGTATCCTTAGGGCATTTGGCCTGTAATTGAAAAAGTGTCATGATATTCTCTCCATTGGCAAAAGATTCTAGATTAGTCCCCTATTCAGATCTTGGGAGAGGACTGTCAAGGTGGAGGTGACTAAAAGGAAAAGATGGAATAACCAAGGAAGGGATAAATTCTATGAGTCAGAGAATTGAATGTCAAAAGTCTGAACATAGTAGGAAAGCTAGGAATTTGGAAAAGGGAAATGCAAAGGCTCACTCTAGTTGTAGCGAGGGTCAGTGAACTGAAAAGGAAGGAAGATAAGGATATCTGTTCAGACAAATGTAGGTTAACATCAACAGTAACAGAAAATGGTATAATAGGAGTAGGATCTGTTATGAACAGGAAAGTAGGGCCAAGAGTGAGCTACTGTGAAAAGTTCAGTGATAGATTTTTCTCATCAGGTTCAACAATAAATCAATGCTGACAATGATGGTTCAAGCCAATGTCACAAGCAGAAGATGAAGAGATAGAGGTATTGTATTAGTATATTGAACAGGTAATTCAGATTGTAGAGGGAGACAAAAATTTAGTATTCATGGGGGATTTGAATGTGATTGATAGGGAAGGAAAAGAAGAATTGGCTAAGGAAGAATACAGGCTAGGCAGTATGAATTAGAGAGGAGAAAGACTAATTGAGTTCTGCAATAAACTACAGATAGTGACTGAATCAGGTGGAGACAAGGATTTGTGGGGAGTGAAGCCAAAATAAATTTTAATACTTTCTGACGACAGGGCAATACACAAAAACAACATTAGCTGAACTGTTACACCATGATCTACTAAGGAATCTGATAATCACGCCATAAACCAATATTTCAAGAAATACTGTAACAAAGCTTCTCAAATATTATTATGTAATATTTGACTTCTTTAATCACAAAAATTTTAAATTAAACCCAATACCTTCAACAATTTTTAACGCATACAAATTTGAAGAATTCCTGTATAACATAAAGGCATTAATATGGATACAATAGAGGGAAACATTCCACATGGGAAAAATATATCTAAAAACAAAGATGATGTGACTTACCAAATGAAAGTGCTGGAAGGTCGATAGACACACAAACATACACACAAAATTCAAGCTTTCGCAACCAACGGTTGCTTCATCAGGAAAGAGGGAAGGAGAGGGAAAGATGAAAGGATGTGGGTTTTAAGGGAGAGGGTAAGGAGTCATTCCAATCCCGGGAGCGGAAAGACTTACCTTAGGGGGAAAAAAGGACAGGATACACTCGCACACATACCCATATCCAACTGCAAATACACAGACACAAGCAGACATTTGAAATGTTAGCGTATTACAGTATTGTACATGTCATACAATTTTTTTTAAGTTTCACAGAGGAAGAGCAAATCATTATGTGCCATTAACCTCTCTTTTGATGGACCAGTTCATATAATTACTCAGTCCATGTCTGTCTGAGCTCAACATTGACAAGGTTCCTCTAGCAATACATCGCAAGATACAAGTCAGCTCACCATACCTCAAACTGTCGTCAGATTGAAAGGTGTGTGCATGAACACACTAGTTTGTTAAAGATCTTTTTAAAGAGTCCTTAGGTCAACAGTTTTATTAATATCTTGTTACACTTCTAACTGAAACACATTTGTAAAGCAGTTATACTGTGCTTTTCATCATGACAAATTTCTTCAGTGTGACTTAAACCTGGAACCCCTGGTTCAAATGGTCACAATACCTCAAATGTTCCAAGGTTGCCAGTGCCATTCTTGCCAAGCAATGGGCTCACTGTTGGCACCTGAAGTCTCATCTCATCCATCTCGCCTGTAGGTCCACTCCACACTTCTCTGTCACTGCATGCATAGCAGGACTTGCAGTCACTGACCAGAGGCCACTCTCCAACCAAATGTAGTCAATCATATAACATGAACGTGGTTCATTCCCCCCCCCCCCTCTCCCCTTAAACCCAAACCACTTCAGAGCAGAGGAGACAAGACATAGTTGAGTAATATTTTGCTTTGCTACTTACTGTAAAGATGAAACACTGTGATTCAGGCAGGCACAACAAAACAGCTGACTTAGCTTTTGACCAAAACATTCTTCAGAAAAGGGAAGTCAAACATATTCTTTCACACAAGCATTCCAGTATTCTGGACTAAGCTGCTGGAGGCAACAGTCATGTATGTGTGAGGTGTTCTTGCTTGTGAGAATGAATGTGTGTGTGTTTTCTTTTCCAAAGAAGGCTTTTGCCAAAAGCTAAATCATAACAATATATTTGCTGTGCCTGTCTGCATGTCATCTTTACCATGAGTAGCAATCTGTCCTTTTCCTTATATTGTTGATATTCCAGCCTGGAGTTTCCATTGTTCAATTTAACCTTTTTCTTTAGTTTTTTTTAAAATAATATTAAAAGACCATATACAGCAAACTTAAAAGAAGCTATATGTGTTACACCATAGAGCACACTCTAGAGTAATTTAATAGCAGATATATGTCTGTACTCCATGTAGCTCTAATTATCCGCTGAATGTATGCAGCCTTAGTCTGTGATACATGAACTCTGTGAATTTATCCTGACCCTACATCACATACCAAGAGAGAGACAATAATTACCAGTTTAATGACTTCACATGGACCACCAATCTGGGCAACATTTTAGTGTTTACTTTACCAGCCTCTTTACTAACAGTCTAAAAATTTCTGAGTAAAACTCATTCTCAATTTTTACCCTTGTGGGCCATCTCCCCTTGTTATGCCTCTCAGCCTCTCTATGATATACGGCTAATATATTGGGCCTTGCCTTATGCCATTGTTCTTTGATAGGCATAGGATCTTATGGCTCATGCGCTAAATCATCAATTACCAACAAATTAGACAAGGGAGAATTAGTGGTATGTGCCAGTGTCAACTTCACTGGGGAAGTTTTATGACTTTCATGATTAATGGTATTGCATGTGTAACTTAGTGATGGAGTGGATAGATCATATCTCTTTTGATCTTGATGATGATATGCAATCAACACCATACAATAACACTACCTTCTAGTTAGAGTTCACTCTTTCTGCAAAGAAGGGCTGCATATAGTAAGGTGTTCTGGCTAAGAGTTGATAGTGTAACTAAAACAAAATTGTTTAAATTCATTGGAAAGCTATGCAGGAACACTATTGTTCACCATGTTTTTGGGAAGACCAAAGGTAGTGATAATGTTCCTTAAGGCCATTATACTAATGTCTGCTGTCATCACCAAGAAGGAACTAGCCATAAAAACCTTGAAAATAGGTACCTGTTGCCTTTCCTGCATTATAGTAATGAGTCCAGACAGTTTACAAACAATTTGTCCATTGGAGCCTGTAGGTCTACTCCACACTTCTCTGTGGCCTCTCACTTCTGATTTTACAAACTTGGTATTGCTCCACTAACTACTGTACATCCTGGTCCATTACTCTCCATGTAAAATATTCCTTGATTTTTGTCTGTGTCTTGTACATACCTAAATGATTAGCCATGACAGATTCATAACAATAAGTGAATACTAGGGCCAATAACTCCTTAGGTAACATCATTTTCTCTCTAGTATCATTACACACTTGGTAATACAACACTTGATTCTTAATAAAATACCCATTTACCTTTTGGTTGATGTCTAACTGTCTTTTAATATTACTTAATTTACTATCATTACCCTGAGATAAACCTAAGTTCTTAAAAAGATTTGGTAATTTCACCAATATATGATCTACTCTTGTAGGCTCTTTCAGTTTTATGTGAGCATGACAGCACCTAATATGATTGTCAGTTTCCAGCATAAAACTTTTGTGCTTGAGACAGAAACAAGACTCCTCTACCACAGATATTACTGCTAGAGCTTCCAATTTATATGCTGAATAGTGGGCTTCTCGTTCGGACAATACCCTGGAAACATATGCTGTTAGTCTACATTCCACATTCTCTTTTTGAAAAAGAACGGCAGCCACTCTAATCCTAGAAGCTTTGCTTGACAGATAAACTGTTTTCCAAAATCCCAAACTGCCAACACTGGAGTGTTTATAACCACCTTCTTTAGTCCTTCAAAGGAGGCTTGTGAATCCATGCAATGACATTTCTGGCCTTTTCTCCACAGTTCATTGATGGGTGCCACTAACTGGGCAAATTTGGGGATAAATTTCCTGAAAAGAATTATCATTCCTGTAAACTTAGCAACATCTTTAACAGTTTTAGAAGGAAGAAACTCATAAATGTTGAACGTAAATGCTTGATCAATCTGCACTCGCTTCCTCTGAGGTAGTATCATAAACTAATCTTTGATCATTTCACTGCAAGGCCTGCTTCTCTTAAGTGCGGTAGTGTCTGACCTACATGATCCAAGCATTCTCATAAGAAGCACTATAAAGAATGACATCATCTAAGTAATGATATAAAAATTTAAATTTTAAATATGATAACTGGGAGAGCACAGCAGCTCCTGTTGCCATCACAAAAGGAACCATTTCAAGTTTGAAAAGATTCTGGTAATTGAAAAACACAGTAATTGCCTTTGACTCTTCAGCCAGAGGAATCTGGCAGCATACCTGGTTTAAGTCTACAACAGTAAAACACCTGTCCACCCTAAACCTGGCAAAATACACTACTGGCCATTAAAGTTGCTACACCAAGAAGAAATGCAGATGATAAACAGGTATTCATTGGACAAATATGTTATACTAGGACTGACATGTGATAACATTTTCACGCAATTTGGGTACATAGATCCTGAGAAATCAGTACCCAGAACAACTACCTCTGGCCGTAATAACAACCTTGATACGCCTGGGCATTGAGTCAAACAGAACTTGGATGGCGTGTACAGGTACAGCTGCCCACGCAGCTTCAACACGATACCACAGTTCATCAAGAGTAGTCACTGGCATATTGTGATAAGCCAGTCGCTCGGTCACCGTTGACCAGACGTTTTCAATTGGTGAGAGATCTGGAGAATGTGCTGGCCAGGGCAGCAGTCGAACATTTTCTGTATCCAGAAAGGCCCGTACAGGACCTGCATCATGCGGTTATGCATTATCCTGCTGAAATGCAGGGTTTCGCAGGGATTGAATGAAGGGTAAAGCCACGGGTCATAACACATCTGAAATGTAACGTCCACTGTTCAAAGTGCCGTCAATGGGAACAAGTGGTGACCGAGATGTGTAACCAATGGCACCCCATACCATCACACCGAGTGATATGCCAGTATGGCGATGATGAATACATGCTTCCAATGTGCGTTCACCGCAATGTCGCCAAACACGGATGTGACCATCATGATGCTGTAAACAGAACCTGGATTCATCCAAAAAAATTATGTTTTGCTATTCGTGCACCCAGGTTCATCACTGAGTACACCATCACAGGTGCTCCTGTCTGTGAGGCAGTGTCAAGGGTAACCGCAGCCATGGTCTCCGAGCTGATAGTCCATGCTGCTGCAAACGTTGCAGATCTGTTGACACAGGGAACGATACGTGACTGCATGATCCATTACAGCCATGCGGATAAGGTGCGTGTCATCTCAACTGCTAGTGATACGAGGCCGTTGGGGTCCAGAATCGCATTCCGTATTACCCTTCTGAACCCACCGATTCCATATTCTGCTAACAGTCATTGGATCTCGACCAATGCGAGCAGAAATTTTGTGATACGATAAACTGTAATCGTGATAGGCTACAATCCAACCTTAATCAAAGTCGGAAACGTGATGGTATGCATTTCTCCTCCTTACACAAGGCATCACAACAATGTTTCACCAGGCAACGCCGATCAACTGCTATTTGTGTATGAGAAATCAGTTGGAAACTTTCCTCATGTTAGCATGTTGTAGGTGTTGCCACCGGCGCCAACATTGTGTGAATGCTCTGAAAAGCTAATCATTTGCATATCACAGCATCTTCTTCCTGTCGGTTAAATGTCACGTCTATAGCACGTCATCTTCGTGGTGTAACAATTTTAATGGCCAGTAGTATAGGTATGCTTATTAGGGAATGGTTCTGACTAGGATTTGTTTAGTTGTCTGTAGTCTACCAATGTTCAAGGCCCTTAGAGTTGCAATAAATGATGTATAATTTTTTTCAGTTCCTTCAGACTTGGAGATGAAACTCTATGTGGCATTTGCTTTATTTGACACTTAATTTGCTCAGTCATACCTAACCTATGGATGTGGACATAGCTAAATGCTTCTAATAACTTACCAGTTTCTGTGGCAGTAATTTCCCTACACTGACTTGCTCCCGTATCTTATGAACCCTTTATTAGCAATATGACACCAAAATAGATATGCTTTTCCAAGGCAGAACTTAAATGAAAACTGTCTTGCCACCCAGTCACACATTTGCAAAAATTCATAGTCTAATATCAGCTCATTAGATAGAGTTTCAACAACCAATTTCTCTTATTGTCTTCAATTCTGAACCTCCTGCTGCTTCACATTGTAATGAATCATGATCTGATGGAATTTATCTTAACTACAAAAACCTACAATACCACCCAATTTTTGACTATGTTTGACCTTATTTTCATTTGTAAAGTGCTCAGTTCATGATTTTGGATGCTTATAAAGTTTTCTAGTACTTGGATGAAAATTTTCCATGTATGTATTTTTCTGTTTATATATTGACAGTTACGTATACTACGATATTATACCATGAAAGCTAGTTTTCCAATAAATGACAGTAAAACACATAAAACAAAATATTATCACTTATTCTTACCTTGCAGGGTCATTTTAGAGTTATTCAAGACAAATGTCACTATTTATATTTTTATTGACTTACAGTTGATATCTGATTCATAACACAAATTCAATAACTTTAGAAATATTTAAACTACTTTTGCAATTCTGTAATTATCTGTATTTTTTGTAAAACTGTAAAGGAATTTAATGTGTGTCATACATCTATTAAATTGAAATGATGGTAAAACTTAAAATCAGAAGTCACCTAAATACTAATTTGATTTACAAAACTTTCTGGAAACTTTTGGAACAATACACATTCTCTATGCCAATCTTTTCTGGAAAAAACACATCAGTCACACAGTAAATATGATGATGAACAGGTTGTGAAAGTCCTCAACTACTGTGGTTATGAAAACAATGAATACATTTGCTCTGTATCAATTTGTGATTCCATGTGAAAATTGGCAGTGTTTGTGACATTATGGTAATTGGTATTAATAGGAAATAAACCATCAAAATCTGGAAATGAGTTATCACACTTCAGGCATGTCATTTCCACAACCCAGACCCTTGTGAGTTGTATTAAGACTATGCAGTTATCATTGCCCATGAATGCTAATACCATCTCCAAGTTAAGCAAATAAGTAATAGTATCTGTAAATTTCTTTCTTGAACTTTTTCTACACCTGTTGCATATGAAGTGGTTCACATCTCGCAGCAACGCTCTTTCAAATTAACATTTGTGACATTGACAATTAAGGGAGGATCTTTACAGGGGATTGAGCTAGGATTTCTAGACCCTTCTGACTGGAGCATTAATATGTGTAATTTTTTTTAAATAAGAATACTAAACAGTGGAATCCAAATATTATGATACTTATGAAACTTACAGAAGTAAAAGGCAGGGATGAACACTTGATTGGAGATAAAAGGAAATTACTCATAGTAAGACCATGAATACAAGGGAGTACCCCCCCCCCCCCCCCCCCCCCCAAAAAAAAAGGAAGTATTTTTTAAAAGTCATGTATTTTCAAGTTGTTTATAAAACAATCTTATCCCCTTCAAAATATTCTCCATTACAACTAATAAATTTGTCCCATTGGTGCTTCCACTGGTGGAAACATTTTTTGTAGTCATCTTTAGAAATGACTGACAGCTCCTCCCTCATTTTTTCTTGACTTCAATGTAGTCAAATTGTTTTCTTTTCATGTCTCTTTCTCATGTGTGGAAATAAGAAAAAGTCACACAGAATCAGGTCAGGGGAGTAAGGTGCATGGGGCAGTGGAACCATGCCATTTTTAGCTAAAAACTGTCTAACAGAGATGGCTGTGTGTACAAGTGATTGTCATGGTGGAAGAGCCAGTCTCTTGTCTCCCGAAAGTCGGGTCTTTTTTTGACTGAACCAAGATAACCCACTAATCTCTGACAGTTGATCAAATGTCTGATGATGGTGTGTGGACAGAAGCTCCTCAATTTTTTTCAGTATTTTCGTTGATTCGAGCAGCTGTTGGACATCCAGAATGAGGTTTGTCATCAATCGACATATCGCCATTTTTAAATCAAGAAAATATTCATACACTTGAGTTTTTCCCACAGCGTCATCTTGGTAAACTGTTTTCAACGTTAAAACAGTTTCAGCAGCATTTTTACCAAGTAGAAAACAAAATTTCATAGCTGCATGTTGTTCACTTAAACATGCCTCAGAACAAACAAAACAGCACTAGCAAAAACAATCACTGCAGATGAACAGAACAAGCCAGGTTGACAACAGAGGCAGTACTGCACAAGGTCCACCCACGTAAGTTCCACTCACAGCAATGTTATTTCATTTTTTTTTTGTACCTTCTGATATATGAAAATAAAGATAGAATCAGAAGATCATGTCTTCGGAGCAAGAGTGATTGTGATTTTTATTGGTCCCGTAAATTACCTTTTGTACAGATATGTACTTGTAACATAGGACAGGTCATTAGGCTTACAATCTAGATAATCTGAAATAGAAAAGTATATAAAATAGCTTACACATTAAATATACATAGGAGCTTTTACAGTATATATATTTAATATTACATTGTGCACAATGACTTATGATGCAGTATATTCATAATATTACACGGTACAAAATGACTTATGATACATGAGACATACAAAAAACAATAATAATTTTGTGAGATATAATTAGCCTATATTATAACTCAGTGGTTCCTAATTATAGTTAATTTCTTTAACACTGATCTCTGTTGCTAGTTCTTTTTATGATGCATGAGGTTTATCACCTACAGGATGAACTTTTGATCACTGTTTGCTAATGTAGTCAGCTACACTATAAAATTCTCCTTCTATCAGAAACTTCTTTAGAGTTGAGGGGAACATTTTCTCAGGTTTGAGGTCTTGTAATTCCCTTGGCATTGCTTGTATTAACTTGACGCTAGAGTATTTGGGTCCTTTTTAAAAAATCTTAAGTATATGTGGAATGCACTGCAGCTGTTTTCTGTTCCTTGTGTTGTGTTTATGAACAGTCTCATTAGTCTCCAGTTTTGTGTGATCACATAATGCACTCACAATGGTCTTGAATATATAGAATGATGGAAATGTTCGAATATTTAGTTCTTTGAAACAACCTCTACACAATTCTTTTTGCTTCTTTTTCAATATAATTCGAAAGGCCTGCTTCTGTAACATGAACATTCAAGCTAAGTGCACAAAAAACTTTAAACTTGCTATTTTGTGGGGTATTGTGCTCTCAAATATAGCTAAAATGAATGATACAGAAGCAGGAAGCAAAGCAGCAGAGGGGAGGCATATTAGATGTGAGTTAGGATAATTGTAACAATTAAGAAGTGGAAGTTGATAGAAAACCTGACCAGACTCCATGGGGCCTAAGGGGGCCCGAGCCCCTCAAAAATTCGTATGGGTGGGTGGGGTGGGGGGGGGGGATGGGGTGGGGGGTGCAGTGCCCCCCAATAATTTAAGAAAATTATTTGTTATATTATGCCTTGTAAAATAACAAAATTATGTTGGAATTTTTTATTTTCCTTGTTTGACAATAGTTACCTTTTAAAATACATTCAGTAATGAGATAAAACAAATAATTATTATGGTAGTAAGCAGGTTAACTGAAAACAAGTGGTGTTCATCATGATAGTGTTATGGTGCTGCAGGTACACTTAAAATTTGTTCCGGCGTGCGAACCTTCAGGTAAAGTCTGGCATCAGCTGGCCAGCGCTGCGGTTGTGGCAACATCAAAAGGACTGGAGCAGAAGCACCTGGAATCTTCCACCTCGCGTCGCCTTAACCCTTCAAGACATTATGATGCCGCAGCTATATAAAGTTAACCCTGCTGTCGCAGTCATTCAGTTTCGTTCAGTGCATGCTGCAGACGTGTTTAGTGTTCCGGCTTTAGTGTCTAGTGGACTATTTTATATGACTATATTTGTTTACTTTCGTTTGTTAGTGTATTATGAATTAAGTTTGCAGTGGATAAATTTCTTATCAAAAAGGTGCGCTTGGAAGTTGATACTGCAAGTCAACCTCCAACAAATATTGTGTCGTCAGTTGCTTCTTCATCTTCAGGCAATAACCATTCACTGCCAAAACCTGGACAATCCAGTAAGGAAAGATCATTTCAGAAGTCTTAGTTGATCAAATATACATGGCTAGAATATGAAGCATCTCACAAAAAAGTTTTTTGCAAAACCTGCAAAGAGGCAGATGCTAAAAATCTATTACAATTTTCTTCAAAAAAAAAGAAGATGCATTTACTTCTGTATGGTTTTCTAACAGGAAAAAGGCTTTGGAAAAACTCCATCTTCATAAAAATATGTTTATGCATAAAGAAGGTGTTCTGAAACTAAAATCTATCACTAACCGAATTGAATGAACAGTTAGGTAGTGATATGAAGAAAGGTCATTTAGCTCTTGAAACAATTTTTACTATCATGCAATTTCTATGCCAAAAAGGGCTGGCAATCAGAGGGCACAAAGATGTAAACTCAAATTTTTTTCAATTGTTGGAACTCCAAAAGTATGACATACCTGAGTTTAAAGATTGGTTAGGGCATTCAGGGTATAAGTGGACATCCCACGATATTCAAAACGAGATCATTGATCTACTAGGAAAGTCTGTGTTGAGAAAGGTATTGGCTCCAATCAAGAAGCTGAACATTTTTCTATTATGGTTGATGAAACAGTATTTTTACTGTCAATGATGCCTTAATCATTGACAAAGACTTTATTGGCTTATACGAGACCCTTAACACTGAATCACAAACTCTGTTCAGTATTTTAAAAGACGCTTTTGCTCGTCTTGATTTACCAATGGCAGTGCTATGATGGTGCCTCAAATATGAGAGGTAAGGTCAAAGGGCTAAAAAGTTAGTTTTGGACATACAACCAAAAGCACGTTATGTGCACAGCACTGCTCACACAACTTGGCAGTTGTTGACAGTCTCCGGCATCTTATGACTAAGAGGGATATTATGGCTTTAGCCAAAGACTTAATAAACACTGTAAGGGAATCCAACAAAAGGATGGGACTTTTCAGTAGCATACATTGTGAGAGTGGCAACGACGAAGCTAGTCTACAACCCCTTTGCTTGACTCAGTGGATTATGTGAGCTTCAAGTATCTTGAGAATATTGAAAAACTTTGAAGAACTTCTAGAGTTTTTTGAAACGTTTTCTGAAGAGGACAAAACAGAGGCAGGTTACATATGTGCAGGCTACTTTGAGTCAATGTAACAATTCAAGACTTATTTCTTTTTATGTCTTTATTGTCATGCAATGAACCCAGTAAAGGACGTCAATGAAAAAATTCAGTGCCCTGACCCGGGAAAAATATGTGAGGGCTTGTGTTGTATATGGAAGGCGTGATAGTTCTGAAGACTTTTGGGATTTGTGTTAAAAGAAAAACCTTCATAAGTTGATGATCCTTTGCTTCCTCAGTTTCGAAGAATACCAAAGAAGTATAAAAACAACGAAGCCAGATCACTGCACACTTTCAAAACCCCAAAGAAATACTACAAAGGTATTTACATTGAAGTTTGTGGTGAAATCTTGCATTACTGAGTGGTTTGCTTCAACTGGACTCACACAGGTCATTGCAGTTGAACAAGAGTGCTTGCTTTTAGAAACAGGGTTGAAACAAATTTGGAAAAATCAACTGAGTTTTTCGAAAATGACCTTGACATTGAGAGAACTTACACATGAATATGTTAGCCAATATCACTAATAAATAACAACTGGTCTTAAAAAACATGCGTGATGTAAGAAAGTACATTACACAAGAGCCTGCAGTTGGAGAAATGTTTCAAAAAATGGCTCTGAGCACTATGGGACTTAACTTCTAAGGTCATCAGTCCCCTAGAACTTAGAACTACTTACACCTAACTAACCTAAGGACATCACACACATCCATGCCCGAGGCAGGATTCGAACCTGCGACCGTAGCGGTCACGCGGTTCCAGACTGTAGCGCCTAAAACCGCTCGGAGAGAAATGTTTCCGACGCGGTTATCCTTGAAATTTCCCCGGTGTATAAAGGGTATTCCATGTCGTTTTGGGATTGCAGCCACATGATGTCGACTTCTTGCCCGGTTATTTTGGCTGACAACCTTATAACCATCTTCAGGCCACTGTTTAGCACGCAGATTGCTAGTCCACGTCGCTAACTTCATTTTTAAAAAAAATGGCCCGGAGACACATGCGCAGAGGCAGCCGCTCCCTAAGCGACATCTTTCGAGTTACTCGCCCTCTTCGAATATTGATCACTGGTAAGGTATTCTGTAGACCCCAGCCTTCCGCAATCCCAGATCGTCCTTAGCCGACCAGAGGAGAGTACTAGCATTTGTAGGTGTTCGGAACATTACTTTGATGTGGTGTTTCTTTAAGATTCTTCTTAATTTAGACGAAATATTGCCGACATATTGGATGAACGTCCTGGACTTGAACCACTCCCTCGTCCGCAGCTCGTGGGCGTGTGGTAGCGTTCTCGCTTCCCGCGCCCGGGTTCCCGGGTTCGATTCCCAGCGGGGTCAGGGATTTTCTCTGCCTCGGATGACTGGGTGTTGTGTGCTGTCCTTAGGTTAGTTAGGTTTAAGTAGTTCTAAGTTATACGGGACTGATGACCATAGATGTTAAGTCCCATAGTGCTCAGAGCCATTTGAACCATTTTTTTTGTTGGCAAGTCTTGGAGTGGCCGTTACGGAGGAGCGTTGGTTGCTCGCGACGCTGTGTTTCGATCTGGAGAGTGTGTCGGCGATGGGCTGGTAGTGATGGCTGCCAATGCACTAGGAAGTGTGTATTTTGTACTGCCTGATGCTGGATGCCTACACATGCAATGTGGATTCTCGTCGTTTGCTGCTATTAACGGTGGGCATCATCTATTTCTTTGAAGTTGTGTTTGTGATCAATCTGATCGTAATGTGTGTTCATAGCCGGAAACAGTGATTTGTATGTGATTATCCCCGCCATGGCGGGAATAAGTAATTCAATCTTGCTTCCGGTAGATATATGTTGAGTAGTGGTGTTACGACTGTAAAACATTGCTCAGTGACGGGAGCACGAAGCGTGAGTAGCGTGAAGGCTGCACGAGTCATTCTACAATAGTGCGCAGGCCATGCTTAGCGTTAAGACAGTGTGCTTGTAACGTTACTTGAGTATCTTATGATTTATTCTGTGGTCTCCGTTTGAAGGCCCAGGATTGGTGTCTTATATTATGAGTTTTTATGCTTTTGGTTAGGCAGGCCGTTAACTTCTCTAGACTTATGCTCGTTATTGAGACCTGCCTGTAAGTGTAAAGAATTATAAGCTGTAAGAAGTGAGTAGCTTTCCATGCTAGTGGTTTGAAGGCTTGCTTCTGTTAAGGGTATTAAATTATTAAATTTAAAGCGAGAGGGGGGGGGGGGCATAATTCTCAAATGAGAGGGTTTGTGTTGTGTCCTTTGGTTTGGTTGTCTGTCCTTTGGGTTTTTTTTTTGTGTCACAGTGTACTACGAGCGGCGAGCACAATCAGTTCTGGATTGACCGATACAGGGGGTGGCACCTTGACTGAAATACAGGGTTATTACAAATGATTGAAGCGATTTCACAGCTCTACAATAACTTTATTATTTGAGATGTTTTCACAATGCTTTGCACACACATACAAAAACTCAAAAAGTTTTTATAGGCATTCACAAATGTTCGATATGTGCCCCTTTAGTGATTCGGCAGACATCAAGCCGATAATCAAGTTCCTCCCACACTCGGCGCAGCATGTCCCCATCAATGAGTTCGAAAGCATCATTGATGCGAGCTCGCAGTTCTGGCACGTTTCTTGGTAGAAGAGGTTTAAACACTGAATCTTTCACATAAACCCACAGAAAGAAATCGCATGGGGTTAAGTCGGGAGAGCGTGGAGGCCATGACATGAATTGCTGATCATGATCTCCACCACGACCGATCCATCGGTTTTCTAATCTCCTGTTTAAGAAATGCCGAACATCATGATGGAAGTGCGGTGGAGCACCATCCTGTTGAAAGATGAAGTCGGTGCTGTCGGTCTCCAGTTGTGGCATGAGCCTATTTTCCAGCATGTCCAGATACACGTGTCCTGTAACGTTTTTTTCGCAGAAGGTAAAGGGGCCGTAAACTTTAAACCATGAGATTGCACAAAACACATTAACTTTTGGTGAATTGCGAATTTGCTGCACGAATGCGTGAGGATTCTCTACCGCCCAGATTCGCACATTGTGTCTGTTCACTTCACCATTAAGAAAAAATGTTGCTTCATCACTGAAAACAAGTTTCGCACTGAACGCATCCTCTTCCATGAGCTGCTGCAACCGCGCCGAAAATTCAAAGCGTTTGACTTTGTCATCGGGTGTCAGGGCTTGTAGCAATTGTAAACGGTAAGGCTTCTGCTTTAGCCTTTTCCGTAAGATTTTCCAAACCGTCGGCTGTGGTACGTTTAGCTCCCTGCTTGCTTTATTCGTCGACTTCCGCGGGCTACTCGTGAAACTTGCCCGCACGCGTTCAAACGTTTCTTCGCTCACTGCAGGCCGACCCGTTGATTTCCCCTTACAGAGGCATACAGAAGCTTTAAACTGCGCATACCATCGCCGAATGGAGTTAGCAGTTGGTGGATCTTTGTTGAACTTCGTCCTGAAGTGTCATTGCACTGTTATGACTGACTGATGTGAGTGCATTTCAAGCACG
Organism: Schistocerca cancellata; assembly: GCF_023864275.1. Classification (NCBI taxonomy): domain Eukaryota; kingdom Metazoa; phylum Arthropoda; class Insecta; order Orthoptera; family Acrididae; genus Schistocerca; species Schistocerca cancellata. Next base: position 433,220,206 of record NC_064632.1, read on the forward strand.
ACATACGCTTTCTCGGCTCCTGTCGCCATTTTGTCTCACTGCGCTCTCGAGCACTCTGGCGGCAGAAACCTGAAGTGCGGCTTCAGCCGAACAAAACTTTATGAGTTTTTCTACGTATCTGTAGTGTGTCGTGACCATATGTCAATGAATGGAGCTACAGTGAATTTATGAAATCGCTTCAATCATTTGTAATAGCCCTGTATGTTCGGACCCCGTTAGCTCGGCCAGCTACGTCTTGGTGGTGCTCGGCGCTACTTGGCTGTATTCCTGTCAGAGTCGCTGCTCGCCCCGGTTGTTGACAGAAGTAGTATTGTATCTCCTAATTATTGGAGATTCCTCTCGTTAACGTTTTCGGGCTGCGCCAAGATGCATCCCCTGTTTCTAGTAGTTTGGTCACTCGTGTTTTGGAGTGGGTCATCCGTTCGGCTGTGCTCAATGTTGCGTGGAATTTAAACTGACTATTAAGATAACGGTCTTTTCTGCCTAAATATTATTGTTATGCTGGAAAGGGATTCCACGAATGAGTTCAGTGGAATAAGTGACTATATAATAGGTGGAATTCCCTTGTTCTACGATTTGTTTATTGGTTTAAGATTCCTGTAGGGGTTTTGCTCTTTTACTTAAAATTTGTCAATTAATATTCTGTACTGTTGCTTGTCTCACCAACGGGGATTTAGTCCCCGTAAATTCCTGTTAAACTGGTGGGCAATTATGCTTGTCATCTATATTTATCTGGAATTATTTGTTACTCAGCTACAAAGAAAGATCTTCACTTAACTTGTTTCACTCCGTATAATCTTACAAAGACTGCATAAGGTTTGTAATTATACTTGTTATTGGTGGCTATTGGAAGGCCGATTTGTAAAAGACTTTGTACAATTTTTTCAGCGATATGTGTAATAAATCTTTGTGAACTACAAGCCAGTGTTAGCTTTTTCTTGTGACTCACGTCTCCAGTAGGTTGGGGGAAGGGCGTGATGAAATAGCACTATTATATCGGCTTCAAATTTGATGCTAATGAGAGACAGTGAATCCACGAAAGGGACCCTAGTGAAGGGAGAGACGACATTGAAACTCAGTAATAAGTCGGTCTCGTTGAGTCGAAGTGACTTCAGTCTATTAACGAAGTCACCAGGCTTGCGAATATGATGGTGTCGCTTCCCCACATAAGGTCTCAGTAAAAATGCACTATGTCTAGCTAAGAAATACATCGGGGCGACGATATTGCTCACAATAGGACGTAATGAAATATTTTCTTTGTGAATCTTTGGAAGACCATAAAACCTCGGTGGAACAGAGCTGTGAAGTCTTAATCTTCGCGCAACTTTTTGTGGAAGGAAAGAAGAATTCAGCAACACTGGCGTTTTCCTGTCTACTCTCCCTATGGGGTCTTTATCAGTCTTCCGTTACGTTGGTACACTCAACAAGCTACAAATCTTCTGGTCACAGAATGAAATTTTCACTCTGTAGCGGAGTGTGCGCTGATTTTGAAACTTCCTGGCAGATTAAAACTGTGTGCCGGACCGAGACTCGAACTCGGCATCTTTGCCTTTCGCGAGCAAGTGCTCTGCTAACTCTAAGGTAGGAGACGAGGTACTGGCGGAAGTAAATTTGCGAGGACGGGTCGTGAGTCGTGCTTGGGTAGCTCAGTTAGTAGAGCACCTGCCCGCGAAAGGCAAAGGTCCCGAGTTCGAGTCTCGGTCCGGTACACGGTTTTAATCTGCCAGGAAGTTTCTTCTGGTCACAGATCTTACGTGGTAAACGTACAGTGACGTTTTACTTATCCGCTGGAAGGACCACCGTATGTGGATCTTCTCGTAGCTTGCATAGTGCTGACCTTTCCAAGGCGGAAACATTACTCGTGAGGTTGGGTTCTCGAAAATGCGCCACATGTTTCACGTCTGATTTCTTATGAGGCGTCACTGGTAAAAGACCTAAAAATTTCTTCAACAAGACTAGTAAAATCAGTTAAAGGCAAGGTTCTACGTGTAGGTGCGAAGTTCAAGACCTTCCCAAGCACTGATAGCGTCACTTTGTCTAAAACTTCATCCATAAAATTGACCGCGGAGTTTCGAAAAGCATCTCTTGCGGCAACGTTGCTAAAGGGCGGGCAAACTTCGAAGACTGTCTTCAAGCACACTCCTTATGGATCCAGTCTAATTTGGCTCAGATCACGCCGTCTGCCGATCCCCTAGAGAGAGACGGGAGATTGGAAGCAATTTCCATGTGCAGATAAAACAACTGTTTCGAAAAGGCGTCCAGCTCACAACACGTAAAACGAATCTTTAGCTTATTCGTCGGGAGGGCAGACTGATCAGACATTTTACGATCAAATCTTTGTAGATGACAGAGGAGCATGTATCTGCAACGTAGAAATTATCTCATTCAAATGTACTCCGCTTTGTCCCCCCTGTAACGTTTACTTTTACAGGCTGGTTAAATTTGTCATAACAAGAATTCAAAACGATCCTAACGTGCTAAAGAGTGATAGAGAAATCGTTTCGATGGAAGATTCCATAACAGTACATTCTTAAAATCTGCATCAAACTAGTGCACATGCTTTCAGCGGGATTAACAAATACGCGTGATTCGTATCAAAGGTGACTGAAGAGAGAATAACCTTTTTGAATTTAAAGGAAACGTGTGTTCCGGCATCGCTTCTGAAAAATCCGTGTGCCTGCAAAGCAATAGCTTTCAATAAAGTGTTGCGGTGCTCCACGAATTTGTGTTTTCGGTTGTTTGTACGACAGATAGCATCCGGAATTCTGTTCTAGCACAGCAAGCGACGCGAGCTATAGCGAGTAAGGCGAATCTGTAATTTATCTGTAATAAGCGGAATACACGTTTCAAGCGAGTTTGTGTAATGATTGACATTTATGAAATTACTGCGACGGAAATGATTATTCTTGAATAACTTTGCATGGCATGTACTATTTAATGACATTCTGTACGATCAATTTGAAAAAAGAAAGAAAGTGTAAAGGCAAGATTTGAATCCGTAGCGCTAACGTGACAGCCTTCACTATTAGCGGCTGAACTACTTCCGCGTGCCCGCATCTCGTGGTCGTGCGATAGCGTTCTCGCTTCCCACGCCCGGGTTCCCGGGTTCGATTCCCGGCGGGGTTAGGGATTTTCTCTGCCTCGTGATGGCTGGGTGTTGTGTGCTGTCCTTAGGTTAGTTAGGTTTAAGTAGTTCTAAGTTCTAGGGGACTGATGACCATAGCTGTTAAGTCCCATAGTGCTCAGAGCCAGAGCCTACTTCCGCGTGATCGAAACCTAAGTAACGTTACAGGTATAGGAGGGACGCACATTACAGGGTGGCGCAGTTCGAAGTAGCCCAACTCCGCTTTGATTACGAAACCAATGTTTCGACTTGCGAAATAAACAGCTACAACTACGGCCAGTTTTATGCAATAATCGACTGTTAGCATACTTCTATCAGCATTTCAGTTTACTTCAACCGTGAAGCTCGACATTTCTCTTTGCGGTCTGTAAAGTTACTTTGGCGATAGAAGGAAGAACTGAAATTATAGGAGCATAGGAGAAAACAGGTTCGTCAGAGTCTGTATAAAAACTGGCCCACCTACAGATCAGTGCAAAATGTAAAACGACAAAGATTTCCTTCAGTTGGCACACCAGAAATTATTGCAGACATTCGCCGAAGTATTAGTCAGAGTCCAAAGAAGTCTGTACGTAAACTGACCCAACACATGCATTTAAATCGGAGGAGTTGCCAGCGGATATTGAAAAGTCTTAAATTGAAGCCCTATCGTGTGACGATTGTGCACCAATTACGGGAGGACGGCAGTCAGAAACGTGTAGATTACTGCACGTGGCTATTGAAAAACATCAGCGGTGGTTTGTTTTAGACCCTTTCCATTATATTATTACATCATGAGAGATGAAGCATAGTTTCATCTTTCTTGTCACGTGAATTCGCAGAATACGAGGTACAGGGCAACGGAGAACCCTAACGTTGTGTGTCAGCAACTACTACATATTGAAAAAATCGGCGTTTGACGAGATTGAAAAGGAACGTGCATCATTGGACCTGTATTTTTTGACACTACCCTCAACAGGGTTGCAGGTATGGAAAATTTTGAAACATTTTGTGCTCAACTCACTGAATATGAAGCAGCAAGATGGGGCAACATGACACACGTCTAAGGTATCCTTGGAACGAGACCGTGATGTTTTCACTGAGAAAGGAACCATCAACAAACATTTACGGCTATCACGTTCGCTGGATCTAACAACATTTGTGGTTATCTTGTGGGGGCACATGAAGAGTAAGGTCTGCGAAACAAGCTCACACTTAGTACAGGAACTGAAACACGACATTAGCCGTGAAGCTGCCGCCATCGATACCAGAACTTCACGCCGGGTGTATCTGAATATGCTTAGATTTACACAGGTGTGTATTGATGTTGCAGGATGTCATTTTAAACATCTTCTATAAATGAATTTTCTACTGTATTTTTCGTTCTAAATAAATGGTAAGTCTATTTCAACTCTTCATAATTTCACTACATTTCCTTTATACTTACATGGCTACTTTTATCTGTGCCATTCTGTACATCAACATCGATTTTCTCTGAAACTATAGGCATCAGAGCCGCTAGTCAAATGCTTAGAGCAGATCCCTCTACAACACACTTAAGATTCATCAGAATCCGTTATTAACAAGTCTGATGGTTCCTTTGAAAGTCTCAAAATATTCCCAATGGCAAAAAATCGGATTTATTATTCTAGAATGTTGCCTTTCATGATGAATATATATTGATATGACAAAAATCATGGGACAGTGATCTGCACGCATACAGGTGACGGTAGTATCGCGTAACTAAGGTACGATGGTCACACACATTTTTTATTCTACATGTTTGAAGGTTTTACAGTGTACAGATACATCCTTTAGGAACAATATTTTCATTTCTCCACATAATTTCTATCCCTCTCAACTGCCTTACGCCATCTTGGAACCAGCGCCTGTATACGCGCACGGTAAAATTCTGGACCAACCTGTTGGAGCCACTGTTTGGCAGCGTGCGCAAGGGAGTCATGATCTTCAAACCTTGTTCCACGAAGAGAGTCTTTCAGTTTCCCAAAGAGATGGTAGACACATGGAGCCAGGTCAAGACTGTAAGGCAGGTGTTTCAGTGTTTTCCATCCGAGTTTTGTGATCGCTTCCATGGTTTTTTGACTGACATGTGGCCGTGCACTGTCGTGCAGCAGCAAAACATCCTGCTTTTGCCGATGTGGTAGAAGACGACTCAGTCGAGCTTGAAGTTTCTTCAGTGTCGTGACATATGCATCAGAATTTATGGTGGTTGCACTTGGCATGATGTCCACAAGCATGAGTCCTTCGGAATCGAAAAACACCGTAGCCATAACTTTTCCAGCAGAAGGTGTGGTTTTGAATTTTTTTTCTTGGGTGAATTTGCATGATGCCACTCCATCGATTGCCTCTTCGTCTCTGGTGAAAAATGATGGAGCCATGTTTCACCACCTGTCACAATTCTTCCAAGAAATTCATCTCCACCATTCTCGTACTGTTCCAAAAGTTCGCTGCATACCGTTTTTCTGGTTTCTTTGTGAGCCACTGTCAACATCCTGGGAACCCACCTGGCACAAACCTTTTTTAACGCCATTACTTTCAGTATTCTGCAAACACTTCCTTCCCCTGTCCCAGCGTAGCGTGACAACTCGTTCACTATGATGCGTCTGTCAGCAGTCACGAATTCGTTAACTCTCTGCACATTGTCTGGAGTGTGTGCAGTACGAGGCCTGCCGTTGCGAGGACAATCCTCAATATTGCCGTGCCCGCTTTCATCACGTAATCTGCTTGCCCACCGACTAACTGTACTGCGATCGACAGCAGCATCTCCATACACCTTTTTCAACCTCTTATGGATGTTTACCACTGTCTCATTTTCACAGCACAGGAATTCTATGACAGCACGTTGCTTCTGACGAACGTCATGTGTAGCAGCCATCCTGTAGACATGCTGTGATGGTGCCACTCACGGGGACAGGTTGAACTAAGTTTGAAAACAAGCGGGAAGGATGTATCTACATCATGTAAAACTTTCACACATGCAGAATGAAAACTGTATTTTTACAAAAATAGAGTGCATTTCTTTTGGAGTGACCCTCGTATAAAAGGGCAGTGCATTGGTGAAGCTGTCATTTGTACTCAGGTGATTCATGCAAAAAGGCTTTCGACGTGATTGTGGCCACATGACGGGAATTAATAGACTTTGAGCGAGGGTTGGTAGTTAGAGCTAGAAGTATGAGACATTCCATGCCGGAAATCGTTAGGGAATTCAATATTCCGAGACCCAGAGTGTCAAGAGTGAACCGAGAATGACAAATATCAGACATAAATTCTCACCACAGACAACGCCGTGGTCGAACGCCTTCACTTAACGACCGAGAGCAGCGGCATTTTCGTAGAGTTGTCAGTGCTAACAGACAAGCGTTTTAGTGCGAAATCCACACTGTCACCGAGACCGTTTGACGCACTTAGAGCGGTACGAGAGGTGTGGCCCAACCTCTGACCGATTACTGAGATACGAGATCAACATTGGCGCCACTATCTACGAGATGCCGCTGTTATCTCTGCGCGAGCGAAGCGCCGTGGCGTTGCGCGGTGTGCGAGGTTTGTATGCTCAGTGGCTGCGCAACGGTAGCGCCGGACACCGGGTTGCTAACTACACCCGTAGCGGCTGGCGAGGCGACGTGCCCTGCGTCCGGGACTGGTCGCGCTGAGTCAGCCGCCGAGATCTCCGCCGGCGCGGGTCACCACGGGGGTTATGCCACCTGCCACAGGTACGTCCGCAGGCCAGCAGGTAGACAAAAAGTGCACTAGAATAAGCCGAACCAGGAGAATCGTATCGTAACACCGCACTCAGGACCAATGAATGCTTCCCAGCTCACAGAAAACGGATCTACATACATTCACGCTCCGCAAGCCACCGCACATTTCGTGGTGGAGGGTACCCCGTATCGCTACTAGTCATTTCGATTCTTATTTCACTCACAAACAGAGCCCTAATTTCTCCTATCTTTCCTACGTGGTTTAATGCTGAATAAGAAGTGCACTGTTTTTGTTCTACTGTTTTTTTTTTTAAGTTATCGGCTTATTGGGCCATGTTCTACATCTACATCCATACTCCGCAAGCCACCTGACGGTGTGTGGCGGAGGGTACCTTGAGTATCTCTATCGGTTCTCCCTTCTATTCCAGTCTCGTATTGTTCGTGGAAAGAAGGATTGTCGGTATGCCTCTGTGTGGGCTATAATCTCTGTGATTTTATCCTCATGGTCTCTTCGCGAGATATACGTAGGAGGGAGCAATATACTGCTTGACTCTTCGGTGAAGGTATGTTCCCGAAACTTCAACGAAAGTCCGTACCGAGCTAGTGAGCGTCTCTCCTGCAGAGTCTTCCAGTGGAGTTTATCTATCATCTCCGTAACGCTTTCGCGATTACTAAATGATCCTGTAACGAGGCGCGCTGCTCTCCGTTGGATCTTCTCTATATCTTCTATCAACCCTATCTGGTACGGATCCCACACTGCTGAGCAGTATCCAAGCAGTGGGCGAACAAGCGTACTATAACCTACTTCCTTTGTTTTCGGATTGCATTTCCTTAGGATTCTTCCAATGAATCTCAGTCTGGCATCTGCTTTACCGACGATCAACTTTATATGATCATTCCATTTTAAATCACTCCTAATGCCTACTCCCAGATAATTTATGGAATTAACTGCTTCCAGTTGCTGACCTGGTATATTGTAGCTAAATGATTAGAGATCTTTCTTTCTATGTATTCGCAGCACATTACACTTGTCTACATTGAGATTCAATTGCCACTCCCTGCACCATGCGTCAATTCGCTGCAGATCCTCCTGCATTTCAGTACAATTTTCCATTGTTACAACCTCTCGATATACCACAGCATCACCCGCAAAAAGCCTCAGTGAACTTCCGATGTCATCCACAAGGTCATAGCAACGGTCCTACGACACTCCCCTGCAATACACCTGAAATCACTCTTACTTCGGAAGACTTCTCTCCATTGAGAATGGCATGCTGCATGACATGTTGAGGAAACAACTGACTTGCGTCTGGAAGGGGCACTAGTTTAAGGTTACCGAACCTTAATGACCAAGATGCAACCCATTTGCATTCAGTGTTGTGCGTCAAACATGTTTGTTAACGCTGAAATTACACTTTACACACTACACCACGTTAAGCTCAATAAATAATTGAACTACACAATATTACAAGTTACATGGTTATAATATTAAATTTTGTTAGATCTTGTCATTTGCTGAAAAACTGTTAGACAGACCTACTCTACCGAGCGAGGCGTCGCAGTGGTTAGCACACTGGATTCGCGTTTGGGAGGACGACAGTTCAAACCCACGTCCGCCCATCCTGATTTAGGTTTCCCATGATTTCCATAATCGTTTCAGGGATTATTCCTCTGAAAGGATATGGCTGACTTCCTTCCTTATCAAAAAATGGTTCAAATGGCTCTGAGCACTATGGGACCTAACATCTGAGGTCATTAGTCCCCTAGAACTTATAACTACTTAAACCTAACTAACCTAAGGACATCACACACATCCATGCCCGAAGCAGGATTCGAGGCTGCGACCGTAGCCGTCACGCGGTTGCAGACTGAAGCGCCTAGAACCGCTCGGCCACAACGGCCGGCCCTTCCCTATCCTTCCCTAATCCGATGGGACCGATGACCTCGCCGTTTGATCCCCTCCCCCCAGATCAATCAACCAATCATTGTACTTTACAATGTAAAACATGTTTGTTGCATAACATAAGTTGGGCACATAGTTCTCAGCCAATGTCACATCACAAACTATGGCGCCGGCCGCAGTGGCCGAGCGGTTCTAGGCGTTTCAGTCTGGAACCGCGCGACCGCTACGGTCGCAGGTTCGAATCCTGTCTCGGGCATGGACGTGTGTTATGTCCTTCGGTTAGTTAGGTTTAAGTAGTTCTAAGTTGTAGGGGACTGATGACCTCAGATGTTAAGTCCCATAGTGCTCAGAGCCATTTGCACCATTTTTTTAACTATGGCGTCACATACATATAGCCCGTAATACTGTAGGTATATGTATTCTGGTAATCCAATAAGGTTTCTTTCAGAGTATGCAGACACAATAGCGCCTTTGTTCAAATGGCTCTGAGCACTATGGGACTTAACTTCAGAGGTAATCAGTCCCCTAGAACTTAGAACTGCTTAAAAGTAACTAACCTAAGGACATCACACACATCCATGCCCGAGGCAGGATTCGAACCTGCAACCGTATCGGTCGCGCGGTTCCAGACTGTAGCGCCTAGAACCGCTTGGCCACTCCGGCCGGCCATAGCGCCTTTCTTAGCAATCATATACAACCGCTCACTTGACGAAAGGTCTGCTCCTGAGGACTGGAAAGTAGCACATGTCACACCAATATTCAAGAAATGAAATAGGAGTAACCCATTGAATTACAGACCCATATCATTGACCTCAATTTGCAGTAGGATTTTGGAGCATATACTGTACTCTAACATTGTGAATCACCTTGAAGAAAAAGACTTATTGTTACATAACCGACAGGAATTCAGAAAATATCGTTCTTGTGCGACACAGCTAGCTCTTTATTCCCATGAAGTAATGAGTGCTGTCGACAAGGGATCTCAAATCAGTTCCATATTCCTAGATTTCCAGAAGGCTTTTGATACCGTTCCTCACAAGCGACTATTAATCAAATTGCCTGCATATGGAGTATCGTCTCAGTTGTGCGATTGGATTCGTGATTTCCTCTCAGAGGGGTCACAGTTCGTAGTGATACACGATAAATCATCAAGTAGAACAGAAGTAATATCTGGCGTTCCGCAAGGTAGTGTCATAGGCCCTCTGCTGTTCCTGATTTACATAAATGGTCTAGGTGATAATCTGAGAAGCCCCCTTAGATTGTTTTCAGATGACGCTGTAATTTACCGTCTAGTAAAATCAACAGACAATCAATTCCAATTACAAAATAATCTATAGAGAACTTCTGTATGGTGCGAAAAGTGGCAATTGGCACTGAACAAAGAAAAGTGCGAGGTCATCCACATGGATACTAAACGAAATCCGAAAAATTTTGTGTATACGATAAATCGCACAAATCCAAGGGCTGTCAATTCGACTAAATACCTAGGAATTATAGTTACGAGCAATTTAAATTGTAAAGAACACGTAGACACTATTGTAGGGAAGTCGAAACAAAGACTGCGCTTTGTTGGCAGAACACTTAGAAGATGCGACAAACCCACTAAAGAGGCAGCCTACATTACACTTGTCCGTTCTCTGCTGGACTATTGCTGCGCGGTTTGGGATCCTTACCATGTAGGATTGAGGGAAGACATGGAAAAAGTGCAAAGAAGGGCAGCTCGTTTCGTGTTATCGCGCGTTAGGGGTGAAAGTGTCACTGATATGATGCGCGAGTTGGGGTGGCAGTCATTGAAACAAAGGCGGTTTTCTTTGCGGCGAGATCTGTTTACGAAATTTCAATCACCAACTTTCTCTTCCGAATGCGAAAATATTTTGTTTGCATCCACCTTGGTATGGAGAAATTATCATAATAATAAAAGAAGAGAAATCAGAGCTCGAACGGAAAGATTTAGGTGTTCCTTTTTCCTGCGCGCCATTCGAGAGTGCAATGGTAGAGAAGCAGTACGAAAATAATTCGATGAACCCTCTGCCAGGCACTTAAGTGTGGATTGCACAGTAACGATGTAGATGTAAAAATATTGTGTATAACACTAAAGTTTAGTTTAGAATTTAAAAAAGATGTTTGTTGCACAACATAAATGAAGAGTGCTCAGTTTAACAGTTTCTCAGCTAATTTCAAGACCACGCAAAATTTAGTATTACAAGCATTTAACCTGTAATATTGTGTAATTTAATTATTTATTGTCCTTAAAGTTGTGCTTTGTGTAAAGTGTAATTTCAACGTTAAGAAACAAGTTTGCACCAATATGCAAGCGGACTGTGTTTGGTTATAATGGTTCGTAACCTTGGAACTAGTGTCCCTTTCAGACGCTAGTCAGCTGTTTCCTGAGCATGGCCCAATAAGACGAAAAGTAGTTTGAAATAAACAAAAATAGTGTACTTGTTATACAACATTAAACATGGAATTGTTCTACCAAGAATTAAAGAATGAATTTATAAATACGATTATCTGCGTGGTCCTTACGAGAAATGTATGCTGAGTGGCAGTAGACCCATTCTGTAGGCAGCTTCAAAAGCCGGTTCTCTAAATTTTCTGAATAGTCTTCCTCGAAAAGTACGTCGTCTTCCGACAAAGGATTCCCATTTGAGTTCCCGAAGCGTTTCCTTAGTACTTGCGTGTTGTTCGAACCTAGATAGTAACAAGTCTAGCAGCCTGCCTCTGAATTGCTTCCATGTCTTCCTTTAATCCGACCTTGCTGCGGATCCCAAACACTCGAACAGTATTCAAGAATAGGTCACACTAGCATCGTATATGCGGTCTCCTTTAGGGATGAACCACACTTTCCTATAAGTCTTCCAATAGACCATTCGCCTTCCCTCCACAGTCCTTACTTGTTCTTTCCATTTCATATCGCTGCGCAACGTTACGCCCAGATATTTCAACGACGTGATTGTGTCAAGCAAGACACTACTAATGCTGTATCCCAACATTACGGATTTGATGTTACTACTCATCCGCAGTAACTTACATGTTTCTACGTTTAGAGCTAACTGCCACCCATCACACCAAGTTGAAATTTTGTCTAAATCGTCTCGTATCTTCCGACAGCCACTCAACTTCGACACCTTCTCGTACACCACAAAATCGTCAGCAAAAAATCGCATGTTGCTGTCCGCCAGATCATTTATGTATATAGAAAATAATTCCGGTTCTACCACACTTCCCTGGGGCGCTCCTGACAATATCCTTGTCTCTGATGAACACTAGCCATCGAGGATAGCACACTGGGTTTTATTACTGTAGAAGTCTTCGAGCCGCTCACATGTCTAGAAAACTATTCCATATGCTCGTAACTTCGTTAACCGTCTGTATTGGAGCACCGTGCCAAATGCTTTTCAGAAATCTAGAAATACGGAATCTGCCTGTTGCCCTTCATCCATAGTTTGCAGTTCATAATGTTACAAAGGGCAAGCTGAGTTTCGTAATGGCAATGCTTTCTGAAATGTGCTGATTCATGAACATAAGCATTCCGTTATCTAGGAAATTTACTGTATTCGAACTCACGATATGTTCTAAAAATCTGCAGCAGACCCATGTTAAGGATACTGGTCCGTACGGGTTTGTTGGCGGATCCTGAAATCAACTCGCTCGATTCAGTATTTCAGCGACCCAACTGTTCGCCATCTTCAGGAAAATGCTGCTTCTGCTTATGTGTCCCGCTGAGAACTCAGGATCCGGCAGCAAACCCGAAGAAACTTTCAAGACTTATTACGTCGGGAAACCCTACGAAGTCATATTGGTCCGTGCTTTTATCATTTTTATATACAGGAGTCATCTGCACATTTTTCCAGTCTCTTGGGGCTTTGCGCTGGACGAGAGATTCTCGATATATGCAAGCTAAGTAAGCCGCCAATGCCTTAGAGTACTCTTTGTAAAATCAGACTGAGATTCCATCCGGACCTGCTGACTTATTTGCTTTCAAATATTTCAGTTGTTTCTCTAAGCCAGGGATGCTTATTGCTGTGTCATCCATACGGAACTCTCTGCGATGGTGACGTGACAGTATGTTTGTGCTATTCTCCTGCGTGAACGATATCTTAAGGGCAAAATTTAAAACTTCGACTTTAGTTTTGTTATCTTCTGCTGCCACACCAGACCTGTCAGCGAGTGACTGGATGAAAGCCTTAGACCCGCTAAGCGAATTTACATAGGACCAGAATTTTCTCGGGTTCTTTGCCAAATTTTTTGCTAAGGTATGACCGGTGGTAGTTGCTTCGCGCATAGATCTTTTCACAGATAGTACTGGGATGTTGTCAACAGACAGTTGTTCCAGCCGTTGATGTTGATTGTTAAAACTGGAGCTCATACTTTTTCAGTAATCTTTTCAGTTGCTTTCATGACAATGAGTTGAACAAGGAACGAATCTGGATCATCTGTATAGCAGCCGGACTATTTAGCTGTACTTCTCGTACTAGTTAACTAAAAATAGTTTCGTTGAGGAATTGAAGGATCCATGCTTGAACACTGGCCAGTAACATAATTCGAAATACCGTAACATAGTCAGCCAGAAGATTGGTTTGAAGATGACAATGTGTTACTTCCTATTAAAGATAGTTCGTCTGCTCATCTCTCCTACCTAAGAACCAGCTTACTCTGTTATAAGTGAGTTACGTCTCTTGCGATTTTTTCCTTACACAAGGCCGTCTCCAAATGGAAGCCACGTAAACGGACAGTGAAGGAAATAGTAACAGCAGGAACCGATAATCGTATTCCGAGCCGTAAGATCTGTAACCGGCAGCAAAGCCACACGTCAACAGATTAGCAACTATTATAAAAAAAAAACGTATTTTCCTAACAAGGAGGCTACGGTGAGAGCTAATTTGATCATGATTCGGACACCAACGAGAAGGGAGATGCCATGAGATTGTACTGTTTGCGAAGTGATTCTTTATAATCTAAAGCAAAACCTAAATGGGGACGTGTACTTGAGATTCTGGACTTGAAAAATGATTTTCACGGTCTCCCCTGACGTTTTGGCAACACTGAACAACTGAAATTCCAGTAACGCACCATCGCTCTCCTACATCCCGCCCCCCCCCCCCCCTCCCTCAATGCCTCGACCACATTCACACACACACACACACACACACACACACACACACAATATAAATTAATGACGATTGTGTCTACACCCTAATCGCTCAAGAAACAGCTATGCCGTTGGTGGTATAGACTCAATATTAAACCAAGTATATCGCACTCCCCAACTGTTGCATCACAACGTGATCATAAGATGTGGCATCCGATGTTTGTATCGAGTGAGAATTCTTTCGAAATAAGCTACCTGGTTATCTGTGTTATTAACAGGCTTCTCTAACACAATGAAGCATGTTTGGGCCCATGGGAAATCCTTTTGGTTAAAACGTAGAAGCAGTTTTTTAAAACGTGTTTTGAGAATGAAAACATGGTTCAAGTAGGCTGTAATCTGTTTATTATGAGAGTAATTGGGCGATTTCAACCATAGATCGTTTTCAAGCACCTGTAATATGTTTAAAAATGGTGACATTGGTTTATACTTCAATTGTCTACAAGCTGTCGCTTATGCATATACTTTATAAACCAAGCTACTTACACATTTTGAACTTTACGCTTCATTTCACAGTCTAATAGATCGCTGGTAGTTGCGGACAGGTATACAAACTATTTCTGTGCGTTCATGGCACAAAACAATTGAGCTGTTTACATGACTACGACTATTACCCGACACAAACATAAAGCTGAAATATCGGCACAGCTCTTACGGCATGACCAAAGATGTTTAGAATCCTGTCTATGGACGGTCGATAACATTAAGTAAGCTACTGGCGCTATATTCACTGGCATATTATGTTTGCTTTTCTCACGTGGTGTTATTCTATTAAAAGTAGAGGATCGGAACTCATACATCACAAGTCATGTCACATGTAATACTAGAAATTACAATGCAAAGTGCTAACTATAAAAGATTATGTCGGGCCTTTTAATGAGGAGTACCAACCAATGAATAAAATAAAACAGCAGTGATATAATAGCAAATACGCCATGTTATACACTAGAACCGGAAACAGATTAGACGCATTTTTTTCACTTTATCTTTTTTGCGTTGTTATAATAAAACTGGAAAACCAAAGTTGAATTACAACATGTCAACACAGCGAAGATGTAGGAACCTGCAGGTGTTACGTGAAGGAAAAGGGACCTGCTGTAGATTGCCTGTATGGGCCTTCTAAATTACTGCACAGCTGTACTAGACGCAATCGCTAATACTTACTTTCAGCTAATAACTGAATCGTACTGCACCGAATTTTCGACTGAGCATGTGAAGCAACGAAAACGTCCGTAACATTCTCTGTAAGACAACATTTTCCTTGTCAGATGTGCTTTATTGTAGTTGTTTCCCAACACAGGAGGCTGTAGCGTCAGATCGCTAGCTTGTTTTATGAGAGCTGCTCTTGGAAATTGAAGATTTGTTCGCAGTGGTAATGTCAAAGGTCTTATAAACGTCCTAGACCTGACAGACGGCAATTGTGTTTCCCGAAGAAATATTACACAGTTTAGTCGTGGTTCGTAAGAAACCATCCAATAAGTAATAAATCAATTCATTGCTGAGATTTTAGAGGTCCATTCGCGTAATCTGTTTACTTGAAGTAAAATCCAAATTTGGAAAATATATGCACAAGAACGCGCAATGAGACACCTGCACATCGTCTTTCACCTGTTTTGAGTGTACTGTGTTGCTACATTTTATCAAACGTTTCACGTTCTATCGCCAACACCATCGTCAGAGCCCCGAAAAATATCTAGGAACATAATATACGTTTATTCAATGTTTGTCTCAGCTCTATCTCTTTCGATCGCAAGGCTACGGCTTTCGAAGTTGCAAGAGTAAATTTTTACTGAAATCTATTTAATGGTTGGTTTGTGTGAAGAGAACACAATTAAAAAGATATATATGGCAGTATATTTCTGGATTATCGTTCCCACCAGTATACTCTATCAACTTCCTGCACAAAATTGCATAGATAAATGAAACTGATATCGGTGGTATTATTTCATGCCCTGCATGGCTACGTCCGTGAACGATCTGTTGGTTCTAGCTGAGCGAAGATAAGGCAGCACTTCGAGATTAGTACCGCGTAGCGATAAGCGAGCAGTGACGTCACACATGTAAATAAGAACTGTTTATTATACCAGCAGCAGCCAAACTCCTTTCAGCCGTGCCCACATGTAACGCAGTTGCTTCCCAAGAAACTAAATCTCAATATGTCGCTTTGTTCTAGTAGTCTTATTTGAGAACCACTTTTTGGTTAACAGAAGGAAGGACTGGCGTCTTTTTAGATTATTTCGTTATAAAAATGCTGTAGGTAGCTGGTTCGAGTTGTGTCTGTTGTTGGAAACAACTTCATCAAAATTTGGTCGTCAATGAGCGTTGATCGCGACGCATAGTTGTATGGTACACCAGAGCTGTCCTCAGCGTCGTGTGATATATGGACGTCTTGAAGGTGTTTCGTCCGTGGGGTGTGAAACGTTAACCTCGGCGGCTCTGTTGGTGCCATCCGAAAGCAGTAACTGTTATTGCAAAGTGACTCAGCATCAGAATTGTTTGCATAAGTAGCAGGGTTCCAATATTCCAGTCCCCATCTGGCCATCTTAAACCACGTTTCTCAAAGTTACTTAGAGCGCACTGGGAGAAGGCGAAAATATTTCCTACGCTAAGGCCACGAGCAATTGAAGACAGGAAATGTAAAACGTTCTAAGTGCCACTTTTTCTCAAAAACGCATTTGCTATGCTATTGTATTGTCGGTTATCTGTTGCATGTCCCTATACTTGTTCCGAATGTCAAGTCATGGAGAAAATATTTTTAAGATAGTTTACTAGAAGTTGCACTGTCTTAGTGCCAAGAAATGCTTCGCCTATAAGTTCCAAATGTCATTCCAAAGCATACAGCTGACTTCTTTAATGATGCTGTTGAAACGTTGATGTGAGTGCGTAATGTGTCAAAATGCAGTATGATCAAAGTGTCTCATACTCATCCATCTCAAATAGCTCTTGATAATTCTTACTCTGAAACAGAAGAATGGAAAACTGTCAGTGTGTTCAAAAGAGAAAAGACCATGCCAGATGTTTGATGTGAAAGACCAGCCATGTTTATCAGCCGCAAAACAAAAAAGACCTGTTGAGGATTTTGCAGTTTCTTCCTCAACAACACGGAAGTTTTACAGCAAATTTTGCGACATCTGATCCCAAGAATGTAGTTGTGTCAGAAACAGATGTCAATACTGACAGATTTGGTCATTAATTTAGTTTTTTTAGCAACACTCTTTATATTGCGGACAACCATAGCTGTAAGAATGCATTATTGTTAAACAAAACGGCAGCAGCTGTTGAATAGTCCTTTACTAGTACAACCTTTTTAGCAATCTAAAGTTGAATCATGAGGTACAAATGGATAGGAAAACAGAAATAGGAGGAAAAAGTAAAAAAAAAAATTGACAAGAGATCCAGTGAAATCAATATGTAATTTCCACACGAAATGTACAATAACCAGCAAGAGAGTCACTTACACAACAAACAGAATACTCACATTCACGTTTTAGTGCAACTTGAACGAGAGTGATGGGAACCTCCAATAATCTCTATGTTTCACTGTAAATGATTTGAACGTGAGTATTCTGCTTTTTGCGTACCTGATTCTCTTGAAAGATACTATGCTTCGTATGTTAAGCGTCTAAATATCATCCAAATTACCCATCCTTTTTAAAGAACCTCAGTTCAAAAATTTTTAAATTTTCCTCCAGTCTCTGTTTCTTTACTGGCATATATACTTGATGATACAACTTTACGTTGCGAAACCGATTGTACTAATAAAGGATTATTCAACAACGGTTGCAGTTTTGTCTAACAAGAATGAACTAATTTTGTTAATCGCTTGTACAAAAAGTAAAAGAAATGAGAAATGGATTTTGTTGACTACAGTTCTGTTAGTTACAATATTTCTGCTGTATTTCTGTACTTGTATTATTACAAATCTTTCTGTATTAATGGCACTTCGAACAAGAAGTTTCTTATTGGCAGTTAGAACCAGCCAGTTTTCTCGTAAGGAACTTAGTGTCCTTAATACCTTTTTTACTTTCTAATTAGCTCCGTTATGTTTTGCAGCGATGAGATGGGTAGAATAATTCTGTGGTATCAGAATACATTCTCAGTTTTTTATACAAATACGTTATGGACAAAAAGAGATACAGTGTTTTTTGCTTCTCCGAATAAATGTGAGACTTTGCACTTAGAATGTTCTCCACTTACGATCTTCAATTCTCTCTTCCATCCTTCTTCATCTTAGCTACTAATGCGTCTTAAATGGTTATGTTGTCGACGAGAAATTAACTTTACTCCATACCTTCCTTACAAGGTAAGTACCCCAACTGGAACAACTAAAACCGAATAAGAATTATTTTAAGATACGGGTATGTGTCTGCTCTACCTTTACATCAAGGTCGTTTATCTGCAAAATCTGTATTCGTGGTCAATTGATGTTTGAAGGCTAAGGACTCTACATAAAATGAAAAGATCAATACCTTGTAACAGACAGTTATGACCAGCAGATATACACGAATCACAAGTGATGTATTATTTAGCAAAACGCTAAACATTTTATTGAAACAATATATTTTATGTTAACCCATGTAATACTTACAGACAGAACGCACACTTGGCGAGGGCACTCTATGATCTTTCCGTGTATCCTCACTACTGTTCTTCAACACAAAAAGTTACAGTGACCACATTATTCAGAATTTTGCCACGGGCTATTCCATTCTGTTGTGTTTTAATAACTTCATTAAAACTCCACGTTTGCACTTCAGCGATGCACAAGGAAAGAGCTACGAAAAAAAGCTACAATTATTATGGAAAATATGACACCGTAAGTACTGCACGTGTTAGCCGACATCGATGATATTGTTTCTTTAGCAGCTTGTGGTTCTGTAGTCGACTGACCACAAATGCAGAATTTTACATGCAAATGCTCTTGACGGGTTGTAGGACAGAAACATCGCCCCATTTTAAAATAATTTCATTTGGCATCAGCCGCTCGAGCATGGGTGCTTTCATTGTTAGTGAGGTTTCTAGACTTCGTAAACTGTATTGCTTCCGAAAACGGTCATAATACAACCTTGAGCTGCTGGTAACATTCTTTACTTACACAACCGGTTCCTAACATCAGGCTCCTATTTACCAAATAAAATAATACGTATGTCATTTTACGAGCTTAAACTGTCACGAATCTGTTAACTGTTAACGACAACACACAAATGTCACGTGCTCACTTAAAAGTATTCACAGCTTCATGTTAGGCGAAATATATCATTATCGTCAAATGATGAAACCGTGACTCAGACACTGAAGAAAGCAGTATACCATAATATCTACATTTGAACTCCGCAAGCCACCAAACCGTGTGTGGCGGAGGGCACTTTATGTGCCACCGTCATTACCTCCCTTTCCTGTTCCAGTCGCGTATGGTTCGCGGGAAGAACGACTGCTGGAAAGCCTCCGTGCGTGTTCGAATCTCTCTAATTTTACATTCGTGATCTCCTCGGGAGGTATAAGTAGGGGGAGGCAATATATTCGATACCTCATCCAGAAACGCACCCTCTCGAAACCTGGACAGCAAGCTACACCGCGATGCAGAGCGCCTCTCTTGCAGAGGCTGCCACTTGGGTTTGCTAAACATCTCCGTAACGCTATCACGGTTACCAAATAACCCTGTGACGAAACGCGCCGCTCTTCTTTGGATCTTCTCTATCTCCTCTGTCAACCCGATCTGGTACGGATCCCACACTGATGAGCAATACTCAAGTATAGGTCGAACGAGTGTTTTGAAAGCCACCTCCTTTGTTGATGGACTACATTTTTTAAGGACTCTTCCGATGAATCTCAACATGGCACCCGTCTTACCAACAATTAATTTTATATGATCATTCTACTTCAAATCGTTCCGCACGCATACTCCCAGATATTTTACCGAAGTAACTGCTACCAGTGTTTGTTCCGTTATCATATAATCATACAATAAAGAATCCTTTCTATGTATTCGCAATACATTACATTTGTCTATGTTAGTGGTCAGTTGCCACTCCCTGCACCAAGTGTTTATCCGCTGCAGATCTTCCTGCATTTCGCTGCAATTTTCTAATGCTGCAACTTCTCTGTATACTACAGCGTCATCCGCGAAAAGCCGAATGGAACTTCCGACACAGTGGTATGACTCAATACGAAAATCAAATATTATAAAAACGTAAATAGTTCACGTTGAGCAGAATTACCTTTTATCATATAACAATGTAAATCACATCGTCACTCTTGGAAAACACTTGATGTCTGGAAGAATGTGGTATGGTCCGATGAATCATCTTTTTCATTGTTTCCAAAAAATGTCTGTTTTCATGTATGGACAACCCTAAAATAAGCCAGTGATCCGACCCGCCCGTTTCCTGCAGTCAAGCACGGAGGAAATTCTGTCATGATTTTGGCGGCTATATTGTGGTGTTCAGCTTCTAACAATACCACCACTTGCAAAGTACGTTAGAAATCAAATTAATAATGTTGCTCACGCAGCATATGTTCGCTTTATCGGGCAACAACAAAGTTATTGACTGTGGATGGTATCGTCAGAATGGAAATAATGAAGTCACTGTAAAAAAGTCATTAATTTTGGCACTTATCTTGAATGGATTCCCACGTAGATTTCGTCGAATTTGTTATGGCTCATCTTGTTGATTCTAGGGTGATTCCATTTTGACTTCTAGAAGATCCAGATCTGTATTTTAGCAATATTTGAAGATCTAACAAATGCGTTTTTCAGGAAATTCTTAATGATCAAACAATCCCAGATCAGAACAATGGTATGGTAGAAATAATTTTTGATTTGGTGTTCACGATGTTCAAATGTTCAAATATGTGTGAAATCTTATGGGACTAACTGCTAAGGTCATCATCCCTAAGCTTACACACTACATAACCTAAATTATCCTAAGGACATGCCCGAGGGAGGACTCGAACCTCCGCCGGGACCAGTCACTGTAATATATCGATACATCGGAGTACCTATACATTAATACAACCAAATGTGAATATTGTCACAAAAATATATCTGTTACTTCACAGAAAAGTAGTAAGATATTACTGGTATCGAGAACTAGGGTAGGAGTGCCGTAATGGTCACGTAAATAAAGAACCATTACAAGTGGTCCTATCATTACGCACATTGGTCGGTTTACTTCGAATGAACGTCTAGAAATGCTCAACAATGTAGTGCTTACTGTGAGCAGCATATTGCCGGTAAATAGTTCCATATTCCGAGATGATAATGCGCCAGTACTCACAGTCAAGAAGGTTCAGACGTGGTTTCTGGAGCATCAGAATGCCATCAAACATCTTCCCTGGCCAGCACAATCGCCAGACCTCGACATCATTGAACCGTCATGGAGAGCGTTAGAGCAGAAAATGAAGAGCAGATTTTGAGTTACAGCATAGCTGAGGCAAATAGAGTTGAAAACTATTCAGATACTCTACGAATCTATTCCGCGAAGAACTGCAGCTGCTCTCAAAGCCAATGGTGGCCCAACTCCTTGATTTCCGAGATGCTTCTTTTGCATAAATATAGCGTTACAGAATGTGCTATAAATATTAGATGACGCTACAAGCTGCTTCCGAGATCAAAGAGAACACACAAAAAGCTGTCGAAAATGTAATCGTGGTGCGAACAATCACACTGACTGTGACTTCTGCACTATTTTCCACGCCTGTTAAGGCGAACACATTATTTACCTCGCAGGAATAGTAACATACTGCTTATGAAACGGTACACAAAACAACTTCCATTGTGCGTAAATGCTTTATAATGAAACGTCCCCTTAGAAAAATTAATGAATTACTGTGCTGGTAAGCCCCTACGTTATTTGATTTTCAAACAGCTGAGCAGAACTGAACGTACTCAGACATTTCGCATTTCACTCTTTACCTATTCTGATCAACACTAAACTGACACACAATATTTTTAGCGCAACGAAATCTGACTTTCAAAAATCCCTACAAAAGAATGGCCCTGACTAACATTAACCTATACCTTTCACAAATCACTTACTTCACAAAAATCTTCGTTACTAGAACTACTGCAATACGGCGAGCGCCACTACTGCCAGCTAAATAAAAGATTCTAACTACTGAACGCACTAACTACTGATAGGCATAGTTAGCAAATGAAAGATTTTGATAGAGAACAAGCAATGTATTCACCTTAATAGTGTTCAAAAGTCATAATATATATAGCAGTTCATGATATCCATTCTTACAAATGTACTGTTTCTGATGGACACACGTCCAGATCATCCGCTCTCAAAAATCCGCCATCTCACTTCCCCACATCCACCACTGCTGGCGGCTCACCTCCAACTTCCCAACACTACAATAGCCAACAACAATGCAAACCAGCCACAGACTGCACACAGCACAGCCAGTGATTTTCATACAGAGCGCTTGGCGTTACTAATATAAAAACCTAAACAGCCTACTTACAATAATTAGTAGAATTCATGATGGCAATTCAAATTCCTTAACGTATGAAGGAAAACTGTCTACGGTATTCTTTTCACTTTTTTACAAACAATCTCGGTAAGATAATATCCGAATTCAAAATAATGGAAAAATTGTCAGATAAACTCAGATAGTTAAATGAAATGTAATACGTTTTGAAAGTAAGTAGCGTTATAGTTTATTTAAACTTATCTGAATAGGGCATAAGGTACTCTTACACCGGACCCGGGTTTCACACAAAAAGAAGCTTTTTTACACCATAGTTATCTAGGAAATAACGATTTTAATACGACAAATAGTAGCAAAATGATTTCTGTCTATAGAGACAACGAGAGTAAATAATACTAAGATTCAATAATGTTAATTCCGGTAGTACGTCTTCTACTATTGCTGCTGCCACTAATAATGAAAATAATAATGATAATGGAGGAAAACAAATAGAATTAAGGTAAACTGCTTGGCTTTTGCGGATGATTTTGCAACACTTTCAGAAAACCTGACAGAAGTACTTATTCAAATATACCTTCTGGAAAAAATAGCAAACAGAACTGGTCTTAAAATTTCAGCTGTAAAAACAAAATTCACGACAAATACAAAAAATGCTCCAAAATGTACAGAAACACAAATAGGTAAAATAGAGCGAATAAATAAATTTAAATATCTTGGAGAAACTACACAACAGAATGGACTAGAAAAATCTGCAATAGATGTAAGAATTAACTAAATGGAAAGAGCATATGGTTTGACCAAAAATATTTACAACAAAAAATATATATCTAGAAAAATAAAACTACAACACTACACCACAGTGGTACGACCAGAATGTTTATATGGATCTGAATGCCTAACGATGAACTATAAGATGGACAAACTAGAGGTACTGGAAAGAGGGATTATTAGAAAAATAATGGGTGCAATAAAAACTGCAGATGGTTGGAAAATATGAAGTAATGAGGAGATCTATAAAAATTTAAAGAAAATATCAGAAGTAACAGCCAAACGAAGATTAACCTTTTCCAGACACATCTACCGAATGGATGGAAATAGACTAACAAAACAAATACTCCTATATTTCTGGAAGAAGAAATCGACAATAGCATGGATTACTGAAGTAAGGAATGATCTAGAAAGAAACAACATCAAAGAAACAGAAGTAGCAGAAAGGAACAGTTTTAAAAATAAAATACTTAATTTTAAAGGCTTTCAAAGCAGAAGAAATAAAAAAATCGGGAACAACATGGACAGAAGAAAGGAAGAGACTTCTTAGGGGAAAAATGAGGGAATACTGGAAAAACAGGAAACAACAACAAAGGAAGAAGAGGAACTGAAGTTGTTAACTTGATCATAGTTGCTCAATACGGTTGTAAATAATAATAATAATAATAATAATAATAACGATAGCAACAATAATGAGAGTGTGAGTTATAAAAGGAATTTAAAGGTGTACAAAAGAGATGTGGTCTGATATAGGGAATTGTGGGGAAAGGAAATTTAAGGAGACTGCACCAGCTAAGAATACTGGAAAATGGGGCAGATCTGGTTGGAAAGAAGGTTGTACAAGGGTAATGAGCGCGTAAAGGGACAATGGTAATTATTATTGTTGCTTTAGTAGGCATGCCATTAACTGTCTTCTGAAGCTGAAGATGTCATTCAGTTCTCTAATATAATGCGGGAGGTTATTCCAGAGTCGGGTTCCTGCTACTCAGAAGGACTTCTAGAAGTGATTGAACGATGGAGTGGGACATAAAGACTTTGCTATGATGGGAACGGGTGTTTCTGCCATGTTGTTCAGGCAAGAGCGTTAATGTCGAGGAGACATGGAAATATCTGCGCTTTTCTGCACGCTGCCAGGATAGTTGTGCAAATGATAGTGAAATACGATCAATGAGTCGAACATCACATATACAACGAACACAGGCATTCGTAACCAGTCCCAGGCGCCGTGAAGTCTTCTGGAAAAGGCCTTGCAGGGTAACGTCGCTGTTGTAAATAGTAATTAGAAGTATAAGTGTTTGTACAAGTTATACTTTCAGGCCAAGAGGAGGGAGCTTGTTGTATTTTTGTATGGCATGGAGCGTTGCTGATACCTTCTTGCACAGTGCAGTTAAATGGTCAGTTCATTTTAGATTTTCAGCTATTATTGCTCATAGACTTTTTGGTAGCCGAGAGCGCTAACGCGCTGCTTCCTGGAGTCAGGTAGGCGCGCCAGCCCCGGATCGAATCCGCCCGGCGGATTAACGACGAGGGCCGGTGTGCCGGTCAGCCTTGATGTGGTTTTTAGACGGTTTTCCACATCCCACTAGGTGAATACCGGGCTGGTCCCCACGTTCCGCCTCAGTTACACGCGTCGCAGGCATCTGAAACACGACCGCACTATTTCACGATTTACACTAGATGCAGACAGTTGGGGTACACTGATACCGTCCTGGGGGGTACGGGATGGCGGCAGGAATGGCATCCGGCCATCCCTAAACCTAACATTGCCAAGTCCATTGTAACCACGCTGACCATGCGATCGCTGCGGGACTATGGCGTAAGTGAAAGAAAGAAAGAAATAATTGCTTATAGACTCTTTGCTGAAGGAGAGAAGTTGATATTTGTCCCATTGAGGGTTATAGGTGGTAGGGATTCCCGATATTTCGGGCTAATGATACTACAATGACCAACCAGTACCGCTTGGGTTTTGGATGGATTGATCTTTAAATCTGTGTCTTGCGCCCATTTTGAAGCGCGCACAGGTCGGTATTGAGATTCTCGATAGCCGTCTTCCAGTTTATTGGTTTTGCCCATAGGTCATCAGTGTAGGTGTGTTATTTGCAGTCTTTGTGAGATACCATCTGCATTCAAAATGATGGAACCATCGTCAAACAAACACGGATAGTTAAATGAAATGTAATACGTTTTGGCCGGCCGGGGTGGCCGAGCTGTTCTAGGCGCTACAGTCTGGAACCGCGAGGCCGCTACGGTCGCAGGTCCGAATCCTGCCTCGGGCATGGATGTGTGTGATGCCCTTAGGTTAGTTAGGTTTAAGTAGTTCTAAGTTCTAGGGGGCTGATGACCTCAGAAGTTAAGTCCCATAGTGCTCAGAGCCATTTTTTTGTAATACGTTTTGAATGTAACAAGATAGCAGTAGGGTCTCGATTAAATCTGATTCGCTCCTCTTGAAGCGTTCTCTTCCTGTCGCATATGAACACTGTAAAGCAGGTACGCCTCGCACCTGTCCGCTGCGGATATGCAAGCAGCCTGATTTGCACTTTGCTCCTGACAACTTTAGCACATGTGTGCTAACGAGATGCGAAGTGGCGTAACGCTAGAAAGAAACGCTCGTTTTCGATTTCTGGTGCAAAATACATGCCGTATTTCTACTTTACCCTTGCAATTTCAAACCTCGAACGCTTTTTGATTGCTCTTGTAAAGGAATGCCGGGCTCAAACGAGAGCTATCAAACGTACGAAATAAATACGCAATATGTTATGAGTAGCTTTAAACTAACAGGGTATGTCGCCGAGGAAGCAAACACTGCAGAGGTCGTGAGATTACCTGGGACCGCAACATACGATTGTTACAGAGTGATGGCAGTAACATGAAGCAGGCAACCTTTTCCTTATCAATAACCCTAAGACCCGAGTTTACTTAGGGATCAACAAATTTCATCCGACTTCAATGTTTTCCTTCTTTCGCAAGTTTTCTGGTTAGAGACGAGGCATACACGAACAGACGAGAGTATTCGCTTCAGTTATTAGATCGTAACACAACAGTTTCTTTTTTTCATTTCCTACGTGTTCACGTAGGAGAATATATTGAAAACGAATATACCCTTGTCTCCTAAACGCACGCATACCTGCAATGTTCGACCGTAAAACAACAGTTTTATATTATTATTGTATTATTGTTCATTTCGATTGTTTTTTTTACAAGAATGTGTTAACAGAATGTATATTTGTTTTATCTGCTGCACGTATACCAAGTACTGTTCACGAACCGCGTTACCCTTTTTTTTTTTTTTTTTAAAAAAAAAAAAAGAGGTGTAGCCCCTCCACGCCCACACCGGCATGATGGCCAACTCAAAAGGTCTACTCCCATCTCTGCATAAGGGTTAGTTTTCACTAAAGTGAGGTGTCGCAGGATGTGGGTACTGCGATGTTCGCGTACGTCTGGTTAAGGTTAACCATCAATACGAGCTCATCTGGAGATAGATTGGGTCGAAGTCGAACGAAGGGTAGCGGTTTGAAGAGCAGGGGAAAAAGAGTGCCAAGGCAAGAGCCAAGGGAAAGAAAACCTCTGCGATAGTTAGGTCGGGTGGTAAGAGCAGTGCCGGCCGCTGTGGTCTAGCGGTTCTAGGCGCTCAGTCCGGAACCGCGCGACTGCTACGGTCGCAGGTTCGAATCCTACCTCGGGCATGGATGTGTGTCATGTCCTTAGGTTAGTTAGGTTTAAGTAGTTCTGAGTTCTAGGGGACTGATGACCACAGATGTTAAGTCCCATAGTGCTCAGAGCCATTTGAACCATTTTTGGTAAGAGCAGTAGCGGATGTCTTACTGCCTGCGATAGGTCGTGCAAGGGTAGGCTTTGTTAGTAGTGGGTATCATGCATGTCGATACCTTTGACGTTGTGCGGTGGTGTTGCTCGGAGGCTGCCGCTGGGTGCCGGTGTTGAGCTCTCGTTCAGCGTCAGCAACCTGCAACAGTTAGGTTTATTGTCGTTTTTGTGTCCGATAGGTCATATATCGGATGCACAGTGTAGGGTGATGTTGGCAAATTGTTTGTGCGTCAGTGGGCGAGTTCGTCGGTGTCCCTGCTGTGGCCTGTTGGTCGGCTGTAATAGCAGCTGGTAATTACCAGTCAATGTTACCTTTCCACTGAGCGCAGTTGTACCGTTCGTGCGCCATACGAAACAACCAACAGCACACGTCAACAGTTCGCAGCGCGCCCAGCTAAAACGGCAGTTGTAAGCTGAACGGGTAATACCTTAGAAAAATGTGTTATCAAAGTTTTATTTACAACTAGCTGAGTACCGGACATTGCCTTGGAAAATATTTGTTCCAATCTTCTGTTAGCCCATCTCATTCTTCCCTCTCTCTTGGTCCGTCTCATCCTTCACCAACTCTCTATCCACTTCTGCCATCTCTGTTCATCTCCTCCTCCTCCTACTCCCCCTGTTCATCTCCTGTTCCCTTTCTCTGTCCATCTTCTCCTCTCCCCTCTCTCTGTCCATCACCTCCTCTTCCCTTTTTCTGTCCATCTTTTCTCTCTCTATACATTTCCATCTCCCCTATTTTCCCTCTGTCTCCATGTTTTCACGCTCACCCAGTAAGCCGCTGGTGGTTCTTACCCTCACAGTATTTCTTTCCAGATCGTAATTGTATACTACATGTGGATAAAATCGTTCTACGGTGTTTAAGATGAGCTTTTTATCCGTCGCTTTTCCCGCAGGCGCAAATTGCAAATATATTTCACTTATATTTGACGTATTTCACAGGTATTTGTACACATATTTTAGCCGTACCTCTAGCTAATTTCGCCCTGCAGTTTCATTGTCATGTACCTCCTGAACTGCATGTACATTCTGTGCTGCAGGATGATATAATTTTGCAGTTACATCCAGTGGTTTATATGGATAGTGTGTACGAAATGAGTTCCGAATAGACTTAGTAGCAACGAACTAATAAATTTAAACGTCTTGCATTATGCGGTAGTTTTTCAGCATCTAAATGTTTATGACGCCTTATCTCCTAAACTGTGTACCGTGCAATGATATAATTTTGCTGCTCGCAAACAGTGGTGTATATGCGAATACTGTCTGAAAACAGTGACCCGAATTCAGAAGAAAGAAATAATAAGTTAAAATGTTGTGCTTCATGCTCCAGTTTTACGGCATAACAGCGAAAATGTAGTAAGCAATAAACTTTTTCCCTTCATCATTTTGTGGGGTTTCTAAGCGAGAAAAAGTTTCGTAAAACTTTGACATTGTTTGTAAAATTTGTTCCATGTCACTAAGTGCTGTCATTCTTAAAACCTAGATGACTAAACTATGGATATTCGCGCGTCGTGGGTTACAGTGCTGTTTCGTTACCTCCTCCTCCTCCACCACCACCACCACCATCACCACCACCTCCAACCCCTTCAGCTCTTTTATAGATAGGTAGTTCTTACCCCCATAGCGACGACTGGCAGACAGTAAGTGATTTGTGTACCAAGTTTGCTTGAAATCTTTCCAGTGATTTAGGAGGAGATATGGAACATACCTACTTTTACATGTACATTCATTTTCATAATGTGTGTCGACTAGTTGTCATCAGTCATATTAACTCGTATTAACTCAGATCCATATACGAGGACGCCAATGTACAACATATACTACTGCAGCACACGACTTGGACGGAGCTGGTTCGAATACCGTTGGGTGTAGAGAGTCATCATCATGAGGTTTCGGCCATCTTGGGTAGGAGAGGTGATGGGATAAAGTTCCCGATATCCAGATATTAAGCCAATGTTGGTTTTCGTGCCCTGAGATGAACAGAAAATTTATTTTAAGAGCGATAAAACCTACCGATACTGCTCATGCAGTTCATAAGAACGACCAATCTGTAATTAAATGTCAAGCGAACGTGTTTTGTAGACGGTTATTGAAGACTACATTTGCACCATGGCGTGTGTTTATGCTGACTTATTCATTAGGGAGGGGGAAGATGTAATTCAGTGCTGGCACATGGCCCACTCCTGTCGAATATTACCAAATGGGCCGCCGAACTTATCGATAGATGAATTAGCAACACATGAGTCACAGCAACACATGAGTCACAAGCCATCGACTGTCTTCTCGTTGCTTTCGGAATACTGCAGACACTAAAATTTCTTCCATTCCTAGAATTCGATCAGGTTAAGATAGGTTGAAGAAAGACAAACTTACATTTATGGCATCTGGAGATTTGTAGAAATCTTTTGATAGTGTTCACTGGCCTACACTTTTTGAAATTTTGATGGTAGTAGGGATAAAGTATAGGGAGCGAAACGCTATTTACAAAATGTATAGAAGCAAGATTCCATTTGTAAGAGCCAAAAAACATGAAAGAAAACCAGCAGTTGAGAAGGAAATGAGGCAGAGTTTTAGTCCATCACCATTATTTAGTCTACACATGGAGGAAACTATACATAGAGGAAACTAAAGAGAAATCTGGAAAGAGAATTAAAATTCGAGGCTCTACCAGAAACAGTAACGCGTTTGTGGCGAGGGGAAACGAACCTGAATTTGTAGAACAGTTCTGAGAGTGACTTAGATCCTCTGAGGGCGCTTTGGTCATGCGTTGGGAGTGGATGACCACCTGATCTCTCTGGAAATATCTAGCGCAGTGCGTATACCTATGGTGCATGTGCTTATGCTCTCTGGTGGTCGATAGCTATATGAATTATCTAAAAGGGGCGATTTTTTTATGGCGCAGGATATGAATTGTAATTTTACCACATCAACACAGTATGTAGTGGTATATTGCTGGGTTGGAGATCAGTTTCATTCTCTAATCTTCAAGCTCCTGTCCTCAGTGGCAGAGCAGTGTAATTGAGTAAGAGCCTATCCGTATATGATGATCTGTAGGTCACTTTGCAAGGTTTAATTGATGGTGCACATGCTACTGCTTCAACGTAAAGGTACCGTGGCTTATTTTCCGACATACGTTTTTGGGAAGTAATCAAACTGCTATTCACGTAAAAACGTGAAAGAAATAAAACTTAAAGATTTGCCAGGCCTATCTTAATGTTATCAGAGATGTACAATTGACTGATAGTGTTTTGAAAAGATTTGACAGAATGAACATCAATAAGTAATGATGGTAACGGAAGACCTGGCAACAAGTTTTCAAGTTGTGATATAGTAAGGAAAAAGTTTCCAACAATCCAGGAAAATATTTGCTTTATTATAATTATAGTCTTGGGTGACAATGTCAATTTGTGGTCAGGTTATGGATTTCGGCCAGTAATGACCCTCTTGAGAGCTGAGTAAAAAGGTGTTGCATTATACGTACCACGCTACACCATGTGATGGTGCAGTCAAAATAGTCAGTCATTATGGCTTCGTCAAACAAACAGCATTACACAATTAAGAGCCAAAGAACCTGGTACACCTGCCTAATATTGTGTAGAGCCCCCACGAGCACACGGAGGTGCCGCAACATGACGTGGCATTGACCCGACTGATGTCTGAAGTAATGCTGGAGGGAACTGACACTGTGAATCACGCAGGGCTGTCCATAAATCCGTAAGAGCACTTTGCAAGGCATCCCAGATATGATTAATAATGATCAGGTCTGGGGAGTTTGGTGGCCATTGAAGTGTTTAAACTCAGAAGAGTGTCCTAGGGCCACTCCTTAGCAATTCTGGACGTATGGGGTGACACATTGTCCTGCTGGAATTGCCCAAGTCAGTCGGAATGCACAATGGACATGAATGGATGCAAGTGACCAGACAGGACGCTTACATACGTGTCACCAGTCAGAGTCGTATCTAAACATATCAGGGGTCTCATATCACTCCAAGTGGACATGCCCTATATCATTATGGAGCCTCCACCTGCTTGAACAGTCTCCTGCTGACATCCAATGTCCATGGGTTCATGAGGTTGTCTCCATACCCGCACACATCTATCTGCTCGATATAAATTGAAACGAGACTCGTCTGGCCAGGCAACATGTTCCCAGTCATCAACAGTCCAAATCGATGTTGATGGGCCCTGGTGAGGCGTAGAGCTTTGTATCGTGCAGGCATCAAGGGCTACACGAGTGTGCCTTCAGCTCCGAAAGCTCATATTGATGATGTTTCATTGAATGGTTCACGCACTGACACTTGTTTACAGACCAGCATTGGAATCGGTAGCACTTTGCGGAAGGGCTGCACTTCTGTCACCTTGAACGATTCTCTTCAGTCGTCGTTGGTCCCATTCCTGCAGGCTCTTTTTCGAAGATTTGATGTTTTATCAGATTTCTGACATTAACAGAACACTTGTGAAATAGTAATACTGGAAAATCCCCACCTCATTGCTACCTCAGAGATGCTATCCCATCTCGTGTGCCGACAATAACACCACATTCAGACTCACTTAAATCTTGATGACCTGCAATTGTAGCAGCAGTAAACGATATAACAACTGCGCCAGACTCTTGTTGTCTTATATAAGTATTGCCGATCGCAGCGCATTATTCTGCCTGTTTACGTATCTGTGTGTTTGAATATGCATGTCTATACCAGTTTCTTTGGCGCTTCAGTTTAGTACACTACTGGCCATTAAAATTGAAGATGCTGTGATATGCAAATGATTAGCTTTTCAGAGCATTCACACAAGGTTGGCGCCGGTGGCGACACCTACAACGTGCCGACATGAGGAAAGTTTCCAACCGATTCCTCATACACAAATAGCAGTTGACCGGCGTTGCCTGGTGAAACGTTGTTGTGAGGCCTCTTGTAAGGAAGAGAAATGCGTACCATCACGTTTCCGACTTTGATAAAGGTCGGATTGTAGCCTATCGCCATTGCGGTTTATCGTATCGTGACATTGCTGCTCTCGTTGGTCAAGATCCAATGACTGTTAGCAGAATATGGAATCGGTGGGTTCAGGAGGGACACACGGAACGTCGTGCTGGATCCCAAAGGTCTCGTATCACTAGCAGTCGAGATGACAGGCATCTTATCCGCATGGCTGTAACGGATCTGCAGCCACGTCTCAGTCCCTGAGTCAACAGATGGGGATGTTTGCAAGACAACAACCATCTGCACGAACTGTTCGACAACGTTTGCAGCAGCATGGACTATCAGGCGATGTCGTGGTGAACGCACATTGGAAGCATGTATTCTTGATCGCCATACTGGCGTATCACCCGGCGTGATGGTATGGGGCGCCATTGGTTACACGTCTCGGTCACCTCTTGTTCGCATTGACGGCACTTTGAACAGTGGACGTTACATTTCAGATGTGTTATGACCCATGGCTCTACCCTTCAGTCAGTCCCTGCAAAACCCTACATTTCAGCAGGATAATGCACGACCGCATGTTGCAGGTCCTGTACGAGCCTTTCTGGATACAGAAAATGTTCGACTGCTGCCCTGGTCAGCACTTTCTCCAGATCTCTCACCAACTGAAAACGTCTGGTCAATGGTGGCCTAGCAACTGGCTCGTCACAATACGCCAGTCACTACTCTTGATGAACTGTGGTATCATGTTGAAGCTGCATGGGCAGCTGTACCTGTACATACCATCCAAGCTCTGTTTGACTCAATGCCCAGGCGTATCAAGGCCGTTATTACGGCCACAGGTGGTTGTTCTGGATACTGATATCTCAGGATCTACGCACCCAAATAGCGTGAAAATGTAAACACATGTCAGTTCTAGTACAATATATTTGTCCAATGAATACCCGTTTATCATCTGCATTTCTTCTTGGTGTAGCAATTTTAATGGCCAGTAGTGTATTAAAGAGCCCCCTCCTCCTACAAACATTCGTATGGATGCCCTCGGTAAACAGTATTGAAATGGTCTTGTGTACTGACATATTTAATGAAGGTACTAACTTCAGCAATTCCGTACAGTAATGACACGGAAAAACACTCAGAACAGTGAAGCAGTAAAGAGTAAGAAAGGAGACAACAATGGCTACTTCAGACAGTGTTTCAGCTACCTTATGTTGCTAGCAGCCCGGAACTAGTGATTGCCATCACCCGTCTTCTACCAATTCAGGGTTGTCAAGATACAGCTTACACACTGTAACTCTTATTTGTTTGTGAAACTGGTCCGTGAACAGTATTGATAAGTCCAAAGATACATAAAATCTAAGTTTCTCTTAATTTAGTGGTCTTTGCCTGGAAGTTTTGTTTGCAAATGTTCCTACAGAAAGGCTTCAAAATTTAACACGACATTAGCGATCTATGTCAGTGAAGGTCGTTGGTTGGTTCTGCCCTGTGCCATCAGTCGGTCGCAGTCAGATTAATAACAGCAAAACCAGGAAAGATTCCACATCACATTACTTACTGCAGGCCTATAAGCTTTCTTCTAGTAGCCTGAAAAGCTTTTAGAACCTTCTGAAATGCTCTCACATGTTTATAGACTATTACTGAAAGTTGGTAGATATTGTTGAGAATGAAAGCTTTGAATAATTTGTAAGGTGACAGAATAAATGAAGGTCAATTTCGCACCTTAGATGGTTCAAATAGCTCTGAGCACTATGGGACTCAACATCTGAGGTCATCAGTCCCCTAGAACTTAGAACTACTTAAACCTAACTAACCTAAGGACATCACACACATCCATGCCCGGGGCAGGATTCGAACCTGCGACCGTAGCGGTCTCGCGGTTCCAGACTGTAGCGCCTAAAACCGCTCGGCGCACCTTAGATAAGAGATTTATATATCATAACGGGAAGGTGAATATGACACCTAATGACACACCGATCATATAATGCATGTCTATGAGCAGAAGGTAAGACAAGCAACGAGGGGACGAGGGGAAACGTCTTGATTTGGAAGCAGTCGTGAGGAGAGGCGAAGGACACACCACAGGGGGTACCACAGAAAGCGCTTAGGGAGCATCTCAAGGCGGGAGTCAATGACTGACCGACCAGGTGACTCAGACCCTATTGGTCGAAAAAAGCCATGACATGGAGAATGAAAGAACTCAGGTGGGAAGACAGTTTGGCTACGAGAAAGACAAGACGGAAATTTTCGAGTACTCTTCTCTGAACAGGCGTCCAGTGCAGAATGGGGCACATAATGCTCTGTACAACACAGTGGAGAAATTTGTGTGAACATTGCGTTCACAGCGGCTGACGTCCAGCTAGAAATTAGCTGTAGCGTCGTTTAGCTCCAATAGCGAAGAAACGAACCAGCCAGTAAGTTAATTGTTCTTGAGAGATCTGAGAGGGCATTATAATATGCACGCTGCTCCAGCCAAGCACGTGTACATCGCCATATTCCAAGACTAGGGATGAGTGCTTGTTTTCTCGCATAGTGAGAAACTTCGAGAGGGTTTCTGCTGGAAAATTCAGCAAAGGCTTAATAAGTTTTTGTAGGAATTTCAGGGGAAGAGAGCGGCAATGCATATGACAGCTCATCACAGCTAAGGTAAATATCGCGTGCAGAAGCGTAAACTCGTTGGTTCTCCAGCTTGCGTCCACTGTAAACTCGAGCGATCTTAGGCAATCTTTTGCTCAACTGGTCACAAAACTAACCATCCTCCGTAGACTTCATTGTCATCCTAAATAGTACCAAACTTTAACCGGAATCGGATGATTTATCGTAGTACTAACCAACATCATAACGTAATTGTAAGAATAATTTTGTAAAGAAACTTCTTGTTAAAATTTAATATTGTTGCGTTTACGATTAGTTAAATTTCAAGAGGACAAGATGCGTCATTTTCACAACTGTCTTAACATTGTCACATTGTCACATTGTTAACTGTGTAAAAGCGTGTATATCTGTGAAAAGTTTGCAACATTAAACAAATGTCATTACAGCATACACAGTTGTGTCCTCAGTCATAGAATAAGCAACCACCATCTCACATCTTACAAATTTTGTCGCTATTATTAATACCAAAAATACGTATGGCCAGCTTTAGTAAAAAATACAACAGTAAAGTGTTATTTTTCAGTCCAAATTAATTAAATAATGCTGGTTTGTACAGAAAATATTTTACCTCCTTATAGACGAATGGCGTCTTTAAAAATTGACCTCGCTTTTTTTGTTTTCAACCAGTCGTATTCTTACCATTAGTTATCGATTAAACATAACAGTGCTAACCTTACTGAATTAAACTAATGAGTGAATGTAAATCTAGTGAAAAATCTCAGTAACATGAATGAAGTATTATTTAAAATTAAGAAGATATGACCCTTACCAATTGTATTGTGTTGTCGAAATTGTAGACGCTATATGCACAAGCCTGTGATGGTTCCAATTCTGTAGCGCAAGCTTCAGATTCCTTACGAGAGTTTTTGGCCCTACGCTCAGTTTTTCCAAAATAATGCGTTAGCTTGCGATTCATTGCAGCAACATCTTTAATCACTCATTACAATCTCTAATAGACTATTATTTCAGAAAAAAAATTGACACTTCACGACGCATGATTCAGTCACACTACTCAGTTACACACTTCAGTAATATCAATAATCGTAATCGGAAAACAAGTGTTCGCTGACATTAAATGGAAGAGTTGGAAGGAAAACCGACTTTTTTTAGCATTCAACTGGTCAGTCTATTGTTTTTTCGTCCAGTCGGTTTCTTCACTCGGTTGCAGCCGTTAAGTGAATTTTACACTCAGTTCCCGGGATTGAGTTATTTTATTTACATTCTCTTTCGGACTTTTCGGTTATCATATCAAGTTTTGGTTGGTTTTTAAAATTTAATGTCAGATGCTGCCCTATAAATTTATGTATATATAAATGAACCACCACCTTTTAACACGTTTCTGAAATATCTATGATCAAAGTTGTAAAGATCGTTTTGGAACACCCTGTATATTCTTAAAAATGGTTCAAATGGCTCTGAGCACTATGCGACTTAACTTCTGAGGTCATCAGTCGCCTAGAACTTAGAACTAATTAAACCTAACTAACCTAAGGACATCACACACATCCATGCCCGAGGCAGGATCCGAACCTACGAGCTACGGTCGCAGGTTCGAATCCTGCCTCGGGCATGGATGTGTGTGATGTCCTTAGGTTAGTTAGGTTTAAGTAGTTCTAAGTTCTAGGGGACTGATGACCGCAGCAGTTAAGTCCCATAGTGCTCAAAGCCATTTGAATCGAACCTGCGACCGTAGCGGTCGCTCGGTTCCAGACTGTAGCGCCTAGAACCGCACGGCCACTCCGGCCGGCTGTATATTCTTACTTCTTTATTCAGATAATGAGAAGCTGCCAACAATCAGCGATCGTATACACCGCGACGTCGCCCCGCTCACCAGACAAATGAATAATTTAAATATCATTTGCCTTCTACTCATTTAGCTGTATTAAAACGGACTTAATTTACGTTCGTATTCCTTACTACAAACGCGTACTACGTTTCAACATGAACGTCTCTACAGTGCGCTTTCACAAATTTCTGTAACTCTCGTGTGTAGTTTATATCTACTCGTCGGTAGGTAGCACGCGCCGGCTGGCGTTGCCAGCACTGCAGCGCGTCTGCAGACGGGAAAACAATACGATTTGACCCAGATGTCCGGCGATTTCGAAGTTTTTGTCTGGGGTTAGCAATTTAAGTATTGGTAGGCATACCCAGTATATTTTGCTTTGATTATTGTGAGTGGTACATTAATATACATCCAGTGTATATTAATAAACAATAAGACGCCCATTTTAAGTAAAATGATATTTATGGTTAAGATAGTGAGCTGTTTGCCGCTCTTATTCTTTTGTTAAAATGTGTTTGAAATACATTGCAACCCATATTGATACATAATTATAAAAAAGAATGATTGAATCTGTTCAAATGTGTGTGAAATCTTACGGGACTTAGATGCTAAGGTCATCAGTCCCTAAGCTTACACACTTCTTAACCTAAAGTATCCTAAGAACAAACACACACAACCATGCCCGAGGGAGGACTCGAACCTCCGCCGGGACCAGCCGCCCAGTCCATGACTGCAGCGCCTGAGACCGCTCGGCCAATCCCGTGCGGCTTTGAATCTGTTGAAGTAATATATTCGCTGATTTCTGAAGTCATTTTATTCAGTATAAAATGATACTCCATTGAGGGGGAGGGGGACTATAGCCCCAATAGCCCCACCCCCCCTGCCACCGCCCTGACACTGTGTCTTCTGCAGAATTCTGAAAAGAACTCATTTGGATGAATTTTTGATATTATTGTGTTTGTTTTTCGGTTTCATCCTTCAGAGACGCTGTTTGTGGGATGACGGCTTCCATTGCTGTTGTACATGTGTCTTTGCATATGCTCGTTAACGAGCCACTGGTCCAAAAAATACTCCTGAAGTCCTGAAGGTTTTCGTCTCAGGCGAGCTCTCCTGAATAAACAGCCAACCATCATCCAACATTTCCAAAGGAAGATGTGCTAGAGTTGAGGACATTCTTATGTGGCAGCGAATCTCTTCATTTTCCTTATAGGCAGGAACAAGGTGGACCGCTGAACTTGTTTCCACAAAAGCTGCAACCTGCAATCTCTGTTTCAGAAGACAAACTTATTGCTGACTGCACGATAGCAATTTCGAAATACATCATGAGAGACACAGGATCCAAGGGACCTTGAATTTAATAGCTTTAAAAAAAAACATCGTATTTTCCATAAAATTTCGCGCTTGCAGCTGCATAAATTCAGCTTCTTCTTCTAATACTTCCTCTGAATACCGTCCAGCCATCTTCAGAGTGAGCCGAGGTGACTAACGCTCCAGAACTTGCTCCGTCCTTCTAAACCCGAGGACCTTCTAAACCCGAGGACCGAACCAATTTAAAAGGACGTAGCAGTGCTGGAGCGTTGGCCACCTCGGCTCACTCTGAAGATGGCTGGACGGTATTCAGCCGAAATATTAGAAGAAGAAGCTGAATTTATGCGGCTACACGCTCGAAATTGTATGGAACACTCTTTGCGCCGCGAAAACATGAAGATGCGCAAACCATCGTATGTTTCTCGCTTTTTGTTCTTTAGGAAAGACTAGACAGCTGCAATAGTGTTCGTTTCCTCACGGGTACTTCGAAGATCAACGTGAAGTATAAACAACTGTCCAAACTGCTTTCTCTAACTATTCAATGTTCCGTCCACAAAGAATCATTCGCAGCTTAATAAACATGGTTTTCCCTTTTGGCTGGGAAACCAATAGTCTGTCATTATCTCCTCTATTGTCAGTTGAAAGTAAAAATTTGCTGCCATCGTTAATCAGTACGTTTTTTTAAATGATTGTTCCTCCAGCATCGATCGGATCTAGTGTAGGTCCCATATATTTTCGCCTAATGCGATGCAGCGATTGTTTCGCATTTCTCTGTGACGGTAACGACTGAGCAGCCGCCACACTTCTTCAGCGTATTGATAAAATCGTAGTATGTTTCTTTCGCACACTTTTTTGCACTTTAAAAATGTTTTCGTACTTCATTTTCTGCTTGGTGTGGAAGCAAACATGGCTACCTTCGCTTAAAAGTATGGTATTTTTAGTGGGTAGTCTTCCTTTCCACTTACTCTTTCTATAGTTTACACAACGCCACCATGTTACGTCTTCTTCGCTGGTGCAGTCCACAATATAATGATGCCTGTTGTAAATCAATAAAGACTTCCCTTTGGAAGTCTCGGTGAACTGCATCTTCATAGCACTAAGAACACGGAACGCCACTTGTCAGACCAGAGATTAACTGCAGTATTGAACTAAGGAAGAAAGCCAAACTGCCGTTCTAGCCTGTCAATAAGCTGGCGCGCGGACAAGGTTCACAGAGCAGTAAGGGGGCTTTCACCGTAATATGTAGCAAGGTTCTTTTGTAACTGTCCGTTGCATTCTATTTCTGGAACAGCCTGTTCCGAGACACTACTACTTGAATAAATGTGAACATACTCCATTTCCTGTCTCTCCGCGCAAGTGTCACAGACTCCTTTAAAGCCTGCCGTGCTTTTACGTAATCACGGACGTCGATTGACTGACAGTTCCGTTTCGATTGTATACAACTTCAGACGTTATTCGTAAACTCAGTTATTAAATCATTCCGTAATACTGATTGCTTATCGGGAATATCTTACTGCTAAATATGAAGTGCTTTCATCAGCCGGTAAGTAACAATACAATTTTACTTTATTTCAATTAAAGAAGTGTTAGCTTCTCTTTCGTTTTTCTCTCACCAATGTTTTGTAAAATGTACTACTTAGCTAGTTAAGAAGATAAAACTATCATATGCTCTCCGTTATAAATCTCTCGGCGCCAGACATCTTAATTTTCGGCAAATGTTCGTGATATCTCTTGGATCCATTTGGTGATAAGAAGCAGTACATGGATTACTGAGAACCTGTGTTATGTCGACATTCTAACATCTGCTTTCGTAATACTCCAATTTAGTGACGTGCTTAGCTTCAATAAATATTTATAACATACTTCAAAAATAAAGAGGAAATTTAAAATTATTTATTGTAACAAAGTACACACGATTAACACGTAAAAATCATAAACATCAACATACAAATTTCTTCAGTTTGAAGCTATTATGGACTTACGGAGGGTGCCGTACGTAGCACAACCAATCAAGTGTCTGATCTTATAATGATTCTTGGCGTTTTCACGATGGTGGTTTTCTGGTTTCCAACCGAATTGATGACATTTCCTTAGGCACCCATGTTCTGACTGGTTCGTTGCGGCCCGACGTGACTTGCTCTTCCCCGCCAACCTCTTCATCACATATCAGCACTTACAGGCAATATCCTGTATTATTTATTGAATGTATTCCAATCTCTGTTTTTCCCTGCAGTTTATGCTCTCAAAAACTCCCTCTAGTCAGGTGTATGAATGCATCCCGTCACAGTTTTCTATATTTTTATTTCCTCGTCGATTCTGACGAGAATACGCTCATTTCTGGCCATTTATTTCTCAGCATCCTTCTTCAACCCACATCCGAAACGCTTCGATTCTCTTCTTTTTCGTCTTCCTACAGTCCATAACTGGCATCCATAGGAACCTTTGCACCAGCGGTACATTCTCATAAATTTCTTCTTCAATTAAAGGCTTGCTTCACTTCCGTTTTAGCGAAGGATGCCTGTTTTGCATGCTTCTTAAATAACCCTTGCCTCATCTGTCATGCGTTGTTATGCTTCCAAGATAACAGACTAATTAGATAGCAGACTTATTCCAGTTAGCTGAGATCTGAGACTGTTATTCGAGCCATACAAAACATTCAAAACTACACACTCACTTTTTATTTCCAGTAATAGCATGGTACGACACATCTCTCTGCCTTCTTTAGGCGTCCGTACATTGTCAAACTATCTTATGTTGCAAACACTCTTTTCAAATATGATGTTTCTGCTGAATGCAGTAGGCATTAAGTGCCAGACATAAGAATTAAACAATTGATGTGTAAGGGAGTCAAAATCTCCGTGAGCACTGAGGCAACCATCACACCGACGCATCAGCTTGAAGATGTCCGTTTGGTAAAACAATGTGTCCTGCGTCCGTGATTGTCCGCTGCACATCTTCGTCCGACGGGAATCGTCTATCCTTCAAGGCCACGTTTGAGGAACCGAAGGCCTGATAATCAGATGCGAAGAGATTAGGAGTATAGGGCGGGAGCTCCAGTGTTTCCCCACTTCTAAGTTAAGACATATGCGATATGGGGACTCGCGTTGTCATGAAGCGGTAGCACCTCTTGTCCAAAGCGATTGTTTTCGACAGACGTCCTGCCCCAAACAAGTTCTTCATTCTACGAAGGATGCCTACTGGTGTTCGTCTTTCGCCAGCCAAGAAAAGAACAGCAGCACGTTGATCCCGTCTGGAAGCGTTTGGTAATAATATCGCCGTAGTTCAAGTCTCATTTACTGCACGCACGTCAAAAATAGTCGAATAACACTGTAATACATTGCCTACATGTCGGTGTTTATATACCTGCAGCAAAGTCGCGCTACGTTGCACATACTCTTGCATCAAAGCCCTCAAACGGAAGCTGTCCGATTGCCCCTTATATACCGACCTATGTTTTCGTGATTCATGTTCTGAGACTCTTGAGAAACATGCCACGACAAAACTACTTCACCTTCTATGCAAGATATATGAGACCGGCGAAATAACTTCTGGCTTATGAATGTACAAATACCAGTTACAAAGAAAGTAGGTGCTCATAGGTGCGAATATTGCCGATGATCAGTATAATAGATCATGATTTCAAAAAAGACAGGAATGCTACATAGTAGCATGGAAAAACTCAGAGTAGCCAACTCGGCGAAAGAACAGTTTGGGTTGCAAAACTAAAATACAGGGCGCCAAAGGCTCTTACAACTTGTACAGGAAGCAGAATGCAGTTACAAGAGTCGACTCACATGAAATGGAAGCATTAGTTGAGACAGGAGTACACAGAACTGTAGTCTGGCCCCAATGTTAATCGGTTTGGATGTTGAGTGAGCTCGAAAAGAAATCAAGGAGAGATTTGGAAGCCGAATTAAAGATTAGAGAGAAGATATTAAAACTTGGAGGTTTACCGATAACATCCCTCTGTCATGGACGGTAACGGACATAAACATTAGTTGAATGGAATGGCCGGCCGGTGTGGCCGAGCGGTTCTAGGCGCTTCAGTGTGGAACCGCGCGACCGCTACGGTCGCAGGTTCGAATCCTGCCTCGGGCTTGGATGTGGGTGATGTCCTTAGGTTTAAGTAGTTCTAAGTTCTAGGGGACTGATGACCTCAGATGTTAAGTCCCATAGTGCTCAGAGCCATTTGAACCATTTGAATGGGATGAATAGTGTCTTGAAATGAAGTTTAAGATCAATATCAGCAAAATGGTAATGGAACGTAGTCGAATTAATGAGTCGATGCTAAGGGTAGCCGGCGTGGTTAAGGTGAGCGTTCGCGATAAGCGGGAATTCCGGGTTCGGGTCCCGGTTCTAACAACCCTACCACAACAAAAGTCAAAATTTAATGATTGTAGTGTTGCTCACGTTGCTAAATACTGCATTTTCGGGCAACAAGAAAGTTATTATGTGGCAGGTATCAATAGAGCACAGTTAATAAAGTCATTTCATGTAATAATGAATAAACTAGGCACTCATCTTTTCGTGTTTCCCCCGCTGGTCTCGTTGTAAAATCGTGGCTCAATCGTCGAAAATCTAGGTGGTGATGATTACAAGCTCGGATGCAAAAAGGCCTAGGTTTTATTCTGCTAAATTCAAAAGTTTTGTAGATGCGCTTCACAAACCATTCTTGAAGATTAAACCTTTCAAAGTTAGCACAATGGTGATGAAAAAAAAAAAAATCAGCACTCCGAATTTAAGTTACACTTATTTTTTATTTCTTTTGTTGCGATAGCATGTAACACACAAAACATGACTTCACAATACAAAACATACTTGAAAACATCTTCCTCACTGTTAAAGTTCACATTTTATAAACTGGCTACAATATGCGTCTTTCCAACATGACATCCAAGACTTGACCTTCTCAAGGTCCGACTCTCTAACAAACTAATAATCGCTTACGCGCCCAAAAATCAGAGTTACAAGTACGTCAAAGATCATAATGACAAATAATACACATAAGAATAATATCATTGCAATACAAACATATCGAAGTATCAAAGTACCTCTACATTAATGAAATCAAATCTGAATGTTGTCTCAGAAATATGTTAACTACTTTACAGAAACACAGAAGAATATTGCTGGTATCGAGAGGTTCAGGTGAGGTGCCGTAATGGTTGCGTAATTCAAGTACCATTACACGGTCAAGCACAAATTTTCATATGTCACTGTATCTGTCCAGTCACATTAATGTGACCACCTGTTGAAAGCCTGAGTAACCTTTTGTATCCCTCCTAGAAGGCGGCGCGTGGGTCTGCTCCTGTAAACTGAAGAGTAGGCCGAATGTAGGAAGTGAGTAGGAGCAGGAAAAGGTAAAACACGTTGGTACTACGTGTCAAATTATAGATGTTTACTATGGGCAAAAACAAGTTAATAAATGGTTTCATAACTTTGCAATGATGAGCAAACTTTAGATCCGTCGTAAATGGTGCACAGTCTCAATAGCAAGACAACACCCTCAGAAGTTGAAGCGATGTTTCCAGGCCGTCTGCTCTTGATGAAATGGGTGAATCTGGAGCGGAGCTCGTAGAGCTGCACAACGCCGACTAGAAGGCGCTGTCGTCGGTGTGTGTCGTAGTGACTTGCACCTACGCCGTGGCATCGCAACTATCGATACCACATAACCACCCTTCGCAGCGCGGACCGTCACCAGCTGCGCTATGATTCTCGGTTGAGAATTAATGGCGCCAACAGCCCGATCAAGGTGGTCACTGACTGAGTAAAATCCGGGGAATGCGATGGCCAGGGGAGCATGGTAAACTCACCCTGGTGCCTCTCGAACCACGCACGTACGCTGCGAGCTGTGTGACGTGTTGCGTTATCATGCTGGAAGATATCATCGTGCCGAGGAAAAAATTAACTGCACGCAGGAGTGGACATGGTCCCCAAGGATAGATGCAAACTGCGGTAGCGTTCTCGCTTCCCACGCCCGGGTTCCCGGGTTCGATTCCTGGCGGGGTCAGGGATTTTCTCTGCCTCGTGATGAGTGGGTGTTGTGTGCTGTCCTTAGATTAGTTAGGTTTAAGTAGTTCTAAGTTCTAGGGGACTGATGACCGTAGGTGTTAAGTCCCATAGTGCTCAGAGCCATTTGAACCATTTGATAGATGCAAAGTATCGTTGACCAAATCACCTACGCAATGCCACGAAAACATTCCCAGGTCACAATGCTCCCTCCTCCAGCGTGGAACCTCGCAACGTTTGTTGCAGAGTGTTTGCTTTCACACGTCTCACGCCGTACGCGATAACGGCCATCTTTCTGCTGTAGAATAAAACGTGATTTTACACAGAGTACGCGAAGGAACTTGCCCCCCTTCTTGCAGCGGTGTACCGTAGGTCTGTAGAAGAGCGTAGCATTCCAAAGGATTGGAAAAGGGCACAGGTCATCCCCGTTTTCAAGAAGGGACGTCGAACGGATGTGCAGAACTATAGACCTATATATCTAACGTCGATCAGTTGTAGAATTTTGGAACACGTATTACGTTCGAGTATAATGACTTTTCTGGAGACTAGAAATCTACTCTATAGGAATCAGCATGGGTTTCGAAAAAGACGGTCGTGTGAAACCCAGCTCGCGCTATTCGTCCACGAGACTCAGAGGGCCATAGACACGGGTTCACAGGTAGATGCCGTGTTTCTTGACTTCCGGAAGGCGTTCGATGCAGTTCCCCACAGTCGTTTAATGAACAAAGTAAGAACATATGGACTATCAGACCAATTGTGTGATTGGATTGAAGAGTTCCTAGATAACAGGACGCAGCATGTCATTCTCAATGGAGAGAAGTCTTCCGAAGTAAGAGTGATTTCTGGTGTGTCGCAGGGGAGTGTCGTAGGACCGTTGCTATTCACAATATACATAAATGACCTTGTGGATGACATCGGAAGTTCACTGAGGCTTTTTGCGGATGATGCTGTGGTGTATCGAGAGGTTGTAACAATGGAAAATTGTACTGAAATGCAGGAGGATCTGCAGCGAATTGA
Source organism: Schistocerca cancellata (assembly GCF_023864275.1). Taxonomy (NCBI): domain Eukaryota; kingdom Metazoa; phylum Arthropoda; class Insecta; order Orthoptera; family Acrididae; genus Schistocerca; species Schistocerca cancellata. Next base: position 433,264,788 of record NC_064632.1, read on the forward strand.
CGCATGGTGCAGGGAATGGCAATTGAATCTCAATGTAGACAAGTGTAATGTGCTGAGAATACACAGAAAGATAGATCCTTTATCATTTAGCTACAAAATAGCAGGTCAGCAACTGGAAGCAGTTAATACCATAAATTATCTGGGAGTACGCATTAGGAGTGATTTAAAATGGAATGATCATATAATGTTGATCGTCGGTAAAGCAGATGCCAGACTGAGATTCATTGGAAGAATCCTAAGGAAATGCAATCCGAAAACAACGGAAGTAGGTTACAGTACGCTTGTTCGCCCACTGCTTGAATACTGCTCAGCAGTGTGGGATCCAACGGAGAGGAGCGCGCTTCGTTACACGACCATTTAGTAATCGCGAGAGCGTTATGGAGATGATAGATAAACTCCAGTGGAAGACTCTGCAGGAGAGACGCTCAGTAGCTCGGTACGGGCTTTTGTTGAAGTTTCGGGAACATACCTCCAGCGAGGAATCGAGCAGTATATTGCTTCCTCCTACGTATATCTCGCGAAGACACCTTGAGGATAAAACCAGAGAGATTAGAGCCCACACAGAGGCATACCGAAAATCCTTCTTTCCACGAACAATACGAGACTGGAATAGAAGGGAGAACTGATAGAGGTACTCAAGGTACCCTCCGCCACACACCGTCAGGTGACTTGCGGAGTATGGATGTAGATGTAGATCCATCTAGAAAGGTCACCTGTCGCCATTCAGTGGAGTTGTGGTATTTGCGTGCAAATTCCAGCCTTCGTCGCCAATGGACAGTAGTTAGCATGGGTGCATGAATCAGGCACCTGCTGCGGAGACTCATGCGCAGCAACGCTCATTGAGGAGACATTGTTGGTAGCCCATTGGTTCATATGGGCGGACAAGCCACAGTTGCATGTCTATTCGCCCATACACAGCACCACAGCCCTCGTACACGCCTGTCACCTATGGCCCGTGGTGCACGACATCTATCTCGGCGCCGGTTTTGGATAGCGCCAGTTTTCCGTGCACGGTATACTTTAACCACGTTGTTTACAACCTATGGCGTTTCGGAAGTGCTTCAGCCCTCGGCCCGAAGACCAACGATCATGTCTTTTTGGGCGTTAGTTATATTGTATCTGTTTCCGCTTTACGACGGCGAGAGCACTGTTATCAGCATTCCCTCGACACGCTTTATACACACTCCTCTGCTATCGCTGCCACCTGCCGTCTGTGAGCGAATGTCGCACGTTGACGTCGAAACAGGGCGGTGGTCACAATGTCACTGGACCATGTAGGCACTATATTTATACTTGTAGCAGACGCCAAGAAATTCGTACTTAACCGTATTCATTTCGAAGTAATTTCACACGGCTGTTGAAGTCTGTTCTTCCAGACATGCAAGTAAGATGCTAAGGAAATTAGACTCTAAATGTAGTAGATGAAGTCTGCTACTTAGGCAGCAAAATATACTGGCCATTAAAATTGCTACACCACGAAGATAACGTGCTACAGACGCGAAATTTAACCGACAGAAACAAGATGCTGTGATATGCAAATGATTAGCGTTTCAGAGCATTCACACAACGTTGGCGCCGGTGGCGACACCTACAACGCGCTAACATGAGGAAAGTTTCCAACCGATTTCTCATACACAAACAGCAGTTGACCGGTGTTGCCTGATGAAACGTTGTTGTGATGCCTCGTGTAAGGAGGAGAAATGCGTACCATCACGTTTCCGACTTTGATAAAGGTCGGATTGTAGCCTATCGCGATTGCGGTATATCGTATCGCGAGATTGCTGGTCGCGTTGGTCGAGATCCAATGACTGTTAGCAGAATATGGAATCGGTGGGTTCAGGAGGGTAATAAGGAACGCCGTGCTGGATCCCAACGGCCTCGTATCACTAGCAGTCGAGATGACAGGCATCTTATCCGCATGGCTGTAACGGATCGTGCAGCCACGTCTCGATCCCTGAGTCAACACATGGGGACGTTTGCAAGACAACAACCATCTGCACGAACAGTTCGACGACGTTTGCAGCAGCATGGACTATCAGCTCGGAGACCGTGCCTGCGGTTACCCTTGACGCTGCATCACAGACAGGAGCGCCTGCGATGGTTTACTCAACGACGAACCTGGGTGCACGAATGGCGAAGCGCCATTTTTTCGGATGAATTCAGGTTCTGTTTACAGCATCATGATGGTCGCATCCGTGTTTGGCGACATCGCGGTGAACTCACATTGGAAGCGTGTATTCGTCATTGCCATACTGGCGTATCACCCGGCGTGATGGTAGGGTGTGTCATTGGTTACACGTCTCGGTCACCTCTTGTTCGCATTGACGGCACTTTGAACAGTGGAAGTTACATTTCAGATGTGTTACGACCTGTGGCTCTACCCTTCATTCGATCCCTGCGGAACCCTACATTTCAGCAGAATAATGCACGACCGCATGTTGCAGGTCCTGTACGGATACAGAAAATGTTCGACTGCCCGCTCTAGCCAACACATTCTCCAGATCTCTCCGACTGAAAACGTCTGGTCAATGGTGGCCGAGCAACTGGCTCGTCACAATATGCCAGTCACTACTCTTGATGAGCTGTGGTATCGTGTTGAAGCTGCATGGCCAGCTGTACCTGTACACGCTATCCAAGCTCTGTTTGACTCAATGCCCAGGCGTATCAAGGCCGTTATTACGGCCAGAGGTGGTTGTTCTGGGTACTGATTTCTCAGGATCTATGCACCCTAATTGCGTGAAAATGTAATCACATGTCAGTTCTAGCATAATATATTTGTCCAATGATTACCCGTTTATCATCTACATTTCTTCTTGCTGTAGCAATTTTAGTGGCCAGTAGTGTAACTGACGGTGACCGAAGTAGGAGGATATTTGTGTGAAGTGTAGCCTCATATGGAACTGAAGTGTGGATTATAAGCAGTATAGAGAGGCAGCTTTCGAAACGTGATGGTACAGAAGATTGCTGAAAATTAGGTAGGTAGATCGTAGAAATTCAAAGGATGTACTGAGTGGAAAAGGCAAAACTGTAATTTGTGATACAACATGAAAAAAAGTATCGATTGATATAACGTTTACTAAAGCGTTAAGGAATCGTCAGTTAGGCAATGGAGGTAAGTGTGAAGGATAAAAGTTGTAGAGGGAGATCAACTGTCGAATACTGGAAGGAGGCTCACAATAGAAAGGAAATCTTGTAACAGATAAGCAGAGATCAAGAGGCTTGTACTGTAGCACAGAGAACTGCACCAAAACTGAGGACCACAACAACAACTAAACAAACAATGGCTTACGTGTGTAATCCATCCTTGGTACACTGAACACTGAAAAACGGAAACGTCGCTGCACAATTATTCTTTACAAATATGTTGACTCTGGAGTCGTTGAAATTGGTCAGATTATTTCGCGAAGCAAGTAAGTTTTTGAAAACTATTGTTTTTTCTATTGATGGGACATGGTTAAGATTTAATATATTTTCTGATCAGAATTGATATTTCGCCACTCAGCCCAGCAGGCACATCCCACAAAATATCACGTTCGAAAGAAGCTTATGCTAAGCAACATAGTGTGCTAAGATAAAGTCACCTGCAAGTGCTGACGAAGGGGTCGTCAAAACTAATACTGGAAATAAAAAGCAACTGAAGAGGAAAACATGCAAACTTTTGTAAACTTCTGTTTGCCTCCAGAATGAGATTTTCACTCTGCAGCGGAGTGTGCGCTGATATGAAACTTCCTGGCAGATTAAAACTGTGTGCCCGACCGAGACTCGAACTCGGGACCTTTGCCTTTCGCGGGCAAGTGCTCTACCATCTGAGCTACCGAAGCACGACTCACGTCCGGTACTCACAGCTTTACTTCTGCCAGTACCTCGTCTCCTACCTTCCAAACTTTACAGAAGCTCTCCTGCGAACCTTGCAGAACTAGCACTCCTGAAAGAAAGGATATTGCGGAGACATGGCTTAGCCACAGCCTGGGGGATGTTTCCAGAATGAGATTTTCACTCTGCAGCGGAGTGTGCGCTGATATGAAACTTCCTGGCAGATTAAAACTGTGTGCCCGACCGAGACTCGAACTCGGGACCTTTGCCTTTCGCGGGCAAGTGCTCTACCATCTGAGCTACCGAAGCACGACTCACGTCCGGTACTCACAGCTTTACTTCTGCCAGTACCTCGTCTCCTACCTTCCAAACTTTACAGAAGCTCTCCTGCGAACCTTGCAGAACTAGCACTCCTGAAAGAAAGGATATTGCGGAGACATGGCTTAGCCACAGCCTGGGGGATGTTTCCAGAATGAGATTTTCACTCTGCAGCGGAGTGTGCGCTAATATGAAACTTCCTGGCAGATTAAAACTGTGTGCCCTACCTAGACTCGAACTCGGGACCTTTGCCTTTCGCGGGCAAGTGCTCTACCATCTGAGCTACCGAAGCACGACTCACGTCCGGTACTCACAGCTTTACTTCTGCCAGTACCTCGTCTCCTACCTTCCAAACTTTACAGAAGCTCTCCTGCGAACCTTGCAGAACTAGCACTCCTGAAAGAAAGGATATTGCGGAGACATGGCTTAGCCACAGCCTGGGGGATGTTTCCAGAATGAGATTTTCACTCTGCAGCGGAGTGTGCGCTGATATGAAACTTCCTGGCAGATTAAAACTGTGTGCCCGACCGAGACTCGAACTCGGGACCTTTGCCTTTCGCGGGCAAGTGCTCTACCATCTGAGCTACCGAAGCACGACTCACGTCCGGTACTCACAGCTTTACTTCTGCCAGTACCTCGTCTCCTACCTTCCAAACTTTACAGAAGCTCTCCTGCGAACCTTGCAGAACTAGCACTCCTGAAAGAAAGGATATTGCGGAGACATGGCTTAGCCACAGCCTGGGGGATGTTTCCAGAATGAGATTTTCACTCTGCAGCGGAGTGTGCGCTGATATGAAACTTCCTGGCAGATTAAAACTGTGTGCCCGTGAGTCGTGCTTCGGTAGCTCAGATGGTAGAGCACTTGCCCGCGAAAGGCAAAGGTCCCGAGCTCGAGTCTCGGTCGGGCACACAGTTTTAATCTGCCAGGAAGTTTCATATCAGCGCACACTCCGCTGCAGAGTGAAAATCTCATTCTGGAAACATCCCCCAGGCTGTGGCTAAGCCATGTCTCCGCAATATCCTTTCTTTCAGGAGTGCTAGTTCTGCAAGGTTCGCAGGAGAGCTTCTGTAAAGTTTGGAAGGTAGGAGACGAGGTACTGGCAGAAGTAAAGCTGTGAGTACCGGACGTGAGTCGTGCTTCGGTAGCTCAGATGGTAGAGCACTTGCCCGCGAAAGGCAAAGGTCCCGAGTTCGAGTCTAGGTCGGGCACACAGTTTTAATCTGCCAGGAAGTTTCATATTAGCGCACACTCCGCTGCAGAGTGAAAATCTCATTCTGGAAACATCCCCCAGGCTGTGGCTAAGCCATGTCTCCGCAATATCCTTTCTTTCAGGAGTGCTAGTTCTGCAAGGTTCGCAGGAGAGCTTCTGTAAAGTTTGGAAGGTAGGAGACGAGGTACTGGCAGAAGTAAAGCTGTGAGTACCGGACGTGAGTCGTGCTTCGGTAGCTCAGATGGTAGAGCACTTGCCCGCGAAAGGCAAAGGTCCCGAGTTCGAGTCTCGGTCGGGCACACAGTTTTAATCTGCCAGGAAGTTTCATATCAGCGCACACTCCGCTGCAGAGTGAAAATCTCATTCTGGAAACATCCCCCAGGCTGTGGCTAAGCCATGTCTCCGCAATATCCTTTCTTTCAGGAGTGCTAGTTCTGCAAGGTTCGCAGGAGAGCTTCTGTAAAGTTTGGAAGGTAGGAGACGAGGTACTGGCAGAAGTAAAGCTGTGAGTACCGGACGTGAGTCGTGCTTCGGTAGCTCAGATGGTAGAGCACTTGCCCGCGAAAGGCAAAGGTCCCGAGTTCGAGTCTCGGTCGGGCACACAGTTTTAATCTGCCAGGAAGTTTCTGTTTGCCTCTTTAAGAAAGGAAATAATACGGAATGATAGAGACTGTATTTCTTCACTTGGTCGAGTGTAACGTACGCTACGGCTTGTTTTTGGAACGGCTTCGCTGATCAAGAATTCAGCCGGCAGTGGTCGATAACTAAACGAATGGGGAAGTACGGATCGAAACTGCGTGCTTGCGCCGACCGGAAGCCATTTGGATTTCATTTCAGAACGATACAAAGTAGCGATGCAACCCAAAGAACATTTTAGTCCCATGACCATTATTTCTTTACAGCGAAAGATTTCCTTTCTATTGTGATTGTGGTTTACTCATGAAAACTGCACATAGTGATATAATGTACGTGGCCTGGCCCCCTTCTCGAAAGGCAATGCAGTATTCGCACGTAGTTCTTTTCACTCTCTTCCTCTTTCTCTGGTCCTATTTGCGCTATTACTATTCTCTACAAATTGACACAAGCAGTTACTTCAGTCTCTAACTTGAATTGATTTATTTTTGTGAGGTTTTACTGTGAATAGCTTTATGCCCTTATTGCTCTATTGCTTCGTCTTCTACATCATTTACCTTTCTTGAAGGTTGGAGGAAACATTAAGCATCAAAGCAATCTAAGCAGCAAAGAAATCTTTTAAAAAACGGTAAAAGAGTTAGCCTGCAAAATAGTAAGTGAGTAATTGCAGTACAGGTTGGAAGAACAATTAGCAATTAAAACTCTGTCGTGTCAGAACACTATCAGATATTAGCTGCACCTATACCCACATAAATTTTGTTTTCTGCACGAATTAAAGCTCCCAGACAAGTCTGAGGGAGTCATACAGATCCGCAGTCTTTATATTGTTTCGGCCCTGTGAACTCGTAGAAACGCGGCATTATTCAGCAGGAAATTACTTATTCATTTATTTATTTTCATTTCGTTTCGAAACTTATAATGACACAATTTTAGAGTCCTGAGGGTGAAACACACAACGGAAAAAATAATGAGACGTTCAGTGTGTTTCTCTATGGCAGTATGCTTAGGCTGTGTGAATTGAAATCGCCTGTAATAATAATAATGATTTTGGCATTAGTTCTTATCTTCACACAACTCACACCATTACATATTGCTTCAGAAGAGAGAGTAATGATAGCTTTCTTTACTGTGCCTGTAGACGTATGATTTAAGACATACAAGTTACTCGCGGAGTGATATCTTTGGTCGGTGACGGCTGTTAATACACTCCTGGAAATTGAAATAAGAACACCGTGAATTCATTGTCCCAGGAAGGGGAAACTTTATTGACACATTCCTGGGGTCAGATACATCACATGATCACACTGACAGAACCACAGGCACATAGACACAGGCAACAGAGCATGCACAATGTCGGCACTAGTACAGTGTATATCCACCTTTCGCAGCAATGCAGGCTGCTATTCTCCCATGGAGACGATCGTAGAGATGCTGGATGTAGTCCTGTGGAACGGCTTGCCATGCCATTTCCACCTGGCGCCTCAGTTGGACCAGCGTTCGTGCTGGACGTGCAGACCGCGTGAGACGACGCTTCATCCAGTCCCAAACATGCTCAATGGGGGACAGATCCGGAGATCTTGCTGGCCAGGGTAGTTGACTTACACCTTCTAGAGCATGTTGGGTGGCACGGGATACATGCGGACGTGCATTGTCCTGTTGGAACAGCAAGTTCCCTTGCCGGTCTAGGAATGGTAGAACGATGGGTTCGATGACGGTTTGGATGTACCGTGCACTATTCAGTGTCCCTTCGACGATCACCAGTGGTGTACGGCCAGTGTAGGAGATCGCTCCCCACACCATGATGCCGGGTGTTGGCCCTGTGTGCCTCGGTCGTATGCAGTCCTGATTGTGGCGCTCACCTGCACGGCGCCAAACACGCATACGACCATCATTGGCACCAAGGCAGAAGCGACTCTCATCGCTGAAGACGACACGTCTCCATTCGTCCCTCCATTCACGCCTGTCGCGACACCACTGGAGGCGGGCTGCACGATGTTGGGGCGTGAGCGGAAGACGGCCTAACGGTGTGCGGGACCGTAGCCCAGCTTCATGGAGACGGTTGCGAATGGTCCTCGCCGATACCCCAGGAGCAACAGTGTCCCTAATTTGCTGGGAAGTGGCGGTGCGGTCCCCTACGGCACTGCGTAGGATCCTACGGTCTTGGCGTGCATCCGTGCGTCGCTGCGGTCCGGTCCCAGGTCGACGGGCACGTGCACCTTCCGCCGACCACTGGCGACAACATCGATGTACTGTGGAGACCTCACGCCCCACGTGTTGAGCAATTCGGCGGTACGTCCACCCGGCCTCCCGCATGCCCACTATACGCCCTCGCTCAAAGTCCGTCAACTGCACATACGGTTCACGTCCACGCTGTCGCGGCATGCTACCAGTGTTAAAGACTGCGATGGAGCTGCGTATGCCACGGCAAACTGGCTGACACTGACGTCGGCGGTGCACAAATGCTGCGCAGCTAGCGCCATTCGACGGCCAACACCGCGGTTCCTGGTGTGTCCGCTGTGCCGTGCGTGTGATCATTGCTTGTACAGCCCTCTCGCAGTGTCCGGAGCAAGTATGGTGGGTCTGACACACCGGTGTCAATGTGTTCTTTTTTGCATTTCCAGGAGTGTACATCGCAACTTGACCTGTGTCAAGGAAACGTCTTACAATTGGTCTGCAGTGCTATTAAAGAAACCTGATTTTAAGGTTGCCACGCCCCATGCAACGGAACGGGTGCGCCAGATTTTGTCTTTACGCATGGTCTTCTTTCCATTGTTCCGCAGTTACAGATACTCTTTTCAGGCTGTGAATTTCTGTTGTATTTTGTATCTGCAGAGTCTAGCTTACTCATCAACTGTCGTATCTCCGACGACACTCACTGAATACACTCCTGGCCATTAAAATTGCTACACCAAGAAGAAATGCAGATGATAAACGGGTATTCATTGGACAAATATACTACAGTAGAACTGACATCTGATCACATTTTCACGCAATTACGGTGCATAGATCCTGAGAAATTAGTACCCAAAACAACCACCTCTGGCCGTAATAACGGCCTTGATACGCCTATGCATTGAGTCAAACAGAGCTTGGATGGCGTGTACAGGTACAGCTGCCCATGCACCTTCCACACGATACCACAGTTCATCAAGAGTAGTGACTGGCGTATTGTGATGAGCCAGTTGCTCGGCCACCATTGACCAGACGTTTTCAATTGATGAGAGATCTGGAGAAAGTGCTGGCCAGGGCAGCAGTCCAACATTTTCTGTATCCAGAAAGGCCCGTACAGGACCTGCAACATGCGGTCGTGCATTATCCTGCTGAAATGCAGGGTTTCGCAGGGATTGAATGAAGGGTAGAGCCACGGGTCATAACACATCTGAAATGTAACGTCCACTGTTCAAAGTGCCGTCAATGCGAACAAGAGGTGACCGAGATGTGTAACCAATGGCACCCCATACCATCATACCGGGTGATACGCCAGTATGGCGATGACGAATACACGTTCCCAGTGTGCGTTCACCGCGATGTCGCCAAACACGGATGCGACCATCATGATGCTGTAAACAGAACCTGGATTCATCCGAAAAAATGACGTTTCGCCATTCGTGCACCCAGGTTCGTCGTTGAGTACACCATCGCAGGCGCTCCTGTCTGTGATGCAGCGTCAAGGGTAACCGCAGCCATGGTCTCCGAACTGACAGTCCATGCTGCTGCAAACGTCGTCGAACTGTTCGTTCAGATGGTTGTTGTCTTGCAAACGTCCCCATTTGTTGACTCAGGGATCGAGACGTGGCTGCACGATCCGTTACAGCCATGCCGATAAGATGCGTATCATCTCAACTGCTAGTGATACGAGGCCGTTGGGATCCAGCACGGCGTTCCGTATTACCCTCCTGAACCCACCGATTCCGTATTCTGCTAACAGTCATTGGATCTCGACCAACGCGAGCATCAATGTTGCGATACGATGAACCGCAATCGCGATAGGCTGCAATCCGACCTTTATCAAAGTCGGAAATGTGATGGTACACATTTCTCCTTCTTACACGAGGCATCACAACAACGTTTCCCTAGGCAACGCCGGTCAACTGCTGTTTGTGTATGAGAAATCGGTTGGAAACTTTCCTCATGTCAGCACGTTTTAGGTGTCGCCACCGGCGCGAACCTTGTGTGAATGCTCTGGAAAACTAATCATTTGCATATCGCAGCATCTTCTTCCTGTCAGTTAAATTTCGCGTCTGTAGCACGTCATCTTCGTGGTGTAGCAATTGTAATGGCCAGTAGTGTAACTTATCCTGGGTACACAAACAAAAAACAACTGAAATCTAATAGGAACGTTACATGAAAACACAGAACTGGAATGTTTATAGCAGGGTCTGACCGGCAGTGGACAGTTGTGTTTAAGTGGTTACCAAAACAAAAATGAGACGTACTTAAATCTATGGCAAGGAAGCAAACAGACAATTATATTGTGTAATGTTCATCAGTGAAACAGATGATCACAAGAAACTAAGTGTCACTGAACATTTGTGCATATAGCAACAATGAAATACATTTTTTCTTTGGTTTATGAAATAAGTTGTGGGTGGTAGCGTCCTTGGTCTCGACCTATTTCGTGTGGATGTCGACAGAATTGTTTTACTCGAGTCACTACATAACACAGGTTCACGGCACAGCAGTCTTGGTGAGAGTTGCGGTTTGTCTTACAGACCAGGTCCACGTGTGAGCCGGCGGGTATGGGCGTTGATGACTGTGACGCTAGACACACGTCACACCCCAGCAATGCCAATGGCCGCTACGGGGTGCGGGCGGTCACACAGACCACACCCACACGAGGACCAACTGCACACATGACAGCCACCGTTTGTCACAGTGTGTTACACTTGACATCTCCCTTACACACAACTGTCAAACGGCTGTAAAACAAATCACTGTCAGTGTCGCGGACTCGAAGGTCTCGAGACGAGGTTGAGGTGCATTCCTTTCAGCTCTTGGTATCGGTATTGAAACTGCAAGCCTTACAATACAACTAATCTCCGGTAGTACCCAGTTCTGGGTGCAGCTGACTGGTAACCGGCGTGCACAAGGGCGGTGATCTTTAGGAAGTGCAAGGGGAATCCCGCCGTAGTTACTTCGACACTGGGAAAGTTATCTGCTGTTGACGCTAAAAGAACTGAGGAATTAGAAGGCTCTAGATGCATACATTTTTTATTCATTCACAGAATAACCAATGTAATAGTGAATTACCACGTGAAATCTTGTGATGCTGAAGAATAAGTACAACGTTTGTGACTTGTCAACATTGACCGCTGTTACGAACCGATGACTGATGAGTGTTTCCATTATGGATATGTTCTAAAACTCAGTATGATACAAAATTTGTTTTACAGGGTCCGGCATAAAAAACTCCCCGATTACAAAGTAATGTGCAGCGGACAGTAGAAGGAGCAGAGTGGTGGGGGGCGCGTCGTTACGTAGCTGCCTACGTGCCGTTTTCAGTGTACGCCATGGCGTGGTCTGGTGAACATCGTGCCTTCGTAGTGGAAGATTTCATTCAAAATGGCGAATCGCCTATTAATACTCAACGTGCTTTTCGCGTTCGCTTTGCGCTCGGACGACGGGACCCTGTTCCCGATAAGAAAACAATTTATTCTTGGGTTGCTAACTTTCGTGAGAAAGGTTCCGCATTAAAAAGGAAACCACCTGGACGACCACGGACTGCAACAGGCCCCGGAAATGTTGATGCAGTTAGAGCTTCAGTTCAACAATCTCCTCGACGATCCGCTAAAAAGCATGCGGCAGCGTTACGGATATCTGATCGAAGTGTGAGAAGAATCTTGCATCGAGATCTTAAAATGCATCCTTACAAACTTGTAACTACGCAGGAACTGAGTGAACGAGACTGTGGTGTCCGTGTAAGTTTGTGCCAAGACCTTCTTCGGAACATTCGTCCCAACGATACTGTGATTTTTTCTGATGAAGCACACTTTCACCTTGCCGGAACAGTGAACAGCCAAAATTGCAGGTACTGGTGTGAACACAATCCCCAAGAATTTCATCAACGACCACTTCATAGCCCTAAAGTAACAGTATGGTGTGCTGTTTACAATTCCGGAGTGATCGGTCCTTACTTTTTCGAAGAAAATGACAGGAATTTAACCGTCAACAGTGAACGCTATTGTGCCATGCTCCGCGACTTTCTCCAACCGCAACTAAGGGAGCTTTTTGGTGAAATAGAGAACGTGTGGTTCCAGCAAGATGGTGCTACAGCCCACACAGCGCGGCAGTCACTGGCATTGGTGAAGGAAATGTTTCCTGGACATGTGATCTCGTTGCGTGGAGACATTGGCTGGCCCCCACGATCGCCGGACTTAACGCCCTGTGATTTCTTTCTTTGGGGCTATTTAAAAGCAAAAGTTTATGAACAACATCCAGAATCTTTACGAGCCCTGGAAGAAGCAATTACACAAGAGGTTGAATCTATTCCACCTGAAATGACTCAAAGAGTAATGAATAACTTCAGGGAAAGACTCAATCAGTGTGTCGACAGTGCAGGAAGCCATTTAAGGGATGTTTTATTTAAAAAGTAAGACCATAAGAGTATTTTCTAAAATGGCATAATATGTACTTTTATTTAGTATAAATAAAATTGTTCTACCTTATTTGGTTTTGTTTTTATTAGCTTTCCTTAAAGGGGAGGTTTTTCTGCCGGACCTTGTACAACAAGAGCGTGATATCTGCCAACAGAGCAATCTGGTGGATTCGAATCCTTAAAAGACATAGGGGTAATGTAGGAGTAGGTTTAATAATGAATAGGAAAATAGATATGCGGGGAAGCTACTACAAACAGCATAGTGAACGCATTATTGTGGCCAAGATAGATACGAAGCTCACGCCTACCACAGTAGTACAAGTTTATATGCCAACTAGCTCCGCAGATGACGAAGAGATTGATGAAATGTATGATGAGATAAAATAAATTATTCAGATAGTGAAGTGAGACGAAAATTTAATAGTCATGGGTGACTAGAATTCGATAGTAAGAAAAAGGAGAGAAGGAAACGTAGTAGGTGAATATGGATTAGGGGGAAGAAATGAAAGAGGAAGCCGCCTGGTAGAATTTTACACAGAGCATAACTTAATCGTAGCTAACACTTGGTTCAAGAATCATGGAAGAAGCCTGGAGATACTAGAAGGTATCAGATAGATTATTTAATGGTAAGACAGGGTTTCAGGAACCAGGTTTTAAATTGTAAGACATTTCCAGGGGTAGATGGGGACTCTGGCCACAATCTGAACTGTAGATTAAAACTGAAGAAATTGCAAAAAGGTGGGGATTTGAGGAGATGGGAATTGGATAAACTGAAAGAACCAAAGGTTGTAGAGAGCTTCAGGGAGAGAATTAGGGACCGATTGACAAGAATGGGGGAAAGAAATACAGTAGAAGAAGAATGGGTAGCTTTGAGAGACGAAATAGTGAAGGTAGCAGAGGATCAAGTAGGTAAAAAGACGAGGGCTAATAGAAATCCTTGGGTAACAGAAGAGATACTGAATTTAATTGATGAAAGGAGAAAATATAAAAATGCAGTAAATGAAGCAGGCAAAAACGAATACAAACGTCTCAAAAATGAGATCGACAGGAAGTGCAAAATGGCTAAGCAGGGATGGCTAGAGGACAAATGGAAGGATGTAGAGGCACATATCACTAGGGGTAAGACAGATACTGCCTACAGGAAAATTAAAGACCTTTGGAGAAAAGAGTTCCAGTTGTATGCACATCAAGAGCTCAGATGGAAGCACAATTCTAAGCAAAGAAGGGAAAGCAGAACGGTGGAAGGAGTATGTAGAGGGTCTATACAAGGGCGATTTTCTTGAGAACAATATTATAGAAATGGAAGAGAATGTAGACGAAGATGAAATAAGAGATATGATACTGCGTGAAGAGTTTCACAGTCGAAACAAGGCCCAGGGAGTAGACAACATTCCATTAGAACTACTGACAGCCTTGGGAGAGCCAGGCCTAACACAACTCTACCACCAAGTGAGCAAGATGTTTGAGACAGGCGAAATACCCTCACACTTCAAGAAGAATATAATAATTCCAATCCCAAAGAAAGCAGGTGTTGACAGATGTGAAAATTACCGAACAATCAGTTTAATAAGTCATGGCTGCAAAATACTAACGCTTATTCTTTACAGACGAATGGAAAAACTGATAGAAGCCGACCTCGGGGAAGATCAGTTTGTATTCCGTAGAAATGTTGGGACACGTGAGACAATACTGACCCTACCACTTATCTTAGAAAATAGATTACGGAAAGGCAAACCTACGTTTCTAACATTGGTAGACTTAGAGAAAGCTTTTGAAAATGTTGACTGGAATACTCTCTCTCAAATTCTGAAGGTGGCAGGGAAGGGAGCGAAAGGCTATTTACAGTTTGCACAGAAACCAGATGGCAGTTATAAGAGTCGAGGGGCACGAAAGGGATGCAGTGGTTAGGAAGGGAGTGAGACAGGGTTGTAGCCTATCACCGGTGTTATTCAATCTGTGTATTGAGCAAGCAGTAAAGGAAACAAAAGAAAAATTCGGAGTTGGAATTAAAATCCATGGAGAAGAAATAAAAACTATGAGGTTCGCCGATAACATTGTAATTCTGTCAGAGACAGCAAAGGACCTGGATGAGCAGCTGAACGGAATGGACCATGTCTTAAAAGGAGGGTATAAGGTGAACATCAACAAAAGCAAAACGAGAATAATGGAATGTAATCGAATTAAATCGGGTGATGCTGAGGGAATTAGATTAGGAAATGAGACGCTTAAAGTAGTAAATGAGTTTTGCTATTTGGGGACCAAAATAACTGATGATGGTCGAAGTATAGAGGATATAAAATGTTGACTGGCAATGGCAAGGAAAGCGTTTCTGAAGAAGAGAAATTTGTTAACATCGAGTATAGATTTAAGTGTCAGGAAGTCGTTTCTGAAAATATTTGTATGGAGTGTAGCCATGTATGGAAGTGAAACGAGGACGATAAATAGTTTAGACAAGAACAGAAGTTTTGAATGTGGTGCTGCAGAAGAATGCTGAAGATTAGATCGGTAGATCACATAACTAATGAGGAGGTATTGAATAGAACTGGAAAGAAGAGAAATTTGTGGCACAACGTGACTAGAAGAAGGGATTGGTTGGTAGGACATATTCTGGGGCATCAAGGGATCACCAATTTAGCATTGGAGGGCAGCGTGGAGGGTAAAAATCGTAGATGGAGACCAAGAGATGAATACACTAAACAGATTCAGAAGGATGTAGGTTGCAGTAGGTACTGGGAGATGAAGAAGCTTGCACAGGATAGAGTAGCATGGAGAGCTGCAGCCAGCCAGTCTCTGGACTGAAGACCACAGCAGTAACAAGAACAACAAGAGACGCAGGTCCCCGTGACACTTGGACCCTGGGGATTTTGCCTGCCCCCCTCCCCTTTCCCCGTGCACCCCCGCTCTTGTCGTGCCTATATGGTAGAGAAAAGTAGGGAACCAGCGGAAAAATGCTCCTATTGGAGCACAAAAAAGGCGAATCCGTTCCAGTCTATTAAAAGACTGACTTAAAATGGAGATGCCAGCTGATGTTACGGGAGCGTGTGGGAGTGCATTGCACGTTAAAATGAGAGCGAATGTGCTCACATGCTAAACTTTTTGGGAAAACTTTTAAAGGTGCTGAGGAGGGTAGAATGAGGAAACCTGATACCCCTCTTTTCAGTCAGACTATTTTAATAAGTAGGAACGTATTCGCCTTTTTTGTAATGCGATAGAAGCATTTTTCCACTAGAACACATATGACACAGCCCTCAAATTTCTGCTACGAAAGGGGCCCCTGTGCGCGGCGGAAGAAATCCCATACCGACAGGTGGCTATACCTATCCCTTGGGATCTCCCAGCATTTCATTTAAGAAACAGTATAGGAGAAGCCAAAATGAAAGAAACCTTACCAAACATTGCTGCATCGCTAAGGCGCTGGATAAAAAAGAAGTTCTTGGTTTGAATCTTCTCCCTGTCACCGTTCCTTAGACTTCCTTCGTGATGCCAGATTTGATGTTAACGCAAGTGACTGTCGATTAGGGAGTCGATTTGCTTACCAAACGATGCAGTTCTCGACTTCTCTGGCATGCCTTTTACCCTCTTCATTTCAGTGCAAATTTTGCGTCGTCCGCTAGGAACGACCTGTTTCATACACTCTCATGTAGGCTAAGACTTACCCTCGCTTCCTTCCATTATTGATTGAGATACAGTTTTCGGTAACGACGCATGTCGTAATATGTGGACAAATGTTCTATCTCTCTTTATTAAGAAATTCTTTTTCATTGTTTCGTTTGCTGGACGTCTTCATTTCCTTACTCTGTCATCCAATCTTCAACGACCTCCGGTAACAACATACACCAAAAGGCTTTCGCAATGTCTATGTTTCGCATCAGTTCGGAGCAACACTCCAGCATAATTCAAAATGGCTATGAGCACTATGGGACTTAACATCTGAAGTCATCAGTCACCTAGAACTTAGAACTACTTAAACCTAACTGACCTAAGGACATCACACACATCCATGCCCGAGTCAGGATTCGAACCTGCGACCGCAGCGGTTGCGCGGTTCCAGACTGAAGCGCATAGAACCACTCGGCCACTCAAGCCGTCCCAGCATAATTGCCCATGTATCATACAAACACCAGCGATATGGACACAGATGAGGCTAATCGATGCTGGTCGATCACCGTGTCGACACAATGGCGTCAGTAAGGAATGTTGGAAGCCATCCAACCGCCCTCCCGATCGTTGACACTTTAGCTGACCTGGAGTCGCTATTACTTGGTCAAGAAGCTTCTCAATTGGCATCACGAGGGCCAGGGTGCCTCCCATCAAGGAAAAAGTCCCTGACAGTGTCGGGAATCGAACCCGGGTCCTCCAGATGGCAGTCAACAATGCTGATTATTCAGCTATGGAGGCGGACCCATGCACAGAAATATGAAAACACCAAAAACACAACAACATGACTAACACGGTGTGCAAAACCCGTTGGCACTCAAAACTGCTTGCAGTCGTCTCGAAGTGCGTAAATACTGATCCTGTACAGTTTCCAAAGGAATCTGATTCCATTATATCTTAAGAATAGTGGAATAGTGGCCAGTTCAGGTGACGGTAATGGAAGAAGATAGCTATCGCACACCCTTATCTCATTTTGATAAGACAGAAGTTACAATCTATTTTACTTTCTAAAAACATTCAAAGCCAAGATTGCATGAATATTTCTTAATTTCTCCAATTAAAAATAACTAGTTTCGACAGATTTGGTGTCATCTTCAGCTCTTAAAAAATATTTTTGTTATGAAATATGGCGTGAGGTGCAAATTAAAAAGAACGTGTTTCATAAAAAAGAATTTGTTTATGATCTGAAGATGACAGCAAAGCCTGTCGAAGCCAGTTATTTTAAGTAAAGAAATGATGGACGCACTACGTAACCGGTTGCTGTTGCATGCATTTTCCATTTTATACGGCTATATGACGGATGGCTTTCATATCCAGATACTTTTACGTAATTTGATGATGCCCAAAAGTGTGAAACGCGTTATTGACATTAAATAATTTCTTAATTTCGTTCGTCATATTAGACGATTTAGGAAAGCCTGCAGCTGTGTCATTCATGATTTAAATAATGAAAACTGCACCAGTTGTTTATTTTTTTTATGCTTAACACAACGCGTTTCGAGAATTTATTCTAATTTTCAAGTGCATTTGTGAATTTGTTTACCTGAATATGTTTGGTGATGTTCGAGCGTGTGACTTTCTCCCTCTCTTGCCTCTTTTTGAAGTTTGTAAACGCTGAGGTATTGTGCCTCCTCCATTGTACAGAATATCACACACATGCGAATCATCATTTGCACTGTTTGTTTACAAAACATGCTACAGAGATATTACGACACTATGGCTTCAGAAAGAGTGTACACAGTCAAAGCTGTCACAATATTATTGGATTACATTATGTACATATATAAGGGTGTAAACTATAAAACGTATTTTCACCACAATTAACTACTAAATAATGGATTATTATTTTTTTCTAATGATGAAATGCACATATTTATCAAAACTGTAACAGTTATCAAATGAAGGCAAAACATTTGAAGAAATTAACTGATTCACTGTTTAGTTTGTCATTGTGTATAAAAATTTAGAGCGCCTTCATTAAATCCATTGCATGAAATTTTTGGAAGTAGTGGAGTATCTTAAGATCATCTTCTGTTTTCTAATGGGTGTCCACTTTATGTGTGTTGCTGTTGCTGATTTGACTAGGTTATGTGTGAACCAGTTGATACGTATTTATTTATTTATTTTTTTTTTTTTTGAAAATTCCTGCCAGTTTGTCCTAAGTAGCAGCTTGACCAAGTTTTACATGTTACTCTGTGTTTCCCTGAGTCTGAGAATATATCTTATTTATTGTTTAATGTGTGTGCTAGTTTACATTGTAGTTTGTTGTCTGTGGAGAAAGCTGCTTTCACTTTATGTGATCTAAGAAGGTTTTCTACTACATAAGGTATGCTAGCCATACATTTGATTGTATTGTTGGTTCCTTCTAAAGAGCTGGCAGTTTCGTTCTTCTTAGTTATTTGTCTCTGCGTACTGTCTATCATAGAGCTGGGAATGTCATTGGCCACTGAAATTTGCTTAATGATATTTAATTCTTTCTTCCTGTCATCTTTGTTCATTGGGATTTTGCTTCCTCTGTGTATCATCGTTTTATACGCAGCTTTCTTGTGTACATCTGGGTGAAATGATATGGCAGGGATTTTGTTGCTGGAGGTTGTCTTTCTGCTGAATATCTTGAAATTGTTCCTGTTGCTTTTGTTTTCTATGCACAAATCTAGGAAATTAATGCTATTTTTTTAACTCAGTTGTAAAATTTTTTCTACTGTACGTTGTTAAACACATCTATGATGCTACTGGTGTCTTGGGTGTCATCTTTGTGTAAATTAAGATATCATCTACATATCTTGCGTAATAGACTATGTTTTTATAAGAAGGGTTCTGCCTTCTGATATTTTCTGTTCTAGGTTGTTTATGAAGATGTTGGCTATTGAGCCAGATATGGATAAGCCCATGTATAATCCAAATGGATGTTGATAAATATTACCACTGAATGCAAAGCAGTAGTAGTTGAGGATTATTATTGGTAACTCTGTAAATTCAATAATTTCAACTTGTAAATAAGCTCAATCAGTTACTAAAAGGCCCCGGGAGTAGACAACATTCCATTAGAACTACTGACGGCCTTGGGAGAGCCATTCCTGACAAAACTCTACCACCAAGTGAGCAAGATGTATGAGACAGGCGAAATACCCTCAGACTTCAAGAAGAATATAATAATTCCAATCCCAAAGAATGCAGGTGTTGACAGATGTGAAAATTACCGAACTATTAGTTTAATAAGTCACAGCTGCAAAATACTAACGCGAATTCTTTACAGACGAATGGAAAAGCTGGTGGAAGCCGACCTCGGGGAAGATCAGTTTGGATTCCGCAGAAATGTTGGAACACGTGAGGCAATACTGACCTTACGACTTATCGTAGAAGAAAGATTAATGAAAGGCAAACCTACGTTTCTAGCATCTGTAGACACAGAGAAAGCTTTTGACAATGTTGACTGGAATACCCTCTTTCAAATTCTGAAGGTAGCGGGGGTAAAATACAGAGAGCGAAACGCTATTTACAAATTGTACAGAAACCAGATGGCAGTTATAAGAGTCGAGGGGCATGAAAGGGAGGCATTGGTTGGGAAGGGAGTAAGACAGGGTTGTAGCCTCTCCCCGATGTTATTCAGTCTGTATATTAAGCAAGCAGTAAAGGAAACAAAAGAAAAATTCAGAGTAGGTATTAAAATCCATGGAGAAGAAATAAAAACTTTGAGGTTCGCCGATGACAATGTAATTCTATCACAGACAGCAAAGGACTTGGAAGAGCAGCTGAACGGAATGGACAGTGTCTTTAAAGGAGGATATAAGATGAACATCAACAAAAGCAAAACGAGGATAATGGAATGTGGTCGAATTAAGTCGGGTGATGCTGAGGGAATTAGATTAGGAAATGAGACACTTAAAGTAGTAAAGGAGTTTTGCTATTTGGGGAGCAAAATAACTGATGATGGTCGAAGTAGAGAAGATATAAAATGTAAACTGGCAATGGCAAGGAAAGCGTTTCTGAAGAAGAGAAATTTGTTAACAACGAGTATAGATTTAAGTGTCAGGAAGTCGTTTCTGAAAGTATTTGTATGGAGTGTAGCCATGTATGGAAGTGAAACATGGACGATAAATAGTTTGGACAAGAAGAGAATAGAAGCTTTCGAAATGTGGTGCTACAGATGAATGCTGAAGATTAGATGGGTAGATCACATAACTAATGATGAAGTATTGAATAGAATTGGGGAGAAGAGGAGTATGTGGCACAACTTGACAAAAAGAAGGGAGCGGTTAGTAGGACATGTTCTGAGGCATCAAGGGATCACAAATTTAGCATTGGAGGGCAGCGTGGAGGGTAAAAATCGTAGAGGGAGACCAAGAGATGAATACGCTAAGCAGATTCAGAAGGATGTGGGTTGCAGTAAGTAATGGGAGATGAAGAAGCTTGCACAGGATAGGGTAGCATGGAAAGCTGCGTCAAACCAGCCTCAGGACTGAAGACCACAACAGCAACAACAACAGTTACTAAAAAAGTATTTCACGTATGAAACAACATATACTGTAAAAAACAATACGACATTAGTCTCTGAAATAAAAGAAATAAGCATTCCAGACAGTGCCCACATTATATCATCAGAAATCACAAACCTATATTCCAATTTCCCTGTTAAAGAAGCCATTGAAGTAATAAAGAACAAAGTACTAAAGCAGAAAAAGTGTTCGCAAGCTGGAATTATTGATCTTATAGAATCGCCATTAATAATCCTCAACTACATCTACTTTGAATTCAGTGATAACATTTATCAACAACCAGATGGGTTACCTGTGGGCTCATCCACATCTGGCACAGTAGCAGACATTTTCATAATCAACCTAGAACAGAAAATATCAGTAGCCAGGATCCCCAATTAAAAAACATAGTATACTACATAAGATGTGTAGATGATACCTTAATTTTACACTAAGGTGACACTAACATCATAGATTTATTTAATAACGGACACAAAAAAATATATTTCGCAGCTGAATACCAAAAATGCAATAGCATTAATTTTCTATATTTGTGTACAGAAAACAAAAGCAATTGGCACAATTTCAAGATATTCAGAAAAAATAATCTCCCGCAACACAATCCCTGCCATATCATTTCACTCAGATGTACACAAGAAATTTGCATACAAAACGATGATATACAGAGGAAGCAAAATCCCAATGAACAAAGAGGACAGCAAGAAAGAATTAGATAAATTAGATATCATTAAGCAAAGTTCAGTGGCCAATGACATTCCCAGCTAAATGATAGACAGTATATAGAGACAAATATCTGAAAAGAACGAAATTGCCAGCTCTTTAGAAGGATCCAAAAATACAATCAAATGTATGGCTAGCATACCTTTTGTAGCAACATTTTTCATGAAATAGCAACCCACTTTAGGTCACATAAAGTGAAAGCAGCTTTTTCCTCAAACAACAAACTACAACAGAAACTAGTACACACCTTAAACAATCAAAAAGATATATTCTCAGACTCAGAAATATACAAAATAACATGTAAAATGTGCTCAAGCCATTATTTAGGACAAACTGGCAGGAATTTTCAAAGTAGGTACAATGAACAAATCAAGTGTTACACACATAACGAATTCACGAAATCAGCAATAGCAACACACATAAAAACACACTGGACACCTATTCGAAAACATAGGAGAAGATCTTAAGATACTTCACACAACTGCTCCATGTGAATACATTTACCAGTACGTTGTATACATCAAAAATAACATTGGTAATTACTTCACAAACAGCTCTGTCCATGACCATGCAACAAAAGATAGACACAACTTACATTTACCAAAAAAAATAAACATAAATTTCAAAACATCGTTTTCTACCAAGGAATAAAACTGTACAATAAATTACGAAAAGAAATTGCGAAAATACACTTATTTAATAAGGCAGCTAAAAAGTACATTTTATGCAATACGTTTTATACATTGAAGGAAGGATTAATCAGATAAAACAGAGTAGGGAATTGATAAAAAATGTTGTACAGTTAAATAATGATAATAATGGTTATAAAATAGTCAACATTCCACATAACTCCTTCACTTTATGTTTTTTCCTTCTTTTTTTCCTTTCTAGAAATACTTACCCACTAGCTATGCATAGCACAATACTAACACCTCTTCCTCTTTCTGAGCTCCACATCTCACTCATTATAGAGGGTTGCTGACTCAGTTTTTCAGGATAGCAAATGGGAAGTTGCAGTACAGAAACTGGCCCAGAGATCACGTGTGCGTGCGTGTGTGTGTGTGTGTGTGTGTGTGTGTGTGTGTGTGTGTGTGTGTGTAGTGCGTGAAGTGTTATGAAACAATGTGTGTATAGTGTGTGCAGTGACTGATAGTGAGATATGAGCAAACGGTGTGGCATTATATTATTTAATAAGTTATTTGTAAAAAAAGTATTGTATACCAGGAGTAAATCTAATGATTATGTCTAACTAGAAGTCTGTAAATATATGTGTATACGAATTAGCTTATTTTAAATTGGTCTAAAAAATACTTTGACATGTCCGGGAATATAAAATCACAATGGCGGCAGGTAGTGTCAGGCGTTCCCCAAGGCTCAGTACTAGGTCCCATACTCTTCTCTCTGTATGTCAATGATGTGTCATCGGTTCTGACTTATTGCAAATATCATATGTATGCTGATGACCTTCAGTTGTATCTAAGTGCGGAACCAAACAATCTGAAGAAAGCTATTGAAAACTTCAATACTGATCTCGATGCATTATCAAAATGGGCACAGGACATAGGACTAAAACTAAACCCATCTAAAACCCAAGCGGTACTTGTTGGTCACTCTAAGCTCATTAGCCCAAAACATCGGGAATCCGTACCATCTCTTATAATAAATGGAACAAATATTAACTTCTCTCCCTCAGCAAAGAGTTTGGGAGTAATAATAGATGAAAATCTAAATTGGACAGAGCACGTAACTGCAGTGTGCAAAAAAGCATCAGCATCCCTTCATGTCCTACAAAAATATAAAAAACTCTTCCCTTTCGATCTGAAAAAGAAATTAGTACAAACGCTTATATTTCCAATCATTGATTACAGCGATATTATCCTACAAGGCCTCTCTCAGGAAAACTCGCGACGTCTGGAACTGGTCATGAACGCCTGTGTCCGATATATCTGTGACATTCGACTTTTTGACCACATTTCACCAGCATATGCAAAATTGTCCTGGCTGCGTGCAGACAAACGCAGAGATTTCCATACTCTCTGTTTCATCTACTGCCTTATAAATGTACACTGTCCCTCATATCTCTCCTCGTCCTTAACGCTTATGTCTGAACAACATGACAGAAACACACGTTCCCATCATAATAAAATCCTCTCTGTTCCACTGCATCGCTCAGTCGCCTTCTCCAAGTCCTTTACAGTAGCGGGAACCCGACTCTGGAATAACCTCCCTCGGTATGTTAGAGAACTTAAAAACATGTCCAGCTTCAAAAAACAGTTAATGACGTATCTACTTAAGCAACAGTAATGCTTTCCTTTGTACACAAATGCACTTCATCTCATTACTTCCCTTTTCCCCCTCCTTAAGTCTCCCTCCCCAAAAATTCGCTATACTAGTAAACATCTACCTTACACACCAAGATATTAATGTACATCTGCACAAATCTTTTCATTACTATTGCCAATTTTTCTCATGTTTATCATTATTATTTAACTTTTTTTTTACTGTTACTATTATTAGTTTTATCATAATTTGTATGTATAGCACCTGTCGTAAAAATACTGCCAGTACTTACTTTATTAGGTCTTAGTCATTATTCTTTATTCATATTGTGACTAGAGTAATCTAATTTTCTTATTTAAAGTATTGTCATCATGTAACTCTGATGTGTGAAATGCTGCATGTGTGAAACACTGGTCCGATGTAAGAGAGGGCCTGATGGCCCTAATCTGATCAGGTTAAATAAATAAATAAATAAATAAATAAATAAATAAATATATCCTAGTAAAAAGATATCTACGAATTAATAAAGCTACTACTACTACTACTACTATTACTTCTAAAAATCTCATGGAAGGGATTTAATGGAGGAGATCGAAATTTTTGAACATCATAAAAATAAAGGAGAGAAAATTAATCCGTTAATTTCTTCAAATGTTTTGCCTGCTGATGATAACTGTAACAGTTCCATAAATATGTACATTTCGTTATCAGCAAAACAAAGTAATCCACAATTTAGCAGTCAATAGTGGTGAAAATACGTTTTATAGTTTACAACCTTACCACATGTACATAATGTAATCCAATAATATTGCAAAAACTCCGACTTTGTACAGACTCTTTGTGAAGCCGCAGTGTCGTGATATCTCTGTAGCATGTTTTATAAACAAACAGTGTAAATGATGATTTGCGTGTGTGAGATATTCTGTATGATGGAGGGACACAACACCTGCGAGTAGTCAAACAAAAGTACCTTTTCTAACATTAGCTTTAAATATAATCAATGATTCATTTTGTCCGAATTTCCGATAGCAGTCTAACTTCAAAAAGACACAAGAGAGGCAGAAAATCACAGACGTAAACCTCACCAAACTTATTCATGTTAACAAATGCACAAATGCACTTGAAAATAATAAATTCTCGAAACGCGTTGTATTAAGCATCGAAAAATAAGTAAGTGGTGCACATTTCATTATTTAATTCATTAAATAATTTCGCAACCAACTCTGTTTTCATTTTGAAATAAAAAATATTTATGTAATATTGGCTTTTGAATATTTTCAGTAGTTCTGGAAGATACAATTTGTGTGAACAGGGACCCGGTCGTCTCGGAACTCAGTATCACCGTTGTGGAACAAACTTTGTACAAACAGACCTGATCAGCCGATTTCGTCACATAATCCAGGGCAGTAACGCGAAATCTTCACCAAATCCCAGCCATGTTTCACTCTTGGGACCGAAAATCGTCAAGAAGTCTGAAACTGTGTGAAAAGATACTCATTCGATCAAATGACTTTCTTCCACAGCTCCATAGTCCAGGTTTTATGACTTCGGCACCACGTTTTTCTGTCAAAGTTATTTGCATCACTTATGAGTGGTTTTGGAATCCCAGCTCGCGCTGCAATTCGCTGCTTCTAGACTTCCCTTCGTCGTTTGGTGCAGACAAGGTTCGCGAGTGCGGAATCAGGTTCTGCAGCGACTTTTGCGGCTATCATCCCCTATTTTTCGTCACAATCCTCTTCAATGGCCGCCTGCCACGATAACACGACGCACTTTTTCGTCGGCGTTGTGACTTAGCGGATGATGAAATATTTCGGCATTCAGAGGAGAAAGCTGGCGTCTGAAAGTTTGGGAAAAGTCATCACTGCAACTAAAACAGTTTTTCCATGATTGCCACCTCAGCTCGCTTATCTGTGACACTCTCTCCCCTATTTCGCGATAATATAAAACGAGGTGCCCTTTCTACGGTTCCGATGTCCTCCGTTTGTCCTAACTGGTAAAGATCCCACCCCGCACGGCAATAGTGTAGAACAGGAAGGAGAAGCGCAGTGTAGGTAGTCTCTTTAGTAAATCTGTGCATCTTATAAGACTTCTGTCGATAAAAAGCAGTCTTTTCTCGCCTTCCCCCACAGCATTTTCTATGTGGTGGTTCCAGTTTACGTTGTTTGTAATTGTAATCCCTAGGTATTTACTTGATTCGACAACCCTTAAATTTTTGTTACTTATCTTGTGATAAGTAATTAACGGATTCGTTTTAGTACTCGTGTGAAGGACATCGTACTTTTCGTTGTCTAGAGTCTATCGGAGGTATTTTGTCTAATTCATTTTTCATTCAGATGACTTTACTAGAAGGTAAACCGGCATTATAATCTGGAAACAATCGTAGAGGACTGCTCAAAGTATCTCCTAAATCGCTTATATAGATTAAGGAAAGCAGAGGGCCTATAACACTTCCTGTGGGTGCACCAGATATCATTCGCTTTCACTAGATGACTTTCCGTCGGTTTCTGCAAACTGTGACCTTTCTGGCAGGAATTCACAGATCCAGCCGCACAACTGAGACGATGTTCCATGAGATCCCCGGTAGATAGCACTCATTACATTATTTGGTGTGAATAAAGAGCCAGTATTGTTTCGCAAGAAGGATGTTTCCTGAATCCGTGGTGTTTATATGCCAATAGAATGTTTTCTTCGGGGTACTTCGTAATGCTGGAACACAGTATATGTTCCAAAATCCTGATACTAATCAACGCCGGTCATATGGGTCTGTTTCCATTCTTGAATTATGATATGACCTTCGCAGCTTTCCGATCTTTAGGTACGGATTTTTTGTGTAGCAAGCAGTATATGTGACTGCTAAAAATCAAGCTATTTCATCAGCATGTTCCGAAAGAAACCTAACTATAACATAAATTTGACAGGATAACTTGCTTCTATTGATTGACTTAAGTAGCTTCGCTATAGCAAGAGTATCTGCTTCGATGGTAACTTCGTTAGTAACTATTCTTCATTCGAATTCTGAAATATTTACTGCACCTTCTTTCGTGAAATAATTTCATAAAATCGCATTTAGTAATTCCGCATTAGTAGCGGTGTGGTAGGTAGCTTTACCATTACCATTAAGCATCGAAGATGATGTTTATCTTCCCGCTGGTATACTTTGCATTAGACCAGAATCGTTTTGGCTTTTTTGTAAGATTTCGAGACATCGATTCGTTTTGGAAACTATTAAAACGAACTCACACTGGAGTCCGCACGAAGTTTCGCGCTTTTGAAAAGGGTTGTCAACTTTGGATATTTTGTGTTCTCTTAAATCTGAAGACCCTCTGCCTTGTATAATCCTTGCTACTATGTCTGTCTTGCATCTTCTTTCTGTATTCTACTTCCGATGTAGCAAAATTCGTCCACCTCTAACGAGACGTAAAACACTGTACCAGTCTTACTCAGGGGTTAGGAGGGCAGTGAACATAATTTATGGCGCATTACTCACTTTTCAAATTACATGCATGACACATGCTAAAATGTGGGGGGGCATCCTTCAAGTTATCAGCTCGGAGCTTAACCTTCCGCCGGCTCCTTTATGGCTTCACGCATAAAAATAGAAAATGCTTCAGTACGCAAACTGTGAGTAAAACCGCCTCTGTTCCACTTCTGCATTGAGCAGGAGAACTTCGTGTATGGGCCTTTCAAAACATCTGTTTCAGGAGCCGAGTGCGTTACAAATGCATTTGGAAGTCAAGCATAGTGTAGTAAATGACTGAAAGTAGCATGTTCCTGGTGCTTGTTAAATGAGTTGAGCAACGTATTTAAAATGCATAGGAAACAAGTGAATGGGGGAGAACACGGAATTGACAGTATACTTTTTTAAACTGGCTTCTACCTTGGAGAACTATAATACCTAAGACCTTGGAGTACTGTGCTCGCCGCTTCCTACAAAAAGCAAACATCTCAGAGTGGTACTTACACCAAAACATCCTCAAATACTTGTTGCTTGTATTCGAATCTCTGTCTTGTCATCTGATTTCAGGAGGTCACTATAAGCGCAATTTTTGCTTTGCTAACACCGCGTGCGACAGGGAGAGATGGAGGGAGGGGGCGGGGACGTTGAATCGGCACGTATTTTACTTGGAATCAGAGCACGAGGAGATATGGGGAATTTGTGGGAATGCTAAAGAACTTCCGCAAATAAATACGCTAAATCTTCATCTACATACATACTCCACAAGCCATGATACGGTTCACGGCGGAGGATATCTTGTACCACTTCTAATCGTTCCCTTTCCCTTTTCACTTGCAAACGGAGCGAGTGTAAAATGACCTTCTATACGTTTCCGTACGAGCCCTGATTTCTCTTATATCGTATTCGCTGTTCTCGCGTGAGATGTGTGGAATGGCAGTAGAACTGTTCTGCAGTCCGTGGCAAACGTCGGTTCTCTAAGCTTCCTCAATTCTCCTCTTCAGCGATTACTTTTGAGTTCATGAATCATTTCCGTAATACTCACGTATTGGTCGATCCTACCTCTAGCAAACCTAGCAGAACATTTCTAAATTCGTTCCATTGGTCTTCCTTTAATCCGACTTGCTGGGGATCCCAAATATTCGAGCAGTACTCAAGATATGGGTCATACAAGTGCTATGTGTCTTTTAAAAATTAAGACCTATGTTTGATACCAATAGACTTCTCTTGGCCAGGAATGCCTTTTTGCCAGTGCTAGTCACCATCTTGCGCCCTCCTTGCTCCGTCCGTCATTGGTTATTTTGTTTCCTAGGTAGCAGAATTCCTTAACTTCATCCGTTTCGTGAGCACCAAATCCTAATCTTAAGTTTCTCGCTGTTCTCATTTCTGCTGCTTTTCATTACTTTCGTATTTCTTCGATTACTTTCAATCTATATTGTGTACTCATTAGACTGTTCATTCCATTCAGCAGATCCTGTAATTCCTCACTTTCACTGAAGATAGGAATGTCATCAGCAAATCTTATCATCGATATCTTTTCACCTTCAATTTTAATTCTACTCTTGAATCTTTCTTTTATTTCCGTCATTGCTTCTTCGATGTATAGATTGAACACAAGGGGCATGAGATTACACCCCATCTTAAACCCTTTTCAGCCCGAGCTCTTCGTTCTTGGTCTTCCACTCTTACTGTTCCTCTTGGCTCTTGTACACTTATAGCTTATCACTATTTTTCTAATAGTTTCTAACATCTTACACCATTACACATTGTCGAACGCTTTTTCGAGTTCTAGATATCCTATGAGGGCGTCTTGATTTTTCTTTAGTTTTGCTTCCATTATCAACAGGAGCGGCAGAATTGCCTGTCTGATGCCTTTACCTTTCCTAAAGCCAAACTAATCGTCACCTAACACATCATCAATCTTGTTTGCCATTCTTCTGTATATTATTCTTGCCATCAGTTTGGATGCATGAGCTGCGGTAGTTTTCGCACTTGGCTCTTGCAGTCTTCGGGATTGTGTGGATGATACTTTTTCCAAAAGTCTTATGATATATCGCCAGACTCACATTCTTCACATCATTGTGAATAGTCGTTTTGTTGCCGCTTCCGACAATGATTTTAGAAATGCTTATGATATGTTATCTATCTCTACTGCGTTACTCAATTTCAAGTCTTCCAAAGCTCTTTTTAATTCTGATTCTAATACTGGATCCCCTATCTCTTCTATATTGACTACGTCATCACATAAGTCTTCTCCCTCATAGAGGGAGTGTACTCTTTCTACCTCTCCACTCTTTCTTCTTCACTTAACAGTGGAATGCCCTTTTCACTCTTAACGTTACCATCCTTGCTTTTAATTTCACCGAAGGTTGTTTTGACTTTTCTATACGCTGAGTCAGTCCTTCCGACAATCATTTCTTTTTCGATTTCTTCACATTTCTAGTGTAGCTACTTCGCCTTAACTTCCCTGCACGTTCTATTTATTTCATTTCTAACTGATTTATATTTCTGTATTCCTGAATTTCCCTGAACATTTTTGTACTTCCGTCTTCCGTCGATCAGCTGAAGTATTTCTTCTGTTACCCATTGTTGTTTCGCAGTTACCTTCCTGGTACTTTCGTTTATCATTCCAATCTCTATCTTTGACCTTTTTGGAGATGTCCATTCAACTGAACTGCCTTATCGAAGTATCTATAGCCTCAGAGAACTTCAAGCGTACCGCTTCATTCCTTAATATTTCCGTATCCTACTTCTTTGCGCAATGATTCTTCCTGACCAGTCTCTTAAACGTCAGCCTACTCTGCATCATTATTAAATTGTGATGTAAGTCTGTATCTGCTCCTGGGTACGCCTTACAATGCAGTATCTGATTTCGGAGTCCTGCTTGACCCTGATGTACACTAACTGAAGTCTTCCCATATCTCCCGGCCTTGTCCGCTCATACCGCCTCATTTTGTGATTCTTGAGCAGAGTATTCGCTATTACTAGCCGAAATCTGTTGCAGAACTTAATTAGTCTTTCTCCGCTCTCATTCCTAGGACTAAGCCAATATTCTCTCTAACCTTTTCTTCTGCTCTTTTCCCCACAACAGCATTCCAACTTCCCATGATTATTAGATTTTCATATCCCTTTACCTACTGAACTGCTCGTCCGATATCCTCATATACTTCCTCCACCTCTTCATTTTCTGTCTGCGACGTCGGCATGTTTACTTGCACTATCGGTGTCGGTGTTGGTTTACTGTCTCTTCTCACTGAATTATTCACAGGAAGTCACTCTCTGCCCAGCCTACTTTTTCATAAAGAATCCTACTCCAATTTTCTGCTGCTGTTTGTATTACCCTACACTCATCTGACCAGAAATCCTTCTTTCCTTTATATTTCACATCACTGACCCCCACTATAACTACACTGAGTCTTAGCATTTCCGTCTTCAGATTTTCTAGCTCCCTACCACATTCAAACTTTTGACATTCCACTCCACGAGTTGTAGAACATCCTTTCGTTAGTTATTCAATCTTTTTCTCATGGGCTCCTACCCCGTCTCTGTCCCCTCCCGGAGATCCGCAATCCTTTGCTAATGGAGAGATGATCATGACACTTTTTCAATTACAGGCACCATGCCCTGTGGATACACATTACGAGTCTTCATTGCATTGGTTTCCACTGCCTTCTGCACCCTCATGCCGTTTATCATTGCTGATTCTTCCGCCTTAAGGGACAATTTCCCACCCCAAGGACAAGAGTGTGCTCTGAACCTCTCTCCGCTCCTCCACCCTCTTTGACAAGGTCGTTAGCTGAATGAGTGTGATTTATTATGCAGGAAGTCTTCGGCTGCCATTGCTAATGATTTTTATTCGGAATTTAAATGGTGGCGGGGTTCGAACCCGGTTGCGAAGACGTTTTGATTGCTAATCAAACATGCTATCCCTAGACGATGGTTATAGCCACGAATACTGTTAATTAGAAGTAATTTAAAACCGGAGGCACCTGTATTATCTTCCCCAAACAGATTTGTAAGAAAAACCACATAATTAAAGTGATCATTGAAGATGCTCCCGAATAAAACGAAACATGTATGGTCTAAATAAGACTTCTGTTACAGCTGCAAAAAGAGAGACATGAAGTCAGAGGTGCAATTTCAATCGGAAACTCAGACATTTCGGTGTCGGACGCGAAGCTCAGCTACATCTCTTGTGCAGAGGATATCAGAAAAGAATAGAGGACACAAGTGAAGTAGCGCCCAAAGTTGAAAGAATGGCTGGTGAACATTATGAGTACCACGCTGTATCAGTTCCCTAATCTGGAGGAAGACACATATAACGGTGCCGCTTTAAGTAAGAAAGAAGCCGATCGACTCTACGGACTCTCATCCAGTACATTTACTGACTCTTACGTCTAAAGGCCTTGGAAGGGTGGTATTTCCACACGGTGGCATGAGCTAGCGAAATCCAAGAAATCCGGGTCAGCGAACTACTCCGACACGGCATGCCGAAGATGGCTATGAAAAGTAATTGATCACTGCTTTAGCTTTTACGTATCGTAAGGCAGCATACGATATGGTAAACCAGGGATAGAAATAATAGCCAGGATTTTCAGTCACATCCAAACTTCAGCGAGTATCAAGAACTGCCGCAGTATCAGACTTTTCACAAAGCTTTACGCTTTCAGCACGATGAACTACCTTAATGTTGTCAAAAACGAGGAAAATGTATCAGATAAAATAAGTGTGAAGTGCTTTATCTCGGTAAACGCCCAGTGACAGCTCCATATCTGTTTCCTTACTCTTTCTTCGAACACGCGCTGCCTCTTGAAAGTGAAAACCGTGTACCCCTTATCATCATATCATCGCAAGTTGGAATCTAGCCTAGTGTGCATTTTCCCCTCTCTATATATTTTTTTCATTCCCTATATGAAGACTAATTACTTATCTCTTAGAAATAAATGAAGTACTAACAGACTAACAGTTGATGTTTCATGGCTGGCGTGTACACATCATGTAAACAGAAATCCATGAGACCAGTGTATACAGGGTGGTCCATTGATCGTGACCGGGCCAAATATCTCACGAAATAAGCGTCAAACGAAAAAACTACAACGAAACTCGTCTAGCTTGAAGGGGAAAACCAGATGGTGCTATGGTTGGCCCGCTAGATAGCGCTGACATAGGGCAAACGGATATCAACTGCGTTTTTTTTAATAGGAACTTCCATTTCTTATTACATATTCGTATAGTATGTAAAGAAATATGAATGTTTTAGTTGGACCACTTTTTTCGCTTTGTGATAGATGGCGCTGTAATAGTCAGAAACATATGGCTCACAGTTTTAGACGAACAGTTGGTAACAGGTAGGTTTTTTAAATTAAAATACAGAACGCAGGTACGTTTGAACATTTTATTTCGATTGTTCCAATGTGATACATGTACCTTTGTGAACTTATCATTTCTGAGAACGCTTGCTGTTACAGCGTGATTAATGCAATAAATGCTCAAAATGATGTCCGTCAACCTCAATGCATTTGGTAATACGAGTAACGACATTCCTCTCAACAGCGAGTAGTTCGCCTTCCGTATCGTTCGCACATGCATTGACAATGCGCTGACGCATGTTGTCAGGCGTAGGTCGGTGGATCAAGATAGTAAATATTCTTCTTTTCCCACAGAAAGAAATCCGGGGACGTCAGATCCGGTGAACGTGCGGGCCATGGTATGGTGCTTCGACGACCAATCCACCTGTCATGAAATATGCAATTCAATACCGCTTCAACCGCACGCGAGCTATGTGCCGGACATCCATCAAGTTCGAAGTACATCGCCATTCTGTCATGCAGTGAAACATCTTGTAGTAACATCGGTAGAAGATTACGTAGGAAATCAGCATACATTGCATCATTTAGATTGCCATCGATAAAATGGGAGTCAATCATCCTTCCTCCCATAGTGTCGCACCATACATGAACCCGCCAAGGCCTCTGATGTTCCACTTGTCGCAGCCATCGTGGATTTTCCGTTGCCCAATAGTGCATATTATGCCAGTTTACGTTAGCGCTGTTGGTGAATGACGCTTCATCGCTAAATAGAACGCGTGCAAAAAAAATCTGTCATCGTCCCGTAATTTCTCTTGTGCCCAGTGGCAGAATTGTACACGAAGTTCAAAGTCGTCGCCATGCAATTCCTGGCGCATAGAAACATGGTACAGGTGCAATCGTTGTTGATGTAGCATTCTCAACACCG
The DNA here is from genome assembly GCF_023864275.1 of Schistocerca cancellata. Taxonomy (NCBI): domain Eukaryota; kingdom Metazoa; phylum Arthropoda; class Insecta; order Orthoptera; family Acrididae; genus Schistocerca; species Schistocerca cancellata. Next base: position 433,298,199 of record NC_064632.1, read on the forward strand.
ACGTTTTTGAGATTCCCGATTCTCCTGCTATTTGTCTGCTACTGATGTGCGGATTAGCCGCGACAGCAGCTAAAACACCTACTTGGGCTTCATGATTTGTTGTAGGTCGTGGTTGGCGTTTCACATGTGGCTGAATACTTCCTGTTTCCTTAAATAACGTAACTATCCGGCAAACGGTGCGGACACTTGGATGACGTCGTCCAGGATACCGAGCAATATACTTAGCACATGCTCGGTGGGCATTTCGATCACAATAGCCATACATCAATACGATATCGATCTTTTCCGCAATTGGTAAACGGTCCATTTCAACACCGGTAATGCATCACGAAGCAAATACCGTCCGCACTGGCGGAATGTTACGTGATACCACGAACTTATACGTTTGTGACTATTAAAGCGCCATCTATCACAAAACGAAAAAAGTGGTCCAACTAAAACATTCATATTTCTTTACGTACTACATGAATATGTAATAAAAAATGGAGGTTCCTATTTAAAAAACCGCAGCTGATATCCGTCTGACCTATGGCAACGCCATCTAGCGGGCCAACCATAGCGCCATCTGGTTTCCCCTTCAAGCCAGACGAGTTTCGTTCATTGTAGTTTTTTCGTTTGACGCTTATTCGTGAGATATTTGGCCCGGTCACTATCAATGGACCACCCTGTATACACGGTATCTGTCCTAATGCACTGACGGTTGGATATCACCATTTGGTTTGCAAACGGCCTGAAGATGACACTAATGTAGTACTGAAACTGATTGCGTAATTGCTATATTTTTAAAAAAGTTTGGTTCTTGGTATTTCTTATTTCTACAAGTTCATGACCAGCTGCAATTCCACGTCCACTTTAATGATGGATCATCTAAAAAACAATTCCTTATCTAGTCTTTGAAACTTCCCTTCTTCGATGTTCAGTAAAGTCGAAGCACTATCAGTAGTGAAGCGATGGAGATGTCATCCTTAGCGTGTAACGGCTGTCCACACTTAAGCCACCGGTGAAAGCACAATAGAATGTCATGTTAAAAACAGCGAGAGAAGCTAAAATGAATCCCTTCATTTTCCTATTTCGGTTATAAACGAACATTCTGAGGCACACGAATCGTAATATGTCTATTGGTAAACGGTCAGGATGTTGGAAACGACCATTTCGTCCTGAATCAGTTATTGCAATGTAATATTTACTCAAAAATGTTCGCTCTCGGTAACATTGCTGGCTCGCCCGGATAGCCTTACTTGTTAAAGCGTCAGCTTCTGGAACGCGGGGAGCCACGACGGCCACAGAGCGATCCAGCCAGCGGATTAACAGCGGTGGCCTGTGTACCGGCCAGCCTGGATGTGGTTTTTAGGCGGTTTCCCACAGCCCACCAGTTAAACACCGGGCTGGTTCCCACGTTCCCCACCACAAATGCGCTACGCAAACATTTAGACAATGTTCTCACACTTGAACATGGGATTTACTCTAGACAAAGACAGATATGGTACACAGACTCTGTCTTGGGGAGACGTGGTGGCGTCAGGACGCGTGTCTGACCACCATCTACTATGAACATTGCCACAATCGAAATAACATGGTGATTCCATTGCAACAGGGGAAAAGCCAAAGGAGAAGAGCAAGACCCTCTAAACATTTTTAATCAAATGAACTTTGAGATTATGAAAAGATTTATTTCTGAAGGAGAGTTGGCTTCATAAAAACTTTTTCTACAAAAAATGGCTACTTTCGACATGACTGTTAATGCAAGGCATGGACACCCTTTGGTGGCCCGCAGGCCTAATTTACATACTTAAGCTCGCGAGCTGCGACAGCAGCGTTCCTAGCGCAGGAACTGAAAACTAAAGAGGTTGTATTATTTTATGTTCATCCTAGCTTGAGAGTTTACATGTAGTTACGTGCTATGAGCATTGTTATTTACTTGAGACGTTTTGCAGCAGCTGTCTTAAAACCTTCCATTGCTGTTGATAAATAATAAACGTTCACGATATTTAATTAAATATAAACATCTGAATGTGGGATGCCAGTCATTTCGAGACGTCGTTATGCAAAAATAAATGCCTGTAAAAGCAACTGGTTGCAGCTAAATCATTACAAATTACCTTAAATTTCAACACAAAATCCGGCAATGAGGTAGATTGACAATCCCATTAGACAAGCAGTGAGGAGTAACTTTGCTATTGATTCATAGCCCCCTTGGTTCTTCTGGGTGGTCATTTGCTCAACAGTTGCCCGTCTATTCCCCCATACACATCTCTACAGCCGTCGCCACACCTGTCACTTACAGCCCGCGGAGCAGCGCATTTGCCTCAGTGCTGGTCTTGGATGGTGACGTTTTGGAATGTATGGTATAACTGAACCACTGCGGCACGTGAACGGTTTACAAACTGAAGCATTCTGGAAATGCTTCCGCCCTTGACTCAAAGGCCAATGATAATGGCCTTCTGGAAGTCAGAAAGATCATCTGGTTTCTGCATTATGACAACGACTGCACGGTTTTCCGCGGCCTCCCCCAACCCCCCCCCCCCCCCCCCACACACACACACCGACATGTTTTATATGTCCACTCTCCACCGCTAACGCTGCCACCTGCCGCATGTGAATGGTTATTGCACACTGACGTTAAACGTCCTCACGTGTGTACTATGAAAATGTGACGTTTCAGGACATTAAAGATTTATCAAAAAAAGCACCATATAATTAAAGTCAGTCCGTGATATATCGTCGGTGAAACAGAGACCTAGTACAATCAGACAGCTAAGCCAAATGATTATGACCACTACTCACCGCGGGACTAACAGCTGCCTTGTGGTCCTGCGGACATGTGACGTGATGGAAAGTATACGAATGGAGCAGAGACAAATGAGGACTCCTTCTAGCGAGGATACGGGCCATAAAACGAGGAATTCCATTGACATATACAACTTTGACAAATGGCAGATTGATGTTGGCCGTTGCATGGGAACGAGTATCTGTGAAGCAGCGGAGCTAGTCGACTGTTCGCGTGCTTCTGTCAGGAGCACTCATGGAAAGTGATAGAAGGACGGCGAAACCATGCATAGGATGTCCGCGCCACATCATGCAGCGTGGAGATCGGAGGCCTGTCATCACTGTAAAGCAGGCCAGGCGGCCATCTGTGGCAGATCCGTCGACAGGCTACAATCCTGGTGCGGGCACTGGTGTTTCGGAGCACACTATTCAGTTCATGTTGTCGAACATAGTGTTCCTCAGCAGACAACCTTTACGTATACTGACAGTGACCTGAACGATATTGTCAGTTACGTTTGCAGTGGGCACGGGACCATAGAGGGTACAACGTGGATCAATAGACAAGCGTCGCCTAGTCGGATGAGTCATTTTTCTTGTTACACCATGAATGGTCTTATCTGGTACACTGCCATCCAGCAGAATTTGCAGAAATAAGGAATACAAACAGCTGTACTTTTATCGCGCGACCAGTTTCGACATTACATTAGCGTCATCTTCACACCCTTTCGTAAACTCAATGGTGATGTCCAACTCTGGGAGCACTAGAAGAGGTACCTTGTATGTAGGTTGGATTAAAAGAGGGGACAAGAGACCGAACTACGAGGTCATCAGTCCCTTGTTCCGAATAAAACAATGCCAAAAGTGTGAGAATAAAACAAACGAGACTGACAACTCAAAACTGAATGAAAGGAAAAATTACGAGAACGATGAATGGCAACAAACATGTACATGGACAAAGGGGGAACAAGAAAACCACAGAAACGCAAGAAACGGGATGAAGAGATTAAAACAACAAAGCAGATTACCATGGCTGGCTGACCATGAGAATAAAAAAGGAGAAGCCATCCACTTTAAATTCAAATGGCTCCAAGCACTATGGCACTTAACGTCTGAGGTGATCAGTCCCCTAGACTTAGAACTACTTAAACCTAACTGACATCACACACATCCATGCCCGAGGCAGGATTCGAACTTGCGACCGTAGCAGCCAGCCACTCTGCAACATATTAAAACCTCCACCCTAGTGCTTGGGGACAAAGGACATGCGCCAAAACTTAGATCAAATGATAAAACCCACCCTCACGAATAAAACACGAAACTAAATCAGCCAATGAGGCGTTGCCAGATAAAATTAGCGACAACGAGTCCGGTAACCCAAGATTTCGTCACTGGACAGTCAAAGTGGGACAGTGCAGCAGAATATGGGCCACTGTCAACCGGCCGCTGCACCGACTCTCAGGCGGGTCTTCATGGCGCAGGAGGTAACCGCCCAAGCGTGGCCAATGTGGAGCCAGCAGAGGACAACTGATTCCCTGCGAGAGGCCCGCATGGAAAACTTCCACACACTCATAGTCTCCTTAGTGACACACAGTTTGTTGTATGTACTGTTCTGCCATTCCGTCTCCCAAAGCCGAAGAACCCTACAACATAGGTCAGAATGCAGGTCAGGTTCACAGGTGCCCATCTCCAGAAGCGGTTTCCGTGTAACCTGTTTGGCCAGCCCGTCAGCAAGTTCGTTTCCGGGGATGCCGACGTGTCCTTGGGTCCACACAAACACCATTGAACGATGGAACCGGTCCAGGGCACAGATGGACTCCTGGATGGACGATACTAAAGGGTGGCGAGGCTATCACTGGTCGATAGCTTGTAGGCTGGTCAAGGAGCCAGTACTCAGAAGAAACGATTCCCTGGGGCATGAACAGATATACTGAAGTGCACAAGATATGTCCACCAGCTCTGCAGTGAATACACTGCAGCCATCGGGCAAATAATGCTGTTCAAAATGGCTTCTGTGGACGTAGGCGAAGCCAACATGACCATTAGCCATCGAGCCGTCGGTGTAAACCACTTCAGAGTCCCAGAACACATCAAGAAGCGAGAGGAAGCGTCAGCAGAGAGTGGCAGGAATAACTGAGTTCTTAGAGTCATGTGAAAGGTACACTATGGAGATGTATAAGGAGACGGACCTGGATGGGAGGTGCTAAAGGGAAGAACTCCAGTTCAGACAGAAGGGATTGCATGCGAACCGAAATCGTTAGCCCTGACCTGTGCCACGATGCGGAAGATGAACAACTGTGGATGGAAAAAGGAGACGGTAATTGAGATGCTCAGGAGAACTACGAATGTGTACAATGTAACTGTTGTGCACGTCGGATCTGCAATGGAGGGACTCCAGCATTCACCAGAACACTGGTCACTGGATTCGTTCTAAAAGTTCCTGTCACTAGGCGAAAGCCACAGTGGTGCACTAGGTCGAGTACAAGCAACGCTGAGGGCGCCGTCGAACCATAAACAATACTCCCATAGTCAAGGCGGGATTGAAGAAGGGCTTTGTAGAGCTGCAGCCGAGTAGATCGATATGCACCACAGTTGGCGTTGCTCAGGCAGTGGAGAGCATCGAGGTGCTGCCAGCACTTCTGCTTAAGCTGACGAAGATGAGTAGCCAAGTCAATCGGGCGTCAAAAACCAGTCCTAAGAAGCGATATGTCCCCATTATAGTGACTGGATCGTCAAGAATGTAAAGTTCTGGTTCCGGATGAATGGTACGACGCAGACAGAAGTGCATGACACACGACTTAGTGGCCAAAAACTGGAAGCCGTGAACGAGAGCCTAAGACTGCACCTTATGGATGGCTTCCTGTAGGCGCCGCTCAGCAGCGCTAGTGCATGAGATGCAGAAGTCGTCTGCGTACAGATAGGGCGAGACGGACGGCCCTACAGCTGCTGCTAGACTGTTAATGGCCACTAAAAATAGTGATACACTCAATACAGGGCCCTGCAGGATCCCGTTCTCCTAGATATTGGGGGAAATCTGGGAGGCACCAACTTGGACACGGAAAGTATGGAGCGACAGGAAATACTGGATAAAAATCGGGAGTGGGCCTCGGAGATTCCACCCATATAATGTGGCAAGAATATGATGTTGCCAGGTGGTGTCATACGCTTTTCGTAAATAAAAAAAAAAAACTGTAATAAAGTGTTGGCGTCTGGTAAAGGCTGTTTGGATGGCAGACTCAAGGGACACGAGATTATCAGTGGTAGAGCACTCCTGTTGGAGGCCACCTAGACATGGAGCCAGTAGGCCACGTGACTCCAGGACACAACCCAACTGCCAACACACCATACATTCCAGCAGCTTACAAGCAACATTGGTGAGGCTGATGGGGTGATAGCTATCCACATCAAGCGGGTTTTTGCAGAGTTTCAGCACAAGAACGATGGTGCTCTCCTGTCATTACGATGGGAAGGCGCCGTCGCACCAGATCCAGATGAAGATGATGAGGAAATGGCGCCTGTAGTCAGGCGAGAGATGTTTAATCATCTGACTGTGGATCTGATCCAGCCCAGGAGCTGAGTCGGGGCAACGTGCAAGTGAGCTGAGGAGCTCCCACTCCATAAATGGGGCGTTATAGGATTCAATGTTGTGTGTAGTGAACGAGAGGACTTTCCTTTCCATCCACTGTTAGTGGGTGTGAAAGGCTGGGGGATAGTTCTCCGATGCAGAGGCTCGAGCATAATCCTCAGAAAAGTGCTCTGCAATCGCGTTTGCGTCGGTACATAGCATGCCATTGATGGTTACACCAGGGACGCTGTTGGGGTCTGGTACCCAAAAAGATGTCTGATCTTCGGCCAGACTTGGGAAGGTGACATGTGGCACCCAATGGTCGACACGTACCTCACCCAAAACTCCTGTTTCTGTCGTTTTATAAGCTGGCGTACAATGGCACGGAGCTGCTTAAAGGCTATCAGATGCTCCAGGGAAGGGTGTCGCTTATGTCACTGTAGAGCCCGCCGGCGCTCTGTAATTGCCTCAGCGACTTCCAGCGAACACCAAGGGACTGTCTTTCGCTGGGGGCACCCTAAAGAGCAAGGGATCGTTTTCTGCTGCAGAAACGATTGTAGTAGTCACCTGCTCAACTATCACATTGATGTTACCATGTTGGGCAGAGTCAATGGTGACATCAGAGGTGAAAGTTTCCCAGTTCGCCTTGTTTAAAGGCCATTTGGGCAGGCGTCCGTGGGCATGACGCCAGGGCAGTGACAGAAAGATGGGGAAGTGGTCACTACCACACAGGTCGTCATGTGCTCTCCAGTGGATAGGTGGGAGAAGTCCTGAGCTGCAAATTGATAAATCAATGGCCGAGTAACTACCATGAGCCACACTGAAATGTGTGACGGCCCCAGTGTTTAAGAGGTAGAGGTCAAACCGAAACAGTAAAGTTTCGACATCTTTGCCTCAGCCTGTGCCAGCCCACAAGAGGTTATGGGTGTTAAAATCTCCCAAAACTAGGAAAGGTTTAGCGAGTTGCTCAATCAGTGCAGCTAATACATTCAGGGGTACTGCACCATCTGGAGGAAGATTTACAGACGGTTTATTTCCTGCATCATCCGTATTCTGAAAGCTACAGCTTCATGAGGGGTTTGAAGGGGCACAGGTTCACTACAGACTGAGTTTAGGACATAAACCCAAACTCCACCAGACACTCGATTATAGTCGCTATGGTTCCTGTAATATCACTTATAGCTGCAGAGGGCAGGGGTCCGCATTGCCGGGAATCAGGTTTCCTGGAGGGCAATGCAGAAAGCAGGTGTAAAGCTTAACAGTTGCCGTAGCTCAGCCAGGTGGTGGAAAAAACCACCGCAATTCCACTGGAGGATGAATTGGTCGTGAGACTGGGAAGGCATGGAACATTCGGTGAGGCAGTTTACGCCTCAGGGTCACCTGCTGCCACCGACTTTTTGCCTGAGACGTCTATATCCATTGTCTCTGAGAGTCTGGTGAGATCCAGGTCCTCAGCGGACATCAGAGTCTCCACCACATGCTCAGACGCAGAGCTTGTAGGTAGCGGTGGTGTGGGTGCAATGGCAAGTTCCTTGTTCTTAGGGGGTCTTCTTTTTGGATTTCTCGCGCTATTCCTTGGGTTTTCGTGGCTGGGAGGAGTTTACTGAACCAGTCTCCAGGATTGAGGATGAGCATGAAGCCCTATGACCAGATGCTCTTGGGCTCTTCAGCCACTGGCGGGTGTCATCTTTCCCACTAGCAGAAACCTGAGGAGTGACCCAAGGGATCCCTTCCTAACGAAAAGAGCCAAAGCAGCTTTATGCCTCTCTGGCTCAGAAGTGTTGACTGAAATCTCCAATGTTGGAAGTGGCAACAAAACGACTGTTCCTGTTGATGTGTAGAATGTATGACACACGGTAACCCATTTCGGAAAAACATTATCGACAAAATTTCATAGATAGCATTGGCAGGAAAGTGCGAAAACCATCGTACAATTAGCTTAACAGCGCATGCGTGCAACTTGCTGACGAGAACAATATACAGAAGAATGAAAAAGAAAATTTTAAAACTGTTAGACGACGGTCAGTTCGGATTTAGGAAAGGTAAAGGTACCAGAGAGGCAGTTCTGACGTTGCAGTTGATAATGAAAGAAAGACTGTGAAAATCAAGGCATGTTCACAGGACTTATCGAGATGGAAAAAGAATTCGACAGTGAAAAATAGTGCAATACGTTCGAAATTCTGAGTGAAATAGGGGTCAGCTATAAGCTGTACAGGAAACAAGAGGGAGCAATAAGAACGGAAGACCAAGAAGGAACTGCTCGGATTAAAAAGGGGCTAGACAGGGATGCAGTGTGACAGGATGCAATGACAAGATTCGCTGAGCATTGCTATCCTTAGTGAAAGTGAAGAAGAATTACAAGATCTCTTGAATGGTATGACAGCCTTATGAGTATAGATTATGGACTGAGAGTAATCCGAAGAAAGACGCAAGTAATGAGAGGCAGTAGAAATGAGAACAGCGGGAAAGGTAGGATCAGAACTGATGATCATGAAGTAGGCGAACTTAAGGAATTCTGCTACCTACGCAGCAAAATAAACCATGAAGAACGGAGCAAGGAGGGCATAAAGCCGGCCGCGGTGGTCTAGCGCTTCTAGGCGCTCAGTCCGGAACCGCGCGACTGCTACGGTCGCAGGTTCGAATCCTGCCTCGGGCATGGATGTTTGTGATGTCCTTAGGTTAGTTAGGTTTAAGTAGTTCTAAGTTCTAGGGGACTGATGACCACAGATGTCAAGTCCTATAGTGCTCAGAGCCATTTGAACCATTTTTTTTTTTTTTGAGGGCATAAATAGCAGACTAGTACGGGTAAAAAGGGCATTCCACGCCAAGAGAAGTCAGGCACTGTCAAACATAGACATTAATTTGAGGAATACATTTCTGAAAATGTACGAGGGTGAGTCAAATGGAAACATTAAAGATGTAATAAAAAATTGAAATTTCGCGCCGTTATCCTGTAAGTTGGTAATCGTGATACAAACAGCGTGCAGAATCGCCTGTAGGTGGGAGCGTAGTGCAGATGCACACATACCGTCGCAGTATCAGTATAAAGATGACCGCCCCACTTGAAACTTGCACCAGAGAAGAATAGCGTTGTGTTATTCGGTTTTTGTGTAGTGAATGTGTGACACCTATTGAAATTCATCGACGAATGTAGGTTCAGTACGGTGATGCATGTTTGTCACAGCATCAAGTCTACGAATGGAGTAGGAAGTTCGCAAATGGTGTGACTTCAATAGAAGATGCTCCTCGTCCAGGTCAGGCACAACGAGTTGTGACTCCACAGAACATTGCAGCAGTTGAAGCCATAGTGAAGGAAAACCGCCGAGTGACACTGAATGAGGTTGCAGCATGTTTACAGATTAGTCATGGGTCAGCACACCACATTGTGCATGATGTGCTCCAGTTTCACAAAGTGTCTGCAAGATGGGTGCCACGGCAGCTGACTCCTGAAATGAGAGAACGACGTGTTGATGCTTGTGAAGAACTTCTTCGGCGCTTTGAACGAGAAGGTAATGACTTCCTTGCAAGAATCATTACTGGGGACGAAACCTGGGTTCAGTTCCACCAACCGGAAACAAAGAGAGTGAGCAAGGAATAGCGCCATTCCTCATCACCAAAACCAAAGAAGTTTCGAACAGAACCATCAGTAGGGAAGGTTATGCTGATTCTCTTTTGGGACGGAAAAGACGTCATTTTGGAGCATTACATGCCTAGAGGGATTACTGTCACCAGTGCACCATACACAGATCTCCTAAAAAATCATCTGCGACGTGCAATCAAATCAAAGTGACGTGGATTGCTGTGAGCAGGTGTCCTTTTGCGACGTGACAATGCAAGGCCCCACTCTGTCCATACAACAATTGCAACAAAGACAGACCTGCATTTTGAGTGTCTTCCTCATCCAGCATACTCACCAGACCTTGCCTCAAGTGATTTCCATATGTTTGGACCACTCAAAAACGCAATGGGAGGAAAGAAGTTTCCTTCTGATGAAGAGGTACGCCACGCAGTGCATGAGTGGTTGCGGGGACTACCAAAAGAATTTTTTTCTAAAGAAATTTATGCACTTTGTAAGTGCTGGAAGACTTGCATTGTGCATGGGGGAGATTATGTTGAAAAGTGATACAGCTTGTGCCACTTCTGGAAAATAAGTAATATTTTAAAAAGTATTTAAGATTTTCATTTGACTCACCCTCGTACCTTTGGAGCATAGCATTGTATGGTAGTGAATCATGGACTGTTGGGAAACCCAACTGAAGAGAATCGAAGCATCGAGATGTGGTGCTACAGAAGACCGTTGAAAGATCAAGGTAAGCAACCAGGGGGTTCTTCGTATAATCGGAGAGTAATGAAATACATGGAAAACACTGACAAGGAAGAGGGACAGGATGATAGGACATCTGTTAAGAAATGAGGGAATGACTTCCATGGTACTAGAGGGAGCTGTAGAGGGGAAGAAACTGTAGAGGAAGACAGAGATTGGAATACATCCAGCAAATAATTAAGGACGTAGGTTGCTAGTGCTACTCTGAGATGAAGAGGTTGGCACAGGAGAGGAATATGTGGCGGGGCGCATCAAACCAATCGAAGACTGATGATCCAAACAAAACAAAAAAAATGTGAAGTCGAAGATGATACTGGTATTTCATACACAATTAGAATGTAGCACACTAAAATCTCCAAGTACGAGACACTTTCAATAAAACGTTTGTTTCACCGTTGGTCAGTCATAACTGGAATGAGCGAAAAGGCAGAAACTGTGGCATTCCTTAGAATCGTTAACTATCGTCTGCAACTTGACGGTGGCCGCCATAAGCCTTTCATGGCCTATCTACCTGCGGTCGCTGCCTGTTCCTGCGAGCATGATTGTTAATTAACCATGAGAACGGCGAGGACTGGTCGATGCTCCAGTTCTCCTGTACTGCTTTTGCCACAGAAGCAAGGGAGGCAAAGACGCTTTAGAGCTTTAAAGACGTTAGATTTGGATGTTAATGGTTAAGCGGCCTTGCGTTTTTGTAGGTTTCTAAACAAATATTTCTTTGTTTAGACAGAGCTGTGGACAACGGCACTCAGGTTGATGCCATATTCCTTGATTAAAAAAAAAAAAAATGGTTCAAATGGCCCTGAGCACTATGGGACTTAACTTCTGAGGTCATCAGTCCCCTAGAACTTAGAACTACTTAAGCCTAACTAACCTAAGGACATCACACACATCCACGCCCGAGGCATTATTCGAACCTGCAACCGTAGTGGTCGCGCGGTTCCAGACTGTAGCGCCTAGAACCGCTCGGCCAGTCCTTGACTTCAGAAAGGCATTTGACACCGATCAGCACTGCCGTTTAGTGAAAAACAAAATACCAGCTTACCTAGTGTTCGACTAGATTTTCGACTGGTTTCAAGATTTTCTTACACATAGGACTCAACACGTCGCTTTTAATGGAACAAAGTCGATAGATGTAAAGATAATTCCCAAGTACCCCAAAGTGATAGGTCCATTGCTGTTTAAAATGCTTATAAACGATCAGTAGAAAGTGTCGGAAGAGCTTTAAAACTGCTCGCAGGTGATGCGATTGTCTAGGATAGTAGCAAAGTCAGGAGACAGCATCCATTTTCAGACTGATCTGCAGAGGATTTATGAATGATGCATGCTCTGCCAGTTGGCCGTGAGCGTAAATAAGTATAACATGTCGCATACATCGGAAAAGAATTCCACTATCATGCAGCTACACTACTGATGACGAGTTGCTGAAAACAGTATCTGCTGCAAAATATCTAGGGGTAACTATCCAGGGCAACATTAAATGGAAAGACCACAAAAACAAGTAGTGGGAAAAAGCGAATGGCAGAGAAAGTCAGAGGAAAGATCTGAAGGCAATGTAACTCATCCACGAAGGAAGTGGCTTACAAGGCGCATGATCCACCGATTCTTGAGTATTGTTCAGTAATTTGGGACCATCACCAGATAGGGCTGATAGAAGAGATAGAGAAGATCCAACGAAGAGCGGCGCGTTTCGTCACGGGATCGTTAAATCGGCGCGAAAGCGTTTCAGAGCTACTCAGCAAAGTGCAGTGGCAGACGTTACAAGATATGCGTTGTTGTACGTCACGGAGACGTTTGCTTCTGAAATTTCGAGAGAGCACTTTCCGGGAAGAGTCGGACGACATATTACTTCCTCCCACATACATCTCGCGAAATGACCACGACGAGATAATTCGAGGAAATAAGGTCAATACAGAGACTTACCGACAATTATTCTTCCCATGCGCCGTTCGTCAGAGGAACAGAGGAGAGGGATCAGTTAGTGATATCAAAAGTATGCTCTGCTACACACCGTTAGGTGCCTTTCGAATAAGATGTAGTGGTAATGCGTATAAAGTATGTTCGGAGGGCAGTTAACCCTCTGATCGAACACGCTGTGCTACTGTGCCAGCTCCATCAGAGCCTCCCAAGCACGACTCAAGACCCATCCTCACAGCTCTACTTCAGCCAGTACCTCGTCTCCAACCTTCTAAACTTCACAGAAGCTATCCTGCGAACCTGCAGAACTAGCACTCCTGGGTGAAAAGATATTACGGAGACATGACTTTACCACAGCCTGGGGGTGTTTCCAGAGTGAAATTTTCACTGTGTAGCTGAGTATACGTTGATATGAAACTTCCTGCCAGTTTAAAACTGTATGCTGGACCGAGACTCGAACTCGGGACCTTTGCCTTTCGCGGAAATCCCCTATATAGGAGTATGTGATGGTGGTAAGTATTTTAAGAGTGAACGGACAGACAAATCTAGCTCTGAGGAACGTAGATGTATCGCAAGAATCGTAAACAGATCTAATACTATCATGATTCATATCTCTTACAAATACCTTATTCGACCTGTTCTTCAGTATTGTTCGCTATTGTGTGACCCCTAACGATTGTTTAATATAAGAGAGAGAGAATATTCAGTTCTACAACAGTCCAAAATCGAATAAGAGCCTTGTGCTTTAGCAAGTGTACGCGAGAAACTTGCTTCCACAATTCCGTAGCTTGCGTTCAAGAAACATATTTTAATGTTTCTTTCTCAATAGTTTTTTAATTAGAGGTTCAGTGATTGTTTTAAAAAATGGCTGTTAACATTGTTGCGACGTAAAATGCAGTCCACATTATTTCTGCTATTCACGTCTACTACAAATGCTTCACTCGCTTTCAATGTTCTGTGTTTTCTAAAGTATTACGTGTACAAATATAACTGTTGCATGAAAAAAAAAAAACGTAAACTGACGCAACTTCTGTGTTAGAATATGCGAGATGTGTATCTTTTACAACAGAGTAGCGCGCATCAGAGGGAACTATGGGAAAAAACCGCCTTGTAAACAGACCGTTGTGCGTTGATATCGGCAGTTTTGGGCACTGCTTGTTTCTGTAAACAGAGAAGTACTGGCCGACGAAGTGTGACAGATGCAACCGTGGAGAGTGTAAGTGAGGGCAGTGAGGGGTTCCGCTTACCTTGGTGTGTTGCTGTTTTGGATGTTTTCACAACTGACTGCTGATTCCGAATATTTCATCTTCCAACAAAATTCGGCACCCTCTCAATGGAGCATAGATGTTCGCCGCTACCTAAATGACGAACTTTCGCATCGCTGGATTTGGCGTGTGGTGAAGATTTTGTGGCTCTGTACCCATCCCCTCCCTGCCCCAGGTCGCCTGACCTGAACCTAATGCTTTATGACTTCTGCCTTTGGAGCTGCAGTAAGGACCGTGATTGCTTTTTCCCACTGCCAAGAGCACAGGGATAACTCAGAGAATGCATCAGTAGTACAGTAGAGTCTCGATATTTCGAGCCTCGATAGTTCGAGTTTCCAACATTCCGAGCCTCTTTTTTTTTTTTAAAAGGTTGCAACGAATTACTTTCTTTTTTTATTTTTTTTTATTTTTATTTTTATTTTTATTTTTATTTTTTTACTAATACACTCCTGGAAATTGAAATAAGAACACCGTGAATTCATTGTCCCAGGAAGGGGAAACTTTATTGACACATTCCTGGGGTCAGATACATCACATGATCACACTGACAGAACCACAGGCACATAGACACAGGCAACAGAGCATGCACAATGTCGGCACTAGTACAGTGTACATCCACCTTTCGCAGCAATGCAGGCTGCTATTCTCCCATGGAGACGATCCTAGAGATGCTGGATGTAGTCCTGTGGAACGGCTTGCCATGCCATTTCCACCTGGCGCCTCAGTTGGACCAGCGTTCGTGCTGGACGTGCAGACCGCGTGAGACGACGCTTCATCCAGTCCCAAACATGCTCAATGGGGGACAGATCCGGAGATCTTGCTGGCCAGGGTAGTTGACTTACACCTTCTAGAGCACGTTGGGTGGCACGGGATACATGCGTACGTGCATTGTCCTGTTGGAACAGCAAGTTCCCTTGCCGGTCTATGAATGGTAGAACGATGGGTTCGATGACGGTTTGGATGTACCGTGCACTATTCAGTGTCCCCTCGACGATCACCAGTGGTGTACGGCCAGTGTAGGAGATCGCTCCCCACACCATGATGCCGGGTGTTGGCCCTGTGCGCCTCGGTCGTATGCAGTCCTGATTGTGGCGCTCACTTGCACGGCGCCAAACACGCATACGACCATCTTTGGCACCAAGGCAGAAGCGACTCTCATCGCTGAAGACGACACGTCTCCATTCGTCCTCCATTCACGCCTGTCGCGACACCACTGGAGGCGGGCTGCACGATGTTGGGGCGTGAGCGGAAGACGGCCTAACGGTGTGCGGGACCGTAGCCCAGCTTCATGGAGACGGTTGCGAATGGTCCTCGCCGATACCCCAGGAGCAACAGTGTCCCTAATTTGCTGGGAAGTGGCGGTGCGGTCCCCTACGGCACTGCGTAGGATCCTACGGTCTTGGCGTGCATCCGTGCGTCGCTGCGGTCCGGTCCCAGGTCGACGGGCACGTGCACCTTCCGCCGACCACTGGCGACAACATCGATGTATTGTGGAGACCTCACGCCCCACGTGTTGAGCAATTCGGCGGTACGTCCACCCGGCCTCCCGCATGCCCACTATACGCCCTCGCTCAAAGTCCGTCAACTGCACATACGGTTCACGTCCACGCTGTCGCGGCATGCTACCAGTGTTAAAGACTGCGATGGAGCTCCGTATGCCACGGCAAACTGGCTGACACTGCCGGCGGCGGTGCACAAATGCTGCGCAGCTAGCGCCATTCGACGGCCAACACCGCGGTTCCTGGTATGTCCGCTGTGCCGTGCGTGTGATCATTGCTTGTACAGCCCTCTCGCAGTGTCCGGAGCAAGTATGGTGGGTCTGACACACCGGTGTCAATGTGTTCTTTTTTCCATTTCCAGGAGTGTATGATAAATAATGAAAACATCATTGGAAAAGATACATAGGGAGAGTGCAGCTCAGTGACAAAGCAAACAACAATGCAATCAACACCGACGATTAGCTCGCTGCCCTGTTGCACGAACATCTGTTGTCAGTGCGGCAAGAAATACCCCGACTGCTGCCGGCTGCTACCGATCAAAACTGGGGAGTTCATACGCTGCTGTATATAGTACCCAGTACCTGTACTGTACAGTGTTGTGCGTCGTTTTGTTTGTTGCTGTGTGTTCCGTTGTACACCTCACAAAGATGAGTGCTGTAACAAAAATGAGGAAATTTGTGCCTTTGCATCTAAAATTAATAGCACTAAGACGACTTGACAAAGGAGAAACAATAAAAAAACTTGCTCTCGAATATGGTGTCGGTGAAGTTACTGTTGGTGACTGGCGAAGAAACTGACTTAAACTGGAACAGTTTTCTTCACAGAAATGCTCACACGAATCTCTCAGTCGAAGAAGTATAAAGAAGTCAGATTTCGAAAAAACAAGTGAGGCATTGTTCATGCGGTTTATCCAGCAGAGACAGAAGGGTGCTCCGATTTCTGGCCCAGTCTTGCAAGAAAAAGCTTTGTTTTTCAGAAACCAGTTGCAGGAAGGAGATGACAATTTCGCCGCTAGTGTGGGCTGGCTCGACAAGTGGAAGAAGAGGTATGGAGTGCGTCAACTAGAGGTATGTGGAGAAAAACTCTCTGGTGACGCTCCGGCCGTTTCAAAATTTATCGTCGAGTTTAAAAAAATCATAACTGACGAAAATTTGTCTAATGAACAAATATATAACTGTGACGAAACTGAGCTAAATTTTAAAATGTTACCAGCGAGAACACTTGCTTCTTGTGAAGAAAAAAGTTCTCCTGGGCATAAAAAAAGCAAAGAGCGGCTCACAGTTATGGCAGCTTCAAATGCAACTGGAAACCACAAACTAAAACTAGTTGTGATTGGGAAATCTGTCAAGCCAAGAGCATTAAAGAATGTATCCATCTCAGCTTTTCCGGTTGTCTACACACATCAGAATAATGCCTGGATGGATCAGGAAATCTTCAAGAACTGGTTTTTTAACTCATTTGTACCTGACTGCAAGAATTTTTTTAAAAGAAAGGGTACTGACATGGAAAGCAATTTTGCTCACCGATAATGCGTCCTCACATCCAAGTGCAGGAGAACTGCAGTGCGACGGTATCCGCGCCTTGTTTTCCCCGCCAAACTTTTTACGTGTCTCATTCAGCCCATGGATCAGGGCGTTCTGGAATGTTTAAAAGAAAAAAGTATCGACGGCGATTGTTACAGTCAATCCTGCATTCCGAAGACAACTAAAGCATTGTAGGAGCTTTGAAGAAAGTGACTTTGTAGGAGATCGTGTACTGGATTAGTGAATCTTGGAGCGAAATAGTCAGACACAATTTTTAAGTCATGGAGGAAAATTCTACAGGAAAGTATGACAGACATAGAAACTGAAGATTTAGCAGATGAGGACGATCAACCATTGTGTAATTTAATCAGAAGATTGCCGGGGTGTGAAGAGGCAGAAGAGGTGGAAGCAGGCGAGTGGTTAAATTCGGACGAACAGTTGGAAGTGACAGACTCTTCTATTATTGACACGGTTAACATTCCATCGCAGTGCGAGAGTGACGAGGATGACGAGGCAGAGGCTGCACCGATGATGAGTCACACCGATGGCTTCGCTGCTCTCGAGGCCTCCATATGCTACGTGGAACAACAGCCTGAGGCGACACCAACTGACCTACTGCTCCAGAGACGGTGGCGTGACATTGCCGCGAGGAAACGTCGCAGCTTCGCCAAACAAAAGACACTTAACTATTGCTTGTCTACATAAATAATTATTGTTATTCTGCCAATGCAAATGCATGTGTAAATACTTTTATTTTAATAAAGTTCATATTTTGACCTTTATTACTTACAATAGCATAATGTTTCTTTTTCCCATTTAAATTTCGATAGTTCGAGTTTTCGATAGTTCGAGGTGGTTCCGGTCCCGTTCACCTCGAACTATCGAGACTCTACTGTATTGCTGCGATGACCATTGACAGAGTGGTATGGAACGAGCTTGACGGCTGCTAAGGCGTGTGTCGTGTGACCAGAGGGCTACTCATAGAACATCTGTAGACAGTAAAATGCAGACGCGGTGAGTTTACGGTTCCCTTCGGTCATTAATCATATTTGTACATGTAATGCTTTAGAAAATATACAGCTTTGAAATGGAATAAGTCATTTATAATAGCCCTGTGTTTTTATTCGTCAATACTACATTTCGATAGACTGAACTAATGAATATCTGAACACACTCTTTCTGTAACCACTTCACACCGAAGCAAAAAAAAAAAAAGTTATTGCTATGGTTGGATCTGAATAAACCGAGTGATAGATACGAGCGTAAGTCAATTACTATCCGCAAAGTGGCTATAAAATTTTGTTATCAAATAGGAAACTTACAAGAACATAATTTTTGGACATAGTCTCCCTGCGTTTCAACGCACTTTGTCTATAGTTGTACAAGCTTCCTGATGCCCTCATAAAAGAAGGTTCTCGGTTGAGCTGCAAGCCAGGAATGCACCTCTTCTTTCACTGCTTCGTCCGAGGCAAATCGACGGCCCCTTAATGCCTGTTTAAGTGGACCAAACAAGTGATAGTCAGAAGGGGCAAGATCGGGACTATATGGAGGATGATCCAGTACTTCAAATTTGAGTTTCTGGAGCGTTTTAGCAGTGTGGACAGCAGTATGCCGACGGGCATTGTCGTGCAACAACACAACACCTTCCGACAGCTATCCTCAGCGTTTGCTTCGAATTGCAGACTTTAGCCTGGCAGTAAGCATCTCACTGTAACGTACACTGTTTATTGTCGTGCCCCTTTCCCTTTAATGTTCCAGTACTGGACCTTGTGCATCCGGAAAAACCGTAAGCATCAGTTTCCCTGGGGACGATTGGGTCTTGAACTTTTTCTCGTAAGGCGAATTTGGATGTTTCCATTCCATACGCTACCGATTACTATCCGGTTCGTAATGATGGATCCATGTTTCGTCACTAGTAATGATCCTGTCTAAGAAGTTTCCCCTTCGTTACCATAGTGATCCAAATGTTTTTTGCAGATGTCCAAGCTCATTTGTTTATGCAATTGTGTGAGTTGTTTTGGGACGAAATAATGGCTCTGAGCACTATGGGACTTAACATCTATGGTCATCAGTCCCCTAGAACTTAGAACTACTTAAACCTAACGACATCACACAACACCCAGTCATCACGAGGTAGAGAAAATCCCTGACCCCGTCGGGAATCGAACCCGGGAACCCGGGCGCGGGAAGTGAGAACGCTACCGCACGACCACGAGCTGCGGACAGGGGACGAAATAACACGAGCACCATGCAAAGTAGAACACTCATGTTCAGAAAAAAAACAGAACAACTTGAACGACTAGAGATAGGACGTTCGTATTCAGAAGACATGTACATTAACATGTTCTGCAGAAATGATTAGTATTTCAGTCACCTCGGTTCAACTTGTGTCCTGCTGCCTACCAGGCACAGAGTCCTCCATGGGCCCTGGTTACTTGTTCCACGCGTGATGCCATCGACGCGTCCTGTGGTATAACTATCCATGCTGCATTTACATCAGTGGTGCTTAGCATTGGATCACAGCGCTACACCCGTCGTTTCACCATATCCCACACCTTTTCGATTGGCGACAAGTCTGGTGGTCTAGCGGGTCAGGGCAAAAGGCAGACATTCTGCGACGCCAAGAAGGAACTCGTTCGTACAGCAACATGCCGTCGTGAATTGTTTGCTGAAAAATGGCGTCTAGGGAGTTGTGCAGAAAGAGTACGGCTGTGGGTCGCAGGATGTCATTCACGTAGCTCACAGTGACGTGGACACGAACCAACTGTGATCTGTGGTTGCACCCAATATCACCCGACACACCATAAGACCCCGAGTTGGTGTTGTATGTTCTGTGCGAATGCAGTCACTGTGATGCCGCTCCCCCTGTCTGTGGCGAACCAAAGTGCGACCATCATTTTCAAACAAACAGAACCTGGATTCGCCCTAAAACACTATATGACGCCACTCCTGTCCCCAGTGACGTCGTCTCATACACCATTTCCGTCTAGCATGTTTCTGCACATTCGTCAGAGGTTGGCGGAGGAGTGGACACACACGTAACCGACGCCGTAATAAACGGCGACAGACTGTCACCCCTCACAGTGTACGATATGTTTCACTGTTGCGCCAGAGACGAGGAGGACGCAGATCTGTCCAGCAATGCCATCCGGATGAGGTGTCGATTTTCTCGAGGGGTGGTCTGTGTGGTGCGACCTGACCCATCTCGTCGTGTTCTACGACCTTCCGTGAATCATTCTGCACACACCCGTTGTACTGCCGAAAATCTTCGCCTCACATGAGCATCAATTTCCCCGATGGATCACTTCCTCGCATGCCAATATTGAGCCCTCTTTCAAACTCACTGATTTGACGGTGCGGTTCGCGCATACGTCTGCGAGGCATCTTTCACGTCTGCTCAGGTCAGACTGATACATTACCCTCGGTTTATAGCGACAACGAGAGCCGCAGGCACTTTTTACCGGTAGGTGGTGCCCTGGTGTCACGCCGCGGTATCGTAATCATTTCTGCAGAACATACTAATGTATTGTATTGTATTGTATGTTAACCGGGGGCCTTGAAACGACGGAGAGGCCCCGTCCCCGCCGCAGCCGCAGTGCTCCGCAACCCCACGACGACTACCGCAGTCCACTTCACCCCTCCGCCACCACACACCGAACCACTCTTTCAGGGTTATTGTGTGGTTCGGTCCCCGGTGAACACCCCCAGGGAACGTCTCACACCAGACGAGTGTAACCCCTATGTTTGCGTGGTAGAGTAATGGTGGTGTACGCCTACGTGGAGAACTTGTTTGCGCAGCAATCGCCGACATACAGGGCTATTACAAATGATTGAAGCGATTTCATAAATTCACTGTAGCTCCATTCATTGACATATGGTCACGACACACTACAGATACGTAGAAAAACTCATAAAGTTTTGTTCGGCTGAAGCCACACTTCAGGTTTCTGCCGCCAGAGCGCTCGAGAGCGCAGTGAGACAAAATGGCGACAGGAGCCGAGAAAGCGTATGTCGTACTTGAAATGCAGTCACATCAGTCAGTCATAACACTGCAACGACACTTCAGGACGAAGTTCGACAAAGATCCACCAACTGCTAACTCTATTCGGCGATGGTATGCGCAGTTTAAAGCTTCTGGATGCCTCTGTAAGGGGAAATCAACGGGTCGGCCTGCAGTGAGCGAAGAAATGGTTGAACGCGTGCGGGCAAGTTTCACGCGTAACCCGCGGAAGTCGATGAATAAAGCAAGCAGGGAGCTAAACGTACCACAGCCGACGGTTTGGAAAATCTTACAGAAAAGGCTAAAGCAGAAGCCTTACCGTTTACAATTGCTACAAGCCTGCAACAGCTCATGGAAGAGGATGCGTTCAGTGCGAAACTTGTTTTCAGTGATGAAGCAACATTTTTTCTTAATGGTGAAGTGAATAGACACAATGTGCGAATCTGGGCGGTAGAGAATCCTCACGCATTCGTGCAGCAAATTTGCAATTCACCAAAAGTTAACGTGTTTTGTGCAATCTCACGATTTAAAGTTTACGGCCCCTTTTTCTTCTGCGAAAAAAACGTTACAGGACACGTGTATCTGGACATGCTGGAAAATTGGCTCATGCCACAACTGGAGACCGACAGCGCCGACTTCATCTTTAAACAGGATGGTGCTCCACCGCACTTCCATCATGATGTTCGGCATTTCTTAAACAGGAGATTGGAAAACCGATGGATCGGTCGTGGTGGAGATCATGATCAGCAATTCATGTCATGACCTCCACGCTCTCCCGACTTAACCCCATGCGATTTCTTTCTGTGGGTTTATGTGAAAGATTCAGTGTTTAAACCTCCTCTACCAAGAAACGTGCCAGAACTGCGAGCTCGCATCAACGATGCTTTCGAACTCATTGATGGGGACATGCTGCGCCGAGTGTGGGAGGAACTTGATTATCGGCTTGATGTCTGCCGAATCACTAAAGGGGCACATATCGAACATTTGTGAATGCCTAAAAAACTTTTTGAGTTTTTGTAAGTGTGTGCAAAGCATTGTGAAAATATCTCAAATAATAAAGTTATTGTAGAGCTGTGAAATCGCTTCAATCATTTGTAATAACCCTGTAGTGTAGCTGTGGCGGAATAAGGGGAACCAGCCCGCGTTCGCCGAGGCAGATGGAAAACCGCCTAAAAACCATCCACAGACTGGCCAGCTCAACGGACCTCGACACAACTCAGGCGGGAGGATTCGTGCCAGGGACCAGGCGCTCCTTCCCACTCCGGAACGCCGTGCGTTAGACCGAACGGCTAACCGGGCGGGCTACATACTAATGTACATGTCCAGTAAATATTTCTAGTCGTACAGTGTCCTGTTTTTCTGAACATGAGTGTACATCGTGTTGCAAACTGTCACCCCTGCGTACGTATAAATACTGCGACGCAGCTGCCGAGCACAGTTGACGTGCCGAGTATTGGACGTTACCTTTCAGGGTATAAGCTTTGTTCTGCAACGGTTGACACAGGCGATCCGTGAAACGAGTGATCTCTAAGACTTCCAAAAAGCGTAATTCGTTGGTGCGCCGTTAGCGGGAGCATCTGTGACACAAACGGCTGAACAGTTCAACGTTTCACGAGCGACTGTAACCACGGTAAGACAGCATACACAAAACATTGTCAGACATGGGCGAAGAGGAATAGGGGGCGAAAGCCTAAATTAACTGACAGAGACCGACGAGAATTAAAAAAATTGTGGGCAGACAACTTCCGTGGCAGAAGTGACTGCAGAACTCAACACTCACTTCAGTAATACTGTGTCGGCAAAAAGAGTACGGCGGGAGTTTCACAAGGCTAACATTCATTGAAGCGCTGCAACTGCGAAACTCTTAATAACGGAAGCTAAAGCAAAGCTGCGAAGAAAGTGGTGCCACGATCATGAAACGTGGACACTTAATGACTGGAAGAATGTAGTATGGTCTGATGACTCATCGTAGTCATTGTTTCCTACAATCGCCTGGGCTTACGTGTGGAGAACCCCAAAAGAAACCTACGATACGGCCTGCCTGCTTCCTACAGTCAAGCATAGCGGTGGTGCCGTTCATGTGGGCGGTTATATCTTGGTAATTAGCTGGTCGTATCGTTACCCTCACTGGTCGGATTACTGCGAATGAATATCTCGACTTCCTCAATAATGAAGTGCTTACTGTGACTAGCATATTACTGCCAATTAGTGCTACATTCCACGATGATAATGCGCCCATACAAACAGCCAAAAAGTTTCAGGTGTGGTTTGTGGAGTACCGAAATATCATCAAACAGCTACCCTAGGCAGCACAATCGCCAGATCGCAACGTCATAGAACCGTTAAGCGGAGTTTCAGAGCTCCGACACATGTGAAGCAATTGGCGGATTTTTAGGTACAAGAATGGGAGAACATTCCGTTGGAAACAATTCAGACACTCTACCACTCTATTCCAAAGAACTGCAGCTGTTCTAAAGTCAATGATGGCCAAATCCTTATTAATAAATAAATATTGTATATATGTCAGGTGTTTTTCTCCCCCCCCCCCCCCTGTAAGTACGCCGTAGCTAGGTACATAACTGCGTGAGATAGTGAGAAGCGGAGGAGACATATACATACAAAGACTGCCGTTGGGAAAAGGGGGTGCAAGCAGAACCAGTCCGCCCTCTCTCTCTCGCAGTATTTTATGTTTCCGTGAAAGTTGAAATACTGTACCACACGGAACACAGTTAGACCGCAACAGACCGGTGATGCTGTATTGTAACCTATCACCTCGGACTACAAGTCCATTTTAAAAAAAAAAAAAAAAAAAAGAGTAAACGACACAAGTCCCACCACCACACCTTCACCTGCCCATGTTAGGCAAAATCTTCTGCCTGACTCACGTAGTACTGTCACCGCCAGAGGGTGGTACGGGACTACAAGTCCCACCGCCACACCTCCAAAGTGAATTGAAACGACGACCTGTTCGCTTTAGAAAATATAAATGTAAATTGGTTTGTACATATGCATGTTGAATAAATATAGATAATGCTACTTCATCATTATTAATTTTAAATTACGTTGCCGCGCGGAATTAGCCGAGCGCTGCAGTCCCGGCGGGGGCTCGAGTCCTCCCTCGGGCATGGGTGTGTGTGTTTGTCCTTAGGATAATTTAGGTTAAGGGGCTCCGGAACGCCCTATACTTGCAACGTTAAAATAACGCTTATAAATTACATCTTTCCTCACAAAGTATTTGAGGTAGGAAGTTGAACTTTTTACAGATTATTTGTTGGAATATGGGCTACAACTTAACACAGGGATTTTACAAAATTTTAGTTCAGTTATTAAAGATGATTTTTTTTCAATTGTAATGAAAATTCACAACATTTTTTTGCAATTTTTTACTTATATATTCAAAAATATACAGTTTTTTGGAAAAAGGCTGTGTTAAATTATGCAGAAGGTACTGTGTAACATTTACTGAAAGTTTGAAACAATTATGATTGGAAGATCCTTAGAAAACATGTAATTAGTATGAGAAAATAAAAGTTTTGGGAATCGAGCGACAAAGATTGGATTAACTTTTTAGTGCATTCCAGGTCCATAGGATGGATTATCTTCATCCTCTGCAAACTCCTCCAAAGCTTCCTCTTGTTCCTCCTCCTGTTTACTCTTGCTTGTATTTCTAGACTCTTTACAGCCCTGTCTGCAGCCCGAAGGCGTTCCTTGTCTAAAGCAAGCATCGCTCGTACCATGTTAGAACCTATCTTCATTCCCATATTTCTAAATACCTTGCACCTTACAATGTTGCCATCATTGAAAGTCGCAACAGCAACTTTACTTTTACTCATTATTATACTTCAACAAAACAGAGACTCAAGAAACAGAATTAATTACGAATATTTTCGAGATAACGACAGAGTAAATAAACATGAAACAATCGACAATCACACCAACGATATATATTGAACCATCACAGGTTAGCCACAACACATACTTTATCTCACATCACTAAAATGTACCTGATGAACACGGACGTTAATAATAACACCATTTGACAGCAGTTTAACAGCGCCACAGTGGGTCACGCCCATGTAGAACACATTTCAAAAAAAAATTTAAAAATGGTTGTAGTCTTCGGAATTGAATAAATTATTTACCTATTAAAAGGTAATAGTCTGCAGATTCAGAAAACGCAAAAAAGTAAAAATTGAACTTTTCATGATTTTGAGCCTTTCCGGAGCCCCGTAAGTAGTGTGTAAGCTTCGGGACTGATGGCCTTAGCAGTTAAGTCCCATAAGATTTCACACACATTTGAACAAATTACGTTGATGTTTCGATACACGGATGTTTCTTAGACGATATATTGCCAACATCGATATTGTATTTCTAAAACCATCTGCACTTCGGAATACGATACGCCACGTAACTCGCAATGCAACGCAGAAACAACCCGCTCTGGTGGAGAGCATAGAAACATAGGTGAAGAGACGTAACTGGTTCACATTTTGTTGACAGCGATACAACACTGACACGTATCTCTGCCTCATCGCCCGGTGTCGTACGATACCTTGCAGTGGAGTGTGTGTTAATTTGGAACTTCTTGGGAGATTAAAACTGTGTGCCGGACCGTAACTTGGATCAAGAACCTTTCCATACTGCGGGCTAGTACTCTGCCTACTGTGATGGCCAAGTACAATCTACAACCTACCCTCACAGCTTTACTTCCGCCAGTATCTAGTTCCCTACCTTCCAAACTTCACCGAAGTTTTCCGCGAACTTGCTCTCAAGGAAGAAAGGATATTGCAGAGCCACAAACGGGGTATTGTTTCCAGAATGAACTTCCCTTTGCAAGGGAGAGTCCGTTGATTTTAAACTTCCTGGGCCGGACACGGGGACTGACGGTCTGTGCCACACAAACAAAGAAAGATGCTACGCATCTCCGCTAGAAGCTACTTATTAAATTCCAAGAACCGTCTTGTGGGACAGAAACTGAGAATCATCTTCAGCACCCGACGTATCTGTCCTGAAGAGACCATGCAGATAAAATTAGTGAAACAGCAGCTCTGGTAGAAAGAAATGCTCCGTTGAATAAAGTTGAACGTAGCTTATATGAGGGAGAGTTGATGGATTGTAGTGCCGTACAAGCCAAACACTCCACGATAACAGGTCGACGAACTAGCTAACGCTAGATGGCATAGTTTAATCATGCTTCCTCTGTATCATGCTCATATAAATCAGGCTGATAATACACAGGCCTAGGTGAAAAGTAATGTCGCAAAAAACAGCAAGAAATGTACGCTCAATGACGTTGAAATGCCGACAAAAGAAATCACTGAAAACGTTGCAACACAATACTGGTTTCGAGTTTTCAAGCAGTTCAGGAGAAGGATACATGAATAACTGCGACGAGTTTGGACTAATATGTAACTTCTCTTGTTCCATGTTAAAATCTGCTTCTTTTGCCAGAACTTAGCATAGTGTCACAAACATTGTAATGAAGCTGAAAAAGAAATTGCGACAGAAACCTGAAATAATGTAATATTAAACTAGCAACTGAAGACAAGACAGGTCAAAAGTTTATGAAAAAGCCTATTTTCAGGATCAAAATCAACTTGTAACTTCTTCACTTATATTGCAAAAACCCACAGAAGTTCACGTTTCACGAAAATTGAAGCGGATCACTGTTATCAGCTGCGGCGAGACCTTACGCGGAATCAGCGGCGGCGACGAACGAAAATGTGTACCGAACCGGGATTCGAACGCGAGACCTCGTACTTACTAGGGTGGTGTAACCATTGCTCCATCCGGGGCACAGCGCTATCCCAACTGCGTCGACTATCTCGGCACGCCTCAAGGCTGATCCATATTCCCACCGAACGCCACCTATCGGCAGTGGCTCTCCATTTTACTCACTGTTCGCTGCTCTGAGATTCCCACAGGAGGTCGGACGTATTTGCCGAAGCTCAGTGGCTAGCGTTGCTGCCTCTGGATCACGAGGTCCTGGCCGGCCTTTGTGGCCGAGCGGTTCTAGGCGCTTCAGTCCGGAACCGCGCTGCTGCTACGGTCGCAGGTTCGAATCCTGCCTCGGGCACGGATGTGTGTGATGTCCTTAGGTTAGTTACGTTTAAGTAGTTCTAAGTCTATGGGACTGATGACCTCAGATTTTAAGTCCCATAGTGCTTAGAACCATTTGAACCACGAGGTCCTGGGTTCGATTCCCGACCGGGTTGGGTATTTTCTCTGCCCGGGGACGGTGTGTTTGTGGTAGCTGAGCGCCCAACAAACCAATCATGGTCATCATCTGACGTATTTGTGCATACACACTGTAGAAAGTGGATCCCGTTGTCAGGCTAGGAATATCAGCTATATGAATGCAAGGTGTCTGTTCTTTCAGACATCAAATATCGTAGTATCACAACAACTATGACCATTAGCGATATGATAGGCAGTTCATCATGAAGTGGACGAAATAAGAAATCAGATATGCGAAATCAGAGTTTATTAGCGAATAGTTTCTTTAAAATCGTTTGAGAAAGATCGCATATGGCCAGCTTGCTGCTCACGCAGGCAAGCGAGCCTGATAGGTTACTTGCCGGGGAGACACGGCGTTATCCTGTGACCACTTGGTGACGGGATCAGCACACACTGCCAACCACGAGGCCTGTTCACAAAGTAAGGTCCGATCGGTCGCAAAATGGAAATCACTGTGAAAATCAAAAACATTTTATTTGCAACAGTTAGCTACGCCTTCCACCTACTTCTCTTCATAGTCGCCTCTCCGATTTAGAAATTTGACCTAGCATTGTACCAATTTTCCAATACCGTCGTTATAGAAGGAAGCAGCCACTGCTACCTGCCAATTCTCTACGCTGATCTACAGCTCGTTGTCTGTGCCAGAGTGTTGTCTTCATAGCTAGCGGCTCATGTGAGCAGAGATGAAACTCAGGGAGAGTCAGTTACGGGCTCTGTTGTGGGTGAGCAAACACTTTCAATCGAAAACGCTATAGGAGTATCTTCATTGTCCCTTCAGAGTGTGGCTGAGAAGTGTCACGCAGAAGGAAACATATTACAGTTATGTTATGTGGGCTGCGTCAGGCGAAATCTCACACCAGGCCCTCATACTTGGTGGGAGACACTATTGCTCTAAGCATCTTTACGTGCTCGCTGCGCGCTCAGAACTGAAAAGAGCGATGTGACGCGATCGACAGGCATACTAGAGACACTGCCCAACACATCTGCTAGAAGTTTCACCGGATTTTCCTGTGGTTTCTATTTCGCGCCCCATCGAACCTTACTTTGCGAAGAGCCCTCGTACCTTTCCCTTGACTCGCTCTGTAGTGAACTGTCAAAAGTAGCAACTAATTTTAAACGCGCTACAGAGAGCAATAATGTAAATATATTTAAAAATATCTCCAATGTCGAATGCTTTTATCATTAATAGTGAAGAGACATAGTTAAAAGCAATAAACACTAATTAATGACAATTTTTAATACATGATGTACATAGCCAACGTGTTGCATAAAGTTTATTATAATAAGCCATGGCCATTTTTCAATACCACTAGGGCTACGTTCTTCAGAAGGAATGCGGTTACATAAATTACATTACGTTAAAATTATAAGCATACATTATGAGCTAAAACGCTCGATGAATGTTCACAGTGTATGCTTATAATTTTAACGTATTGTACATTATGTGACTTCATTCCTTCTGAAGAAGGTACTTTTAGTGGTATTGAGACCTGGTCAAGCAACAACAACTATCACCTCAGCCAAAGATCTGGCAGAGAAACCGACAAAATTCTGGTCTTAAGTAAAATCACTAAACAGGTCTAACGCTTCTATTCAGTCCCTTGTTGATCAGTCTGATGTGCAGTTGAAGATGGCAAAACGAAACCCGAAGTTTTAAATTTCACGTTCAAGAAACCGTTCACACAGGAGAATCGTATGAGGGTGAGTCAAATGAAAACCTTAAATCTGTAATAACAAATCGAAATTTCTCGCAGTTATCCTGTAAGTTGGTAAGCGTGCTACAAACAGCGTGCAGAATGGCCTGTTGGTGGCAGCATAGTGCAGATGCACACATACCGTCGCAGTATCAGTGTAAAGACGGATGCCCCACTTGCGACTTGAACCAGGGAAGAACAGCGTTCTGTTATTCGGATTTTGCTTAGTGAAGGTGTGAAACCTATTGAAATTCATTCAGGTTCAGTACGGTGATGCATGTTTGTCACGCATCAAGTCTACGAATAGAGTAGGTGGTGGTAGTGGTTGTTCTGGGAAGGAGACCAGACAGCGAGGTCATCGGTCTCATCGGATTAGTGAAGGACAGGGAAGGAAGTCGGCCGTGCCCTTTGAAAGGAACCATCCTGGCATTTGCCTGGAGCGATTTAGGGAAATCACGGAAAACCTAAATCAGGATGGCCGGACGCGGGATTGAACCGTCGTCCTCCCGAATACGATTCCAGTGTCTAACCACTGCGCCACTTCGCTCGGTAATAGAGTAGGAAGTTCGCAAATGGTGTGACTTCAGTGGAAGATGTTCCTCGTCGAGGTCAGGCACAACGAGTTGTGTCTCCACAGAACATTGCAGCAGTTGAAGCCATAGTGAAGGAAAACCGCCGAGTGACGCTGAATGGCATTGCAGCATGTTTACAGATTAGTCATGGGTCAGCACACCACATTGTGCATGATGTGCTCCAGTTTCACAAAGTGTCTGCAAGATGGGTGCCACGGCAGCTGACTCCTGAAATGAGAGAACGACATGTTGATGCTTGTGAAGAACTTCTTCGGCGCTTTGAACGAGAAGGTGATGGCTTTCTTGCAAGAATCATTACTGGGGATGAAATCTGGGTTCACTTCCACCAACCAGAAACGAAGAGAGCGAGCAAGGAATGTCGCCATTCCTCATCGCCGAAACCAAAGAAGTTTTGAACACAACCATCATCAGGGAACGTTATGCTGAGTCTCTTTTGGGACGAAAAAGGCGTCATTTTGGAGCATTACATACCTAGAGGGACCACTGTGACCAGTGTATCGTACACAGATCTCCTAAAAAATCATCTGCGGCCTGCAATCAAATCAAATCGACGTGAATTGCTGTCAGCAGGTGTCCTTTTGCAACATGACAATGGAAGGCCCCACACTGCCCGTACAACAGATGCAACAATCACAGACCTGCATTTTGAGTGTTCCTCATCCACCATACTCACCAGACCTTGCCCCAAGTGATTTCCATATGCTTGGACCGCTCATAGACGCAATGGGAGGAAAGAAGTTCCGTTCTGACGAAGAGGTTCGCCACTTGGGTGCATGAGTGGTTGTGCGGACTACCAAAAGAATTTTTTCCTAAAGGAACTTATGCACCTTGTAAGCGCTGGAGGACTTGCATTGAGCATGGGGGAGACTATGTTGAAAATTGATACAGCTTCGTACCACTTCTGCACAATAAATAATATTTAAAAAATATTTAAGGTTTTCATTGACATACCGTCATTTGACCACTGGACGGACTCCCGTATGGACAACATACTAATAAGCATCCCTGGCGTACAGTAAGAACTGGCAGACTTGAAAGCAAATAAATCACCGGTCCAGATGGAATCCCAGTTCGATTTTACAAAGAGTACTCTACAGCATACTCTAGCTTGCATCTATCACGAATCTGTCGCCTAGCATACAGTCCAAAGCGACTGGAAAAAAGCGCAGGTGACTTAAGCATATAAGAAATGTAAAAGAACTGGCCCACAAAATTACAGACCAATATTCTTAACTTCTGTTAGTTGTAGAGTCCTTGAACAAATTCTCAGTTCGAATATAATAAACTTTCTTGAGACTGAGAAGATAATGTCCACGAATCAGAATTGTTTTAGAAATCATCGCTCATGCGAAACTCAGCTTACCCTTTTCTCACATGATATACTGCGAACTATGGATGGAGGGCAACAGGCAGTTTTCCTAGTCCAGACAGCATTCGACACTGTGCCCCACTGCAGGTTATTAACGAAGCTAGGAGAATATGGTGGTTCAAATGGCTCTGAGCACTATGGGACTTAACTACTGAGGTCATCAGTCCCCTAGAACTTAGAACTACTTAAACCTAACTAACCTAAGGACATCACACACATCCATGCCCGAGGCAGGATTCGAACCTGCGACCGTAGTGGTCACGTGGTTCCAAACTGACGCGCTTAGAACCGCACGGCCACACCGGCCGGCGGAGAAAATGGAATGAGTTCACAGATATGTGAGTGGCTCGAAGACTTTTTAAATAATACTCGTAGATCCCAGTATGTTGTCCGCGACGGCGAGTGTTCATCGGAGGCAAGAGTACCGTCACAGCCCCAGGGAAGTGTGATAGGACCGTTGTTGGTCCTTATACATGTATAAATGATTTGGCTGACGGTGTGGGCAGCAATCTGCGGTTGTTTGCTGATGATGCCGTGGTGTACGGTAAGGTGTCGAAGTTGAGTGATTGTAGGAAGATACAAGACGACTTGGACGAAATTTCCATGATGATGATGATGATGTTTGGTTTGTGGGGCGCTCAACTGCGTGGTTATCAGCGCCCGTACAATTACCCAATCTTTGCTCAGTCCAATTTCGCCACTTTCCTGGATGATGATGAAATGATGAGGACAACACAAACACCCAGTCATCTCGAGGCAGGTGAAAATCCCTGACCCCGCCGGGAATCGAACCCGGGACCCCGTACGAAATTTCCAGTTGGTGTGATGAATGGCAGCTAGCCCTAAATGTGGAACAACGTAAGCTGATGCGGATGAAAAGGAATATGTAACCTGTAATGTTCGTATACAGTATTACTAGTGTCCTGCTTGGCACAGTCAAGTCGTTTAAATATCTGAGCGTAACTTCGGAAAGCGATATGAGGTGGAACGAGCATCTGAAAACTGTGGCAGGGAAGGCAAATGGTCGACTTCGGTTTATTGGGAGAATTTTAGGGAAGAGCGGTTCACCTGTAAGGGAGATCCGATATAGGACGCTGGTGCGACCTATTCCTGAGTAGTACTCCTGTGTTTGGGATCCGTACCAGGCAGGACTGAAGGAAGAAAACGAAACAGTTCAGAGGCGGACTGCTAGATTTATTACCAGTAGGTTCGAACAACACGCAAGTGTTACGGAAATGCTTCGGGAACTTAAGAGGCTCCGGAAAGGCTCAAAATCATGAAAAGTTCAATTTTTACTTTTTTGCGTTTTCTGAATCTGCAGACTATTACCTTTTAATAGATATATAGTTTATTCAATTCCGAAGACTACAACTGTTTTTAAATTTTTTTTGAAATGTGTTCTACATGGGCGTGACCCACTGTGGCGCTGTTAAACTGCTGTTATTATTAACGTCCGTGTTCATCAGGTACATTTTAGTGATGTGAGATAAAGTATGTGTTCTGGCTAACCTGTGATGGTTCAATATATATCGCTGGGGTGATTGTCGATTGTTTCATGTTTATTTACTCTGTCGTTATCTCGAAAATATTCGTAATTAATTCTGTTTCTTGAGTCTCTGTTTTGTTGAAGTATAATAATGAGTAAAAGTAAAGTTGCTGTTGCGACTTTCAATGATGGCAACATTGTAAGGTGCAACGTATTTAGAAATATGGGAATGAAGATAGGTTCTAACATGGTACGAGCGATGCTTGCTTTAGACAAGGAGCGCCTTCGGGCTGCAGACAGGGCTGTAAAGAGTCTAGAAATACAAGCAAGAGTAAACAGGAGGAGGAACAAGAGGAAGCTGGAGGAGGAGTTTGCAGAGGATGAAGATAATCCATCCTATGGACCTGGAATGCACTAAAAAGTTAATCCAATCTTTGTCGCTCGATTCCCAAAACTTTTATTTTCTCATACTAATTACATGTTTTCTAAGGATCTTCCAAACATATGTGTTTCAAACTTTCAGTAAATGTTACACAGTACCTTCTGCATAATTTAACACAGCCTTTTTCCAAAAAACTGTATATTTTTGAATATATAAATAAAAAATTGCAAAAAAAATGTTGTGAATTTTCATTACAATTGAAAAAAATCATCTTTAATAACTGAACTAAAATTTTGTAAAATCCCTGTGTTAAGTTGTAGCCCATATTCCAATAAACAATCTGTAGAAAGTTTAACTTCCTACCTCAAATACTTTGTGAGGAAAGATGTAATTTATAAGCGTTATTTTAACATTGCAAGTATAGGGCGTTCCGGAGCCCCTTGAATGGGAATCCCTGGAGGGAAGGCGACGTTCTTTTCGAGAAACACACTGAGAAAATTTAGAGAACCGGTATTTGAAGCTGACTGCCGAACGATTTTACTGCCGCCAACATACTCTGCGCGTAAGGGCCGCGAAGATAAGATACGAGAAATGTGGGCTCATACGGAGGCATGTGGACAGTCGTTTTTGCCACGCTCTATTTGCGAGTGGAACAGGAAAGGAAATGCCTAGTAGTGGTAGAGGGTACCCTCCGCCACGCACCATACTGCGACTTGCGGGGTATCTCTGGAGATGTAGATGTAGAGGGCTTAATACAATAAACTTTATGCGCCCGATTGGCTTCATACACCATTATGTACGGTTGCTGCTGTCAGCTATGTTAAAGATTGTAAATAATGGTAGTATGTAGCATGTGCCATAACTTAAACCCTTTCAAAATATACAGCTTAGCCTGCCCTTCACGATCTCCCGGCCAACCATGCCATATTACTTTACTTTACTTATTCTAATATGCTTACACAAAAAGTTTGTATTCTTAGTTTATGCTTACTGTTTTAGAAACTGGAATAAGTTTTAGCTTAGCTGTTAAGAATCCTTGGAATGTACACAATTGCGTATATGTAAATGTGAAGACACAGTGATATGTTTGTTCTTCCGCTGTGTGTGCCATAAATGTAAGAAAAGACATCACTGCAATTATTTAAACATACAATACATATAATGGAGCGCACTAAAATAAATAAATTCTTCTTCACAGGGAGGAATTTCGACACATAACATCACTGACATGCCAAGTAAACAGTTAACATCACACTTCAAAGGAATATATAAGTAAAAATTTTTGTACACGTAACAGTTAGGCACCCGGTTATAACCGCGTACTGCCGAAACGCGTTGTACGAATAAATGATGTAAATAAACGTAGCAAAACCTGAAAAACTATTTTCTAAATGACTACAGAATACTTCGATAATCGGTTGACGTACCAAAGACAAAGTTTTGGTGTTCACGTTCTAATTCAATACCTTATACCCGATCTTTTCTACTGTGAAGAAGTTCTTCGTTGCAGCTTCCGTTCTTCGTCTGTGGTATCCATCTACACTTTCTTTATTTTGAATTACGCGTTTCTTCTTCGTTCTGGGCAATAAAGTACTGTTATTTTCTCCAACCTGTTGCTTTTAAACAAAATGTATTCAGCTAATGTGGATGGAATTCTAGTGCGCTTCTCTGGGCTGGAATGAAACGACTGCTTATTAATTGTCAGTTAAAAGAGCCCACGAACCTCATTAAACGATTTTTTAAAACTTGAGACGGGGTCTGCAAGAGGAAAATAGGAACCTTAGCCTTGGAACTTAGCATCGCGAGATACGAACACAAGGTAACACTAGCCACTCGGCAGCTCGAGTAACAGTGACTGGGTTTGGGTTACGAGGAGACGACTGCGCCATCTCGGCCGAGACTTCACATTGTGTCGAGTGAGCCTGTTGCAAGGGCTCTGGCAGTGCATTACATGTTATTTTTCTTCTAAATACAGTCAAAAGATGGAAGCGGTAGATTAGGTACCTCGCACCTTTAGGCCTTCCTCAAATAGAGAAATGGACCCGCAGTGGGACGAAAGATTACAGTGCGAAATTGAAAATCGCTGGTCCAGTTCATAAACTGCAACCACGCCCTGTTAATGTAGCGGCTATCTTGAACGTTAGCTAATATTTTCATTGTGTCACGCAAAAACTCTGTTAGACTGCAGTAAAACTGCATGGGATAGGATTCAAATGAGAATGTATGACTCCAGCCCCGCTTCCGCCAAAACAATTATTTTGAATTATGCTCCTGGGATAATACATAACAAACAAAGAAATCATTCGATCTAAAATAGTTCTACATCACAACATTTAACACAAGGACGCTAAACGATATAGGTACGATTAATATTGATACCGTGCGGCGTCATTACTTAAAATGATGTGATTTATAATCGTGTTGTATTGTACCATTTTCTGTTTTTCTGAAGATAATTTACGTTGCTACACAGATTCAAGAAGCTACATAAAAAACAACATACAGACGACGTTACAAGTGCGTGCTCTGGGAATTAGGGTAGGCAGTTTGACGTCCAGCAGATTACAAAATGCTGTTCTTTTATCCGAATACCAAGCGAGCTAACAAATAAGTGTAAAACAAAGAACCGGATTACTTAATATGCGGGTACAATAAACACAACATGCCTTGCTTCTGTTACACATATTTGATTCATTCAGTCGGCCAAAGAAGATTCAACTAGTGTAACGCAACTTTCCGTGTCACGACTAGTATAGAAAGCGCTTTTTATGTCCTAAGCTACTGCGACAATGGCATTAAATACGCGCATTGTTTGTGTATCTGTAAATGCGTGAACTTCGCTCATTGTAAATATTTAAATTAAATAACTAAATTTCGGTTAATAGATGCTAATACAAAATATTTAGTTTTTGTGTTTTTGGAAATCCACGAAGCTACTGAAAAATCATCTTGATGCCAATGTTTACGATGGGCGAGAATTCAGTCATGCTCATCTCAATACAGCGTAGGACTGTGCAGCAGTGGTGGTAAGTTCTTTGGTCTTCTTCGTCCAGAAGTGTACCATTAAAGTTCGCTAACTTGGATCCATTTTTTATTTCAAATTAACGTAGCCCAACAGAGGAAATGCTTTTAACAACGCTACCTTTACACACATAGTGAATGCCACCCCAACTCTTGGATCATGTTTGTCATACTCTCTCTCGTTTCGTGTTAGTACAAAACGATTTGCCCTTCTTCGAACTTTTTCGAAATCTACCGTCAGTTCTATCTGTTACGGATCCCACATCGCACAGCAGTAGTCTATCAGAGGATGGACAAGCGCAGTCTCTTTATTGGATTTATTGCTTCTTCTAAGTGTATGCCAATAAAACGCTGTCTTTCCATCTAAACCGTTTGTTGCGGTATGCGCTCTATTTTTCACGCCGACAGACAATAGGTTTGGAATGTTAATCATAGTAAGAAGCACAAGACCAACGAAACAACTACTCCATCTTCTGCAGAGGTCAGAAAACAATTGTAAAGCAAGTCGTGATTAAAATGTCACAAGCAAATTTTCTCACTGAAGTTCATCTTTCCAGCGACGTTATGGTATCAGTAATAACACCAGGTGATCGCTATATTTCAAATTTATAATGCTGCGTGAACAATTCGTTTGTGGCACTGTATTTGGAAATACAGTAAGAGATTATGTAAATGCCACAAAGCGACGCTCAATATCAGCTTTCTTTGATGGCTTCCCAGTGTGGAAGATTGTTCGTTACTGAGACTGAATATGTAGAGAATTTATGGGGAAACGGACTATTGACACAGTAATGTTTCTGCTTGCGAAGTTTATGGGTCGTATCAAAGTAGATACGGTTTTATGTAATTTTCCGCCTCTGTAAAGTAAAGAGCGCTGCTGAGGGACAGATCTCCGCATTTGACATCTACTACGTCCAGGTTGATACCAATAATAAAACAATACGAAGTCAAAAATATCCGCACCTGCTTTGTGAATTTTCACCTTGAGTCGATCAGACAGGAAGGAGCGATAGGGTGAGCCATTTTCGGTTAGAAGTGTAAAATGAAGCAAGTCTTCGTCAGTCTTAATGGCGCACTTGAAGATGACTGGTAGGTGCCCAGTTGAAAAATCTCAAACGACGATCGGCAGCAAGCCCGAAATTTGTTTTCGCGGAGTAAACGTCTTTAAGCATGTATTTTCAAGACAGAGGACGTAGAAAAGCTTGAGGTTTAGCCAATCACCTCGAGAAATAACGTAAATCCAGGTACCTGGTCAGTGTTTTGCTAACTTGGCTGCAGTCAACTTAACCGAAGTCTCCTCACACACAGCACTAAACAAAACTGAAACGCTTTAAGTGTTCGAAGGATAATGAATACGTAGGCGCTATGGAACATGCGGCAACTGTGTAACGACGAACTAAGACGTAACTGGCTTTTCTCCTATTAAATGTACATAATGAGAACGAATACTTTCGCGACGGGGCTGTTGTATAAGACATTGTCGGATTCTTGGTGCATCAGTTCAGGCTAAAACCACAAACTTCCGACGACTATCTCCATCGTCTTCGACATGAGCAACTGACTGTCTTAACTACTGCGTTGGCTGCTTCATATAGTCCATATGTAAGTTCCACACTATGTGTTTCTGTACGAAACTTAGCCCAGATTTACCTCCCCTCTATAAAAGTCTCTGCATTACCAGAACTATGTACTCACAAACTGTTATCCAACTTAAACTCATATGCTAACCTTTGACTAAAAAGAACGTATTTTGAACTGAACTGTAACTGGTCTGAGTACAATTCCAAAAATGGCTCTGAGCACTATGGGACTTAAAATCTATGGTCATCAGTCCCCTAGAACTTAGAACTACTTAAACCTAACTAACCTAAGGACATCACACACATCCATGCCCGAGGCAGGATTCGAACCTGCGACCGTAGCAGTCGCGCGGCTGAGTACAATTTGTCTTCATATTAAATGCGCAACTGAAGTAAAATAATTTCTGATCCTTACCTCTCGTCTTGACAACACTGTTGCAGATTTCTCGAAAACACAATAGAAAAAACAGCAAGCAGGCAGTGGCTAAGCTAGATTTCTATTTTTAAATAAAATCTCCAAACGATATTAAAAATATTGCGTACTATATTGTGCAATGTGGTAATGCGCAATGATGAAACTTCTTTAAACAATGTGATGTGGAAAGTTACTATTTTATGACACGATATCCCAAGACACTGATTTTAGGGTGAAGTATGTGTTCAAAAAGACATAGCAAAACTTTGCGTATTCTCTGAGCGAATACGCATCATATTCATCCTTGCTGTCCTTTACAATAAATCTTTCTTCATCTGACAGATACAATCACAAGTCAACACAACAATACTGCACACGTCACTTACGTACCATACCTCAACTAAGAATATATCAGACTGTGCAGAGGCAGAGGCTGTGCCATGACAAGACCAAAGATTGTTTAACAGTAACACAACTGTTCTCTCTCTGATGTGCACATCGATAACTTACAAAAATCAAAATGAAATGCCCACCTTACGCATAGACGGCTTCTGACTGGTCAATAATTACATAATGCTGTCGCAGATGGTGACAGCGTCTACACTGGTGGCTCCATCGCTCCCGTAGTAGCGTAAACTTTGTGACGAATATCTCTGCGTTTTCTCCATATCGAGAGCTCGTTTCTATGCATCGCTATCATAGGTGATCTTAGCGGTGGATAGAAGCGAGCTCTCGATGCAGAAAAGAGGCAGAGATATACTTCATAATGTTTACGCTACTACGGGAGTGCCGGCCGGAGTGGCCAAGCGGTTCTAGGCGCTGCAGTCTGGAACCGCAAGACCGCTACGGGGGCAGGTTCGAATCCTGCCTCGGGCATGGATGTGTGTCATGTACTTAGGTTAGTTAGGTTTAAGTAGTTCTAAGCTCTAGGGGACTGATGACCTCAGAAGTTAAGTCCCATAGTGCTCAGAGCCATTTGAACCAGCTACGGGAGTGGTGGCGCCACCAATGCAGACACTGGCACCATTTGCGACAGCATTATGTAATTATTGACCAGTCAGGAGCCGTCTATGCGCTATACAGGGTGTTACAAAAAGGTACGGCCAAACTTTCAGGAAACATTCCTCACACACAAAGAAAGAAAATATGTTATGTGGATATGTGTCCGGAAACGCTTCCTTCTTCAGATCACATTAATCATGGAATGGAAACACACAGCAACAGAAAGTACCAGCGTGACTTCAAACACTTTGTTACAGGAAATGTTCAAGATGTCCTCCGTTAGCGAGGATACATGCATCCATCCTCCGTCGCAAGGAATCCCTGATGCGCTGAATCAGCCCTGGAGAATGGCGTATTGTATCACAGCCGTCCACAATACGAGCACGAAGAGTCTCTACATTTGGTACCGGGGTTGCGTAACAAGAGCTTTCAAATGCCCCATAAATGAAAGTCAAGAGGGTTGAGGTCAGGAGAGCGTGGAGGCCATGGAGTTGGTCCGCCTCTACCAATCCATCGGTCACCGAATCTGTTGTTGAGAAGCGTACGAACACTTCGACTGAAATGTGCAGGAGCTCCATCGTGCATGAACCACATGTTGTGTCGTACTTGTAAAGGCACATGTTCTAGCAGCACAGGTAGAGTACCCCGTATGAAATCATGATAACGTGCTCCATTGAGCGTAGGTGGAAGAACATGGGGCCCAATCAAGACATCACCAACAATGCCTGCCCAAACGTTCACAGAAAATCTGTGTTGATGACGTGTTTGCACAATTGCGTGCGGATTCTCGCCAGCCCACACATGTTGATTGTGAAAATTTACAATTTGATCGCGTTGGAATGAAGCCTCATTCGTAAAGAGAACATTTGCACTGAAATGAGGATTGACACATTGTTGGATGAATCTTTCGCAGAAGTGTACCCGTGGACGCCAATCAGCTGCTGATAGTGCCTGCACACGCTGTACAGGGTACGGAAACAACTGGTTCTCCCGTAGCACTCTCCATACAGTGACGTGGTCAACATTACCTTGTACAGCAGCAACTTCTCTGACGCTGACATTAGGGTTATCGTCAACTGCACGAAGAATTGCCTCGTCCATTGCAGGTGTCCTCGTCGTTCTAGGTCTTCCCCAGTCGCGAGTCATAGGCTGGAATGTTCCGTGTTCCCTAAGACGCCGCTCAATTGCTTCGAACGTCTTCGGGACACCTTCGTTCTGGAAATCTGTCTCGATACAAACGTACCGCGCCACGGCTATTGCCTCGTGCTAATCCATACATCAAATGGGCATCTGCCAACTCCGCATTTGTAAACATTGCACTGACTGCAAAACCACGTTCGTGATGAACACTTAACCTGTTGATGCTACGTACTGATATGCTTGATGCTAGTATTGTAGAGCAATGAGTCGCATGTCAACACAAGCACCGAAGTCAACATTACCTTCCTTCAATTGGGCCAACTGGCGATGAATCGAGGAAGTACAGTACATACTAACGAAACTAAAATGAGCTCTAACATGGAAATTAAGCGTTTCCGGACACATGTCCGCATAACATCTTTTCTTTATTTGTGTGTGAGGAATGTTTCCTGAAAGTTTGGCCTTACCTTTTTGTAACACCCTGTATAAAGCCACCACAGCAGCAGTTAGATTCTCAGTTGCTCCTGACGAAGACGATAGAGGTAAACGCCGAAAGCTATGTGTTTTATCCGGTACTGATGCAGCAAGAAGCCCGAGGATGTGTTATACATTCATAAGTCTGCACTACTATGCTCTACTACAGCACTTAATAGTTTACAGCAAGATAATTGTACCTCACACAGCTCCTACGCAAATTTCTAAGAGCACACTCGCAGGCTTCGTGTACAGTATGTTCTCTATTCTTGCTTTGGAACTGTATGTACCCTATCTCTTACGATTCTGTGATCACCAGCGATTATAAAATAATTTAGGGCGTCACGTCACACGCAGTTTCTACATTGCTTGCTAAAATATAATTGATTTCATTTTTTGTTCCAGTTGGTCTTGTCAGGTCAATTCTCCATTTGATTCATTCTGGGAGAATATGTCAAGGACAGACATACAGTTCCTGTTCGTAAATACCACTCGCGAACTGGTTACAAACTTAGTCAATGATCATGACCTCTTGTACGTCAGATAAATCGTTCCATTTACGCATTATAACAACGACTGAACTGTTTTCCTCGGCCAGCCGACAAATTTTATGTACCATCCACTGCTAAAACTGCCACATGCAATCTGTGAATGGTTATTGTATGTTGACGTCGAATAAAGGCGGTGGGCACACTAATGTAACTGAACCACTAATGATGACCTCTGTCACATTGGAATGATACTCAACGGATGAGGCTGATTAATCTAGGTATTGCTGGATTTCACAAAGCCTTTACCAGCTGAAATTCTAAAGGCGTTGGGTACAATATTCAGACTAACAAAACTCAGCAATGGGATACACGATGAGGGAATTTGATCAAAAGCTCCAGTTGAAACTATTCTGCACAGTTCAGTTACATTAGTGTGCCCACCGCCTTTATTCGACGTCAACATACAATAACCATTCACATATTGCATGTGGCAGTTTTAGTAGTGGATGGTACATAAAATTTGTCGGCTGGCCGAGGAAAACAGTTCAGTCGTTGTTATAATGCGTAAATGGAACGATTTATCTGACGTACAAGAGGTCATGATCATTGACTAAGTTTGTAACCAGTTCGCGAGCTGCCTTGCTTAAAGTATACCGTGCATGGCAAAATGGCGCTATTTAAAGCCAGCGCCAAGGCAACTGTGGTGAACCACGGTACATCGATGATACTAACTGATGTGCAACTGTTGAGCAACTCACTGCCCAGATGAACCAAGGATCTACCAATACTGTCTCCTCAACGAACGTCGCTGCGTATGGCTCACCGCAGCTAGTAACTGGCTTATTTATCCATACTGACTGCCGTACGTTGGCGACGAAGGCTGGAAATTGAACGCCACTGTTCTCTATCAGTCGGATGGCCTTTGGCGTGTACGGCGTGATACGTCTGAGAGCAAAATTCTGCAACTACGGAGAAGCATTGTGGTCTGGAGAATGTTTTCGTGGCATTCCCTGGATGATCACATCGTTTTCGAATGCACAATGGATCATCCGAAGTACGCATCTATACTTCGGGACCTCGACCACCCCTAAGTACAGTTTGTCTCCATTATGACATCTATCAGCAGGACAATGCAATGTGTCACACAGTTCGTACCGTACATGTGTAGTTCGAAGAGCACCATCATGAGTTTGACGTACTCCTCTGGCCACCAAACTCCCCGTAGGACCATCTCAATCGGGCTGTTTGCGCTATGGATCTTCAACCGAGAAAGCTGGCCACGTTGCTGCAGTCGGTATGGCGCCACATCCCCGTCGGTACCTTCAAATGGTTGAAATGGCTCTGAGCACTATAGGATTTAACATCTTAGGCCATCAGCCCCCTAGACTTAGAACTACTTAAACCTAACTAGCCAAAGGACACCACACACATCCATGCCCGAGGCAGGATTCGAACCTGTGACCGTAGCGGTCGCGCGGTTGCAGACTGGTGCGCCTAGAACCGCTCGGTCACAACGGCCGGCAGTCGGTACCTTCCACACGCTCACTCTCTCTCTTTCTGCCATGTCAAGCGCTGCAAAAGATTGTTATTCACGCACCTGACTGGTGATTCCATTAATATGACTAAACAGCGTAGTTTCTTCACCAAAGGTACACAGAGCGAAAAAATGCAAAAATTATAGGACATTTCATATGACGCATCGTAAAGGTCTTCTATAGCGTTTTACTCTCAAGATTGTTGTTGTTGTGGTCTTCAGTCCTGAGACTGGTTTGATGCAGCTCTCCATGCTACTCTATCTTGTGCAAGCTTCTTCATCTCCCAGTACCTACTGCAGGCTTCATCCTTCTGAATCTGCTTAGTGTATTCATCTCTTGGTCTCCCTCTACGATTTTTACCCTCCGCGCTGCCCTCCAATACTAAATTGGTGATCCCTCGATGTCTCAGACCATGTCCTACCAAACGATCCCTTCTTCTAGTCAAGTTGTGCCACAAGCTCCTCTTCTCCCCAATTCTATTCAATACCTCCTCATTAGTTATGTGATCTACCCACCTAATCTTCAGCATTCTTCTGTAGCACCACATTTCGAAAGCTTCTGTTTTCTTCTTGTCCAAACTATT
This sequence comes from Schistocerca cancellata, assembly GCF_023864275.1. Lineage (NCBI taxonomy): Eukaryota > Metazoa > Arthropoda > Insecta > Orthoptera > Acrididae > Schistocerca > Schistocerca cancellata. Next base: position 433,341,054 of record NC_064632.1, read on the forward strand.
TATCGTCCACGTTTCACTTCCATACATGGCTACACTCTTTACAAATACTTTCAGAAACGATTTCCTGACATTTAAATCTATACTCGATGTTAACAAATTTTTCTTCTTCAGAAACGCTTTCCTTGCCATTGCCAGTCTACATTTGATATCCTCTCTACTTCGACCATGATCAGTTATTTTGTTCCCCAAATAGCAAACTTCCTTTACTACTTTAAGTGTCTCATTTCCTAATCTAATTCCCTCAGCATCATCCGACTTAATTCGACTACATTCCATTATCCTCGTTTTGCTTTTGTTGATGTTCATCTAAAACCCTCCTTTCAAGACACTGTCCATTCCGTTCAACTGCTCTTCCAAGTCCCTTGCTGTCTCTGACAGAATTACAATGTCATCGGCGAACCTCAAAGTTTTTATTTCCTCTCCATGAATTTTAATACCTACTCCGAACTTTTCTTTTTTTTCCTTTACTGCTTGCTCAATATGCAGATTGAATAACATTGGAGAAAGGGTACAACCCTGTCTCACTCCCTTCCCAACCACTGATCCCTTTCTTGTCCCTCGACTCTTATAACTGCCATCTGGTTACTGCACAAATTGTAAATAGTCTTTCGCTCCCTGTATTTTACCCCTGCCACCTTCAGAATTTGGAAGAGAGTATTCCCATCTACATTGTCAAAAACTTTCTCTAAGTCTACAAATGCTAGAAATGTAGGTTTGCCTTTCCTTAATCTTTCTTCTAAGATAAGTCGTAGAGTCAGTATTGCTTCACGTGTTCCAACATTTCTGCGGAATCCAAACTGATCTTCCCCGACGTCGGCTTCTATCAGTTTTTCCAAGCGTCTGTAAAGAATTCGCGTTAGTATTTTGTAGTTGTGACTTATTAAACTGATAGTTCGGTAATTTTCACAACTGTCAACACTTGCTTTCTTTGGGATTGGAGTTATTATATTCTTCTTGAATATTGTCCTTAAGTACATCGCCCTTGTATAGACCCTCTATATACTCCTTCCACCTTTCTGCTTTCGCTTCTTTGCTTAGAACTGTGTTTCCATCAAAGCTCTTGATATTCATGCAAGTGGTTCTCCTTTCTCCAAAGGTCTCTTTAATTTTCCTGTAGGCAGTATCTATCTTACCCCTAATGAGATAAGTCTCTACATCCTTACATTTGTCCTCTAGCCATCCCTGCTTAGCCATTTTGCACTTCCTGTCGATCTCATTTTTGAGACGTTTGTATTCCTTTTTGCCTGCTTCATTTGCTGCATTTTTATATTTTCTCCTTTCATCAATTAAATTCAATATTTCTTCTGTTACCCAAGGGTTTCTACTAGCCCTCGTCTTTTTATCTATTTGATCTTCTGCTGCCTTCACTATTTCATCCCTCACAGCTACCCATTCGTCTTCTACTGTATTTCTTTCCCCCATTCCTGTCAATTGTTCCCTTATGCTCTCCCTGAAACTCTGTACAACCTCTGGTTCTTTCAGTTTATCCAGGTCCCATCTCCTTAAATTCCCACCTTTTTGCAGTTTCTTCAGTTTTAATCTACAGTTCATAACCAATAGATTGTGGTCAGAGTCCACATCTGCCCTTGGAAACGCCTTACAATTTAAAATCTGGTTCCTAAATCTCTGTCTTACCATTATATAATCTACCTGATACCTTTTAGTATCTCCAGGGTTCTTCCATGTATACAACCTTCTTTCATGATTCTTAAACCAAGTGTTAGCTATGATTAAGTTATGCTGTGCGCAAAATTCTACCAGGCGGCTTCCTCTTTCATTTCTTAGCCCCAATCCATATTCACCTACTATGTTTCCTTCTCTCCCTTTTCCTACTCTTGAATTCCAGTCACCCATGACTTTTAAATTTTCGTCTCCCTTCACTACCTGAATAATTTCTTTTATCTCATCATACATTTCATCAATTTCTTCGTCATCTGCAGAGCTAGTTGGCATATAAACTTGCACTACTGTAGTAGGCGTAGGCTTCGTGTCTATCTTGGCCACAATAATGCGTTCACTATGCTGTTTGTAGTAACTTACCCGCACTCCTATTTTTTTATTCATTATTAAACCCACTCTTGCATTACCCCTATTTGATTTTGTATTTATAACCCTGTATTCACCTGACCAAAAGTCTTGTTCCTCCTGCCACCGAACTTCACTAACTCCCACTATATCTAACTTTAACCTATCCATTTCCCTTTTTAAGTTTTCTACCTACCTGCCCGATTAAGGGGTCTGACATTCCACGCTCCGATCCGTAGAAAGCCAGTTTTCTTTCTCCTGATAACAACGTCCTCTTGAGTAGTCCCCGCCCGGAAATCCGAATGGGAGACCATTTTACCTCCGGAATATTTTACCCAAGAGGACGCCATCATCATTTAATCATACAGTAAATCTGCGTGCCCTCGGGAAAAATTACGGCTGTAGTTTCCCCTTGCTTTCAGCCGTTGGCAGTACCAGAACAGCAAGGCCATTTTGGTTAGTGTTACAAGGCCAGATCAGTCAATCATCCAGACTGTTGCCCCTGCAACTACTGAAAAGGCTGCTGCCCCTCTTCAGGAACCACACGTTTGTCTGGCCTCTCAACAGATACCCCTCCGTTGTGGTTGCACATACGGTACGGCTATCTGTATTGTTGAGGCACGCAAACTTCCCCACCGACAGCAAAGTCCATGGTTCATGGGGGGAAGACTCTCACGATTAGAAATAATAATTGAACAAAACATGGGGAAGGATTAATTTCAAGCCAGGAACGGAAGAGGAACATGCTCATGGGTAGGTGAGGACGATAAGACAATTAATGCTAGAAGTTAATACATGCTAGTGGATAGATGAGGATGATAGGACAAATAGTGATAGAAGTTAATACGGATATGTACAGTCGTGCAGAGAATTCGCGAGAATACGCCTTTAGTTATGCTGATCTGCAAAGCATTACAGTTACGCAGCCTAACAAGTGAGGATAAACGATGCTAACAACATACTGCCAACTCACATGTGTTTCTAGTTTACCCTACAGTACTCAGATAATATTTGGACCAAAGCTAGGAATTAATAAAAACGATTTTTAAGCAAAAAGAGTTTAACAAAAACGTCAGATTCATTCTAATTTACCACATGAAAGGAAAATAGTCGTCTGAAAGAGCCAGTAATAACAAATTTCTTCGCGTTGCACGCTTTTTTTAATGACACGATGTGAACCTCGTAAACAGATTCTCAGCTGCTGTGAAGTACTATTTTCCCACAGCGTCTTAAGCCCTGCATGACTGACGCATTCCTTTCGATGTCCCTGACATCGTAAACTCAGTGAGAGAAGACAGCAATAAGATGCTGCAGTTCTGACATTTCTCGCACATTGGAATGAAACTGAGCTTACATAATACGTAATTCCATACATAAAATGACGGGGAGAAAACCATGCAGGATACGAATGTTCGGTTGCTCGCTGAGCTACCGGTGAAGATGTATTCTGAGAAAGATAACACACAACCAGAGTGCGTATTCTTTTTACCGGTATTAACATAATTCTGTATCTATAAGGAAACCAAGTTATATTAGCAATCGCTATCATAGTTGTACTGAGATCCTGATAAATCCTTTTGTTGCTAAGAGTCAAATGTTTAACTATAACGAAAGCAACAGCAAAGTTCGCCTGGACGAAGATGAGGACAGGTCCAAAACCCACACCCTGGCTGGCTGACACAGTCGTACGGAACAATTTGAATTCTATCGGAGACGGCTTTCTTCTATTCAGTGTGGCCATTCCAGCGGGCACTACAGCGCGAGTCCGTAGCCGCGAAGCCTCAGTTTTTGAAATGCCGCAACGTATACCTTCCCACGGAGAAAATTTATATATCGATCCCAGTTGCCACAGAAGAGCCAGTTAACTGATACGTGCTGCACCATCACGCTCGCTGAACCCGCACCAGAAGCACTTACTCGTATTGGTTTTGCGGGACAGACAATAGGGTTCCTGCTTTACACCCTCTGTTACGAGTCGCTGGAGGCCACGGAGTTCCACAATTTTCTGGCCGCCCACCAGTTTTGTCCGGTGCTAGGACAGCGCCGACTGTTCGGCGTGGTCAATTACGGTACGGAAAAAACGAACCAAAAGTCTGTAGCAAATGTTTCCATAAAACAAGTATTAGTAATACAAGCGTTCCTCTAATGCATTAGTAAGATGTTACTCAGTTTTGACCTAAAAGTGGTCTGTGTCAATGTTGAGTCTTGTGTCACACTCAATTTGCATTACAGTACTTCCACAGACCTTTAAAAACTTTGCAATGGGAGTAAACACATCATGAAATCTAGGTAACTGGTAATGGGGTCACAATCTCATTAAAAAAATATCTAAAAATTATATTGGTCGAAGCCAGTAACTTATGGCCATTAAGATGTGTGCCATTAACAAGTGTGCCATTCTGAAATATAAAGAGTTTTCCATTTAGGATGGACAATTTTTCTTAAGATTTCCTTATGCCGTCGGCACAGGGACTGTGCTGTCGAATGTCAACACTGAGCGAGCCGAATACAACGTGCTGCTGAACGTTCAGAAACGATGTGACTTAGTGCATACGGTGCATGGACCCCTTCGTGGTATAGGCGACCGCTTCGCACTCCAGCGGCAGTTGTCTGCTATACCTGGCTCGTAAATCACACCGTTTACAAAATGGACTGGCGTAAAATTCCTGTATTAGCTCTATTAAAACGTACTTGTCTCCCTTGACACGTTGATGTCTGTAGTATATGTAAATAAAAACTTCAACCCCCCCCCCCCCCGTCAGTGAAAATATTATAAGGCAAAAAGGAAAGTACCATGTCCACTCATTGAGGACATCGGCTGATGAAAGTTCCATTACAAATAGCGCGATACAAATTAACAATAGTTCTCCACATAGAACGAACATTATTTCATCGTTTCGCGTTTTATTAAAACCATGAGGTCATTCTTACATGATCACTGTTGCTACTCAGCAGCAGAATCTCTACATTTTAATTACAAAACCTTAAAGAAAAAAATGGCAAAATATCGTACTGCAAGTAGTGCAAGGTGTACTGTAGATGAAGCCAGTCGAACAAACTCACCCCTCAAAGAGAACGCACTTATATTTACATAACAGTATATTATTACAGTATATACATACATTAAACTTACAAGAAAATGTCAGAACCTATTAAAAACGCGAAGGTTAGAAACAAATATGGATCTAATGGGACGCGAACCACCAAAAGTTCAAAATTTCACTCCTCTGCTGGGAAGCTATACATTACACTAATCCGACTTCTTACCACGTTCTGAAAGCTTTAATTATAACTATTTTGTTAATTGATATTTAATTACAACAAATTGTACCCAGAACAGTGCGTTCTTAATAGATCATCAACATATCGTTGCTTTCAAATGGCATACTCTCATAATACGCAAGTTACAATTATTCTATTTCTATGAATATGACGTTTCTCGGCATTTTATTACAACGAATCATACAACTAACGGCGGATTTTCGAGACCTCCACATTGTAAATACGGATTTCAACTGGAAGCCAATATGACGCCTCACAACACTGCACCAAAGGGAGATGGTGTGCATGTGACGTAGGTGGCGACCTGCCATCTCATTGGTCAACGTTCAAACGCGTGTTCGGAATATCTGACATGCTTGATATTGCTCTGCACGTTCGAAAAGACTGTCCAATACGCTATTCCACGCTTTGACGTCAGAAACTCGGAAAACACAACACCCAACGTTCGGATACACGGTCCGTGTGCCGACAGCTTTACTGATTTTCGATCTGGCTTCTTGTACCTCAGTCACAGAAGAGATTAAAACATTGTCTCCAGTAAGGCAACACATACTCCGCATTAATCGCGACCAAGTTACGGTAGCACATTTTTGAAAGAATTTTTACTATTGATTCACATTTAAATATTTGTACATCTGATTATAACAGTGCTGTAGGCTTATTCAGAGCTCAATTTACACAGAAAACTTATGAGAATAAGTATGTGTTTCACGCATAATTTAAAAGTTTAGAAATTGCCACAGCTCAGAGAAACTCATCCACTTACAACGAAAACCTCTGACAAATATTTGGCAAGAATATCGATATCATATACATCAAAGTATGAAGCCAGGACACATTCAGCGCCAAGGAACATCTGGAGTAGAAACTGATATCACCCTCATCCGTGAGGCAAGAACACCAGAAATCAACAAAAATAAGTCTGTACACATTAATGAGAATAATACTTTGCAACATTTTACATGTCTCTGCAATCTACATTAAAATACTCTTAAACAACTCCTCGTAAAAAATTACGTGTTTGTTCTTCTCCCGAACCAGAAATTGTATCTAACTTGCTATTAGAACCTTGCTTAGGAGGCTCCTTGGCTGGGGATTTCCCTTTTTGACTGGTCTTCTTTTTCTTTGTTTCAGCTCCTTGTTTTTGATCCTTATCAGAGGTTTGTTCAGAACTGACATTTGCCGTTCCTGTTGGAAGATACATCGATAAAACATAAAACTGATATTTATACACGTTGCTCATGATTCACATCTGCAAGTTTATGTTCTGGAATGATTTCTGCAAAGCATCATCGTATGTCTTCTTTGCAATATATTGTTTGTAACAAGGTACTTTACTTTTCTTGTGGTTCTTATTGTTAAACTATTTATAGAACAATTTAGCATTTGTAATCTTCAGTGCTGTCCGAACTTTTTTATGAATGACGAAATTAACGAAATTCCTATAGAACGTTATTTTTTCGTTTCAGAAAGTACCTCAAATCTGGAGCAATTAGCTCTTCCGTAGTCATGAATCTATCACCATTTCTTCTGAAAATTACTACCATCTCCTTTACTCACTTTGTAGCTTGTGCAAATTAACCTATGGATTGTGGCAACAGTATTGTTAACAAGACCACATCTGAGAAACAAGTGTGATTCAAGCAGGTTTGTAGCATTCAGCCTTTCGTGTGTCGCTACAATTAGCAATTGTACAGCTACCAACCTGATCCAACGTCAACGGTACTTCTGTGGTTAGGATTTTGTTACTAACGTTCTTCCATATATTATCCCTATGTTCGGTGGGATATTTTTCTGTATTCCTGGCTTTAATCCTTCGTAGTCTATGAATTACAAATGATTGGCTTTTACTGCCTATATTGTTGTAAATAATCTCCTGATAACTTACCTCAATGAAGTACGTTCTGACATGGTTCATTTTGAAATTGATGGAAGCCACATTTACAGGGGATCTAGACTCTTTGGTTCTGTTATTTTACAGAGACATGTTCTAATGACTTGTGGGTAACTGCGGAGAATTTGAGTCCTCTTTATAAATGACGGTGTAAACTTTGGCCAGATATCTGTTAACCCCGCACACCCCTGCCAGATCAGTCGACAAACGGCTCTTGCAACATTTTTTACAATGCCCAAGGAGGTAGGCAGACATTGCTCTGGGTACATTGCTTTTGACAGTATAGTGCTGTTAATTAGTTGTCCTTTCTGAGTTAAATTGAGATCCCTATTTCTGTTCTCTTGAGATTTTTGTGAGCATATCCTTCTAGTTGGCATCTTTCTGCACAACAAAACTACAGCATTCATTTCTATCTCACTGCCCTTGTGATGGCTGCAACTAATAATTCTTACCTTAAAAAATAAGACTTCCGGTAGTTTCTGCTTGGGTCGACCATCCTATACTCAGAAATGTAAAATTACTAACTAATGTTTCACCTTAAGGAGAGTAATTCAGAATGTACAACGGAAATGACAAAAAAGTAAGGTGAATGTAGCAGGAGAATTCTGAGTCACTCAAGGTAGTAAGACGGCAGTAACAGAGTCACCAAATATATCCTGCAAGGTTGTAATGATCCATTTATACTAGAGACAGGAAATATTGCTTTACAAAGCAACACTTTCTTGAGGTGCACTGTTTGTCAATAACACTGCACATAAATTAAGTGGTTGTCCCCCTCAGTAACTGCTAAAATTATTTTTATTTTCCTGTCTTAAGCATGCTGCAAACTAACAAACTGATTCGCCAGAGACGATTCGCTTTCTTTTTTTACTTTCCGTTATTTGTAGTGGTTCTACTGTAAACATTATGAGTACATAAGACTTCCTGATCTTAAAAAAGAGTTTATCTTAAGAAATACTTTCATTGATATCGTCCCGAAAACTATGGATAACATTAATTTATAAAGCAGTAATGAGAACTTCGCGAGAAAACCATATGTATTGATCAACTGAGTGTGCTCAAAAATCTGTGAAGGACTGAAACCAACCACTGTGAGCAGCACAATTTAGATTCCAGCCTCTGCTAACATGAATGGACAAACAACTGCCCTAAGAACATGTCGAAAGGAACTCCAAGTTCTTACAGTACTGTCTAGAAAACGTCGTCTGTTAGCGAAACTGCCATTGAGTCTCTAATAATCAGCCGGCCGCGGTGGTCTAGCGGTTCTGGCGCTGCAGTCCGGAACCGCGGGACTGCTACGATCGCAGGTTCGAATCCTGCCTCGGGCATGGGTGTGTGTGATGTCCTTAGGTTAGTCAGGTTTAAGTAGTTCTAAGTTCTAGGGGACTTATGACCTACGATGTTGAGTCCCATAGTGCTCAGAGCCATTTGAACCATTTTTTCTAACAATCAAAAGAACAAAGCGTCATCTTCTAGTAAAGATAACAAGACCTGCTCTAGCGCTGCATTGCCGTTAAAAGCGAAAAGCATCTGATGAGTCGGCCTGTTCATCTTCACTATGCTTACGACGGACAGAAATCAATAATACGAGGTTTACCAATCGGGCCGGCAGGAGTGGCCGAGCGGTTCTAGGCGCTTCAGTCTAGAACCGCGTGGCCGCTACGGTCGCAGGTTCGAATCCTGCCTCGGGTATGGATATGTGTGATGTCCGTAGGTTAGTTAGGTTTAAGTAGTTCTAAGTTATAGGGGACTGATGACCACAGAAGTTAAGTCCCATAGTGCTCAGAACCATTTGAACCATTTTTTTTTTCCAATCGGAGCGCGGGGTGAAGTTTCAATGCAGCATCTCGCAGTTGCCAATGTGTGCACTTAATTTAATCCCTGTTGATTTCATACTAACGAAACCTCTAGGCTATGAGAATATTCGTGTCAAAATTTTCAAGATGCATTTGAGAGTACAGTTTGCTACTTTTTGGTATTACTCTACTTGTGGTTGAATATGGCAGTCGCTAACGCTATTTTTAATTTCGTGGCATCTGCTGGCGAAATTCAGAACGAGTTCTGAACTGCTCTGACTGTTGTGTTGTTAAAAAAAAAAGTGGTTCAAATGGCTCTGAGCACTATGGAACTTAACAGCTATGGTCATTAGTCCCCTAGAACTTAGAACTACTTAAACCTAACTAACTTAAGGACGACACACAACACCCAGTCATCACGAGGCAGAGAAAATCCATGACCCCGCCGGGAATCGAACCCGGGACCCCGTACTCGGGAAGCGAGAACGCTACCGCGAGACCACGAGCTGCGGACTGTTGTGTTGTCTGCTCCGTGAAATTCGCCATGACAGTGTTTCGTCGGATGGCAATCGGAACTGACTGCAGATACGATTCTTCACTGTCGTGGATTATCTCATCTTAGCAGCATATTGCTCCCTACAATTATTCGTAAAATACAGTACTGCTCATTCTACTGAAGGGCTGAATGATAACAAACCCATAAGTGAGAGACTAAAGAACTGCAGCGCATTTACACACTGTACCTCGCAATAAATGAATGGGCCTACGGTGCTGCAAAGGACGGGGCTTATCCCTATCGTCCTGATCCATGAAGCCAAGTAACAATAGCACTCAACAGAGGACGCTGGCTGCCTCAGTATAACACAGACAAAATTACTGTCAAAGTGCTTGTGTGTGAATACCATTGACAACTGCGCACTCAACACACTATACAGACATGCACGGTGATTGTTGGGCATTTTACTGGACGCAATCTAATATTCTGTTATCTGAATATAATATCCAGTTTAAGATTAAGCCTTTCTGTGAAGACATGTTGCAGGAAGACTTGACGTTTGTAGCAGCTATAGTCACAAAGACAATAGCTTGATCTCAAATTTGAAGCATTCGACACATCAAAATTCAGTGCAGAAGGAAAGAAAACTATTGTAAGGGCTTAATAGATAGAACAACAAATGTCACTTTGGCATTTTGTCTGTGAAAATAGCAACGAGAAAGCGTACCAACTCCTGTGCATGCACAAAGTTATGTTAAATATAAAGTATATACTGTACAAATAGGGAAAAAAGCTAATGCCAAATTAGATTCCTAATGCGTACTAACGTGGTCTTGTCCTTTTGTAGGTATTGTAGCATCCACGACTAGATTGAAGGGTGTCTCAGAACTCTTTCCCTCATAACAAACTTGCATAAGGCAGAAAATTTGACACATAGAGACATATCTTTTATCTTGAACTGCAGGTAACACATTCAAGTTTTTGTGTATACACACACATACAATTAATAAATTTCAACATGTGCTCTTTTCATTGCCCGAAGGATATCCAGGCGATATTCCAGTTCCATCGATGTGTTGGTCAACATTTCATGAGGGATGGATATTATCACGTCAATAATTCTGCGATGTTGTTCACTGGTGTTTGGTAAACCTGGTCCTTGGCATAACCGCAAAGGAATACATCCAGTGATGTTATTTCCGGTGATCGCAGAGGTCAATTGACGGGACCACCACGCCCGATCCATCTTCCCGGAAATTTTGTATCCGAATACGCACGAACATCTAACCCCCGATGAGGCGACGCACTATCTTGCTAAAAATTAAATCCAGAATGTCCTTAATCTGTTGAAATGGTTCAAATGGCTCTGAGTACTATGAGACTTAACATCTGGGGTCAACAGTCCCCTAGAACTTAGAACTACTTAAACCTAACTAACCTAAGGACATCATACACATCCATGCCCGAGGCGGTTCCAGACTGAAGCGCCTAGAACCGCTCGGCCATACCGGCCAGCCCTGAATCTGTGACACAACTAATAACTGCGATATTTCAAGATAGGTATTGGCTGCGACTGTCGGTTCACTGAAGAAAAAAAGGTCCTATGATTTTATTGTGCCTAAGGCCGCATCACATGTTCAGCACAGGTCTGTCTCTGACGGTCTGTCTATGGTGTGCTGTCTGGAAGTTTCTCTGGACTGTGACTGTGTCTCATGATACCAGAGGATACATTGGGCTTTCTGCTGGTCTGAGTACATGTTCTTTGCAAATGGTGTCCGATTCAGCTGTCACTGGGCCCTGTGTCAAACAAAGTAACAGTTAATATGTATGTACACCAAAACTTGGAAATGTCACATGCAATTCAAGATATAGAGCATTTGTCTATGCGTCACGTCTTATGTCTTTTGAATGTTTTGTAATTAAGGAAAGACTTCTGGGACACCCGGTACAACTTCAGTCGATACATGGCAGTCCGTATCAGATTCAAAATGGAGTGGGCCGCAGCGAAGCAGCGTGGCGTATCGCGTTTTGACGTCCGCTGATCTTCAAGGGCCTTCGCCAGCTTCTTGTTCGACGGTTAGACTTGAACCTACACGAACACGGGAGCTTCTGCTCCAAGCGCTATAAACGGTTGTATTTGCGTACATTTTTAACAGTCCTAACGTAGGTTGGTTTCTGAGCCAATGTGTTTGCTTGCTCTTGTCTCGCAGTCCTGTCAAGTACTACATAGAATCTCTACGAAAAGTGTCGGTAAGAATTGGCGAATAGGAAACACATGAGACAGATACTGGAAGAGGAGTTAGACAAGGGTGGTGTTCGTCGCCAATGCTTTTCAATACTTATGCTGAGATACTAACAGGCAAAGGCACTAGAAGAGGCATAAAAGTAGGAGGAGAGAGGACAAAATCAGTTACGTAGACGATCAAACCGTGTTGCCTGAATCGGGAAAGAGCCACAATTTATGATGGAAGGGATAGCTACAGCATGGAATGTGGATAAACGTAGAAAAGAAGAAAGTGAGGACAATCAATAAACGTGATGATTCTGTCGCAATATTATCAGAAGCAAAGATCTTGGAACCATTAACATTTTTTAAGTGCTGAGAAAGGTTGGTGACAGGAAATGGAAGCTGTGTGGAAGAAATAAGGAGTGGAATATCTGTTGGTTTATTTATTTATTTAATCGTGTCTGAACTACATCTGCAGTTAATACACTAGGTTACAAATACAACTAAATAATTGTTTACAAGCATTCATATTGAAACGTCCCCTTAGAACAATTATACATGATTGTGCTTAAACTGACACACAATATTTTTAGCGCAACGCAGTCTGACTTTCAAAAATCCCTACAAAAGAATGACCCTGACTAACATTAACCTATACGTTTCACAAATCACTTACCTCACCAAAAATCTTCGTTACTCGAACTACTGCAATACAGCGAGCGGCACTACTGCCAGCTAAATAAAAGATTCAAACTACGGAAGGCACTAACTACCGATAGGCATAGTTAGCAAATGAAAAATTTTAATAGAGAACAAACAATGTATTTACCTTAATAGTCATAATACACTCCTGGAAATTGAAATAAGAACACCGTGAATTCATTGTCCCAGGAAGGGGAAACTTTAGTGACACATTCCTGGGGTCAGATACATCACATGAGCACACTGACAGAACCACAGGCACATAGACACAAGCAACAGAGCATGCACAATGTCGGCACTAGTACAGTGTATATCCACCTTTCGCAGCAATGCAGGCTGCTATTCTCCCATGGAGACGATCGTAGAGATGCTGGATGTAGTCCTGTGGAACGGCTTGCCATGCCATTTCCACCTGGCGCCTCAGTTGGACCAGCGTTCGTGCTGGACGTGCAGACCGCGTGAGACGACGCTTCATCCAGTCCCAAACATGCTCAATGGGGGACAGATCCGGAGATCTTGCTGGCCAGGGTAGTTGACTTACACCTTCTAGAGCACGTTGGGTGGCACGGGATACATGCGGACGTGCATTGTCCTGTTGGAACAGCAAGTTCCCTTGCCGGTCTAGGAATGGTAGAACGATGGGTTCGATGACGGTTTGGATGTACCGTGCACTATTCAGTGTCCCCTCGACGATCACCAGTGGTGTACGGCCAGTGTAGGAGATCGCTCCCCACACCATGATGCCGGGTGTCGGCCCTGTGTGCCTCGGTCGTATGCAGTCCTGATTGTGGCGCTCACCTACACGGCGCCAAACACGCATACGACCATCATTGGCACCAAGGCAGAAGCGACTCTCATCGCTGAAGACGACACGTCTCCATTCGTCCCTCCATTCACGCCTGTCGCGACACCACTGGAGGCGGGCTGCACGATGTTGGGGCGTGAGCGGAAGACGGCCTAACGGTGTGCGGGACCGTAGCCCAGCTTCATGGAGACGGTTGCGAATGGTCCTCGCCGATACCCCAGGAGCAACAGTGTCCCTAATTTGCTGGGAAGTGGCGGTGCGGTCCCCTACGGCACTGCGTAGGATCCTACGGTCTTGGCGTGCATCCGTGCGTCGCTGCGGTCCGGTCCCAGGTCGACGGGCACGTGCACCTTCCGCCGACCACTGGCGACAACATCGATGTACTGTGGAGACCTCACGCCCCACGTGTTGAGCAATTCGGCGGTACGTCCACCCGGCCTCCCGCATGCCCACTATACGCCCTCGCTCAAAGTCCGTCAACTGCACATACGGTTCACGTCCACGCTGTCGCGGCATGCTACCAGTGTTAAAGACTGCGATGGAGCTCCGTATGCCACGGCAAACTGGCTGACACTGACGGCGGCGGTGCACAAATGCTGCGCAGCTAGCGCCATTCGACGGCCAACACCGCGGTTCCTGGTGTGTCCGCTGTGCCGTGCGTGTGATCATTGCTTGTACAGCCTTCTCGCAGTGTCCGGAGCAAGTATGGTGGGTCTGACACACCGGTGTCAATGTGTTCTTTTTTCCATTTCCAGGAGTGTATATATAGCAGTTCATGATATCCAGTGTTACAAATTTCAAAACTCCGCCATCTCTCTCCTCACATCCACCACTGCTGGAGGCTCACCTCCAACTGCGCAACGCTACGCGCTGTTCACATCCAGCTGCTCAACACTACAATGGCAAACAACAATGCAAACTAGCCACAGACTGCACAAAGCACAGCCAGTGATTTTGATACAGAGCGCTACGTAATGTTGCCAATAAGAAAACATAAACAGCCTACTTACAATATATACATTCATGACCTTCACATATCGTAAGTCGTCATTATTGTCTATAGCAAGGCTCATATGTCTCTCCAGTGTTCGGCACACTTCACTGCAACGTCGTTGGCCAACCACAGGTCTTGGAAAGTGTATGGGGCCAGCAAGGATGGACAGGTTAACAGGTGTGCAAATAGTTTGTTTTCCTCCACATTGGCAGGGCTCTTCTTCGGCGTATCCCCACTTGAACGGGTTGTCCATTGATCTTCCCATTTGACACCCAAGTCTATTTAGCCTCTTCCACACTCTCCATTCCAACTGTGATCCACCAGGATGTTTTTCTTTAATGTTCCAACTCTTCAGGCTGCCTTTATCCAATTTCTGTTTCCACATTGATTCTCTGGTTGTAGTTTGACTTTCGTTTAGTGGACGTTCAACTTTTATGGAATCTTTCCTAGATTTAAGTCTGGTAGAACAGCATTTGAAAAGGTGAACAGTTTTTTAACTGCAAAAAGAAATAATTCCTAGAGAATTAAGAAAGAGATTCGCCAAGTGTTTTATCTGGCTTATAGTGTTATACGTTTGCGAATTAAGGACATCAAAAAACAAGAAGTAGTTCGTTGGTTTTGATGTATGGCTGTAGAGGACAATGTTAGCAGTGAATATGGACTGATAAAATGACGAATCAAAATGCACTCACCAGCAGAACGGTGGGTTCTTTGGTTTGCTCCAGGAGGGGATTGAGTGGAACTATAACATGCAAAATATTAATCCACGTTTTGTAGTTTTTGCCCTCTACAGCTGCCTCTAGTATCATGGAAGCCATACCCTTATGTCTTAGCAGATATTCTGTCATCCTGTCCCTTCTCCACGTCAGTGTTTTGCACATATTCCTTTCCGATTCTTCACAGAACCTCCTCATTCCTCACCTTATCAGTCCAACTAATTTTCAACATTCGTCTGTAACTCAACATCTCAAATGCTTTGATTCTCATCTTTTTCGGTCTTCCAATTCCTTACAATATATAGATACCAATATTTGCTTAACTCTGCGCAATCCATACCACAGGAATATTCTGAGTATTTACAACTGTCTCTAAATATTAAAATAACACTTGATACAGACAAAATTTACAAGTCTCTTCACTTTAAGAATAACTGAAATAATGTTCACATTACTTTTTGTCCAAAACATGTAATACACTGGCGCCGATTTTGTCGTTTTGATCGTTGGCTACGAACTGGGCCAGCACTCCTGTACAGACGAGCCCTTGCGGTGGCGTGGAGAAGCTCTAGGTGGCATGGCTTCCTCTGCATTTCTAATTCGTCGGTGTGGTATGCAGCTACTATACTGCGAGGTGCTAACCTTACTTTGGTACCTCCCTCTTCGTACGGCGCCACAAAGAAGTTCCTTCTAGGAAAAGGAGATGAAAGTAAACTAGTGGCAACGATAAGAATAAGGAAAACGGCTTGGCTGGGACGTACGAGTATACTGCGAAGCAACTGCATCTAACTCTGAGTCACTGAAGGAAATATTGCAGGAGAGAAAGATGAAGATGACAGTAAAAGTGGACCAAGTCAGCAGTAATTTAAGAAAGAGGCACAGGACAGAGGGAAGAAGAGACCGTCCAATCGATACCTGTCGTAAAACATGTACAGGGTGTTCGAAAATTTCCGTTACAAACGTGATGGGCTTTTGGAAGGTAGTGAGTAGAAAATATTTTGAATTGGAAGCCATGTCCAGAAACGTACCGTTTCCGTGCTACAAACAATTGAAAACATGCTGGTAACGCGAACAATTTTTATAAGTAATTGTTTAGTTGTGACCCAGTAGATCACTTGCTTTACAGTTTCACTCATTAACAGCCAAAGAAATTGTTTGTGTACGCGTTGACGGTTTCTCTTCAACGTGATGCAGTACGGCCTCTTCTCATTCGGGTGTACAGCGTCTCCTTGGAGCTACAGAGTCTGTATAGGGAGAGAGTAGCCAACCGGACGATACGGCGGCCATTTTTCTGCCAAACTGCGGCCGAGACATTTGTATAGCCAGTAGTGGAGTAGTGGAGTACACACTCACCGAATCAAAAGCACAAGACAATATGGCGAAATCGTTCATTAAATGCCTTTCTTTACAGCTATAATATACTCATAGTAGCCTACTATGTATAGCACAGGAAAATTTGATACAGTGGCTGCAAAAATTATTCTTGCATTGCAGCTTAGCAAAATTCTTACACATTAGATACACAATCCCATTTTAATTCTATGTTTATAAGAATAATGTGTTATAATAATTTTCACACAGCCAATTTACAGGTCTGTTTTCAAATTTAACTTTGTATATTGCAAGTTGTTTTATATGTAGTAAAAAGCAAAAACGACTTACTTCGCATAGATAAGAGTACTTGGTTGGTTTCCACATGGCTGCTGTTTGATTTATGTCAGCCCTGTTGACTACGACTGCTCACTGCTTTCGTCTTTCTTCATTGCGTGGAAATGCTAACATGTGAAATCCACCTTCGCCTCTATTGGAACAACCAAATGCAACACAACCTGGCATCGTTTACGAACATCTGGAGAACGAATTACAGATGTCAAAAACAATACTGTACAATTACTAACATGTTTACTTCAAACATGTAGGCCTACCGACTTCATCACAAGACGCTTCATTATTTCAACTCGTATTAAAGATCACAAACGCTAATTACGTACTAAAAACGATATACAACTAAATCGAACATGCATGCACAACTCATAACAAGTCTCTCAATAATTCAAATACCTTTTAATCGTTTCCAAAAGTCCTCTGAACTTCAATTCAACTCAAAAGCACGGCGAACATAGGAAGCGCGAGAGACGTTTGGCAGAAAAATGGCGCCAAAGCTAATCAACCAACCCCACGGGCAACTTCACCTATGGACACTCTCTCCCTATACAGGCACTATACTTGGAGCACCACAGTCACGCCTGCTGACGGTAAAGGTAACTTTCTCGAAGCCGTTGCGTAATTTTGGCAAAAAAAGGTATGTGATGGAGTCGGACGTTGTGAAGAATAATCTTGATTAAGGCGACGAGTAGCTCTTCCATTAGCGTGAGCTTCGCCATTCATGTCGGTGTATTCTCAACCCTGTTGCTCTAAAACTCATAGACCCGTGGATGAGGCCAGAAACAAGGTCACAGAGGTAGGATAGACGTCAAATGACATCAGCTGATCAGACGTAACCGCTCCCCATCACGATGACCTTGCTGCATACGTAGCAAAATGTTTTGAAGCGATGCAACACGAAAACGGTACGTTTCAGGGTTTGTAAAATGGGTTCCCATTCAATATATCATGTACTCACCCCTCCTACAAGTTCTAGACGTTTGTAACGGGGATTTATGAACACCATATATAACGAAGAAGGTCTGTTAAAACAGCACATTTACGCTGATAATGCTCTTGCCTAGTCATAATTTGGAAATGAAAGAGAGCGCGGTTCTTTATTTGGAAATTGCTAAAAACGTGCCGCTGCTATCTCTTTGGACTCAGTTAACTCTAAAGATGGAATGTAAATAAATAACTAGAGCGGTATGGGAGATATTAATGTTGTTGTGTTGTGGTCTTCAGTTCTGAGACTGGTTTAATGCAGCTCTCCATGCTACTCCATCCTGTGCAAGCTGCTTCATCTCCCAGTACGTACTGCAGCCTACATCCTTCTGAATCTGCTTAGTGCATTCATCTCCTGATCTCCCTCTAAGATTTTTACCCTCCACGCTGTCCTCCAATACTAAACTGGTGATCCCTTGATGCCTCAGAACATGCCCTAGCAACCGATCCCTTCTTCTAGTCACGTTGTGCCACAAACTCCTCTTCTCCCCAATTCTATTCAATGCTTCCTCATTAGTCATGTGATCTACCCATCTAATCTTCAGCATTCTTCTGTAATACCACATTTCGAAAGCTTCTATTTTCTTCTTGTCCAAACTATTTATCGTCCATGTTTCACTTCCATACATGGCTATACTCCATACAAATACTTTCAGAAACGACTTCCTGACACTTAAAATCCATACTCAATGTTAACAAATTTCTCTTCTTCAGAAAAGCTTTTCCTTGCCAATGCCAGTCTACATTTTATATCCTCTCGACTTCGACCATCATGTTATTTTGGTCTCCAAATAGCAAAACTCCTTTACTACTTTAAGTGTCTCATTTCCTAGTCTAATTCCCTCAGCATCACCCGATTGAATTCGACTACATTCCATTACCCTCGTTTTGCTTTTGTTGATGTTCATCTTATATCCTCCGTTCAAGACACTGTCCATTCCGTTAAACTGCTCTTCCAAGTCCTTTGCTGTCTCTGACAGAATTACAATGTCATCGGCGAACCTTAAAGTTTTTATTTCTTCTCCGTGGATTTTAATACCTACTCCGAATTTGTGTTTTGTTTCCTTTACTGCTTGCTCAATATACAGATTGAATAACATCGGGGAGAGGCTACAACCCTGTCTCACTCCCTTCCCAACCACTGCTTTCCTTCCATGCCCCTCGACTCTTGTAATTGCCACTTGGTTTCTTTACAAATTGTAAATAGCCTTTCGCTCCCTGTATTTTACCCCTGCCACCTTTAGAATTTGAAAGAGAGTATTCCAGTCAACATTGTCAAAAGCCTTATCTAAGTCTACAAATGCTAGAAACGTAGGTTTGCCTTTCGTTAATCTAGCTTCTAAGATAAGTCGTAGGGTCAGTATTGCCTCACGTGTTCCAATATTTCTACGGAATCCAAACTGATCTTCCCCGAGGTCGGCTTCTATCAGGTTTTTCATTCGTCTGTAAAGAATTCGCGTTAGTATTAACATAAGGATAAAATCTCTAAACTAGTCGACCAAAAGTGTGTTTTTGCAAATAAAGCTGACTACATCGTTTAACAGATTTGTAAAAAAAGAAATATATTAATCGATCTAGACGTCTTTATCTGCGCAGATGTTTTGGAGAGACATGTTTGTTGGTGTTGATCTTCAGCCCTACGTCCGGTTTGACGTCGCATTCCTTGCTAGTCCATCGTATGCAAGCCTCTTCATCTCTGCGTAGCTAATGCAACCTACATCCATTTGAAACTGCTTACTGTATTCAAACCTTACTCTCCCTCTACAATTTTGACCCCTCACACTTCCTTACATTATCAAATTACAAATTCCTTGATGCCTCAGGATGTGACCTATTATCCGTATCCTCCTTTTAGTCTAGTTTTGGCTTCAATTTCTTTTTTCCACAATTTGGCTCAGTACCTGCTCAATTGTTTTTCGACCTGCTCATCTAATTTTCAGCATTTTTCTATAGTGCCACATTTCAAAAGCTTCTGAGCTGCTTACTGCCCACGTTTCACTTCCATACAACGCTACACCCCAGACAAATACCTTCAAAAAAAACGCTCCCTAAGACTTAATTGTTAATAAATTTTTATTATCTTAATAAATTTCTCTTTTTCATAAATGCTTTTCTTGCTCCTGCCAGTATGCATTTTATATCCCTTCTGCTTTGGCCACAGTTAATTATTTTACTGCGCAAGTAGCAGTTTCTCATTTTCTAAATTGCCTCGGAATTGCCTGATTTAATTCGATTACACTCCATTGCCCTTGTATTATTTCTGCTGATATATTATCCTATAGTCTATTTTCAAGGCGCTATCCATTCTGCTCAAGTGTTATTCTCAGTCTTTTGCCATCTCTCTCAGGATTATAATGTCATTGGCGAACCTAAAAGTTTTTATTTTTTCTCCTTGAATTCCAAATTGCGCCTTGGCACTGTTGGTCCAGATTGTCCCACTCCTCCACGGCGATTCGGTGTAGATCCCTCAGACAGGATGGTGGGTCACGTCGTCTGTAAACAGCCCTTTTCAATCTATCCCAGGCATGTTTGATAGGGTTCATGTCTGGAGAACAGCTGGCCACTCTAGTCGTCGATGAAGGAAGTCATTCACAGGATGTGCACGAAGGGGGCACGAACGGTCGTCCATGTAGATGAATGCCTCACCACTATATTGCTGATATGGTTGCACCATCGGTCGGAGGATGGCATTCACGTATCGTACAACAGTTACGGCGCCTTCCATGACCATCAGCGGCGTACGTAGGCCCCACATAATGCCACCCCAAAACAGCAGAAAATCTCCAACTTGCTGCACTCGTTGGACAGTGTATCTAAGGCGTTCAGCCAGACCGGGTTGCATCCAAACGCGTCTCCGGCGTTTGTTGTTGAAGGCATGCGCGACACTCATCGGTGAAGAGCACGTGATGCCAATCCTAAGCGGTCCATTCGGCATGTCGTTGGGCCCATCTGTACTGCGGTGCGTGGTGTCGTGGTTGCAAAGATGGACCTCGCCATGGACGTTGGGAGTGAAGTTGCGTACCATGCAGCAAATTGCGCATAGTTTGAGTCGTAACACGACGTCCTGTGGCTGCACGAAAATTATTATTCAACATGGTGCGTTGCTGTCGTTCCTCCGAGCCATAATCCGTAGGTATCGGTCATCCACTGCAGTAGTAGCCCCTGGGCGGCCTGAGCCAGGCATGTCATAGACAGTTCCTGCCTCTCTGTATCTCCTCCATGTCCGAACAACATCGCTTTGGTTCACTCCGAGGCGTTTGGACACTTCCCTTGTTGAAAGCCCTTCCTGGCACAAAGCAACAATACGGACGCGATCGAACAGCGGTATTGACCGTCTGGGCATGGTTGAACTATATGCAACACGAGCCGTGTACATCCTTCCTTGTGGAATAACTGGAACTGATCGGCTGTCGGACCCCCTGCGTCTAATAGGCGCTACTCATGCATGGTTGTTTACATATTTTGGGTGGATTTAGTGACATCTCTGAACAGTCAAAGGAACTGTGTCTGTGATACAATATCCCCAGGAACGTCTATCCTCCGGAGTTCTGGGTACCGGGGTGATGCAAAACTTCTTTTGATGTGTGTATAACTGTTTTTATGATTGGGCAAATAGTGGCCACTTTTCCCTGCTTAATGAGGTGAAGTGGCCAGACCTTTGCCACCATTGCCAAATAGATTCTTTAGTTTTACAAAATGAGTAGGCTTATAGTTTTTATTCCATTATTGATTATTATTAGGAGAACAATAATGCACATGAGAAATAAAAGTGTTGCAATTCATTGTTATCACAAAAAGGTCAACAATTCCTAATGATATAAATGCATAAATAAACCATTAATTATGGGTTCCTAATTCATTCACAATTTATCCGCGCAGAAACAATGTTAAGTTACGTACAGAATTCGCTAGTGAAGTTATCATCGCCCTCATCACATTCAGTGCATAGATAATGAGCCTAGCGTTTACAGTTCCAACATCTTAGTCCGCAGCTTGTGGTCTCGCGGTCGCGTTCTCCTCCCGAGCACAGCGTCCCGGGTTCGATTCCCGGCGGGGTCAGGGAATTTTCTCCTGACTCAAGATAACTGGGTGTTTGTGTTATCCTCATCATTTCATCATCATTCATGAAAGTGGCGAGACTGGATTGAGTAAAGGTTGGGAATTTGTACGGGCATTGATAACTGTGCAGTTGCGCGCTCCACAAACCAAAACATCATCATCCTACATTTTATCTACCCAGTCTTTGCTTGCCATTGCAGACTCTTCGTTGAAACGATGTGGTATTTTGTTATGCTCTGCCAACTGGAATGCTAATCGTCATTCATTGTAATTCCATAAAATTGCTTTTCTATTTCAAAAATGTAATTAAGGGTTTCTTGCTCGTCTTCTTCACTGAACAATGCTCTTAAGCTGCCCATAACCTTTTTACAGACAGCTGCAACTCTGTTTTTCCATAGACCTCTTCTTTTTAGCGTATTACCGGAATATTGAATTGTTTTGCTGCTGAAAAATTACCGTTTGCATCGCAAAACGATCTCATGTTTGTTGCTCTGTTTTATGAATGTGTTTTCTTGCCATCTTGAAGCTCTTGCAAACGCTTGCAGAAGAGCAGTATAACGAATATAAGTTTTCCGTATAAAGCGATTTCTAGTGTTTCAGTTTCAATTGTTTGCATTAAATACGAAATTAGCTAATTCTCATTGAGAAAAACAGATTGAAAATGAATTGTCGGGAATAGTGGCCATCCGTCGGGAAAAGTGGCCACTTTCCCGACGTGTAGCGTGGCCAGTTTTCCCGATCGAACGCCATGTCTGTATCAGTGGCTCACAGGCGAAACAATACAACCGAAGGAAACGACATTGACTTATAATTGTAAGCCAAAAGGCATTGCATAAACCATGATATAGCAAAAAACCTATTGCTCTACATAGAAGTGAAGCAGCTAAGGTAATATAAGTGACTTACCTTACATGAAACGATCGAAAAACCAAAGCGTTTTCACAGAAAGATAACACAGTAAGCTTCCTTTGTCAACGTCACTGACAACACTAAGGGCGTCGATTACAGCTAGTTTAGCCACTTCTCGGTAGGAAGCAGCACTGTTGAAGACATCAAATAAGCAATAGCCCCTTTTCCCAACCTCACCACTTTACCCATCTTCCCCCTACATTTTTCCGTGAAAAGAAATGTTTATGTTTTGAAATACCTGGACGATATTTTTCCTATTCTTTACCTTATCAGCATTGTGGTAAATTAACCACACTAGATTTGCCAAGAAAGTGTATCATGACCTTTCCGATGCTCAGTAATATCCTTCCCTACTATTGCTAGTTCCTTATTAGTCTCTGTAGTTCTGTACGTTCCAACTATTTGTATGGCGAACGTTATCTCGTAACTTCAATGTTGCCGTTTGAGTGCAGGAGTAGACGACGTAACGTTACATTGGTGTTCCGTTTAGCGTGAACACACCGCCATTTGACGGTGACATTCCGTTCCATAGACCTCCCGCATAAATCGACCTTTACACTGCTGAAACTTCCTCTATCGTGAAAATGGAGGGGCAAGTGACGAGCACCCACCTCGTTCGGGCGTTGATATCAGCTTTCAGCCTCAATGCACACGCTGCGCAAACTTGGAAACAGAAGACAAACTTCGTTTGAAGCACGGAAACCATTATAGAGGAAAAGCAAAACAGTCTTCTAGTTTATAAAGGGGTTAAGAATGATATTTTCATGAAAATGGTAATCTTAGAATGTAGAAGAGGCTGGATACGTCGAAATGCTCTAAACTACAGTCTAAAAGAACCAAACATCACTTCAGGCAAATCAGAAGCCAATTTGTATCACACATGTGTCTGAAAAAACCGACCACTCGTAACATGGTTCTAGATAAGACGACGTTATAAGTAGGGCATGACTGCATACATTATCTGCACATAATGGCGCCTCGAATGGTCGCCGGAAACAAATCAATAACAGCACAAAAAGGCTGTACTTAGAGGAAATACGATGGAGTGGTGGACCTGTTAAAGTATTGATGTCGCGTGTTTCGAGGTCATTCCGAGATTTTTCCTTCCTCTACTGTGTAACGAGAAAGTCATCTCGTCTCCACTTTCTTCTTGCCCTTAGACTACACACCAGAGCTGAAAGTGCAGTTTTCTCACGTAAGTGGTTAGTGTGTAAAAATGTGAAGTAGTAGCTTTATATTTTTACGTACCAACCTGAAATTTCTTGGCAGATTAAAACTGTGTGCCGGACCGAGACTCGAACTCGGGACTTTTGCCGTTCGCAGGAAGTGCTCTACCATCTTTTTTTTCTTTTTCTTTTTTTTATGCCTACTTCATGAGTAAAATTTTTTATATAATGACAACGCAAATAAAAATCTCTGGTGTTCTAAAAAAATTACGGTCTTCTTCATAAATTAAAATATTTCTTGAAAACGTAAATAAGTATAGTTTTTGAACATCAGTGTTTTTTTTTCAGATCATGTATCATACCAAGGTTTTTTTTTGTTTTTGTTTGGATCACATAGGACGCCCTACAGGCGAAAAATAATGATGTGTAATTAGCATCAATAACAAATAATACATAAAGGGAATTAAAGAAAACGCCCTTCTGGCAGAACTAACAAAATGGCGTCCGCGTCCCGCCAACTTGTGGGCAGACGCACTCTGAATCCCAAGGCAGTCAGGCATGTTCCAGACACGTCTTCGCGAAGAATATTGCATTTTGCCGATACTTTGGATCGAGTCCTGGTATTACACAATTAAACTGAAATCACACACCCCAGCCGCAGGGGGAATCGAAGAAGGCACTATCCAAAAAATTGGTTTAGTACTGACGGTATTGCGAATGGTGCACGAGAAAAGAAGAGCGATCTTACACGAAAGTCCAAAAATCAAGATCACTCTTATCGCCTTCATGGAACAAATAAGAGATCGAGTGGCTATTTATCCAGATCACAGCACTGCTCTTCGTACGTGGGAAATAAGTCCATTAGGGAACAGAAGTGATTTCGGTGTAATTCATCTGAGTTACCTAAGCATGGCTCACGATCCGTTCTCACAACTCCAATTCCGCCAGTACCTCGTCTCCTGCATTCCAAACTTGGAGCTGTGAGGACACGTCGTGAATCGTGCTTGGATAGCTCAGATGGTAGAGCACTTTTGCCGGCACGGTAGCTCAGCGTGTTCGGGCAGAGGGTTAGCTGCCCTCTGTAATAAAAAACTGAGTGAACGAATCAGCGTGGAACTTTAACAGGTGTCATGAGACGTCGGCTCCAACAAATGCAACGAACAAAAGAGGAAAAAATCATTGTAGAGCACTTGCCTGTGCAAAGCAAAGATCCCTAGTTTGAGTCTCGGTCCAGCACACAATTTAAATCTGCCAGGTAGTTTCACATCAGCGCACACTCCGCTACCGCCACAACTACAGAGGGTGAAACAAATGTTGGATCACCGTTCCACTTTTCGAAAACAACTTACTGCATATGAAAATGTGGACTGTAAGTAGCCAGTATCAAGTATGATTATAGTAAACACAGACTCTAATATCAGTTCACACCAATGAGTACAACACACTGACGAGACAAAGAATTATGGCCACGGCCCACCATGAGACAATGCCACCTGACGTTGTGATCAAGTGATGTGGTAAGGAAAGTATACCAGACATCCCAGAAATGTTGCGACAAACTTCGAGGAGTTGTACGGGGTGTCTTGAGGAACAAATCAAGGATGGGAACCCATGTCTGGAAGCGTCATCTAACAACGATACAGAGCTTCGAAGTTATAGACGCTAGCGCCTGTAACTAGGCCATCACTTAGGCAACAAATGTGACTGTGAGGATGGACCATAGCCGGACCATCTCGCAATGTTCTTTCTTATTCGGAGATAACTGATTGCCATGACCGCTAAAGGAGAAGATGGACCTCGTTGCTGCTTTTTTTTTTTTGGTCATCAGTCTACTGACTGGTTTGATGCGGCCCGCCACGAATTCCTTTCCTGTGCTAACCTCTTCATCTCAGAGTAGCACTTGCAACCTACGTCCTCAATTATTTGCTTGACGTATTCCAATCTCTGTCTTCCTCTACAGTTTTTGCCCTCTACAACTCCCTCTAGTACCATGGAAGTCATTCCCTCATGTCTTAGTAGATGTCCTATCATCCTGTCCCTTCTCCTTATCAGTGTTTTCCACATATTCCTTTCCTCTCCGATTCTGCGTAGCACCTCCTCATTCCTTACCTTATCAGTCCATCTAATTTTCAACATTCGTCTATAGCACCACATCTCAAATGCTTCGATTCTCTTCTGTTCCGGTTTTCCCACAGTCCATGTTTCACTACCATACAGTGCTGTACTCCAGACGTACAGCCTCAGAAATTTCTTCCTCAAATTAAGGCCGATATTTGATATTAGTAGACTTCTCTTGGCCAGAAATGCCTTTTTGGCCATAGCGAGTCTGCTTTTGATGTCCTCCTTGCTCCGTCCGTCATTGGTTATTTTACTGCCCAGGTAGCAGAATTCCTTAACTTCATTGACTTCTTGACCATCAATCCTGATGTTAAGTTTCTCGCTGTTCTCATTTCTACTACTTCTCATTACCTTCGTCTTTCTCCGATTTACTCTCAAACCATACTGCGTACTCATTAGACTGTTCATTCCGTTCAGCAGATCATTTAATTCTTCTTCACTTTCACTCAGGATAGCAATGTCATCAGCGAATCGTATCATTGATATCGTTTCACCTTGTATTTTAATTCCACTCCTGAACCTTTCTTTTATTTCCATCATTGCTTCCTCGATGTACAGATTGAAGAGTAGGGGCGAAAGGCTACAGCCTTGTCTTACACCCTTCTTAATACGAGCACTTCGTTCTTGATCGTCCACTCTTATTATTCCCTCTTGGTTGTTGTACATATTGTATATGACCCGTCTCTCCCTATAGCTTACCCCTACTTTTTTCAGAATCTCGAACAGCTTGCACCATTTTATATTGTCGAACGCTTTTTCCAGGTCGACAAATCCTATGAAAGTGTCTTGATTTTTCTTTAGCCTTGCTTCCATTATTAGCCGTAACGTCAGAATTGCCTCTCTCGTCCCTTTACTTTTCCTAAAGCCAAACTGATCGTCACCTAGCGCATTCTCTATTTTCTTTTCCATTCTTCTGTATATTATTCTTGTAAGCAGCTTCGATGCATGAGCTGTTAAGCTGATTGTGCGATAATTCTCGCACTTGTCAGCTTTTGTCGTCTTCGGAATTGTGTGGATGATGCTTTTCCGAAAGTCAGATAGTATTTCGCCAGACTCATATATTCTACATACCAACGTGAATAGTCGTTTTGTTGCCACTTCCCCCAATGATTTTAGAAATTCTGATGGAATGTTATCTATCCCTTCTGCCTTATTTGACCGTAAGTCCTCCAAAGCTCTTTTAAATTCCGATTCTAATACTGGATCCCCTATCTCTTCTAAATCGACTCCTGTTTCTTCTTCTATCACATCAGACAAATCTTCACCCTCATAGAGACTTTCAATGTATTCTTTCCACCTATCTGCTCTCTCCTCTGCATTTAACAGTGGAATTCCCGTTGCACTCTTAATGTTACCACCGTTGCTTTTAATGTCACCAAAGGTTGTTTTGACTTTCCTGTATGCTGAGTCTGTCCTTCCGACAATCATATCTTTTTCGATGTCTTCACATTTTTCCTGCAGCCATTTCGTCTTAGCTTCCCTGCACTTCCTATTTATTTCATTCCTCAGCGACTTGTATTTCTGTATTCCTGATTTTCCCGGAACATGTTTGTACTTCCTCCTTTCATCAATCAACTGAAGTATTTCTTCTGTTACCCATGGTTTCTTCGCAGCTACCTTCTTTGTGCCTATGTTTTCCTTCCCAACTTCTGTGATGGCCCTTTTTAGAGATGTCCATTCCTCTTCAACTGTACTGCCTACTGCGCTATTCCTTATTGCTGTATCTATAGCGTTAGAGAACTTCAAACGTATCTCGTCATTCCTTAGTACTTCCGTATCCCATTTCTTTGCGTATTGATTCTTCCTGACTAATGTCTTGAACTTCAGCCTACTCTTCATCACTACTATATTGTGATCTGAGTCTATATCTGCTCCTGGGTACGCCTTACAATCCAGTATCTGATTTCGGAATCTCTGTCTGACCATGATGTAATCTAATTGAAATCTTCCCGTATCTCCTGGCCTTTTCCAAGTATACCTCCTCCTCTTGTGATTCTTGAACAGGGTATTCGCTATTACTAGCTTAAACTTGTTACAGAACTCAATTAGTCTTTCTCCTCTTTCATTCCTTGTCCCAAGCCCATATTCTCCTGTAACCTTTTCTTCTACTCCTTCCCCTACAACTGCATTCCAGTCGCCCATGACTATTAGATTTTCGTCCCCTTTTACATACTGCATTACCCTTTCAATATCCTCATACACTTTCTCTATCTGTTCATCTTCAGCTTGCGACGTCGGCATGTATACCTGAACTATCGTTGTCGGTGTTGGTCTGCTGTCGATTCTGATTAGAACAACCCGGTCACTGAACTGTTCACAGTAACACACCCTCTGCCCTAACTTCCTATTCATAACGAATCCTACACCTGTTATACCATTTTCTGCTGCTGTTGATATTACCCGATACTGCTGCTTAGAAAGGCTTTTTCCCTATGAATGCAATGCTCTGTTGCCTCAGTGGATGACGGTTTCAGACACGGGTCTCCATCAGCAGTTTATTTTTCTCCTGGAACCCTTCAAAATCTCCATTGTTTCCTGGATACGGGAGAAAAATAAACTGTGGGTGGAAATCCCGTGTCTCAAACTGTCATCTACCTGGGCAACAGAGCATTGCTTTCCATAAGGACAAGGCCTTTCTACGCAGCAGCTAGCTCCATCTTCTCCACTGGCGATCGTGGCAATCAGTCGCGATCACTGAATAAAAAACAACATTGCGAGATGCCGCCTATGGTCCGTCAGCGTACAAAGTCACATTTGCTGCCGAAGGTGTGGCCTAGTGGCAGGCACCAGCGCCTGCAACTACGACTCTCTGGACGACGTTTCCGGACGCGGGTTCCCATCCTTGATTTGTTCCTCAAGATACCCTCTACAACCTCTCGCAGTTTGTCGCAACATTTCAGGGTCAGCCTGTTTAAGTAGAGCAGAGACGGATGGGCGATAATTCTAAAGACAATACAGGCAACAAATGGGAAAAGACGCTGACATACACACCACACCACGCACGCAGACCGACATGCATCTGAGCTTCTATGGGACCTATGGCACTGTAGTAACCGAAAGCGCCGTATCGGCTGTGGATTATACAAACATAATTGCTAACCGTGGTTATCCCTTTATACTTGTTGTCTTTCCCGATCGCGATGATATCTTCCGTTGGTATAATCGTCATTGCCACAATCCCCGAATAGTCTTACAGTGGTCTGAGGAGCATAGTAGTGAATTCAAGTTGATGTCTTGTTCCATGGAACCCCAGCCAATAATTTATGCGAATTATGTGACACTTCCTAGACACCTGGTCCCACGTACCTCGGGAAACTTACGAAGGACTAGTTGAAACCATGCCACACAAAGAATCGCTGCAGTGTGGCTTTCCAAAAGTAAACCAACTCGTTATTAACCAGGTGTTTAGGCTCATCAGTGTATATGGAAATGTAAATAGCTGGCATTAGTAGTCATAGACTCACATGAGAGAATTCATACCATTGAGTAAATTACACTGACTCAAAAAAAGAATACCACCACGAAGAAATTATTAAATAATAAGTAATGAAATTTCGGGAATTCATTTTGAAACGTCCCCTTAGAAAAATAATACAGGACTGTGCTTAAACCGACACACAATATTTTTAGCGCAACGCAATCTGACTTTTAATAATCCCTACAAAACAATGGCCCTGACTAACATTAACCTATACCTTTTACAAATCACTTACCTCACAAAAATCTTCGTTACTCGAACTACTGCAATACTGGGAGCGCCACTACTGCCAGCTAAATAAAAGATTCAAACTACGGAAGGCACTAACTACTGATAGGCATAGTTATCAAATGAAAGATTTTGATAGAGAACAAACAATGTGTTTACCTTAATAGTCATCCATTTTTACAAATTTCAAAACTCCGCCATTTCTCTCCCCACATCCACCACTGCTGGCGGCTCACCTCCAACTGCGCAACGCTACGCGCTGTTCACATCCAGCTGCCGCTGCCCAACACTACAATGGCAGACAACAATGCAAACTAGCCACAGACTGCACACAGCACAGCCAGTGATTTTCATACAGAGCGCTACGTAACGTTGCCAATAAGAAAACATAAACAGCCTACTTACAATTTGCTTAGGTAAAATATTTGAGTGATTAACGTTGCAAGTTCGTAGTTCAATGTAAACATGAGAAAAGCCATTGCCTATTTCAAATGATGGTACATAAATAACCGGTGTAGCCGCCATTATGTTGAATGCAAGGATGTATAGTGCGTGCATTGTGGCGCACAGATACCGGATGTCGATTTGCGGATGGAGTTCCATGCCTGATGCAATTGATCGATTAATATACGAGGGCCGGCCGGAGTGGCCGAGCTTTTCTACGCGCTTCAGTCTGGAACCGCGCGGCCGCTACGGTCGCAGGTTCGAATCCTGCCTCGGGCATGGATGTGTGTGATGTCCTTAGGTTAGTTAGGTTTCAGTAGTTCTAAGTTCTAGGGGACTGATGACCTCAGCAGTTAAGTCCCATAGTGCTCGGAGCCATTTGAACCATTTTGAATATACGAGGGACGGTTAATGCTGGCTGTGAATGACGCTGGAGTTTTCGTCCGATGGTGTCCGTATGTGCTCGATTGGAGACGTATATGGTGACTGAGCAGGCCTAGACAACATATCGACACTCTGATGTTGGGTTACAACAGCGGTATGTGGACGAGCGCTATCCTGATGGAAAACACCCCCGGGAGTGCTGTACGTGAGTGGCAGCACAACACATCGAATCACCTAGACTGACGTACAGATTTGCAGTCAGTATGTGTGGGATAACCACGAGTCTGATACTGTTGTCGTATGAAATCGCGCCCCAGACCATAACTCCAATGTATTTAGGTCGTAGACAGGTCTGTTGCAGGCGCTCATTTGGCCTACTTGTAACCAACACACGACCGTTACTGGCACCGAAACAGAACCGGCTTTCATCAGAGAGGATGATGGACCTCCACCCTACCCTCCAATGAGCTCTCGCTCGACATCACTGAACTTGCAAACGGCGCTGGTTTGGGGTCAGTGGAATGCACGCTACAGGGAATCTGGCTCGGAGCTGTCCTTGAAGTAACCAATTTGTAATAGTACGTTGTGTCACCATGGCGCCAACTGCTGCTCGAATTGCTGATGCACGCGGAGTTAAGATGCGCCACAGTCATCTTCCGTCTCGGTTGTACCACGTGATAGTATCTTCCCGTGACCACCGCTGCCAGCAATCATATACAGCATTCCTGCCAAGTCTTTCTACAGCGTCGCGGAAGAAACATCTAATTTCTCGTAGCCCCACGACCTCGTTCAGTCTGTTGATAATGGTGTCTTCGTTTTCTTAAAAGCATTCTTGACTCTTGTCAACTCATTATGTCCAATCTCATCAGAGGTAACAAGCTCACGACCGTTACAGCACGTATTTAAAGCAAACCTGATCTGTATTCTCGTAGCGGCGTTGCCACCACCTTTATGCGACTGGCGCTAAATCTGAATAGAAGTCATCTATCTGATGTAGAAACACGTCTACCAACGTCTCGCACGACTCCTCCTTGGTGTTGGTATTTTTTTATACCAACGTAAATGCAGCTAAGGGAGACACGTCATTATTTTCTCAGAAAATGCGATTGTGGCCCTACACACGTAGTCTTAGGTACTCCTGAGGGAAGTGGCGTTGGTAGCACTGTCATTTCTCCAGTTGCTGCAAAAAATGATACTAAGTTCTCGACATTGTTTTGTAATTTTTGCCCGAACTTAGTAATAGTTCTGATATTTTATTGGTCGTACCGTAAACCATTATGATACAACTAACCTTTAGAACTTCAGAAAGCCAACACACTTGCCACACATTTTTGAGTTTCTGAATTTCAGGAATCTTGCATCAAACCTGACTCATCTTTGCCTCAGTCTCAGTGGCGGAAAGTAATTTCGACGCGTCTAAAGATCCATTGATGCAATTAGTGGTCCTTATTGACTTCATGTAACAGTTCTGTAACACTGAATTTGCATTTTACAACTGGATTATGAAAATAGTGATTATCACTTAACACGAAGTCTCTATAATGTCATCATCGGTATCGTAAGACCGTTTAATGTTAAGCTGCACAGCTGCAGAAGACAGAATACCCATAGGCAGCAGCTTCCGTAGCAACGCTTATAACATACAAATTGTTGTGGTTGTGCCCTACTGTAATTTTTGTGGTTCCTGGCTGGACGAGGAGAGGGTGGTATGATGGGTGGCCGTTTCCTCTCATTACAACACAAAATTCACACGTGGTTGAAATACACTTTATAACGGAAACCAATTGAGTATGAGGTCCAGTCTGAAGTACTGTGGTTAACTGCAATCAAACATAACATAGTAATCCTTGAATCCTGTCCGTGTCCATATCACAACTATGTACAATGACTAACGTCCCCTCACAGCTGGGCGACGACTATCACAGTGGAAGACTAGAGCACAGTGCGACGTATTGAGGTGCAATGCTAACTGTCCCGATGCGACGTACTGAGGTACTGGGAGCGAGTGACTGACACAGCTCGGTCGGCGGCGGCGGCCTTTTGCTCCCTGCCCAGAGGCGTTATCGGCGCATAGCCTGGGGGCGTGCCTTTGTCTTCTCTTGTCATACGCGCGCTTAGTTCAACGCCTGCTACACAATGTTTCCTAGTGCCGACCCGTGTGCTGGCGAAAGCGTATGTCTGTACACAAATAAAAGCATTAGATGTATTCTACTTATTACAATAGGTACATTTCATTACCTTAAATTATCAGTATTCTCCGTTTTATTTGAAATACTTCTAAAGAATCTGAAGCACTGAGAAACTATCTTTTCCTAGAATACTGTGCATCTACATCTACATGGTTACCCTGCAATTCACACTTAAGTGCCAGGCAGAGGGTTCATCGAACCATTTTCGTACTACTTCTCTACCATTCCACTCTCGAATGGCTCGTGGGGAAAAGCAACACCTAAATCTTTCCATTCGAGCTCTGATTTCTCTTATTTTATTTTGGTAATCATTTCTCCCTACGTAGGTGGGTGTCAACAAAATATTTTCACATTCGGAAGAGAAAGTTGGTGATTGAAATTTCGTTAACAGATCTCGCCGCAAAGAAAACCGTCTTTGTTTCAGTGACTGCCACCCCAACTCGCGTATCATATCAGTGACATTCTCACCCCTATTGCGCGATAACAAGAAACGAGCTGCCCTTCTTTGCACTTTTTTGATGTCCTCCGTCAACGATACCTGATAAGGATCCCTTGCCGCGCAGCAATATTCAAGCAAATGACGGACAAGTGTAATGTAGGCTGTCTACACTCCTGGAAATTGAAATAAGAACACCGTGAATTCATTGTCCCAGGAAGGGGAAACTTTATTGACACATTCCTGGGGTCAGATACATCACATGATCACACTGACAGAACCACAGGCACATAGACAAAGGCAACAGAGCATGCACAATGTCGGCACTAGTACAGTGTATATCCACCTTTCGCAGCAATGCAGGCTGCTATTCTCCCATGGAGACGATCGTAGAGATGCTGGATGTAGTCCTGTGGAACGGCTTGCCATGCCATTTCCACCTGGCGCCTCAGTTGGACCAGCGTTCGTGCTGGACGTGCAGACCGCGTGAGACGACGCTTCATCCAGTCCCAAACATGCTCAATGGGGGACAGATCCGGAGATCTTGCTGGCCAGGGTAGTTGACTTACACCTTCTAGAGCACGTTGGGTGGCACGGGATACATGCGGACGTGCATTGTCCTGTTGGAACAGCAAGTTCCCTTGCCGGTCTAGGAATGGTAGAACGATGGGTTCGACGACGGTTTGGATGTACCGTGCACTATTCAGTGTCCCCTCGACGATCACCAGTGGTGTACGGCCAGTGTAGGAGATCGCTCCCCACACCATGATGCCGGGTGTTGGCCCTGTGTGCCTCGGTCGTATGCAGTCCTGATTGTGGCGCTCACCTGCACGGCGCCAAACACGCATACGACCATCATTGGCACCAAGGCAGAAGCGACTCTCATCGCTGAAGACGACACGTCTCCATTCGTCCCTCCATTCACGCCTGTCGCGACACCACTGGAGGCGGGCTGCACGATGTTGGGGCGTGAGCGGAAGACGGTCTAACGGTGTGCGGGACCGTAGCCCAGCTTCATGGAGACGGTTGCGAATGGTCCTCGCCGATACCCCAGGAGCAACAGTGTCCCTAATTTGCTGGGAAGTGGCGGTGCGGTCCCCTACGGCACTGCGTAGGATCCTACGGTCTTGGCGTGCATCCGTGCGTCGCTGCGGTCCGGTCCCAGGTCGACGGGCACGTGCACCTTCCGCCGACCACTGGCGACAACATCGATGTACTGTGGAGACCTCACGCCCCACGTGTTGAGCAATTCGGCGGTACGTCCACCCGGCCTCCCGCATGCCCACTATACGCCCTCGCTCAAAGTCCGTCAACTGCACATACGGTTCACGTCCACGCTGTCGCGGCATGCTACCAGTGTTAAAGACTGCGATGGAGCTCCGTATGCCACGGCAAACTGGCTGACACTGACGGCGGCGGTGCACAAATGCTGCGCAGCTAGCGCCATTCGACGGCCAACACCGCGGTTCCTGGTGTGTCCGCTGTGCCGTGCGTGTGATCATTGCTTGTACAGCCCTCTCGCAGTGTCCGGAGCAAGTATGGTGGGTCTGACACACCGGTGTCAATGTGTTCTGTTTTCCATTTCCAGGAGTGTATTTAGTGGGTTTGTCGCATCTTCTGCCAACAAAGCGCAGTCTTTGTTTCGCCTTCCCCACAATAGTATCTATGTGGTCTTTCCAATTTAAGTTGCTCGTAACCGTAATTCCTAGGTATTTAGTCGAATTGACAGCCCTTAGATTTGTGCGATTTATCGTATACCCTAAATTTATCGCATTTCTTTTAGTACCCATGTGGATGACCTCGCACTTTTCTTTGTTTAGTGCCAATTGCCACTTTTTGTACCATACAGAAATTCTCTCTAGATCATTTTGTAATTCAAATTGATCGTCTGATGATTTTACTAGACGGTAAATTACAGCGTCATCTGCAAACAACCTAATGGGGCTGCTCAGATTATAACCTAGATCATTTATGTAAATCAGGAACAGCAGAGGGCCTATGACACTAACTTGTGGAACGCCAGATATCACTTCTGTTCTACTCGATGATTTACCGTCCATCACCACGAACTGTGACCTCTCTGAGAGGAAATCACGAATCCAGCCACACAACTGAGACGATACTCAATATGCACGCAATATGGCTTGTGAGGATCGGTATCAAAAGCCTTCTGGAAATCTAGGAATATGGAACCGATCTGAGATCCCATATCGACAGCACTCATTACTTCATGGGAATAAAGAGCTACCTGTGTTGCACAAGAACGATATTTTCTGAATCCGTGTTGGTTATGTATCAATAAATCATTTTCTTCAAGGTGATTCATAATGTTCGAGTACAGTATATGCTCCAAAATCCTACTGCAAATTGAGGTCAGTGATATGGGTCTGTAATTCAACGGATCATTCTTATTTCCTTTCTTGAATATTGTTGTAAATGCTGCTGTACTCATACCGATCATCACTGAAAGAGGAGAATCAGAATATACAGTGTAAAATTTGGGCGCTGTGTGTGCTGAATGTACACGTCCATGTAATTTTTCTACCTAGGAAAGGTGTTCGAAATTCTTATTTCACTTTTGTTTCCAGAACCGAGTCTGTAACCCTAGTATCTACTTTAAAAGCTGAAGTAAAAACATTAAATTGTAAGTTAAAGCTCGTGTGGGAATGAAGTGGTTTAGCTTACTATGAGTAGCCTGCTAAATTGTTCTAGAATCTACATATGTAAATGATGCTCTAAGCCCCCCCCCCCCCCCTATTCTAACTCCGACTTTTGCTGTTGCACAAGGATTAAAAAAAAAAAAAAACGCGAACTGACTCTAATCAACCCTGCCAGTGGAGTAGAAGAGAGTTTGGCACCTGCAATAATTTAATTTGATAAATAAGTTAAATAAACGAAGGTTTCATTAACATAGTGAGGAATGATAGGGTTGCTCTACCGATTAACAGAATGAAAGTTCTGTCCAAAATAACAATATGATTTATTAAGACTAAACACAAAATAATAAACAAAAACACATGAAACATTTACAATACATCAAATTGGCTCAAATTGGATACTCAAACAAACGCTGTGAATGTGAAGTTGTCTCTAAACTAGATTGTGAGGATTATGACGAAGTGGTATGTGGTGCGAATTCCTTGCAACTCAAATCTTAAGAGAAAACACATAGCCAACCCAACATTAATTGCTGCTAACCAAGACAGAACAAAGTTAGAAAAAGACGAACAGGCGCGCTCTGCTGAGCTCTGATTATCACCTAGGAAAATCCCTGTCTGCCGGTGCTGCGGACATACCTTACCAATCTGTCTTCTTAACTGCAAGAACATGATTTGGCGTACCGGAGGCGATGGCTGGTTGCTTCGACGTCCTCGACCGAAAGGCGAGAGCCGACTACCCCGAGCACCCGTACAGGCCGAACACACATTACCCCCCCCCCCCCCCCACGACAGTGGCCGTTGTTAAACGTTCCAATCAGCAACTCGAAAACCGGCGGAAAATTCCACTCTATTGCCGGAGCACTACCATTCCACCAATGGAGATTCTTGGCGCCAATTTCTGCGCTGATTTTGCTACGTCACGGAGCTATGCCCTGAGCAAGCCAATCACAGTTACTATTTTGCAGAAAGCGCGGGAATTTTCCCGCCACAACTGCCTGGGTACACAAGTCATTCCCACGCCTCGCTGGTAGTCCGCCAGAAAGTGTTTTCGCTAAGTTTCTGCGAAGTAACGGAACCTCTAGCCCAGCCGCTACTTCAGACCCCTCCAGGCGTGTCTTTTGACAATGTCGGCGTCTGCAAAGCATTCACTCGACTTCCTCACACCCGTCGGCTTAACCCTTTCCAGATCAGCTGAGCCCGCCTATCACCGGACCACCCGGGTGACGAGAGACGCTGCGTGGGAAGTCCGCGTGTGAAGGAATAGCGATTTTTCACTGCATGCAATTAGAGAAGAAAATCGTAAGATAGAAAATGAGAGGGGGCTCATGCCACCTCTCACCTCATCATTTCTTATCTACACTGCGCAACACAATTAAAGGATCATTTTTTTTGAAATCTCGTAATTTGCTCCTATCACGGCGCATAAAGTTGAAATTTGGCTCAAGGGTGTCTAAGACCTTCCTCTGTATTGGTGCAAAAGCGTGGCGCCTATGACGTCACTCTCGAGCTAGGCAACGCTTTAAAGAGCAATGTTTCTAGAAGTGCGAAACAAAGTCGAGAACTGAGAAGTTCATGTGAGGTGTATGATGGGTTAATGACGTCACATTGGCACCAAATTTCAGCAAAATTCTGCCCAACACCACCGTGGACGCATCACACGATGGGGGGGCCGTCACACCCCCTATTACCTACATTTCAGCCCTTCTTTTCACGCCTCGTCGTTGGTGGTCAGAATCGTGTCTCCCAACGCTGAAGTTACGCGATTTTCACACTGATGGCCAAGGAAAACATTTCGGACACGTTCTCACAGTCTTCTGGTCCAGCCTGTATACCAGTTAGGTTCCTTTCGGAGTATGCTGATGCATTAGCTCCATACTTAACAATCATATACAACCGCACCCAAAGACTGGAAAGTAGCACAGGTCACACCAATATTCAAGAAAGGTAGTAAGGAGTAATCCACTAAATTACAGGCCCATATCGTTAACGTCGATATGCAGCACGATTTTAGAACACATATTGTGTTCGAACATTATGAATTACCTCGAAGAAAACGGTCTATTGACACACAGTCAACATGGATTTAAAAAAAAAATCGTTCTTTTGAAACACAACTAGCTTTTTATTCATATGCAGTACTAAGTGCTATTGACAAGGGATTTCAGATCGATTCCGTATTTCTGGATTTCCGGAAGGCTTTTGACACTGTACCACACAAGCGGCTCGTAGTGAAATTGCGAGCTTATGGAATATCGTCTCAGTTATGTGACTGAATCTGTGATTTCCTGTCGGAGAGGTCACAGTTTGTAGTAATTGACGGATAACCATCGAGTAAAACAGAAGTGATTTCTGGCGTTCCCCAAGGTAGTGTTATAGGCTCTTTACTGTTCCTTATCTATACTTATCTATATAAATGATTTGGGAGACAATCTGAGCAGCCGTCTTCGGTTGTTCGCAGATGACGCTGTCATTTATCGACTAATAAAGTCAAAAATGGCTCTGAGCACTATGGGACTTAACTGCTGTGGTCATCAGTCCCCTAGAACTTAGAACTACTTAAACCTAACTAACCTAAGGACATCACACACATCCATGCCCGAGGCAGGATTCGAATCTGCGACCGTAGCGGTCACGCGGTTCCAGACTGTAGCGTCTATAACCGCACGGCCACTCTGGCCGGCCGACTAATAAAGTCATCAGAAGATCAAAACAAATTGCAAAACGATTTAGAAGAAACATCGGAATGGTTTGAAAAGTGGCAGTTGACCTTAAATAAAGAAAAATGTCAGGCCATCCACGTGAGTGCTAAAAGGAACTCGTTAAACTTCAGTTACACGATAACTCAGTCTAATCTAAAAGCCGTAAATTCAAGTAAACAGCTAGGTATTACAATTACGAACAACTTAAATTGGAAGGAACACATAGAAAATGTTGTGGGGAAGGCTAACCAAAGACTGCGTTTTATTGGCAGGACACTTAGAAAATGTAACAGACCTACTAAGGAGACTGCCTACACTACGCTTGTCCGTCCTATTTTAGAATACTGCTGCGCGGTGTGGGATCCTTACCAGATAGTTAAAATTAAAATTTAAAACAGTCTTCATCGCAATTTTTTTAAATTTTTTATTGGAGTGAGGGAGCGGTTACGACTCTTTCATAGAGTCTGTAAGTAGGCTGTTTAGGTTTTTATGTTGGTAACGTCACGTAGCGTAGCGCTCTGTATGAAAATCACTGGCTGTGTGTGCTGTGTGCAGTCTGTGGCTGGTTGGCATTGTTGGAATATTTTCTTTTGTAGTGTTGGGCAGTTAGATGTTAAACAGCGTGTAGCATTGCGCAGTTGGTGAGCCGCCAGTAGTGGTGGATGTGGGGAGAGAGATGGCGGAGTTTTGAGAACGGATGATCTGGACGTGTGTCCATCAGAGACAGCAAATTTGTAAGACTGGATGTCACGAACTGATATATATATTATGACTTTTGAACACTATTAAGGTAAATACATTGTTTGTTCTCTATCAAAATCTTTCATTTGCTAACTATGCCTATCAGTAGTTAGTGCCTTCAGTAGTTAGAATCCTTTATTTAGCTGGCAGTATTGGCGCTCGCTGTATTGCAGTAGTTCGAGTAACGAAGATTTTTGTGAGGTAAGTGATTCATGAAAGGTATAGGTTATTGTTAGTCAGGGCCATTCAGTTGTAGGGATTATTGAAAGTCAGATTGCGTTGCGCTAAAAAAATTGTGTCAGTTTAGTGATGATCAGAATAAGTAAAGAGAGAAATGTTTGAGTACGTTCAGTTTTGCTCAGCTGTTTGAAAAGCAAAAACGTAAGGGGTTTACCAGCACAGTAATTCACTAATTTTTACAAGGGGACGTTTCAAGTCATCTTCAGACTCCGGAGCGGTGGATGGACACTGCCAGACGATTTCCGTCGTCCCTCGACGATCGTGTTTGAGCAGTTACACGATCGTCGAGGGACGACGGAAATCGTCTGGCAGTGTCCATCCACCGCTCCGGAGTCTGAAGATGACTCTATGAAAGAGTCGAAACCGGTCACTCACTCCAAATAAAAAATTTTAAAAAATGCGATCAAAACTGTTTTAAATTTTAATTTTAACAAATTTTAAGATTGCTGACTGTGTTTTCAAAAACTTACCAGATAGGACTGACGGAGTACATCGAAAGAGTTCAAAGAAAGGCAGCACGTTTTGTATTATCACGAAATATGGGAGAGAGTGTCACAGAAATGATACAGGATTTGGGCTGGAAATAATTAAAAGAAAGGCGTTTTTCGTTGCGACGGAATCTCACGAAATTCCAATCACCAACTTTCTCCTCCGAATGCGAAAATATATTGTTGACACCGACCTACATAGGAAGAAACGATCACCACGATAAAATAAGGAAAATCAGAGCTCATACGGAAAGATATAGGTGTTTCCGCGCGCTATACGAAATTGGAATAATGGAAAATTGTGAAGGTGGTTCGATGAACCCTCTGCCAGGCACTTAAATGTAGATGTAGATATAGAATCGCCACGAAAGGGCCTTAGGGGTGGTTTAAAAGGCACCATTGGAAACGTCCCCTCCCTTGGGTCGTTGATTCCCACAGTCGAAAAAGGCACTTGACAGTGTGATGTGCAAGAGGACTTCGATCTTGAGAGGCTTTGACAATGCTGATACCCCATGAACGATTCAGTCCTGCTTTAAGGTCATTAAGAGCCATCAACCCCACTGAACGTGATAATATCCCTTTGGAGTGGAGTGCAACCACAGTTTTTGGTCTGGTGTACAGAGTGTAAGCACTAGGAACTATTCAAAACCATTCAACGAAGACCGAACGCGGTAAGAAGCAGCAGAGGGTGATTATACTTTTTCACCCTTCCTGTTCCGCGTCATTGTGTAGCGCTGAGACATTGGCGTAAGCATAAATAAAACGGCAAAGGGGTCGGTATAAGATCCTCCATTCGACAACACCCTTGGTGACACCTGCCTGTCTTCGTTGAGCACTATAAAAATGTACCTCGCAGAAGAAAACCCTTGCCGGTCGCTGTGGCCGAGCGGTTCTAGGCGCTTCAGTCCGGAACCACACAGCTACAACGGTCGCAGTTTCGAATCCTGCCTCGGGCATGGATGTGTGTGATGTCCTTGGGTTAGTTAGGTTTAAGTAGTTTTAAGTCTAGAGGACTGATGACCTCAGATGCTAAGTCCCATAGTGTTTAGAGCCATTTTTTAAGATAAATTTACTACTCTTGCAGCTGCTAGTGTGGGGTCCTGCCCACTCGTCTCGTGTAGGGTGCCTAAAAGATGCTGCGTTATCGGAATGCTACACAAAAATTCAAGGAAATCACATTAGTAGTTTTTATTACAATAATGGAGATTGACAATACTTAACTTTGTATTTATAAGAGCGTGTCGCAAGCGATAGGCAAGATGCAAATAAGTCAGAATCCGTCAATATATACAGTGTAAAGTCCATGTAAGAAATGGATATCCATCACTAATAACTGTTCTGCGAGTGCCGGTCTAGTACTGTGCGAATACTGCCCTGCCGAGGCTGCTTTTTTTTTTTTTTTCTTTATTGTTATTTAACACCTTACATAAGGTGGGCCGGCAGCAGCACACTACGCTGCTCTTCAGCCACAAGTGTTACAAAGAAAAACGATGGAGGCAAAGAATATACAGAACAAAGTGGGGGGCAAAAAACAGTAGACACGGTGACAAATAACACGTAGCCGTTCACACGCAAAGACAACTAAAGAAACTGTTGGCACTGCTCACGGACACTGATGATGGAGTCGACACGTGAACGATGGAGCGTGGGTGGCGGAAAACACTGAGGCACAAACACGATGGCACATACACTAAAACGATGGCGATGATCTCCGGCGCGCGAATGTCCACTTAACGTGTGCGCTGCCAAGAGGGGAAGAAGGTGGTGGGGGAGGGAGAAGGGAGAGCAGAGATGCCAATGGCAGAGGAGATGGTGGGAGGAACGAAGGTATTGGGGGTAGGGGAAGCCCAGGGGAGGAGGGGGAGAAAGGGAGGAGGGTGGGAAGGGGGAGAGAAGGGAGAGAGGGTGCCCATAGGAACAAACACAGGAAGTGGGAGGGGAGTATCAAATTTGGTAGGAGGGGTAGATGGAGGGGAGCAGGGCGTCATCAGGGAGGGGGAGCTGGCGGAAGCCACCTTGGGAGAGGGTAAGGAGAATGGAGAGATGGAGAGCAGGTGGGACGTGGAAATACAGGCGCGGCAGCAGACGGGGCGGGAGAGGATGGGAGAGACAAGCGGGTAACGAGGATCGAGTTTACGGGAGGTGTAGAGGATCCTTATCCGTTCGAGGAAAAGGAGGAGGTGGGGGAACGGAATAAGATCGTACAGGATCTGCGTGGGGGAGGGGAGACGGATGCGATAGGCGAGGCGAAGAGCATGGCGTTCAAGGATCTGAAGGGATTTGTAAAAGGTAGGAGGAGCGGAGATCCAGGCCAAGGCTGGCAGGAATGACGCTTATATTCTCTCCTTGTAGAGCTGCTCCTGTCGTGGTGCGGTCCTAGTCAGTGGGCTATTGGCTGACGTTGTCTCACAGCCTTCTCTGTTCTTGTGTTCTGCACTTTCGTGCAGGCGCTTGTCGATACGTGGGAACAGCTAGTACGCATCTGGAATCATAGGATGGTCGAAGAGGTTGCCTGCCTGTTACCACATTAGAGTCGGTTACAGTTTTCTCTGTTGAGGTACATTTTTTTTAGTACTCGTAAAAGGCAGGCAGGTGGAACCGAGGGTATTTCCGAACTCGAGGCAGGGGCAGGAGTGTCTAAGAGAAATTCTTTGCAGTTTTATTCGCGCGTGTGTCAATGTCGCACCCCTGCGCGATCATGCCACGCGACAGCACTGGAAAAGAAACAGCACTCTCTGCTGCCTCCTGTCGCGTTTAAATTTCATCGAAAAGTTTTGAACTGCCCCTAGTGGTTCCACCCCGTACACCAGAGCAAATGTTGCGGTTGCATTTCACACCAGAGGTGTGCGACAGAGTTCAGTGCGGTTGCTGCCCCCGATGAGAAGGGCTGAATTGTCGCGGGGTGTCAGCAGAGTCAAAGGTTATCAAGAACGTTGTCCTTTTGCTCATCACATTGCGAACTAAAGTTGTCGACCGCGAAATGCGTGGGAATCAACGTCCGAAGGAAAGGGGTGGTTTCACTGACGCCCTGCTAGCCACCCCCTAAGCCCCTTCATGTCGATTCTGAGCGGCGGGGTCTCTGCAGTGTTTACCTCGGCCACCCATTAAAAAATGCGTTATTTCAATGCTGTGCGGCGCAGTTCTGACCTCAGAGGTGTCAAAAGTGAAATGCGGGTAAGAGGGAGTGTGACGACTTTCCAATCGTGTGACACGTACACGGCGGCATTGGGTAGAATTGTGGTTAAACGTGGTTGCAATGTGACATCATTAACCCACAGTACACCTCACATGAACTTCTCAGCTCTAGCCTTTTTTCCGCATATGTCGACACCTTGTTGTTTGCAGCGACGCCGTGACTGGGGGTGACGTTTCACCAGGTTTTTTGAACCGTTGCGGAGGAATGTTGTAGACACCTTTCAACCAAGTTTCATACTTCTGCGTCACAATGGGAGGCAATTATGGGGTTTCGAAAAAGTGATCCTTTAACTGTGGTGCACAGTATACGTAGCCATTTTAGATCATACTTGTTAAATCTATACAAAAAGGTTTGAAGCCGATTGCCAACAGCTGTTAGGCATTTAATAAAATGAATGAGACACAGCTGTCTATGCGTAATTTATCATTAGTGCCAATACACTCAACAAAGAATGTTTTGCTTCACCCCGGTTCCGAGAACTCCTGAAGATAGACGTTGACTGTGAATATTCTATCACAGACACAGTCCCTTTCACTGTTCAGAAATGTCACTAAACCCGCCCAAAGATGTAAACAACCATGCATGAGCAGCGCCTATTAGACGGAGGGTGTCCGACAGCCGATCAGTTCCAGTCATTGTCTGTAGTTCAACCGTGCCTAGACGGTCAATACCGCGGTTCGATCGCGTCCTCATTGTTATTTTATGCCAGGAAGGGCTCTCAACAAGGGAAGTGCCCAGGCGTCGCGAGCGAACCAAAGCTATGTTTTTCGGACATGGAGGAGATACAGAGAGACAGGAACTGTCGATGACATGCCTCGCTCAGGCCGTCCAAGGGCTAGGGGTTATGGCTCGAGGGAATCCTGACAGCAACGCCACCATGTCGAATAATGCTTTTAGTGTAGCCACAAGAGGTCGTGTTACGACTCAAGCTGTGCGCGATTGGCTGCATGATGCGCAACTTCACTCCCGGCGTCCATGGCGAGGTCCATCTTTGCAACCACGACACCATGCAGCGCGGGACAGATGGACCCAACAACATGCCGAATGGAGCGCTCATGATTGTCATCACGTTCTCTTCACCGATGAGTGTCGTATATG
Source organism: Schistocerca cancellata (assembly GCF_023864275.1). Taxonomy (NCBI): domain Eukaryota; kingdom Metazoa; phylum Arthropoda; class Insecta; order Orthoptera; family Acrididae; genus Schistocerca; species Schistocerca cancellata. The sequence continues at coordinate 433,385,173 of NC_064632.1, forward strand.
CTTTCAACCAGACAATCGTCGGAGACGTGTTTGGAGCGAGTGCCGCAAGGCGAAGGTTCCCTGCTGTTTTGGGGTGGCATTATGTGGGGCCGACGTATGCCGCTGTTAGTCATGAAACTCGCCGTAACTGTTGTACGATACATGAATGCCATCCTCCGACTGACAGTGCAACCATATCGGCAGCATATTGGCGAGGCATTCGTCTTCATGGACATCGCGCCCCCCTGCGTGCACATCTTATGAATGACTTCCTTCAGAATAACGAAATCGCTCGACTAGAGTGGCTAGCATGTTCTTCAGACATGAACCCTATCGAACATGCCAGGGATCGATCGAAAATGGCTGCTTATGGACTACTTGACTCACCAACCAATCTGAGGCATCTACGCTGAATCGCCGTTGAGGAGTGGGACAATCTGGACCAACAGTGCCTTGATGAACTTCTTGATAGTATACCACGACGAATACAGGCATGCATCAATGCAAGAGGACGTGCTACTGAGTATTAAAGGTACCGGTGTGTACAGCAATCTGGATCACCACCTGTGAAGGTCTCGCTGTATGGTGGTACAACATGCAATGTGTGGTTTTCAGCCGGCCGGAGTGGCCGCGCGGTTAAAGGCGCTACAGTCTGGAACCGCACGACCGCTATGGTCGCAGGTTCGAATCCTGCCTCGGGCATGGATGTGTGTGATGTCCTTAGGTTAGTTAGGTTTAAGTAGTTCTAAGTTCTAGGGGACTTATGACCACAGCAGTTGAGCCCCATAGTGCTCAGAACCATTTGAACCATTTTTTGTGGTTTTCATGAGCAATAAAAAGGGCGGAAATGATGTTTAGTTGATCTCTATTCCAATTCTCAGAACAGGCTCCGGAACTCTCGGAACCGAGGATATATTATTTACGTATCATGTCATGTCATGCCAATAAAGGAAATTCTGTTTCTGCAGCCCCATCACGAGTACTCTATATTATAAGAACCAACAGCTGTCCCTACTCGAAACGAAAGCACAGTTACAACTTGCATCTGATTCAGCAGCTCTTGAGTGCGGATACCTCTTTGTACTTTTCATGATAAGTAGTTCCGATGGAGCGGCTTTAACAACATTGTCATTTTGGTATGACATGACATGATACGTGAATAAAACATTATCTTTTACACTGTTATGATAGTTATTAGTAAAAGACCTACAGACAGTTCGTGTCATGCATTTTATAAAGTAGGTCCATACTAGTTGTACCTGAAATGTGTATCTGGATCGTGTTATAGAAGACGAAATATTATATTTATTTATTCTGATATGATTATGGCCATGAGGCCCCGAGTCATATCGGATGGCGTTCCACAAATACAATACCGTTTTTACATCATATTTACCTCAGAAACAACAACTTCAATATCACAAATAATTTTACAATGATTTGAGTTACCATAGTGACAGTGTGAGTAAATAACGCTGACCAAGAACTAATCAAGTTAATACTGACAGTACTTGTACTACTGCAGCTGTTAGGACTCACTGTAAGTGGTGACAGAAACCATAATAACAAGGACAATAATAAGGCAATAATAACAATAATGACAGTGGCAGATATAAAAACAATTTATAGGTGTACAGGATGTTTTCTGATATGGCGAGTTCTGGGGAAAGGAAATTTAAGGAGAATGCACAAGCTAAGAATATTGGGAAATGAGGAAGATCTGATTTTAAAGAAGGATGTGCGAGGGTAATGAGTGTGTACAAGAATAGTGGTAAACCTTGTAGTTGCTTTAGGAGATACGTTACTAACTGTCATCTGAAGATGGAGATGTTATTCAGTCCTCTAATATTATGCAAGGGGTTATTCCAGGGTGGTGGTGAATAGTGTTTAACGTCCCGTCGACAACGAGGTCATTAGAGACGGAGCACAAGCTCGGGTGAGGGAAGGATGGGGAAGGAAATCGGCCGCGCCCTGTCAAAGGAACCATCCCGGCATTTGCCTGAAGCGATTTAGGGAAATCACGGAAAACCTAAATCAGGATGGCCGGAGACGGGATTGAACCGTCGTCCTCCCGAATGCGAGTCCAGTGAGCTAACCACTGCGCCACCTCGCTCGGCCGGGTTATTCCAAAGTCGGGTTCATGCTACTGAGAAAGAATTCGAGAAAGTGTCTGAACGATGGAGTGAAACAGAAAGGATTTTGCTCTAACGAGAATGGGTGTTTCTGCCATGTTGTTCAGGCAAGAACATTAAGGTCGTGAAGAGCTATGAGCAACGGTGTACGTTGGTAAGATAGTAGAGAAGGCCAAGGATATGGAAATCTCAGCGCTTGTCTGCATGCAGCCAGGATAGCTGTACATTTGGTGGTGAAAATGATCAAAGAATCAAACATCACAGATATAACGAACATAGGCATTCATAACCAGTTCTAGGCACTATGAGCTTTCTTAAGAAATATCTTGCGGGATAACCTCGGAGTAATCAATAACTGAACATTTTAGTGTTTGTACAAGTTTCTTTTTCAGATCAATATTTGCGTTTATTTACTTAACCTTTTTTTTATATGACATGTAGAAATGGAGATGCCTTCTTGCTCATTGCAATTACGTGCTCGGTCCAATTTAGATTTTCATCTGTTATTGTTCCTAGGCTCTTCGCTGAAGGAGAGAAGTTGATATTTGTCCCATTTAGGGTTAAAGATGCTAGGGATTTCCCATATTTCGGGCTAACGAGCCTAGAACGACCAAGAAGTACCGCTTCGGTTTTTGATGTGTTGAGCTTTAACCCTACATCCTACGCCCGTTTTGATAGTGCACACAGGAAGGTATTAAGATTCTTTATAGCTGTCTTCAGGTGCCGACCGGAGTGGCCTAGCAGTTCTAGGCGGTACAGTCTGGAACCGCGCCACCGCTACGATCGCAGGTTCGAATCCTGCCTCGGGCATGGATGTGTGTGATGTCCTTAGGTTAGTTAGGTTTAAGTAGTTCTAAGTTCTAGGGGACTGATGACCTCAGAAGTTAAGTCCCATAGTGCTCAGAGCCATTATTTTGTCTTCGGGTTTACAGGTTTTACACTTTGATATAACCGGTGGTCATCAGCGTGAATGTAGTATTTGCTGTAAGACAAAACTGATGACTCATGATTGATGTACAATGAACGCCGAAGCACGCGGGACGCCTGATACCAGCTGCGTCCATTGTGACTTTATGGTGCCAGACGTGACGCACTGCTGTCGAAACGTCAGGTGTGTACAAAACCATTGCACTGCATCTGGAAAGAACTCCAGACTGCTAAGTTTGGCATGCGAAATGTCTAAGTCGGCAGTGTCAAAGGCTTTGCTGAAGTCTAAGAAGCGTATGGTGGTTGCGTCTTGTGCATCCATGCCAAACTTCAGGTCATCTGTTACCTTTACTAAGGCAGATATTGTGCTGTGATGTTTACGGAAACCTGATTGTTATTCTCCGAGGGCTATTCGGAAAATAAGGTCTGATCGCTCGCGAAATGGAAACCACAGCGAAAATCTGACGAAGCTTTGCATAGATGTGTTGGACAGTGCCCGTACTACGGCTGTCGATCTTGTCACGTCTCTCTTTTCCGTTCGGAGCGCACAGTGATGCCGAGTAAACGGTGTCTCCCGCCAAGTATGGGTGCCTATGAGAAATTTCGCCTCCTTTCATGCAGCCCACACAACGTGACTGTCATTTATTTCCTTCCTCGTGACAATTGGCTGGCTCTGAGCACTATGCGACTTAACTTCTGAGGTCATCAGACGCCTAGAACTTAGAACTAATTAAACCTAACTAACCTAAGGACATCACACACATCCATGCCCGAGGCAAGATTCGAACCTGGGACCGTAGTGGTCACGCGGTTCCAGACTGAAGCGCCTAGAACCGCACGGCCACAACGGTCGTGACAATTCTCGGCCGCACATTGCAGGGGCAATGAGGACGTTCCTGCAGCTTTTTCGACGGGAAGTGTTTGACCACCCACCATACAGCTCGGTTCTCTCTGATTTTCATCGCTTTGTTCACAGCTATAAGTATAACATTTTGACACAGGCAACTAGTTGCAGACCAGCGTAAAGAGCAGGAGGAACAAAGCAACGGATGTCTTCTACCGGGTGATCAAAAAGTCAGTATAAATTTGAAAACTTAATAAACCACGAAATAATGTAGATAGAGAGGTAAAAATTGACACACATGCTTGGAATGACATGGGGTTCTATTAGAACCAAAAAAACACCCCATATTGCTAGACGCGTGAAAGATCTCTTGCGCGCGTCGTTTGGTGATGATCGTGTGCTCAGTCGCCACTTTCGTCATGCTTCGCCTCCCAGGTCCCCAGACCTCAGTCCGTGCGATTATTGGCTTTGGGGTTACCTGAAGTCGCAAGTGTATCGTGATCGACCGACATCTCTAGGGATGCTGAAAGACAACGTCTGTCGCCAATGCCTCACCATAACTCCGGACATGCTTTACAGTGGTGTTCACAACATTATTCCTAGACTACAGCTATTGTTGAGCAATGATGGTGGACATATTGAGCATTTCCTGTAAAGAATATCATCTTTGCTTTGTCTTACTTTCTTTGTCCGCAGCTCGTGGTCGTGCGATAGCGTTCTCGCTTCCCGCGCCCGGGTTCGATTCCCGGCGGGGTCAGGGATTTTTCTCTGCCTCGTGATGACTGGGTGTTGTGTGCTGTCCTTAGGTTAGTTAGGTTTAAGTGGTTCTAAGTTCTAGGGGACTGATGACCATAGATGTTAAGTCCCATAGTGCTCAGAGCCATTTTTCTTACTTTGTTATGCTAATTATTGCTATTCTGATCATATGAAGCGCCATCTGTCGGACATTTTTTGAGCTTTATCTTTCTTGGGTTCTAATAAAACTCCATGTCATTCCAAGCATGTGTGTCAATTTGTAGCTCTCTATCTACATTATTCCGTGATTTATTCAGTTTTCAAATTTATACTGACTTTTTGATCGCCCAGTATGACGAGGGTATCGGAAAGTTGATACAACGCTACGACAAATGACTAAATAGGAGCGGTGATTATGTAAGGAACTAGCTGGAAGGTATAGCTAACGGCTGTCAGTAAAATATTTTTTGATTTTTACTGTGGTTTCCATTTCGCGACCGATCGGATCTTACTCTCCGAATAGCCCTCGTAGTATTGGTTTCAAAACTGTCAGTAGAACGAAGGTAACCAACTAAACTGTCAGGAAGTTCCGAATAAAAGTGTGTTGTAAGTTTTGTGGGAATCATCAAAATAGGGGCGTTGTAACAAGCTGCGTGTTGGCCAAGTCGGAGTACCGTCGCTTCGAACTGCAGCCGCGCCATCGACAAGCGACGTACTTGTGCTGCCTGTCAACGCGCAGTCGCCACGGCGTTGTTTGGTCGACACGAGCGTTTCGACCCCGAATTTTCTGTTGCAGTGGTGCCAACCTCGGGACCTGCAGCCACCTGAGGATCGGGGTGCCGGCGTATCGAACGGAGGATGGGGGATGCGGCGCCCGCGCAGCGCGCACGCGCGAGGCGGGCGGCCGTCGATACGGAGGCGGCGCGCGCCGTCGACGTCTGCGCCGTGGGCGCCCGGCGCCGGCGCAGCCACGGCGCGCTCTCCTCCTCCGCGCCACCCCGCCTGCCGCTGGCCAAGACGCGCTCGCTGGGCGCGCTGCACTCGCCCCCCGTTTGCGCTGGCAGCCCTGCCGACGTCGGGGGTGGAGGGGGGCGTGACTCAGTGCAGTGCACCGATAGCGAGCCGGCCGGCCGACCGGGGCCCAAGGCGTCCATATTCGACACAGTCAGGCAGCGCTTGCTCGACGCGGAGCTAGTGTGGCCGCCGCCGCGGGGTGTGTCCGACGATGACGCCGCCGCGGCGGTCAATACCGCGCTGCTGCAGAACGCGCAGAGAGATCTGATCATCGAGAACACTTTCCTCGCGCTACAGGGTAAGTACGGTGTCCGTTACTCGCGCAGGAGCGGCAGCCCTGCGGCGTCCGAGGGTGACAGCGGCGACGACGACGATGACAGCGACGAGTCGCTGAGCTCCGGATCGGACGAGGCTGACGGCGACTTCAGGTCGATCTTCCTGCGGCCGCTGTCCAGCCTATTTAGGCGCATTTACACCGGCCCTTCTTCCGCGATGGGCAACCTCCAGGCGTCCGAGGGCAAGAAGGGCGGCACGGGTGGCAAGAGCCCGGCCAAGAACAAGAAGGACAAGGGGCTGACCGGAGGGCGCAAATCTCCCGGCCAGGCCAAGTCGGCGAAAGCTGCAGCCGCCGCCGCCGCCGCAGCAGCCACTGCTCACCCCCAGCAGCAGCGCCGCCAGGCCGCGGACAGTGCAGCCGCGCCGCCGACAGATGGCTCCGCCGTCGCGCTCACCTGTTCCGAGCGCGTGGAGGACGCCGGCAGTCGCACGCCGCACGCGGTCGCAGGGGCTTCCGACGAGAAGTCAGACGCTGCAGGTACGTCAGCGAGTTACCGGCCAGCGCGTCTTGCCACAGCTCGATCGTCAGTAGTTGTTACTATTAGTAATGTCCGAGTCGTGAGATATAACCCCCTCAGTTTTCTAGAGAATGCTTGTGTGACAAAAGGACCTATTCCAGCGCTATTGTCAAAACTTGTTTGTGACCCTAATAATCGAAGACAGCTCAAGAAGAACAGTGGCTGGTTTCGGAACCGTTAACAGGATAGTACAGGTAAAGTTCTCATCTCATTTCTACCACCTTCAGTGAATATCCTATAATAGAATCATCAGTCATTTCTCTTATTCAGATCTGTATAGTGTAAACACAGTTTAAGTAATAATTGTTTGGAACGAAAATAAAGCCTGACATCTATTGTGACATGCGTCTTATGGTAAAAGCTCGCTTTTTATCCGTGTACATAATTACGGACATATATTTCTGCCCTGAGCCAACACTATCTTCTTTAACGCTCGTGTGTGTTTCGGAGACGTTTCACCATTACCGTTTGTTCGTTGTATTTTATTAATATTACATATTTGTTTTTGTTTTGCAAATACAGACATTATGTCTTTCAGTCTATAGCGTAGTTAGCAGAAACAGACATAATGTCTTATGGGATAACAGCAATCAGTGATCTTATAACGTTACTTATAATCCGTCTTGATTGCAAATTTTTTATTCATATGACCGGTTTCGGTTCATTCAGAACCATCTTCAGATCTGATATTTCGGTTACAGGAGTAACCCGTCCAAATCCAGCAACTTTCACATGCTGCGTTTGGCTCTCTGTCATTCACAGTGCAGCTGATATTTTGATCTAATTTGTCATTGTTGTTTCCACGTTTTAGTTGCTCCTATGCCAATTGTGCCTTCTAACACGCACTGTGTCAGTGTCTACAAGATATTCACCTGACAGTGATACAGAGCGTGTTAGAAAATGCAGTTTGCAATTTGCAGATAAACAGTGACAAACTAGAGCAAAAATCAGCTGTACTACAAACGACATACATATATTGATAGAATACGATGAATCCACTGAAAATGGTGAAACTCCACCAAAACCTACACAGACGTTTAAGAACAAATTATTTGTCCAATAAAAATTTTCAGAATAACATTGTTGTAATTTTCATCTTTTTCTTCGGAATGTCAGGTTCTGTAGGCCTCATTATGTGTTGTTATGCAGCCTGTCATCTGCCACGAAATCACTTATAGTGGATTCAAATGGTTCAAATGGCTCTAAGCACTGTGTGGCTTAACATCTGAGATCATCAGTCCCCTAGACTTAGAACTACTTAAACATAACTAACCTAAGGACTGCACACACATCCATGCCCGAGGCAGGATTCGAACCTGCGACCGTAGCAGTCACGCGGTTCCAGACTGAAGCGCCTAGAAAGGCTCGGTCACACCGGCCGGCACTTATCGTTGAGCCGGCCAGAGAGGCCGAGCAGTTCTAGGCGCCCAGTCTGGAACCGCGCGACCGCTACGGTCGCAGGTTCGAATCCTGCCTCGGGCATGGATGTGTGTGATGTCCTTAGGTTAGTTAGGTTTAAGTAGTTCTAAGTTCTAGGGGACTGATGACCTCAGAAGTTAAGTCCCATAGTGCTCAGAGCCACTTGAACCATTTGAACTTATCGTTGAACTGGATGGCGTGTTAACAAATCACATTTCTTATAAACGTAGTTCTGTTGCACATGTTATTTCACGGCCCTGTTTTGCCATTACTTGTGTTAGCGATATATTTCTGTTACCTGTCCTCACCTGCCACATCCATATGTTGTAGGAACAGACACAGGAAACCTGTAAACATTATTGATCAATCACACTTTCTTCTCAAAATGCTAAAATATTTTGTTGACGTCGACCTACGTAGGAAGAAACGATCATCATAATAAAGTAAGGGAAGTCAGAGCTCCCACGGAAAGATACATGTGTAGATTTTTTTCCGCGCGATGTTCGAGATTGGATAGATAGAGAATTATTGTGAAGGTGGTTCAATGAACCCTCTGCCAGGCACTTCAGTGTGATTTGCAGAGCATCCATGTAGATGCAGACCGTTTATTAGGGTTCCCTTCCTCAGTCTGTTTACCCTTACAGGATCGCTTTCTTGTCCGTCTGTCTGTCCGACTGTTAAGAAACCCCTCTTCTCCGGACGTGTTTGGCGTATCAAGTTGAAATTTATGTCACATACTAAGGCCTACGTTCCCTTGGCGGTGTAGAAAATTGAAGCTTCTAAGTCAATGCAGAACCCCTCTTCTCCGGACGTGTTAGGCGTATCAAGTTGAAATTTATGTCACATACTAAGGCCTACGCTCCCTTGGCGGTGTAGAAAATTGAAGCTTCTAAGTCAATGCAGCCAGAAGATAAAGCCATTTAGGTCACATGTTTTACGTTCGTAAACTCATTCATCAAAACCCGTGGGGTACTTCCCGTCGGCCTAGAATCCTGAAATTTTGCGACATCTTGATAGTATCAATGCCGACAGGCAAAAATGCTCGGGATTCTCGATTCCCGAAATGGGTGGACTGTCTACATACATAATTAAGTCTGTATGGACCTCTTAGTGCGCTGATCGTACTCGCACCTGGACATTTTTTTAAAATTTTTATTTGACCTCCTTAACATAGTGGTGTTGAGAATGAGATGTCGGCATTTATTTATAGTACCGAAAAATTTCTTTGAGATGTGGTGCTGTCGAAAACACGGTGTCATTTCTTGACGATCAAAGTCTGTGTCTAAACTCTAAATGCATCATATTGCTAAGCATCATTAAGTTAAACCAATACTATCTCAGGTCGCTTCTGGGAGCTGGCTCCTATGATCCGATGGCCAATGTGTTTATTTATCTGATTTTTGACAGCACCTCCAATCAAGCACACTTTAACCACAGCCACAGATGACTCAATCAGAAGATATCAAACGAAACGTGTACTATAATTATGAGAAAGAAGGCTTTCCACGCGATTTTCACTGACATCTTCAGCCGGAAATGACGTGTAAAGTGACCGAAACGTAATTTCAAGGCGATTGTGAAACTCAGCTGATGACCTGAGAATGATCAGCAAAATCTGACTGTCATCTGAAGATATAGCTGCTGTTCCGAAACTGATGGTGCGTCTGTTTTGAATAAACGGAGGAATTAACAGGAATTTGTTGCTGATTTACTCTTGGTGGGAAAAAAATCGCCGTTAGCAAAAAGACACTTCTGCATACTGCGAAGAGTGCCTTAATGTTCCAGTTAGTTAACAGCTGACCTTTAACTCGTAAGTAATTGCCAGTTAGTGATGCATGAGGAACAGGAAAACTGCTCTCCATCTTTCGAAACAGTATTTATTATCCGCCAGTTCTTATTTTTGGTGATTGCCTGTTTCGGTTTATTTAACAAGCCGTCTTCAAGAGCTCGTCAGACGTAGGCCTACTTAATAATTTTGTGTGTCATACCATACGATATATCGTTTGTAATTAGACCCTTTACAATATTTGTGGGAGATTACGTTAAATAAACAGGAATCGATAATCAGGAGAAATCTGCACTCATTCCAGTGGATAGAAATAATGATCACGCTGTTTTCCCAGACACAGTGATCCACCCTCACCTCACATTGAACCCAGGAAGTATCTTACTTCAATAGTATATTTATGTCAGGTGTGTAACCATTACCGGTTTAATGCCTATTCTTGGGTATCTTATATACGAGGGCTATACAGGAAGTAAAGTATGGTCGCGAAATGGAAGACACAATAAAGTTCAAAAATGTTTAGTTAGCAACAATTGGTTACACCTTCAAGCTACTTCTCTACATAGTCACCGCTCTCAGTTAGACATCTGTCGTAGCGTTGTACCAACTTTTCAATATCATCATCATCATCATCATCATCATCATCATAGAAGGCACCCATCTGTGCTCTCTGCCAAATTCTCTACTCCGATCTGCAGCTTTTTGTCTATGCCAAAATGTTGTCTTCATTATGGTGGATGACCAAATACCACCGAAAACGCTGCAAGAGCGTTTTCATTGCCCTTACAGTGTACGGCCGAGAATTATCATGAAGAAGGAAATGAGTGACAGTCACGTTGTGTGGGCTGCATGAAGTCAGGCGCAATCTGTCACAGGCATTCATATTTGGCGGGAGACATTACATTGTAGGCATCTTTACGTGGTCACTGTGTGCTCAGAACTGAAAAGAGCGACGTGACGCGATTTACGGTCGTACTACAGTCACTGCCCAACAGATCTATGGAAAACTACATCGGATTTTCATTGAAGTTTCCATTTCGCGATCGATTGGACCTTGTTTTCCGAATAGTCCTCGTATTTGTGTATGTGCTCAAAGCTAAATTTTTATTGTTCCATATTTTTCTAAGCTTTTGTATCTCTAAACTTTTTATCTCTGAGATTTTTTATCTCAGATAGTAAATTATGTATACGTATCAGGTTCGGCTGAAATTGCTCTAGCCCAGAGTTATGCTGGGAAATGCCTCCACATATATGCATATGTATACTGCATAACAGCATCGTGTTGAATTTTGAATTGCACATTGCGGATTTAGTTATCAAGTCTGATGACTATCTACATTTTTTTGACCAATGCCTTGTGATATACGACCACTTGGATGCGGATAATATCCCATAACCGGCTGTGAAGTTAAAAATTGTTTCACATAATATGTATATGTACTTGCGTCAGAATGTCTCCACTGGAGGCTTGACAATTCTGGAATGAGTAGCAGTCTGTTGATGGTAGTATGTTGTCATTTAGTAGTGAAGGGGCGCTGTAGTATTTCGCTTTCTACGAATCAAGCAATTTCTTACTTGGTTGAACGAGGCCCCTTCACCACCTGCACCTCTGGGTCCCCTAATCAATCACAAATAATTTAATTGCTAATGTGGTCGTGTTGCATGGGTTATTCATTTTAGCTGCTTGGCACTTTATAACGGCTGCAGAGCACTGCTGTGCGTTTCTAGGAATTGCGAGTTACCAGGTGCAACAGGTGGTCTGCAGTAGATTTAACAGAACAGTAAATCGAACCCCCGCCAAGTAGTGGCGATCAAAGACAGAGTAAAAAAGTAATGAAAATGCGGTATCTGGTGCCTTACACGTAGCCTATTCCTAGGTATCGTGTAGCCTAACTTCGCAGAAAGATAATTCATTCTCCGTGAGGGCATGTCTGCACCAATAAAACTTTCAAACTACTGTAGTTGGATTCCTTCTATGTAGCTGTTCAGCGTTTGCGCAGATGGTTATGGACCCCTATATTTGTCTGCGAAACACTTCAGGAGACTGGGAAAACGAAGTATTTGTCTATTTCTGGACAACAAAATTGCATCTTTACGATGTAGTCTTTGAGAGAATGAAACTGGTGCCAGTGTGGCCAGTGATACACGTAAACGATCAGAATTGGGCCAAACTTCCGTCACAAATCCCTGTTACGATCAACTGATCGCAAACGGCCTTTACACCTCGAAACTGAATGTGAGAGGTGTTTGATGCGCTTTTGAGGTGTTATTGCGCGTAGTTCATTGTCGTAGTATTGTGAAGGTACTGACCAGGGAATTCTTGTTGATCACTATCTGTATACCATTCTTGAATATCAGAGTACGTTCATTGCTGCCCTAGACATCGCTTTAGTCGCATGCGGCTGGAGTTGTGGACGAGTACAAAATAGAAATGTCTTTAGAGGGTTCAGATTAGGAAAGAATATGTGCAATACCTGATCAAAAGTGTCCGGAAATTAATATGGGGTGGCCACCCTTCGGCTTTATGACGAACTTAATTAAGTTTGGAGGAATGGCAGCTCAGTCTTCCACAAGAACCTAAACCAGAAAAGGTAGTGATGTTGGATCCTGGGTTCGGGAGCAACGTCGACGTTCTAACTCATCCCAGAGGTGCTCCATTGGTTTCAAGTCGGGACTCTGGGCAGACCAGTCCGTTTCAGGACTGTTATTGGTCCACAAATCATTGCCTCACAAATTCTGCTCTACGCCAGGGGGCACTGTAATGCTGATACAATCGTCGCCTGCGACCACATATCCTTCCGCATTTAGGGTTTTCTTAAGTGGAAGGAGAGGACCAAACCGCATCCACGAAAAACACTCCCAGACCGTAACAGCACCTCGACTGTACGCCAATGTTGGTATTACACGTAATGGCAAGTAAAGTTTCTAAGGCACTCGCCAAAACTAAACCCTTTCATCGGATTGCCCCAGGATACAGCGTGGGCCGTCACTCTAGATCACTGATTCCCAGTCATCCACTGCATTGACTGCAGAAAAGTGTGGCTTATCAGGAAATTTTTTGAACTCTCTACGCACAATCACTGTGCTAGTTCAGTGGTCCCTACATGGGCGCAATTACTCTCTGAGGAGTAAAATTTAATTTTATGAGGGGTAAAAACAAAACTATTCGACTATGTTTAAGGCACAAAATTATTTTAAAGATATCAGTACTGTTATCACTGAAATACTGATTACATAAGTAATAAACTACTACATTTTTCTCAAATACTAGCATTAACATGTGAGACAACGTTGTGGATGTTATACCTTGTGGAACGAATGTGTGAACAACACCTTCGTTACACAGCCCACCCACTACACACATACTTTATACTTGCCCCCTATAGCAGCAAAATTTAGACGTATATTCGCAGTTAAGAGTGGTGGAAATATTTATTGCATCACCAAGAATTACTTCGTCTTTTTGTGTTTTGCAGCAGTTTGCTTCAGGTTATACCAGTCCCATTGTTGCTAAACTTTGTTGACATATTCTTGCCTTAATAATCTGACTTCTTCACGCATGTTTTCGAACAATACACAACTCTTTGTTATTGTCGTTTGGCTTTACAATGAAACCAGTGTTTATATGGCCATTTTGAGTTGAGATTTTGCAGTGTGAAGGTGGGCAGGTCAGTTGAATTAACGCCAGAAAAGAAAGCTGCTATACTTGCTTATTCGTCTGTTGGTCTCAGCAGCAGAGAGATAGCCTCCAAGACAGGAATTAATCAGTCTATGATTTCGAGGTTACTGAAAAAATACAGGGAAGAAGCAAATGTTGATCGTGAGAAAGGAAGAGGTCGGGAAAGGGCGTCTACTGCGAAACAGGACAGGGTACTGAAAAGGCTTTCGCTCATCGATTGTCGCTTGTCATCAACTGAACTAAAGCGAGACTGGGAAGATGTGCGACATCTCAGTAAGCAGTAGAACTGTAAGAAATAGACTACTGGAGGCTGGACTCTCAGCCCGTCGTCCTAGAAGGAAGCCATTATTGACCAAGATAATGCGACAACAGCGACTAAAATGGGCAAAGGCACATGCGACATTAACACGAGAGATGTGCAACAAAGTAATCTTTTCAGTCGAGTCCAAATATAATCTGCATGGCTCGGATGGAAAAGTGTTCGTCCATCGAAGAAAAGGTGAAGAATTATTGCCATCATGCATAACACATACAGTTAAACACCCACAAGGACAGATGGTCTGGGGGTGCATTTCCAGTCACGGAGTAGGTCGTCTGGACTTCGTCAATGGTACTGTCAACGCAGATGCCTACATAAGCATCCTTGAAAGGAAGCTTATGCCAACCATTAGAGACCAATTTGGAGATGATCATATTTCAGGTAAAATCTTTCCTTCGACGAAATGGGGTTCGAGTATGAGAGTGGCCTGGAAACAGCTCTGATCTCAATCCTATTGAGAAATGTTGGAAGGTAATGGGAAATGGTATCACCAAAAAGAAGCCACAGTATAAACGGGAGCTGTTGGAGACCCTTGTGCGTGTGTGGTTTCATGAACTGAGTGAGGAGTACATTAAAAAGTTAATTCTTTCAATGCCTTCACAATGCCATACGGCGATTAATGCGCGTGATGGAGCAACAAAGTATTAAATGCAACAGTGTGTTCATATGAGGCAATACAAACGCTAAAATCCATCAGTGTTATGTTAAAACATTAATATGCAGTGTTTCTTTCATCATTAGTATTCATATTTCAGAATAGCTGACATATCCACATTTATTTTTATATAGAAAGTGTTACATTATAAGAAACAAACATTTTTATAGAACCAAAAATTAAGAAAAAAAATTGACAATTATTGTGTATATTCATTTCTAATAGAAGTTAAGAGAATTCAGACAAATTTAGCTCAGTTATTCAATGATTGTAACAAAAATTGTAAGAGGTGATGCAATAAATATTTCTACCACTGTATGTCATAAGAAACGAGTTCTTCGAATTCTGGGTAATTTCTGGAAAGGACCTTAAATTGATTCAGTATTCACAAAACAACAGATAAGCAAACTATTTGATAGCACAACTCAACAGAAACTATGTAATGGCTACTACTCTGCTGTAAGGCTTATACATTATTATTATTATTATTAGTAGTAGTAGTAGTAGTAGTAGTAGTAGTAGTAGTAAGTAGAAGCAGTAGTGTCATTATTAGTGGCAGTGGTCAGCCACAAAGAATTGGTAGCCTGAAGTCTTCAAATTTCTGCCAGTTCAGATGTAACAAGTCAAGCAGTCAAGTGACTTATAAGCAATAAGTGTAGTGCACGCATTTTAAATAAAAAAATAAGAGAAATCAGAGCTCGAACAGAAAGGTTTAGGTGTTCGTTTTTCCCGCGCGCTGTTCGGGAGTGGAAAGGTAGAGAGATAGTATGATTGTGGTTCGATGAACCCTCTGCCAAGCACATAAATGTGAATTGCAGAGTAATCATGTAGATGTAGATGTAAATGGGGGTGCCGGGTACGGGTGAAGCAAATATTGCATGAAAGAGGAGTGGTCCAAAAAATGCATGTTTTGTAACAATTGTCTATCCCCACTGTAGATATTTCTTTCCTGAGAATCAGTTGTAGATATCACATGCAATGTACTGAGGATTTCTTCACCGTTAAATAATAAAAAAAAGCTTGTTAGAAATGAACAGTGCCAGTTGTCTCACTGACTCATTACTTAATCGTTTAGGAAAACACTGATAATAACTACATATGATTTATCTTTTGCCATTTTAAAAATAAAAATGTTCAATGAAAATTCTTTCTCATTCTAAAGTTTAATTAGCCGTTAATGTCGATGATGGTAGTAGGACGAGTGGGGGTGCTATCTAATGTCTGATTGCACTCAGCGGTAATGGTTTTAGAAAAGTTGGGAACCACTGTGCTACTTGGACTGCGGTCAGTATTTGGGAACTCATGGATTCCTTTCACTGATTTCGTGCGATTTTTTTACGACCACCCTCCGCGATGATGGATGATTCCAGTCAATCAGTAGGCCTACATGAGGTAGCCTATCCTGGTCATGGTTTCTGTTGTGGGTTGGCAGGAGAGCCAACAACGGGTACTAGAGGAAGCCGAAAGGCACGCGTTTTAGCTCACGCAGGCTGGCGTGAGGTATGATTCAGTATCAATAGTAATTGGTAATGGCGCCTTGCTAGGTCGTAGCAAATGACGTAGCTGAAGGCTATGCTAACTATCGTCTAGGCAATTGAGAGCGTATTTTGTCAGTGAACCATCGCTAGCAAAGTCGGTTATACAACTGGGGCGAGTGCTAGGAAGTCTCTCTAGACCTGCCGTGTGGCGGCGCTCGGTCTGCAATCCTGATAGTGGCGACACGCGGGTCCGACGTATACTAACGGACCGCGGCCGATTTAAAGGCTACCACCTAGCAAGTGTGGTGTCTGGCGGTGACACCACAGTTTCGCTGTGGTTGTTTCTTCGCGTTTCCTCCTCATAATCACATCACCAACAGACGACTCAAACAGCTTTAGAAAGAGCTGAAATGTCCCTAACTAGCAGTGAGGTCTAACGCGCCTTGTCACGGTTCGCGCGGCTACCTCCGTTGGAGGTTCGAGTCCTCCATCGGGCATGGGAGTGTGTGTTGTCCTTAGCATAAGTTAGTTTAAGTTTGAGTAAGTAATGTGCAAGGCTAGGGACCGATGACCTCAGCTGTTTGGTCCCATAGAACTTACCATAAATTTCCAATTTTGTCCCTAACGGACTTGTTATTCAATTTACCCCCCATGACTAGCCCGCATTCGAAGTCATTGAGGTCTGCCGACAGATCCATTCTGCTGTTATTTAGCTTCTCTACTGACAGTAAATTTCATCTTCTTTTATACTGACGTGTCGACTTCGCGCGACGTCTTGTTATCAATTCCGCATTGCTTGGGGATGTGCGGATATTTTTGATCAGATAGTGTAAATAAACTGCACCGTTTGAAGCCTTGGTTACATTTCTATATACAGAGTGGGCCAAAAGCCACTACCCACCGTAACGTAGTTGAATATAAAACAAACAGTTGGAATTCTGAAATAAGTGAACACTTTCTTGAAGCTACAGCATTATTCATAATTTTCTTTCTCGAATTGTGTTCTGTCTTTGTTGATACATTTTCTCAGACGACCTGGGACGCTTAAGCATGCTTCACAGTTGCTCATTAGAATCATTGTCTTCAAAAGCGTTTCAAATAGCTTCGTTCAAGTCATCAACTGTTTATGGTTTTGTAACGTGCAGTTCATCTTTAACGTGACACCAAAAGAGGAAATCAGTTGGTATAATGTCAGCATATCGAGACACTGTAATGGTTTCAACAAGGTATTTTACAATTGTCTGTCATGACGGCGGGAGGAAAAAATGAAGGATTTGTTGAAGTCTGCTCGCCGCCGTTGTTTCACTTAGCAAATTACAGAACGTGACGGGAATAAAATTAAGGCTCCCAAATCTAAAACGCAGACAGTACTAATGAGGTATTCAGCACCACGCTGGTTCTACACATTTGTCGAGCAAATGTTGGAATCCTACGAATGGGAATGTATACAAGAAAGACGCAATGAATCTCCCAACGGATTACTGTCAGTTTCCTGGAAGAAGAAAGGTTTTTTATGTCTCTGTAACTGAGTTATTGCCGGCCGCGGTGGTCTCGCGGTTCTGGGCGCTCTGTCCGGAACCGTGCGACTGCTACGGTCGCAGGTTCGAATCCTGCCTCGGGCATGGATGTGTGTGATGTCCTTAGGTTAGTTAGGTTTAAGTAGTTCTAAGTTCTAGGGGACTGATGACCACAGTAGTTAAGTCCCATAGTGCTCAGAGCCATTTGAACCATTTTTGTTCAAAAAAAATGGTTCAAATGGCTCTGAGCACTATGGGACTCAACGGCTGAGGTCATTAGTCCCCTAGAACTTAGAACTAGTTAAACCTAACTAACCTAAGGACATCACAAACATCCATGCCCGAGTCAGGATTCGAACCTGCGACCGTAGCGGTCTTGCGGTTCCAGACTGCAGCGCCTTTAACCGCACGGCGAACCATTTTTGTTAAGTCCCATAGTGCTCAGAACCATTTGAACCATTTTTGAACTGAGTTATTGACAAATATTACTAACAGAAATCAGGCATCAAATCTGGAAGTCTGTGGTAAGGTTTTACGGGACCAAACTACTGAAGTCATCGGTCCGTAAGCTTACGCACTACTTAATCTAACTTAAACTAACTTACGTTAAGGACAACACACACGCCCATGCCCGAGGGAAGAGTCGACCTTCGACGGAGGGAGCCCCGCGGACCGTGACCAAGACGCCTCAGACCACGGGGCTCCCCCACGCGGCGTCAGGCGGACTCACACCACTTATTTGGCTGAGAGGTACTTCATAATTGTTTGCGCAGTAGTGGACTGAAGGACGCCTGCATGCGTCTGTTATCTCTGTCACGTTCATATGGACACAGAACTCTAATGAGATTAGCATTTGAAATCCTGAAGAAGGTACACGACAAACTGGGTAGAGGAACTCCGATTTTCCGACTTTCGGACTATCCGTGCGTAATACGATGATTTTGGAAAAAAAGTCTAGAATGAAGCCTATAGAATTCTATTATAAATAGAACGAATATTTTCACTGAGAAAACAAATTTGTGGTTGTGAAGGTGTGACCGATTAAATAGCGCTGTCTATGAAACAGGACTTGAGCAGCTAAGTGACGCGTATGCAGTAAACAAAGTGTGTTCCATAGAAGAAGATAGCGAACACGTGGTAATCGAGGAACCCGTTACCACGCACATCGACGCACTGAAATGCGTTGATCTACACTACTGGCCATTAAAATTGCTACACCAAGCAGAAATGCAAATGATAAACGGGTATTCATTGGACAAATCTATTATGCTAGAACTGACATGTGATTACATTTTCACGCAATTTGGGTGCATAAATCCTGAGAAATCAGTACCCACAACAACCACCTCTGGCCGTAATAACAGCCTTGATACGCCTGGGCATTGAGTCAGAGCTTGGATGGCGTGTACAGGTACAGCTGCCCATGCAGCTTCAACACGATACCACAGATCAACAAGAGTAGTGACTAGCGCATTGTGACGAGCCAGTTGCTCGGCCACCATTGACCAGACGTTTTCAATTGGTGAGAAATCTGGAGAATGTGCTGGCCAGGGCAGCAGTCGCACATTTTCTGTATCCAGAGAGGCCCGTACAGGACCTGCAACATAGGGTCGTGCATTATCCTGCTGAAATGTAGGGTTTCGTAAGGATCGAATGAAGGGTAGAGCCACGGGTCGTAACACATCTGAAATGTAACGTCCACTGTTCAAATGCCGTCAAAGACCGAGACGTGTAACCAATGGCACCCCATACAATCACGCCGGTTGATACACCAGTATGGTGATGACGAATACACGCTTCCAATGTGCGTTCACCGCGATGTCGCCAAACACGGATGCGACCATCATGATGCTGTAAACAGAACCTGGATTCGTCCGAAAAATTGACGTTTTGCCATTCGTGCACCCAGGTTCGTCGTTGAGTAAACCATCGCAGACGCTCCTGTCTGTGATGCAGCGTCAAGGGTAACCGCAGCCACGGTCTCCGAGCTGATAGTCCATGCTGTCGCAAACGTCGTCGAACTGTTCGCGCAGATGGTTGTCGTCTTGCAAACCTCCCCATGTGTTGAGTCATGGATCGAACCGTGGCTGCACGATTCGTTACAGCCATGCGGATAAGATGCCTGTCATCTCGACTGCTAGTGATACGAGGCCGTTTGGATGCAGCACGGCGTTCCGTATTACCCTCCGGAACCCACCGATTCCATATTCTGCTAACAGTTATTGGATCTCGACCAACGCGAGCAGCAATGTCGCGATACGATAAACCGCAATCGCGATAGGCTACAATCCGACCTCTATCAAAGTCTGAAACGTGATGGTACGCATTTCTCCTCCTTACACGAGGCATCACAACAACGTTTCACCAGGTAACACCGGTCAACTGCTGTTTCTGTCTGAGAAATCGGTTCGAAACTTTCCTCATGTCAGCACCTTGTAGGTGTTGCCACCGGCGCCAACCTTGTGTGAATGCTCTGAAAAGCTAATCGTTTGCATATCACAGCATCTTCTTCCTGTCGGTTAAATTTCGCGTCTGTAGCACTTCATTTCGTGGTGTATCAGTTTTAATGGCCAGTAGTGTATTATTATTGTACGCAGATTGTTCAGATTGTACCGATATTTGGACTCGCCGGAAAATAAGAAACATCGCCAAGAAAAAAGTGAACACACAAACTGAAAGCAAGTGAAACACACAGTCTGTTTTCGGTGCAATTTTGTAAGTAAGTTGTCAGTTTCTCACGAGTAATGCGTAGGTAACGATGTGGGCTGCAAAATGTGATAAGTAGAGTTTTTTCTTTTTTTAAATATAGCAACGTATAAGCACGGGTAATCGGTTGTTTGTTGTCTTTCCCGACGGACTTTGAAATAATTTAGGCTGTAGTCCTTAGTAAGCATGTTAGAGGAGCGGAATGGAATGATAACACGCACTGGAAACCAAGTAAAGGCAACCACGTAGTGGCCAGTACGCTTTATCACCATAACACGCTGCGTTGAGAAAGCGAAGCGATTAAAAGCCCAAAACAACAGATAACCATAACGCTACAGGCTCTTCCTTATAAATCCATCTTTCCCGTTTGTTGCTACTAATGTGACATGCGTGACTACTGTCAGGATATCTACAGTCTTAACATGTGAAAGCAACTGGGCCGCGACCTTTCGACATTTACAAGATAAGATAAAAGCTTAACGTATTAGGATAGCACACATTAGGAAATGCTGGTTTGTTGAAACTTGTGCAATTTGCAACAGAATTTCAAAGGAACATCGAAGCATGCGATTTCCGAGCACGGGGGTTTTCCGTCAGAAGAAACGTTTTACCCAGCGGAGCGACAGATGGCGAGGAGGCGCCGTATGTCATCACCACATTTCGCAGAGTACTGTTTATTTGTGTCAGCCTTCATTCTACACTAGAAACCGCTCTTTATATTCCAGGGACAAGGTCTTTCCTCTTTGCCTTTTCTTCAGACTTGTTTACAAAGACCCACCGCAGTCTCGGAAAACATTTCCTAATCCTTACATTTATATCAGATATTACCATACTTCTCGTTTTCAGGTTTCTGAAAGTCGGCTTCTTGTATCTTCTTCTATCATTGTCAACTATTTTGTTGCCTTGACAGCAAAACTCATCAATTACTTCAATTGTTCCATTTCCTTATCTAATTCCTTCGCAATCTTTATTTACTTCTATCGTTCAGCATTTTCCTCGAGCGAACTGCCAGGTTTTCAGCTTCCTCCCACACTGAAGATCTCTTGCAAAAGTTCATTTCCAGATGTTGCGATGTCTTCCTCTTCTCCTGTATCGATATCTTGGTTTCTCTCTAATTTTATCTTTATGGTCTTCGCGAGGTATACACAGATGAGCTGAAACGTTGTGACTATCTGTTTAATAGCGTGTTGTTCCCCTTTTCAAACACAGAACAACAGAGATTCTGCTTGGCATGAATTCTACAAATCCTTGACAGCATTCCAGAAGGATGGGCCTCCAGATGTCTATTCTCAGGTCAAGCAATACACGCAAATTACGGTATGATGGTCTAGGGGCACGCAGCTGGCGCTCGATATGTTTTCCCTTTGGTACAGATGAGAACATTTGCTGGCCAAGACATTGCTGTGAGTTCACTATAATTCCCCTCAAACAATTGTGGCACGATTCTGACCCTGAAATACTCCGGCCGGTGTGGCCGTGCGGTTCTAGGCGCTTCAGTCTGGAATCGCGTGACCGCTACGGTCGCAGGTTCGAATCCTGCCTCGGGCATGGATGTGTGTGATGTCCTTAGGTTAGTTAGGTTTAATTAGTTCTAAGTTCTAGGCGACTGATGACCTCAGAAGTTAAGTCGCATAATGCTCAGAGCCATTTGAACCATTTGAACCTGGAATACGGACAGTTATCCCGCTGCAAGATATCATCACCGTAGGGGGAGACTTCAAGCATGAAGCGATGTTCACGTAGTTTATTGTTGTCATAATGCCTTCGATTACCACCGCAGATCCCATGGAAGCGCAACTCAGTGTACCCCATAGCATAATTTTGCCCTCACCGGCCTGCATCTGTGGCGCGGCGCATGTTCCGTGCAGCCATTCGCCTGGATGTCGGCTTGTAAGGACCCAGCCATCGTTAACAAGAACTGCTATTCATTCGACATGCGAAACGTTTCTTTTGACCCACAGTGAAAACTCAGTTATGCTGTGCCCACTACAACCATAACTGACAATGTCTTTTGGGTCAACACAGGTCGTGTGATGTGGAGCTCCATGTTCAACATTGGGCTTTGAACAGTATGCTGCGAAACAATTGTGCCTGCACTAGCACTGTACTCTGACTTATATCTGCCACTATCCTGAATAACACAGTAGGGGTCCCCCGACCTCTACGTTTTGTGATGAGCTGTGTCGTCCAATACCATACGGCATACTCGTTATTTCAATATCCTTCAGCCGCTTTCCTTAGGTGCCCACGAAAGTAGTACGCCAACAGGTGACCAGCTCCACCGTTTCAGAGATTCTCGTTTCCAGCCGCAGCGCCACAACAATGTGGCCTTTGTCAAGACCGTTTCTATCAGTGGATTTCACCATTTGTGGCCCGTATCTTCGCTGTAATGACTGCCTATTCGTTGCTCTTCCACTAAGTTATTTCCTTACTGCATCACGCGCCCGCGGAACCACCAGGAGGTTTTCATCCCCACGGCGGGCAGTGGTCATAATGTTTTGGCTCATGAGTGTACCTCGGATGAAGCAATATATTGGTTGTCTCTTCTCGGGATTTTAATAGTAGACCTTACCGTGACGCAGACTGCATCTCTTACAGCGTCTGCCACTGCAGTTGATAGCATCTCCACGACGCTTTCGCGCTTACTAAATAAAACTGTAACGAATCGTGCTGCTCTTTTTGGTCTTCTCTGTTCCCTCTATCAGTCCTGTCTGGTTCGGTTCCCGTATTCATGAGCAATATTCAAGTATTGATCGAACGAGTGTTTGGTAAGCTACCTGCTTTGAGGATGGACTGTATTCTCTGACGATTCTTCCGATGAAAATCTGGTATTTGCCTCAACCGTTTAATTTTATGTGGTTGTTCCACTTCAGATCGCTCAGTACACAGTCTCCTAGATATTTTATGGAAGTAACAATTTGCAGTGATAGTTTTCAGTCGTGTAGTCATACAATAAAGGGTCTCTCTCCCTATGTATACACAATTCGTTACATTCGCTTATGTTGAGGGCCAATTGCCATTCCCTGCACCAGGCTTCAATCCTCTGCAAATCCTCCTACATTTCTCTCCAATCCTCCTGCGTTGCGACTCCTCTCCATACAACAGCGTCATCCGCGAAAACCCTCTTGAAACTACCGACGTTATCCAATAGGTCACTTCTATACAGGGTGTTGCAACATGAATATTCGGGTTTTAAGGCTTTGTAGCATTTATTACGTTCAAATTACAGTTATATATGATAAATCAAATGAAAAAGCATGTTAGTTTTCCATGCGAGTACCATTTGTCACAGAGTCGGACACGGAGTCACAGACACGGAGTCGACAGGAGAGTTCTGCCCAAACTTTGTCCAGTGCATCTGGAGTAATTGTTGTAACAACTGCTTCAGTACTCGCATGGCGTCATATCAGGTGACTGTGGAGGCCCTGCGAAACAAGCTCTGCCATCTGCCCCCTTGTGGCCAATCCAGCGCTCGGGTACAAGTCGTTTAACCAATCGCATACTGAGTTATACCAATGAAGCACCATCTTGCTGCCAAATAAAGTTCTGTGGTTCAGCTCGTTTCAGTTGAGGAAAGAACAACAGTTCTAACGCATCAAGATAAGAAATACCAAGTACAGTTACTTCTCCGAAAAAGAAAGGCCCATGAACTTTACGCCGGGATATGACACAAAAAATATTAAATTTATTGGAGTCTCGTTGCAACTGTACCATCTCGTGGGGATTTATTGAACCCCAGATGCGCACATTATGTGTGTTCACATTCCCACTTCGGTGAAATGTCGATTCAGCGCTGAAGATGACAGGACCCAGATAATCTTCGTCATGCAGAAATATTTCGTTTGCAAAGCTGGAACGTAAACCGTAGTCTGTAGGCTTTAGAGATCGTGACATCTGCAAAACATGACGATGTAGCTGTAAGCCTCTTCGTAAATCCCACAGAGACGTCAAGGATGACTAATCTTCCGAACTTAATTCTTGGGTCTACGCGTGAAAGACTATCACTCGTTCACAACGTTCTTCAGTCACTCTTGGTCGTACCACACTCTTCCCTTTGCGTACAGATATACAAACAAAACTGTTTGACCATACAGCGTAAGCTTTCACGGCTGATACTGACATCGGTTGAAACTTCCGGGCAAATAGACCCTGGTCGATAAATAATTCTCCTAATGTTTCCTTTCCGACTGTGGGAGACATCTTCAGAGGTAAAATCGCAAACAGCAACCAGAACTCGAGTGGGCGCCGAATATATGGGCAGTGTAGAGAGCGCCACAGTCCATTACTTGAAGCCAGCTAAGAGATTACCTCTGGTAATGCCAACATTCTCGGTTGAAAAAAATCGATCGTCATTCTTATATTGCAATACTGACATTCAAATTTTATTTCATTTAACGCGTTTCTTTTCTGTTGATATTATTACGCCGCCTGTAAATATCAATAGCCTCTCTATACATAAGCGCACGATAATGCAATGTTCAAATGGTTCAAATGGCTCTGAGCACTATGGGACTTAACATCTATGGTCTTCAGTCCCCTAGAACTTAGAACTACTTAAACCTAACTAACCTAAGGACATCACACAACACCCAGCCATCACAAGGCAGAGAAAATGCCTGACCCCGCCGGGAATCGAACCCGGGAACCCGGGCGTGGGAAGCGAGAACGCTACCGCACGACCACGAGATGCGGGCAATGCAATGTTTTCCATATGACATTCGTCTCAGTGAATTTTATTTTATGAGCACCCACTTTGTAAAGATGGCCTGCTATGGCCAATTTATCCGTATACCCCCCAGCGGCAATGCCTCTTGCGTTCAACCAGACGGGTGTTAACACGTCTTTTTGTGGTACCAGTATAAACCAGTTCACAACTACAAGGAATTTTATATACAGCTGGTACAGGAGGCAATTTTCCTGAGCCACCTTTAAAAGTACCCACGGAGAAAATCATTGCAAATACTGACACAGGGATCCGTTAGCTTCCACAGCAATCGGCTGACGTAATTAGTATAGAAACATCTAGAATTTTACGTACATGTAAGTAACCTGACAGTAATCTGTCGCAGGCACAAAGGAAGGCGCTGAGGGATATTAGTGCATACAAAAACATTATCGTTCTTACCGCAGACAAGGGTTATACCACGGTCCTGATGAGATGTAAGGACTATCATGGAAAAAATCACTAGTATTTTGGATCCCCCTTCATGAGGATCCGACTACAAAGTTTTTAAAAATCACCTGTCGATTGGTGAAAGCGTCTTCACTCTGCTCTGACGATAACTAGCTGCCCTGAAAAACGGAAACGTACCGAAACGTACCCGCCTAGGCTCTATGGAATACCCAAGGTGCACAAACCACAGATTCCTTTGAGACCTATTACGAGTACTATGATAGCTCCCCCCTCCCCAAACATACATCCTTTCATTGACAAATTAAAAGAAATACACTTGGGCCAAGGTGATATCCTTGTTAGTTTTGATGTTGTGTCGGTATTTATCTTGATTCCAGTGCACGAAGCTATCTCATGTAGAGTGGATAGTTTTCCAGCAGATATTGTGGAGTTATTCAGACACTGCCTCACCACGACCTATTTTCAGTGCAGTAATGATTTTTATGAACAGATTGACGGGATGGCTATGGGCAGTCCTCTTAAGTCTGGCTGTGGCCAATTTGTTTATGGAGACCTCTGAACAACGGAAGTCGCAGACTTCCAGTAAAAAGACCAGCCAGTTGGTACCGCTATGTCGATTATACTTCCGTAGTATGGACTCGCGGTATAGAGGAACTGGATGCCTTCCCGATACACCTGAACAGTGTCAGTCCGAAAATACAATTTGTTTTGGAGACGGAGAATAATGGCCAGCTGAATTTCTCGGATGTGACTGTTATCAAGCGAGGGAAAGATACCTAGCGCCATAGGGAATATGGAAAAGTCACCTGCGTAGAGATTCTAACCACCACACCAGACAAGAAAGGGTAGTGACTAATACCTTGGTAGACAGGGCGCACAAAATATGTGAACCGACTTATTTAAAAGATGAGTTTGAAGTCGATTTTCAAGGAGAGTGGCTGTTCTAACAAGGAGATAAATCGACCTAGGGAGAGAATCAGGATCAATGAGGAACGACGGCCACTCAAAGGGAAAGTTTTCCTTCCGTTCATCAGTACAATTACAGATCGCATTGGGAAAATGTTGAGCAAGTATGGTGTGGAAACCACTTTCGGATCCACCAGAAAGATACAGCCGGCAAAAGATATACGACATCCTTTGGCTACACTAGGTATATATAAAATCCCTTGTAGTTGTGGACTGATTTATATTGGTACCACAAAAAGAAGTGTTAACACCCGTCTGGCCGAACACAAGGCGAATTGCCGCTTGGGACATACGGATAAATCGGCCGTAGCAGAACATCTTTACCAAGACAGTGATCGTGAAATAAAATTCACTGAGGCGAATGTCATATGTAAAACATCGCATTATCACATTCGTTATGTATAGAGGCCATTGAGATTTATGAATACCATAATTATTTAAAAAAAAAGAATAAATGTTATATTATATAAAATTTGGATATCAACATTGCGACATAAGAATGTCGATCGATTACTTTCAATCGAGAATGTTGGCATTACCAGAGATAATCTCATAGCCGACATCACGTGATAGACTGTGTTGCTCTCTATATTGCCCATATATTCGCTCTCCCTTGAGTTCTGGTTGCGGTTCGCGACTTCCCATCCGAAAATATCTATCGAAGATTTCTTCCGCAGTCGGAGAGGAAAAATGGTTCAAATGGCTCTGAGCACTATGGGACGTAACATCTGAGGTCATCAGTCCCCTAGAACTTAGAACTACTTAAACCTAACTAACCTAAGGTCATCACACACATCGATGCCCGAGGCAGGATTCGAACCTGCGACCGCAGCAGTCACGCTGTTCCGGACTGAAGCGCCTAGAACCGCTCGGCCACCGCGGCCGGCAGTCGGAGAGGAAACGTCTGGGGGAAGACTTACACATAACCACGGCCTACTAGTCCGGAAGTTTTAAGTAATGAAAACTGTTTGAGTTGCTCTTTCATTTGATGTATTATTATAATTTTAAGTTGAATATAATTAGTAATACAAATCCATAAAACCCATATATTCATTTTGTAACGTCCTTCATTTTTTCATGATTTGGGTTTTCTTCCATCTTTGAAGGATAGAATGTGCCCCATAGGCCTTAGTCTTGTTTAAACAACGATTTCGTGTAGGCTGCGTAGACCACTTCTTTCTCAGAACTTCAATCTGAAACGTGATCGTGGTAGCTGATATTCAAAATTCGCTTCAAACAGCATCGTTCATGAAAAACATTGAGCTTTTGTGCCGATTTTCCTGACATTTTCCAGATCTCACACGCATGCACGGCCGTCGGTAGAATGACAGGGGAGTGCAACCGAATCTTTGTGGACATACTTATACAGTCTAAGTACCATGTGAATGACATTCGTTGGAAGGCTGCAGAAGCTTTCCCAGTGGTGCTGGTGATGTCTGCATCTGCGTCCCCATTATTGGTTGCTTGACTCAGTGGAGGGGACCAAACAGCGAGGTCATGGGTCCAATGGGATTAGGGAAGGATGGAGAAGAAACCATCACGGCATTTGCCTGAAGTGATTTAGGGAAATCAAGGAAAACCTAAATCAGGATGGCCGGACGCGGGTTTAAACCGTCGTCCTCCCGAATCCGAGTCCAGTGTGTTTACCACTGCGCCGGGGCAGTCGGTTTCCCGTTATGATAGATAAGGCTGCCGAGATGTGGAAATTCGTCAACTTCTTGTAGAACCTTCTGTTGCATTATAATGTGAGTAGATAGATTCCACTTTTTATGGACATTGTTTCTGTTGTATCGCTACTATTTTTAGTCATACAGAACGAGCCATTCCATCCGGGTTGGCAGGTCATCAGCTGCAAACTTCGTTCGGTTTCTGCCAGAAGAACGATGTCATCAGTAAAATCGGATCCGCAAGCCTTAATTCTGCTGCAGTGCCCATGTTTTCCTTTGTTATACTAACCTTATAGCTTCTTTTCAAAACACTAATCATTTTGTTCCACTGCTCTTGAAAGCCAGGCTGGATTAAAAGATCATCGACAAACCCCTTTCGTTTCTTCTCTGTGACCTTTAATTCCGTTTCCATATTTCTAGATCCTTTTACTGCTTACAATCTTTATAAGTTGAATAACATGGTGGTACAAAACACCCCGGTTTCACTCCTATTACTACCTCAGATTCAAGTTCTTCGACTTAAAGAACTGTAGCGTGGTTTTTGCACAAGTTGTGAATAACCTTTCACTCTGTGATAACTTCAGGATTTGAGAAAATGTGTTCCACTCAACAGTGTCAATTTTTTTTCTCAATATACAAATTAGGTTCTTCATTCTATCTTAGTAGGTAGATCTTAGGTCCAAGCTGATACGAATGCCACACACTTGTTCAGTAATTCAGTATAGGTCGTACAAACATTTTGTAAGTAACTTCTTTTGTATACAACTAACAGTTCCCCATTGCCTTACCGATCAAGTCATTTGCTATTCCTCCAGATGAGCATACAGGATAGTTCTACTTCGTATCTCTATATTCCTGCTATCAGATACGTGTGCGGTATGACGGACTTAAGCTCTGACTCATTAGCCGAACAGTCAACAGATGTGTCACACTAGTAAATAATTACCCTGCTGGCTTAGGGGACACCAGTATTCACTACCCACCCTCGTAACTACAACTGCTAACGCACGCCTCTGCGGTAGTGCACGATTCGGAGGTGGCTTGTTGTAATCCTGAAGGTCGAAGGAATTTTCACCGCGTCTTTGGCCGACGAGGGGAGTCGAGTTGGCGGCGTGGTATTCTTGATCATTAGTCTTTTGCGCCAGTGTCCTGGGTTACATTCCAAACATTTCTTCAGTACCTCGTGTTGTGAGGGCAGGTGAATCTGTTGTTGATTCGTTAGTTGGATGCTGCGTTTATACTCCAGTTAAATTGTGTTTTTACCAGGGAAGTTGTGGGGAAGAAATTAGTTGTGATTTCTTCCATTCTATATGTTTTTTTGTGGGTGCTGAATCGCAAACGGTTTGCAAACAAAATTTAGTGACGTAACATTGCAAAACCGCAGAAAAGTAAAATATCGCAGTTTTCGGCGGATTTTTTCTGATAATTCGTAAACTAATAACTTTTCATAAATAACCTGGCCATTCGAAACGAAAGTACATAATTTCCCGCAAATTTTACTATTGAGGTTACTTTTCTCCTACGAATCTTTCAGGCTCAAGGGCTAGTTGAAAATCGGCGTATTTCGGCACTTTTTTCACCACAAAACTCTAATTTTTAAAGGCTGTCAGTGAATTCCTCCCTGTTCTCAGCACATTCTTTGTTTAGATCGTACATATAAGGTAAAGCTGGTTATTTCAAAAATTACATAGCGTTGAAATTATTTACTGAAGTCTGGAATTGCGTAATTTCATTTACAAAAAAGAAATCTGAACGAAAAATCGTGAAAAATTATTACTTATTATTATATTACATATTATGTATATTACATTGTATGTGCCGTTTTCGTTTAGAGGGTAGAGGGTCATGCCCGAGGTTCTTCGAAAGTGATGGGTCTTGAGACACAGGCTTGTTCGTCTGGAAAATAAGAGGCGGCGAGAAAACAACTTTTTATCATATTTGTGTGTGTGTGTGTGTGTGTGTGTGTGTATGTATCTCAATTATAAGTGGAATGATGTCTACCTTACCGTTCCTTTCATTAAATTTAATAGAGGGTGGTCTGGGTGTTGTGCTCACCATCATCTCATTGTCACCGACTCGCAAGTTGCCCAATGTGGCGTCACTGAAAAAAGACTTGCAACCCGGCGGCCGTACTTCGACGGATGGGGCCTCATCAATGCCACACGATCATTTCATGTCACTTCATCTGTCACAGTGATCATAGAAATACGATGAGGGGCCGTACGGAGGCGTAAAAATTTTTTTCTTCACTTCATACACTAATGGAACACGAAGGGTGTTGGTGTGAAATTCCCTGCTTCATGCAATGTAAAAGTGCTGGTGGAATATGTAGCGCAGCGGTAAAGTAGTAAGAGTCACTGGACGTGGCTAGTGCGAGTAGCAGAAACGATAAAAACATCGGTCAATATTGATTCACAGCCAACTTAGGTCGTTCATTGTAATTCGAACCCTAATGTAAACAAACGCCCGCTCCGCACGCTCAGCGATCGGTCGTCGGGAGTAGTGCATCAGATGATGTGATTACACTTAAAATAGGCCCTACTTCTGCGTCAGTTACTTTGGTTTCACTCTGACGTGAGTGACACAAGAGAGCACATGAGAAATGTTTAATGCATGCAGTTTTTTTTTTTCGAATCTCATAGGACATTCATTTTCTCCGGCCCTCCGCCGGCCGATATGACCGAGCGGTTCTAGGCGCTACAGTCCGGAACCGCGCTGCTGCTACGGTCGCAGGTTCGAATCCTGCCTCGGGCACGGATGTGTGTGATGTCCTTAGGTTTAAGTAGTTCTAAGTCTAGGGGACTGATGACCTCAGATGTTAAGTCCCATAGTGCTCAGAGCCATCTGAGCCATTTTTTATTTCCGGCCCGCCAGTCGTGGAAGAAGAGGACGAGGATGAGATTAGTGTTTAAATAAGGTCCCGCCGGCAACTAGATCATTAGAGACGGAGCGCTAGCTCGAAGGAAGGAAGGATGGGAAAGGAATTATCCTTGCAGGGAAATCAAGGAAAAGGTAAATCTGAATGGACGGACGCGGGTTTGAACCGTAACCTACCGAATGCGAGACTAGTGTGCTGACTACTGCTCTACCGCGCTCGGTCCGCCAGTCGTGCACATGTCTTGGTGTTCGTATGCCCTGTGAAAATGTTTCTTCGTGTTCTGTAGCAAAACACAGGCGAAAAAAAGACAGTGAAAAGCGGCCAGAAACAAATGTGCTTAACTTGTTCGAGAAGACTTTAGACAAAAAAAAAAATGGTTCAAATGGCTCTAAGCACTGTGGGACCTAATATTTGAGGTCATCAGTCCCCTAGACTTAGAACTACGTATACCTAACCTAAGGACATAACACACATCCATCCCTGGGACACGATTCGAACCTGAGACCGTAGCAGCAGCGTGGTTCCGGACTGAAGAGCCTACAGCCGCTCGGTCACAGCGGCTGGCGAGGAGAAAGGGGTCGCTCCCGATATGGTAGACTCGACAGAACATCATTTAAATTTACCAGAGTTTTTTGTGTCGAGTGTATTAGGTACGTGGAAAGAAAGAACCGACCCCAAGTAAACTGCCTACTTCCGTCAAGAGAATGCGGCAGTTGCGTGCGGTAGGAGAATGTGGGCATTTTGTTAAAAGTGCTGTGCGGAGAATGTCTGTTCATATGAACTGAATAGCTTCTTGGGTGCTGTAGTTGATCGGTTGCTCATCAATTTACTCTGAGGTGACAAAACTCGTGGGATACCTCGTTAAACCATGTCGGACCTCCTTTTGTCCGCCGCAATGCAGCACGGACTCAATGAGACATGGACTCAACAAGTTGTTGGAAGTCTTCTGCACAAATAACGAGCCACGGTGCCTGTGTAGCCTTCCACAACTGCGAAAGTGTTGCTGGTGTAGGATTTTGTGCACGAACTGACCTCTAGAGTAGGTCCGCTAAATGTTCGATAGGATTCATATCCGGCGATTTGAGTGGCCGTACATTCGCTCGAACTGTTCAGAATGTTCTTCAGACCAGTTTCGAACAATTGTGGTCCAATGCTATGGCGCATTCTCATTCAAATGGTTCAAATGGCTCTGAGCACTATGGGACTCAACATCTTAGGTCATAAGTCCCCTAGAACTTAGAACTACTTAAACCTAACTAACCTAAGGACATCACACCCACCCATGCCCGAGGCAGGATTCGAACCTGCGACCGTAGCAGTCCCGCGGTTCTGGACTGCAGCGCCAGAACCGCTAGACCACCGCGGCCGGCTCATTCTCATTCATAAAAGTTTCATTGTTGTTTTAGAACATGAAGACCATGAATGGCTGTGAATGGTCTCCAAGTAGCCGAACTTAGAGGACCCAATCCATTCCATGTGAACACAGCCCACACCATTAAGAAGTCAGCACCAATGTGCACAGTGCCTTGTTGACAATTTAGGTTCACGGTTTCGTGGTGTATGCGCCACACTCGCGCCCTACCATTAGCTCTTACCAACCGAAATCGGGGTTCATCTGACCATGCGACGGTATTCCAGTCGCCTAGGGTCCAGCCGACATGGTGACGTACCCAGGAGAGGGGCTGCAGGCATGTGCTGTTAGCACAGCCACCCGTATTGGTCGTCTGCTGCCATAGCTCATTAACGCCAGATTTCGCCACTCTGTCCTAACGGATACTTTTGTCATACGTCTCACATTGATTCTTGTAGTTATTCCACGCAATGTTGTTAGTCTGTTAGTACCGATAACTCTAGGCAAACGCCGCTGCTCCCAGTCGTTAAGTGAAGGCCATTGACCACTGCGTTGTCCGTCGTGAGAGATAATGTCTCAAATCTGGTATTCTCGGCGCACTCTTTGTGCATCTCAGAATATTGACTTCTCTAACGACTTCCGAAATGGAACGTACCCTGCGGCTAGCTACAACTACCGTTTCTCGCTCAGTGTGTGTTAATTCCCGTCGTGCGACCATAATCGTGTTGAAAACCTTTCCCCATGAATTACCTGAGTACAAATGACAGCTCCACCAATGCACTGCCTGTTTATATATATCTGGCGTACGCGATACAGCCGCCGACACTATATGTGCGTATCGCTATCCGATGCCTTCTGTTATGTTAGTGTAGCAGATGACAGCTCCAGTTGTGAATTGGTTTCACGAACTCTGGTATCGAAAGGATTCAGAGATTACCAGCGACTGATGCTCAGTATTGTCTTTCATGGTATCACTGTTTGGCTATACAGTGAAATTTCGCCAATGCACTATTACATTATACATACCTAAGGCAGGTAAAATATCCTATTTCTTGCGGTATGAATTTCTGCTGTTCGTTCTCTCTAGTAGCTTTGGCATTCCGTCTCGTCTCTCGTGAAGCATTTTACAGAGTTTTTCCGTATATTATTTCATCCTAAGTGTGCTAAATGGAGTGTGGATTTGTGCTGATTGCGACTATTCATTGTTTTTAGAACCCACACAGATACGAGGAATGTCACATACTAGTCCAGGATGCACTTCACGTGCTTGCGTGCAGACCATCCTTCAACCATGTTGCGGGTAGGTCAGTGGCGCCAAAGATCAATTGACTGTGTCGAGTGTAGAATTCTAGAATCTTGGATAGGCTGTACACTGTTCATGTACAGAAACAGTGGACTGTGGCATTATCTGCTGACAACGGAAGTTAACCTATTCTCGTCAAGTACCGTAATGGATAGTGTGCTTCTGTGTCTCGTTAATATTTATCTTGTTGTTTTATTTGTTTTCACAACACATTGCAAAGGTTCCACGAGGCCTGGTATTTTTCTGACTAGGTTTTTCTCACAAGACAGACGAAATATCTAAAAGCAAAGAGGTATTTACATTTTACAATAGTATAGAAAGGAAACACCTGCAGTATGGCGGCCGGAGTGGCCGAGCTGTTCTAGGCGCTACAGTTGGAACCGCGCGACTGCTACGGTCGCAGGTTCGAATCCAGCCTCGGCCATGGATGTTTGTGATGTCCTTAGGTTAGTTAGGCTTAAGTGGTTCTAAGTCTAGGGGACTGATGACCACAGATGTTAAGTCCCATAGTGCTCAGAGCCATTTGTACCATTTTTGAACCTGCAGTATGTATCAATAATAAGGTAAATAGGTGAATGTGTTTAATGAAAATAGTTTCAACACTGAAGAAGTCAGATCTGTTTAACGGTAAAAGTAGTTTTCGATGTCATTTGATATTTACAAGGAAACGTCACTAATTCGGACCTCACATTTTAAGCAGAAAAATTGGCCAGGTGCAAGTAAGGTTCAGTACAAACTTTATTATGTACATACACAGTTCATCCATCCCAAGAGCCGAGAATCTCGCCGATTTTTGCCTATTATCGACATTGATACTGGCAAGATATCAGTCGCAGGTTCAAAAATGGTTCAAATGGTTCTGAGCACCATGGGACTTAACATCTTAGGTCATCAGTCCCCTAGAACTTAGAACTACTTAAACCTAACTAACCTAAGGACATCACACACATCCATGCCCGAGGCAGGATTCGAACCTGTGACCGTAGCAGTCGCACGGTTCCGCACTGAGCGCCTAGAACCGCGAGACCACCGGGGCCGGCGCAGTCGCAGGTATTCCAAACGTTCGAGAATGTTTTTATATTGACTTTGAAGTCTGATAACAAAGAAATCCTTTTTTATGTGATAGAATTACAAATTAATAATTTTCGGATTTTTTTTCCTTTGTTTTCATTGCGAAAGCATGGTGCCAGCCAAATTTCATGATTCTAGATCAACGTGCAGTACCGTGAGTGAGCTGGGCGGTATCAAAATACGTGACATAAATAGCCGTACCTACTGATTGCATTGACTTAGAAGCTTACATTTATTACACCGCCAGGGTAGCATAGATCGTAGTATGTGACATCAATTTCAACTTAATACGTGTACCCGTTCCTGGGATGAAGTCTTAACAGACGGGCGGACAGACAGACAATCGGATAACAAGTGACGAAACCTTTTTTTTATGTGATTTAATTACAAATTAACAGTTTTCGGATTTTTTCCTATAGCTGTACTGTGAAACCTTCCTTCTTGCCAAATTTCATGACTGTATGTCTGCGGAAAGTATTGTGCAGCTTTTGATGAGTGAGTTTGGTAATATCAAAATATGTGACAAAAATAGCTGTATCTTCTGATTGCATTGACTTACAAGCTCACGTTCACTACACCCCCAACGAACTACAGGCCTTGGTGTGTGACATTCATTTGAACTTGATACCTCTAACCGTTTATGAGAAAAATAGTTTTTAACAATCGGACGGACAGACATACGGACAACAAAGTGTTCCTGCCCTGTATAAGGGTTCCGTTTTTTACCGAATAAGGCAAGATATCAGCCCCGCAATCGATCGTGGACGAATAGTTGGGCGATAATTCTGACGGTACCCAGTTACGACCTTCTTAAAGTACAGCCTTTAATCCATGGCGCGCAGACGCTGTTTGTCACTCGCTCTGCCCCACTGCAGCCGCTTAATGCGCCAGCGCGATTTATTGTGCAGCGGAATGACAAACAGAGCCTTTCTATTCGCGGGATGTTGGAGCCGAGGGAAGGGCCGAGGGTAAGTGGACATATTTGCCTAATATGTTCTGAAGTCTTATTCGAGAACAGTCATGTTATTCTAGGCCAAAAATAGAAAGTAATGTGAGTACGTAATATGTCAACATCACGCACATACGTTCAGTGTTATTTTAATAATATTCTCATATTGACGCACTATATACGCCTCAAAATCCAAGTGACTAAACGTAAGCAACTGAATCTCACTTTCAAGATTGGCGCTCTACTGCAAATTTACTTAACTTTAACCTGGCAACACAACAGCGATTTTAATAATTAAATAGCGCTATGCTAATTCTTTAATGGCACTCTAATTCATTTCGTTCCTTTACACTGCATTTGTGAATGTCAACATAAATATGTTCAAACCAGAGAGATCTCACGCACAAGCTACAGATAAGAATCGGCTCACTTTTACACAGTGAACAAAACAGTCTTTCGCAAACCTCTTACACGATCCGCTGTATAGTACATATGGTTCGTCCATTACGCGGCTGCAGTAAAGCGGAGCGAATGACAAACTGTGCGCGCCAAAGTTTAAAAGCTGTACTTTCAGAAGGTCGTAACTGTGTACTGTTAGAATTAACGCCCAAATGTTCTCCCACGATGGACTGCTGGAGCCAATATCTTGCAGGGGTACTTTTACCTCCTTAAAATATGAGGTCGGTTTGGTGATCCTTCCTTGTTAGAAAGGAAAGGTGTTGTGCACAAATGGTAAAGTACAAAGGCGCCATCTATTCCAGTTTAAACATTGTCTGATATTTAAATACTTCTCAATTATTGTTCCGTCTCAGTTACACATTTTTAATTAGATTAAATGTTTCGATTGCTCAGCATTATCTTCAGATCTAAAACAAAGTAAAACTAATTGTTTACCATATAATATTTTAAGATATCAGAAAAAAAGAATTGTACATAGACTTAGAATTTACCTAAGTAGCTGCGTCCGCATCCACCTTGTCTCCTGAGAACCATACATCAGAGTACAGAGTCTTGCAACTGCGGAGAGAGGGTCTTACACTAAAATTGCAAAAACTCAATTATGTAAAAAAAACCTCTGTTAAAATACCAGAATGGATGCGTACCTTACACAGACTGCTCAGGTGAGATCAAGGCTCATGAAAACCAACTATGGCGAGAGATGTGGAACTTTCCAAGCAAACGAATGGCGACTGTTATGCAGTGCTCCAACCTCGGATTCCTTCACAGCCGTGGCTCATGAGGACAAATTTGGACCGATCCACGATTTCCCTATCATACAACTTCGCTTCAATCTCCCCCGCTTTTCCTCAACATCTACATTGGGCCAACGTTTACGCTTTGCCTGCATGTGAGTGTGGTTCTGAATCGGAAGCCGATGTCAGCCATATCTTGTTCATATGTCCCAAAAGACAGCGAACCATTGGACTTTCTGGAGACATTTCTGAGTATGAGATACCACCTTACTCAATCAGCTACTTCTCTTTTATTTACCAAAGACATTCGCCTTTATAAAGTGATTAAGTTCCTTAAGAGTACTGAACACAATCTGTGGGTTTTAATGGTTACATACTACATACTCCATACTTCTGAAGATATTTTAGGTGCGGTGTGAACTATAACTCAATACAGTTTTAACTAGCTTTTAATCTAATTATTGCAAAAATATAGTGGACAGAGCTGTGACAGATTGAGCTTTTCTACTTGCAAGTATGCATTTCTGTTTTCTTTTATTCAATTCTATGTCCGTTGTACCTAAGTGTTATTCATGGTTAAATCGAGTTGCTAGTCGGAAGGGCAAATAAATAAGTAAAAG
Source organism: Schistocerca cancellata (assembly GCF_023864275.1). NCBI lineage: Eukaryota > Metazoa > Arthropoda > Insecta > Orthoptera > Acrididae > Schistocerca > Schistocerca cancellata. The sequence continues at coordinate 433,422,349 of NC_064632.1, forward strand.
ATGCCTCTTCTTGCGTGTGCGACAAGCGCAGCGACGCGGCGACTGGTCTCAAGGCGCTCAGGTGTAAATGCACGTTCTTAATCGTAGGCGACTGTATTCGACAGGGCGTGATTTACGATCTACGCGAAGCACACGCTAATGAGACAACAACAAAGGCACGGGAACACATAGCACAAAGTTTACTTCGGCCATAAACTTAACGATTAACAGAGTATAGCAGTCAATACTGCGTCCTGTGAGTGGAGCAGTAACTCGGAATTATCGGTCATTGAAATACTTCGTGTAATTGCGTTTAAACTGTCGTCATCCACAGTTTCCATTCCCTGCTTGAGTCTGTTTAGAACAGAAGCCTGCACCTTTCCCTGTATTCCCAGCGCGTTCCTCTCTTCATTCTGTCCCAGTTCTCTCCCCTTTCTACCGTACAGAAGCCTGGTCTGCAGTATGAGTGTACTGCCAAAAAGTAAGTAGAGCTATACCGAGCGTATTATGCTCAAGTATTGACGTCTGCATCGGAAACGTGGGTAACGAAGAAATGGTGGGTGAGCAGGAAACAGGCTTCCGAGATGAAATTTCAAAGAAGGAGAATAGGACTTACTGGAGCGGACAGAGTAAGGAATGAGATGGTCAGAGAAATAGTGAAAGAGAAGCCACAGAAAAGATAAGATTAATATGGTATGGGCATGTTAAAATATAAGAGTAGGATACCCGTGAAGTGACAAATGGAAAGAGGTAGACGGAGAGACACACGGATCGCTGGAGTGAAAGTCTTCCAAATTGTGTATGTTACTCACATGTTTGACTCATAACGCAGAGCTGTGCGGTAGATAAAGCTGACAGCAACTAGAAAGCATTTAAAAGTGGACCTAATTTTTCGATTTTTTTCTGTATGAAACATCTTCAAACATTTGGTTACTTTAAAAATGAGTCAATGTGTTAAATATTTGACTTTAGGCTTGCAAGCGAGAAAAAAAAACGTTAGGAAAGGCTTGTAGAAAGCCGGTAAGTGCTCTCATTATGAAACACTGGAGCAATACAGTCTGGATGATTTGCACACCATTTCAAACAAAAGCTCGTTCCTCACTCTTCTCAATGTTTAAGACGTTATATCTCCGGAACTGTGTGTCGTACAATATTATAATTTTGCAAGTACATGTAGATACTGTCTGCAAACAGTGTTGGCAACAGTGCTAGTAGCTTAGACGTAATAAATTAAAAAGTCACGCCTGATGCCTAGGTTTGAGTGCACGACAGCCAAAATTTAAATAACAATAAAAATAAAAAACACTCAACAACAATTTAAATTATCATAAAAATTATAGAATTAAAATAAAAAATGGTGGGGGGTTTCGAAAAGCTGCATAACTACATGAAGGTGCTTTGTTCGCAGCTACCGATTTCGCGGCAGTGTAGACGCACCTTCAGGTTTATCTGCCAAGTATACAAACCACTGTGTGAAATTGTATGAAGTGGGAGAAATTCAGAAGCATAGATAGTGTCGGGATTCAACAAGACACAATGACAAGTACACCCAATGGTTACATTTTCGACATGTAGATGGATAATTACAGAGCCCCAAGATTCGGAATGTTATCCACGTTAAGAGTCAAACGATGATGATGTCACAAAACTGAGTACACCGAGAAGGTGTTTGTCAAACGTGTACAATGCATGATTGCTGAATGGAGCAGGTCTAGTAAAAATGGGGGGAAAATAATCAATGGCACACTAATGTGAATGGGGATAAAATACTACGAGGGTCACTCAAAAAAAAAAAAAAAATGCACACTTTTTTAAAATCTATCTTTTATTCTACATGTTTGAAAGTTTTACAGTGTGTAGATACATCCTTTAGGAACAATATTTTCATTTCTCCACATAATTTCCATCTCTCTCAACTGCCTTACGCCGTCTTGGAACCAGCGCCTGTATACCCGCACGGTAAAATTCTGGACTAACCTGTTGGAGCCACTGTTTGGCAGCGTGCACAAGGGAGTCATCATCTTCAAACCTTGTTTCACGAAGAGAGTCTTTCAGTTTCTCAAAGAGATGATAGTCACATGGAGCCAGGTCAGGACTGTAAGGCGGGTGTTTCAGTGTTGTCCATCCGAGTTTTGTGATCGCTTCCATGGTTTTTTGACTGACATGTGGCCGTGCATTGTCGTGTAACAGCGAAACATCCTGTGTGGTCGAACACGACTCAGTCCAGCTCGAAGTTTCTTCAGTGTCGTCACATATGCAGCAGAATTTATGGTGGTTCCACTTGGCATGATGTCCACAAGCAAGATTCCTTCGGAATCGAGAAACACCGTAGCCACAACTTTTCCAGCAGAAGGTGTGGTTTTGATTTTTTTTCCTTGGGTGAATTTGCATGAGGCCACTCCATTGATTGCCTCTTCGTCTCTGGTGAAAAATGATGGAGCCATGTTTCATCACCTCCCACAATTCTTCCAAGAAATTCATCTCCACCATTCTGGTACTGCTCCAAAAGTTTTCTGCATACAGTTTTTCTTGTTTCTTTGTGAGCCACTGTCAACATCGTGGGAACGCACCTGGCACAAACCTTTTTTAACGCCAACACTTTCAGTATTCTGCAAACACTTCCTTCCCCTATCCCAACGTAGCGTGACAATTCGTTCACTGTGATGCGTCTGTCAGCAGTCACCAGTTCGTTAGCTCTCTGCACATTGTCTGGAGTGTGTGCAGTACGAGGCCTGCCGCTGCGAGGACAATCCTCAATATTGCCGTGCCCGCTTTCATCACGTAACCTGCTTGCCTACTGACTAACTGTACTGCGATCGACAGCAGCATCTCCACACCTTTTTCAACCTCTTGTGGATGTTTCCCACTGTCTCGTTTTCACAGCACAGGAATTCTATGGCAGCACATTGCTTCTGACGAACGTCAAATGTAGCAGCCATCTTGAAGACATGCTGCGATGGCGCCACTCACGGGCACAGGTTGAACTAAGTTTGAAAACAAGCGGGAAGGATGTATCTACACACTGTAAAACTTTCACATAGAGTGAAAACTGTATTTTTTACAAAAATAGTGTGCATTTCTTTTGGAGTGACCCTCATAACATCTAGAGAAAGTACTATATGTACGCGAGGAAATGTCATTCTCAAATTCGTACTATAGCATGGAAATGAAACGTCGAGAATGGAAAAAATACCTTAGTGGTATGATAACAAATTTGGTTATTGAGTGTTTTTTATTGTTATTCAAAATGTCTCTGAGTTGTGGTTGTCCTCTCCAGAAAGCCGTTTGAAGCAAAATTAGAGTAAGCGCAAATATTCTTTCTTCATCATTTTATGGAGAGGAGTGGGGGGAGGGGGGGGGGGGAGTGGTATCAGCGAGAAACAGTTCAAATGGCTCTGAGCACTATGGGACTTAACATCTGAGGTCATCAGTCCCCTAGAACTTAGAACTACTTAAACCTAACTAACCTAAGGACATCACATACATCCATGCCCGAGGCAGGATTCGAACCTGCGACCGTAGCGGTCTCGCGGTTCCAAACTGACGCGCCTAGAACCGCTTGGCCACACCGGCCAGCTGAGAAACAGTTTCGTGAAGGTTTGAAATATATGTAAAGTCTGTTGGAAGTAGCTATTGTTCCTGATCTACATATTAATGACATAGGAGACAATCTGAATAGCTGTCTTAGATTGTTTGCAGATGATGCTGTCATTTACCGTCTTGTAAAGTCATCAGATGATCAAAACCACTTGCAAAATGATTTAGCCGCGCCGGATTAGCCTCGCGGTCTGAGGCGCTGCAGTCATGGACTGTGCGGCTGATCCCGGCGGAGGTTCGAGTCCTCCCTCGGGCATGGGAGTGTGTGTTTGTCCTTAGGATAATTTAAGTAGTGTGTAAGCTTAGGGACTGACGACCTTAGCAGTTAAGTCCCATAAGATTTCACACACATCTGAACATTTTTTGCAAAATGATTTAGATATATCTGTATGGTGCGAAAAGTGGCAATTGACCCTGAATAAAGAAATGTGCGAAGTTATTCACATGAGCACTAAAAGAAATCAGCTAAATTTCGATTACGCGATAAGTTACACAAATCTGAGGGCTGTAACTTCAACTAAATACTTAGGGATTACAATTACAAATAACCTAAATTGGAACGATCATGTAGGTACTATTGTGGGTAGAGTAAACCAAAGACTGCGATTCATTGGCAGAACACTTAGAAGGTGCAACAGGTCTACCAAAGAGACTGCTTACACTACGCTTGTTCGCCCTATTGTGGAGTACTGCTGTGCGGTGCGGGATCCGCATCAGGTGGGACTGACGGATGACATCGAAAAAGTACAAAGAAGGGCAGCTCGTTTTGTATCATCGCCTAATAGGGGAGATAGTGTCACAGACATGATACGTGCATTGGAGTGGCAATCATTAAAACAAAGGCGTTTTTCGTTGCGACGGGATCTTCTCATGAAATTTCAATCACCAGTTTTCTCCTCCGATTGCGAAAACATTCTGTTGGTACCCACCTACATAGGGAGAAATGATCATGACGATAAAATAAGAGAAATCAGGGCGCGCACAGAAAAATTTAAGGGCTCGTTTTTCCCGCGCGCTGTTCGTGAGTGGAACGGTAGACAGACAGCATATGAAGGTGATTCATTGAAGCCTCTGCCAGTCACTTTATTGTGAATAGCAGGGTAATCACGTAGGTGTAGATGTGCTGCCATTTTCAGATACTGGATGAATATAGTCTGGATATCTGCACACAGTCGGCTACGCAGCCTTAACACAAACATACAGTTCTAACTGTAATATTTGTCCTACTGAGATAAACTTTTGACTCAAGATTCTATGTCGTAATTACTAGTTTATGACAACATTTCAATTTTTTTAGTTCGGTCAAAAGTTACGCGAAATATTGAAAAATCAATATTTTGGTTTGCCTCGGAAGATATCCAGTCTGCAACTGGTAGTGGGTTCGGGGATAGCGGCTTAGTTATACAGATACGTGCAGCGGTTCAGCGAACCCGAAGCCCCTGGCCTGTGACGTAACCTGTTCGCCGACCGTGAGCTGCACGGCCCCTCGCGCCGCCCTAGGGCCGACCTGTGGAATGTGTCGCGCTGCGCTCGCTCAGGGACACACTGGCTCGCAGCCGGTTCTCCGGGCGGCGGAGCCGAGCAGCGGGAGCCGGCCTGTGGCTACAATCCCGACTGCCCTCGCGCGGCCGTCCTCACTACTACTCCCGTCTAATTACCCACTCGCCGTCCGCTCGGTCGCGCATCAGGCTGAAGGTCGATTCACTGTCAAGCGGCGGTGTGTTTGCATTAGTCGGAACTTCAGCATATCAAAGTCTCTTAGGTGCTGCGGAACGATGAGCGATATACAGTATGTATATAATGATTTACGTTATACAGGGTGAGTCACCTAACGTTACCGCTGGATATATTTCGTAAACCACATCAAATACTGACGAATCGATTCCACAGACCGAACGTGAGGAGAGGGGCTAGTGTAATTGGTTAATAGAAACCATAAAAAAGTGCAAGTAAATATGTTTTTTAACACAAACCTACGTTTTTTAAAATGGAACCCCGTTAGTTTTGTTAGCACATCTGAACATATAAACAAATACGTAATCAGTGCCGTTTGTTGCATTGTAAAATGTTAATTACATCCGGAGATATTGTAACCTAAAGTTGACGCTTGAGTACCACTCCTCTGCTGTTCGATCGTGTGTATCGGAGAGCACCGAATTACGTAGGGATCCAAAGGGAACGGTGATGGACCTTAGGTACAGACGAGACTGGAACAGCACATTACGTCCACGTGCTAACTCCTGTATGTATGGTGCGGAATCATTGGCGACCACCTCATTGGTCCTACCTTCTTTGCAGGGGCCCAAACAGATGCAACATACATCGCGTTTCTACAGAATGATCTGCCAACGTTGCTCGAAAATGTCCCACTGGAAACGCGTCGACGTATGTGGTATCAGCATGATGGTGCACCTGCACATTCCGCAATTAACACTAGGTTGACCCTTGACAGGATGTTCGACGGGCGTTTCATAGGACGTAGAGGACGCATAAATTGGCCAGCCCGTTCTCCTGATCTTACACCTCTGGGCTTCTTTCTGTGGGGTACGTTAAAGGAGAATGTTTACCGTGATATGCCTACAACCCCAGAGGATATGAAACAACGTATTGTGGCAGCCTGCGGCGACATTACACCAGATGTACTGCGGCGTGTACGACATTCATTACGCCAGAGATTGCAATTGTGTGCAGCAAATGATGGCCACCACATTGAACATCTATTGCCCTGACATGTCGGGACACACTCTATTCCACTCCGTAATTGAAAACGGAAACCACGTGTGTACGTGTACCTCACCCCTCATGGTAATGTACATGTGCGTCAGTGAAAAAGACCAATAAAAAGGTGTTAGTATGTGGACGTAATGTGCTGTTCCAGTCTCGTCTGTACCTAAGGTCCATCACCGTTCCCTTTGGATCCCTACGTAATTCGGTGCCCTCCGATACACACGATCGAACAGCGGAGGAGTGGTACTCAAGCGTCAACTTTAGGTTACAATATCTCCGGATGTAATTAACATTTTACAATGCAACAAACGGCACTGATTACGTATTTGTTTATATGTTCAGATGTGCTAACAAAACTAACGGGGTTCCATTTAAAAAACGTAGGTTTGTGTTAAAAAACATACTTCGGTGCATTTTTTTATGGTTTGTATTAACCAATTACACTAGCCCCTCTCCTCACGTTCGGTCTGTGGAATCGATTCGTCAGTATTTGATGTGGTTTACGAAATATATCCACCGGTAATGTTAGGTGACTCACCCTGTATGTGAAGGAATATGGATATACACTCAGTCGCAAAAGTATCCGGACAGCACGTAACGGCGCATAATTTTGCAGTTTGCCGCATTGGGACTCTGGGTACGATGTCGCAACGTGAAACACGCGTCAAATACGAAGAATTGTTGTTGGACATGTGTCTGTCCCTCCCCCCATGAACCATGGACCTTGCCGTTGGTGGGGAGGCTTGCGTGCCTCAGCGATACAGATGGCCGTCCCGTAGGTGCAACCACAACGGAGGGGTATCTGTTGAGAGGCCAGACAAACGTGTGGTTCCTGAAGAGGGGCAGCAGCCTTTTCAGTAGTTGCAGGGGCAACAGTCTGGATGATTGACTGATCTGGCCTTGTAACATTAACCAAAACGGCCTTGCTGTGCTGGTACTGCGAACGGCTGAAAGCAAGGGGAAACTACGGCCGTAATTTTTCCCGAGGACATGCAGCTCTACTGTATGATTAAATGATGATGGCGTCCTCTTGGGTAAAATATTCCGGAGGTAAAATAGTCCCCCATTCGGATCTCCGGGCGGGGACTACTCAGGAGGACGTTGTTATCAGGAGAAAGAAAACTGGCGTTCTACGGATCGGAGCGTGGAATGTCAGATCCCTTAATCGGGCAGGTAGGTTAGAAAATTTAAAAAGGGAAATGGATAGGTTAAAGTTAGATATAGTGGGAATGAGTGAAATTCGGTGGCAGGAGGAACAAGACTTTTGGTCAGGTAATTACAGGGTTATAAATACAAAATCAAGTAGGGGTAATGCAGGAGTAGGTTTAATAATGAATAAAAAAAATAGGAGTGCGGGTTAGCTACTACAAACAGCATAGTGAACGCATTATTGTGGCCAAGATAGACACAAAGCCCATGCCTACTACAGTAGTACAAGTTTATATGCCAACTACCTCTGCAGTTGATGAAGAAATAGATGAAATGTATGACGAGATAAAAGAAATTATTCAGGTAGTGAAGGGAGACGAAAATTTAATAGTCATGGGTGACTGGAATTCGTCAGTAGGAAAAGGAAGAGAAGGAAACATAGTAGGTGAATATGGATTTGGGGGAAGGAATGAAAGAGGAAGCCGCCTTGTAGAATTTTGCACAGAGCATAACTTAATCATAGCCAACACTTGGTTCAAGAACCATAAAAGAAGGTTGTATACCTGGAAGAATCCTGGAGATACTAAAAGGTATCAGATAGATTATATAATGGTAGGACAGAGATTTAGGAACCAGGTTTTAAATTGTAAGACATTTCCTGGGGCAGATGTGGATTCTGACCACAATCTATTGGTTATGAACTGCAGATTGAAACTGAAGAAACTGCAAAAAGGTGGGAATTTAAGGAGATGGGACCTGGATAAACTGAAAGAACCAGAGGTTGTAGAGAGTTTCAGGGAGAGCATAAGGGAACAATTGACAGGAATGGGGGAAAGAAATATAGTAGAAGAAGAATGGGTAGCTCTGAGGGATGAAGTAGTGAAGGCAGCAGAGGATCAAGTAGGTAAAAAGACGAGGGCTAATAGAAATCCTTGGGTAACAGAAGAAATATTGAATTTAATTGATGAAAGGAGAAAATATAAAAATGCAGTAAATGAAGCAGGCAAAAAGGAATACAAACGTCTCAAAAATGATATCGACAGGAAGTGCAAAATGGCTAAGAAGGGATGGCTAGAGGACAAATGTAAGGATGTAGAGGCTTGTCTCACTAGGGGTAAGATAGATACTGCCTACAGGAAAATTAAAGAGACCTTTGGAGAGAAGAGAACCACTTGTATGAATATCAAGAGCTCAGATGGAAACCCAGTTCTAAGCAAAGAAGGGAAGGCAGAAAGGTGGAAGGAGTATATAGAGGGTTTGTACAAGGGCGATGTACTTGAGGACAATATTATGGAAATGGAAGAGGATGTAGATGAAGACGAAATGGGAGATAAGATACTGCGTGAAGAGTTTGACAGAGCACTGAAAGACCTGAGTCGAAACAAGGCCCCGGGAGTAGACAACATTCCATTTGAACTACTGATGGCCTCGGGAGAGCCAGTCCTGACAAAACTCTACCATCTGGTGAGCAAGATGTATGAAACAGGCGAAATACCCTCAGACTTCAAGAAGAATATAATAATTCCAATCCCAAAGAAAGCAGGTGTTGACAGATGTGAAAATTACCGAACTATCAGTTTAATAAGTCACAGCTGCAAAATTCTAACGCGAATTCTTTACAGACGAATGGAAAAACTGGTAGAAGCCGACCTCGGGGAAGATCAGTTTGGATTCCGTAGAAATGTTGGAACACGTGAGGCAATACTGACCTTACGACTTATCTTAGAAGAAAGATTAAGAAAAGGCAAACCTACGTATCTAGCATTTGTAGACTTAGAGAAAGCTTTTGACAATGTTAACTGGAATACTCTCTTTCAAATTCTGAAGGTGGCAGGGGTAAAATACAGGGAGCGAAAGGCTATTTACAGTTTGTACAGAAACCAGATGGCAGTTATAAGAGTCGAGGGGCATGAAAGGGAAGCAGTGGTTGGGAAAGGAGTAAGACAGGGTTGTAGCCTCTCCCCGATGTTATTCAATCTGTATATTGAGCAAGCAGTAAAGGAAACAAAAGAAAAATTCGGAGTAGGTGTTAAAATTCATGGAGAAGAAGTAAAAACTTTGAGGTTCGCCGATGACATTGTAATTCTGTCAGAGACAGCAAAGGACTTGGAAGAGCAGTTGAACGGAATGGACAGTGTCTTGAAAGGAGGATATAAGATGAACATCAACAAAAGCAAAACGAGGATAATGGAATGTAGTCAAATTAAGTCGGGTGATGCTGAGGGAATTAGATTAGGAAATGAGACACTTAAAGTAGTAAAGGAGTTTTGCTATTTAGGGAGTAAAATAACCGATGATGGTCGAAGTAGAGAGGATATAAAATGTAGACTGGCAATGGCAAGGAAAGCGTTTCTCAAGAAGAGGAATTTGTTAACATCAAGAATAGATTTAAGTGTCAGGAAGTCGTTTCTGAAAGTATTTGTATGGAGTGTAGCCATGTATGGAAGTGAAACATGGACGATAACTAGTTTGGACAAGAAGAGAATAGAAGCTTTCGAAATGTGGTGCTACAGAAGAATGCTGAAGATTAGATGGGTAGATCATATAACTAATGAGGAAGTATTGAATAGGATTGGGGAGAAGAGAAGTTTGTGGCACAACTTGACTAGAAGAAGGGATCGGTTGGTAGGACATATTTTGAGGCATCGAGGGATCACAAATTTAGCATTGGAGGGCAGTGTGGAGGGTAAAAATCGTAGAGGGAGACCAAGAGATGAATACACTAAGCAGATTCAGAAGGATGTAGGTTGCAGTAGATACTGGGAGATGAAGAAGCTTGCACAGGATCGAGTAGCATGGAGAGCTGCATCAAACCAGTCTCAGGACTGAAGACCACAACAACAACAACATGTGTCTGTCACGTAATATTTCCTGAAAACGGCATGGGTTGGGTCAAATGGCTCTGAGCACTATGGGACTTAATATCTGTGGTCATCAGTCCCCTAGAACTTAGAACTACTTAAACCTAACTAACCTAAGGACATCACACACATCCATGCCCGAGGCAGGATTCGAACCTGCGACCGTAGCGGTCGCGCGGTTCCGGACTGAGCGCCTAGAACCGCTAAAAACGGCATGGGAAGGTGCAACAAAAGTATTCGGACAAAGGCGGACAACGTGAGAGAATAGTTCATTCCGAGACGCACAGAGGGTGAAGCGACTGCAGTGTGTCTGACATTTCCGAAAGACGATAGCGATGATTAGTAAACACGTATCGCGAGCCTGTGCAGGTCGACGATGGGACGCAGAGGGAATTGTTCTACGTTCGAGCAAAGGCAACTTGTCGTTTATCATCAAGCGAAGGGGAAAACCTTCAGGGATATTGCCGCAAAAGTGAACATGAAGAAAAGTACAGCTCACGACATTATTTAACGGTTCGAGAAAGGAGACCGATTGGAATTCCGTTGCAGTACTGGACGGCCACGGACATTTTCACAGAGAGATGAACGTGTGATTGGGCGAACTGCAAGTGAGGTGGAGGGAGACCTCGGTATAAAAGTTCATCCCGACACCGTGCGGAGAGTACTACGACGATCCCAGTACCATGGTCGAGTGGCACGGCGAAAGCCATTCATAAATGCAGTGAACCAGAAGAAACGTATGCATTTTGCGAGGGAATACGCCGAATACGATCAGGATTGGTGGAATCGGGTGATATTTTGCGACGAATGTAAATTGACAATATGGCAAAGCGACGGAAAGGCAAACGTGTGGCGAAAGACCAATGAAGAGCTGAATCCTAGGAACCTCAAACCCTACAGTAAAGTTTGGAGGTGGGATCATCATGGTGTGGGGATGCATGTCCGGCAGTGGTGTAGGTGATTTAGTGTTCATTGATGATACGATGAACAAGCAGCGTATTTGAATATACTGTGAGGTCATTTGAAGCAAAGTGCACGACATCTAGGTATTGCGAACAATTTTCATTCTTATCAGGATAATGATCCCAAGCATACCGCGCATATTGTACAAATGTGGTTGCTCTTCAATTGCCCGAAAGTACTGCACCCCCCTCCCCAATCAGCAGACCTTAACCCAGTCAAACTTTTGTGGGATAAATTGAAACGGACCCTCCGCGCGGACATCATCTATACGAAGGAGACCTTGTAAGAGAAACTGCGCCAAGAATGGGCAAATATAGGCCCAGATTTCACGAAAACACTCGTGGAAAGTATGCCTAGTAGATTGGAGGAGGTATTGAAAATGAAATGTGGACCCACAAGGTATTGACATTTTCGTCGTACAACTTATGAACACACAGTGTCAGAATACTTTTGTAGCAGCAGGGTGTGCAGGATGTTTCATTTTTGTTGTTAATTTTTCTGTTATTTATGTTTGGGAAACGAAATAATACAATAATTCTTTTGTAATTAATGTTGTTACGCATATATATTGCTAATAAATACGTTTGGGTTTCATAGTCAGTGTTTCCCGAGTACTCATTGTGAAACTTCCGACTGTCCGAATACTTCTGCGACTTAGTGTAGTTAATAACGATTTAACTCAATATACACTCTACAGCCAAAGAAACTGGTACAGGCATGCTTATTCAAATACACAGATACGTAAAGGGGCAGAATACGTCGCTGCGGCCGGTAATGCCTATATACACTCCTGGAAATTGAAATAAGAACACCGTGAATTCATTGTCCCAGGAAGGGGAAACTTTATTGACACATTCCTGGGGTCAGATACATCACATGATCACACTGACAGAACCACAGGCACATAGACACAGGCAACAGAGCATGCACAATGTCGGCACTAGTACAGTGTATATCCACCTTTCGCAGCAATGCAGGCTGCTATTCTCCCATGGAGACGTTCGTAGAGATGCTGGATGTAGTCCTGTGGAACGGCTTGCCATGCCATTTCCACCTGGCGCCTCAGTTGGACCAGCGTTCGTGCTGGACGTGCAGACCACGTGAGACGACGCTTCATCCAGTCCCAAACATGCTCAATGGGGGACAGATCCGGAGATCTTGCTGGCCAGGGTAGTTGACTTACACCTTCTAGAGCACGTTGGGTGGCACGGGATACATGCGGACGTGCATTGTCCTGTTGGAACAGCAAGTTCCCTTGCCGGTCTAGGAATGGTAGAACGATGGGTTCGATGACGGTTTGGATGTACCGTGCACTATTCAGTGTCCCCTCGACGATCACCAGTGGTGTACGGCCAGTGTAGGAGATCGCTCCCCACACCATGAAGCCGGGTGTTGGCCCTGTGTGCCTCGGTCGTATGCAGTCCTGATTGTGGCGCTCACCTGCACGGCGCCAAACACGCATACGACCATCATTGGCACCAAGGCAGAAGCGACTCTCATCGCTGAAGACGACACGTCTCCATTCGTCCCTCCATTCACGCCTGTCGCGACACCACTGGAGGCGGGCTGCACGATGTTGGGGCGTGAGCGGAAGACGGCCTAACGGTGTGCGGGACCGTAGCCCAGCTTCATGGAGACGGTTGCGAATGGTCCTCGCCGATACCCCAGTAGCAACAGTGGCCCTAATTTGCTGGGAAGTGGCGGTGCGGTCCCCTACGGCACTGCGTAGGATCCTACGGTCTTGGCGTGCATCCGTGCGTCGCTGCGGTCCGGTCCCAGGTCGACGGGCACGTGCACCTTCCGCCGACCACTGGCGACAACATCGATGTACTGTGGAGACCTCACGCCCCACGTGTTGAGCAATTCGGCGGTACGTCCACTCGGCCTCCCGCATGCCCACTATACGCCCTCGCTCAAAGTCCGTCAACTGCACATACGTTTCACGTCCACGCTGTCGCGGCATGCTACCAGTGTTAAAGACTGCGATGGAGCTCCGTATGCCACGGCAAACTGGCTGACACTGACGGCGGCGGTGCACAAATGCTGCGCAGCTAGCACCATTCGACGGTCAACACCGCGGTTTCTGGTGTGTCCGCTGTGCCGTGCGTGTGATCATTGCTTGTACAGCCCTCTCGCAGTGTCCGGAGCAAGTATGGTGGGTCTGACACACCGGTGTCAATGTGTTCTTTTTTCCATTTCCAGGAGTGTAAGACAACAAGTGTCTGACGCAGTTGTTAGATCGGTTACTGCTGTTACAATGGCAGGCTATCAACATTTAAGTGACTTTGAACCACGCATGCGCAGAAGGGGGTCCCACAGTAAAACAGTAAATGTCGTGTGACTATGGCCTCCCGTCCGGTAGACCGCTCGCCTGGTGCAAGTCTTTCGATTTGACGCCACTTCGGCGACTTGCGTGTCGATGGGGATGAAATGATGATGATTAGGACAACACAACACCCAGTCGCTGAGAGGAGAACATCTTCGACCCGGCCGGGAATCGAGCCCGGGCCCTTAGGATTGGCCGGCCGGAGTGACCGAGCGGTTAAAGGCGCTACAGTCTGGAACCGCACGACCGCTACGGTCGCAGGTTCGAATCCTGCCTCGGGCATGGATGTGTGTGATGTCCTTAGGTTAGTTAGGTTTAAGTAGTTCTAAGTTCTAGGGGCCTTATGACCACAGCAGTTGAGTCCCATAGTGCTCAGAGCCATTTGAACCATTTGAACCCTTAGGATTGACATTCTGTCGCGCTGACCACTCAGCTACCGGGGACGGACGGTCCCACAGTGCTTTCTGCTTGTTACTTGCTTGCTGTTAGGCGGCTAGTGCTAATTTGAGATTTTCGTGCTGGATATTTTCCGCTTTTATCAGTATGTAGCTTTCATAAATGCAGAAAAACATTTTTTTTCCTCTATAGACTTTCTTTTATACTAGCTGTTTGTGAAAGCATTTTTTCAGTTGATTGCTTCATATTCTAGAAATGGAATGGAGCAAAGAGGCGTTAAGCGTCTTAATTCAGGCATACAGCGTGGAAAGGTGCATCTTTGGCCCGCTGTATCATAATAATACACGTCGGCAATTGTTTCTTTCTGAGTAATATGCATATAACGTTATGCGGTGATTTTCGATTTGTATCGTAATGCCCTAGTTTACGAAAGTTCATGTTCGATTTAATTGCATCTCTTGCTTTATTTCAGCATGCCAGAAAAGAGAAACTGGCACTGATAGGGGAGAAAGTTCTTTTAGTTTGGTCCAGTGCGACAGACGAGGACTGCAAAACTCTGAATACCACATATAGATATTCCAAGCTTGGAAAAATAACACAAGTGCACCTTTAAGTATTGGTCGTTTAAAAACTGGCTCTGAGCACTATGGGACTTAACTTCAGAGGTCATCAGTCCCCTAGAACTTAGAATTACTTAAACCTAACTAACCTAAGGACATCACACACATCCATGCCTGAGGCAGGATTCGAACCTGCGACCGTAGCGGTCGTGCGATTCCAGACTGTAGCGCCTAGAACCGCTTGGCCACCCCGGCCGGCGGTCCTTTAAAGTTTTGCAAATTACAGTGCATACATCAACTTTGGAAATGGTGGGCTGTGCTATTCTGTGCCTAAAAGCCAGACTCAAGATTCCCCAGCAGCCAGGAAACGTGAGGTTAAAACCAGCCTGCAACGTAACATGGCATTTACCGGTACTTTATTCGTGATCTAGGCTGGTAAGATCACAAAACATTTAAACATATGATTTAATTCATATTTTCGAGAATATGAGACAGCCTCCCTCATGACTGTGTCACACTTCCTAATTCCATCTCCTATCATTGGCAGCAGCTTCTCGAAATAGGCCATGTCCATCCTCACGAAGCTCCGAAATTCATGCGGATCTTCGAGCCTCAGTACTTTCATAAGCAGTGAATATAATCTCCTGCCTTTGTCCCTTCTTTTTGGCCAGGGTCGAACTCAACAACGTATGGCTTTTTCGTTTTCGTCGTCATTCTGTCCTAATCCGAAGATCTACAGTCACTGCCAGGGCAATAGCTCGAAAACAAGTGGGTCTTCCATGTCCAAAATCTTGTATAAATACACATACCTGTGTAACCAAGTGTCATTATATAAAACTAACTGTTGAGTCTGTAATTCAGAACAATAGTAACCTACACTCCTGGAAATGGAAAAAAGAACACATTGACACCGGTGTGTCAAACCCACCATACTTGCTCCGGACACTGCGAGAGGGCTGTACAAGCAATGATCACACGCACGGCACAGCGGACACACCAGGAACCACGGTGTTGGCCGTCGAATGGCGCTAGCTGCGCAGCATTTGTGCACCGCCGCCGTCAGTGTCAGCCAGTTTGCCGTGGCATACGGAGCTCCATCGCAGTCTTTAACACTGGTAGCATGCCGCGACAGCGTGGACGTGAACCGTATGTGCAGTTGACGTACTTTAAGCGAGGGCGTATAGTGGGCATGCGGGAGGCCGGGTGGACGTACCGCCGAATTGCTCAACACGTGGGGCGTGAGGTCTCCACAGTACATCGATGTTGTCGCCAGTGGTCGGCGGAAGATGCACGTGCCCGTCGACCTGGGACCGGACCGCAGCGAAGCACGGATGCACGCCAAGACCGTAGGATCCTACGCAGTGCCGTAGGGGACCGCACCGCCACTTCCCAGCAAATTAGGGCCACTGTTGCTCCTGGGGTATCGGCGAGGACCATTCGCAACCGTCTCCATGAAGCTGGGCTACGGTCCCGCACACCGTTAGGCCGTCTTCCGCTCACGCCCCAACATCGTGCAGCCCGCCTCCAGTGGTGTCGCGACAGGCGTGAATGGAGGGACGAATGGAGACGTGTCGTCTTCAGCGATGAGAGTCGCTTCTGCCTTGGTGCCAATGATGGTCGTATGCGTGTTTGGCGCCGTGCAGGTGAGCGCCACAATCAGGACTGCATACGACCGAGGCACACAGGGCCAACACCCGGCATCATGGTGTGGGGAGCGATCTCCTACACTGGCCGTACACCACTGGTGATCGTCGAGGGGACACTAAATAGTGCACGGTACATCCAAACCGGCATCGAACCCATCGTTCTACCATTCCTAGACCGGCAAGGGAACTTGCTGTTCCAACAGGACAATGCACGTCCGCATGTATCCCGTGCCACCCAACGTGCTCTAGAAGGTGTAAGTCAACTACCCTGGCCAGCAAGATCTCCGGATCTGTCCCCCATTGAGCATGTTTGGGACTGGATGAAGCGTCGTCTCACGTGGTCTGCACGTCCAGCACGAACGCTGGTCCAACTGAGGCGCCAGGTGGAAATGGCATGGCAAGCCGTTCCACAGGACTACATCCAGCATCTCTACGATCGTCTCCATGGGAGAATAGCACCCTGCATTGCTGCGAAAGGTGGATATACACTGTACTAGTGCCGACATTGTGCATGCTCTGTTGCCTGTGTCTATGTACCTGTGGTTCTGTCAGTGTGATCATGTGATGTATCTGACCCCAGGAATGTGTCAATAAAGTTTCCCCTTCCTGGGACAATGAATTCACGGTGTTCTTATTTCAATTCCCAGGAGTGTACATAAGAGTAGAACAATTACTTAATAAATAATGATAAAAACAATTTCTTACTAAATAGGAACCTGGAGTCACATAATTAACTTGAAAGAATGTCCCCCTAGTGTTTCGTGCGGTAGGACGAACGACTTTACAGTAGATCAGAAAGTTCTGTTTGCGTTTCGTGCGTTATCACTGTCTGCTGCTCATGTACGCCAGGGATATCCCGCGTGGATGGTGTAATTGGTCTATGCGAACGAGCCAGCAGTCACAGATATGCACACTTGGGGCGCTGTTGCATAGGTGTACGGTTTACGCGCATAGTGTAAAAGGGGATTTATAGTCGGCACACGAGCTATGGGACACAACATCTCTAAGGTAGCGATGAAGTGGGATTTACCGGTATGACCATTTCACGAGTGCGCCGTGAATATCAGGAATCCGGAAAAACATCAAATCTTCGACTTTCAGAATATTACTCGGAGCGACCCATGACATATATGAAACGATTCGTAAATTTGCCTACAATCTGAATGTGCCATGAAGTGCAAATTATACTTCACTGGGATTCTCTCTTTCTTTGTCAGGATGGCTGAACGTGGACGCAATCGTTGTCACTGCACACCTTGTGGAAGGCTGGAGAAAAGTCTCTATTCTATACAGCGTACTCCTCTTTGGCGGCAACGCAGGCGTGTATTGTCTCACGGAAAGGATCATAAAAGTGCCGAATGGCATCCTGCTATAGACTGTCCCAAGCATCGTGCGCCTTTTGTTGTAACTCGACAATGGTTGTTCCAGGCACTAGAGAACGAGAAAGTTCTCGCTTCATCATGTCCCATACGTGTTCAATTGGTACGAGGCCTGGTGATCTTGCTGGCCAGGACAGTT
This sequence comes from Schistocerca cancellata, assembly GCF_023864275.1. Lineage (NCBI taxonomy): Eukaryota > Metazoa > Arthropoda > Insecta > Orthoptera > Acrididae > Schistocerca > Schistocerca cancellata. The sequence goes on from NC_064632.1 coordinate 433,440,071, forward strand.
GTTGTACCCCGCGAAGCCCATGTTGCGTCACAGGGGCAGTATGTGGACGTGCAGTGTTCTGCTGCGAAGCACATCACCTTCCTGTCGAAGAAATGGCAGTAGCGCGGCAATGACATCCTGTGCGATGCAGTGGGAATTGGCTACTTTACTCTGCAGAAACGGCAGATGTGACCGCGAGTTATAACTGATGGCCCCCACACCGTGAAGCCTGGGTTGGGGCCGGCCGGAGTGGCCGAGCGGTTAAAGGCGCTACAGTCTGGAACCGCACGACCGCTACGGTCGCAGGTTCGAATCCTGCCTCGGGCATGGATGTGTGTGATGACCTTCGGTTAGTTAGGTTTAAGTAGTTCTAAGTTCTAGGGGACTTATGACCACAGCAGTTGAGTCCCATAGTGCTCAGAGCCATTTGAACCATTTTTGAACCTGGTTTGGGACCTGTGTGTTGTGGGCGAATACACTCGGAAATAGGCAGCTCACCAGGTCTTCGCCGTACACGTGTACGTCCATTACTCGCAAACCTTCTCCCGTCACTGACGACAACAGAACGCCATTCCCTTGTCAGTTGGCCCTTTCACACCGGAGTAGCCATTCTTGGTGGTGTCGTGGTACTCTGGCCAGTGGCATAAGTGAGTTTTGTCCTGCTGTAAGCAGACGGTTCTCAATGGTCCGCGATTTCGCAGCGCGTCCAACGCGTTCCCGGATTTCGTCCCTTGACGTGTGTCCATACTACGCGGCCGTCCAGAAGCTGGTGTACAGATGCGGCAGTGCTCCCCAGGCCACTGCTGAAAGAAGGGACACGTCACCGATACACTGTGCCCAACACGTGCAGCAATTCGTCGATACGTCCATCCAGCTTCCTGCAGGCCCACAGTGGAACCACATTCAAATGGCTGAAGCTGTTCAACAGGAGTACGTTCTGGTTGGTGGATCATGGTTGTACCCTAAAATGAATGTTGCAAACACTGTTCATCTCTAAACTGAGTACAGTTATTGCATATAAAATCAAAATATAGGGTGGCCCAGAGCGCCATCTGATCGCCCACGACCGTGACAAATGAATCACCAACACTACAGCCATTAAAAATGAATATATTGTACCCTCGCTGTCCACGAGGTTGTTGAATTTTTTTCCCGGCGGCGTACGAAAACAGAATAAGAAAAAACCGCGTTAACTACATAATGAAATAAATTCCAGCAATATCTACTGATTATCTTACAAATGTGTCAGATTAATCTGATTCTAACGGAAAAGCCGGCCAGAGTGGCCGAGCGGTTCTAGGCGCTTCAGTCTGGAACCGCACGACAGCTACGGTCGCAGGTTCGAATCCTGCCTCGGGCATGGATATGTGTCACGTCCATAAGTTAGTTAGGTTTAAGTAGTTCTAAGTTCTAGGGGACTGATGACCTCAGCTGTTAAGTCCCATAGTGCTTAGAGACATTTGAGCCATTTCTAACGGAAAACTACCATCTGCTCCGTGTATCAGCCCGCGTATGTTCGTTTTACCAAGGCATAGTCTCATGATCTGGTTCTCCATGACAAAAACCGCTGGCTCCCATATGCACTACTTGTCATACATATGTTTTTGCTCCATAATATATCCGGATAACTGAGCTCATTAACGCGCCTCTTCCAGGATGCGGAGAGACAAGCCTGGCCACAATCTGATGCACCCCCTAGACTAGTGACGAGGGCTTGCAAGCCGACCAGCCTGAATGTGAGTTTTTAGGTGGTTTCCCACACCCAACTAAATAAGAACCAGTATCCACGTCCCGTCTCAATTACACGCTTGACAAGGGTTCACACATTAGATCGAGTGTTCTGAGGCATCAGGGGATCACAAATTTAGCGTTGGAGGGCAGCGTGGAGGGTAAAAATCGTAGAGGAAGACCAAGAGATGAATACACTAAGCAGATTCAGAAGGATGTAGGCTGCAGTAAGTACTGGGAGATGAAGAAGCTTGCACAGGATAGAGTAGCATGGAGAGCTGCATCTAACCAGACTCAGGACTGAAGACCACAACAACAACATTCACCAGGGGAAAGATCGATATCGCCTACAGAAAAATTAAAGAGGTCTTTGGAGGAAAGAAAAGCAACTGTATGAATGTCATGAGCTCAAATGGGAAACTAGCACCAAGCAAAGAAATGAGAAGTGGAAGGAGTATATACAGGGTCTACACCATAGAATGCGTATACCTATGGGGTGAGTATAGCCGACTGTGTATGTTAGCAACATCAAACTGGGCTATTCATGTGATTTTGGGACGACGCTGCTTCTCTAAAAGTCGCGGTAATAGCGAAACTTGAATATTACATGTATTGGCCTTGTTTTGGATACATTTCTGCACGTTTGAGTTTTAATAACAGCTGTGGTGCAGTATTGTCGTTCCTACGGATGTAAGGAAAAGAATGTGTAAGGAAGAGTCATTACTTTTCCTAGGTATGTAGGACAAATGTATGACTGTAAATGTCATATTGATATGAGGCACTTTATACGTCGAAAAACATCGAGACGCAGTATTACAAAGTCTTGTATTGTAGGGATAATTTCTGTGATTTTTATTGTCATGTGTTTACAAGTGCTAGATAAATTTGCAAGTGTGTTTGAGTAAACTGCCAGCAAATGTATATAAGTTTCCGATATGTTCATATGCAGACGAAATTTAAACATGACAGCCTGATTAGTTTCCTCCAATTTATCCAGGTTCTCAAACCTCTGTGTGTATCTAAGTATTTCTGCATGAGACATTTTCCCATACAGTGTCATTGTAAAGTAATTAAAAAAAAACAGATGCAACAATACGAAAAGTGCAAAAGAGAACGTTAAAAAGTATTGTTGGCTGTCAGTTCTTAACCCGCTTCCGAATAAGCGTAAATGAACTGGAATATCAGGTCTGATAATACGGCGAAAGAGCTCAGTACCATTGTTCTTCACATCTTTGAGTCAACTTAAGTACCTGGTATCAGATTATTAAGATGTCTGCGTAACGCGTATAAACTGTACAACTGCACTTCTGAAGGTGATCTGTCTGTAGCAGCCAAGTAATAACGCTCAAAACAAGCTAAGCGCTATATGGTTAAAATACGCTATTCCAAAATCACGTGATTGAGCTGCAGTAGACATTGCGGACAGAATTCTCGTTCTGCGCATCCCAGCGTTCACACCATATATACTAACGAGATGAAGCCAGCATTATAGAGAAACCAGTACTAAGCAATGAAGCCAAAGCTGAAATGTGGAAGTAGTTTATAGCGGGTCCATCAAGGGAGATTAAAGCACTATTACAGGAGAGGAAGAGGAAGAGATGATCACATGGGAGATATGATATTGACAAAGCACTTACAGACCTAAGTCGAAACAAGGCCCCGGAAGTAGACGACATTCCATCAGAACTATTGGTAGCTTTGGGAGACCCAATCACGACAAAACTATTCCATCTGGTGTGCAAGAGGTATGAGACAGGTGAAATACACTCACTTCAAGAAGAATATAGTAATTCGAATTAGAAAAAAGCAGGCGCTGACAGGGGTGAATATTACGGAACTATCAGTTTAATAAGTCATGATTGCAAAATAGTAAAACGAATTCCTTACAGAAGAATGGAAAAACTGTAGAAGCCGACCTCGTGAAATATCAATTTGGATCCCGGAGAAATTTAGGAACACGGGATGCAATACTGACACTAGGAATTCTTTTAGAAGCTAGGTTAAGGAATGGCCTACGTTTATAGCATTTATAGACTTAGAGAAAGCTTTTGACAGTGTTGACTGGAGCACTGTCTCTGAAGTCCAGCGGTAAATTACAGGGAGTGAAAGGCTATTTACAACCTGTACAGAAACCAGAAGACAGCTGAAAGAGTCGAGGGCCTTGAAAGGGAATCAGTGATTGAGAAGAGAGTGAGACAGGGTTGTAGCCTATACCCGACATTACTCAATGTGTACGCTGAACAAGCAGTAAAGGAAACCAAAGAAAACTTTGGAGTAGGAATTAAAGTTCAGGGAGAAGAAATAAAAACTTCGAGGTGTGGCGTTGACATTGTAATTCTGTCAGAGACAGCAAAGGTCTTGAGAGAGCAGTTGACCAGGACATAAGATGAAAATAAAAAGAAGCAGAACAAGGATAATGCAATTAAATCAGAGACGCTGAGGGAATTACGTTAGGAGATGAGTTTCGTTATTTGGGCAGCAAAATAAATGGTGATGGTCGAAGTCCAGAGGATATAAAATGTAGACTGATAATGGCAAGAAAAGCGTTTCTGAAGTATGGTTCGTTAACATCGTATATAGATTTAAGTGTTCGGAAGTCTTTTCTGAAGATATTTGTCTGGAGGGGTAGCCATGCATGGAAGTGAAACATGGACGATAAGCAATAGAGAATAGAGACTTTTGAAATGTGATACCACAGAAGAATGATGAAGGTTAGATGGGTAGATCGTATAACTAATGAGGAGGTACTGAATGGAATTGGGGAGACAAGATATTTGTGGCACGACTAAAAGAAGGGATCGGTTGATAGGACACATTCTGAGACATCAAGGGATTACCAATTTAGTGCTGGAGGGAAGTGTGGGGGGTAAAAGTAGTAAAGGGAGACTATGAGATGAATACTGCAAGCAGATTCAGAAGGATGTAGGTTGCAGTAGTTATTCAGAGATGGAATAGGCTAGTACAGGTTGGATGGTTGGTTGATTTGGGGAAGGGGACCAAACAGCGAGGTCTTCTATCCCATCCGATTAGGGAAGAATAGGAAGGAAAGTCGGCCATGCCCTTTCAAAGGCATCATCCCGGCATTTTCCTGAAGGATACGGAAAACCTTAATCACGATGGCCGGACGCGGGTTTGAACTGTCGTACTTCCGAATGCGAGTCCCCTGTGCTAACCACTGCTCCACCTTGCTCGGTTATTTGCACAGGGTGGAGTAGCATGGAGAGCTGCATCAAACCAGTCCTCGGACTGAAGAGCTCAACAGCAACATCACGTGTTGATATCACCTCGCGTCGGCCAAGTGGCACCGTCACGGGTTCTTGCAGCCTACTTCCAGAACGTGACATCATTCACATGTTTCCCACTTAACATCCGGAACGTGTACGGAGCTGTGACCTGGATTGGCCTGAAGTTGGTACTGTGTTTATCCGCAGCCATACACACTACAGACATTATATCTGCTTGCAACGTTCTAGGTTTGTGTCTTCAAAATTCAAGACTTTGCAAGGTTAACTGTAGTATGGAACAAGCATGTGGAGTCTCAAATTTTTGTTCAGTTGTAGGAGGGAACTAGCAATGATCGTAGGTGAAATTTGACATTGTCAAACGGAGCATGCGCTCTATTTGGAGTACACTCTTTTATTCATAAATGTCTTGACTGTATGTGACAGATAAGTTAAAGTGCATTAGTTTCCGCTCTAGAGTCATCATCAGGACTAAAAACAGTTACGTGAACACAATGAGTGTTTGACATGTTTTACGTTCGTAATGTGATGCACGACTTTTGATTTTGAGGATGGTGACACTGTAGTGCCGAAAGTGATTAACTGTAACGACTAAAAATATTTAGTGATGGTAGGGTTTACTCATGGCCAAAACAAAAGTCATGTTACAAGTTCTTGACAAGAGTCATGTGATAAACTTTTCGCATTACTGGAAACTGAGAGAGTGGGAAAATTAGCTTCGAAACACTACGAAACATCAACGTGCATTGACTCGAAGATATAAACTAGGTGTTTTTATAATTGACAGCGAAAACTGACATAAATCAAAGTGTTAACAGTAAACAAGGGTTCGCCAAAAATCCGTTTGAAGTATTATCCTATTTAATGCAAATGCATTCGAAATGTAATCGTTTTGATTAGATCCCGATATAGTTGGGTTCAAATTCCACCTGCGGCCTGTGGTTTCGGAATCTAGTGGCTCAATGACGAGGAACCGGCATATGTCGCCGGTGATGTAAGACGAAATCTGCTGCTTTGAAGAAACTTTTAGTGGTCAAGATCGCAGTCAGTGCTATTTATTCCGGATGGCCGGTTTCAACAGTTGAGCCTGTTACCGGAAGATGGCGGTCTTAGCTGCTGAAGCGGACCTTCAGGCGTAAATACAGATCCCTACTTGTCATTTCTAATTATGAGAAATTTCAGTGAAATCGAACGCGTCAGTATGGTCTACGGACGAGACCACCCGACAGTCGGATTTTTTTGTAATTTTTATGTGTGTGGTACGTGAAGGCAGAGCTCAAGTATCAGTCTTCCAAAGCAGTTCGATGAAACTCTCAAAAATTCTTAAGAAAATCGACTCTGAAGTTTTCGGAGCGTATTTAAGTCACTAAGATTAGGGAATTTCTACGGTGGGCTACGTGACTGTCATGTGAGCAGCCTTGTCTCCGATTGCTGCCCAAGACAGAATTTTTAAACAAAGACCCATGTTCTACGAGCATTTCGATGAAGCGTAAAATACACAAAGATAAAAAAAAAATTCCTTAGACCTGGAGACTGGGAATCGCTGGTTCGACTGTCGTTTGTCATTTATTGTTCTCTTTCTAATTAAATTAGAATACCTACGTCATTTAAACATTAAAGTCATCGAATATTTGATAATTATCTAATTATCGTTTTTATGCTAATCGCATGTGAATTGAGGGGCAACACGTTAAAAGGGCAGCACATGCAGAGTGTGCTCGATGCCATGAGAATGAGTGTTTTCCGTATTTTTACGACGATTATCACTCCGCTGATGTGAGACCATATGTGTGGTATAAACCAGTGAACACTGTCCAAACAGAATACATAATTTTTCATTTTTCCCCTAAAATTTAATTTGTAATGTTTTCGTAAACAGTATTAACTAACAATCTTTTCCAAAAGATGAGTGTTAAGAACTTATATTTGCAATGAAAACCGAAATTTTGCTGCGATATGTAATTAGAAATAAAAAGACGTCCAATAATAATAATAATTATTATTATTATTATTATCTGGTGACATCTTCGTCATTTCTCATCCCTTTTTAGGGTATTTCCGGATATTTGTGACACCGTGTGTGTTTTATTAAATTATTTGTTTCAGCGACGTCTACGTGGTTTCGGAGGTTTTTAAACGTTGATAAAAATGACCCAGTGTATTTGATGAATTTTTTATTTGAGTGATATATGTAGCTGAGATGGATGGAAAAAAACGAAAAAAAATGACAATCGAGACTCGAAACAGCGGTTACCATACTAGAGCACTAGGAAGTGTTTCTCATGTTTATGTATTTTATGCTTTACCGAAATACTCGAAGAACATGCACCTTTGTTTAAAAATTCTGCACGGCCCGGGAATCGAAGCCGGACCTCGCCCCTGACAGGCAAGTATTTTACCACACAGCCACGCGACCTGCCATAAAAAAAGTATCCTATTTTAGTGAATTGAAGACGCTTGGAAAACTTGAAATTGAATTTTCTCTAGTATTCTTGAGAAAGCATGCATCGAAACGTTTCGGCGGATTGTATTTGAGCTATGAACTTCACGTGCCATAAATATACAAAATTAGAAATGAGATTCGATGCCGTGTGGTCTCCTTTGAAGATGGACAGGTCGAAGAGGGCTTGTGTCTTGGACTCCAAGGTCACCTGATGTCAGTACACTCAATTTTTGTGACTAGATCATTTAAGAAGTGAAGTTGATAGAACTCACGTCGATACGCTTCAAGAACTCGAATAGCAAACTAGTTGTTAAGATTTACGAGATGACCCGGAGTATTACGAGGGCGTGCTGAAAATGTGGAGACTTTTGAGGCTTTTGAAATACAACAAATCTGATTAACATTCTGTATCTTTATTCTTCATGTCTGTACTCGTATATCTGCAGCCCTCTGCTGCTAGAGAGCTCCGAATTGTATCATGTAACATGGCGGTGTGTAACGTAACTTTATCAGTGAGTGAGAAACAGCTTGCAGTAATATTGTTTCGAATTCGAAGAGTTCGTCCACACATGGGGCACCCTCTCCATCAGCAGGGCAATGCCATACAGAGGAACCACACACGAGCGCTGCCTTAGGTTCACTGTCATCGATCATCTTCCACATAGTCCCGACTTCGCCCCCCTCCGATTTTCGTCTCTTTTCAAAACTTAAAATAACACTTTCGAGGACTTCATTTTGACAGTGATGAAGCGGTACAAACAGATGTGAGGTTGTGGCTCCGTCAACAAAGTCAAGGATTCTACAGTGACGGTATGAAGAAACTGGTCTCTCGTTGGGAGAAATCTGTTCGTCGCCAGGGTGAGATACAAATATAATAGACACGAAGAATAAAGCTGTACAATGTTAATCATGTTTGTTGTCTTAAAAAGGCTCTAAGAGTTTTCACACACAAAATTCGGAAGTATACTTCTGAGCACGTTGTCTTAGAAAGAATTCGTAACTCAATACAGATATAAGTGCAGTATTGCATCCGAACGCGAAGGATTAGGAAAGAAAAAAAAAGATTAACATTTTGGTTCAAATGGCTCTGAGCACTATGGGACTCAACATCTGAGGTCATCAGTCCCCTAGAACTTAGAACTACTTAAACCTAACCAACCTAAGGACATCACACACATCCATGCCCGAGGCAGGATTCGAACCTGCGACCGTAGCAGTCGCGCGGCTCCAGACTGTAGCGCCTAGAATCGGTAGACCACCGCGGCCGGCTTAACATTTTGGAGAAAATTCTTAGAACATCTCCTTCAACAGGTACGAATGTAACGTGAACTGTGACATGTAATGTGCTGAAGCAGTACTGAATTTCTCGTGCCGCAGTCCGTGGTACACAATCCAAATGTTTGTTTAAAATACCGGGTGGTTATAATTAATCTTTCCCTATTTAAAACGTTGTAACACGGAAACTAATTACTGTAAGAGTACCTGACTTGGGAGCATTAATGTCAAGGAATGGGGAAGAGAAATAATGCAGAATCGTATCAACTGAAACACTTTTCATGTACTGCTACGGTACATCATACAATTACCGCTACAAAGGGGACTCAATACGGCGCTCACCAGTGTCCAGAAGTCTGAACGCACAGGATTGCATTCCGCACAGCAGAACGAAGCATCCTTGCAAATATGCTGGCTCTCTCTCTTGATATGCTGCGCTTCAGATCAGCACATGTGTGAATGTTCCGCTGGTAAACCCTGTCCTTCAGGTAGCCCCACATCCAGAAATCACAGGGAGTGAGATCAGGTGATCGTGCTGGCCAAGCATTTGGAAACGATCGGCTGATAAGTCCAACGTTTCCAAATATGTTTCGGAGAAGCAGGTGAACTTCACGAGCGATGTGCGGTGGGGCCCCATCTTTCATGAAAATTGTTGTGTTCAATGCGTCTCTCTCCTGTAGGGCTATGACATGCTAACGAAGCATATTGGACTAACGCTGGCCAGTCTCACTGCACGACTTTGGCCCTCGAGCTCCAATCTATTCAAAAACCAATGGGCCAATGATGAACGCAGCCGTGAAGCCACACCATAGGGTGACACGTTCACCAAACAGAGGAACTTCATGCACAGTGACTGGAGGTGAAGATCTCCACACTCGGCAAATCTGTGTGTTTACCTCATAATTCATAGAAGTCAGGGGAGTGTCGTAGGACCGTTGCTCTTCACAATATACATAAATGACCTGGTGGATGACATCGGAAGTTCACTGAGGCTTTTTGCAGATGATGCTATGGTGTATCGAGAGGTTGTAACAATGCAAAATTGTACTGAAATGCAGGAGGATCTGCAGCGAATTGACGAATGGTGCAGGGAATGGCAATTGAATCTCAGTGTAGGCAAGTGTAATGTGCTGCGAATACACAGAAAGATAGATCCTTTATCATTTAGCTACAAAATAGCAGGTCAGCAACTGGAAGCAGTTAATACCATAAATTATCTGGGAGTACGCATTAGGAGTGATTTAAAATGGAACGATCATATAATGTTGATCGTCGGTAAAGCAGATGCCAGACCGAGATTCATTGGAAGAATCCTAAGGAAATGCAATCCGAAAACAAAGGAAGTAGGTTACAGTACGCTTGTTCGCCCACTGCTTGAATACTGCTCAGCAGTGTGGGATCCGTACCAGATAGGGTTGATAGAAGAGAAAGAGAAGATCCAACGGAGAGCAGCGCGCTTCGTTACAGGATCATTTAGTAATCGCGAAAGCGTTACGGAGATGATAGATAAACTCCAGTGGAAGACTCTGCTGGAGAGACGCTCAGTAGCTCGGTACGGGCTTTTGTCAAAGTTTCTAGAACATACCTTCACCGAAGAGTCAAGCAGTATATTGCTCCCTCCTACGTATATCTCGCGAAGAGACCATGAGGATAAAATCAGAGAGATAAGAGCCCACACAGAGGCATACCGACAATCCTTCTTTCCACGAACAATACGAGACTGGAATAGAAGGGAGAACCGATAGAGGTACTGAAGGTACCCTCCGCCACATACCGTCAGGTGGCTTGCGAAGTATGGATGTAGATGTATAATGTAGAAAAATGAGCTTCGTCTGTCCATAGGATGGTCCAGGGCCAGCCCTCCTCAACTTCAATCCTTGTGAGAAAGCGGAGAGCCAAGTCAACACGTCGTTGTGCGTCCTGTGGTGCAGGCTGCCGTACGATTTGGATCTTGTGTGGATACCATTTGAGAATGGTTCTAAATACCTTCCGTACAGTGGACCACGGGATGTTCAACTGTCGTGACACCGCACGCGCACTGCCTGACGATCGGGAACTGCGCGCGGCGTTGTCTGCCGTAGCAACAGCGATTTCATCAACCACCTGTGGTGCAACCGGTCATCGGCCTCTTCCCGGAGCGACGCCCAGTTCTCCAGTTGATTCGAACTTCATCATGCTCCGCACATCAGGTGGAGAAAGGGGACCCTTCCGAAATCCTTTCAGCCAGCGATATTGTCGTGTGACTAGGGCCTCCCGTCGGATAGACCGTTCGCCGGGTCCAAGTCTTTCGATTTGACGCCACTTCGGTGACTTGCGCGTCGATGGGGATGAAATGAAGATGATTAGGACAACACAACACCCAGTCCCTGAGCACGGAGAAAATCTCCGACCCAGCTGGGAATGGAACCCTTAGGATTGACATTCTGTCGCGCTGACCACTCAGCTACCGGGGGCGGATATTCTTGAAGTGCAGTTGCAGCATTACAGTTGTTTTGATAATAGAGCTTTGCAAATAATGCCCTGCTCCTTTTGTCCAAGTTCATGTTGACATGTCAACATGTGCACTGCGACTGGTCTGGTGTCTGAGACTACGAATTACGATGACTGATTCGTAGATGGAACTGGACGGTGGCGCTGTGATGCATGGAAATCATGCACCCCATTTTCTGGACATTAATGCTACCAAGTTTGGTAGTCGTAATGGTAATTAGTTTCCGTGTTATAATGTGTTAAATACGAGGTGCATTCAAGTTCTAAGGCCTCCGACTTTTTTTTCTAAGTAACTACTCACCCGAAATCGATGAAACTGGCGGTACTTCTCGACGTAATCGCCCTGCAGACGTGCACATTTTTCACAACGCTGACGCCATGATTCCATGGCAGCGGCGAAGGCTTCTTTAGGAGTCTGTTTTCACCACTGGAAAATCGCTGAGGCAATAGCAGCATGTCTGGTGAACGTGCGGTCACGGAGAGTGTCTTTCATTGTTGGAAAAAGCCAAAAGTCACTAGGAGCCAGGTCAGATGAGTAGGGAGCATGAGGAATCACTTCAAAATTGTTGTCACGAAGAAACTGTTGCGTAACGTTAGCTCGATGTGCGAGTGCGTTGTCTTGGTGAAACAGCACACACGCACCCTTCCCGGACGTTTTTGTTGTAGTGCAGGAAGGAATTTGTTCTTCAAAACATTTTCGTAGGATGCACCTGTTACCGTAGTGCCCTTTGGAACGCAATGGGTAAGGATTACGCCCTCGCTGTCCCAGAACATGGACACCATAATTTTTTCAGCACTGGCGTTTACCCGAAATTTTTTTGGTGGCGGTGAATGTGTGTGCTTCCATTGAGCTGACTGGCGCTTTGTTTCTGGATTGAAAAATGGCATCCACGTCTCATCCATTGTCACAACCGACGAAAAGAAAGTCCCATTCATGCTGTCGTTGCACGTCAACATTGCTTGGCAACATGCCACATGGGCAGCCGTGTGGTCGTCTGTCAGCATTCGTGGCACCAACCTGGATGACACTTTTTGCATTTTCAGGCCGTCATGCAGGATTGTGTGCACAGAACCCACAGAAATGCCAACTCTGGAGGCGATCTGTTCAACAGTCATTCGGCGATCCCCCAAAACAATTCTCTCCACTTTCTCGATCATGTCGTCAGGCCGGCTTGTGCGAGCCCGAGGTTGTTTCGGTTTGTTGTCACACGATGTTCTGCCTTCATTAAACTGTCGCTCCCACGAACGAACTTTCGACACTTCCATAACTCCATCACCACATGTCTCCTTCAACTGTCGATGAATTTCAATTGGTTTCACACCACGCAAATTCAGAAAACGAATGATTGCACGCTGTTCAAGTAAGGAAAACGTCGCCATTTTAAGTATTTAAAACAGTTCTCATTCTCGCCGCTGGCGGTAAAATTCCATCTGCCGTACAGTGCTGCCATCTCTGGGACGTATTGACAATGAACGCGGCCTCATTTTAAAACAATGCGCATGTTTCTATCTCTTTCCAGTCTGGAGAAAAAAAATCGGAGGCCTTAGAACTTGAATGCATCTCGTATGGAGCGAGGCGAAGACACTGCAGGGGAGTACCGCACTAAGTCGTTCGACGGCGACAACTAAGTAAGCATCTGCAGAGAAAATTGCGAACATGGAAGAAATTCGGAATAGTACGATCAGATTTAGCTTCCCATATGATTGCGCCATTGACTGATGACTGACGTATTGGGAAAGTGAGTGTATCTTCAAAGTGAACAGTCCCTCTCTTTCTTTAGCAAAATACAACTGAAAATTTGAAACTTACTTGAGACTAAGATATATGTATTAATTTAGGATCAAATTTTAAACAAATTGAATACAGCACAAGAACATTTATGAACTCAGAACAATCATGAACTCAAGAGAAAGGATAAAATTACGTTCTGACTCAGGAGTACATTAGAACGTAACCCAGATGCTACACTTTTAAATTTACAACAGTCTATTACAATCTTTTACATCACAAATGAAATGACATAATTTCAGAGACTTTACTGGTCTCATACAGATATGATTTTATGTGCACAGACTGAAGCGGCGAGGAAAAATTTTTACTAAAGCCGGAAATCAAACACAGTTTTCCTGCTTACTACACAAGTGCGTTAGCCACTTTTTTATTTGTTTTGAAGTTTATAAAAATTTATTCTTCAACAGGCGTCACAGAACGTTTACATTGGCTTTAAATTAGATGTATAAATGGTAGGAACTTCTCTATTTTCCATTTATTGTTCATAATTTCTTATTTTTCGTTCTTCAAGTGTTGCTTCAGGTCATATGTAAACACGCTTTCCTCGTTGACCATGTAGTTTATAAAACAATATAGCCGGCCGCGGTGGTCTAGCGGTTCTGGCGCTGCAGTCCGGAACCGCGGGACTGCTACGGTCGCAGGTTCGAATACTGCCTCGGGCATGGGTGTGTGTGATGTCCTTAGGTTAGTTAGGTTTAAGTAGTTCTAAGTTCTAGGGTACTGATGACCTCAGAAGTTAAGTCCCATAGTGCTCAGAGTCATTTGAACCATGAACCGTGTGAGTGTTCTTGTCTTGGATGCTGGAAACGCTTTTACGTCCATGTACTTTATTTTCTTGTTGTTTACTTCGTTAACAGTGGTTGACAGAAAACTTGCTGATTTAAACTTTATCCGTTTCCAGAAACCTGCAATTCTGGAGCAGCCTACCGTTAGGTGTACGGCAGTGTCAACCATTACGGATGACTAGTTAGTTTTAATCTATGGCGTTTTGCAGCGGTCGGGAACAATTCATTTATAAACATATAAGCAGGTGCACGCAACCTTGAACTTACGGATTTGTCTCCAAAATTTGACCAGCCTGTCTTCCAGTTTAAGTTTTGGCGCTTCATCTGGTTTGCTGGGGAACGTGGAGTTATTTTCGCAATAGCTTCGATTATTTTCTTTGGCGTATAGAATCTTGCATTGTGAGTCTTCTCTGAAACATATATTGCAATTTGCAAGGCACGAATTAAATTTTCTGGCATCCTTCTATCATCTACATTTTCTGTCACTATTACCCAGCCATCCTTTAGTAAGTCCGACTGACTAGGCAGTAATTTGAGGGTTCAAATGAGACTTCTCACTATAAGGGCTGAACACTTTGCCGCACAATGTGTTTAAGCTAGACCGCCTTCGTTAAGTGGTTTCGTTAGTTGATCCATGGCTACTCTAAACAACATACCTTTCCAAATAAAGCAGCCAATGTACTTTTTGATTTGTGCGATACGTTTTCTGTCGACGGCTATGATTTGTGCAACATACCACATTTTGGACAGGAGCAGTATGTTTACACATTCAATCTTTTGCATGTTTAATTTCTTTGTGCTGCTTCCTATCAGGGTACCTCTTACTTTTTCTACCATTCCTTTGGAATTGGCGTCAATTAACTCGTTTAGTTTCTACCTTAGTTTCAGTCCGAGCACTTCCGTTTCAACACATTCCGAGAAGGGATGTGGCATGGGGTCAGCACTTTCATTTAGCCACAGTAGCTGTATTTTTCTATTGTTTGTCGTAGCCCCTGTTGCTAATTTATAATCATCCATTATTTCCGACGCTTTTGCGGTGTCATGGGATTCTTTTAATTATAATGGTCACGTATCGGCGTAGGCGTTTACAGCGAATCGTTGTGCACCAACATGTAATTTTTACACTGAGTTGCTGACTGTACAGTTTAATGGTTTTAAAGAGATGACAAACAGTATCATTGATAACGAACAACCCTGTCTGATAGAACGTTGGACTGGCAGTGCCTCCGTGAAATATCCGTTTATTGCACCTTGGAAAACATTTGGTACTGGTATTGTTTTGGTACCAGTAAATCTATTGTTGCTTGTGGAAATTTGAAGTGCTCCTTAGATATTGATGACTGGCTTAACGAACGCTTTCTGTGAATCGACGTCCAATAGCCCTAGTGTTTCTTCCTTATACTTCCATGAGTAGAAAGTCGTATCTCTTAAGGAGCAGATTCCATCTGTGTCGCTTTTGTTAGGTATGTTACACGTCTGCTCCGGTCCAATGACGTCCGGAAGCGTTTCGTTTAGTCGTGCCGCTGTGGCACGAGATATTATTTTCGAGTCTGCGTACAACATCGTTATCGACCTGAAATTCGTTCTTCCTCGAGGTATCGGTTTCTTAGGGACGAGTTCGAGAATTCCGGGTCCTTTTCCGGAGGGTAGGTGTCTGCACTCCTGTTTCTCTATTACTACTTCCATGAATTCTTTTTTAATAACTGACCAGAAAATTTTATAAAATTCGTAGGGAATACTGTCTCTTTCTGGATTCCTACGTTTTGGCAAGCCTTTGGCAACATCTTAAATTTCTTCCTCAGATGTTCGTTCTGACAACATACTTTCGTCCGTTACATGTGACGTACAAATTTGTAGTACTGTGCTGCTTTTAGAGGATTAGATGGTCGTACTCTGGACAGTCCTTGGAAATGTTCTTTGATTCCTTCCCGACTAATACATTTATTCCCATTCCTAGACATTATGTTACTAATATATCTGTTCGCATCTTTTCTGTTCTGTTCTCTTGTGAGATGGTAAATACTCCACTTCTCATCCGCCATACGCTCATAATCTTTGCAGGGAAATTATCACCTCTAGTTCACTTTCCTGCAGTTCTAAAATGTTCTTTTTGCATCTTTTCAAAGTATTTGCTCGCTCTTCCCCATTGTCTACTTTTGCTTCAAGTTCAAGTGTGATACGGTAGTAACAACCGATGATACTTATCCTGTTTTCATTAATCCTGTAGGCGACATTTGTAAATAATTTCCGAACACCCGGTTTTACGAGGTTCTCGCACCACTCAATCGCATTACGGAAGAAACGCTTCCGGTTTACCCACGATTTGTAGCGAGCAGTGAACTCATGTTATGTGGAGCAAGTTCCAATTTAATTTAGAGTATCGTCTGCCGATTACTTTTGGAAGAGGTAGACCTTTTGCTTTAACAATTACAGCGTGATGGTCGGAAAAGCTGACAGGAATTACGTCGTAGCCTTGCACAGTTACTTCTGTTGTTGTGAGATGCTGTCGAGCCTTGATGCTGATCCTGGCGAGAGATACGCGTAGTGAGTGCTTGTAACAGCAGCCTGCTCAGCTACACCTTTCATGTTCAGACCTCCAATCAAGGGTACGGCAGAAGGGTGTTTTGCCTTTTGAGTCTATCGCCTTTAAAATGCAATTAAAATCTCTTACGATGACGATGTCGCCTTGTCGCTGTCTCAGAAAATATGAGACGTCATCCCTTTCCCCTTGCAGCTCTGTTATTTGATCCGGAGGGAGCGTAGAGGTTTTAAAATGTTACTCCATTCAGAACGCCTTTGACAATGCGTCCTCCCGGCTCTTTTTCTACAACCTGTAATTATAATCCGTTTCTGGTTAAAAAATACAGCAACCTCTCGTATCATAATCAACATTGTTATGTAAATAATACGTCTGAAAGAAATCTACCTCTTCGAAGACGACTTCTTGCAAGGAGGCAGTATCAATATCGTTTGTTCTAAGAAATTTCTCCAAATGTTCATCTTTTCTTCTTTTCTAATCGTACAAGTATCTAGCGTTAAAAACGTGAGCACTATTCTACTTTCCATGCAGTTAATAGTTAATATTTTCTAACTTTGTGCTTTATTTTTTTTGTTAGAATTCCTATTCTATTTGTTCACTTTCCATATCAATCTTCTCTGTGCTTTTTCATTTTATGGCGTACCACAGTTAAGTTTAGTTTGACCATCTTTGACAATTTTGCTCCACTTTGGTGTTTAAGAGACATAAGACTGCCGGTGATTTTCTGTTTCCCCAGCAGTGCGCTTAGTAATTCGTCACTGACAGTGAGAGTTTTTATGAAAGCGTGTTTCGCTTTGTTTCCTTGCTTGTTGTTTTCATTTTCATTTGCGTCTGTTGAAATGTCAGTGAACCGTTGTGGTCCTCGTCTATCAATTGTTTACTTTCTTGTGGGGCTAGGTTCAGGTGGTCTGGGGTATCTGATTGATGTGACTGGTGTACCACAGCTTGCACTTCATTTTCTGCTTGCATCACAAATTCGTTCAGTAAATTCATTGCTTTATCAGACTTTTGTTTTCCTGGTGTTAGTGATGGTTTCCCACCATCTTCCTCTTCTGAGTTCAATCTTTCCTTTTCCAGTGGCCGCTTTTCGTTTTTCTGAGTTTCGTTTAGTGTGAGATAATCTTCCATTCTTGTTTCGGGGCACTACTTTTTCGATAAATCTCCGTGTCAACCGCTTTTATGCCGTTACCTTGCGAAGTAGTTGCAGGTTGGAAATGAGTACTTTTTTCCGCCTGCCTCGCTACATGTCTGGTTCATCCAGTGACGCTTTTCTCGTTTGTTTAATCAAAGGAAGGTAGTCATCAAATGAGATCAGCTGTTGTTGTGTACATTCCATTGGGGAGGCTTTACTTCTACCCTATACATTAAAAGCAGGTGTCATATCTTGTAGTTGTTATGTAGTACGCTGTTGTAGATTGTTTCACAACGAACACCCACCGCGGACAATTTTCGCGAAGATGCTCCGGCTCATTACACAAGTGACATGTAGAGTTCTGTCCTGCGTAGATAACATGTCTCTTACATCCAGATACAGTAATGTAGGAGGGGATGTCAAGTTTTATGAACATCTGCACTGACCATGTGCCATTATAACTCAGCCTCGTACCTACTGGACCATCTTTTGAAAGAACCTGTACTAAATGGTTATGTCCTAGTTCTGGGGGGAGATTCAAAATTCTAACAGTTTTGAGTTCACTTTTTGCTTTACATATGTCAACAATACTAACAGAATCATCACGATGGCAAAATTCAAACTTTCCACGAGTTTTCATTAAAAACCTGCCCAGGCAAATAGTATTATACAACTTGATACACACACAATATGGCTCGAATGGCTCTGAGCACTATGGGACTTAACATCTATGGTCATCAGTCCCCTAGAACTTAGAACTACTTAAACCTAACTGACCTAAGGACAGCACACAACACCCAGCCATCACGAGGCAGAGAAAATCCCTGACCCCGCCGGGAATCGAACCCGGGAACCCGTGCGTGGGAAGCGAGAGCGCTACCGCACGACCACGAGATGTGGGCACACACACAATACTTTTCACTATCAATCTATGTGAATTCAGCATTATCTCCTCAAATACTGAAGTTATCATATAACCAATCATGGATTTCCAAGGCAATAGGTTGGAGAAGACGACTATTCTTGTCAAACGAAAACCTTAATGCATTTTTCCTGAGGGGTTCAGAAGACACGGTGAACGTGTGGGAAACGTAAAACCCGCCTCCTCGACGAACCAAAGGAAGCTTGGCAAGAATGCTCGACCACAAAGTCCCACAACGAAGAACCAGAAAAGCCGGTCGCCGTTCGCAACACGTACGGCCGCTCAGCAAGGCTGCCGCAAACACATGGAACTTGTCATCAGCTGGTCTGTCGAGACGTGTTTCACGTCAGACAATACAGTTTAGAGTCGAACTGTTAGTAAACAGCACATGTTTCTCAATATTTTAGAGAGCGATCGGAAAACAATGTTATTACCGTTGCTATCCGGAGATGCCACTAAGCCAGATTGGCACAGCGGTTCACACAGCTGCACGAATTACCCTGTCATGCCTCCCTCCTCGATCCAGATTCTCACTACCGCCCCAGTCTACTTTAAGTTACGTCTTACACACGAACAGAATTGCCGAGGCTTTCCATGTTCTGGAATAGCACCTCAGCATCGAACGTAAATGGGGGATCCAGGTGCAGGTGCATCTACGAATGAAATGGCACAATTTCAGAGACTTTACTGGTCTCACACATATCAAATAAATAGCTGTAACCAAAATTCATCGTTAATTAGAAACGCTGTTACAAACGGACAAAACACACTCCCCAGCCTCACATTATGTGAAAAGCGGCCGCCTGCCGTATCACGGACACTCTGTTTACAGGTTGGTACAGCAAACTTCTAAAACAAGAAACGAGCGTACATAATGATTTCACAAGCCCACAACCCGCCCTGTAGAACACGATGGCAGTAACCATAACTAATAATTTATTTTTATAAATAAGAAAATTTTAAAACCCAACTTCCTACAAAATATACACGGCGTCAATTAATGGCGTCGCAAAATTGTTGAACAGTTACTTTACTTGAAAAGGCAATAGGATCCAGCACAAGTCGCCCATACCAAATAGTTCGTAGACAGTTGCTGTGATAAGCTAATGGGCCAATGATGCAAATTTGTGGTTACTAAACAAGATAGACTCGGCTCGCTTAAGATAGTTCAATAAATATTCATCATTATGGTTTGCAGCTCCTTGTGTCGGCCGTGTTTGCAGTTAAAATCGTTGGATGTGAGGTCCGCCAGTTATGCAGAACACCTTTTTTCTCAGTACCCAAACATGTTTCGGCAGCACTGTGCCACCACCAGTGGGTTTTCGTTTTTATTCTGCAATGTGAACATTTTTCTTAAACGATTATAAAATTATGTGCATTTTTAGCTCAAACAACACATCGTTTCTTTTTGTTAATACCTTTACATTTGGTGTACATGAATTTTCTGGATCACTTGTGTGTCTGTTACTACAGGCAGCATGTCATCTGCATCCAAACGATGTTGATGAGAAAGAGTTTTGCTGGGAGTTAACCTATCTTCTAGGATGTGATTTATAAGGTGCATTCAAGTTCTAAGGCCTCCGATTTTTTTTCTAATTAACTATTCACCCGAAATCGATGAAACTGGCGTTACTTCTCGACGTAATCGCCCTGCAGACGTACGCATTTTTCACAACGCTGACTCCATGATTCCATGGCAGCGGCGAAGGCTTCTTTAGGAGTCTGTTTTGACTACTGGAAAATCGCTGAGGCAATAGCAGCACGGCTGGTGAATGTGCGGCCACGGAGAGTGTCTTTCATTGTTGGAAAAAGCCAAAAGTCACTAGGAGCCATGTCAGGTGAGCAGGGAGCATGAGGAATCACTTCAAAGTTGTTATCACGAAGAAACTGTTGCGTGACGTTAGCTCGATGTGCGGGTGCGTTGTCTTAGTGAAACAGCACACGCGCAGCCCTTCCCGGACGTTTTTGTTGCAGTGCAGGAAGGAATTTGTTCTTCAAAACATTTTCGTAGGATGCACCTGTTACCGTAGTGCCCTTTGGAACGCAGTGGGTAAGGATTACGCCCTCGCTGTCCCAGAACATGGACACCATTTTTTCAGCACTGGTGGTTACCCGAAATTTTTTTGATGGCGGTGAATCTGTGTGCTTCCATTGAGCTGACTGGCGCTTTGTTTCTGGATTGAAAAATGGCATCCACGTCTCATCCATTGTCACAACCGACGAAAAGAAAGTCGCATTCATGCTGTCGTTGCGCGTCAACATTGCTTGGCAACATACCACACGGGCAGCCATGTGGTCGTCCGTCAGCATTCGTGGCACCCACCTGGATGACACTTTTCGCATTTTCAGGTCGTCATGCAGGATTGTGTGCACAGAATCCACAGAAATGCCAACTCTGGAGGCGATCTGTTCAACAGTCATTCGGCGATCCCACAAAACAATTCTCTCCACTTTCTCGATCATGTCGTCAGACCAGCTTGTGCGAGCCCGAGGTTGTTTCGGTTTGTTGTCACACGATGTTCTGCCTTCATTAAACCGTCGCACCCACGAACGCACTTTCGACACATCCATAACTCCATCACCACATGTCTCCTTCAATTTTCGATGAATTTCAATCGGTTTCACACCTCGCAAATTCAGAAAACGAATGATTGCAGGCTGTTCAAGTAAGGAAAACGTCGCGGTTTAAAGTATTTAAAACAGTTCTCATTCTCGCCGCTGGCGGTATATTTCCATCTGCCGTATGGTGCTGCCATCTCTGGGACGTATTGACAATGAACGCAGCCTCATTTTAAAACAATGCGCATGTTTCTATCTCTTTCCAGTCTGGAGAAAAAAAATCGGAGGCCTTAGAACTTAATTGCACCTCGTAGTTTGTCACGATGTTTTACATCCTAGAAGATAGGTTAACTCCCAGCAAAAAACTTTCTCATCAACATCGTTTGGTTGCAGGTGACATGCTGCCTGTAGTAACTGATACACACGTTGAAAGGTGGCTACACTGAGTCACAGCGCCAGAGATTGCGCCGAAGATTATTATTCCGCCGCCTCCACTGGCAGTAGTAGTTCAGAGGATGTTGAGGGCAGTTGTTGTTCTGTTGGGCGAGAGAGTAGATGCTGTTTGGTTGCCGGTCAGTGTGGCCGTGCGGATCTAAGCGCTTCAGTTTGGAACCGCGTGACCGCTACGATCGCAGGTTCGAATCCTGCCTCGGGCATGGATGTGTGTGATGTCCTTAGGTTAGTTAGGTTTAAGTAGTTCTAAGTTCTAGGGGACTGATGACCTCAGAAGTTAAGTCCCATAGTGCTCAGAGCCATTTGAACCATTTTTGCTGTTTGGTTGGTGTAATCTATAGATGGAAGAAGTTGCAATTGTCAGAGTGTATTTGAGGAGATGGGCTTTTGGTTTATGATGCTGGTGTAATGGAAAATTTTCGTTAATATATAATGACGTATAAAGGTATTACAGTTTTCTTTAATGACAACGCCTCTCGCTCACAGGTACAGTCAACAAGGCATCTGGCTCATGTTCATTTATTAGACTTGTAATTCTGGTTTCTATGTGCAATTATAGTATTTCTGGTTTTTCAATTAGTCCATTGTAAATGGTGTTTAAAATATTTTGTCATATTGAGAAAGAACCGAGCCAGATACATGTACGTTGAGTCACACTACCACACACAGAACAATTACACTTGTGCTTTGTTGTTTCGTAGCTTTTATAGTTGCAGTGGACTTAATTAATCAACTGTGTTAATGGAAATTCCTTGTCATTCTTTATTTTTATTTTATGCAGTCAGATTGTGTGCTAATACTAGTCAGTGCCAACCGGTTACGAGACTTCGTAACCGGTCACACAGCTACTAAAATTATCGCATTTATTCATATTCCATTAGTCATTTTCCCTTTTAATTAAGCCCCCATGCAAAGTGATCCAGAAAATTCATGCACACCAAATGTAAAGTTATTTACAAAAAGAAACGATCTGTTGCTTGAACTAAAGATACACATTTTTTTATAATCATTTAACAAAAATGTTCACATTGCAGATAAAATAAAAACGAAAACCCACTGATGATGGCACAGTGGTTCCGAAACATGTTTGGGTACTGAGAAAAACGGTGTTCTGCATAACTGGCGGACCTCACATCCAATAATTCAATAAAATTGAAAGGCACAAAAGCAGCAAAGTGTTACGGACTTGCAAATGCTAATCCATAAGATGCCGAAGCAAAGCACACAGAAGAACGCCTTCCCCATTTGACACCAACTAAATGCGCTTAGCGTACATCGTATTCCACCTTAGTGATTCATGACAATGCATTTGCCCAGTAAGGTTACAATGGCCATTGAACTCTGTGCAACGAGGAACTTCCTTCACGCTCGCACTCTCTCTCTCTCTCTCTCTCTCTCTCTATATATATATATATATATTCGTGTAAGCCCCTACTCGACGGCTTAATAAGTCACAACATTGCTCGCCTTTCCACTGCTGTCTGCTACAAGTTTTAAAGTATACTTCGGCACCATGACACCTCGTGTCTGCCGAAAAATGAGCTTAGACGAAGAACTGTAATCCGCTCGGTGGTGAATCGTCACATTCACTTTCACGTCGACAAGTGTCTCCACCGGGCCGCGCTTTTTTCCTTTAAAGTGTGGGCCTGCATGTTCGCCACCGCGCGGTGAGTGATACATCGCGGGTCGATAGCAAGACCCTCTGCAGCCGACTACAGACCCTCTCAAGAGGCTATATAGGGAGAATCAGAACTCCACGGACAAACTTTCAGAGGTTGTTCCGGGGTACCTTCTGTTGTGTCTAGCAATCCTGCATACTCGGTTCGCTAGACAATCAAACAACTCGTATTAATGAGTTTTATAAATCAAGACAATTAGAATACGTAACTTTGATAGATGTGTCGCAAGCAGAAGACGATATACAAAATAATCAGTCTTCTTCAGAACAGACAAACACATGTCTGTGCTACGTATAGATTTCCTTATGATAGTCTACGATGAGGCGACTAACGAAGTGGCTAACGTTGGAACTGCTATTGAAGTGGGCTGCCATCAATTGGACGCGGCGCTTAGGTCCTCTTCATATAGGGATCGCTGCTGTCGCGTTGTCGTCCTGGAGGGATGTCAGCGTGCGATTGGCTGACCTCTGTCGTTCCCGACTGGCGTGGCGGCGCTGACTTTACGCCGTAAGTATTTTGGCATAAGGGACCTGCGGTTTTCGGGAGCTCGTTCAGAGTTATTGCATTTCGTCTGTTCTCTTAGCTAAACTAACTCTGCATCTGTATTTCTCTGGAAATAGCGCGCAACAGTGCAGGTATCGATGGCATGCGCTGTGTGTCTTGTTTCCATTCACTCACAGTACCTGCTGTTAACAACAGTAGTACCTTTACTCTTCATTTTCAATCTTCTTTTTAATCTTACCTTGGTTTTTCCGCCAACGTTAACTGTAACTTAACAGTGATAGACAGCTGTGTGGATAGGCTTACAGATGAAGAGTTGGGCGATAAGTATTTCGTGTACGGGTTCACTGATTTCAGTGGAAAAGCGGCACAACTATGCTATGCTCAGCTATTCCCTCTATGGACGGCAAACACATCACAGTACAGTGTTCCGTCCAAGGGTTGTCCTATTACTCTGTGTTGAGTGGCGTACGTTCTGGTTATTGCATATTACAAGTTCTTCACTGTTGTGAAAGTATTTTCACAGAAAAAGGGTGATTGTGGCAACATACCGAATACATCAGATTTGCGTAGTTACTCTGTAACGAGCCGCTAGAGACTACGGGTCCTTACTACCAAAATACTCAGAAGGTATCGATGCAAAACATCTGAATATTTGTTGGTGGAGTTATGCTTCACGCTGTATATGGATTTCAATTTGATTTACTTCAGAACACAGTTTTGTTAAAATAAACTCACAACTAATATGTCAACGACTCGCGGACAAGAGTGAAGGAGAGGCTGATATTGTGACCCTGTCTGGCAAAATCAAGGTATCAGTATCTCTGTCTGGATAGGAATTATGCACCGTTTACGTATATCTCGTTCCTTTTGAACTGAATTGCCAGACGATTACATTCAGTTGGCGTTGACGGCCCATGGCAGGGTTCTTCAAATAAAACAAGAGAAGTGGACAACGAATACCCACTTAAATGTTTTTACGTGTTCGAGTGGCCCTTAATGATGTGGATGTCTCGCCTTACATTGATGTTAAAGGTTCCCTGCCTCTGGCCGTATATGAGGGTCAACCCAAAAGACGTGCTGTATGTGGAAAAATTCGTCACTTGCAGGTCCAATGCATTCGCGTGCGTAGCCAACTACCAACAGCCATTACCATGGAAGATGGTTCAAATGGCTCTGAGCACTACGGGACTTAACATCTGAGGTCATTAGTCCCCTAGAACTTATAACTACTTAAATCTAACTAACCTAAGGGCATCACACACATCCATGCCCGAGGCAGGATTCGAACCCGCAACCGTAGGGGTCGCGCGGTTCCAGACTGAAGCGCCTAGAACCGCTCGGTCACAACGGCCGGCCCACCACCTGGACAAGGATTGATACCGACAGGGCCTACACGCTCTTGGTTCCCACTGGAGGAAGGCCATAGAACGAGATGGAAAAAATAGGGTGTGTAGATGAAACACCATTCTTTCGAGTTTGCATTCCTCATTACGTTCAATAAAGAACTGTTGAATAAAAAACTGCGGTGCATTACTTTTGGCAATTGTCGTATGAGAGTACCTGTTTTGGTCTGTTTTAGATCATCTTCAGACCTACCGTCATGATAGTAGATGGTGGCGGTGAAAGGAGCCGGTGGTATGTCTCCACGAACGCTAGCTGCTCAGTGATAGTTCTGAAGATGGTCTAAGACAGACCAAAACCAGTAACCTCATATAAAAAGAAGTTTCTTGCGGTTGTGGCCGTTCATATGCATTCTTAAGTATTAAAAAAAAGCCGCTATACTCCAAGAGACAGGTACACATGATTCCCGCTGAATCATCAACTAATGATAAATTTTCACTAACGACCGAAAGGTAAAAGTGTGCAATCTCGCACATGTACACTCTGTAAAACATTACGCCTTTATCTCAACATGCTACACACCAGAGACAGTAGAGAGCTAAACGAATCTAGGCTTCACAACAGAGGTTACATTCGAAGAAACACAAGGAAAACGACAAAAAATCAGGAAATCGAGCAGAAAAAGAAACCGGAGATTCTTTGAGATTTAAAAACGATACCAAGGTGAATGTAGCTGTAAACTCGGTAGCTGAAACACAACCTGTAAATACAATTGCACTCCCTGACACTACGGCCCAAAGATTCCCTGGTGGGCCTTCCGCTGTTGCCGAGCGGTTCTAGACGCTTCAGTCCGGAACCGTGCGACTGATACGGTCGCAGGTTAGAAACATGCCTCGGGCGTGGATGTATGTGATGTCCTTGAGGTAGTTTGGTTTAAGTAGTTCTAAGTCAATGGGGACATCAAAAGCAGACTCGCTATGGCAAAAAAGGCATTACTGGCCAAGAGAAGTCTACTAATATCAAATACCGGCCTTAATTTGAGGAAGAAATTTCTGAGGATGTACGTCTGGAGTACAGCATTGTATGGTAGTGAAACATGGACTGTGGGAAAACAGAAGAGAATCGAAGCATTTGAGATGTGGTGCTATAGACGAATGTTGAAAATTAGGTGGACTAATAAAGTAAGGAATGAGGAAGTTCTATGCACAATCGGAAAGGAATATGTGGAAAACACTGATAAGGAGAAGGGACAGGATGATAGGACATCTGCTAAGACATGAGGGAATGACTTCCATGGTACTAGAGGGAGCTGTAGATGGCAAAAACTGTAGAGGAAGACAGAGATTGGAATACGTCAAGCAAATAATTGAGGACGTAGGTTGCAAGTGCTACTCTGAGATGAAGAGGTTAGCACAGGAAAGGAATTCGTGGCGGGCCGCATCAAACCAGTCAGTAGACTGATGAAAAAAAAAAAAAAAAGTCAAGGGGGCTGTTGACCTCAAGTCCCATAGTGCTCAGAGCCATTTGAACCATTTTTGATTCCCTGGTCTGAAGATACGACAGCTTGACGACAGTCATAAATACACAGACGTACCGTTTAACTACCATAAATGCAAACAGGATACCATCTAAAAACAAAAAGAATTATTAAAGCATTAACTTGAAGCAGTTACCGATGTAACGTTTTTACAAGAAGTAGGCCCTCCTGGCGTTGCAAACGTCACCGGATTTGACTTGTCAATCTCAGACTGGAAGCCTATACAGCGGTTCTATTTAGGCAAGGGACACGGTGCACATCTAAAGCTTTTCCTTTAAATAATAAAGGGGATTTAAACACAAATTGCAAACATTTCCGTCCTTCAGGCTCAGAGGCTCACACACACACACACACACACACACACACACACACACACACACACACACACAGAGAGAGAGAGAGAGAGAGAGAGAGAGAGAGAGAGAGAGAGAGAGAGATGATGATGATCTTTAAATTAGAGCTAACCCAACTTCTCACAAATTTCGGATCACAGGAAGTCGTTTCTGAAAGTATTTGTATGGAGTGTAGCCATGTATGGAAGTGAAACATGGACGATAACTAGTTTGGACAAGAAGAGAATAGAAGCTTTCGAAATGTGGTGCTACAGAAGAATGCTGAAGATAAGGTGGGTAGATCACGTAACTAATGAGGAGGTATTGAATAGGATTGGGGAGAAGAGAAGTTTGTGGCACAACTTGACTAGAAGAAGGGATCGGTTGGTAGGACATGTTCTGAGGCATCGAGGGATCACAAATTTAGCATTGGAGGGCAGCGTGGAGGGTAAAAATCGTAGAGGGAGACCAAGAGATCAATACACTAAGCAGATTCAGAAGAATGTAGGTTGCAGTAGGTACTGGGAGATGAAGAAGCTTGCACAGGATAGAGTAGCATTGAGAGCTGCATCAAACCAGTCTCAGGACTGAAGACCACAACAACAACAACTATTATTCACTGACAAGTCAAGTCATAGGCTACTTCCTAATATCGTGTCGGATTTCCTTTTCCCTGGCGTAGTGCAGAAACTCCACGTGGCATGGACTCAACAAGTCGTTGGGAGACAATTGCAGAAATATTGAACCATGCTGCCTCTATAGCCGTCCATAATTGCGAAAGGTTTGCCGCTGCAGGATTTTCTGCACGAACTGGCCTCTTGATTATGTCCCACAAAAAATGGTTCAAATGGCTCTTAGCACTATGGAACTTAACTGCTGAGGCCATCAGTCCCCTAGAACTTAGAACTACTTAAACCTAACTAACCTAAGGACATCACACACATCCATGCCCGAGGCAGGATTCGAACCTGCGACCGCAGTGGTCGCACTGTTCCAGACTGTAGCGCCTAGAACCGCTCGGCCACTCCGGCCGGCTATGTCCCACAAATACTCGATGTTATCTCCCGCGATCTAGATGGCCAAACCATTGGCTCGCATGGTCTAGAACGTTCTTTAAAGCAGTCGCGAACAGCTGTGGCCCGATGACATAGCGCATTGTCATCCATAAAAATGCCATTGTTGTTGGGAAACATGACGTCCATCAATGGTTGCATATTGTCTCCAAGTAGCCGCACATCCGGTGGACCCATTCCACTCTATGCTGACACAGCCCACACCAGCTTGCATAGTGCCTTGACGACAAGTTGGGTCCACAGCTTCGTGGGGTCTGCACCACACTCGAACCCTGCCATCAGTCATTACCCACAGAAATCGGGACTTATCTGAGCAGGCCACGGTTTTCCAGCCGTCTAGGCTCCACCCAATGTCGTTTCGAGCCCCAGAGAGGCGCTGCAGGCGATGTGCTGTTAGCAAAGGCAATAGAGTCTGTCGTCTGCTGCCATAATCCATTAACGCCTAATATCGCCGCCCTATCCTAAAGGATATGTTCGTTGTACGTCTCATATTGATTTCTGTCGTTTTTCATGCAGTGTTGCTTGTCTGTTAGCACTGACACCTATACGCAAACGCCGCTGCTCTCGGTCGTTAAGTGAAGGCCGTAGGTCACTGCATTGTCCTTGGTGAGAGGTAATGCCTCGAATTTGGTATTATTGGCACACTGTTGACACTGTGGATTGCGGAATATTGAATTCCCTAACGATTTCCAAAATGGAATGTCCCATGCTTAGCTTCAACTACCATTCCTCATTTAAAGTCAGTTAATTCTTGTCTTGCTGCCATAATCACGTAGTAATACTTTTCACATGGATCACGTTAGTACAAATGACAGCTCCGTCAACGCACTGCCCATTTATACCATGTGTGCAAGGTGTTACCGCCACATGTATATGTCACTATCCCATGACTTCTGTCACCTCAGTGTGCGGTAGAAAAACGAGGACTGACGGAAAACTGGAATAGAACAGAATCGAAGCAATTTGAGATATGGTCTACAGTAGGATGTTGAAAGTCGGGTGGACTGATAAGATTAGGAATGAGGAGGTACTCCGCAGAATCGGCGGGGAACGGAACTTAGGGAAAACACTGACAGGAGAGAGGGGACACCTGTTAAAACTTCAGAAAACAACTTCCATGGTATTGGAGGAAGCAGCAGAGAGTAAAAATTGTAGAGGAAGACAGATTTTGGAATCTATCCAAAAAGTAATTAAGGACGTAGGGTGCAAGTGCTGCTCTGAGATAGTCGTTGGCACAAAAATTCGTGGTGGGCCACATAAAACTATCATAGGAAAATTCTTCATTAGCTATGCAGTCTACGTTCCAATTGTTTAATGTACGCGTTTTGCTTTCGCAGAAGACCTCTCCACAAATACCTTCAGAAAGACTTCATGACACTTAAATTTGCGTTCAATGTTAACAAATTTCTCTTTTCCAGAAATGCTTTCCTTGCTATTGCCAATTTCCGTTTTATATCCAGTATACATCGGCCATCGTCAGTTATTTTGCTGTCTCAATAACAATACTCATTTGATATTTCTAGTGTCTCAGAGTAATCCTAAGCGCATGCCCGATTTAGTTACACTACATTCCAGTGCCCTTGCTGTACTTGCGTTGATATTCAACTTATAATCTCAAATCAATACACCAGCCACTAGATTCAACTGATTTTCCAAGTCCTTTGAAGTCTTTTAAAAAATTACAGTGTCTTTGGCGAGTCTCAGAGCTTCTATTTTTTACTCCTTGAACTTCAATTATGTGTCCTCATTTCTCTTTGGTTTCCTTTACCGTTTGCTTAAAGCACATTTTGAATATCATCGCTGTTAAGCTACAACCTTGTCCTAGTCCCGTCCCAAGTACTGCTTGCTTATCATAACTTTCAGTTCTTTACTGTTGGAGATTTTATTAAAAATCTTTATTTGGCCAACATCGCAACATGGAGGTGAGCACTAGTTTCAAGCGCTTATGCGGTCATCTTCAGATCAGGACACAACATGCGGTGTCTAAATCAACAGAATAGGATTTTAGAAACCGCATTTTTGTATTGAGATCGGAAGACGACCGTTTAAGCGGTTGAAACTAGTAGTCGCTGTTCTCTATATTGCGGTCTTGGGCAAATTTTTAATAAAATCTGCAACTGTCTAGTTTACAGATAACTATCTCCGCTCTCCACTGTCAGGTAATTTTTTTTCGATTCTTATAACTGCGGTTAAGTTTCTGTACAAGTTGTACATAAATTTTCGCTCCCTGTATTTTTCCCCGCTAGCTTCGGAATTGTTAATAAATTAAAAATTTAACTTTGTTACAAAGTGAAATCAGAAACTAATTTTCCAATTTTTCGAATACCTGGCCGCTCGAAGGTCGTCTCCACATGTAAGGAACTCCAAATGAAACCTTTTGTTGGGATAGGCGATACAGATACCCGAACGTCCTAGTTGGTATCTCCCGAACGGGTAATTTACGTCAGTCGCTCGATTTAGTCATGAATATACCACTGACGCAATTGGCAGCTGTAAAGATATGAGTTATGTAAATTTTTGGAATGAGATTGCAACCCAGGGATTCTTGGCGATTGGCCAAAATGACGCTAGCTTAAGTTATGTGTTTACGTACCAGCATAGACACGAATAATATTTTTTCTGAATTTCTGCTATGCTGTCCCCTTATTTGTCGATGATTCACTTGGCACTGAATTGTCCAGTTAATTTTTAGCGCTCGCTGTTGTTCTTGATGATGTGCACTTGCAAAGTTTGGCGACTGCTGAATAACCAATGAGCCGGCCGCTTGGCCATGCGGTTTTAGGCGCTCAGTCCGGAACCGCGCGACTGCTACGGTCTCAGGTTCGAATCCTGCCTCGGGCATGGATGTGTGTGATGTCCTTAGGTTAGTTAGGTTTAAATAGTTCTAAGTTCTAGGGGACTGATGACCACAGATGTTAAGTCCCATAGTGCTCAGAGCCATTTGAACCAATAACCAGTGACATTGGAAATTTTATGTAAAATGTCTCCAGACAGCCGACGCTCTACATTATCACAATCGACGAAAACGGAATCCTTATAGAATCACTTTGTTGTCCGTCTCTTTGTTGTTTGGACCTCTTTTTATCAGGAACGGGTATCAGTATTGAGTTGTAGTTTA
The DNA here is from genome assembly GCF_023864275.1 of Schistocerca cancellata. Classification (NCBI taxonomy): domain Eukaryota; kingdom Metazoa; phylum Arthropoda; class Insecta; order Orthoptera; family Acrididae; genus Schistocerca; species Schistocerca cancellata. Next base: position 433,470,994 of record NC_064632.1, read on the forward strand.
TGCCAAATACGAAGATCTAAGATTCCATTGCAGCGTAAACGAGTTTAAGCTTCTAAGTCATTGCAATCAAAAGATACGGGCAATTATATCAAATATTTTCATATTCGCACAGATGAACTGTCTACTATATAACTGAGTTTGTACGGAACCCTTAGAGCGCGAGTACTACTCACACCAATCCGGTTTTTTTATGTATTGTAACTTGTTTTGACGGTTCTCCACACATTCTATCTCAAAAAAATGGTTCAAATGGCTGTAAACACTCTGGGACGTAACATCTGAGGTCATCAGTCCTCTAGACTTAGAACTACTTAAACCTAACTAACCTAAGGACATCACACACATTCATGCCCGAGGCAGGATTCGAACCTGCGACCGTAGCAGCAGCGTGGTTCCGGACTGAAGCGCCTAGAACCGCTCGGTCACAACGGTCGACTATTCTATCTCAAAAGGAGTTACGTCTTAAGTAAATGGTGTAATGGTGGCAGTTTCAGACATGTCAATATTGTATAAAATTTCCAAAATGCAATCAGTGACGTGACACAATCCCAGTGTCATCTTCACAACGGTTAGGGTTCTAAAAGTACAGCGTTGTAAGGTGCCTCCAGTTTTGGCCTGTGATCACCGGTATAAATATTTTACGAAAGTACTTGTAGAAATTAAAACGAAAAGCATGGGTCTTATGCAATACATAATTGATCTATAAACAGTTCACCTCCTTACTAGAATGTATTGCACGAGCACCACGTTTCTCGTTTTAAATCCTCCAAGCATTTTACAGCTGTTAAAAATTCACTAGCACAAATTTTCAGAACTGTCTGTTTAGGGTTAGGAATTGTATGGGGCTAGAAGAAATAATTTTATACTTTTTAGTCCGTTGTTTAATCATTTGTTCGTCTGTACGTGTACCTCATCTGCAAATTTCCGTCCCATCCGGAAAATTTCCTAGTGGTGCGTTTTTCTCAGTGTCTATTAGGATTATTAGTATTTTTTAAAATATCGGCTATCCGATATATCGATATTTAAATGATATAGTTATCGACCTCGACTTTACGAAAAAATTACCGATATATCACTGGAAAAATTACGGCTTACCGCTCTATAAAAATATTGGCTGCAAATTGTAAATATACTGCCGGTTTTAGAGCTAAGTATTTAAATATTGATTTATTATTTTATATTCTGTATATCAACAAGTAAGCAGCCTGGTTATCCCCCTTAGAGCAAGAATTGAAAGGGAAACGATGCACGTTTACGCTTGGCAGTAACCACTTTGCTACCAATGGTAACTGCATGTAAGTGGCACAATAAAAGGTGTCCGATGGGTACGTCATTCGGTTTCGTCATTCGAATTTGTATGGAACACATCATGTTGACTTCCCTGTTTTTATTTCTGCAAACGCTAGTGAACCAGAGGTTGTAGCGTCAAAATTTCGTGGTGAAGTTTAACGTTGTAGATTCTGTTGGTAGCACTGAGCGCTGATTACGTCAACATTTCACGTCACACCTCTCCGCCCACCACGAAGACCAGTCTTGTCATTTAGATATTTGTTAATCAGTTGCAGCAACTGCTTCTGAAGAATTGTTATGTGAAGAAATAGCACACTAGTTGCGTCAAAAATTGTTTTTTAACGCAACTGGTGTACTATTTCTTCACATGGAAAATCTTATTATTCCATTCACACCGCCACCCCCCCCCCCCCCCCCCCAATGCAATCAGACTACTTCTTTGTGCCAACTATACTTGCTTTACACAGTGAAAGAGAGAGACTGGATGTCATGAAAGCTCAAAAAGTAGAAAGACTCCTTCACACAGTGAAAATAAAATTATGTTCTACTACAATTGCAAATATTAGCCGAAAATTGTGAAACAAAATATGCACACCATATTGACATTTCTATATCGATATTTCGGCGAAAAATATATCGACGACATATACTTTCATTGCTTTGGAGAACATCGATATATCGAGATATTTTTATTTTTATACATTCCTAGTCTCTATACTATAGAGTCTATAGCAACAACAGCTTAAACATGGATAATAACAACTGAAACGGAATCACTGTTATAACACTCGAAATGACTCAACCAACCTCTACATAATATGGAAAAGCACTTCTTATTGGTGAGCATAGCTGGGTATGTGAAATAATTTTTAAGTTAAAACATAGTAATCAACAGACACGCGAACTTCTAATTTAGCCAGTGACGGTCCAGATCCAGGATCCAAAAGAGGGATAGGAAATACGTCCGCTGTTCCGTGGCATCTAGTCTCAAGTGGTTCCACCACTCGCTGATGCACAATTTCCGTATCCAGCGGAGTTTGTTTGTGTGGACGGTTTCGTACCGCCGTGCAGCTAACGCAAAAATGAGGAAGAGAGAAGCCAAATCATTGTGTAGAAACCGATAAATTCTATTGAAGAGAAATACGAAGAGGCGTTTGCGTATGACTTGCCGAAATAAAATACCTAATAAAAAACTGTAAACAATCGCAGCAGAGCCAGGAAAAATGCTATTATAACTTCGTACCTCCAATCAGTTTTTCAGGTAACCATATCAGCATTCCGCCCCATATGTTGCGCTTCGCATATTACATCCTTATCAGTTTATCTCCTTATTGTTAGCGCTACCGCTAAAATCTTCTGATGCTTATTTCACAGCGAGGGGGCGGTGTCAGATCGATTGCTGAATTGAGAACCGAGGACAATATTTCAACTGGGAAAAAAAGTCAGTGGTGGCAAGCATTAGTTTAGCCGGGAATCAGGTGCGCCTATCCTTGTAGAAACATTAACGCCTCTTGATTTTTATTGTTTGCTTAGATTTGCTTTTCTGTGCCATCATGGGAATATTTGCTTGTCTCTAGCACTTTGCCCGTGGCTTCGACCGCTTACAAATATGTCATATATATTTCACACACAGATATATATTTCACATACATTTTATGTATTTCACACATACAGGGCTATTCAAAAAAGAAGATACAGATTTCAAATATTCATTGTTTCCAAACTACAAAAGATAGAAACCCAATTTCAACATTCCTGGAAAGAGAAAAGTTCAAATTTTTATGCATTCAATTTGAGTACCGTGTGTTGCACGACAGATATCAAAACGGTGCTCATTTCGTGCCGAACACGAGGCAGCCAGACTCTCGTTTTCAGATTCACAGTGTCAGCAATGCAGCATCACAGACTTTTGGTTTTCGATACCCAGTTGACTTGGCTGCCTCGTATTCGGCAGCTTAAACAAACGTGCTGGCGGCATCTTAACGCTCTTTGTTGCTTGAGTCACACCAGCTGGGGTGCCGGTCGGTCTGCTCTTCTACGGCTGTACCAGGCAGTAATTCAGTCCCGTCTAGATATGGGAGCCTGGCTTACGGTTCGGCATCCCCTCCCGCATTGCGGTTGCTGGACCCCATCCTTCACAGCGGGATCCGACTCGCCACTGGAGCTTTCCGGACCAGCCCTGTCAACAGCATACTTGTGGAGGCAGGTGTCCCTCCATTGCGGTTCCGGCGCCAACGATTACTGGTCGCTTATGCTACACACGTTTGTAGCTTGCCGGGCATCCCAATTACCGTCTGCTGAATGTCGGTCGTTCATCTTCGGGAACGGCGGTCCCGGTCAGGGTGTACGATCTCAGTTCACGTCAGAGCTCTTCTCTCTGGGCTTGAGGTTTTCCCTCTTCCACCTCTTTCCTGGGCCTCTCTGCGTATACTCCCGTGGTGTGTGCCCCGCCCGTGCCTTCGGCTCGATTTGGCACAGAGCCAGAAGGACTCTGTCCCTTCTGAGGACCTCCGCCGCCGCTTTCTTTCAAACCTTGCCGCGTTTCACGGCTCTGACGTTGTCTATACTGACGGTTCGATGGTTGCTGGTCGTTTCGGTTATGCTCTTACTCTAGGGGATCATTATGAACAACACTCATTGCGGCTTGCTGTAGAGTTTTCACTGCCGAGCTGGTCGCCATCTTTCGCGCCCTAGAGTATATCCACTCCTGCTCAGATGAGTCCTTCGTTATCTGTAGTGACTCCCTGAGCGGTTTACGAGCTATCGACCGGTGTTTCCCTCGCTCTCGTCTGGTGATGGCTACCCAGGAGTCCCTCCATACTCTTGCCCGTTGCGGCCTCTCTGTGGTCTTTGTGTAGACCCCGGGAAATGAACGTGTTGACACGCTGGTCAAACAGGCTGTTGGTGCACCAGCCTTGCAGATTGGCCTTTCGGAGAGTGACCTGAGGTCAGTTTTGCGGCAGAAGGTACTTCGCACCTGGGGTGAAGAATGGCGCGCCCTGCCTTCACCCAACAAACTTCGGGCCATCAAGGAGGCTACCGGTGCGTGGCGCTCCACCTTGCGGGTCTCTCGCAAGGACTCTGTTGTCCTCTGCCGGCTGCGCATTGGCCACACCTGGATAACGCACAGCTACTTATTGCGCCGCGAGGACCCACCTTTATGTCGCTGCGGGTCAGCTTTAACTGTGGTCCACATCTTCTTGGACTGCCCGCTTTTAACTCCGCTCAGGCAGACGTTTGCGCTGCCTGATACGCTTCCTGTACTTTTATCAGATGACGTTGCGATGGCAGATTTAGTTTTGAGTTTTATTCGTGCAGGAGGTTTTTATCGCTTGATCTAAGTGTTTGCCCTTTTTTTGCGTTGAGTCTGGCCTTTGGCCTACGATTTTAGACTGAGGTTTTTGTGCGTTTCTTGGTGGTTGGCTTTTCCTTTTCTGTTTCTATGGTCGGCCAACCACTGTCACACTCGATGTGGTTTTAATTCCTTTTGTCTGGTCTCTGTCGGTGTCTTTCTTGTCCTGTGTCGTGTCTTGTCATCTCCATTGTTTGTTTTTATTCCTTGTGGGGGTTTCAGGTTCATGGAAAAAGTGACCGGAGGCACTAGTAGTCTGGTCCCTTCAATCCCACCAACCAACCAACCAGACTTCAAAGAGTGTCAGGCATAGGGGACATAAAAACGCGGTCTTTTACCTAACCCCAGAGATAAAAACCACAAGGAGTGAGGTCTGGAGACCTGGGAGGCCACCAGTGATGAAGTTCATCTCCTGCTCCTCCTCTTCCAATCCAACGTCCTGGAATGGTGTTATTCAGGTAAAGTCGGTCATGCTTAGAGAAATGGGGCGGGGCAGCGTCTTCAATGAATATGAAGTCATCTGAATCATCAAATTGATATCAAGATAGGTTAGTTCTGTCACAGTTTTCTCCATGAAAAAGAAAGGAACAGCGCCATTGCGGCCGTGGTTGGAGCCTCACCCCGGACTATTCAAATTTTAAACTATTGTCTGTAAAGGAGCTTTGGAGTTATGGTGCTACCATCTGTAATTTGGAAGATAAAAATGTTTGAAATCTGTTACTTCTTTTTCAATAGTCCTGTATTTGTACACATATTTCATATGTATCTGTTGCTAATTTCGCCGCGAACTTTGATATAAATTCTAAGGAAACTTGTAATTCTGCTGATAACCGTTTGCTGTAGACAGTCCATCCTTTAGTGCAACGGTTCAAGAAAGCTTCCACTTGCTTACTCTTAATGGAGCCACCGTGGTGTTCGTGTGCGTTCCTGGTCACATTGCTTCGCCGGGGAACGAGTCTGCTGACGCTGCTGCCAAGGCTGAAGTTCTCGTACCTCGGCCCGCTAGTTGTTAAATTCCTTCCAGATGATCTCAGTCCGTCAGCGGGTGGTGTGGCTTTGGAATCACCACCGGTCTTCCCTTCTTGGTAACAAGCTCCGGGGAATTAAACCTCTCCCCGCGTCTTAGGCGTTCTCCTCTCTGCCCTCTCGCTGCGAGGAGACTAGGTTGCGTATCGGGCACTGTCGTTTAAGCCATCACCATGTTTTAAGCGGTCGTCCGCCACCATTTTGTGCCCATTGTCATCAACCTTTGACGGTACGCCATTTCCTGATCGACTGCCCTTCTTTAACCTTACGTTCTTAAGTATGTTTGCCGTCTGAGTTATGGACCGTTTTAACGAAGGACGCGTGGGCTGTCTATCGCGTTTTACTTTTTCTCCGTCGTAGCAATATGGCGAAGGATATTTAATCTTTAGTTCGGGACCTCCGATGTCTCTACGGTGTATTTTGTGGACCTTTCTCCAAGGGGAAGTCCTTGTCTTTTGCTCTATTTCCTTCCATCGATTGCGCTTACCGTGTAGTCCCTTTTAACTCCTTTTTCGTGTTAGTGTTCTAAGGTTCTGACATGGCAGCGTATGACTTCAGTTGTTTTTGCTCCCTAAAACAAAATAAAAAACAAAGAGACAAGTTTTACGGGAATCTCCCATATCCGTAAAGTTAATCAGGTTTCGACAAAGCAAACGCAGCGCAGCGGCTAAGGCTCTCAGCCACCACGCTGGTGGTACTGGTCCAGACCCTGCCCCTGTACTTTTTTCCTCAATTGCATCGTAAAGAACGTCATTACAAAGTAAATGTGTTGCAAAAGTATTCAAAAATGACGTTATCGCCGTAGTAATTTCATTAATAAATCAGTAATTACAGTAAACTTTCTTCAAATGTGTATTCAGTTTGTTACAGAATAAATAACAGAACTGTGTTACTCGCTTTCGCTCGCCGTCTTAGAACAAAATTCCGGGTGCTATTTGTCGTAGACGCAACCGAAACGCAAATTCGTAAATTCGGAGCACATCACCTAGCACATTTCATGAAAGCCACTGCGTTACAGGCATACAGATTTTACGGAACCGTTACTGGAAAACACAGCTCGTTAAATTAAAAAATATTGTTCTTTCTTCGTACAACGCCGATGATAACCACACGTATTTGATCTTTCCTGTGAAAGCAGGAGCGCTAATTTAATGCAGAATTAAAGAATGTGTTTTTATAGAATCTTCCATCGAAGCGATGTATGGATTAATCTTTAGCACGTCTGGAGCATTTACAATTTCATTCTGTAAAATTTTAATTTGCCTGTAAAAATAAACAACACTGGTTTGGCAAAGTGGAGTATATGTGCGTGGTATAGTTTTTGAATAATTGTGCTTAACATATACCGCTTAATGATAACGTGTACCACGAAACCGATAAGACGTACATAGGCAGGATTTAAACCTGTGCCGCCGGTGTGGTAGCGGTGAACCTTAGCCGCTGCGCAACGCTCTCTTGATGGAAACCCCATTAATTTTAGCGGCACAGGAGGTGCACATAATTTTCTCAGAAATTAGGGGCCGTCGCATAATAAGCCCCTCTAAAACAGTGTTTCCCAACCTTCCTTACTGTTAGACCACTACTCCTGCGTGGCATCAGATATTATTTAATACCTTCTCCCTCCTACACAACTCTCACCCCTCAACCGCTCCCCCTGCCTTCATCAACTTAAACGCATAACTAAACTTCAGAATGAAAAAGAATATTCTTTGAAAACCTTCGTTTATAAAATGACGAAAGATAAATGATGTTTATATTGTATGCGTGTGTGTGCGTGTGAAACGTGGACACTATAGCTGCGGTTTGTAAATCACTTGACTGCTGGACTCCTAACTTCTGAAGTGGCGGACCCCCAAGACTCCAGGCTGTTAACGTTTTCTGTCTGACCACTCTAGTAACAACTGTAATGATAATAATTCTGTGTACAGCACTACAGTGTTGTGCTGCCGATTAGCTCGTAAATCTGTTTCAAAGTAAATAATGTATCAATTTCTGATCTATTGCAGGAACTACCTACAACTTGCAGAAAATACTTGCATGAGATGTATAGCGTCTGTTACATATGTCTTACAGTTACTGTCATAGATATACATCTCAAACTACATGTGTAATCGGTGGTCTGTGTGAGGTGCATCGCGTGTCATGCATTAATGCTAGTAATTGAAGGAAAAGTAATTATTGATAACTTATACAATCAGTATTAAAGTGTTGCAAAATTGTGATAACAGAAATGATGTTTTAAAAGTAATTTAGTTTCATGACTGAAAGACAATCACAAACTTTTGGTTCTTTCACCCCTTAGAAAATCTCGTTTTACCCCTCAGGGGTTAATTACCCCAGATTGGGAACCAGTGCTCTACGGCATACACTATGTGATCAAAAGTATCCGGAGACCTGACTGAATATGACTTACAAGTTCGTGGCGCCCTCCCTCGGTAATGCTGGAATTCAGTATGGTGTTGGTCCACCCTTAGCCTTGATGACAGCTTCCACTCTCGCAAGCAGATGTTCAATTAGGTGCTGGAAGGTTTCTTGGGGAATGGCAGTCCATTCTTCACTGAGTGGTGCAATGAGCAGAGGTATTGATGTCGGTCGCTGAGGCCTGGCACGAAGTCGACGTTCCAAAGCATCCCAAAGGTGTTCTATAGGATTCAGGTCAGGACCCTGTGCAGACCACTCCATTACAGGGATGTTATTGTCGTGTAACCACTCCGCTACAGGCCGTGCATTATGAACAGGTGCTCGATCGTTTTTAAAGATGCAGTCGCCATCTCCGAATTGCATTTCAACAGTGAGAAGGAAGAAGGTGCTTAAAACATCAAAGTAGGCCTATGCTATGGTAGTGCCACGCGAAACAACAAGGGGTGCAAGCTCCCTCCATGAAGAACACGACCATACAATAACACCACCGCCTCTGAATTCTTCTGTTGGCACTACACAAGCTGGCAGATGACGCTCACCGGGCATTCGCCATATCCACACCGTGCCATCGGATCGCCACATTGTGTACCGTGGTTCGTCACTCCACACAACGTTTTTCCACTGTTCAATCGTCCAATGTTTACTCTCCTTACACCAAGCGAGGCGTCGTTTGGCATTTACCGGCGTGATGTGTGGCTTATGAACAGCAGCTCCACCATGAAATTAAAGTTTTCTCACCTCTTGCCTAACTGCCATAGTACTTGAGTGGATCCTGATGCATTTTGGAATTCCTGTGTGATGGTCTGGATAGGTGTCTGCCTATTACACATTACGACCCTCCTCAACAGTCGGTGGTCTCTGTCAGTTAACAGACGAGGTTTTCCTGTACGCTTTTGTGCTGTATGCGTCCTTTCACGTTTCCACCTCAATATCACATCGAAAAGAGTTGACCTGGGGATGTTTAGGAGTGTGGAAATTTCGCGTACAGACGTACGACACAAGTGAGACCCAATCACCTGACCACGTTCGAAGTCCGTGAGGTCCGCGGAGCGCCCCATTCTGCTCTCTCACGATGTCTAATGACTGCTGAGGTCGCTGGTATGGGGTACCTGGCAGTAGGTGCAGCACAATGCACCTAATACGAAAAACGTATATTTTTTGGAGTGTCCGGATACTTTTGATCACATACTGTAACTGAGATCATCAAAATCCGTGGTTAATAGGTGTGATAGTCCCATTGTTACCATATAATGCTGTAACTGAATTAACAGTATCTTCAAAAAAAGCTGTAATAGTTTATATTATACAGCACTTAACTGTGTCGAAGTCAAAATGTTTACAAGTGCTTCTCAAAATACAACCTCAGGTCTCATAATAAGAAAAACAGATAATAGTCCGGTGCACAATTTTTCTTGTCATTCTAAGATCGTCCATTAGAGTGAAAGACCGAGCATGTACACTGTCCTCAATGACGACACTCTTCCCAACAGTTGATGGCGAATATGAAGTTATTTAAAGAAACCTGCGAGGCTGTCACCGCACAACAAATACAGCTGTGTAACTTAAACGTGAATTCCTAAGTAATCATTTAGAAGTAGGCGAGTGTAACAGCCAGGTGGCGTGCTCCATTGCAGCTGTCGCGCAGACGCCAGTTGCTGCTGGCCCGGGAGAAACGGCGCCGTCGCCGGCGGCGGCGAAGACGACGGTGACGACGACAACGACGACGTACCTGGTGACGGACTCGTGGCGGCATGTGAAGAAGCTGGCCATCACGACGCCGGGCGCCGCCGTGGCCGGGGGCGGCGCTGCCGCGGGGGCGGCGGCCGGGGGCGCGGCCGGGGGCGCGGACTCGTCGGCGCTGATGCTGACGCCGCCCAGCCGCGAGTCCAGCTCGGAGTCCGTCTTCACGGACCCGCTCACTCCGCAGGGCTTCGCCGAGACGTACAGCGCACAGGTGGGTCACCCTCTGCTGTCTCGATGGCAAACCTCCGCCTAAAGGCGGTATTCCATATTAATAAGCAGAGTTGTGAAACTACCGTTGGCTACCCTAGACTATGATACACAACTGAACCAAAACCTTATGACCACCTGTTCAATAGCGCGTTGTTCCACTTTACAAAAAGAATACACCAGAGATTCTGCTTGACATGGATTCTGAGACGCCCGCTAAACCCGACGCGCAGAATAGGTGATTAGGATTGTGGAAAGGGCCAAATAACGTGTCGGTCAGTTTCACTTCAAAATTTTAATTTATTGTAAAGAACTGGAAGCCAGGTGTAGCAAAGCTAATGCAGTGAGCGCTCAGCTACGATCTACTCTCTTCTGCAAGAAGGAAATTAGTACCAAGACTAAGTTATCTGTGCACCATTCAATCTTTCGACCAACTTTGTTGTATGGGAGCGATTGCTGGGTGGATTCAGGTTACCTTATCAATAAGGTTGAGGCTACGAATATGAAAGTAGCTTGGGTGATTGCAGGTACTAGTAGATGGGAACAATGGCAGGAGGGTGTCCACAATGAGGAAATCAAAGAAAAACTGGGAATGAACTCTATAGATGTAGCAGTCAGGGCGAACAGGCTTGGATGGTGGGGTCATGTTACACGCATGGGAGAAGCAAGGTTACCCAAGAGACTCATGGATTCAACAGTAGAGGGTAGGAGGAGTCGGGGTAGACCAAGGAGAAGGTACCTGGATTCGGTTAAGAATGATTTTGAAGTAATAGGCTTAACATCAGAAGAGGCACCAACGCTAGCACTGAATAGGGGATCATGGAGGAATTTTATAAGGGGGACTATGCTCCAGTCTGAACGCTGAAAGACATAATCAGTCTTAAATGATGATGATGATGATGTAATTTAATAACACCTTTAAACCAAAACGGCACATAACCCAACCTTTACAACTACGAGTTTCAAAATCCAATTCTTTCACAGCTGAAGGCCTCCAAACAAGAAATCTTAAAAAGCAACAAGATAAATTTCAAGTGACTGAAGATATGCAGTTAAAATTGCAAATAAAATAATTAAAATACATGTATATATGTATCACAGCTAGGCGGAAAGCCTCAAGGCAAAAGTGGATAGAACAATAAGGTAGAAGGCCGCAATGTTTTCGCTTAAGGGAAAATTTTGAGAATAAGGCTTTAAGCGGCTGAAGGGCCACAGTTGATTTTCCAAAAATTCAAAAATACCTTAACCTTTAAGTTTCAATGGCCGAACGCACACTAAATGAAAAAGCAACGCAACGACAATAACTACATTTAAGAATAAGGTTTTAAGTGGCTGAAGGCCCACCGTTGATTTACAAAAATTGATTTACACAAAACACAATAAAAAATCTTTTCTTTCAAAGCAATGGCTACAATAGATTACCAACAGACCATTGAGCACCCACGAAAAGGACAGTATAAACAACGGCACTCAGACACTGTAACCTCCCCACAAAAATTTTTAAAGTAAAGGACAATATTTAATAAAAATGGGAGCCAAGCGTAACTTCCCTAGCAATTGAATATTGACCGGACGATAATTTGTATGTTAACAAGAATACAACCTAACGTAATTTCCCAGCAAATAAATTCAATGACAATGACCATTAGACAAAAATTAGCAATCTGACCCAAGTATAAATTCCTCACGAAACAAAATGAAAGTCAATTCAGTGATAAGAAAATCTCAGTGATAATGAAATTTCAATTACACCGAAATATCGGTCTTTGGCCCTGTGCAAATCAGAATTAAATTCTTACCTCATTGTAACTGCTAGTCACATTTCTGCTCTTATTCTTGCGCACAGCTTGGAGGAACTGCATTGCAAATAATAATATTCTTTTTTTTTTGTAATTTAACTGAAATTTGTTTAAGGGAAGTGGAACGAAATTTAGTTCAATAAAATTGCTTTTGAAATCATAATTATTATTGGGGCACTTGTTGGAAATTAATTACAATAAATGAACTTTAAATTATCTGATGATTACCTTAATTAACAATATACCTTATTCAGCATCTTGACCAGTGTTGCCGAGAGACTACATCACACAACCGCACTGGGCTGCTACTACTGACCGACCGCTCTGCACGACGACTACTAGCGTACTCGACGACGACTACCACTGTACTGCTCTACATGACGACTACAACTGCACTGCTACTATCGTACTGCTCGCAACACTCGCGCGGTCAAGCGCAGACTAGCCACGATTATAGGCTCTCTGGTCAAAGATTTTAACGTGCCTCACCATCGCTGCTATGTTACATACGTGTTTCATAACCCTCCACTGGGGGGGCAAAAATTTGGCAGCGATGGTGAGTCATTTGGACTTGCCATCGCAAGAAATTTTTACAATTTACAGAATATTCAAATTTAGTACATAAATTAAATGTTGTGCACATGCACCGAGTACAAAATATATCAGACAAAGACAGGATGTGAGTACAAAACATAGTAGTAAATCAGAAAACTGTATATACAAATTATTTGACAGAAACAAAGTGCACATGCACTGTAGTTCAGAACATGTCATTAAAAAAAAAATAATAAATAAAAATGTATATACAATATAAAAGACAAGAGTGCACATACTGTACTTGAGAACAAATCGAAAAAATGTCTTAGGCATTTTTGCAATAAATAAACATAATGGCAAAAAATCATATCAACAAGTGACATAAGTGTACTCGCACTGGAGTTCAGCGAATCAAAAAAAGTATAGTCATGAACATAAATAATGTTAGCAAAAAATTATTTTCACTATGTGACAAGAATTAGGATAGGAAAGGGAAGGATTGCATCATGGTTGTAGCACTTTAGATTGCACACAGCTGTTCTGAAAGTCCATATCTTTCCACAGAAGTACAACACCAAGTGACACAATTTGCAGTTCTTTTCCCATCAGAATTCATCAGTGTAGCCAAGACACTGAACTCTCGTAGTAATATTTCATGTTCTCATTTTGGCAGTACATTAGGTACACCAAACAGTGGGACCATAATAACGTCTTCATCGCTCATGGTGGTGGACAGCATGTCGTGTCAACACCACGCTTTTACAAGGCACACCAATGTAGAAGTAGTGCAAACCCAAAGGTAGTGCTCCATGATCACTAGGATAGACAGGGCAAATGGACATTGCAGTAATTCAGGGTAGTTAGCTCATGAGGTGAAGGACATTAAGTCACATAATATTGACAATTACAGTTTTCATTTGCGGCATTCATAGCCCAGTATTGAACATTTCTGTACCATGAATGTAGTATTACAGAAAAATGTTCATTAATTGTTTTACATAGAATCAGTAACCTTCTTTTCCTAGTTACAAAGCATTATTAAATAATCGCATTCTTTTCCATATACCATAGTTAATTAATCATTGGTGATTCCAATAGTATTAATCACTAGCCTTCTCTTAATTACAAAGCATTATGAAGCAATCGCATTCTTTTCCAGTTACAAAGTATGGCATAGTTAATTAATCATTTGTCATTCCAATATAGTATTAATCATTAGCCTTTTCCTAATTACAAAGCATAATTAAACATCATATTCTTTTCCAGTTACAAAGTATAGCATAGTTAATTAATTATTTGTCATTTCAATATAGTAAGAATCATTAGCCTTCTTCTAATTACAAAGCATTATTAAACAATCACATTCCTTTCCAGTTACAAAGTATCAACATTGAAAACAAGAGCTAATTAATGGCATAATTAATAACATAATTCATTGATTGACATTAATTATTGGCACTCAGTGGCCATCAAGTATTGAATAGAATAAAACATTGTTCATCATTCAGTATTATTCAGATCATTACGAAGTCATTATTAAAAATCAGCTAATTACAGTCATAGCATTAATAATCATGGGCATTATAAGTAGTCTCATTACAATAAACAGTGGCAGTTATTAGCCAGTTACAAAGCATTATTTTATATATATATTTTTTGTATCATTACTGAAGTGACATACTATTCAGAGTTGATCAGTATTATTCAGAACTTTCTCAAACTGGTATCACTATTTGGGACTGGTAATACATTTTTTTGTTAGCAATGCATTGCGTTTGGTAATTATAAGAGAAAGCAAGAAGAGAAAAAAGAAAAAGAAAGAAAAAAAATTGGTACTGGGTTGTTCCTGTAAATCAAAAATGTGTAACGTCATTCGTCATGAGTCAGCTGTAGCAAGGTTATGTAACAAGGCAGTAATGTGATCACATTTATAAATGATAAACACAAATGGGTTAAAAAAATGCAAGTACTAGAACAGGTATAATAAGTAACAGGTTTAGTAAGTATCATGAAAAACTTCTCCTGGAAAAAATACAAAATGGATTATTGACCTGAAAGAAGAAACGCACACTATGCTGAAAAGTAGTGAACTTCGAATTAACAAGTAGTGAAATGTGTATAAACATGTGTTCCATAGCTGTCCTTTCCAAAACTTTCCGTCATCCTACTATGCAATATAACACCTGCTGTCAAAACAAACTGCAACAAATACTTAAATAACTACGTAGCATAAATACATAACTTCAACATTATCCTCATTTGTAAAGAAAAAAACTTCATTATCAATCACTTCATTATCCATATTATCATAACTTCATTATTATCATCACCTGTAAAGAAAAACTTCATTATTCATAATAGCATATTCTTCATCATTATTCATCAGCATTCATTATCATCTGCAAAAATATCACTTCATTACTCATTATACAACTATTCCTTATCTCTAGCATATTTCATCACTAAAACTAAGTGTGTAGTTCTGTCCGACAGCCTGTATCAATCACCTTGTATTCTGAAAGAAAAAATTAGTTAAGACTGCTATTCTACGATGAGTATAGTATATTCTTGTTAATGCTTGCTAATCCTGATCCATTTACTCTTCCTCATAAAGTTATTGCATCTTCTATCGTTTATTCCGTAGGTGAAATTCCCATTTCTGTTGAATTTATTTCTTACACGCATCATTTCTTTCTGAAATTGATGAACAGAGATTAACGTCTTGCATTTAAATCATATACCCACTAAGTAATTACTGATTAACGGTAATATAATTAAGCATACAGCTTAACATGACAGAAAACGTAATATGTCGAAAGCACAGACAGTGTTCAAAGGCAAAAAATGTACACGGAATATCACAATGCAGCAGCAAAAAAAATGTAAAAGTCACGATGTTGAGATGTCATAAGGCCAAAAAAAAATGTCAAAGTCGACTGGTGTGTTTTATATCTTAACTATTTCACAGTGCATATAGACAAAACTGGAATACAATCGTACATAAAAAAGTGGAAAATGTGCATGGTCTGATGTGTAACGACAAGAAAAGCGACCTGCTAACCTTACCTTGCCGGGCACTTGCCAAGAAAAAATACGATAATCATCAGTAATTAGTCAGGTGAAATAATTGCATTAGTAAATGGCATCATAGCATGTTACATCATAAAGTGATTTCATTCAATAAACGGTTTAATGTTTGAGATATGGTGATTGCCTTTCGATTTTCTGGTTCTCAAAGTTTCGACGTGTACAACATTGGGGTGAGGGATGCTGCGAATCCGATATGGACCTGCGTATAGAAGTTCAAATTTACTGCACTTACCTTTTAATTTGCTGGATAAATAGTGTGTACGTACTAATATTTTCTGTCCAACGTGAAAGTCGCGGCGTGTACAAACCTGTTTTTGCTGTCTTCTCCGGCGCTCTGCGGCACGTTTGATGTTGTTCAGCGCAATGTCAATTATTTCGTGGTGTCGTAAGCGACGAGATGTAGGAAAATTTACAAATTCTTTAATTTTGTTTGGTGGTTCAACGTTTTTCAGTATAACAGACGGAGATAGCATAGAGGATTCATTTGGAATGGAATTAATTACATCTTGGAATGAGAGTATGTATGTATCCCAATCAATATGTCTTTTGTGGCAGTATATTCGGCACAGCTTACCAATTTCTTTCATTAATCTTTCACAGGGGTTCGAAGAAGCGTGGTACTTGGATATATAGATCGGAGAAATGTTTCTGGCTCGTAACATGCGTGTCCATACGCTACTACGAAATTGAGATCCATTGTCAGAAATTACTTTCATCACATGCCCTACATGAAATAGAAAATGTTTTACAAATGCTTTCGAAACAGTTTTAGCAGTAGCTTTGCGTAACGGAGTGAAAGTAACAAATTTTGAAGTGAGCTCAACAGCGACAAAGATGTAGCAAAAACCTCTGTTAGTTCTCGGAATCGGACCAAAAATATCTACTGCGGCCATGTGTCTTAATTTAACAGGTACAATGGGATATAAAGGAGGAATATGTGAAGTGGTGTCTGATTTAGCTTTCTGGCAAATTTTACAAGACGCTAAAACTCGTCGTATACGTTTCTCCATGTTGTTAAAATAACAGTTCTGTCTCAGTATAAGAAAACATTTTCGTGCTCCGTAATGTGCGTAACTTAAATGAGTGTACCAGATTAATTTGTTAACCAGTTCGTCAGGAATACATAATAACCAATTGTTGGTGTCAGGGTGAGAGCGGCGAAACAAAATGTCATTGCGTACAGTGTAATGGTTTCTAATCGTAACATTATTCTTATCTTGCCAAAGGCGTTTAATTTCTTTCCACACGTTGTCTTTACTTTGCTCTTTTGCTATGTCCTGTAATGACGACGAAATAAAATTTTCAAATGCAACTTGTTGGATGTACATTATGCTGAAATTTGCTTTACAGAAGTTGGTTGCGATGTCTTGCTGATTGTTGCAAAGAGAACGGGATAATGCGTCTGCTACAACATTTTGTGTGCCGGGAATGTGAACAATTGTGAAATTAAATTCCTGCAAGTAAAGTTTCCATCTGCTTAACCTGTCGTGCGTGAATTTGGCCGAAAGTAAAAATTGTATCGCTCTGTGGTCTGTGTAAACGGTAGTGTGTCTTCCGTAAAGAAAGTGCCTAAATCTCGTGAAAGCCCATACAACACATAATGTTTCAAGTTCTGTAACGGAGTAATTTCGTTCAGCAGGTGACAGAATGCGACTTGCAAATGCGATGTTTTTAATTACTATTGAACCATCTTCTTCAATTTCCTGAAAAATATGTACGCCTAAAGCTGTGTTGGAACTGTCGGTGGCAATGGAAAAATTTCTGGTAAGATCTGGGTGCGATAAAAGTGGAGCATTCAACAAAGCATGTTTCAGGTTCACAAATTCAGAATGTGCTTGCTTATCCCAAGACCAAATACTGTTTTTACCTGTTAATTGGCATAACCTGGGTGTGTCTAAAGCGGAGTGATGAATAAATTTACGAAAAAAGTTAATTAAACCCAAAAAGCTGCGTAATTGTTTCTTCGTCGTAGGAACAGTAATGTCACGTAAAGCTTGAAGTTTTTCCGGATCAGGCGCAATGCCTTCTGCTGAAATTACGTGTCCAAGAAATTTTATAGAAGTTTTGCCAAAGTGCGATTTACTTAGGTTAACTGTGAGTCCTTGCGCATGAAAAGTTTGCAACAGTCGTTCTAAAATCAGATTGTGTTCAGACCAATTAGCTTCTGCGATAAGAATGTCATCTACGTACGTCGTAATTCTGTCTTTAAGTTCTGTCGGAAGTATTGTGTTCAAACCGCGAATAAAAGCCGCAGAAGAAATAGTTAAGCCGAATGGTAATTTACAAAATTGATAACAGTCGCCAAAACAAAGAAAAGCTGTATACTTTCTGCAATTCGGATGAAGTTGAATTTGCCAAAATCCCGATTTCAGATCTAATGTAGAATAAATTGCAGTACCGTGAAATTTCTGTAGTAGTTCCTCTAGTGTCTGTGGTCGATCTGTTTCATTAATAATAATGTCATTAATGTGACGTGAATCAAGTACGAGGCGAAGTGAGCCATCTTTTTTCTTAACAATATGTAGCGGGTTTATGTACGGACTAACTGCTGGTTCTATAATTCCTTATTCATGCATATCCTGCAATTCTTTTTTAACTTGTTCTCTGTGAATATACGGAATGGGATAATGCTTTGCTTTAAATGTGTCGTGCTGTTTCACTTGAAATTCATACATAAAACCGGACATAGTACCAGGAATGTTGTCGAAAACTGGAGCTTGCTGTGCGTATAGCTGCGTGCGTTCGTCGTCTGTAGTTGCACTGCTTTGTCTAACTTTATCGGAAATCATTTGCATTACGTCGTAACCAGCTTCGTTTGGAGTATTGTAGTTATGTACGTACGTATTCGTGAACAATGTGGGATTACAGTCTATGTCACGTGTTGCGGAAATAACCTCTGTGCGGTTAATTGTTTGTTCTTCCGCAGATAATGAGTGCTGAAATTCTAAGGCAAGTTGTACGTTTTCATCCTTTAACATTAAATAAGAATTCTGAAAATCGATAACTGCGTCGTGTTGTACCAGAAAATTCGTACCTAAAATTACGTCTGTTGTCAATAAAGGAACAATCCAAAAATTAGAGTGGAAAGTATGACCTCCAATACAAAATGATAAATGCGTCTGTAATTTAACGTCTACTCCTTTACTCGATACTGCTCCTTTCACCTTTGTTTTGCCTAAAGGTAATGTTGGATAACTATTCTCTTTGTTGCACTCGTTAAAAGTCTCCTCATTTATTACTGATATAGGTGATCCAGAATCAATTACTGCTGAGAATTTCGATGTACCAATTTTGATTTCGATAACAGGATGTGAAATAGTTTTCTGAACAAATGGTCTTTCCTGCAAGAGAGTGTCTCTGATATCGTCAAAAGTAATTACATTTTCGTGAACAACATTTTGCGTGTCAAACGTAGTGCTTGTGTTATTGGAAGATGCGATCTGTACATTATCTAGTCAGATGCTATCTGACGTGTTATTATTATTAGGAGGATTCTGTGGCATTTCGACTATTTGAACTGTCCTATTACTTCTTCCAGACGTGTTACGCTCTGGATGATACCTACTGTCGGGTTCATTCATGAGAATATGTTCTTGTTGATTACTTTGTTGCTGGTAAGACCGACTGTTATTAAACGTATGTTGGTAATTATGCTCATTGTTTTTACGTCTGTCGTGAAAGTCATTCCCATACGGTGCATTGCGATAGGAATTGTAATACTGTCTTCTCTGCACATAGTTATTTCCTTGCTGCCGTGCGTTACTATTTGTTGGATCTGGGACTATACGTGCACGCGGCGGAACATTAAAGCCTGGTTGACCTTGTGCATTCAATTGTTGGTTAGGTATTCTAACCGGCTGGTTTTGTTGCAGTTGTTGTGAAAAACCTCTATTGTTACTAAAATGTGGTTCTTCCTGCTGATAATTCTCTCGATACTGATAATTAGAATTTTGACTGTTATTAAAGTTTTCGTGGTTGTCATTCCTAAAGCGTCTGTTACCTCTCCTATTGAAATTACGTGTCTGATCATAATTGCTGTACGTTTGTTGGCCTTGGTTGTTATACGAAAAGTTTTTGTTTACAAAAGAATAATCAGATTGCTGCACTTCTAAAAGCTGCAACAGATCCCTGAACGCCGAAATATTTTCTTTTTGATGACCCGTCAGAAGTGACACTCTTAATGACCTTGGTAATTTAGAGATGCATAATTGAATAAGTGCTGATTCACTGTACGGTTCACTTAGGTACTGGTTTTGTTGCACCATGTGTTCAAAAAATTGAGTGACACTAGGAAAGTTTGAGTTCTCATAATTTGGTAAACTAATTAATTGATCTTTAATTCCGCGTTGCGTCGTCTTCGACCAATACGCTGACAGAAATGCATTCTGAAATTCTTCTACTGAATAACATTGCCTCGCGATCGGTCTCATACGAGTTGCCGGCTCGCCTTCCAAAAAACTGCAAATAAATTCAAGTTTGTGTGTTACGGGCCAAGTCGGTGGAAAAGCAAAGCTAAATTGTTGTATCCAATCCAGTGGGTGAATCTGCGTTCTATCGTTTTTAAATACTTTAAACTTTCTCACTGACAGAAAATGTTTGTAATCGAAATTATCATCTCTGTGAGATGGAACATGTTCAGGATCGTAAGAGAATCTATTGAACTGTGCTTGATCGAAATCTAAGTCCCGTACTCTCTGTAGATTACCTAAATTATACGCGCTGCGTGAGTCTGACAAATGTTCATAAAGTGGCGTCTGTTGTGGTATGTTATTAACTGAAATGTTTTTCATCTCTGTTACTTCTTGTTGTAAATTTGACAACTTCCTACGTAACGTGTTGTTAGATGAATCGATCTCATTAATTGTCTGCTGTAAATTTTGAAATTCAGGTGTTTGATTAAATGAAACCGGTGAAGTATCGTCTGATTTATTGTCATTAGCACTTTCGATAGCATCAATGCGACTGGCCAATTCATCATATTTTTCAGTCAGTATTTTTGCCTGATCATCGGTTTTAGAATCGGACGCATTAATCTGTTTTTGCAACTTACGCGTAGTTTCGCTCAGTTTTTTAACATCAGCTTTGAAGACATCGCAATCCTGTGTTAGTTGTAATTGTTCGAATCTGTCTGTCACTGTTTGAATATTTACTGTGTGTGTACCTGTTTTTGATTTAAGATCAGAAATTTCATCCCGTAATTCCGCGTTCAACTGTTCTATGGTATTAATTTTGTCGGACACTGTAGTAATATTATTGTCTACATACGTCTTCGCTTTCGCGAACATTTTACGTTTGTCTTCTTGTCTCTGTGCAGTGATTGTTTCCATGACTTAACGTTTGACTTTATTTTGATCTTGAATAAATTTGCGGAAACGTGTATTACTGTTTTCTATGTGGTGATTAAAGCGTTCGTCAATCTGAGCATTTTGTTGTTCGAATTTCGCGTCGATCTTTTCATCCATTGTGCGCGAAAGTTCTACCGTCATTGCTTTAAACTCGTCGCGTAATTGTGTAGCTTTTTCAGAGCATTGTTTAGCGACTCCGCTAATTTCGTCTCTGAGTGTTTCTGTTGCGGCTGTTTGCATTTCCCTTAACTCTTGCGCAACAGACTTAATTTCTTCGCTATTTTTTCGTGAACAAGCCTCAATTTCCACGCGCAACTGTTCCTTAGTGTCATGACACTGCGCGGCAACAGCTCTAATTTGTTCACTAAGCTGTCTGGAATTGTCGTCTAATTTTTCGTTTAGCTGTTCGTTCTGTTCCCTAAGTTGTCTGAAATCTTCACTCTGTTGTTTGAAATTTTCATCAATTTTATTAAATTTTTTGTCCTGTTTTTCATTCTGTTGTTTAAATTCTTCCCTAAATTGTAGCAGTATAGCCAAAATTGGATCCGAGCCTAAATTAGCATTTCTATTATCTGTGCTGTTTAATGGTGGATCTGAAATTGTTTCGCTTTCAGTAACCATCTGGTTATTCTGAGACTTATAAAAAGGTTTGCCAGTCAAATGTACACTGTCGGACACTATTTCGGAATTAAATAGATCCGTCGTACTTTGAGTATCCTGTTCATTTTCATTAGACAAATTTGTCTGTACGTTACTTGAATTTTCCAAATCGGATATGTTAAGCTGGGCAGCGCTCATTACAATAGAGCATTCCGCGTCATCAATTGTCGTCAAATTAACAGACGAGACAATTGAGTTCGTTTGTTCATCATTAAGGTAAAAGTCATCATTAGTGGTTGGAATACACTGATTGTTAGTGAACGCAGGATTGTCATCACTACACTGCGTGTCACATGTCCTATCGGTCACGTTGTTTAAGTCGGTAATTTCGTTCATAATACCTCGCGATACACTATTCACAGTCTTTCGCGGCATTTTTACAATAGTCACAAATATTCACAAAACAAATAAGCACAAATGCAAAAACAACACACAAATACAACAGAGCAACCAATTGCCGTTGACCTGTAGATGGAAACTCACAAGATTAGTACAAGCGTTGCGCCAAATTCTAATTATACTTAAGCAAATAAGAGCAGATATCTGACTGTTGTTCAAAAGATTCTCAACGAAATACGATCCTGGCAGGGTCGCCAAGTGTAACCTCCCCACAAAAATTTTTAAAGTAAAGGACAATATTTAATAAAAATGGGAGCCAAGCGTAACTTCCCTAGCAATTGAATATTGACCGGACGATAATTTGTATGTTAACAAGAATACAACCTAACGTAATTTCCCAGCAAATAAATTCAATGACAATGACCATTAGACAAAAATTAGCAATCTGACCCAAGTATAAATTCCTCACGAAACAAAATGAAAGTCAATTCAGTGATAAGAAAATCTCAGTGATAATGAAATTTCAATTACACCGAAATATCGGTCTTTGGCCCTGTGCAAATCAGAATTAAATTCTTACCTCATTGTAACTGCTAGTCACATTTCTGCTCTTATTCTTGCGCACAGCTTGGAGGAACTGCATTGCAAATAATAATATTCTTTTTTTTTTTTTAATTTAACTGAAATTTGTTTAAGGGAAGTGGAACGAAATTTAGTTCAATAAAATTGCTTTTGAAATCATAATTATTATTGGGGCACTTGTTGGAAATTAATTACAATAAATGAACTTTAAATTATCTGATGATTACCTTAATTAACAATATACCTTATTCAGCATCTTGACCAGTGTTGCCGAGAGACTACATCACACAACCGCACTGGGCTGCTACTACTGACCGACCGCTCTGCACGACGACTACTAGCGTACTCGACGACGACTACCACTGTACTGCTCTACATGACGACTACAACTGCACTGCTACTATCGTACTGCTCGCAACACTCGCGCGGTCAAGCGCAGACTAGCCACGATTATAGGCTCTCTGGTCAAAGATTTTAACGTGCCTCACCATCGCTGCTATGTTACATACGTGTTTCAACACCTCCAGGGGGATGAGGGCTACCCTCGAAACATTGACGTTCACTTAGGTGACACAGGTAGTGGGTCCAACTACACTTGATCCATTGGTAACCCAACCAAGAGACAGTCACGGACCGAGCTACCAAACGACTTCCTAGCCGCCAATCGGTACAGAAAAACTCAAAGACCAACTGATGCGGACGTGATTATCCACAGTGAAATATGTATTAAGCTGTCAAAACTACACACCGTGCTGGACAGCGACAACAGGTAAGGAAAGGACGCTGCCTGAAATTACGTTAGTGGCCAGGGCAGGTAACCGGAACACTAACGACCACAAGGCAGAAAATTCCGCTGGGTGCACTTGAATTGCAGTGAACCAATATAGTTAATTCCACCGCACGGCAGCTCGATTTCACCACTAAAAACACTCGGTGTTGCTCACAGGAAAAGCTCCCCAACAGCGAACCACCGAAACGAACGACACAACATGAACGGACGTGGCTTGGGTACTTAACACACCACTCAACTTTGACGTCCTGGGTGGTTGAGCCACGAAGCTCGTAGCGATTGGGCAGCTCCACACACCCTCCGACACTGGGCAGGGACCGCCAGCGGACACAGCCGACTGCACCGCACGGTGATATCCTCCCTGGTCTGCACTAACCAACCAACCAACCGACCGACCGACTCACTGCCAGTACGCCGACAACATTTAAAACAAGTTGTCAGTGGAAATGACACCAACTACACACACAGTTTAACACACATGCACGAAGACTTGAACGACACTCAGCAGTGGGTGTGCAATCACGGAGACAAACGCACAGCCAACCCATAAGCGATCTGCGAGCCAGTCCACGTCGCCCAGTAGGACGACCGACCGACGATCCACGAAGACCGTCCACGGCTGAAGTGATGCGTGGCGGCAACAGTCGGGCGAGCCATGGGTATCCAGGCCTCACTGCTGCTCCAACCTGACTGGTGCCGTGTTCCAACTCGACGATTGGCAGACCCGACTGCCCTTCTGGCACGTCCCAATTGACTCCACGACAGACGACAACCGGGAAGTAATAGCAGTGCAGCAAAGATAACGCATGACGATAGGCGCTGCTGCTACCGCTGATGGGCAGACAAGCAGCAACTCAGTGGCAAGATAAATTGAAACCAACATAACGAGGTGGCAACACGAAAAAACAGGATGTTAAGTAAGAGATTGCACGCGCGCGAGCCACGCACGGCTCAGCTTCTAAAAGCCTTTTACAGGATCTCAGAAGTGTGTGGCACCTGATACCTAGGCACAGTTAAAGCAATTCCCGCAAATTGCTGGATGGTGATTAACGGGCACGCAGCTGGCGCCCGGTATGTGTTCCAGTGGGTGCAGATCAGGCACGTTTGCTGGCCAAGACATCAATCTGAGTTAACTATAATGTCCCAAAGACCACTGTAGCACGATTCTGATCTTGGTCAGTTACCTTGCTGGAAGATGTCATCGCCGTAGGGGTAGACTTCAAGCATGAAGCGATACAGGTGGTCGGCAATAATGTTCACGTAGTTCACTGCAGTCATGATGCCTTCGATTACCACCACAGATCCCATGGAAGCCCAGCTCGATGTGCCCCATAGCGTAATGCTGCCGTCAACGGCCTGCATCTGCGACGCAGTGCGTGTTTCGTGCAGCCATTCGCCAGGATGATGGCGTGTGGGGACCCAGCCATCGACCTGCTGTAACAAGCAAGGCGATTCGACAGTGACCCGTTTCTATTGATCCACGATGAAAACTCAGTGATGTTATGCCCACTGCAATCGTATCTGTCCATGTCGTTGCGTCAGCACAGGAACACGTAGGGGACGTGTGATGTGGAGCTCAATGTTAAACAACGGCGTTTGAACGGTTTGCTCCGGAGAAATTGTGCCTGCATCAGCATTGTATTCTGTCGTCAGATCTGCCACAGATCACTCGTGCATTACACAGTGGAGGGTTCTCCGATCTCTACGTTTTGCGATAAGACGTAGTGGTCCCGTGCCATATGGCCTATTCGTTATTACACCATTCTTCAACCACTTTCCATAGGTACTCACGACGGTAGCACGCCAAGAGGCGACCGGATCCACCGTTTCAGAGATTCTCGTTTTTCAGTCGCAGAGCGCCACGACAGTGTGCCCCCATGTCGAAACCGCTTATATCAGTGGATTTCCGTATTTGCTGCTCGTATCTTCTCTATAATGACTCCCCATTCGTCTCTCTTGCGCTTACAGTCTTTCCTTAAGCCCGTCTCACAAGGAGCAAGATTCGCTGTAAGTTTCCTTGCTGGCTTGCTCAACGGCTACCTTGCGGACTCCGTCGTCTGCTAGCAGGCTACCTTGCTGGAAACCTTGTAAGATTTCCAGGATAGGTCCGATGCTATTTTTCTTGCAAGGTTCCCTGCGTGCTACCTGCATTGGCCAATCATGAGACGTTTCGTTTGTGACTTCAAACGCGGAAAGCTTGGGCGGGAAGCCTTTGTTGATAGTCGCTTTTCTGCTGTTGTGAGGTGCGGTAGGAAGTTGTTATAATTATTAAATAATGGCACCGCAGTGGTCCAAGGAAGCGATTGAAGCATTAATATGTACTTAAAGGGAAGAACAGTGTCTGTACGTCGTGAAAAGCGCAAACTATTATAATAAACACTTGCGTGCAGAAGCACTCAAAAGAGTTCCAAGTATCGTGTGTCTTGTTCGACCACATACGACGAGAAAGGAGTGCTATAGCAAAATGCACAATTTACGTACTCAATTTAAAGTGGAGTACGCCCAAGTAGAATCATCGAAAAGCAGTGGCGCTGGGATGAGCGACATAAGTACGAGGGCTGTTCAGAAAGTAAGCTCCGATTGATCGCGAAATGGAAACGACTATGATAATCCGATAAAGCTTTGCACAGATGTGTTGGGCAGTGTCTCTAGTATGACCCTAGATAGCATCACGTCACTCCTCTCATTTCTGAGCTCACAGTGATCGCGTAAAGTTGTCTAGAGAATAGTGTCTCCCGCCAAGTACGAGGACCTGGTGAGAAATTTCGCCTGAAGCTATACAGCCAACATTACATAACTATGGTGCAGTTTCTTCTACAAGGCAATATTCTCAGCCACATTCTGAAGGGGCAATGAAGATGCTCCTGCATCGTTTTCAATTGGAAATGTTTGACTACCCACAATACAGCCCGTAATTGACTCCCCCTGCGTTTCATTTCTGCTCACATGAACCGCTGGCTATGAATACAACATTTTGGCACAGAAAACGAGCTGTAGGCCAGCGTAGAGAATTGGCGGAAAGCACTGGCGGCTGTCTTTTATGATGAGGGTATTGGAAAGTTGGTACAACGCTACGACAAATGTCTTAGTCAGAACGGCAACTACGTAGAGAAGTAGCTGGATGGTGTAGCTAACGGTTAAAAATAAAACATTTCTAATTTTCACTGTGGTTCCCATTTCGCGATCAATCGGAGCTTACTTTCTGAACAGCCCTCGTACAAAACTACGAGTTCTTCAAATAACAATACATCCATTCGTATAAAATTTGCAAAGGATGTACGATCTTCTATCCTATAAAATAAAGTCGTATATAACAGTCATTATTGGTATATTTATAAATAGAAATGAAATGGTGATGCTTTTCAAACTAATTCTTCTTTTCTCATTAGCATGCATTTCTGCATCGTTTAGCACCAAAACAGCTAATACCGCCAGTTTGCTCTGAACATCTGTACCTGAAGCAGCCATCTTCGTTCGATACAAGATGCAGCCGATCACAACACAACTAACTGCCGATCTTGCACCGTGCGAGAGCTTCGGCATGGAAGATAGCCGGCTCCTTTCCCTGCAAGCCGGTAGGCATGCACGCCGTCTCGCAAAACTGCGGCGAACCTTGCTGCGTGTGAGACGGGCTTGACTGTGTGTCAGCCTCGATAGCTGAGTGGTTGTAATAAAAAAACTGAGTTAATAGATCAACAACGAACTTAAAACGGATGTCACGACGTCCGCCCCGAGCAGGTGCAACGAACGAAAGCGAACAAAATGAGATTTTTTTTTTTTAATTGGTCAGCGTGGCAGAATTCCATGCAAAGGGGCCGGGTTCGATTCCCGGCTGGGTCGGACATTTTTTTTCCGCTCAGGGACTGGGTGTTGTGTTGTCTTCATCATCATCTCATCCCCATCAACACGCAAGTCGCCGATACGGCGTCAACTATAAAGACTTGCACCAGGCGACCAGTGTACCCGACGGGAGGCTCTCGCCACACGACATTTCATTTCATGTTTCCTCACTGCGTCAGTGCGCACAACACCACCAGAAGGCATCAGCTTCGCGGGGGGCAGTGGACATAATGTTTTGGCTCATTGGTGTAAGTAAGCGGGGACTACGGTAGTTTTCCTAGTAGCTTTGGTCAATTAACCGCATTACCTGAGTGTTAGACGTGCTATATGCCAATCGGGCCTTTCTATCATTTCGATCGCTTAGTTTACATACGCGATCAGCGTCTTACTAGATTCCCTTACAAACCGGAAACAGTGGACCGCGTAGAAAAAGAGCGAGGATCTATAAAGGGCCAAGTAACCCATAGAATATTTTTGTTCCTCATAGTTATTCTCCTGTCTGTTACTTAAAAATGAACAATATTTACAGCAAAATTGAACTGTCAATGTGTAACTAAGGTTTTATTCGAGAACTGTTGATTTGTAATGTGAAACAGAGGGGTGTTGTGGTAAAAATCAAAAAACAATAAATGTTTATCAAATAGTGTTACAAAAAGCAATTTCCTCAAATAAAGGTAAAATAAAAAAAAACGCAAAACGAGAAAAATGTCAGACATCATTTCAATACTTCGTCGAGCTTCCTATATAAAACATATTTCGTTGTTCATAAACACCTTACACATTTATCAACAATAACAGGAAACCTCTGCGTTTAATGAAAAAAGGTTCTGCTGAATAGAAAATAACAGTAATTGTACAATTTTTTTATGTTTATGTTTGTATCAAAAGTAATTGCTTTGTTACATGAAAGCGCAGAAGTTGTACGTGATAAACTAATTTTTATTATGATGTTGATACCTCTCAATAGCTGAGGTTGTCTGGAAATAAATAAAATACTTTGTAATTTTTATTACTTAATATGCAGTTTACATTAAGGATATAAAACACACAATGCACCAATACTGTGCACCAACACTGTGCAGTTCTAATTATCTGCAAATCAAAAGAACAAGAAAGGAAGAGAAGTCGTCGGACCCCAGTTGCCCTCTCACATATTCATTTGTGTTTCTTTCCCTACAAATGTTATCAATACTACCGGTAATTATGTACTGTACCAAAACTCCTGAACTATATTTTTGGTAGAACGCAACTCTAGTAACAAGCAAAGGTTTCGAAACAATTACACGTTGTCAACATACTGTCGGTTGGAACAGCAACCAACAGAATAAAAAAAAAATAGTTTGCTTGAGTCTGTAGCCGCACTTTTATTCTGCCTGCTGGCTACCGGTTTCTACACCAAGTACCATCATCAACCTATCACCAGGAACGCATTTCTCAAGCTCGCTTCCCGAGCAGTTGTGTCGTATGTGACGCAGCTACTTCAGAAGCGAGCTTCAGGACTGGCTGCCACCTTACGGTGTATGGCGAAGGGTACTTCGAGTACCATTGTCACCTCCCCCTTTGCCTGTTCCATCACCTAAGGTTCGTGGGAAGAACGATTGCTGGTAAGTCTCCTCCGTCTAGACTCGTAACTAATTTCATCTTCATGGTCTTTTCACGAGGTTTGCGTCCGACAAAGCAATATATCGGTTGACTCTGCTCAGAATGTACACACTCGCAATTTTAATAGTTGCCCATTCCGTGATTCAGAACGCCTCTCTTGTACCGTCTGCCACTGGAGTTGACTGAGCACCTCCATGACGCCTTCGCGCTTACTAAATAAAATTGTAACGAATCGTGCTGCTCTTCTTTGGATCTTCTCTGTTTCCTCTGACAGTCTTAACTGGTGCGGATCCCAGTATTAGGCGAACGAGTGCTTTGTAAGCTACTTCTGGTGTTGACGGATAATTCTCGATGACTCTTCCAGTGAGTCTATCTAGCGTCTGCCTTATCAACAATTAATTTTGTGTGGTCTTTCAAGTTTAGACCACTCGTTACGCATATCGCTACATATTTTATGGAAGTAACTGCTTGCAGTGATTGTTCTGCAAACGTTTTATCCTCCAATAGAATGTCTTTTTTTCTGTGTGTTCCCAATACCTTACATTTGTTTATGTTCTCAGTTGCCACTCCTTGCACCAAGCGTCATCCACTGGTGAAATGTACTGATTAGATGGGACCTACCGTAACTTCTTCTCCTCTGCCAATCTTTTCACCTCAGAGGAGCTCTTACATGCAATGTCTCAATTATTTGTTGGACGTATTTTTCCTAAAGTTTTTACCCTCTACAGCTCCCTCTAGTAGCATGGCAGCTACTCCCTCATGTCTTAACACATACTCTATCACCCTGTCCCTTCTTGTCGGTGTTTTCATATGGTCCTTCCTTTGCCGATTCTGCAGAGATTTCTTTCCTTATCATACAAGTCACGCAAATTTCCAATATCTTTCAATAGCACCACTTTCGTAAACCCTTGTCGCTACTGCTGTGGAGGCCAGGTTGGCACTGTAGTTACGGTAGGCCGAGCTTGTAAGTTTGTGAAACGGCTTCTGGTGCAGTACACCGCTAAGACAATTTCTCCCTGCCACTATTACACAGCTATGCCCCAGGGTCAGGTAAGAGGATAGGAGAACGAAGGTTCTACAACACCCAACAAATTAGTAACAAAGTCACACAAATGAGTTAAGAAGCCTTACTTACAGGGTGTTTCAAAAATGACCGGTATATTTGAAACGGCAATAAAAACTAAACGAGCAGCGATAGAAATACACCGTATGTTGCAATGTGCTTGGGACAACAGTACATTTTCAGGCAGACAAACTTTCGAAATTACAGTAGTTACAATTTTCAACAACAGACGGCGCTGCGGTCTGGGAAACTCTATAGTACGATATTTTCCACATATCCACCATGCGTAGCAATAATATGGCGTAGTCTCTGAATGAAATTACCTTTGACAACGTGTCTGGCGGAATGGCTTCACATGCAGATGAGATGTATTGCTTCAGCTGTTCAATTGTTTCTGGATTCTGGCGGTACACCTGGTCTTTCAAGTGTCCCCACAGAAAGAAGTCACAGGGGTTCATGTCTGGCGAATAGGGAGGCCAATCCACGCCGCCTCCTGTATGTTTCGGATAGCCCAAAGCAATCACACGATCATTGAAATATTCATTCAGGAAATTAAAGACGTCGGCCGTGCGATGTGGCCGGGCACCATCTTGCATAAACCACGAGGTGTTCGCAGTGTCGTCTAAGGCAGTTTGTACCGCCACAAATTCACGAAGAATGTCCAGATAGCGTGATGCAGTAATCGTTTCGGATCTGAAAAATGGGCCAATGAATCCTTTGGAAGAAATGGGGGCCCAGACCAGTACTTTTTGAGGATGCAGGGACGATGGGACTGCAACATGGGGCTTTTCGGTTCCCCATATGCGCCAGTTCTGTTTATTGACGAAGCCGTCCAGGTAAAAATAAGCTTCGTCAGTAAACCAAATGCTGCCCACATGCATATCGCCATCATCAATCCTGTGCACTATATCGTTAGCGAATGTCTCTCGTGCAGCATTGGTAGCGACGCTGAGGGGTTGCCGCGTTTGAATTTTGTACGGATAGAGGTGTAAACTCTGGCGCATGAGACGATACGTGGACGTTGGCGTCATTTGGACTGCAGCTGCAACACGGCGAACGGAAACCCGAGGCCGCTGTTGGATCACCTGCTGCACTAGCTGCGCGTTGCCCTCTGTGGTTGCCGTACGCGGTCGCCCTACCTTTCCAGCACGTTCATCCGTCACGTTCCCAGTCCGTTGAAATTTTTCAAACAGATCCTTTATTGTATCGCTTTTCGGTCCTTTGGTTACATTAAACCTCCGTTGAAAACTTCGTCTTGTTGCAACAACACTGTGTTCTAGGCGGTGGAATTCCAACACCAGAAAAATCCTCTGTTCTAAGGAATAAACCATGTTGTCTACAGCACACTTGCACGTTGTGAACAGCACACGCTTACAGCAGAAAGACGACGTACAGAATGGCGCACCCACAGACTGCGTTGTCTTCTATATCTTTCACATCACTTGCAGCGCCAACTGTTGTTGAAAATTGTAACTACTGTAATTTCGAAAGTTTGTCCGCCTGAAAATGTACTGTTGTCCCAAGCATATTGCAACAAACTGTGTATTTCTATCGCTGCTCGTTTAGTTTTTATTGCCGTTTCAAATATACCGGTCATTTTTGAAACACCCTGTATCTTTGTAACTTGTAGAACAATGAAGTTTGCAACACTGCATGTAATATAACACAAAAGAGACCCTCAGTGGTAAAGTGCAAATAATCGCGGGTAAAATTCACAGTACATAGGAAATGCACCTTACAAATGCCCTCACAAAATGACGTTCCCTGTCTAAGTCAGCCCTAGACGAAGCTCTATAACCAAGTGGGCGAGAGCTGCTCTTCTATCTTCCGAGTATGCTTCTGTCCGTTGTCGTCCCGTCACTGGCGGATTGTATTCGGCCGGCAATTAACTTAGGCGAAGTCGATATGTTCATCCTCAGCGCCCCCCGTGGTGTTGGTGGAACTCTCACAAGTGGCGAGTCTCTAGGGCACTGGCGCCAGCTCGCACATTTGCGCCTGTGGTGCTTTTGCCCTGGCTGGGTCTTGTGCGGACGACACAGCAGCCACATCATAACCGATTCTCGTCTCCTCTGGTTTTCCCATTGTCCATGATTCACTGTCATAGAATGCTGTGCTCCAGACATACAGGGTTATTACAAATGATTGAAGCGATTTCACAGCTCTACAATAACTTTATTATTTGAGATATTTTCACAATGCTTTGCACACACGTACAAAAACTCAAAGATTTTTTTAGGCATTCACAAATGTTCGATATGTGCCCCTTTAGTGATTCGGCAGACATCAAGCCGATAATCAAGTTCCTCCCACACTCGGTGCAGCATGTCCCCATCAATGAGTTCGAAAGCATCGTTGATGCGAGCTCGCAGTTCTGGCACGTTTCTTGGTAGAGGAGGTTTACACACTGAATCTTTCACATAACCCCACAGAAAGAAATCGCATGGGGTTAAGTCGGGAGAGCGTGGAGGCCATGACATGAATTGCTGATCATGATCTCCACCACGACCGATCCATCGGTTTTCCAATCTCCTGTTTAAGAAATGCCGAACATCATGATGGAAGTGCGGTGGAGCACCATCCTGTTGAAAGATGAAGTCGGCGCTGTCGGTCTCCAGTTCTGGCATGAGCCAATTTTCCGCGGGCTACGCGTGAAACTTGCCCGCACGCGTTCAACCGTTTCTTCGCTCACTGCAGGCCGACCCGTTGATTTCCCCTTACAGAGGCATCCAGAAGCTTTACACTGTGCATACCATCGCCGAATGGAGTTAGCAGTTGGTGGATCTTTGTTGAACTTCGTCAAGTGTCGTTGCACTGTTATGACTGACTGATGTGAGTGCATTTCAAGCACGACATATGCTTTCTCGGCTCCTGTCGCCATTTTGTCTCACTGCGCTCTCGAGCGCTCTGGCGGCAGAAACCTGAAGTGCGGCTTCAGCCGAACAAAACTTTATGAGTTTTTCTACGTATCTGTAGTGTGTCGTGACCATATGTCAATGAATGGAGCTACGGTGAATTTATGAAATCGCTTCAATCATTTGTAATAGCCCTGTATATTCTCATAAATTCCTTCCTCAAATCAAAGCCTACGTTTGACACTAGTAGACTTCTCTTGGCCTGGAATGCCCTCTTTGTCTGTGGTAGTCTACTTTCCATGTCCTCCTTGCTTCGTAGCCTTAAGCCCATCTCGCATGGGGTAAGATTCGCTGTAAGCTTAGTAGTTGGCTCGCACAACAGTTCCCTTGCAGCCTCTGCCGCCCACTACCCAGATGCCCTGCAGGGAGCTGTGCATATTTTCCGTGACCGGTCCTGTGTTATTTTCCTTGTAAGGTTTCCTGAATGCCACTTGCTCTGGCCAACCAGTTGTCCTGTTAAGCGTCTGATGTCACAGAGTACAGGATGGAATCTCTCGCCTGTTAGCCCTCCAGACGAAACAGAATGCCACGCGCCCGCCGGCCGATCTGCAATCTTTCTGAAAGCTTTGTAAAGGAACCATGCGGTAAAAAAATTGGTTCTTCCACATCTTACAGCTTCATAATGAAGTCAATGGTCACAGTTATTTGGTATTTCGAGATTAGGTGAACTACAGCAAGAAATTGTTAAAGCTTGCAGTGAAAAAATAGGATTCGCTGTGAATTTGCGTTTGGTGCATGTTAGGATATATGTTTCTGCATATGAAATGTAGCTAAATGTAACTAACATATTGAATCATTATTTTAAACTTGGAAGGATATCGTTATTCGTCTCCAATCTCAAGAAAACGGATTGTGTGTAAAGCGCCGTGCTTCTCATAAACTGCACTAAGTTCATAGTTTAGTAATACACTTTCATATTTCTGTCAGAATTTCAGCTGCATTAGAATGTTAGTCAAATGAATATTTACAAACTCTGCTGTTTTTTCGCAAAAGAAGCAGATTTTAACGTGGCAACAAGTGAACTTACATATAATTGAAAACCCGTCAGTCATAACATCTCACTGAAGAAAAATAGGGGGTATCAGGAGACCTATGGGAAACTTTCGCCCTTATATAGTTTTATATAATGATGGTATTTGGAATAAGTGCAGTCGTTGGGATGAGGCTAGTTGTGGGAATAAAGAAAAAATCTTTAAAAAGAACTGAACACTGTGAAATAACAATCGTGAATCCATGATACAACCCTATAAATGTGTTTCCATGCACATAATATTGAACATAATTCCTTACAGATAATTACAATACCTCGGAGTAAACGATATTTAGCGTATTAATGTAATGTTTGTGTACTTCCTGTTTTTCATTTTCTTTAATGGATAGGGGCAGAGATAACGGACTACCACAGTTGTCAAAATTATTGTCTTTAACAACGCTGTATAGAAATTATCCAGTTAATAAGTACTTTAAAACAAATAAAATGGCATTTATAATAAGAGAATATGAAAAAGAAGTCTCTGATTCATGATTAATAAGTTAGCTTCATATAAAATATAGGTATGAAACTGGACATCAGTGATGCCATTTTGCCTGTTGATGGTTAAGTCTTTTTTATGTTAAAATTTCCCGCAAATAGTACCTTTTAGTGCAAATTTAGTATGCAATGTCAGAATCCGGTTAAAAAATCTTACTAACTGTACCTCATTCATGACTGTACGGTTAGTACGTATCGACAAAAAGGGATTTTGACTTGAGAAATAATATACTTGATAAGAAGTCTGGGATAAATAAATCGCTGATTCCGCTGAACTATCGGCGGAATCCTATACTCCATTGTATTTTGATAATGACTAATATGGACTGAAACTTGCCAAAGGAGTTTATTTGTATATCTGAATTATCCAGAAAATATTAAATGCTGCCTGGTCGTCGTTATAGGGCGTCTAGGAAACCTGCTTGCTTGGATCGCTAGAAAACATTCAAACAAATCGTATTAATGAGTTTTATTACAAAATGAGCAATTACAATACATAACTTTGGGGCTGGGCTGGTCTGTTTTGAGGGAAGAGACCAAACTGCGAGGTCATCGGTCTCATCGGTTTAGGAAAGGACGGGGAAGGAAGTCGGCCGTGCCCTTTCAAAGGAACCATCCCGGCATTTGCCTGGAGCGATTTAGGGAAATCACGGGAAACCTAAATCAGGATGGCCGGACGCGGGATACATAACGTTGTGTTACGCAGGTGTGTCGCAAGCAAAGGGCGAGATACGAAATAATCAAGTTTCTTCACTATAACAATTCCAAAGTCTGATACATAGAGGGTTCAAGCGAAGTAATGAGCTTTGACGCTTGTGTGCGAGTCGCTAGGCTTGAGGCTGCTGTTAGACTGGGCCGCGGCGTTTATGTCCTGTCCGCATAGGGGCCACTGCTGTCACGTTGTCGTCCTGGAGTGGGGTCGGGGAGGTTGCGCGTGTCGGCGCTTGACTTTACGCCGTAAAAAATATGAAAACAATTAACAGCACCTAGTATGGCATCTGCTACTCCCTACCATATACAGAGTGAAAGATTGTACTTTTTCACCACAAACATCTTTCAGTTCATAAAATATATTGATAATCTGTTTACATCTTGATGGGTGGGTAATAGGATTCTGCAAATTTAGATGTTTTCATATTTCTCAGATCATTGAGTTATATAAATAAATTCATTTGTCCAGTTTCGGTCCATATCAATTACTATTAAAAATGCAATGGGATAAGATTCTGCTGAAATTTGAACGGAAGTAGAGATTTATTTTCGTCTCAGTTCTTATTCACGTTGTTTCCTTCACAGGAACGTTATCAATGCCGAGATTTGAGTAATACCAAAGTTCTCTTGTTTCCACGTTGAAATCCGCTTCTTTTTGCCAAAACACAGCACAACGTACAAAAATTACTCTCACTAAAATCTAATACAGTTCAAATTGCGACAGAATCCTCAAACAGTTTATTATTAAACTTCCAACTGAGGGAAACAAAAGTCGATAGTTTATGAAAATGCCCCTTCTCGATATAAAAATAAACTGTAATTTCTTCACATGTATTGCTCCAAAGCCATAGAAATTCTCACTTCACCACCTATAGATGGCTCTTAAAATTTCATTGAAAAAATCTTTCTTTGCTTGAATAGGCACTAGATTTGGAAGTTTCACATATTAATATGGCGAAATACTCTCCTCTTTGTATGCTATCTTTTGCCAAAATCTTGGTTCGATATCTCAAAACATTTATGGGATGCTAGGAATGTTACCAGAATCTTTTTCTGGCTGTTTCACTGGCATCCAAGTTCGGGACGAAGCGCCTTATGTGCAGTCCATTTCATTGAGGTTGGAGGAAAAATGCAATATCCTTTCAAATTTAAGGAATAATTCAATACGTTAGCTACAGTTTGTACACAGGAACATGAGAGACCTAACATGCACCAAATTCATAGTGACCCTATTTTGTACTGCAAACTTTAAGAATTTCTTGCAGTAATACCACGATAACTATGATCATTAACAAAATGATAGGCAGTTGAGCATGAAGTTGACGAATTAAGCTATGAGATGTGTCAGAATATTTTTTTTTGAATAGTTTCCTTACAATCGTTTAAGAAAGATTGCAGATAGGACACCTGTCTACCGTAACCTAATAGGCTTAGCAGCTAACAGGACCCAAGCCTCCCGAACAAGTCTACCAGCTGATAGTAGCTCGGAGCCGTCCCTGCCTGCTCAGAGTGTGAAGGAAAATGCTACTGCAGAAAGGTTGCCCTTGTGAGTCCCAAAAATTGTTAGAAGATGAACATACAATGTTAAGAATTGCAAAAGCTTTAAATAAAACTGCTTCTATTGAAGACATAGATGTGGTCGATAGTAAGATGGTCTTAGCCCCGCAGAAACAGTTGGTGACAAAATTTGACAAAATTCAGAGGCAGGAAATAGTTTATGATATGCAGAGGAAAGCTACAGAAGATATATGTTAAAGGCCATAAAAACTTATACATATTTAACTAAAAGGAGAATACTCGAAAGAAATAACCTTTAAAGATGTCGACAGCTTTCGTAAATCCATTTACAAAGCTATGAGAGAAATTCAGCCGAAATTACTTAAAAATATCGAGGAGATTCGTGTTATAAAGAACACGTTAAGTGTGAAAACTAAGGCTGGGACGGATTTCTTGCTGCAAAGTTATGTTGATAAGAACATCTTAATCATGTCATGCTAAAATCCTCAGAATACTTGGTGTGACACAATGTATGTTGATGGAACATTGAATAACTGCCAAAAGTTTTACTGCCAGGTGTATATGATCCATGGGCTTCTTAATTTACGTTACATTCGAGTGCTTTTTTATTTGTTGAACAATGGGAAAACATATAATCAGCATGTCTCTTCAACAGTTGTTGGTAAATGTGATAATGTAGGCCTGAAATTATCTCCAACAACTACGTTCTCGGACTTTGAGGAAAGCTTTTTTTAAAGCTATAAGTATGGACTGAGGTAAGAATCCAGTGATGTACATTTCATCTAACATAGAGTTTGTGGTTAAACATAGAAACGTTGGAACTTGCACAATATGCACATGACTGCTATTCCAAAAATGAAATCCGGAAGTTTCTGTCCTGTATATTTGGTTTGTTAACGCTGGATCCTTATGTATACAGGGTGGTCCATTGATAGTGACCGGGCCAAATACCTCACGAAATAAGCATCAAACGAAAAAACTACAAAGAACGAAACTCGTCTAGCTTGAAGGGGGAAACCAGATGGCGCTATGGTTGGCCCGCTAGATGGCGCTGCCATAGGTCAAACGGATATCAGCTGCGTTTTTTTTTTAAATAGGAACCCCCATTTTTTATTACATATTCGTGTACTACGTAAAGAAATATGAATGTTTTAGTTCGACCACTTTTTTCGTTTTGTGGTAGATGGCGCTGTAATAGTCACAAACGTATAAGTACGTGGTATCACCTAACATTCCGCCAGTGCGGACGGTATTTGCTTCGTGATACATTACCCGTGTTAAAATGGACCGTGTACCAATTGCGGAAAAGGTCGATATCGTGTTGATGTATGGCTACTGTGGTCAAAATGCCCAACGGGCGTGTGCTATGTATATTGCTCAGTATCCTGGACGACATCATCCAAGTGTTCGGACCGTTTGCCGGATAGTTACGTTATTTAAGGAAACAGGAAGTGTTCAGCGACGTGTGGAAAGTCAACCAGACCTGCAACAAATGATGATGCTCAAGAAGGTGTTTTAGCTGCTGTCGCGGCTAATCCGCACAACAGTCGCAGACAAACTGCGCGAGCCTCGGGAATTTCGAAAACGTATGTGTTGAGAATGCTACATCAACATCGATTGTACCCTACCATATTTCTATACACCAGGAATTGCATGGCGACGACTTTGAACGTCGTGTACAGTTCTGCCACTGGGCACAAGAGAAATTACGGGACGATGACAGATTTTTTGCACGCGTTCTATTTAGCGACGAAGCGTCATTCACCATCAGCGGTAACGTAAACCGGCATAATATGCACTATCGGGCAACGGAAACTCCACTATTGCTGCCACAAGTGGAACATCAGCGACTTTGGCGGGCTAATGTATGGTGCGGCATTATGGGAGGAAGGATAATTGGCCCCCCTTTTATCGATGGCAATCTAAATGGTGCAATGTATGCTGATTTTCTACGTAATGTTCTACCGATGTTACTACAAGATGTTTCACTGCATGACAGAATGGCGATGGCAAGCACATAGCTCTCGTGCGGTTGAAGCGGTATTGAATAGCATATTTCATGACAGGTGGATTGGTCGTCGAAGCACCATACCATGGCCCGCACGTTCACCGGATCTGACGTCCCCGGATTTCTTTCTGTGGGGAAAGTTGAAGGATATTTGCTATCGTGATCCACCGACAACGTTTGATAATATGCGACAGCGCATTGTCAATGCATGTGCGAACATTACGGAAGGCGAAGTACTCGCTGTTGAGAGGAATGTCGTTACACGTATTGCCAAATGCATTGAGGTTGACGGACATCATTTTGAGCATTTATCTGTAACAGCATGCGCTATCAGAAATGATAAGTTCACAAAGGTACATGTATCACATTGGAACAACCGAAATAAAATGTTCAAACGTACCTACGTTCTGTATTTTAATTTAAAAAACCTACTTGTTACCAACTATTCGTCTAAAATTGTGAGCCATATGTTTCTGACTATTACAGCGCCATCTATCACAAAGTGAAAAAAGTGGTCCAACTAAAACATTCATATTTCTTTACGTACTACACGAATGTGTAATAAAAATGGGGGTTCCTACTTTAAAAAACGCAGTTGATATCCGTTTGACCTATGGCAGCGCCATCTAGCGGGTCAACCATAGCGCCATCTGGTTTCCCCCTTCAAGCTAGACAAGTTTCGTTCTTTGTAGTTTTTTCGTTTGACGCTTATTTCGTGAGTATTTGGCCCTGTCACGATCAATGGACCACCCTGTATATATGGCTGGTGACTGACTTAATGTCCGATATGCCTGCGTCTGAAAAACTACAAATGTTCATCCATATACGCAAACAGATCTAGACTTAGACAGGAAAATTAGACAGAGAACCACCAATGTTTGCGAAAGTAAATACAGTAGTCAGTTCTACTCCTATAGCACAGATACACAGATTGGTGAGGTACTGAAGCATATTGAACTTGGCGCCAAAATTTTACTCAGTTCCTCACCGCAGAGATTAAAAAATTTTAAGGATTCGATGTGTAAAATTAGTCACCCATAAACTGAGACGTGGAAGTACAAACAAAACTTAGTAAAATAGTATGGCAGTAAATTTCTAAGTATATTCAAAAATACAAAAAAATATTAACTTGTGGATAACTTTTTGAGTAATTTTGGTGTATGAGACAGTTCACCTCCTCGTGGTGCACCCTGGGTAGCGCTAAACGAACGGGTACAACAGCACTAATCCATATTAAAGCATTAGAGGCTCGTTTTCTTTTGATCTCAGTCTGCAGGGCAGTTAGAGCCGTCTTTTGTTATTACTTATGACAGAAAAGTGTTTTCCAATTTCGAACAGGAGTATGCATGTTACTCACTCCCTGCTTTAAACGGGAGGACTGGATCCATTCCCTGAACGTGGCAGGTGTGTGTCCGGCGCCCCCAGCGGGCTCTTTAAAAACTTAAAACTGGTGCTTGTAAGACGAAAGGTGTAAAATTACATTAAGTTGTCATCAGCTAGATAGACGGCATTTAGCAAGATGAACACACGCCAATGCTACAGGTGTCATTTCCGCCAGCCCCATAGTCGTCTGTTAGGCCGCATTTCTGCGTCATGACTCAGATGGGCTTTACTGCGCCATAAGTAGACAGCCTCTTCGTCGACGGCGTGTCACGTACCGCTGTGAGTCACGTCGCCAGCGTCGATTAGTTCTGATAATTGTCGCCGTCTGGTTGGAGAAACAGCTTCCAACTGCTGCATAGCTGCTTGGTCGTAGGAGGAGGTTTACTGGTGACGAATCCATCGGCCATGTGCCAGTCAGTGCCCTCTGTCACTGAACTAAATTTCCTATACCGACATTCTATGCTATTCGTCTGTTACGAATTTTTATCACCGCGAGGAATTGTTGTTGTTGACAGTACGCTCGTAATCGTGAGGTCTGGGGTCCAACTTAGTTTAGGTTTTTTACAGTTTTCCTAAATTATTTAAGGCCAATGTCGAGATTGTTCCTTCAAAATCAGCACGACTTGAGTTTTTTTGTTTAGTTTACTGAGACTTCCCTGCGTTACTGATGGCTAATAACCGCATCGGAGTTGCGCTTCGTTGCATATACGCTGCAGTAATGCCCCCAAACGCAAACTTTTCGATCGCCCCTTGTACATAATTGAAACGGTGATGTTCTGGTAAAAAGGAACACGGCACACTCATTAAGAAGCTGAAGGACACGCACAGGGAAGAAAAAAGATTTGGGGATGGACAAGAAAGCCATTTTTTGTGGTCTCTCTCTGCGTGAAGTTCCATCAGCTCCTGATGACCTTCACTTCATTGTGTCATGAAAGAAAACTTAAGTTCCTTTTTTTATTCCGTTTTCGTAAAGGACTCGAGGGCCAATCTAGAGTCTGTAATCCTATCACCTGTATCGTTGCGCTAAAACTCAGTTCTTATTTACCAGTGTCCTGTAGTCGAGACAGCAGATGCTCTCTGACAGTAGCCCCGAGAGTTCGCACCGCTGCTGCCAGATTTCAGCTGCGAAGCACTAACGGCTACAGGCGAAAGCAATAGTCGTCCACAGAGCTGTGACAACACTGAGGCATTGACGTAGAGAAAATGGCTCTGAGCTCTATGGGACTCAACATCTGAGGTCATTAGTCCCCCAGAACTTAGAACTACTTAAACCTAACTAACCTAAGGACATCACACACATCCATGCCCGAGGCAGGATTCGAACCTGCGACCGTAGCGGTCACGCGGTTCCAAACTGAAGCGCCTAGAACCGCACGGCCACACCGGCCGGCTGCCGTAGAGACGCGAACAAAATTGCGTTAAGTTATTGGCTGAGGTAAGCCCGCAAAGCTGTCACGCCCAGCCCACAGGAACTGTCGGGGATTAACTTACGCCGCCTCAACCGTAGAAACTTCATATTAGTGCCTAACCTGAGTTTCCAAGTTGCCAATTTGTCGCAGCTGCCTGACTGACCCATGGGTCTCTTCGATCTTGTGATGTAGTGCTGTAGAACATCTCCGAATTGCCTCTTCCAGTATCTCTACGTATAGGTTCGTTATTCGGTAGGGTCAATTTCGTCGTAAAATCCGCCGTACTCATTTTGCTTTATGTCACCTGTATACTGTATAGGCGCGTTTTACTGGCCAAGTCCCAGATAGAGCTCCCGGAGAGCATTTTTTGATAGCATTGTATTATATAGGCCAACGGTCTTTCCGCAGTGGTAACACCGGTTCCCGTCAGATCACCGAAGTTAAGCGCTGTCGAGCTGGGCTAGTGCTTGGACCATCCGGTCTGCCCAGCGCTGTTTGTAAGTGGGGTCCACTCAGCCCTTTTGAGGCAAACTGATAAGCTACCTGATCGAGAAGTAGCGACTCCGGTCTCGTGAACTGACATACGGTCGGGAAAGCGATGTGCTGACCACATGCCCCTCCATATCCGCGTCCAGTGACGCCTCTGGGCTAAGGATGACACGGCGGCCGGTCGGTACCTTTGGGCTTTCATGGCCTCTTCGGCCGGAGTTAAGTTATTGTATTATACAGGGTGAGTCACCTAACATTACCGCTGGATATGTTTCGTAAACCACATCAAATACTGACGAATTGATTCCACAGACCGAACGTGAGCAGAGGGGCTAGTGTAATTGGTTAATACAAACCATAAAAAAAATGCACGGAAGTATGTTTTTTAACACAAACCTACGTTTTTTTAAATGGAACCCCGTTAGATTTGTTATCACATCTGAACATATAAACAAATATGTAATCAGTGCCGTTTGTTGCATTGTAAAATGTTAATTACATCCGGAGATATTGTAACCTAAAGTTGACGCTTGAGTACCACTCCTCCGCTGTTCGATCGTGTGTGTCGGAGAGCACCGAATTACGTAGGGATCCAAAGGGAACGGTGATGGACCTTAGGTACAGAAGAGACTGGAACAGCACATTACGTCCACATGCTAACACCTTTTTATTGGTCTTTTTCAATGACGCACATGTACGAGTACATTACCATGAGAGGTGAGGTACACGTACACACGTGGTTTCCGTTTTCAATTACGGAGTGGAATAGAGTGTGTCCCGACATGTCAGGCCAACAGATGTTCAATGTGGTGGCCATCATTTGCTGCACACAATTGCAATCTCTGGCGTAATGAATGTCGTACACGCCGTAGTACATCTGGTGTAATGTCGCCGCAGGCTGCCACAATACGTTGTTTCATATCCTCTGGGGTTGTAGGCACATCACGGTACACATTCTCCTTTAACGTACCCCACAGAAAGAAGTCCCGAGGTGTAAGATCAGGAGGGCTCGCCGACCGTGGCCCGTGTTTGTTACAACACGCAACTGAACGTCGGAGGTTTCAAGCATCAACTTTAGGTTACGTATCTCCGGGTGTAATTAACATTTTACAATGCAACAAACGGCACTGATTACGTATTTGTTTATATGTTCAGATGTGCTAACAGAACTAACGTGGTTCCGTTTAAAAAAACGTAGGTTTGTGTTAAAAAAACATACTTCCGTGCATTTTTGTATGGTTTGTATTAAACAGTTACACTAGCCCCTATCCTCACGTTCGGTCTGTGGAATCGGTTCTTCAGTATTTGATGTGGTTTACGAAATATATCCAGCGGTAACGTTAGGTGACTCACCCTGTATAGTCTTGGTTTTGAGGCCATATTTTTTTCGCTGCTAATAAAAACTGAGATAAACTACGTCGGTATTGCTATGGTTATGATCCGTGAGACCTCAATATGCTGCCTATACAGAGAGACACTTAAATACCAGACTGTTGTACTCCAAGAGAGGTTTCTGCCGTGCAGTTGAAGAGGCTCGCGCAAAGCTGGTGTTTTCCTGCTGAAACAGATTGTCATCGCAGTGTCTGGATTTTTAACTTTTGTTCTGTATGGTGCAACGTGCTACAAGAGTGCAGCAGCGACCA
Organism: Schistocerca cancellata; assembly: GCF_023864275.1. Lineage (NCBI taxonomy): Eukaryota > Metazoa > Arthropoda > Insecta > Orthoptera > Acrididae > Schistocerca > Schistocerca cancellata. The sequence goes on from NC_064632.1 coordinate 433,514,284, forward strand.
GACGCTTGCTGCAGGTAAGGATTTTTTCTGTCCGCCCGTCCACACAATGCACTGCCGAACTGGCCGGACCCAGGGGAGACGGGCCGTGACCGCCAAGCAGCGCGCGTGCGCTTCTGTAACCGTGTTTCTCACTGTAGTCTACAAATACTGTCCACTGTTACCAGTCATGTATGTACAGGGTTATTACAAATGATTGAAGCGATTTCACAGCTCTACAATAACTTTATTATTTGAGATATTTTCACAATGCATTGCACACACATACAACAACTCAAAAAGTTTTTTTAGGCATTCACAAATGTTCGATATGTGCCCCTTTAGTGATTCGGCAGACATCAAGCCGATAATCAAGTTCCTCCCACACTCGGCGCAGCATGTCCCCATCAATGAGTTCGAAAGCATCGTTGATGCGAGCTCGCAGTTCTGGCACTTTTCTTGGTAGAGGAGGCTTAAACACTGAATCTTTCACATAACCCCACAGAAAGAAATCGCATGGAGTTAAGTTGGGAGAGCGTGGAGGTCATGACATGAATTGCTGATCATGATCTCCACCACGACCGATCCATCGGTTTTCCAATCTCCTGTTTAAGAAATGCCGAACATCATGATGGAAGTGCGGTGGAGCACCATCCTGTTGAAAGATGAAGTCGGCGCTGTCGGTCTCCAGTTGTGGCATGAGCCAATTTTCCAGCATGTCCAAATACACGTGTCCTGTAACGTTTTTTTCGCAGAAGAAAAAGGGGCCGTAAACTTTAAACCGTGAGATTGCACAAAACACGTTAACTTTTGGTGAATTGCGAATTTGCTGCACGAATGCGTGAGCATTCTCTACCGCCCAGATTCGCACATTGTGTCTGTTCACTTCACCATTAAGAAAAAATGTTGCTTCATCACTGAAAACAAGTTTCGCACTGAACGCATCTTCTTCCATGAGCTGTTGCAACCGCGCCGAAAATTCAAAGCGTTTGACTTTGCCATCGGGTGTCAAGGCTTGTAGCAATTGTAAATGGTAAGGCTTCTGCTTTAGCCTTTTCCGTAAGATTTTCCAAACCGTCGGCTGTGGTACGTTTAGCTGCCTGCTTGCTTTATTCGTCGATTTCCGCGGGCTACGCGTTCAACCGTCTCTTCGCTCACTGCAGGCCGACCCGTTGATTTCCCCTTACAGAGGCATCCAGAAGCTTTAAACTGCGCGTACCATCGCCGAAGGGATTTAGCAGTTGGTGGATCTTTGTTGAACTTCGTCCTGAAGTGTCGTTGCACTGTTATGACTGACTGATGTGAGTGCATTTCAAGCACGACATACGCTTTCTCGGCTCCTGTCGCCATTTTGTCTCACTGCGCTCTCGAGCGCTCTGACGGCAGAAACCTGAAGTGCGGCTTCTTCATGAGTTTTTCTACGTATCTGTAGTGTGTCATGACCATATGTCAATGAATGGAGCTACAGTGAATTTATGAAATCGCTTCAATCATTTGTAATAGCCCTGTACTTTAATTACAACCGCCCTTCCTTTGCAACGAGTGATACGCATTCGTTTGGACTGTGGAAGGAGCGAGGCAGCACAGAACTTACCGGGCGTTTTGCGGCTGCGTACAACTTTAATTCCCCTACTCCAGTCTGTCTTAATGCCCAATTGGCGGTCGAGTGGTCGAACGTTGGTGGCATGTTGAAGTGTTGGTCACATGTTCCGCAAGCCTCAGATGTCGTAGTCCATCCGAAATTGTTAGGGGCCTGTTGCTACATCCAGGGCTATTCGTTCTTCAGTCTGCTTCTTAATCAAACGTTCAAAAATTTTGCTCAAACTTTTGTGTAAGCCGATGGAAAGGTGATTAGTCGCTTGTGTGAGTCTATGGCTCTGTTTGGGGTTGGTGTTACTTTAGCCTCATCCACCTAATCGGGAAGTAATTATTTAGAAAGCAAGCATTGTATATCTGGGTCAGTAAAACTAGCGGCTTCCCCGAGAGGTTTTAGAGCTGCGTATTTGTAATCTTCTCTGGTCCAGGCGCCTTTCCATAATCCAACTTGCGAGGAATAGTCCCCGCTGCCAGTGGCGTTGTTAAACGTGACTGTACCTGCGATTCGTTGACCCGGGTGCGCTCCGTTCGTCGGTTGGTTGTGAACTAGTCTTCCTGTTCCGCTAAATTCAATGGTTATTGAATTAAAGGACAGTGTGTTTCATACGTCGCGGCGAAGGTTACCGCTTTGCACAGTTGACCTCCATACATACCTTGAGAAGTAAGTAATGGGTTTTTGGGAGTCTTTTCTGCTCGAAGGATCTTCCGAAACTTCCTGTCGTTCTTAGTCTGCATTACAAAAAGCTCAACATTTTGTCAGTCCATGTTTCTTTCCAGTAGGGATCTTCGTAGCTTCCTTTGAGATAGTGCAGTGTCCGACGGTACCTGGGGTTCTTCGTTTCCTACCACTGTCTCCTATACCAGTTCTTTTGGATTTTGGTTAAATACTTTGCTACTCTGTATGAAGGAGAGCCGACAGCACTAACAGTTTGTCTCAGTGATGCGCCTTCTCCTATTTCGTGTTCGCTTTTTCTTGTCTGACAGAGAGGGGCTGACGTTGCCTAGTGTGTTCTTTAAATCTTGTCTCGAATGTCTGCCCAGTCTGTCCAATATAATATTTGTGACACGTTCCAGATTTTACATATACCAGACTGTTTTGTGACAAATTTTGCTTACTTATTGCTTTGAGCATTATATGCAATTTTCCAATGTTACATGTTATGGAATAGAGTTGAATAGGCTTCGCAAACGGCGCGACTGCTGAGCAACTCAACCATAAATCGCTTGCGACCTGTTGCCACCCAGTTGCCAGCGACTCGGCGTCAGCATTTCCAAGCTATCTGAGTTGCGCCGAGTCCTCGAAACACATTGGTTTAATATAAAATTAACAAGCACGGTGTCAATACTAGCTTTGGGAACTGAATGAACGTCCCAATTTGCTCAACTACAAGCCTCCAGGCTACTGCAGGAGGGATTGGACAGAGAAAGCAGTAACCTCTTGTGTGACTGTTTAATATATTTTTGTATGGGATCTAAAATTTAAAAACCTCTCTCACACCGGCCTGATTTAGCTTCACTGATCAGGATAGTAAAAACATGCGTATATTAAGGGAATTTTCATTGACAAAGCAGGCTTGTCACATTCACACATTTCAATACTGTTCTATCCTGATTAAATTAATCTTAACTTAAATTCCATAAGGCAGTGAAGCAATTTCGAAGTCTCGGCGCGACGAAAATTGTCAGTCGATCTCCTGGAAACATTTGTAATAATTATTAACTTTCGGTGATCACATGGGGAAGACCGGAGACCTGCTGGTAAGACCGTGTTAGCCTATTTATTTGAAGTAACTGGATATCTTGAGCATACAAAACGGCTGGTTCGTCCAGTGTAAATCAGACGTTCCCCACTGATCCCGTGCAACACAGCGTAGTAAGCAGACACCGTCAATAATAATAATCCGTTAAATAATACGCGAACACACTTACTTTAGTTTAGTTCATGTATTAAATTCCTTCTCATACAGAATCTCATCAGGATGGCGACTAGCTCAACAATACATACATATACATCCTTCTTTCACGACTAATCGGCAAGAAGTCCCTATTCCTTTTCCTAAGAGAAAACATAGATAGCAGAGAAGCTATTCCATGGAGTAAATGGACGCTCCAAGGAATAATTGGGCTTGAAACTACTTTGCATTGATAATCGGTAAGATAAGAAGAGATATTTCGAGATATGTACTGAGTTATATAATTTATAAAATTTCTGAGAATATCACGGAGAGACCGCTGCAAGAGACATTACAACTGACAGCCTGTGTCGTTCCGTAAAATAACATTCTGAAGTGGGAGCAAACAGTGAGAACGGCGAGAAAGTGATAGGGAAGCTCCATATTTCCGATACTTCTAAACATAGCTGTGTTCATATAGAAATGATTTAACGAACACAAACCATTAGCACGACATTTTCATGTATATGAATCTCAAAATTTATTTTTCGGAATAAAAATAACGGTAACGGCGGAAGAAGTCTGCTGCGCCAAATCACTGTAGGACTGTTTAGTCGTTCTATAAAAAGCCGTGAATTGCTAATTGTCCTTTTACAGGCCTTTGGCTGCTACACAGCCTGCAGTTTATGGCTCCTTGGATGTACAGATGAATCCAGAATTTTCTTAGTTTTCTCATTCGCACGTTAATAATAATGTCACTTAGAGGAAGGTGTAATTAGATGAATGATCACTAACTTCACTTAACGAAGGTCTATTCAGCACTTGCACATACTTGCGAACTGCCTCCGGCCAGAACACATGCGGTGTATATACAGATACAGAATATTCCAGTACAATGATTCTTGCCATTTGTGGATACTTCTAGAATGTACTCGAACCGAATATAGAAATTAAAATTTTACAAAGTTTTGAACTCACGACCCTCCATGCAGCAATCCCCAGCTTCTTCTGAATAATAATGGCTCTGAGCACTATGGGACTTAACATCTATGGACATCAATCCCCTAGAACTTAGAACTACCTAAACCTAACTAACCTAAGGACATCACACAACACCCAGTCATCACGAGGCAGAGAAAATCCCTGACCCCGCCGGGAATCGAACCCGGGAACCCGGGCGTGGGAAGCGAGAACGCTACCGCACGACCACGAGCTGCGGACTCTGAATAATAATAATAATAATAATAATAAAACACGTCTTTCTGTGAGTTTGAATCATTACTCACCATACAGAGGATTCTCGGGTGCGACAAACGATACTCCCTTTATTCCGCTTTCGCACGCGGCGGCTGCATTTCTCATTTCAGAGTTGTGCCGTGTGCGATGCTTCAAGCGAATCGACAGCCAGTTGCCTATTTAAATCGCCTGCCAGTTGCGTTCCATTACAGTCGCTCCGTGTGCGGACGGCCTAACTGTCGAGCCTGCAGTAGTGTATAGGAAAATAAAACGTTACAGCAGTGGACGGAGGGAAGTTGACGTCGTTAAAAAAATTTATTCTGATGGTGTATCTCGAGCACCAAAATACTACACTGTCCACTCACACTAATATGACCACCTGTCAAAAGCCTTAATAATCGCCTCCAGCATGGCTGACTGCCACGAGACGTGCAGGAGGAGAATCAGTAAGGTGCTGGAAGATACCGACGGGGATGCAGAGCTAGGTTTCTCGGTTGACGATCCTTGCGAACAGCACAATCGAGGTGGCCCCACTGATTCTCGATTGAGTTTAAATGCGGGGGGTTCAGTGGTCCGGGGTGCACGGTAAATTCCTCCTGGTGAACTTCGAACGACGAACGTATTCCGCGAACAGTGTGGCACGTTACATTGTTGTGCAGGTAGATATCGCCGTGCGGAGGAAAAACAAACTGCATGTAGGGGTGGACATGATCCCCCAAGGAGAAATGCCTATGCGTGTTGAACCATCGCGCCTTGCAGAATGACGAGATCACCAAGGGAATACCACGAAAGCATTCCCCAAACCTTAATGCTCCTTCCTGGTTTCAGGATGTTAGCTTTCAGACGTTTCCGTACCGTACATGCCAACGGCCATCTGCCCGATGGAGCATAAAACGTGATTCATCTGCAGAGGCCACATGTCGCCACTCAGTGACGTCCAGTTGGGGTACTGGCGTGCAAGTGGAGCCTTAACGCCAATGAAGGGCAGTCAGCGATGGTGCATGAACCACGCGCCTCCTGCGGAGGCCCTATATGCAGCAACGTTAGCTGAACAATTAGTGGCGAGACACTGTTGGTAGCCCCGTGGTTCATATGGGTGGTCAGTCGCTAGACAGTTGCACGTGTATTCGCCTGTACCCACTGAGCTGTGGAGGTGTTACTGGTGTCACCTTTTCAAATCCTGGCAGCACAAGCTCGATCTGTCGGGGAATGTCCCTCTGGTTTGAGACCACTAACAAGGGAACCCCCCCATCGCACCCCCCTCAGATTTAGTTGTAAGTTGGCACAGTGGATAGGCCCTGAAAAACTGAAACAGATCAATCGAGAAAACAGGAAGAAGTTGTGTGGAACCATGAAAAAAATAAGCAAAATATACAAACTGAGTAGTCCATGCGTAAAATAGGCAACATCTACATCTACATTCATCTACATTTATACTCCGCAAGCCACCCAACGGTGTGTGGCGGAGGGCAGTTTACGTGCCACTGTCATTACCTCCCTTTCCTGTTCCAGTCGCGTATGGTTCGCGGGAAGAATGATTGTCTGAAAGCCTCTGTGCGCGCTCTAATCTCTCTAATTTTACATTCGTGATCCCCTCGGGAGTATAAGTAGGGGGAAGCAATATATTCGATACCTCATCCAGAAACGCACCCTCTCGAAACCTGACGAGCAAGCTACACCGCGATGCAGAGCGCCTCTCTTGCAGAGTCTGCCACTTGAGTTTGTTAAACATCTCCGTAACGCTATCACGGTTACCAAATAACCCTGTGACGAAACGCGCCCCTCTTCTTTGGATCTTCTCTATCTCCTCCGTCAACCCGATCTGGTACGGATCCCACACTGATGAGCAATACTCAAGTATAGGTCGAACGAGTGTTTTGTAAGCCACCTCCTTTGTTGATGGACTACATTTTCTAAGGACTCTCCCAATGAATCTCAACCTGGTACCCGCCTTACCAACAATAAATTTTATATGATCATTCCACTTCAAATCGTTCCGCACGCGTACTCCCAGATATTTTACAGAAGTAACTGCTACCAGTGTTTGTTCCGCTATCATATAATCATACAATAAAGGATCCTTCTTTCTATGTATTCGCAATACATTACATTTGTCTATGTTAAGGGTCAGTTACCACTCCCTGCACCAAGTGCCTATCCGCTGCAGATCTTCCTGCATTTCGCTACAATTTTCTAATGCTGCAACTTCTCTGTATACTACAGCATCATCCGCGAAAAGCCGCATGGAACTTCCGACACTGTCTACTAGGTGATTTATATATATTGTGAAAAGCAATGGTCCCATAACACTCCCCTGTGGCACGCCAGAGGTTACTTTAACGTCTGTAGACGTCTCTCCATTGATAACAACATGCTGTGTTCTGACTGCTAAAAACTCTTCAATCCAGCCACACAGCTGGTCTGATATTCCGTAGGCTCTTATTTTGTTTATCAGGCGACAGTGCGGAACTGTATCGAACGCCTTCCGGAAGTCAAGAAAAATAGCATCTACCTGGCAGCCTGTATCTAATATTTTCTGGGTCTCATGAACAAATAAAGCGAGTTGGGTCTCACACGATCGCTGTTTCCGGAATCCATGATGATGCCTAAATAGTAGATTCTGGGTTTCCAAAAACGACATGATACTCGAGCAAAAAACATGTTCTAAAATTCTACAACAGATCGACGTCAGAGATATAGGCCTATAGTTTTGCGCATCTGCTCGACGACCCTTCTTGAAGACTGGGACTACCTGTGCTCTTTTCCAATCATTTGGAACGTTCCCTTCCTCTAGAGACTTGCGGTACACGGCTGTTAGAAGGGGGCAAGTTCTTTCGCGTACTCTGTGTAGAATCGAATTGGTATCCCGTCAGGTCCAGTGGACATCAAGGAGAGTGTGAGCTCAAGAGCGCCGTGATCCCGCTGGTAGCGTGAGCATCTGCGGTACTAGAGGTCCTTGGTTCAAGTCTTCCCTCGAGTAAAAAGTTTAATTTTTTATTTTCCGACAATTATCAAAGATCAGGCAATCACACATAATTAACTTCGCTCTCCAAAATTCCAGGACATGTTCAGATTTGCTTGGACATATACAGGACTTGACGGTCTACACACGGAAAAATATGAAAACGTTAAAAACATATGTTTTGACAGAGCACAGGGAAAACTGTGTGACTGTGAAACTGTTGCATTCATTTGTCGCAGTTTATGTGACAAACTCTTATGTTTTCATCACTTTTTTGGGAGTGATTATCACATCCACAAGAAAACCTAAATCGGGCAAGGTAAAAGAATCTTTTTACTCATTCGCCAAGTGTACAAGTTAGGTGGGTCGACAACATATTCCTGTCATGTGACGCACATGCCGTCACCAGTGTCGTATAGAATATACCAGACGGATTTTCCTGTGGAGGAATCGGTTGACCTATGACCTTGCGATCAAATGTTTTCGGTTCCCATTGGAGAGGCACGTCCTTTCGTCTACTAATCGCACGGTTTTGCGGTGCGGTCGCAAAAAACAGACACTAAACTTACTACAGTGAACAGAGACGTCAATGAACGAACGGACCGATCATAACTTTGCGAAAAGAAAAAAATTAAAATTTTCACTTGACGGAAGACTTGAACCAAGGCCCTCTCGTTTCGCAGCTGCTCACGCTAACCACGGGACCATGGCGCCCCTCAGCTCATGTTCTTCTTGATGTTGCCTATCTTGCACATGGACTACTCAGTTTGAATATTTTGCTCATTTTTTTCATAGTTCCACACAACTTCTTCCTGTTTTCTCGATCGATCTGTGTTCAGTTTTTCAGGGCCTATCCACTGTGCTAACTTATAACTAAATCTGAGGGGGGTGCGGTGGGGAGGTTCCCTTGTAAGATCTTGTTGATGGGGAGGAGGCGTGTTTTGGCGTGGCGAGTTGGGGAGTGGTAGCAGAGCACGGTTTCGACCCACGGACGTCTGGGTTATGGGACCAGCACGCTTCCACTTACTCCCCAACTCGCCAGGCCACAACAATATCGAGCAAAGATATTAATGGCCTCAAACCAGGGGGCACCACACGACAGATAAGTCTAGTGGCGCTAGGAGCTCTAAAGGTGACGCCACCAACCCCGCCACAAAAATGGCTCTGAGCACTATGGGACTCAACTGCTGAGGTCATTAGTCCCCTAGAACTTAGAACTAGTTAAACCTAACTAACCTAAGGACATCACAAACATCCATGCCCGAGGCAGGATTCGAACCTGCGACCGTTGCGGTCTTGCGGTTCCAGACTGCAGCGCCTTTAACCGCACGGCCACTTCGGCCGGCAACCCCGCCACAGCTTACACATCTCCAAAGCAGTAGTTCGCCCCTATCTTCTGCGACCTGTAGTGCACTAGAGTTGCCTCAGCACTGGTTGTGGATTGCGCCATTTTGCCGTGCATGGTATACTGTAACCATGGCGGCACGCGAGGAGTTCATAAACTTACATGTTTCGGAAATGTTTCCACCTTTTAGCCCGAAAGCCAATGATGATGCCGTTTTGGACGTCAGACAAATCGCTCCATTTCCACACGATTCCACTGTATTTCCACGTACGACTAGTACTCTTTACATACTCTCCACTGCCAGTGCTGCCACCAGCCGTCTGTGAGTGGTCATTGCACGTCGACGTGGAGGCGTGGTCACATTAATGTGACTGGACCGTGTTTGGTAGTTGCTTAGTGCCGATGCTCCATTCTTTCATTTTGTAAGGTGGGCCATTACTTGTAACCGCATTTTAACTATTGGCTGAGCGACGCAACCTGATGTCGGGTACCGGAAAAGACGATCGTGTGAAACCCAGCTCGCGCTATTCGTCCACGAGACTCAGAGGGCCGTAGACACGGGTTCCCAGGTAGATGTCGTGTTTCTTGGCTTCCGCAAGGCGTTTGATACAGTTCCCCACAGTCGTTTAATGAACGAAGTAAGAGCATATGGACTATCAGACCAATTGTGTGATTGGATTGAAGAGTTCCTAGGTAACAGAAAGGAGCATGTCATTCTCAATGGAGAAAAGTCTTCCGAAGTAAGAGTGATTTGAAGTGTGCCGCAGGGGAGTGTCATAGGACCGTTGCTATTCACAATATATATAAATGACCTTGTGGATAACATCGGAAGTTCACTGAGGCTTTTTTCGGATGATGCTGTAGTATATCGAGAGGGTGGAACAATGGAAAATAATAGTGAAATGCAGGAGGATCTGCAACGAATTCACGCATGGTGCAGGGACTGGCAATTGAATTTCAATGTAGACAAGTGTAATGTGCTGCGAATACATAGAAAGAAAGATCCCTTATCATTTAGCTACAATATAGCAGGTCAGCAACTGGAAGCAGTTAATTCCATAAATTATCTGGGAGTATGCATTAGGAGTGATTTAAAATGGTTGTTGTTGTTGTGGTCTTCAGTCCAGTGACTGGTTTGATGCAGCTGTCCATGCTACTGTATCCTGTGCAAGCTTCTTCATCTCCCAGTACCTACTGCAACCTACATCCTACCGAATCTGTTTAGTGTATTCATCTCTTGGTCTCCCTCTACGATTTTTACCCTCCACGCTGCCCTCCAATACTAAATTGGTGATCCCTTGATTCCTCAGAATATGCCCTACCAACCGATCCCTTCTTCTAGTCACGTTGTGCCACAAATTTCTCTTCTGTCCAATTCTATTCAATACCTCCTCCTTAGTTATGTGATCTACCCATATAATCTTCAGCATTCTTCTGTAGCACCACATTTCGAAAGCGTCTATACTCCTCTTGTCTAAACTATTTATTGTCCACGTTTCACTTCCATACATGGCTACACTCCATACAAATACTTTCAGAAACGTCTTCCAGACACTTAAATCTATACTCGATGTTAACAAATTTCTCTTCTTCAGAAACGCTTTCATTGCCATTGCCAGTCTACATTTTATATCCTCTCTACTTCGACCATCATCAGTTATTTTGCTCCCCAACTAGCAAAACTCATTTTCTACTTTAAGCGTCTCATTTGCTGATTTAATTTCAGCAGCATCACGCGATTTAATTCGACTACAGCCCATTATCCTCGTTTTGCTTTTGTTGGCGTTCATATTATATCCTACTTTCAAGACCCTGTCCATTCCGTTCAGCCGGCCGAGGTGGCCGAGCGGTTCTAGGCGCTACCCATAGTGCTCAGAGCCATTCCGTTCAGCTGCTCTTCCAAGTCCTTTACTGTCTCTGACAGATTTACAATGTCATCGGCGAACCTCAAAGTTTTTCTTTTTTCTCCATGGATTTTAATTCCTACTCCGAATTTTTCTTTTGTTTCCTTCACTGCTTGCTCAATATACAGATTGAATAAGATCGGAGAGAGGTTACAACCCTGTCTCAGTCCCTTCCCAACCACTGCTTCCCTTTTAAAATGGAATGAACATATAAAATTAATCGTCGGTAAAGCAGATGCCAGACTGAGATTCATTGGAAGAATCCCAAGGAAATGCAATCCGAAAACAAAGGAAGTAGGTTACAGTACACTTGTTCGCCCACTGCTTGAATACTGCTCAGCAGTGTGGGATCCGTACCAAATAGGGTTGATAGAAGAGATAGAGAAGATCCAGTGGAGAGCAGCGCGCTTCGTTACAGCATCATTTAGTAATCGCGAAAGGGTTACGGAGATGATAGATAAAGTCCAGTGGAAGACTCTGCAAGAGAGACGCTCAGTAGCTAGGTACGGGCTTTTGTTGAAGTTTCGAGAACATACCTTCACCGAGGAGTCAAGCAGTATATTGCTCCGTCGTACGTATATCTCGCGAAGAGACGATGGGGATAAAATGTATCCCGTGTGGGAGGCGGCGCGTGGGTAGGAACGGGAAAGGTAATACAAGTCGGTAGAGCAAGAACGTGGTTTACTGGTGCAAAGACAAGGTGATAAACGATTACATAACTTTGTACGCAGGTGCGATGCTGAAGCGAAGTGTCCTGGCTGGCTGAACCAGATCAAATGGGGAGAATCTGTAGCGATGCTCGTAGAGCTCTCCAGCGCCGGCTAGAGGGCGGTGTCGTCGGTGTCTGTCGTAGTGCCATCCTAAGGACTGGCATCGTAGCTACCGATACCACAAAATCAGAGAGATTAGAGCCCACACAGAGGCATACCGACAATCTTTCTTTCCACGAACTATACGAGACTGGAATAGAAGGGTGAACCGATAGAGGTACTCAGGGTACCCTCAGCCACACACCGTCAGGTGCTTGCGGAGTACGGATGTAGATGTAGATGTTCGAAGTACAGTATTAGCAGCCAGTGAGGGAAATCAGCCACCGTACTGCGTTGCACACGCTGGGGAGCACAGCGAATGCTGACGGCCGCCCTCGCACTGCGCAGGCGGCGGCGGCCGCGGCGGCGAGCGACGCGGTGTCGCTGTCCGCGTCGGTGGTGGACCCGGACGAGGTGACGCTGACGCTGACAGAGGACGGCTCCAGCGGCGCCACGACGCCGGGCTGCGCCAGGCGCGCCGGCAGCGTCGACGCGCTCGCCGCCGGGATGCCGCAGGAGGCGACGCAGCAGCAGCAGCCACAGCAGCAGCAGCAGCAGACGCAGCAGCCGGCCGCCTCCTTCACCCTGGTCCGCCACCGCAAAGTGGAGCTGGCGCCAGTCCCGGCACCTCCGCCACCTGCGCCCCAGACGGGTAAGTCTCGCGCAAAATTGTGTCGCGCCTGCACACGAACGCATTCTTGTCGTCAACGCTGGGCGATTCCATTCCATTTACAAGGTGGCTTCTTTTTAAACTGCAAGGTGCGCCTAGAAGGTATCGCAAGACTATTACACTACTGGCCATTAAAATTGCTACACCACTAAGATGACGTGCTACAGACGCGAAATTTAACCGACAGGAAGAACATGCTGTGATATGCAAATGATTATCTTTCACACAAGGTTGGCGCCGGTGGCGACACCTACAACTTACTGACATCAGGAAAGTTACCAACCGATTTGTCATACACAAACAGCAGTTGACCGGCGTTGCCTGGTGAAACGTTGTTGTGATGCCTCGTGTAAGGAGGAGAAATGCGTACCGTCGCGTTTCCGACTTTGATAAAGGTCGGATTGTAGAGTATCGCGATTGCGGTTTATCGTATCGCGACATTGCTGCTCGCGTTGGTCGAGATCCAATGACTGTTAGCAGAATATAGAATCGGTGGGTTCAGGAGGGTAATACGGAACGCCGTGCTGGATCCCAACGGCCTCGTTTCACTAGCAGTCGAGATGACAGGCATCTTATGCGCATGGCTGTAGCGGATCGTGCAGCCACGTCTCGATCCCTGAGTCAACAGATGTTCGACGACGATTGCAGCAGCATGGACTATCAACTCGTCGACCATGGCTGCGCTTACCCTTGACGCTGCATCACAGACAGGAGTGACTGCGATGGTGTACTCAACGACGAACCTGGGTGCACGAATGGCAAAACGTCATTTTTTCGGATGAATCCAGTTTTTGTTTACAGCATCATGATGGTCGCATTCGTGTTTGGCGACATCGCGGTGAACGCACATTTGAAGCGTGTATTCGTCATCGCCATACTGGCGTATCACCCGGCGTGACGGTATGGGGTGCCATTGGCTACACATCTCTGTCACCTCTTGTTCGCATTGGCGGTAGTTTGAACAGTGGACGTTACATTTCAGATGGGTTACGACCCGTGGCTCTACCCTTCATTCGATCGCTGCTAAACCTTACATTTCAGCAGGATAATGCACGACCGCATGTTGCAGGTCCTGTACGGGCCTTTCTGAATCCAGAAAATGTTCGACTGCTGCCCTGTCCAGCACATTCTCCATAACTCTTACCAATTGAAAACTTCTGGTTAATGGTGGCCGAGCAACTGGCGCGTCACAATACGCCAGTTACTACTCTTGATGAACTGTGGTATCGTGTTGAAGCTGCATGGGCAGCTGTACCGGTACACGCCATCCAAGCTCTGTTTGACTCAATGCCCAGGCGTATCAAGGCCGTTATTGCGGCCAGAGGTGGTTGTTCTAGGTGCTGATTTCTCGGGATCTCTGCACTCAAATTCCGTGAAAATGTTATCACATGTCAGTTCTAGTATAATATATTTGTTCAATGAATACCCGTTTATCATCTGCATTTCTTATTGGTGTAGCAATTTTAATGGCCAGTCGTGTACATTGCTCTCCAAAATCATGAGCGGGACAACCATATGACAAATAATTACTGTGATTCATTCTGATAAAATTATTGATAAAACAAATGCGGCGCAGTGGCAACATTAATATGACAACACCTTGACACACACTCAACATGGATTTAGCAAACATCGTTCCTGTGAAACACATGAAGTGTTGAATGCTATTGACAAAGGATTTCAGATAGATTCCGTATTTCTGGATATCCGGAAGGCTTTTGACACTGTACCACACAAACGGCTTGTAGTGAAATTGCGTGCTTATTGAATCTCGTCTCAGTTATGTGACTGGACTTGTGATTTCCAGTCAGAGAGGTTACAGTTCGTAGCAATTGACGGAAAGTCATCGAGTAAAACAGAAGTGATTTCTGGCGTTCCCCAGGGTAGTGTTATAGGCCCTTTGCAGTTCCGTATCTATATAAACGATTTGGGAGACAATCTGAGCAACCGTCTTAGATTTTTTGCAGATGACGCTGTCGTTTATCGACTAATAAAGTCATCAGAAGATCAAAACAAATTGCTAAACGATTTAGAAAAGATATCTGAGTGGTGCGAAAACTGGCAGTTGACCCTAAATAACGAAATGTGTGAGGTCATTTGAGTGCTAAAAGGAATTCGTTAAACTTCGGTTACACGATAAATCAGTCTAATGTAAAAGCTGTAAATTCAACTAAATTCCTAGGTAGTACAATTACGAACAACTTAAATTGGAGGGAGCACATAGAAAATGTTGTGGGGAAGGATAACCAAAGACTGCGTTTTATTGGCAGGACACTTAGAAAATGTAACAGACCTACTAAGGAGACTGCCTACTCTACGCTTGTCCTTCCTCTTTTAGAATACTGCTGCTCAGTGTGGGATCCTTACCAGATAGGACTGACGGAGTACATCGAAAAAGTTCAAAGAAAAGCAGCACGTTTTGTATTAATGCTAAATATGGGAGAGAGTGTCACAGAAATGATGCAGGATTTGGGCTGGGAATCGTTAAAAGAAAGGCGTTTTTCGTTGCGATCACCAAATTTCTCCTTCAAATGCGAAAATATTTTGTTGACACCGACCTACATAGGGAGAAACGATCACCACAATAAAATAAGGGAAATCAGAGCTCATACGGAAAGATGTTCGTTCCTTCCGCACGCTATACGAGATTGAAATAATAGAGAATTGTGAAGATTATTTGATGAACCCTCTGCCAGGTACTTAAATGTGATTTGCAGAGTATCCATGTAGATGTAGATATTTGGCGTAGAGGTTGTGGGTGGGGTGGGGGGGAGGGGGGGGGGGAAGATGCTAATAATCGCGCAGTTGCTTCAATTGTTACTGCGAAGCGCCAGTGGTTGTCGCGATGTTAATTGAAAACGGATCGTAGTACAGAATGGAAGGAAGTTGCACCTGCGGTTAGAGTTGAAAGCAGACTGTTCATTGGCATTAAAATGCACGTTTTCAGAACGAAGCTAGAAGTAACCGAATAACTGTGAAATACTGTATATCTCTACACAACGTCTCGTGGTTACGGTTCAGGTTCACCATAGTATCGCAGGTGAAGGCTAAAATGGTGGAGGAATCAGTCACTGGCGGAACCAGTTACTGTCGCTAGCAGCTAACGAGAGAAACTCCTCATCGCACACCACTCAGATTTAGTGGTAAAATGACCCAGTGGATAGCCCGTCAAAAACTGAGCACAAGTCAACCATGAAAACAGCAAGCAGGTGTGCTGAATTACGATAAAAGAAGCAAAGTAGAAACAGTGAACAGTTCAAGCTCAAGATGTGGAACATCGACCATTTTAACTAGACAGGGTGTCGGGGTTTATGGGATTATGGTGTTGGACTGCGAAGAGGGAGGTCCGTGTTCAAACCTCCCTCGTACCTCAATATTTTTTTTTCGCAAAATTATGAACTTTCCGCCCACTAATTGACATGTCTGTTCGCTACATTCAGAGTTGTCTGCATGGTGCTGTAACGTCCGTTGTAAGAAACGGACCTCCAGACGTAAGTACCTCACATTCGTTCTACACAAGTGCCACATGTTTTGAGTCTTCCTTTCGGTTTTGGAACTTTTGATGCTTTAATTCCTATGTTGTAACACAGTTCTTACCCGTCTGTTTGTTGTTTTCATTACTGTGAGTGGACTATGCGGCATCTCGCCAGCTCTCACTATTCATCACATTTACTTGCGACTGTAATGTATGCTTACCACATGACTGATGTTCTGTAACCAACGTATGGTATGACAGTTGCCAAGAAGGAGAACAGACCCATCAGTGACTGGAGGCGCAGTTCATAAACTTGTGAAAAAATGGGACACGAGGGAGATTTTAACATGGATCTCCCGCTAGGCATTCGAACACCGTGACCACAAAATCACAACAATTTGGTTCGTGCAGGTCCCTCGATGTTGGACATTTTAAGCTTGGACCGTTCACTTTTTCGATTTTGCTTCTTTTTTCACAGTTCAGTACACCTTTCTGTTTTATGCTTGATCTGTGTTCAGTTTCTGTCGGGTACCCACTGGGCTATTTTACCACTAAACCTGAGGGGAGTGCGATGGGGAGTTATCCTTGTAACTGTAGATCAGTTTGAAATTTCTGTAAGTCCCCAATACATCGGCTGAGTCAGCGCGGCAAGCCGGCGGTGTCAACGGCGGCTCGCAGTGTGGAGGTCTGGCAGCGTAGACTGCCAAAGATTAAATGGTTTCTAATCAGAAGTTAATTGAAAGGAAACATTGCGTTTTATTTGTAAAGCTCCGTCTTGATCATACAAATTTTACAATTCACAATTACCGGTTTCTGCTACTGTCATCTTCAATCTGCTGGTATACGATTGCTGTAGAGAAGTTCAAAAAATGGCTCTGAGCACTATGGGACTCAACTGCTGAGGTCATTAGTCCCCTAGAACTTAGAACTAGTTAAACCTAACTAACCTAAGGACATCACAAACATCCATGCCCGAGGCAGATTCGAACCTGCGACCGTAGCGGTCTTGCGGTTCCAGACTGCAGCGCCTTTAACCGCACGGCCACTTCGGCCGGCAGAACTGTAGAGAAGTTCTTCATAGTCAGACAAGCGTGTATATAGGCAGTGCCATTAAATTTTTATTGGAACAGGCAAATCTGGAAGCAAAAGTCTATTTAAAAACTATGCTCCAGACGTGTTATGACGGGGTCACGATGCTCATAGAAAGAACGATCTGCCAAGTAGACAAGTAACAATTGTAATAGTTATCAGGAATGGTATGAAGAAAGACGCTGCAGTAGCTACGTGGGCTGCCGTTGAATTAGTCATTGAAAAATCACAAAAAGAAACTTCTGAATGTACTACGCAGACCGATAGTTTTGTTTATCCATGACTCTTCTTAATCAGGTGACTGCAGGACGATACAAGACGCCGTAGACAGAATTTATAGCTCGTTTGATGAATGGCAGCTAAATGTATAAGGGGTGATTAAAAAATGTCCATTTGCGGTCTTTGTTGCAGCATGTATGCAACCCACCGCGAGTCTAATGAGGGTATATAGGGTGTAAATTTTAAGTTGACAAACCAGAATAACTCGAAAAATAAGCTTCACACGAAAAAATGCGTAGAATCCAAAATTGATTATTTTCGAAGAGAACATCCGCTGGTGCTAAAACTAGGCCGCCACCCCAGCCCCCTGGGAGTGGGACGGGAGGCAACTTTAAAATTTCAAATGGGACCCCCATTTTTTATTGAAGAATCAGATTCTACATAGAAAACTAGGTAAGTTTTGTCTTAAACATTTGTTTTGATTCTTGTAGTTAGCGCTGTAATTAAAGAAAATCCTTGTTCTCATTTTTGCGTGGAAAATGGTTACGGATGAATAAAAAATACTTACTTACTTCGTAAATTTTGATTCGCTAAAACTAAAACTCTCCCTCTCTCACCATAGGGTGGGGTTTGAGAAAGAGGAATTACAGCTTTACAAATGTTGACCCCAAAAAATAATTAATATGTGGATTTCCTTGAATTACAGCGCCAACTACCAAGAATAAAAAAAAATGTTTAAGACAAAATGTACCTAGTTTTTTATGTAGAATCTGATTCTTCAATAAAAGATGGGTGTTCCAATTTGAAATTTTGAAGTTGCCTCCCGCCCCACGCCCGGTGGGTGGCGGGCTAATTCTAGCACCAGCACATGACCCCCTCGAAAATAATCAACTTTGGATTCTACACACTTTTTCGTGTGAAGCTTGTTTTTCGAGTTATTCTGGTTTGTCAACTTAAAATTTACACCCTATATAAGCACCGACATGTAGGGAAGTGATTAGTGTGCCCTTTGAATGTAAACTTTTCGATTGCCCCTTATAGAAACACGTACGTTAATGTAGATAAGTAGGAAAAACAATCCTATAATCTTCGAATACTGCATTAGTAGTGTGATGCTTGACACAGTCACGTCGATTAAATATATAAGCATAATGTTGCTAAGCGATGTGAAAGGGAACGATCATGTAAGGATTGTAATAGGGAAGACGAATGGTCGACATCGTTGTATTGGGAGAATTTTAGGAAAGTGTGGTTCATCTGTAAAGGAGGCCGCGTATGACACTACTGTTACCCATTCTTGAGTACTGCCCGAGTGTTTGGGGCCCCCACCAGGTCGGATTAAAGGAAGACATCGAAGCACTTCAGAGGTGGGCTGCTAGGTTCGTTCAATACGCAAGTATTATGGAAATGATAAGGGAACTCAAACGGGAATCTCTTGAAGGAGGGCCACATTCTTTTCAAGGAATATTATTTAGAAAATTTAGAGTTCCAATAGTTGAAGTTGACTGCAGGACGATTATAGTCGACAGGATAATTTCGCGAAAGGGCTACGCAGATAAGAGAAATTAGCGCCCGTACGGAGGCATACAGACAGTCGCTTTTCCCTCGCTCTATTTTAGAGTGGAACAGGAAGCGAAATGAAATGACTAGCAGTGGCACAAAATACCCTCCGCCACGCACCATATGGTGGCTTGTGGAAAATGTACAGGGTGACACAGAAAAACTGGAACATTTCCAAAATCCAATAAAGCTAGAAGTGATGAAGGAAGGAAATTGCATTCATAGTAATTGGAACTTTACAACTTTGCCATTTACGAAACACTGATGGCATTAATAAGTTTTTAAAAATTACGTCCTTTAGATGGCATCCTCCTGTACGAATACACTCATGAAATCTGCTGTTGAGATTCCTCACTGACCGCTGCAACATCTCAGCTGGGATACTGTGAATTGCCGGTCGATGTGGCCGAGCGGTTCTAGGCGCTTCAGTCTGGAACCGCGCGACCGCTACGGTCGCAGGTCCGAATCCTGCCTCGGGCATGGATGTGTGTGATGTCGTTAGGTTAGTTACGTTTAAGTAGTTCGAAGTTCTGGGGGACTGATGACCTCAGATGTTAAGTCCCATAGTGCTCAGAGCCACTTGAACCATTACTGTGCATTGCATCCCCAATTCTCTGTTTTAACTCATCCAGGGTTCTTGGTCCAGTCGTGTAGACTCTGCTCTTGAGGTAGCCACACAAGAAAAAAATCACGAATAGATAAATCTGGCGAGCTAGGGGGCCTGGGATTTTTAACGAATCGTGAGATCACACGGCTGCCAAACAATTGTTACACATATGCCATTGACTGCTGTGCAGTGTATGATGTCGCTCGGTCCTGTTGAAACCAGGCATCTTGAACGTTTGGGAAGTTGTTCAGTGCAGGTGTAACGTAAGTTCGTAATATCTCCATGTAACGATCGGCGTTGACAGTTACTGTGTTTCCCTGTTCAGTTGCAAAAAAATACCGTCCGATAATCCGATGTGATGAAACACCACACCATACTGCCACTTTACTAGCGTCTAAAGGGCGCTCATGAACGTTATTGGGATCTGTGTTTGCCCAGTAACGGTAGTTCTGTTTCTTCACATAACTTGTGAGATGAAAATGTGCCTCATCTGACATCCACAACTTGTTTAAAAACTCTCGTGATTGTTTGTTTTTGTTACCATTTATTGACAGAATCTTAATTGCAACCGGTAATAGTTGTCCTTCAGTTGTTGCACCATCTGTAGTTTGTACGGATGAAATGTTAAATGAAGATGAAAAATTCTGCGAACACACTTCTGGGACATTCTGACCACTGCTGCTTGCTTACGAATTGAACGCCGTGGCCTCCATAAGACAGACTCGCGTACAACATCAATGTTCGCTGGAGAACGCACACTTCTTAGTCGTCCTGTTGGTTTCTTCTTGAGGGCAGATCCAGTCGCTTCAAAGATATTGGTCCAACATTTTATCGCGTGTTTCGACGGAACGGCATCATGACGTCGTAAATTATAAAAACGCCGAAACTCCCTGTGCGCCGCTACCAAACTATCATCGTTTTTATAAGACATTTTTATGGTTAACACACGCTGTTGTCCGTTCCATTGATCCATGATTACTGAAATGGCGGACTGTTTACTCGCTAAATGTCACGAACCCGCAGTGCTGCCACCTGCCCATGGCTGCCATTACTCATTTCAAACATTCCCGTTATTCTGTGTCACCCTGTAGATGCAGATGCAGATTTAGATGTAGACGTTGGTATTGGTATAGCTATAGCTGTCTGTAACGTAAGTCGTAGTCCATGTGCGGACGGGCCCACAAGCTGGACTGCTGTCCAGCATCCACAGTAATAAAGTCTGTGATAGTTTGTAACCTCCCCTCACAAAAATTAGAAAGTCAATGTCAATGAAAATGCGCCAAATGGTGTCTTCCCACAAAACTGAATAATAAAAACGAGCCAAGCGTAACCTCGTTGCAAAATTAAAGAATAATAATGGCCCAAATGTAAACTCCCCACAAAATTAACGTTAAGAAATAAAGTTTGATCACAAACCCACACAATAATGTTAATTAGATAATGAACCATGAACTAACTGAAACATCTCAACACAAATAATTAAACCTGACAAATTTTATAGGTACAGCAGTGCTGACCTACGGCCCTGTGAAATAATTAAACCTGATAAATTCTTACTTCAGTAAAACTCCATCTCCTCTTATTTTTGGCACAGCTTCGTGCAATGCTGGCGTATATTTAATTCTGATTCCTGGAGGAAATGCATAGGAAATATTCTTTGAATTGAAATGAATCTTTATCTTCAAAAGGGTGGAAAAATTCTTTAAATTGTGCTGCTTCATTACCTTCGATAACAATATACCTCGTCCTGAATCGTGACCACAGATGGAGGGAGAGCACGCCGCCGACCCCTGTCGACGCCCGCTCAGTACGACCGTCCACTCGCTACAACTACTGCCGACAGAGTGCAACTCGCAACTGCTCTTGCCGACTCGCAACGTCCTACTACTGTCGTCTCCCGCGCTCTACTACTCTCGAACTGAACTCTCGCGCGGTCAAGCGCAGATTAGCAACGATAAATAACTCTCTGGTCAGAGATTCTGTCATGCCTCGCCATCGCTCGTAATGAATACATATGAAACGTACGCGTTTCAAGTTGACACCAAGTCTGAAGCTCGGAGTCCTCAAGAGACCACAGTCGACGACGAGAAGGCTCACGCTTTACATCCGAGGATGTCTCCCGCAGTCGGAGACGAAACGTCAGGGGAGAGTTTTATACTTCGATCACGGCCTATCAGCCCGGAAGTTTTAAGTGAAGACAATACCGGCCGTGAAAGCTTACATTGTATGATCACGATAGATAAGTTGGCAGCCAGGAAGACGGTGCAGGCGGAAATGGAGAACGAGTTTAGTGCAGCAGTCCTCAGAAGCCGCGATCAATCAGGCGAAGATTCGAATAAAAATACCTGGCCGTTGTTGGGAACGGTGGAGGTGAAGTGGTTCCGGATCGGCGGCTGCGCTGGGTCTCGGTTCGGCCGCCGGTTCCGACAGGTTCGATGGCTGGTACTGAACTCGGCAGGTCAGGCCGCGCGTCGGCATCACTGTAGTGGCGGAGGTATACGGCACGGCCTACTTGCGGGCACGTGGCCTGGCAGACTCGAGTAACATCGTGGTTGTCCTATTGTCCTGTTGGTGACGTGGCCGCCACTGATCGCAGCGGCAGCTGCCATGGTTTCCTATGACAGCAACCCGATATTGCTGTCGTCGTCTCGGACTACTGTTGTTTGTTATTTAGTTTGTTTTATGTGGCCTCCAGAGTTCGTACTACATTTAGCCATCAACAACACATGTTTATGTAGAACAGATAATTGGGCAGAGAAAATACACTACTGGCCATTAAAATTGCTACACCTCGAAAATGACGTTCTACAACCGCAAAGTTTAACCGACGGGAAGATGATGCTGTGATATGCAAATGATTAGTTTTTCAGAGCATTTACACAAGGTTGGCGCCGGCGGCGACACCTACAGCGTGCTGACATGAGAAAAGTTTCCAACCGATTTCTCATACACAAACAGCAGTTGACAGGCGTTACCTGGTGAAACATTGTTGTGATGCCTCGTGTAAGGAGGAGAAATGCGTACCATCACGTTTCCGACTTTGATAAGGTCGGATTGTAACCTATCGCGATTGCGGTTTATCGTATCGCGACATTGCTGCTCGCGTTGGTCGAGATCCGATGACTGTTAGCAGAATATGGAATCGGTGGGTTCAGGAGGGTAATACGGAACGCCATGCTGGATCCCAACGGCCTCGTATCACTAGCAGTCGAGATGACAGGCATCTTATCCGCATGACTGTAACGGATCGTGCAGCCACGTCTCGATCCCTGAGTCAACAGATGGGGACGTTTGCAAGACGACAACCATCTGCACGAACAGTTAGACGACGTTTGCAGCAGCATGGACTATCAGCTCGGAGACCATGGCTGCGGTTACCCTTGACGCTGCATCACAGACAGGAGCGCCTGCGATGGTGTACTCAACGACGAACCTGGGTGCACGAATGGCAAAACGTCATTTTTTCGGATGAATCCTGGTTCTGTTTACAGCATCATGATGGTCGCATCCGTGTATGGCGATATCGCTGTGAACGCACATTGGAAGCGTGTATTCGTCATCGCCATACTGTCGTATCACCCGGCGTGATAGTATGAGGTGCCATTGGTTACACTTCTCGGTCACCTCTTGTTCGCATTGACGGCACTTTGAACAGTGGACGTTACATTTCAGATGTGTTACGATCCGTGGCTCTACGCCAGACACTACTCTTGATGAACTGTGGTATCGTGTGCATGGGCAGCTTTACCTGTACACGCCGCCCAAGCTCTGTTTGACTCAATGTCCAGGCGTATCAAAGCCGCTATTACGGCCAGAGGTGGTTGTTCATGGTACTGATTTCTCAGGATCTAAGCACCCAAATTGCGTGAAAATGTAATCACATGTCAGTTCTAGTATAATATATTTGTCCTATGAATACCGGTTATCATCCGCATTTCTTCTTGCTGTAGCAAT
Organism: Schistocerca cancellata; assembly: GCF_023864275.1. Classification (NCBI taxonomy): domain Eukaryota; kingdom Metazoa; phylum Arthropoda; class Insecta; order Orthoptera; family Acrididae; genus Schistocerca; species Schistocerca cancellata. The sequence goes on from NC_064632.1 coordinate 433,537,578, forward strand.
TTTAATGGCGCGTAGTGTACATAAATGCATTTTTACAGAATTTAAAGCTCAGTTTTTTTTTCACAACAAATGTTTAGCAAATAAATTGATACTTAAACTGGACATACTTACAATATTAATTCACTCTACTTCTTAAATTTATTAAGTGATACAGACAAATCTAAGCCAGTACTATCCAACAATCCGAATCCTTTCGCTCCATGTCCACCTAGGTTGGAATTGCTAACATTCTCTGATGGGCGGTATTTGGCTGCAGTCACGAAATGACTTAAGACAGTCGAGATTTACATGCTCTATCCTAAGAGTCTCCTGTCAGGTCTCCTCAGGGTGCTAGTCGCCCATTTGCCTCCAACCACCTCCAGTCCCACTCCAAGAGCCATTCCAGATCCCAACACTTCTGACTCTACCCTGCTGATCTACAAGGTGTTTTCGGTTTATTTCTATAACTCAATTTCACAGGTCATCCAAAATTCTTCAACTAATTCTGTAAGAAAGTATGGAACTTTCTTAAAAACGAAAGATTTTTTTTTTTTGTAGACGATTGACAACAGCTGCTCTTTATTTCAGTAACTACCTGACACTCAGCTTATTTCATTATTACAACCAGTTCCGATAATCAACCATCTTTATGGTTACTGTGTACACCAAATAAGGACATAACACAAACAGAAATTTAGAGTGCACTTGCTATTGATACGCGAGGCTGTATAAATCAATGTTTACGTAAAAATCGCTCACGGTCCACTCAAATTAATGTGGCTACCACCTGTGTTCGACGTAGACGTGCAATAACCACTCACAGATAGCAGGTGTGAGCACTAGCAGTGGAGGATATACAAAGCGATAAACAGTGCAGTAGCTATAATGCGAAAACGGAGCGGTTTATCTCAAGTCGAAACGGATAGGATCACTGGCTTTCGGGCCAAACGTGGAAGCATTTCTGAAGCAGCTAACTTTGTAAATCATTCGCACGTCCCCGGGTTACAGTATACTGTGCATGACGCTAAGGCAACTGCAGTGCACCTTGGACCATAGATAACAGGGGTAAACGACGGCTGCAGACATGTGTACGGGCGAATAGACCTGCAGCTGTTGAGCAGATGATCTTCCAGATGAACCAAGGGGTAATCAACAGCTCTGTTCAACGACCCTCGGCAGCAGGCTCCTGGTTAATGCACTCTTGTTGACCACCAACACCCTGTAACAATTGTCGGTAAAGTCCAGGTCGGACGAGGGAGTGTTACGGTCTGGGCAATATTATCCTGGCATTCCCTGGCTGGTTTTCTCATTCTGAAAAGCGCAATGGGTCAACAGATGTATGCATCTATCCTTGAGAACCATGTGCACCCCTACATGCGGTTTCTTTTTGCTCTGCACGCCGGCCAGTGTGGTTATGCGGTTCTAGGCGCTTCAGTCGGGAACCGCGTGACCGCTACGGTCGCAGGTTCGAATCCTGCCTTGGGCATGGATGTGTGTGATGTCCTTAGGTTAGTTAGGTTTAAGTAATTCTAAGTTCTAGGAGACTCATGACCACAAATGTTAAGTCCCATAGTGCTCAGAGCCATTTGAACCATTTTTTTTGCTCTGCATGATAGTATCTACCCGTAGGACAATGCAACGTGTTGGACAGTTCGCATTGTACTTCTGTAGCAGCATCTACATCTACATGGCTACTCCGCAATTCACACTTAAGTGCCTGGCAGAGGGTTCATCGAACCAGTTTCGTACTACGTCTCTACCAATTCACTCTTGAATGGCGCGTGGGGATAAAGGAACACCGAAATCTTTCCGTTCGAGCTTTGATTTCTCTTATTTTATTATTATGATCGGTTCTCCCTACATAGGTGGGTGTCAACAAAATATTTTCCCATTCGGAAGAGAAAGTTGGTGATTGAAATTGCGTAAATAGATCTCGCCGCAAAGAAAATCGCCTTTGTTTCAGTGACTGCTAACCCAACTCGCATATCATATCAGTGAATTCTCATCCCTATTGCGCGATAACACGAAACGAGCTGCCCTTCTTTGTACTTTTTCGATGTCCTCCGCCAACCCCTTCTGGTAAGGATCACTTACCGCGCAGCAATATTCAAGTAGAGGACGGACAAGTGTAATATAGGCTGTCTCTTTAGTCGGTTTCTCACATCTTATAAGTGTTCTGCCAACAAAGCGCAGTCTGTTTCGCCTTCCCCACAATAGTATCTGTGTGGTCTTTCTAATTTAAGTTGCTCGTAACTGTAATTCCTAGGTATTTAGTCGAATTGACAGCACTTAGATTTGTGCGATTTATCGTATACCCAAACTTAATCGGATTTCTTTTCGTACCCATGTGGATGACCTCGCACTTTTCTTTGTTTAGTGCCAATTGCCACTTTTCGCACCATACAGAAATTCTCTCTAGATCATTTTGTAATTGGAATTGATTGTCATGATTTTACTAGACGGTAAATTACAGCGTGATCTGCAAACAATCTAAGGGGGCTTCTCGGATTATCACCTAGATCATTTATGTAGATCAGGAACAGCAGAGGGCCTATGACGCTATCTTCCGGAACGCCAGATATCACTCCTGTTGTACCCGATGATTTACCGTCTATAACTACGAACTGTGACCCCCCTGAGAGGAATCCAGTCACACAACTGAGACGATACTCCATATGCACGGAATTTGATTAATAGTCGCTTGTGAGGAACGGTATCAAAAGCCTTCTGGAAATCCAGGAATATGGAATCGATCTGAGATCCCATATCGACAGCACTCATTACTTCATTGGAATAAAGAGCTAGCTGTGTTGCACAAGAAGGATATTTTCTGACTCCGTGTTGGTTATGTATCAATAAGTTATTTTCTTCAAGGTCATTCATAATGTTCGAGTGCTGTATATGCTCCAAAATCCTAATGCAAATTAAGGTCAGTGATATGGGTCTGTATTTCAATGGGTTACTCCTATTTCCTTTCTTGAATATGGGCGTGATCTGTGCTACTTTCCAGTCTTTAGGAACAGACCTTCCACACTACAAAAGGAGGTTACTCAGATTTTTGGCTGCTGGTCTCATTATTGTAGCTAGACAGTGCGTATCACACCGGTGTGTAAAAGTTAAGGACGAAAGTAACTTTCGCACAATGTGTCATTGCCAAGTAACATACACTACTGGCCATTAAAATTGCTACACCACGAAGATGACATGCTACAGACGCGAAATTTAACCGACAGGAAGAAGATGCTGTGATATGCAAATGATTAGCTTTTCAGAGCATTCACACAAGGTTGGCGCGACACCTACAACGTGCTGACATGAGGAAAGTTTACAACCGACTTCTCATACACGAACAGCAGTTGACCGGCGTTGCCTGGTGAAACGTTGTTGTGATGCTCGTGTAAGGAGGAGAAATACGTACCATCACGATTCCGACTTTGATAAAGGTCGAATTGTAGCCTATCGCGATTGCTGTTTATCGTATCGCGACATTGCTGCTCGCGTTTGTCGAGATCCGATGACTGTTGCAGAATATGGAATCGGTGGGTTCAGGAGGGTAATACGGAACGCCGTGCTGGAACCCAACGGCCTCATACCACTAGCCGTCTAAATGACAGGCATCTTATCCGCATAGCTGTAACGGATCGTGCAGCCACGTCTCGATCCCTGAATCAACAGATCGGGATGTTTGCAAGACAACCACCATCTGCACGAACAGTTAGACGACGTTTGCAGCAGCATGGACTATCAGCTCGGAGACTACGGCTGTGGTTACCCTTACGCTGCATCACAGACAGGAGCGCCTGCGATGGTGTACTCAACGACGAACCTGGGTGCACGAATGGTAAAACGTCATTTTTTCGGATGAATCCAGGTTCTGTTTACAGCATCATGATGGTCGCATCCGTGTTTGGCGACATCGCGGTGAACGCACATTGGAAGCGTGTATTCGTCATCGCCATACTGACGTATCACCTGGCGTGATAGTATGAGGTGCCATTGGTTACACGTCTCGGTCACCTCTTGTTCGTATTGACGGCACTTTGAACAGTGGACGTTACATTTCAGATGTGTTACGACCCGTGGATCTACCCTTCATTCGATCCCTGCGAAACCCTACATTTCAGCAGAATATTGCACGACCGCATGTTGCAGGTCCTGTACGGGCCTTTGTGGATACAGAAAATGTTCAACTGCTGGCCTGGCCAGCACCTTCTCCAAATCTCTCACCAATTGAAAACGTCTGGTCAATGGTGGCCGAGCAACTAGCTCGTCACAATACGCCAGTCACTACTCTTGATGAACTGTGGTATCGTGTTGAAGCTGCATGGACAGCTGTACCTGTACACGCCCGATAAGCTCTGTTTGTCTCAATGCCAGGCGTATCAAGGCCGTTATTGCGGCCAGAGGTGTCTGTTCTGTGTACTGAGTTCTCAAGATCTATGCACCCAAACTGTGTGAAAATGTAATCATATGTCAGTTCTAGTATAATTTATTTGTCCAATGAATACCCGTTTATCTTCTGCATTTCTTCTTGGTGTTGCAATTTTAATGGCCAGTAGTGTAGTTCGATGGAACTTGGACCGTATGTGTGCTATAGTATAGTAAAGCACAGTACAGAAGGTAACTAAAAGAAGTACGCAGTGAGACGAACAGAAGTGACACTTTTATTCAAAGCCAATAATTACACTGAAGTACACGATGTATGATGGTCCCCTGGACAATACAATAGGTGGAACGTGGTTACTGATGGACTGCGTGATCACCACGGACGGCATTCCCTGCTCTGCAGCGTGGTCCCATGCTGATCACAAGGTTGGTAAGGAGTTCTTGTGTTAAGGGCGTTCCATTCCACCACCTCTGCTGTAATTCGTCTCCCCAACTCATCCCACACGTGTACGATGGTATTTAAGACGGGGGAAGAGCAGTACAGTCCATTCGGCGAATTTCCTCTGGTTCCAAGAACTGCTCCACTTACACTGCTTGATCTATCACTTACTATCAACCAAAGAATGAAGTACATAAATATATACAGTGTCACTATAACGTTGATTGGTGAGTGTACCGTGTTCAAAGATTTGGAGTCAGCAATCCCATGCAACATTATGCCTCCTCACCCTAACACCTTGAACACCAAATCGATCATTTTGGACAGCCTGGGTCATTACGTGGTCCCACCTCTCGCCACATGGGGGTACGTCCAGAACCAATACTCAGACTTTATCTGCTGTCATCTGAGCAGAGCACACGACTCGTCTTTTTTTTTATCCAGCCCCTACGCTCCTGGCACCATCGCAAACGGTGCCACGGACGTGCAGGTGTCATCGAAACACAACTTACTGGCCGTTGCGCAAAGACACCACCCCCATGCAGTCCATGCCATTGTGGAGCATGAGATTGCTTACCTTCCAGTCCTGTTGGCTAAGTGTGGTTGCAAATGCACCCGCTCTTCGACTTAGGTCCCTTCTTGTGTGTCGCACAATGCAGCTGGCATTTGCTATTGTGGTTGACTATGGTAGACCATCACTTCGGACAGCAGTGTCCGTGGTTCGGAACGCTCCCCATGCACGTAAAGGCGACATTAGCCTCACTTCGTTCTTCCTCTGGTTTAACGATGATACCTCCCCGTGTGAATTCGTCCAAATGTTGCGTTCATCACAGTCACAGTACACCGTATTGCTCGCTGACTGACACATTGTCTCTCATCCTGTTCCTTCGACTGCCGTATTTGGTGGTATAATCACGCTGACCTTACGCCACGTTATATCCAGTTTTCTATGTACGACTGTGAGACCTCCGGCAACATGCTCCCGCACTTTCATTCATTTCTCACTATTTGTTAATATGTTATGCTTCTTTATCTATCTCGTCCTTAAGTTTTGCGGAGCAGTGTAGTTATGTCACGTCAATCTTCTGAAAGGCAAGGTTGTTAACACAGCCTTATATCATATCAGAACTGATGAACCTGAAAATGGCAAACATTACGCACCTAGCTTACAAATGAGTTATTAAGATATTCATACTTTATTAGAGGTCATATTCTCTTAAGTGGTGGATAGTTATTAGCCTTCTGACTGGTTTGATGCGGCCCACCAGGATTTCCTGTCCTCTCCCATCCACTTCTTCTCAGAGAAGATAGTGCATTCTAAATCCTCAATTATTTGTCTGATGTATTCCCTACAGTTTTTATCCTCTTAAAGTTCCTCTTGTACCACGGAAGTTATTTGCTGATGTGTTAAAACCTGCCCTATCCCTTGTTCTTGTCAGTGCTCTCCGTATTTTCCTCTCTCTCACAAGTCCACATAATTTCCAACATCTTTCTATAACACCACATATCAAATGACTCTAATCTCTTCCTTCCCGATCTTCACACAAAAAAATGGCTCTGAGTACTATGGGACTTAACATCTATGGTCATCAGTCCCCTAGAACTTAGAACTACTTAAACCTAACTAACCTAAGGACATCACACACATCCATGCCCGAAGCAGGATTCGAACCTGCGACCGTAGCAGACGCGCTGCTCCGGACTGAGCGCCTAGAACCGCTAGACCACCGCGGCCGGCGATCTTCACACAATCCGTACTTCATTTTCATACCTGAAGTACATCTACAGCAATCCCCCTGCCACCCCCACCCCGCCAATTAAAGCCCTATTTGATATTAGGAGACTTCCTTTGAGCAGGAATTCATTCTTTACCACTGCTGGTCTGCTTTTCACCTCCTCCTTGCTATGTCCGTCATTTGTTATTTTGTTATCAAAGTGGTAGTAGTCCTTCACTCCTACTTCGCTGTCAGCAATTTTGATGTTACGTTCATTACTAATCTCATTTCTGCTAATCCTCGTTTCTTTCATTGTTTTCGTTTCACTCTCAGTCCCTCCATTCAGCACTTCCTGTAATTCACTTTCGCTGTCGTTGACAGTGTCATCAGCTTGAGGAAAAGATTTTTTGAGTGTTTAACACCAAAGCCACCTATTACAGAGAACAGAATTTGTTAAGAGTCAAATGTGGATAGCAAAGATATCAGTGATATAGTGGTTTATACAGTAAATACTTACGTATTTTCTTAATTGTGGCACTTTTACTATCCAGCATGATGTGATGTGATCTACGTTCTTACTGGATTACACTGCGTGTGACGCGGTCTTATTTATTGTAGTTTTTTCGTAATTTTGACAGATGTTGATAAAAGGAATTTTTATTATCAGATCTTATATAATCTCATAAATATTCAATTTACTTTGCGATTGTATTAATGTCACTGACTATATTAAGTGTGAGATAGTGTTAGATCACATTACAATTGTACAATAAATTTTCTATTCTTTTTCAGCACTATTTAAAACGATACATAGTCTTTTATTCGTATTTGAATTTAATCCACGATAAATAAGCCAGCCAATATAATACAATAAGAACAAATTCGTCGCTGAATATCATTCTCACGTAGATCACGTCATCCTGGACAATTCAGGTACACAATTAAGGAAAGATAGGTTATGCACATACACTAACGTAATAGTGTAAGGGGTAACTATGACTGTGACATTTTCAACGCAAATATGAGATACATTTAAGTGGTATGACATAAAGAAAACAACCCACACTAAACATATCTTAAATACAAACGCGTAAGCAGTTGTCATATGAACCATTTTATCACCGATACCTTCGCTATCCACATTCAACTCTCAATAAATTTTGTTCTCTGTATTAGGTGGCCTATGAAAATGGGCAAAGCTCGAAATTAGTCAGCCAGTAAATAACCAGCAGCTTTGATGTTAAACATTCAAAAATGCCTTTTCTTCAGTATTTGAGACCTGCAAGACAAAACATACTGAAAACATTTATAATGTTATCAGTGAATCTTGTCACTGATATTGTTTCACTTAATTTCAGACCCAGTTCCGAACCTTTCTTTCTATTTCTGTGATCACTTCTTTTATGTACAGATTGTACAGTAGGAGTGAAAGGCTGCATCCGTCTCTTACACCTTTCTTTTTTTAATCTGGGCAGTTTGTTCTTGGTCTTGCAATCTTCTCATCATCTGGTACACTCACAGAAAGATGGATAGCCAATAGGCAATCTCTGATCAAGAGGAACTGGGATAGAGCATTACTTGTGAAGGCTCAGTTAAATCTGATCGTCAAATATATGATAAACAAGTCGAAGAATGTAAGACTAGACATGTGTGCTGCGAAATGATTCAGTGTAAACAGAATACATGTCAATAAAGATAATCTAATGCAGCTTCATGCACACAGTGTTAAAAGTTAATGAATAACAGTGTTTACCTTACCAAGAGAGATTTATCATCTAGATTTATACACAGAAAACAGATAATGAAGTTAATAATGTGTCTCACGGCCGGCTGCAAAGTTTTTCTGGCTGGGCGGCTTGCATGTCAGGTGTCTTTAACTCTCTCGTATACCCGACTGTAGCGTGCGTGTATGTATTGCGTAGTTTGGCGGTTTATGACTGAGCCAGTGGTAATCGCTCTGGTCTCTACCGGCCGCTAGTGGGCGTTCCATATTTCATGGCGGGTTGTGGGTGGTAGGGTTTTTAAAAACATTTTCATTTGGTTTCAATAAAACTTTGACAAAATATTTAGCAACTAACTATTATTATATGCTTTAAATTGCTGAAACTCTGGTTTATAAATTTTACGTTGTGAAATTGCTTACCTACTTTGTAAACTACCATTATTGTGGAACCGGTGGACTGTTAGAAAATATTACTGCTAATAGAGATACAGAAGTGAGCGTTGGTTAATAAATTTGATTACCCCTGCTCGGGAGGACGCCGGTTCAATCCCGCGTCCGGCCATCCTGATTTAGGTTTTCCGTGATTTCCGTAAATCACTCCAGGCAAATGCCGAGATGGTTCCTCTGAAAGGGCACGGCCGACTTCCTTCCCAATCCTTCCCTAATCCGATGAGACCGATGACCACGCTGTCTGGTCTCCTTCTCCAAACCAACCAACCAACCAACCCCTGCTCGGAACGAAGGGAGAGAGTTAAACTCGTACAGGCACAAAGCCCACTCATCACACACAGCACCAACGGGGCCGCCAGTATTAACGTCCTCACACGCCATGCGAATAACAGTGTCACACTACCTCAGTCCTTCTCGCTTCCCACGCCCGGGTTCCCGGGTTCGATTCCCGGCGGGGTCGGGGATTTTCTCTGCCTCGTGATGACTGAGTGTTGTGTGTTGTCCTTAGGTTAGTTACGTTTAAGTAGTTCTAAGTCCTAGGGGACTGATGACCATAGATGTTAAGTCCCATAGTGCTCAGAGCCGTTTGAACCATTTGAACCTACCTCAGTCCAGGAGACACTGTGGGGGAATTTGCAATTTGGTTCAAATGGCTCTGAGCGCTATGGGACTTAACATCTGTGGTCATCAGTCCCCTAGAACTTAGAATTACTTAAACCTAACTAACCTAAGGACATCACACACTTCCATGCCCGAGGCAGGATTCGAACCTGCGACCGTAGCAGTCGCGCGGTGCCGGACTGAGCGCCTAGAACCGCGAGACCACCGCGGCCGGCAATTTGCAATTTGATCCAGGGATTCGGTGTGCAGAGTCTGGTGATAGGAGCCTTGTACCATCACCTGCTCTCCCTTCCCCTCCCTTCCCTTGCTCTGGCCGGACGATTTAAGGCGGTGAAATTGTTCTCATAGCAGGGATTCGAATCGGTTACTTCCGAATCGAGCGTGACTGCGAAGCGAGCGGTAACAGCGTCTGCGGAGGCCCGTTACGGCGAGGTGAGTCGCCGGGAAGCCTCTGCGAGGGTCACGGCCACGTCTGTAAACAGAGATAAGTCGGCATGAAAGCAGACCCGCCTGCTGCACTGTTATCTACCCGCCTGAGCAGCTGGCTCTGTTTGGCTCTGCTGCGCTCCATACGACTTGACATCATTACCATTTTAAGCAGTTCGGCGTCATTACTCTCTGAATTACATTGTGGAAGATAGTGAAATTTATTTACACACACACACACACACACACACACACACACACACACACACATGAGCGCGCCAATGTGAAGTGCACGTGCACTTCAATTTAATATGCTTCTTGTCCTTGTGAAGTGTTAACCCTTTCGGGACGGAGCGCGTTTCCCAAAGCGGAGCAATTCGGTGGCGCTTTGCGGGTTCCATATCCCTTAGGTTTCTTTCGTCTCTTACAAAATCTACAGTTTTTTACTTAACGGTGTATTTTTTTGTAAATGAAGCTTAAAAAACGCTCTTTAAAGGCATAATATTTTAATTATTCCATATGGCGCACTTTTTGACTTAGCCGTGGTGTTAAAATAGAAAAAAATGAAAAATTTGAGTTTTTTACTTTTTTAGTTGAGAGGTGATGCCTTGAATTAGACATATTAAAATTAGTTGTATCTTATTCTTTAAAGTTTTAGCTTTAAAACGACATACCAAATACAATTTTATCTCTTATGGGACGTCCGTGGGAAGAAAAATAAAAACTTTGTTTTGAGGGATGAAAAATTTGATTCATGTCAATAAACTACAAAATTTCATAAAATTTGCTTAAATCAAACTTTACAACTTTGGCATATCGATTTTTCGATAGGTAACCATATTTTACAAGTCCTTTCGGTACTTTGCTACTTTGTGATATCTGTTGAAGCACTCAGGCACATGAAGAGAAGGGTTGGACGGACAAGTTTCGCAAAAAAAGGGGGACCGTTTTCGCCTTCCTGGCTTGGAGCGATCACTGCAAACGACACAGTCACCCTGTTTTCCGGTGTCCATTCTTGAGATAGCATGGTACAGCCCGTCCATCCTGTGTAGGTCACCATGCTCAGAGCGTGGCCTCTTCCGCGATGGGTTGGTTGAGCCCTGACGTCGCCCACAAGCTCCTTGACGAGACTCTTCCGAAACTGCAAATGACTCTTTGGAGTCCCTACTCTTTTCTTTACTGTGATGACATATAGCAAGTAAGCGTTCACGATCCCCACCTGAAATTAGCCAGAACAATTACCCTTTTGTCAGGATGCGCCCCGTCTACTGTCGATACTCCAAGCCAGTCCCTAGATATAGTGCTGGGTGTGTGACGCGATAATCGGGCCACGTATACGGGCCTTGCATCCCGAAAGGGTTAGGGCAGTGAGATGACTGCGATACTACCATGCAGGTGGAAGGCAACTAATGTCGAATTAGTATGAAGTGTAGTACGTGCTTGGATATGTAAATGATAAGCATCTCGGCGCAATGACACAAAGTAAATTACGAACAAAATTACAATGTCACTTTTTCGAAACCCAGTAATGGTCTCCTATTGCAACGCAGAAGTTTGAAATTTGGCTCAAAGGTGCCTGTGACGTCTCTCTGTAATGGTGCAAAAAATTGGCGCCCTGTGACGTCACCCTCGGACACGGCGACGCTTCAAACTGGAGGGTATCGACAGATGGGAAAGATGATCAGAGCTTAGGACTTCTACACCTGTTAACTCGTAAGTAGGCTGTCCGTAAAAACGAAAACTGAATCTTCCACTGGAAACCACTATTATGGAATCTTACTGTTATTAGTCGTATAATGATGGGAAGTCCATGGGCCTACTTATAACTTGTTACGGCTGTACTCTCGTTCAATAAAATAAAATCATGCTAAAATGATTATCAGTTGCATAAGGCACCACTTCCAGCATGTAATGAGTAATGTTACGCAGGAGAGACTGCATGCTATAAACAAGCCGTTATACCATTTATATTGAGTATTGACCTTAAATTAAATTTTTCTGTAGTGCTGTTAATCAGTAAGACTTTATAATAGCAGATTCCAGTGGAAGATGTAATTCTCCTTAGTACTTACACGACCAACTGCGAGTTAACAGGTTTAGAAACGCATTTTGTCTGCTGTGCTGAGCTTGCGAGCGAGTTCAGGACTACCTTCGTGACGTACGCGCCGCGGCCTGTCTTTCTCGTGGGCCTCGTAAGTCTGGTTAATGACGTCACATTAGCAGAAAATTTCATCGCAATTCTGCCCATCGCCACTGTGGACGTTTCAAACTATGGGAAGATTCTCATACTCCCTCTTACCAACGTTTCACCCCTTCTTTTATGCATCTGCGATAGAGGTTAGAACCGCGACGACCAGTGTTGAAATTAAACAGTTTTCTTGTGGATGGCCGAGGAAAACATTTCAGACATCATCACACTGTCGCTCAGTATTGAAGCGAAAAGGCCGCAGGGGAGTGGTATAAAGGGCGTCAATGAAACCACTCCTTACGATGGGGCGTTATTCCCACGCATTTTGCGGTAGAACACAACAGTTCTCAGTGCGATAAGAAGCTGAACGACTTTCTTGAAAACCTTTGACACTGTTTCCATCCTCGGACGATTCAACACTTCCCTAAAGATATCGTGGGCTTGCAACCGCGCTGAACGTGATCACACCCATCTGGAGTTTAGTGCGACCGCAGTTTTTGCTCTGATATACAGGGTGAAACCACTAGGGACCGTTTCGAACCAATTGATGTAATTTGAACGCGATCCGAAATAGCAAAGGATGTTCATGCTTTTTTAGCCCTCCTGTTTCGGGCCCTCCTGTGATCAAGGAGGGATACGACATAGACAAATCTGTGAAGAAAACGGCAAGAGGTCCCTCTAAGACCCCCAACTTTTGCAACACCCTCAGTGTCACCCACGCACCTTCGTTGAGTACTTTAACAGTGTACCTGTACAGAGACAGCCAGCCACTGATTACTAGGCGTGAGAGGCAACCATTTCGAAACGCCTGAGATGCACAGGCTTTATGTCGATGAATTAGCACCATCTGACCACATGTGAAATCTAACCGGTGTAGAAAGGGATGCCTGTCACCTCAGCGCCTAATAAACAGTAACTGGCTTTCTGTGTACAGTTACAAAGATGCGGAGCTGGCACGGAGGGTGCTGCCGAAATGGGGGTTCTTAGAGGGAACCTTTGCCATTTTATTCATGCATGTGATATTTTCGCATCCCCTGCAGGAGTGGTTTTATTGACGCCATTTATGCCACCCTTTGAGAACATTTGATGTCGATACGGAGCGGTGGTACATTTGGAATGTTCTCCTCGGCCACCCATAAGAAAAACACGTGATTTCAGCGCTGAGCGTCTCAGTTTTGACCTCCATCACAGAGACGTCAAAAGAAGGGGGCGAAGAGTATGTTAGAGAGGGGTGCGATGATTTTGCCATCCCATGGCGTTGCGCAGAGTTGTGGTGAAATCCGGTACCAATGTGACAAAATTAACTCACTTTACGTCTAAAAAAGAACTTCAGAGCTCTGGGGTCTTTTTCGCATATACAGGGTGTTTCAAAAATGACCGGTATATTTGAAACGGCAATAAAATCTAAACGAGCAGCGATAGAAATACACCGTTTGTTGCAATATGCTTGGGACAACAGTACATTTTCAGGCAGACAAACTTTCGAAATTACAGTAGTTACAATTTTCAACAACAGATAGCGCTGCGGTCTGGGAAACTCTATAGTACGATATTTTCCACATATCCACCATGCGTAGCAATAATATGGCGTAGTCTCTGAATGAAATTACCCGAAACCTTTGACAACGTGTCTGGCGGAATGGCTTCACATGCAGATGAGATGTACTGCTTCAGCTGTTCAATTGTTTCTGGATTCTGGCGGTACACTTGGTCTTTCAAGTGTCCCCACAGAAAGAAGTCACAGGGGTTCATGTCTGGCGAATAGGGAGCCCAATCCACGCCGCCTCCTGTATGTTTCGGATAGCCCAAAGCAATCACACGATCATCGAAATATTCATTCAGGAAATTAAAGACGTCGGCCGTGCGATGTGGCCGGGCACCATCTTGCATAAACCACGAGGTGTTCGCAGTGTCGTCTAAGGCAGTTTGTACCGCCACAAATTCACGAAGAATGTCCAGATAGAGTGATGCAGTAATCGTTTCGGATCTGAAAAATGGGCCAATGATTCCTTTGGAAGAAATGGCGGCCCAGACCAGTACTTTTTGAGGATGCAGGGACGATGGGACTGCAACATGGGGCTTTTCGGTTCCCCATATGCGCAAGTTCTGTTTATTGACGAAGCCGTCCAGGTAAAAATAAGCTTCGTCAGTAAACCAAATGCTGCCCACATGCATATCGCCGTCATCAATCCTGTGCACTATATCGTTAGCGAATGTCTCTCGTGCAGCAATGGTAGCGGCGCTGAGGGATTGCCGCGTTTGAATTTTGTATGGATAGAGGTGTAAACTCTGGCGCATGAGACGATACGTGGACGTTGGCGTCATTTGGACCGCAGCTGCAACACGACGAACGCAAACCCGAGGCCGCTGTTGGATCACCTGCTACACTAGCTGCGCGTTGCTCTCTGTGGTTGCCGTACGCGGTCGCCCTACCTTTCCAGCACGTTCATCCGTCACGTTCCCAGTCCGCTGAAATTTTTCAAACAGATCCTTTATTGTATCGCTTTTCGGTCCTTTGGTTACATTAAACCTCCGTTGAAAACTTCGTCTTGTTGCAACAACACTGTGTTCTAGGCGGTGGAATTCCAACACCAGAAAAATCCTCTGCTCTAAGGAATAAACCATGTTGTCTACAGCACACTTGCACGTTGTGAACAGCACACGCTTACAGCAGAAAGACGACGTACAGAATGGCGCACCCACAGACTGCGTTGTCTTCTATATCGTTCACATCACTTGCAGCGCCATCTGTTGTTGAAAATTGTAAGTACTGTAATTTCGAAAGTTTGTCCGCCTGAAAATGTACTGTTGTCCCAAGCATATTGCAACAAACGGTGTATTTCTACCGCTGCTCGTTTAGTTTGTATTGCCGTTTCAAATATAACGGTCATTTTTGAAACACCCTGTATCTATACCTTGCTTTTTGAAGCGGCGCGTAGCCCGAGGGTGACGTCGCAGGGCTCCCCGCTTTCGCACAATCACAGAGGGAGCTTGCGGTAGCAACTTTGAGCCAAATTTCAAACGTCTGCGTCGTAATGGGAGAACATTATGAGAATCGGAAAAGTGACACTTTAATGGTGTTGCACAGTGCTGGTAAAAGGAATGCCATATAGATTCTGCTTATAAGGAAATATAAAAGCAGGGGCTTTGTAATTCAAAAAGCGCTTCTGAATGTTGGTTCTTTGTTAGAAGGTGGTTGTGTGCGTCTTGTAAGAATGAGCTCTCTGTTCCGGCGTAACGTCAGGCGCCGCCACGACTATCAGCAGAGAGGGCTGTGAGACGAAGTCAGCCAATAGTACGCTGACGGACCCCTCTATAGGGAGATACCGAGATAGGATTGACCTCTACATGAAGCGAATATACTTGCAAGCGCCGTGCCGCCTAGCCGCGGCCCGAGTTGAAGAGCTGTCCTACGAACGGTACAGCAAATACTTTTGAACTTGTTTGTATAGGAATTGTATGTCCATATTTGCTTGCGACACACATTTGTGAATACGCGAAGTTAAGTATTGTCTTTTATCCTACTGTATTAAATTTCATTAATATGAAACTTCCTGGCAGATTAAAACTGTGTGCCCGACCGAGACTCGAACTCGGGACCTTTGCCTTTCGCGGGCAAGTGCTCTACCAACTGAGCTACCGAAGCACGAGTCTCGGTCGGGCACACAGTTTTAATTTGCCAGGAAGTTTCATATCAGCGCACACTCCGCTGCAGAGTGAAAATCTCATTCTGGAAACATCCCCCAGGCTGTGGCTAAGCCATGTCTCCGCAATATCCTTTCTTTCAGGAGTGCTAGTTCTGCAAGGTTCGCAGGAGAGCTTCTGTAAAGTTTGGAAGGTAGGAGACGAGGTACTGGCAGAAGTAAAGCTGTGAGTACCGGGCGTGTGTCGTGCTTCGGTAGCTCAGTTGGTAGAGCACTTGCCCGCGAAAGGCAAAGGTCCCGAGTTCGAGTCTCGGTCGGGCACACAGTTTTAATCTGCCAGGAAGTTTCATATCAGCGCACACTCCGCTGCAGAGTGAAAATATGATTTGCTTGACTTGTTGTCTAGCGATCCGAGAAAGCAGGTTTCCTAGGCACCCTATATTAAACGAGTGGGCAGAACACAACACGTCCAAACAGGTTTCGAAAGCCCCAACGGTATTGAGCGACCGCCGAATCCTCCTCAGCCTATAGGCGTCACTGGATGCGGATACGGAGGGGTGTGAGGTGAGCACACCTCTCTCCCGGCCGCTCTCAGTTTTCATGACCGGTGGCGCCACTTCTCAATCAAGTAGCTATTCAATCTTCCTCACAAGGGTTGGGTGCACCCCGCTTACCAACAGCGCTCGGCAGATCGGACGTTCACCCGTCCAAGTGCTACCCAAGCCCGACAGCGCTTAACTTCGGTGATCTGACGAGAACCGGGGTACCACTCCGACAAGGCCGTTGGCTGTAAGAGTGAAGCGTGTGTAGGAATTTGATAACTGTAGATTCGTGGCCTGTGGAGACTTCGGTTTATTGTCTCACGATACTGTAACCCACTTCATGCAAATATGCAACTCCCGAAAGGACTTGACCACACTGTGTCGTCTCCGCATCGGCCATACCAGACTGACCCGTGGTTTTATTTTGCGTAATGAGCCACCCCCACTTTGTGGTTGTGTAGCCTTCCAGTCAGTAGCCCACATTTTGGTGGAATGCCCCCTTCTTTTGGCTCTGTGTTCTAAGTACAGACTTCCCCGCACTTTACTGTTGGCTGACGATTCCCGGATAATCGAACTGGTTCTCAGTTTCTCCGGGAAAGTGGTTTTTATTCTCAGTTTTAAGGTTTTTAGTCTCACTCTGGTGTTGGGGCAGGGTGGTGAGCGTTGGGGTATCTCCCACTGTAAGCTGCGTTTTGAGATTCCCGACTCCCCTCCCTGGCCAAGATCCTCTTTTCTTCCCCCTTTTACTCTGTTTTTATCACTTTTTAGAATTGGTTAGTCTCCTTTTCCCATACGCACTTCTACAGTCTAGCGGGTGGTCTTGCCTCTACTGCTTCAGAGGTAGGATATTTCCTGCCTCTAGCATAGCCTTGGGGTCGCTTTCTTGCTGACTTACCTCATTTTGTTTTTACCATTGACGACACGACTGCACTTTTACGTTTTTTAGCATATTCCCTTTTATCGTTCTGACTTTTCTGAGACGTCAAACTATCTGCATGGACCACATTTGAAACAAGGGACTGATGACCTTGCTGTTTGGTCCCTTCAACCCCAATCAACCAACCAAGCAACCAAATATGCAACAGTTGGTCCAGGCCTCCTATAGTAAATGCCACGCAGGAAGTCATTGGTAGCCGGCCGGAGTGGCCGAGCGGTTAAAGGCGCTACAGTCTGGAACCGCACGACCGCTACGGTCGCAGTTTCGAATCCTGCCTCGGGCATGGATGTGTGTGATGTCCTTAGGTTAGTTAGGTTTAAGTAGTTCTAAGTTCTAGGGGCCTTATGACCACAGCAGTTGAGTCCCATAGTGCTCAGAGTCATTTGAACCATTTGAACTCATTGGTCCGACGCGACCAGCGGCTGAAAGGACAGGCGTATTGTTTGCTAGGTCGGGCAGTATAGAAGACCCACGTCACCTACATTGAGTCATGAAATGGTCTAGTTTGCAGCAAGTCTTGTATCCACACGGATAATGGTACGACGTCCGGAGCACCGCTACCAGCACGGCGACCGTTGTTGGGGCTTCAGTCGCCAGCAGAGGTAGAGGCGCACCAGCAGCGGTGTGCTCAGCGACAACACTGGACTCTTTCAGACAAGTTCCGGTTCCGCATACAGCGTTATCATGTGTGCTGTGTGGAGGCGCCAAGGAGAACGAACGTTTCCAGATTCACTTCGTCATCGTCATATAGGTCGAGCACCTGGCGTTTCAGTATGGCGTACCAGTGGGTACTTGTACAGATAATCTCCTTTGGATCGCGTAGCGGGTAATCTGAACAGCAGGCGTCACTTTCCTGAGATGTTAAAGCCGGTGGCTGTACTCTATATACGAGGTTTCCGCGACACCTTCCGATAAGATAACGCAAGGCAGCCTATTGACTGTGCGTCTTGACCTACCTCGATGCGGAGTGTGTTCGACTGTTTCACGTTCTCCAGATCTCTCAGTGAAGAGATCTTGCCACAGGTTGTCGAGCGACTAGCGCACCAATGCTCTCCAGCCACAACGAGTGATGACCATAGACATGTTGTCTTTTTCGCTTTGGGCCACTTTTACCGCAGTCGAAGTTATATAAGTTATGTAGATTAAACACCATCTTTCGCGACGAGAATAAAGTCTGATGAAGAACAAACGCTCTAATTCTCATTCAGCATTTCCAGGAAAAACATCACAACAGACACAGTCCTACATCAACCGTCTACTTATACACAGGTTCAAAAGAATTAGCTCCCAGATATATGCTCCACAGACGAAACACACTACCACTTGACAATCGCAACTATGATGAGCTGGACGTAATAACTCAGATAGAAAAAATAACGGAAACCAAGAATCTATAGTTACAAAAATGAACAACGGGACTTAGAAAACATAAAAATTATAAAAATTCAGATACCCAGGACACCCACCATAAGCATGCTCACCAGCACCAACGCTACTAAACAACTAGAACACACCACAGGAACTCAACAGACAAGCTGGTATGCACGCACATACAGAAAAAGGTACACAGAACTGGGAACATCCTCAAGAAAGACGGAATCAAAATAGCATACAAAAGCAATAACTCAGATGACACTAGTAATCGGACAATGTCAGTGTAGCCCCACTTTGTATTGTTGCCAAATTTATTCAAGATGGTGTATCCAAGATGCCGACCACATATGTGGCAATGTCGCACTGACGTCATGCTGGGAAGTTCAAATTTTGGCGGGAAAATAAGTCAATTGGGCTACCTCCACTGAAGCTTCCTACTGCATTTCGGCTAAGGCATCCGATCTTAACCTCTCAGAACATGTGTGGAACTGTTTGGAACAGCGGGTGTAACTTAGCAGTCAGTGTCACCGCGGTTTGGGTGCTGTGGGATCTAATAATCAGTGCTTTGTTTTACCTGTATAGCTGGAGGAACTTCCTCAGTGTAATAAGGCCACTATAACGCTAGAGATGTTATCTTTCGTCCAGCTTGGTTATTAATTTCCCAATTGGCGTTGTATGAAGACACGATGAAGAAGTCTTGGGAAGCGAATGGGTGCTGGCGTGCGGCCAGTCTAGTCGGTGGCGGTTGCGCGTTTGTACGATTTCGACAGTGGCGGCGTTAAGCGTCAGTTGTCAAGCTTCCACGGACCTCAGTGGACTGTCTGGGGCCTCGCGCGTACCGTACCCCTCCGGAAGGCCCCTTAGGAGATGCGATGTACGTGAGTTGCAATTTTTTTATTTATTGATGGAAATCAGACAGTGTGCAGGTACAAACATGAGTTACCGTACTCCAGTTCTAGTTTTATTACTGATACTAGCTGACCGCTCAGCATGGCCTGGATATGTATCCATTCCAACCTTGTGTTATAGTCCGTCTCCCCTTTTTCCCCCTCTGATAATCTCCTCTTCCCCCACGCTCTGTCCCTCTCCTTCAGCCGTCTCTGTCGAACTGCTCCTACCCCCTCTGTTTGTCCACCTCTTTTGCTCGCTCTATCTCCTCACTCCCTCTAAGTCAATCTCCTCCTTCCCCCTCTCCCCTCTTCTGTTCACCTCCTCCTCCTTCCTATCTGTGTCCATCTTCTGCTCCCCACCTTCTCTTTCCATCATCAAGGTATCACGCCTAACCTCACAGCAGGCTGGTGGTTCTTACTTCTACAGCATTTCTTTCCAGATGGTAAGTAATGTGTGCATAAAGTTAGGTTAAAATTGATCCACATGTTTAGGACGAGCTTTTTAGCCACAGCTTTGTAGTGTACGTACACGTCACGTATATTTAGTATATATCGATTTTCGCCCTGTAGTTCCGTTCCTACGTAGGTCAAGCTTTATAACAGCATATCTTCTGAACTGTGTACTGTAGAGTGATATAACTTCAGAGGGACATTCACTAGTATGTACGAATACAATCTGAAGAAACGTGTCGCGAATACAGTTCCTTGTGAAGAAGTAATAAATTAAAATGTCATGCCCGACGTGGCACTTTCACTGGTTAAACAGCAGGAATGTAGTACGCGATAAACTTTTTTTCCTTTCATCGCTTTTGGGGGCTTAACAGCAAAATGTTTCATAAAGGTTTGAAATTTGTGTGAAGTTTGTTCCAAGACACTAAGTTAGGGTGACCAAACGTCCCGGAAAACCGGGATTGTCCCGGCTTTCATCCCTGTGTTCAGGTGTCCCGAAAATTTGTTTCGGGACACTCAAAAGTCCCGGAATTCAGTTTTTAAATACATTTCGTGAAACTTTCTCAAATTTTTGGGATTTCGCTATATTAAAGGAAATACAACACAAGAAATTAATATATTTTAGCTTATTTGTCTAAAACCTCCATTGTCCCATACTAGTAACCACAGTATCAGGCAATAATTTACTTTGAGTGGTACTTTGACCAACAAGTAGTAAGTTGTATTATTGTAACAGAGCTATGAAACCGTCCGATTGTCGCGCCACTTACTCACACACTCACTGTCGGAACACTGTAGTAGTTGATGTTTTGTCAGACAAACTGCAATAGTTTTTTCTCATATTAGTGGTATTATTGCTGCAGTACTGTGAAACGCAATGCCGAAACGTGCCTGCAAGTTCAGTGACTGTTATTCCAAGGAATGGAATTTCATTAAGAAAGGTCGTTTTGATTATGAAGCAGTGTTCCTATGTAACTGTTTTATTGGTATAAGTCATGGTGGACGTTCCGTCATAGTTGATCACATCAGGTCAAAGAAACACATTAACAGATCAGTGCACCGAGCTGCAGTAAAACTCTACAAAATTATTTTGTGAAACATCAATCAAGTGAAGAGACGAAAGTTCTAGCAGCCGAGCTTACACTGGCCTACTACACGGTAAAACATCACCAAACTTATAGATCTATTGATTGTACTAATAAGCTTAACAGCATTATGTTTGATGATACTTCCATTGCAAAAAAGTTTAGTTCAGCAAAAACTAAACTGTCAGCCTTAGTGAAAGGCGTTGTTGCTCCCCAGAGTGTAAAGCAAAGCCTTGAATACATCAAAAAGTCTTCTTTCTACGGGATTCCACTGATGCCAGCAATCATAAGGCCACTAAAATATTTCCGTTTGTTGTTCAGTTTTTCTATATTTATCAGGGAATTCAGATCAAACTTTTGAAGGTGAATTCCCTCCTAATGAAACATCTGACAAAATTTCAAGATTTTGTATGAATATTATCGAAATGTTTGATCTTGAGAAAAATAAATGTGTGGCATTTTGTGGAGACAACACCAACACAAACTTTGGTGGTTTAAAAAGACAAGGCAAATGCAACGTATTTACCAAATTAAAGGCAACATTGCATGAAAACATTGAAGGCACAGGGTGCCCTGCACATGTTTTACACAATAGCGTGCAGACATCTGCTGATAGTTTAAGCTGTGATGTTGAAACTATCGTCATTAAGGTATACTCACACTTTTACATATATACTGTTAGAACAGAGAGGCTTAAGGAGTTCTGTCATTATGTGAGAACTGAATATATGAATGTAATGTGTCACTCGAAAACTCGCTGGTTATCACTGTTTCCAGCAGCTGAAAGGGTAATCCGCCTGTTTGAACCGTTAAAAGATTTTCTCCTAAATGAAGACAAAACCCCCAAATTATTGGTTCAGTTTTTCAGTAACCCTTTAAGTGAAGACTACTTGTGGTTCATTCACAGTCGGCTTAGCACTTTGCAGCATGGGATAAAGGAAATTGAGGGAAGCACGAAAAGTGTAATAGAGGTAAATGATGTTTTAAAAAATACCCTGGAAACCGTTATTAAGAGGAGAGACCAGCAGTTCATTTCTTTTAATGTTAAATCTGTCCTTAAAAGAGCAGAAGTATCAGAAGCAGCGGAAAGGAGTTTTAGAGAAGAAGTTAACAAGTTTTATGACACTTGTGTAGAATATCTCAGCAAGTGGAGCGCCTCATATTTACCCTCATCGCCGGTGTTTGATTGGATGTTACTGAAGAGAGTGCCAAAATGGGAAAGTGTTGAAGAGACAGTTTCTTATTTGAAGAGTAAAGAGATTGAAATCGATGATTCCATTCTCTTTGATCAGTTCGGCATACTGACAAATTTTGTTGAAGAAAGTCTTCACAAGTGGAATGATGAAAAAAGAAAACACCATTGGAATGTCATGAGAAGTGGGTGAGCTTTTTTAAAAGCTGTGACTGTCTTCAGTATTACTCTGAGTTGGTAATAATTGCAAGGTATTTATTTGCAATCCCAGCCCATAATGCCAATGTGGAAAGAATATTTTCGTTCATGAATATCCAGTGGACTGATGAAAGAAACAGGATGGAGGTGGACTCTCTTGAAGCAATCCTGCAGATCCTGTACTGCTACAAAATGGATTGTGCCGAGTTTTATCACTGTGTCTCAAAGAACAAAGGGGAGGACGACGGTTCAATCCCGCGTCCGGCCATCCTGATTTAGGTTTTCCGTGATTTCCCTAAATCACTCCAGGCAAATGCCGGGATGGTTCCTCTGAAAGGGCACGGCTGTCTTCCTTCCCCATACCTCCCTAATCCGATGAGACCGATGACCTCGCTGTCTGGTCTCCTTCCCCAAAACAACCCAACCCAACCCTCAAAGAACAAAGACATGATCAAGAAGGCTGGAGGCAGTGAAAAATACTCTTTTCTCCAAGGACAGTCAATTCCAGCTACAAGTGCTCAGTAATATTAAAGCTCATGTTAATATTGATTTATTAAAAGTTGAATGGCTTAAAATTTTGTAAAATCTTAATGCATTTCTTTATTACTGTATACGTTTATTAAATGTCATTAATTATACAGATAATCTAGATTATATCAATCTTTTGTATCCTCTTATTAGTTATAATAATCGGGTTAACAAAATGTACCAACAAAACATTAATATTTAAAATTAAGAAACCTGGGTACATGTGGAATGAGGTGTCCATCGGCACCCGGATGAATGTGTCCCGATTTCCACCGAAAATAATTTGGTCACCCTACACTAAGTGCTCTAAGCAGCAGTAACCGATGTAACAACTGCGCCAGACGCTTGTTGTCTTACATAGGCGTTGCCGATCGCAGCATATTCTGGCTGTTTACATATCTCTGTATTTGAATACGCATTCATATACCAGTTTCTTTGGCGCTTCAGTGTACATACACAATGCTCTGACATAATGACTTCACTAATTATACATATTACAATTTCAAAAAAACGTATTCAACATCCTCCTCCTTTCCATATCAACCCCCATTTACGCTGCAACAACATTTCACAAATAATTCGTTCTTATAAGCTTTGAATTCCACATGTATTACATCCAGCCCTCCTGGAGTAGATATACCACCTTTCGATGCATGTACACGTATACAGCTACCTAAGTCAGCATCACCATCATCAGGTTCGCATTCCAATATACATTCTATAATGTCGTAAAAGAGCTTTTTGATACCAATGCGCAACTGACTTCGTTTACCCACTCCAGCTCGTAAAACATTCTGAAACCCATGAAAGTTCAGGACGCTTTGATGCTTTAGAAATGCACGCAACGATAACTCGAGTTGTTCATTTTAACGTAACAATACCAAACACAACGAGTATTGCTGCACTGTCACTGGTGCTGTCGAAGACAGGAATGCCAACACAATATGCTGTACGTAGCCGTCAACTGCCCTTGATATATGTCAGTTTACCGTACCGCCTCTCGCTCTCTATTTGAACGACTGTCACCTTCGTAGCTCACCATACATTCTCAGTTTCCACTATAACTTTGGAGTCATTGTCAGGCGTTGCCTCAACGTTAATACACATAGACCTGTTCGTGGTCGAGTGATACGTACTGGCAAAAAGTAAAAGCACTTTGACAGCTCAGTTGTAACTGCGTGAGTGGAAATGCCGTCTACCAAGCGTGAGAGTCCACATCTGTTTGTGTTACGTTGTTGATCTGTGAAGCAAACGCATCTTCCTGGTACTGGTGTGATCATATAGGTTGGTATACTACATGCGAAAATGTAACGGGAAAAATAGCTCTGAGAAAGACGACTTATTTCTCCTAAAAACATAATGGTGGATTAGGGTATGCATGTACGTATATAGACGATCATTTTTTAGTCGGCGTGTAAGAGTGGGATAGAAGGGTAATCGATAACACTTGTACAATGTCCCTTCCACGATGCACTGTTCAGTGGCTTGGAATTGTCTACAAAAAGGTCATATTCAGAAAAATCTGTGGGGGAGGTCTGAGCAGGGACTGGTAGTTAACCTGAACGTAACTAAATCCAACTATTGCAGATAAATAGGACCAGATATCCTCTGCAGCACTGGTTCGCAAACTTTTCGATAACGCGGACCCCCTGTTTATTCAGAAAGTGATCTGTAGATCCCTTTGCAATGCTGTCTTAAATTTCACATACTATTTAAAAAATGTACTAATTAGAGTTACCACTGACAAGAAAAATATCAAGAAAAGTAATGCAACAAATAATTTATTCTAAATATATATAATTGTTGCCTACTGAACGAAATTTTAATTGAAAATCCAATGACTTACAGAAAGACAATGTCAGTACAGTAATACAGAAAATGCAGTAATACAGTACAGTAACTGAAACTCAAAGACTTCCTTTTAAAATAAAATCCACATCAGAAACAATATTCTCAAATGTGGGGGCACTAATGTAAGGAATGAACTATTTCGTGTTTTTCCATAGTTCCACTGAAATCTGGAATAATTTTGTCATCAATCTCAGATCCGATTCCACTTTAAGACGATTCTGGTTTAATGTTTTAATACAGCAAAGAGCAGCAAAGGTTTGCTCACCTAAATATGTGGTAGGGACAGGCGTCAAATGTTGCAATGCCTCTTTAGACAATTTTTCATACTTACAGCGCACACGCAACCAAAAGCTATGAAGTTCATTTACTATGAAAACGTTTTTCCATGAAGTACCGTAGGATGGTTCCAATGGCAGTTCCTGTTCTGTGTCGCGGATTTCTACATCAGTGAAAGGTTTTCAGTCCAGAAATTACCAAGTTGTTGGACATGGAAATGTTCTCTAAAACTTGCAGCTAATGCTCTCAAGTGTCTTAAAAGTTTTTTGTGCACTTCAGCAGAGCTTTTCTTTAAAGAAAGAATACATAAATGACCTGGTGGATGACATCGGAAGTTCACTGAGGCTTTTTGCAGATGATACTGTGGTGTATCGAGAGGTTGTAACAATGGAAAATTGTACTGAAATGCAGGAGGATCTGCAGCGAATTGACGCATGGTGCAGGGAATGGCAATTGAATCTCAATGTAGACAAGTGTAATGTGCTGCGAATACACAGAAAGATAGATCCTTTATCATTTAGCTACAAAATAGCAGGTCAGCAACTGGAAGCAGTTAATACCATAAATTATCTGGGAGTACGCATTAGGAGTGATTTAAAATGGATTGATCATATAATGTTGATCGTCGGTAAAGCAGATGCCAGACTGAGATTCATTGGAAGAATCCTAAGGAAATGCAATCCGAAAACAAAGGAAGTAGGTTACAGTACACTTGTTCGCCCACTGCTTGAATACTGCTCAGCAGTGTGGGATCCGTACCAGATAGGGTTGATAGAAGATATAGAGAAGATCCAACGGAGAGCAGCGCGCTTCGTTACAGGATCATTTAGTAATCGCGAAAGCGTTGCGGAGATGATAGATAAACTCCAGTGTAAGACTCTGCAGGAGAGACGCTCAGTAGCTCGGTACGGGCTTTTGTCAAAGTTTCGAGAACATACCTTCACCGAAGAGTCAAGCAGTATATTGCTCCCTCCTACGTATATCTCGCGAAGAGACCATGAGGATAAAATCAGAGAGATTAGAGCCCACACAGAGGCATACCGACAATCCTTCTTTCCACGAACAATACGAGACTGGAATAGAAGGGTGAACCGATAGAGGTACTCAAGGTACCCTCCGCCACACACCGTCAGGTGGCTTGCGGAGTATGGATGTAGATGTAGATGTAGAAGTGCTTGAGAACTGGAAATGGTGACGAGTTATTGTTTAGAGCATGCTGTGCCCACAGCTGTAGTTTTCAATTGTAGCTTCAACTTCACTCTCAGCTGTTAGTAATTGATGAAATACTTCCTGCATAACAGACTGACTGACTTCCATTTAATTACAATACTTTTCAATTTTTAGGCGACAGGGACGCCCTGGCTAGGTCCCCTAGGGGTCCGTGGACCCCACTCTGAGACACACTGCTCTGCACCATTGTCAGAAACATTAACTGCAATAAAATATTTAAGAGTCAGCCAAAGCGGAAGAAGAACGGGGTCAGTTCATTTTAGAGGAATATAAAAGGAATGTAATCCACCTACGAAGGAAGTTGTTTCCAGAACACTGCTATTGACAAAAAAGTAGCTTGACGCGATTGGTTGTGTTTGACCTGCTACGCAGTCACTTCAGTATAAATGATCTGGTGGATAGCTCTGTAACACTGCTAGGAACGTATTGCGACGATAGAAAAAAAGAAAAACATGATCTGTTTGTCTCAAAATTACAAGACTAAGGTCTGGAATTGGGGAGGGGGGCGGGGGGGGGGGAGGGGGCGGCGGCGGCGGCGGAGGCGGAGGCAGCAGATGAATCTCATCCACATGCTACAAAATAACAATTCGCTTCTGTGTTTGGGAAGAAATGTTTACAAAGTAACCACCACTATTCACATATGCACTGCCTGTATCGGAGAAGATATACACCACCCTACCCCAAATCTGCAATTGGGGGTCTCCGAACTTGGGAGCTACTATCAAGAGCAAACGAAATTTCTCGATTCCTATGACAACGCTATATACACTCCTGGAAATGGAAAAAAGAACACATTGACACCGGTGTGTCAGGCCCACCATACTTGCTCCGGACACTGCGAGAGGGCTGTACAAGCAATGATCACACGCACGGCACAGCGGACACACCAGGAACCGCGGTGTTGGCCGTCGAATGGCGCTAGCTGCGCAGCATTTGTGCACCGCCGCCGTCAGTGTCAGCCAGTTTGCCGTGGCATACGGAGCTCCATCGCAGTCTTTAACACTGGTAGCATGCCGCGACAGCGTGGACGTGAACCGTATGTGCAGTTGACGGACTTTGAGCGAGGGCGTATAGTGGGCATGCGGGAGGCCGGGTGGACGTACCGCCGAATTGCTCAACACGTGGGGCGTGAGGTGTCCACAGTACATCGATGTTGTCGCCAGTGGTCGGCGGAAGGTGCACGTGCCCGTCGACCTGGGACCGGACCGCAGCGACGTACGGATGCACGCCAAGACCGTAGGATCTTACGCAGTGCCGTAGGGGACCGCACCGCCACTTCCCAGCAAATTAGGGACACTGTTGCTCCTGGGGTATCGGCGAGGACCATTCGCAACCGTCTCCATGAAGCTGGGCTACGGTCCCGCACACCGTTAGGCCGTCTTCCGCTCACGACCCAACATCGTGCAGCCCGCCTCCAGTGGTGTCGCGACAGGCGTGAATGGAGGGACAAATGGAGACGTGTCGTCTTCAGCAATGAGAGTCGCTTCTGCCTTGGTGCCAATGATGGTCGTATGCGTGTTTGGCGTCGTGCAGGTGAGCGCCACAATCAGGACTGCGTACGACCGAGGCACACAGGGCCAACACCCGGCATCATGGTGTGGGGAGCGATCTCCTACACTGGCCGTACACCACTGGTGATCGTCGAGGGGACACTGAATAGTGCACGGTACATCCAAACCGTCATCGAACCCATCGTTCTACCATTCCTAGACCGGCAAGGGAACTTGCTGTTCCAACAGGACAATGCACGTCCGCATGTATCCCGTGCCACCCAACGTGCTCTAGAAGGTGTAAGTCAACTACCCTGGCCAGCAAGATCCCCGGATCTGTCCCCCATTGAGCATGTTTGGGACTGGATGAAGCGTCGTCTCACGCGGTCTGCACGTCCAGCACGAACGCTGGTCCACCTGAGGCGCCAGGTGGAAATGGCATGGCAAGCCGTTCCACAGGACTACATCCAGCATCTCTACGATCGTCTCCATGGGAGAATAGCAGCCTGCATTGCTGCGAAAGGTGGATATACACTGTACTAGTGCCGACATTGTGCATGCTCTGTTGCCTGTGTCTATGTGCCTGTGGTTCTGTCAGTGTGATCATGTGATGTATCTGACCCCAGGAATGTGTCAATAAAGTTTCCCCTTCCTGGGACAATGAATTCACGGTGTTCTTATTTCAATTTCCAGGAGTGTAGATTGTATAGCGTTTCTTCAGCGTCATAGGAATCGAGAAATTTCGTCGATGTGGAATGAGTTTGCCGTTATAGTAAAATAACAAGGGACGTGCACGTTGGACGATCATCTGACTTGTAATGGAACGGTTACAAAAAGAGAGAGAATTAATTACTGACGACTGTAGATCAATTACATTTCAAAATCAGGTAGATCCAAATGTAACGTATGTAAGACAGGAAGATTCGTTAATGGTGATAATGTGGGAGGAATCGATTGACAAAAAGGGGGGTGAGAGGCGATCTCGTCACTTCTTCTTCTAAGTGTTGTCAGAAAACGTGTTGCTTCTTCCCATGTACGTCTCACAAAATGAGTGCAACGAAATTGGAGCTAATACGTACCTATTACCGGGAGAGACTTTTTTCACACTCATTCGAGGAAAAATGAGAGAACATGTCGAATAACAATTTTTTTACCAGCAACGTTTAGCTTGTAGGAAAGTACATAAATTTAAATCATAACGAAATTGTATTGGGAAGGTGCATAATAAGGGTTTTCATTATCCCATAAAGGTTTATACCTCTATTGAACGCACCCTATCTTTTACATATAGCCTCGTCTATGAACAACACGAACGCAGAATAATTGTGGTATTCTGCATATGGCTTACAAAACACGTTTCTAGCTGATTATTTCATTCCAGAAATCTCTTACGGAATAAGTACAACTAGAGACATTCTTTCCATCGACCAAGAAAGAACAAATGAATGTACCTAAAACGCGAACCAGCAACGAAAGCTGGTTCTAATGTATTTGTATTATATTTAATGTCTGTTGAATGCGGATTATGTAATAAATGACAGTGCACAAATACCTTGAAGCAACAAGGGGCATGTAGCATCAAAAATAGACAAAGAGTTCGAAGTTTTCAGTTACTTCTGGAAGAGAATGTTAAACATCACCAACACAACATTTTCTTTCAGCTGCTCAGTTATGGAATATAAAATTACGTACTTGACAATTGTTATCATTAATCTGTTAAGTTGCAGTAGAGTAAATAAAGGTCGGCCGGAGAGGCCGAGCGGTTAAAGGCGCTACAGTCTGGAACCGCACGACCGCTACGGTCGCAGGTTCGAATCCTGCCTCGGGCATGGATGTGTGTGATGTCCTTAGGTTAGTTAGGTTTAAGTAGTTCTAAGTTATAGGGGACTGATGACCTCAGATGTTAAGTCCCATAGTGCTCAGAGCCATTTGAACCATTTTGAACTTATTCGGTGTAAATTGTATACAAACTAGCTATTAAGGTGCTCGAATGCATTCCATCCATATTACACATCACTGGATGAGCATATAGATTTTTAATAAATTGCTGGAGACTGTGTGGTCCGCTAAGATGAAAATTGTTAGTCGTCCTACAGTTCAACAGTCTGCGTGTGGCAGATACTACGCAACATCTGTTTACTTAACATGGAATACGTTAGGTGTGTAATGAAAATATAATTTTACAAAACAATTAGACAGGGACACAGTCGAATCCATCATTACTCGTTTCTTAATAGTGATGGAATGTAATTTGACCAGTAGATCGGTTCCGTATTAATGTCCGATAGAAAGTGTCCGGATATTTCCGATTAGATTGCGTATCTCTAAAGTGGAAGCAAATTCTCGAATAAGTTCTGTTAAACTGAGTGTTAATGTTCTTGGTTCCTTTAGCATTAGCAGCAGCAGACGGTGCTTTGCTGGCGGTGGCAGGTCTTGGCGGGTTACACAGTGACCCTTTGTGCGTACGCCTATTGCGGGCCAGTGAGTGCGGAGGTGGAGTCTGTTGCTTACGTTATTTTATGTGAGGCTGTCCTTGCCTGAGACGGCGTGTCATAGAACTGTTGGAGCTTCCTGACGTGCGACAGAGGATATAAGGAACACAGAGCGGCAGTAGTCTTGGGTGCGCTAGGGGGACACAATAGTGTGTGGTGTTCGTTTAAACATAGACGTTGCAAATATTCACATGCTATCCCGGCAGTGTACGTCCCTGAAATGCGGAGCATAGGTGGCGACTGTTGTGAACTAAATGTGACGTTTACACGCTAGGTTGAGTGTTGGCTTCGCTCGTTAGTGATGCATATAGCTTTATCTGTAGAAGCGTTCCCACCTCTATTTTTTACAAGTCCATTATAAACATATAGAGTTACGTCACGTACTGAAAGTAGGTGGAGGGTGGGGGTTGTAGCCGGCCGCGGTGGCCGAGCGGTTCTAGGCGCTTCAGTCCGGAACCGCGCGACTGCTACGGTCGCAGGTTCGAATCCTGCCTCGGGCATGGATGTGTGTGATGTCCTTAGGTTAGTTAGGTTTAAGTAGTTCTAAATTCTAGGGGACTGATGACCTCAGATGTTGAGTCCCATAGTGCTCACAGCCATTTGAACCATTTTTGGTGCTTGTAAGTTAAATGGAATTAGGTATATTTGTTGTTAAGCAAAAACTATTTAACGCAGTAGCTCCATGCAATTTGTTAAATAATCGCAATGTGGCGAAAGTTTTATACCTATTTTTTTACGTGTGTCTTTCTGAAAAATGTGGCTATCTGTGCAATACTCGGAAAAAACGTCGGTAAGACCGTATATAGCTGTAGTGTTTACAGAAGGTAGATAACAGGAGTTAGTTTGTTGGCAAATAATGCAATACAGGAATTTGTAAACATTCACGGTCCAGTACTTACGCGAACCTTCTTCAAATATCGGTAAAATTATCCCAACACCTGTATTTATGTGTGTCATGTTAAAGACTTGGTGAAATAGCAGCGAGACCCATATTTATGGGTTTCATCTTAAGAAATCGATAAAATATGAGTAGCAATAAAATTCGTAGTTACTTAAGTCTTAAAAATCAGTCATATTACCCCAAAACTGTATATGTTGCAGAAAATAGCATTAGTTGAGAAGCTTGGTTGGAAATCTGCGAAAAATGATTGATGCCATACTACGCTGGAAATGTGCGAATATCACTGCATTTTCTCGAGCGAGGTATAGACTGAAAATGTCAAATCAGCACTCAGGTTGCAGGGAACAGTGGGGGGGGGGGGGGGGGGGGGGGGGGCTAGACCATTAGGAGCCGTGAAAAGAAAACACAAAAAAAACACTTATTTTCTTTCCCAAACTAGTTTCGGTGACAATATCGCCGTCATCAGTGGGTTTTTCTTTATTCCGAAACATGCAAAATTAGCGTCGCTCTAAACAAACAAAATGTTATTACATGTGTAGGCTTTGGTTACAGATACTTAATGAGTGAATAGTTTCATAATAACTTATTCACTTTGCCACAGCATGGTTTCTACGTTTGTTGGTTTTATTTCCGGCATATTTTCTGTGTTTTGTTGCCATTTTTTCTTCTTACAGTGTATCATCTGCAAGTGTATGAGTGGCTGTTATTAACAAATATAAAATGTTGTACTACTGGAAATTGCGATAGCGTTGTGGATACAAGTTTCGTGTGCACTAGGTTATTGCATAATCTTTCATGCAACAGTGTAGGAAGGGAGACGCCATTTTTGGGTCACAAATTACCATGTTCATGGTGGAAGTTATCGGACACCTGGATGAACGTGAGCACAAGTGCGCCACTCGGCCGTCTTGACCATACATTATAGTAATTATAACGAGATATAGACTATTAATTGTAAGTACAATGACAGTTATTGCTCGGTAATGTTCTAAATAAACAAAACAAAAGCCCAAGTGAGCGGTAAGGACGCGAGGGCAATTGGCCGGTTTATTTACTCGTACTTGAGGATAACAATGGGGTCTTTGTCTGTAAACTTGTACAGCCTCCGCCACTTTTTATAATGTGTTTACGGTCTACACAGAAATATAACTTCACATCATTTGGGTCTTGGAGGCAGTCTTTGTTCCATAGACACTTGCTGAAACTGGGTTACCCAACGTGTAGATTATTGGTAGCGTCGGGAGTACGAGGTTGTCTTACGCGTGTTGAAGTTCTCCACATTGGCAGTTTGCCTCTCCGGTAATGTACGCTCACCACTTAGTTCTGCTGGTCCGCTTCATTCCGGTTTGCAGTCTGTTCATGGCCTTCCACGTTTGGTAAGATACTTGAAGACTAGCAGAAGACTCTTCCTTCACATTATGGATATGTCCCTTGGGTGTCTTGTTTTGCGATGATTGTAGTGGGTATAAAGAAGGTCCAAATAGGATCAGTACGTTTCGTTACAAATTAGGGTAGTAACATGAAAGCTTTGCGGAGAAGTCCTTAAACCTGCAGTGACAGACGATTAATATTATGACATGAAACGTGTCAACAGGACAAACATAGAACACAGAGGTAGTTGTTAAGGAGAAACATCTGTAATCTACATTCGAAAACACTTCTGCTATCTGTTCAGGCATTTTATTTCCATGGATAGATTGTCGAAGAATTTTTATAACTGCATATTTCGCCCTTTCTGTGCTCAGGTTGGATTCACTAATGGGTAATACGGATCATTAATTTTCTTTCTGGTGCTGCAGTTGTGAATATCCCTGTGAATCTCAAATTCCAGTGGATAGTTGAGATCGAATTTCGCAATTGAATAAATGTACTGCAAAGCTGTGTTTAATATCCCCAGCTGCTTAAAGAGATGCCTACACTGTGTACGTTTGTGAACCTCACACGTAGTATTAATTACATTCTTTTGCGCAACTAATACATAGTGTCTAAGTGCGGATGTACCCCATAATATTACCCTGGAAGACATCGATGTGTGAAGGTATGGAAAAACATTAAATTCTATATCCGCAAATTGGACAATTACTCTTATGGTAACGATAGCGGAATCAAAATGTTGTTGCAGGTGTACGATACGGTTTTTCCAATTTACGTTTTCTTCATTACGCACGCCTAAGAGCTTCGAACTGTTTGCCCTGTCCATTTTTCTTGTTGGTACACTAGGCTAAAGAAGGTGGGATATCTGACTGTACAAAACTGAATGAGCTGTGTTTTTTCAAAGTTCACAGCTAGTCCATTTGAGCAAAACCAGTCAATAACTTTCACAAAATCATTTATTATTTTCTCTGTTGATGCTTCTTTTCTATGTTTCACAACAATGCTTATATCAGTTGTAAATAGGACCAATTATCATTTCTGATTCAAATAAAATGGTAGTTCATTAACATAAAGCAAGAAGTATTCTCCGTCACACACCGTGAGGTGGTTTGCGGAGTATGCCTGTGGATGTAATTCCATAGTCTGTTACTTCTCCAGTTACTGTCAAATGAGGCAACAAAATGCATAATATCCTACGGCTGCTGTGCTCTTTTCTGATCAAACTCCACATTCTCAAAACGCTTAAAGAAACGTTGGGGTGGAAAACAGTCGACGTCATTAAATGGTTCCAACATTCCGCCTCCAGACTGAACGGTACTTGAGCATGCATCTCAGTCACAGATAGCAGGTTTACTTAACGAAGGGGAACATACGACTGATCCAGCGGTTACCTCAGATAAACACCGCTGTGAAGGCTTAGCCAACAGAGCATAAAAGCCGGCATGGGCTACCCACACTCTGGTTGTTGGGATCTATTGATGGTAAACCAAGCACGCACTACTGCTAAACACAGGGATTCCTTCCACACCGGCTGTTATAAATAGCTGTATTCCGTTTTGCCCTGATAATGTACGGAACGGTCAGAACACGCACTGCTGAACAGAAGTAAGAGAATCTGTTATACTCTGCTTGACTACTAGATTCCACCTCCTGTCGAAGCAAGCAATGGAAAGTCGTTCTAGAACAATTGTTCTTTTCATTTCTTATTAGCAGGAATGAAGAAAGGGTAATCTCTGTAAGAAATCTTGCGGAGATTTTCTTAATTCCGCAGTTTTCTTTCAATACCTTGGCGAGAAATTGTATTGAATGTGAAACGTCCTGGCAGATTAAAACTGTGTGCCGGACCGAGACACGAACTCGGGACCTCTGCCTTTCGCGGGCAAGTGCTCTACCATCTGAGCTACCCAAGCACGACTCATGCCCCGTCCTCACAGCTTTACTTCTGTCAATACCTCGTCTCCTACCTTCCGCGAAAGGCAAAGGCCACGAGTTCGAGTCTCGGTCCAGCACACAGTTTTAATCTGCCAGGAAGTTTCATATCAGCGCACACTTCTCTACAGAGTGAAAATCTCATTCTGTATTGAATCTGTATTGGTTTTATTGCTTCGAAAGGTACTTCCCGGGCAAAACAGCTTAATAATTGATAATAGCAGCATCTCCGAACAGTCTTAAAGAGCTCCCGATGCTTTCTAATTGACCATTTACACATACCGCCAACACTAACGGTCCCATCACACTTCCGTGCGATGCTCTGAAAACCACATTTACTTCTGTCGATTTTATTCCCGTAAGAGCGAGTTGTTTCCTGTCTGCAAGGAAGTCTTAAACTCAGTAGCAAGTCAGGCCCGATACTCGGTAAGTATTTTTCTTTCACTAAACGGAAGTGCGGGACGATGGCAAATGCCTTCCTGAAGTCACACTGGACTCGCATTCGGGAGGACGACGGTTCAATCCCGCGTCCGGCCATCCTGATTTAGGTTTTCCGTGATTTTCCTAAATCGCTCCAGGCAAATACCGGGATGGTTCCTTTCCAAGGACACGGCCGACTTCCTTCCCCGTCCTTCCCTAATCCGATGAGACCGATGACCTCGCTGTCTGGTCTCCTTCCCCAAACAACCAACCAACCTTCCTGAAGTCAATGAACACGGCATCAACCTGAGCGCCGTCGTCTACAGCGGCATGGGTATCACGGGGGAACAGAGCGAGCTGTGTTTGCGGAATTCGTTAATTTTCATAGAGCATATTTTCGTTCTTCTAAAACGTCATAATTCTTGAGCATAAATTTTTTTCCATAATTCTACAACAGATTGGCGTCAGCGATATGGGACTATAACTATGTGCATCTGTCCTACGACCCTTACTGAAAATGGGAATGACTTGCGCTTTTTTTTCCAATCGCTAGGTACCTTTCGTTTCACTAGCGATCTGCGACAAAAGGCTGCAAATCCGTTTACGTAATCTTGGTAGGCTCGTATAGGTGCCTCGCCTGGTCCTGATGCTTTTCTCTAATAAGCGATTGTAGCTGATTTTCAATGGCGCAGGAATCGCGATTTGAAGAGGGTATTAATTTAAAATAATTTGTTTTATTACTGCTCATGCGGCAAGCCCTTTGTCTATTAACGACAGATGTTTCTTTTATAGTGAGCTCTGAGCTGAAAAGTCAAGGATATCTTAGATTCTGTTGGTGTATCGCCCAATACGACATGTCTTTGTTGTTGGTGTCCCAGTCCATTAACATTGCCCAGTCCGTTTTTCCTTTGTTGGGAGTGCGCCATGAAAATGGCTGGTTGGTCGGTGTAGATCGGCAGGAAGTACAGTAGATGCTTTACCTTTTCCGCAATGGGTGTCTATTTGCGACTATTAACAGGGTAAACCAGTGACCTACGCTCACAAGTTTCATATAGTTATTTTTCCCTCAGTGTTTTATGCCCTTGCTAAGTTAACTCTGCTGAAGACTGCTGAACGCTGACGATAATACACTTCCGAAGCAGTACTGTGCAGCGACAATTTTAAATGTCTCATTTTCTATTTCTTACTGTCCGGCTTAAGAGTATACACAGTTTTTTAACCTGTTCGATATTAACATACAAATGAGCTAACTGCATTAGCTGCCTTTTGGCGTCGATTTAAATCAATAGAGAAAGTTGAAAATTTGTGGCGGACCAGGATTCGAACCCAGGTCTTCTGTTTACTAGGCAGATGTGCTTACCACTGCGAGATTCGGACACAAGGGTCATTGCAACTGCACGAGCTACCCTTGCACGCCTTCCGTCAGACTCAAAACTTCCAACTCATCCACACACTGCCGATGTAGTGCTCCTTGCCCATTATCCTCATTATTTCACGACGTTTTACCGATTCCCGCAAGAGTTCGAGCGTGGTATGCGTCTGCATCGGAGTGATCGATTGGTCGTCCTCACATTAATTGTATATGCGGTGTCTGTTCTTCCGGACCCATTAGCAACAGCTTTACAATGCATTTAATCTCTCTGAAGTTTGTTGTGAGGAATCGGGCACTATTTGAAACTAATAGTGGCATTTACAAATGTAACTCTAGGAACGAAAATATCGCTCATTGTCCACAAGACCAGTTTCCTTGTGAAGTAAGGGTGCTGGCATATTACTTCTGTTGAAAATAGACCTCCTTTGCTTCCTATAAACAATGTTGAGTAGTAGCTTCTGGTTACCCATCCGTTATTTTGTAGTGGAACTGGTAATTAACGGAAACAATGCATCGAAAAGGGTGTCGACAGAATGTTCAGTAGCGTGATTGAGATTCCGGTTCGGCAATTTCATCAATGCATGGTTACACACAGTGAACAAACGGCTCTTGACCTCCGACCCTTCAGATAGCGAAGTGACGTCATGCAGCAGAACATGAGAGTGGGTTTTTGTGGGCGATCGCGTCGAATGAAATCGGGGAACTTTTAAATATGTAGAATCTAATACACGTTTTCAATTATTCACTGAAGAACATTTGAAGACAATGCCAGTTCAACGTTGTCCAGATGATGTAATCTCTTTTGAGTAGAATATCTTCTAGTACATTTTAAGAGTGTTACAGAGCTCTGGCGTAAATAGTGGCGGTCACTTATTCGCCTGAGAGAGTTAATAACTGGGTCTTCTCCTTTGCAGTTAAATATAATTTCAATGTAAAATCACTGGTTGTCGTTTCCGCAAAGAAGTGACATTACAGTATCCAGTAACACTGCAATAGACTATTAGCAGGCAACGTATAACTGCAGAGATGCTACGTTCGAATGATTATATTATTTCAGAAGAGTTGTCTTACTTGTAAATAAGTTTACGCAATATTCATCTAATGTGTAGGATGCGTGTAACCGGATTTCGCGTCAAATGTGACAAAAAGGGCAGTTAGTCTGCTCTATAGGGTGTTCCAAACATTTAGGGCAAAAAAAAAAAAAACGAACTAATGACTATGTTTGTATTCAGACATAGCTCTTACGCCTTATAGCAACAACTTAGGCATATGTTGCAACTGTTCGTCTACATCCACAGCTGTACTCCACAAGCCACTGTTCGGAATATTGCGGAGGGTACACAGTCTATCCGTCTCGTCCGTTGTGGATACTCATCAGCGTCCGTCCAGGCGAACAACCAGTCAAATGCACAACAGGTGTTTATACTTGTTTCAATATCGGAACGGGAATATGACAGAATATTCAAAACAAAATCTCTTTTTTAGCCACAACCGTTTCGTGAAATGGTTCGTCTAGAAGTAAGAAATAAAACAGATTAGATAAACATTTGACGTGCCTGTGAATGATGATCGAAATCATGTACAGCAAATGACGTGCCATTAGAAAATTTAAATTTTAATGTATGATTTAGAATCTTATACTTTTAAAGAGTTCTAAAGGATATTTGTCTGGTGGATTATGTTGAACACTTAAACACTGAACTTCAAATTCTCACTCGACACCTCATTTACTGTACAAAATTTTGAACATTGTTCGAAGGCGTGTCAAATGTTCCTCCAATCTATTTTATTTCTTACTTTCAGACAAATCATTTCAAAATTACTTTATCTTTTATCCAGCTGATTCATCTTCAACAAGATCCAACACCAATAATACTGTACGTTTTTT
Source organism: Schistocerca cancellata (assembly GCF_023864275.1). Classification (NCBI taxonomy): domain Eukaryota; kingdom Metazoa; phylum Arthropoda; class Insecta; order Orthoptera; family Acrididae; genus Schistocerca; species Schistocerca cancellata. The sequence continues at coordinate 433,575,568 of NC_064632.1, forward strand.
GTTTGTTTTTTTTTTTTAAATTTGTTTTTGGTGAGAATCTTGGCCAGCTCTCTGTTGACTGAACTACCTCGATTCTCCTGTTTCTAACCACAGCGATTATTTCCAGTAGATCCATGTCTCCAAGATCTCGAAAAACAAATTTTAAAAAATGCTCCATCTTCGAACATCAGTCATCAACTGAAAAATTCCACAGTCCCAGCACAGGCGATTGTGTCTTGTTTTTCAGGTAGCATCACTAATGCTGGTTCAAGTAACTGTTTATCACCGTACATACGAACTGTGTTCAAAAAATAACGGGAGTTCTTGATTTCTGGAAAGGTTTTATTTATTCGTCTACTTCCTATTTCTCCTTATAAATAATTCCAGGTAGATGTTGTACACTGCTCTTTTTCAATCCCAAAATATAATGGTTTTTGATCTTTGGTATAGCTTTTAGCTCTCTCAGACGATGCCTTTGTAATCTCATCTACGATCCTAAAATGACAGCCATTTAAGGTTATCCTTAGTTTTGGGAACAGAAAAAACTCACTTGACGTCATATCTGGGACACTATTACAAAATAGTTTCTGACCAAAAACTCAGGTATGAGGAACGAAGAGTCGGGCAAAGCCCATGTATTATTCCGTCATAAATCAGAGGTTTGCAAGCAGATGGCGTAGAACTTTGAAGCTGTACTCCTTACTGAACGTTTAGCCGTGTGGCAGGAACTCGTGGAGGTCCAAGCCATTAAAATCGAAGAACACAGCATATATAGCCTTCATATTTGACCGCACTTGCCGAGCCGTTTCCGGTCTTGGCGATTCAAAACGCTTCCACTGTGATGAGTTTCGACGTCGTATCCTTAAACTCACGTTTCGTCACCTGTTATGTCACGTTTCAGTAGTTTTGCATCGTTGTTGACCTCATGTTAATGACTCCGGAGCAACTTGCATTCGGCACTTTTTTCCCCCAAACTCAACCAATCCGAAAAAAAATGTACAACTTTCATACCCGAAAAATACACACGACATGAACTAGTTGATATATCATCATCAGCGACTTCGCTGAAGTGATCGTTCACCACCATTTCTGTCTCACGGTTTCATCGGTTGTGTCCTGGGGCGCGTACGGAGCTCGTCATCTTGAAAGCCTTCTTCGAAATGTTTATACCACTCGTAAGCCCTTGTTGTACTCAGAGTCGCCAAAAGCAACATTGAATATTTCTAGAACTTTGAAGCACTTTACTCCGTTCTTACAGTAAAAATGAATGCAAATTATCTGATCCGTTTTTCAATTAAATAAATAATCGCAGAAACTATGGAAATACAAGTAACATTTTTGACAGCTGCGACAGACTAATAATACGGTATGCCTAACGCTGATGATACATTTCTGACATGTTTACCATCACAACACCGAAAAAGCTGCGTGAATCCAACAAAACAGGTAAAATTACAATGTTCCCGTTCGCTCTTGAACACACCTCGTAAGTAATTGACGAAAGTCACCCAACAGACATTGCTCATTCAAGAACTTGTATCGCCTAAAGTATTCATTTTCGCCCATTGGTTCCTTCTGTAAAAACAGTTAATGTTCAGCTTAGGAGCCACTTTTTTTTTTTTTTTTTTTTTTTTTTACCGTCTGTATAACTTCTTCGGTACAGGATTCTGGCACCCTGCATTGTGGCATCCTGTATGTATGTGCACTTCGAACGTCCTGCATCGTGGACTGGAGTGTACCTGTTTGTCCTTCAGGTCCTTCAGGTGGACAGTATGAATCTGAGGGGTACAATTTTGTTAGTTATTAGATTGCGTAATGTTTCTCTTTAAAAAAAATTGTTACACACTCAATGCTTCGACACTCTTATGAGACTGAAACGTCGATTGTGCAAGAAACAAACTGAAGAAGAGCATGAGGCGATCTATCAGTCTAGAAGATTTTACCTTCAACAATAACGACCACTTGTATTTATTTAGTCGTTCGGTATTCATCAAATATTTAATTAATTAAAATATTCTGATAGCCTTGCAGTTCATTCAAGACTGTCTGATAGGCCCCATTTGTTCATTAGTTGTTTACACTAAGCAATACTTGCCCTGACACGGTTCACAGTTGTCCGCAATTTCGTCGGGAGGATGAATCCATCAATCTCGATTTTAGAGTCATCCAAAAGTTTCGGTTCTTATGTCCACTTAAAACCCATAATTCTTTCCAAGCTATCTCCGAGTCGAAGCCTTGCAGTTCGTCGCCAATTTTCCATAAAGGTGACCTGGATTGAAGTCTGTTTTTGAGCTGATAGGTCTTTGTGTATAGGAAGTTCTGGGTTGTCTAGGATTCTTTTATATGATCTTAAGGCTGTGATCGCCTAGTTTCAGGGGGATCTACGTCTGCTATGACGGGAAGCCAGGCACATGCGGTAGTCCCGAGTGTCCCAGACCACTAAAGCATGCAAATTAGAAAGTGTGGATATGTTCGTGTTCTCGGGACAGACCGAAAAACGGTGAACAAGTGACAGTGCTCGTTAATCTCTTGCTAGAAGGAACGTAGAAGGATAAGAAAGAAGCGTTGCCGTTCAGCTTCTCAAGTATCCGTAAAATACATGCCACTAGTTCCAGGCACTCATTTCGCATGGCCTGCCCCCACTTAAACGAAGCCACAGCAATAGCGGCGGTACGGTTGCACAGGTTTCTAGCGGGTGACTCAGAGGAAATGTGCCAACACCCTCGCGCGATCGATCAATCTCTAACCGCGCGAAAGCGGAAGAGCTGTGTCCATGCGGGAGGACAATACGCCTTTAGTGGCAGGACTGTGACTGGCGGTGACACTAGTAAATGATCAGTAATATAACCGTAACGGTAGTTTAAAGGACGACATCATACCAACAGGTAGTTAGCTGTAATGAGTATTTTATTAATCACTACTGTCAGTGTGAGTATGGGATTCAGATGCGGGTAAGTCACCGTACATCCACAGCAAAAGTCAGATGCCATGCACAGTTTCACGTCTATGGACACAACCACGGAATATGTATCCGTAACCATGCATGCACAACTTGCATCCCAGGTAGCATGACAGGTGCAATCCACGCGACTCCCGCCTTACCCCAACCTTGATATCTGGGAAAGAACCATGCACTCTTCGGAACTTGTCGTTAATACATCAGCCTCGCTGCCACATTTCAACTCGACAATATATAATATCTGATCAAAAGAATTCGGACACCTTTGTGTGATGCAGCATTGACCACTATAGATGGGTGGATGCAAGTCTTTCGATTTCACGCCACTTCGGCGACTTGCGCGTCGATGGGGATGAAATTATGATGATTAGGACAACACAACACACAGAACCTCAGCGGAGAAAAATCTCCGACCCAACCGGGAATCGAACCCGGGCCCTTAGGATTTACATTCTGTCACGCTGACTTTTTTTTTTTTTTTTTTTTTTTGCGGGAAGGGCAGAGTGATCACGGGTCGTAACCCGAGGCCTGGTCACAGTGTCCCCCTCGCCCGTCAGGGAATCAAGGATGGTAAGGGAAAGTCTTTTGTGGGAATTTTTGTTTAATTATTAATTTTTATTTACTGTTTTAATAAATCTTAATTTGGTTTTATTTTATACCACAACAAAATAAATGTACCTAGCACCGCACCGTGCTCTGAGTAAAGAAAACAATATCTCGGTACGATCCTACACCGAGGTAATGTATATGGCGAAAACGAAAAAAAAAATAAAGTGCTACGTACATGATGCAGAAGGGTGTGTCGCTACTCTCCTTACGCTTCACCATCCAGGCACGTCTTCACGTATGTCGTATGTTGTTTCACCGAGAATCGAACTTAGTCTTGTCAGCTCACTCAATGGGTGTCTTCTCCTACCTGTTGATGATCCAGCTGTGTGGAGGGTCGCGTAGGGCACTCCCTAAGTAATTAGAAAAATACTGTCTGTATTTTGGGTTCCGTACGATCTTGCAATGACGTTCTTGTAGGTAGTTCCAAAAGTCGAATACATCTTTAGGTCTATCGTGAAATAAGTAGTGTACCGCATGCGCAAAGATCCACGTGACAGCGTTGGTCTTGGTGCGCGGGAAATACTGTTGATCCGGAAATAGTAGAAACTGAGGTGTAATGTATTCCGGAGTCACTGGTAGAAAATACGACAAAATTTGTCGCACCAAGCGCCATACTTCTGCCGCGCCACATGTGAGACGGTGTTCGTCCGTGTCTAGCATCCCGCAGTCGACACATAGAGGCGATTCCGCCATGTTTATCTTGTGGAGGCGTGATCGGGTGATCTGTTTACCATTGACTGATGTACCTTGTGGATCGGACGTCTGTGACCAGTGTAGCCGCGTGAATCGTCTTCGACACCACCTTCCAATTAACCTGCGGGCTTTTGGTCTCCACGATGTTTGGTGGGCGCCTCTGCTGTAGACCATTCGGCTACCACGAGCGGACACCGCTATAGATGACACCGAACCCACCAGTATATAAAAGCAAGTGTGGAGAATGTGTTGTCAATAGAAAAGCATTAACAGCAGAATGGGTCGATCGCGAGAGCTCAGTCACTTCGAACGTGGACAGTCATTGATCTTCACTTGAGTAACAAATCAATCGCGGACACATCAAGCCTTCTAGAGTTGCCCAAGTCGACTGTTGGTGATGCGGCTGTAAAGTGGAAACGCGGAGAAACAACCGCAATTAAACGAAGGCCAGGCACGCCTCATTTACAAACAGGGATCGTGGAGCATTGCGGTGGGCGGTTGTAAAGACAAGCATGAAATCAGCGGAAGGAAACACTCGTGAGTTCCGATGTGCTACGTGCACTCCAGCTACCACAATGCTTGTGTGTAGGGAGTTGAAAAGAATGGAGTACGATGCTCGAACAGCTCCTCACAAGCCACACGTTTGTGTAGTGAGGGCTAAGCCACACTTGAGGTGGTGTAAAAAGCGACGCTACTGGGCAGTGGATCACTGGAAACGAATAATTCGGACTGAAGAATCACGCTGTACCACGTGACAAGCCGATAGAAGGGTCTGGGTTTGACGAATGCCTAGACAACGTTAGCTGCCATCTGTGTAGTTCCGACGGTGAAGTACAGAGGTGGTTGGGGGGGGGGGGGTGACTTTCGTTTTTCCCCTTATTGCACTTAAGAAAACGCTAAATGCAGAATGATATGAGCACATTTTACATTATTATGTGCTGCGTACAGCAGAGGAACGTTCGGAGACAGCGATTTTTCCCGCCACCACGACAGTGCTCTGTCATAAGCAGGATATGTGAGATGTGGTTTATGTACAGTAGCATTCCTGAAGTGGACTGGCCTGTTCAGAACTCTGATTTGTTGGGTTTTTACCCTCTAGTACCATGGAGGTTATTCCCTGATACCTTAACACATGCCGACCGCGGTGGTCTAGCGGTTCTAGGCGCTCAGTCCGGAACCGCGCGACTGCTACGGTCGCATGTTCGAATCCTGCCTCGGGCATGGATGTGTGTGATGTCCTTAGGTTATTGATTGGCGACTCCATGTTGTCTTGTGCACTACGACCAGGTAACAGGTATACTTGAAAAAAGAGACAGCATTGGTCGTATATTTTTCTATTGCAAAACCGATTTTCTGTCACTGAGTGACCATCTTCAGTGCTATATTGTATAACAAATTGGGATGCACTGTTGTTACTAGGCTTACGGCAATCATTGCAAGTATGTCCTTAGGTTAGTTAGGTTTAAGTAGTTCTAAGTTCTAGGGGACTGATGACCACAGATGTTAAGTCCCATAGTGCTCAAAGCCATTTGAACCTTAACACATGTCCTATCAACCTGCCCATTTTTACTCCTAATTTTCAATATTCCTCTGCAGCACCACGTCTCGAACGCTTTGATTCCTTTCTGTTCCGGTTTTTCCAGTGCCCAAAGATGTTAAAATGTGTGTGAAATCTTATGGGACTTAACTGCTAAGGTCATCAGTCCTAAGCTTACACACTACTCAACCTAAATTATCCTAAGGTCAAACACACACACACACCTATACCCGAGGGAGGACTCGAACCTCCACCGGGACCAGCCGCACAATCCGTGGCTGCAGCGCCGCAGACCGCTCGGCTAATTCCGCGCGGCCCCAGTGACCATTACTAACGTACGATGGCGCTCTCCAAACGTGCGTTCTCAGATATTTCTTCTTCAAATTGTGGCTTTTAATTGGTAGACGTCTATTATCCAGGAATGCCCGATTTGCCTGCACTAGTCTGCAGTTCATGTCGTAGTTGCTTCGTCCGTGACGGGTTATTTTGTTTCCAAGGTAGCAGATTTTCTTAACTCGGTCTAATCTGTGATCAACAATTTTGATAAGCTTCTCATAACCTTCTCCCTATTCTCATTTTTGCTGCTTCTCCTTACTTCTCATTACAAACCCTGTAATTCTTCACTTTCACTGAGGATAGTGTAATGGAACTGGTCAGTGCGCCTATCTTTCCCATATCATAGAATATGATTCATTAAATTCATGACACGATCCAACAGAATTACAATAGTAAATCAGGAAACCTAGGCGATTCTTATTTTCTCATAAAGAGAACTAATATATAAAACTGACATTTATTTCCAATTTAATTTCAAATTGTAATTATATTTTAAAATAATAATAATAATAATTATTATTATTATTCGTCTTTGTATCATTTACTCTGAAAACATTCGCTAAGAAGTATTTGATATATGTAAAATCCATATTTTTAACATCACTGAACTGCGACGTTATAATATATTTGTACTACTTCTTGATTTGCGTGTAACAGGCAGCAGTGTCTAAGTAGTAGTTGCAAGATGTCTGTGTAATAACTCAGAAGCATGAAATGGCGTAAGAAAGAAGTTGTATGTTGGTGAATAATGGTCTGAGAAGTACTAAAGGAAGGAAATCAGAAATTCTTCCAATCCATCTGTGGAATACAGCAAACCAGTGCTTAACAGTATTGGTTAAAACCAGTCTTAGATGCAATTTTGGTTTTTTGTTTTTCTACTACGCGTTTCACCTTATTTAGGCATCTTCAGGTTAATCTTAATTTGATATTTCTTAGAAGGATCCTTTAAACAGTGTAGCCAAAGGGCATCGTCGAATACATCAGGCCAACATCGCCTTCGTTAAACTCAGTAAAAACTTCCTAGAGGGACGTGAGCGACTCCAAGACCTGCATAACGCGTTCCCGTTCACAGGAGCGAGTAATAGAATAAGATGGGGCTCAAGTAGTAAGCATAATGTCAGGCGATGTTCGCCTAATGTATTCGACGATGCCTTTTCGCTACACTGTTTAAAGGATCCTGCACAGGAACAAAATTCAGAAGTTTATTTCTGTTACAGTCTATGTAGTACGTATTCTAAAAGGAGAAAAACTCCACTTCCACGACCATTAGATTTAAATTTTTTTAAAGGTATTACAAAGAGCCCAATGATTTTGAGGGGGAGGTCGGGGGCGGAAGGGGGAGCGGTAAATGATATATACCTTGTGTGGAAAATTGCCCCCGAACGGGCCCTGGGTTTACCATCAGAAGTTCCACCCACGCACTGTTCGTGAATGGAAAAGAAAAGAGGGGGATTGGGAATGTTACACGGATCACGCTCCGCCACACACGGGATGGTGACTTGCGGAGCATAGATGTAGGTAGACGTGTTCACGACGCGAGTCGCCGAGCTCCAGAAGGCCGGCCGTGGTTCCGGAAGACGGAGGCCGCTGGAGGCTCCAGCTGGAGTCATTGACCAGCAGCGCCTGGGTAGGCAGCAGGTAACGAGGCCAAACGCAGCCGCCGCCGCCGCCTCTGCCTGGAAGCGGTCGTGAGCGCAACAGCCTGTCTTCACCTAACTGCTCACCGCTCTGGCGTTTTCTGCGCCGGCGCGAGCTGCGTCTCCACAACAAAATTGCGCTACTCCCTGCAACTACAGCGGCAGCACGCTTGAGTCGTCCTCACATGGGACGTGAAAACGCACACGGACGAGAAGCAGGTGACGTCACAGCGCGGGATTTTACTACATTACGGAACGTAAAATAAAGACTCTGGCATGCCAGATTTTTTTGCCTCGCCGAGAGAAACATGGCCATTGAGATGAGACATAGTTTTACGTCACGAGCAGGACACAAGAGCCACCATATTGCATGGCGTGTTTGGTGAGTTCTCTTTCTCACAGTGTGTGTAGTGTGAAAATAAGCTGCTTCAAAGCATCAGCAGATTAAGAATCTTTCGGAAACGCGTCATTTCATCTACGATTTGTTATAATCAAATGACAGGAAACTACTGTAGTGTCATAACTTGTGTCCTACGAAAATATACCATTTCAAAGCTACGCACAATGATGGTACACAAAAGCCCGTCTTTTCGGTACAATTTGTATATTAAATATCAAATAACGACATTTATAGATACGATCTTCGCGCTGGGTATGCCACATACGGAGGCCTGCTTGTTATGTCGAATCTGTAGCGTATTTGATAGCGTCATGAGCTCTCAGTTGCAAAGGGAAAGGTAGCAGGTTCGCATCCACCTTCTGCCCTTTTAGGGTTCTGTACCTCAGTCAGTAAAAACGGAAGAGTTATATGATCACTGTCTGTCAAAAACATTTCTTCTCAGGAACGCGTGGCTGAAATTATGTTACATGCTAAGGTCTACGTCCCTTGACAATGTAAAAAAATGAAGCTTTTAAATCAATGCAGTCAAAAGATACTGCCGTTAGTCACATTTGTGATACGTGAGAACTCACTCATCAATACCTGACGGGGTACTTCCGGCAGACATATAATCATGAAATTTGGAAGAATCGAGGTTTCGCATTGCAAGTAAAGGGAAGAAAATCAGAAAATTTTTGATTTGTAATTATATCACACGAAAAAATATTTTAGTCATTTACTATCCGACTTCAGTCTTAACCCTGTGGTGCATGAATTTCACTGCAGTGGACAACTTTTAATGGTCAATTCTTTGGCGTTTTCAATCAGTCATGAGGCTGAAAATTCGTACAGGACACAACACCAGTAGGGAGTGACCACTGCAATGAACTGTGTGCATTTGTAGCCTCAGGACTGATTGCAAATGCCAAAGAAACGACTATTAACAGCTGTCCACTGTAGTGGACGCTATAGCCACAGGGTTAAAACGTTCTCGAAAATCTTGGAATTCCCAGGGTCGATATCTATCCAGTATCACTGTCGATAACATGCAAGTGTCGAAATCGTCCGTTCCTGGAACGGATGAACTGTCTGTATACATAATTAAATTTGTACTGGACCCTCAGTGTGAAAATCGTACTCGCGCCGGCCATTTTTTTATTTACCTTTTGCTTTGTAAATGATACTGGATCTTTGTTTTCGTTTAATAAAAGTATTATCTCAGAAGTCCGTATTTATTATAAATAATGCATTTGCTGCAATTCTTGTTGAAAAATCCAATGACTGAAATATTCCTCCATTGGCCAGAAATCTTAACACGACTGGCTGTTTTTGCTGTTATGAAACCTTGTGTAAAATATATATAGACCTGTCTTTGGGTTTATGGACTGGCTCATGTTTGTTTCATGCCGGTAAATATCTTTTACGATGATGGAAAGCAGCTTCGGAAAAATCTTCTCTTCCATTCGAATGAAATTACGAAACTAATCTCGATGTTGAAATCTGTGTGATGAAGAATGTTATTTCAGAGTGTTGGTAGTCAATGCAACATAGAAAACATGGATATTATGCATGCGCGAACTGACATTCGACACTGTACATGAACTATATTCAATTGAAAACCGAAAATGGGATGAAAATTCAATTGAGTTGACGAATAACTTCTGCTGGTATGTATCTCAGGTCGTTGTACATTATTATGTTGTCTTTCTCTACCAGCAGATCGCTGTTCAAGCCATCGGCGAGCTCAGAGTCTTCTTGGCGATATTCTCCGCTCTTTTTCGACAACCGCTAACAGAGCTGACGAAGCGAAGCTATTTTACGCGCGTCCGTTTTCCTAAAGAAACTGTGGGATATGCGAGCCAAATGAAACCGGCAACTGCCGCTGGAGAGCTCTGGGAACGCAAATCACGTTTACCAGTTTATCCCATGTGCCGACGGCACTGTCTCCCGTGAGGTAGTATATCCCGTCCGGGTCCACGTAAACGATAGCTACCTCATCCAGGTGAGGACGGCTTTACTGTCTTACCCTAGATACGAAGGCCTCCGTTCAAGTTTGTAAAAGTGACCACGTGAAGACGCTACTGAGACGTGATATTGCAGCTGAACCTCCTTTCTCCATACAGGGTTGGAGCGTTACTATTTACATAGCATCCGTGCCAAAAGCTGAAGCTGACATTTTATGGAGATGGTGAGGACCTAGTCTAGAATATAACCAAAGTTGGCCTGCAAAATCAGCTCTGAAAAGACGGAAGAGATTGGTGCGATCCAATGTCTTCCGTCTTTTCAGTACCACGAGTACCAATTAAAATATTATCTACTCAGTTCTCTCTACAGGTTCTGAAAGTTTGTATGAGGAATTTTAGAGCGCCCTGCATAAGGCGCTAATATTTCCACTGACCTTATATGGAACAGAGTCCTTGAGTACTACAATAGCAGACGCTCTATTTGAACGAAAAATCTCCAGGAAGGTCTTTGATCCAGTCAAAGATGCGGATTTCATGAGAAGGAAGAACTAGGAACTGTACAAACTGATGCGACAACCAAACATTTTCCAGAAAATGAATGCTCGAAGACTTGGATGGACAGAAAAGATCGCTCGTATGCCTGAGCACCGTAAAGCTAGAAAGCGAGAGATGGTTGAAATCTGTAAACTTACTTTCTTTCAGTCATTATTTACAACGTTGCTAAGTGACCATTCCAATTTCGACAGTCTAGTTGCAATGCGTGAAAACATGTTAGGAGTCAACATTTCATTGAGGCTCCTACTAGAGGACTTACAATCGTGAAAACCTGCCACTACTGGAGGTTGAATTGAACTGGATGCAAACTGTTGAAGTCTGCGTTCACTGTAGGCAGACTGAGTCCGGCAAATCAACTTAAAATGTCGGTGAACACGAAATAAGTATTATGTAAACTGAAGCAGGAGGGGGGAGAAAGGAAAGGAAAGGAAGGAAAGGTACTATTGGTATCAGCTGCTTCAGGACTTTGTGCGGCATCAGCGGCGACGAGTGAAAATGTGTACCAGACCGGAAGTCGAACCCGGTATCTCTTGCTTACTAGCCAGCTGCGTTAACGACTGCGCCACCCGGACATAGCTTTTATCACCAATGCGCGGACTATCTCGGTACACTCTTCGGCCAGTGCACATTCCCACCTATCGCCACCTATCCGCAGTCCCTTTCCTTTCCTTCCCCCCCCCCCCCACCCATCTTCCTTCAGTTTACATAATATGTATCTCAACTGCGGACTGCGCGGATTTCCGAAAGAAGAGACACCATGGGTTCACACAGATACTGGTTTAATGCAGCTCTCCATGCTACTATATCCTGTGCAAGCTTCTTCATCTTCCAGTACCTACTGCAACCTACATCCTTCCGAATCTGTTTAGTGTATTCATCTCTTGGTCTCCCTCTACGATTTTTACCCTTACCGCTACGGTCAAATACTAAATTGGTGATCCATTGATGCCTCAGAACATGTCCTACCAACCGATACCTCCTAGTTACGTTGTGCCACAAATTTCTCTCCAATTCTGTTCAATATCTCCTCATTAGTTATGTGATCTACCCATCTAATCTTCAGCATTCTTCTGTAACACATTTCGAAAGCTTCTATTCTCTTCTTGTCCAAACTGTTTATCATCCATGTTCCACTTCCGTACCTGGCTACACTCCATACAAATACTTTCAGAAACGCCTTCCTGACACTTAAATCTATGCAGTGGTTGCGAAGGGAGTAAGACAGGGTTGTAGCGTCTCTTCTTCAGAAACGCTTTCCTTGCCATAGCCAGTCTACATTTTATATGGTCTGTACTTCGACCATCATCAGTATTTTGCACCCCAAATAGCAAAACTCATTTACTACTTTAAGCGTCGCATTTCCTAATCTAATACCCTCAGCATCACCCTATTTAATTCGACTAGATTCCATTATCCTCGTTTTGCTTTTGTTGATGTTCATCTTATATCATCCTTTCAAGACACTGTCCATTCCGTTCAACTGCTCTTCCAAGTCCTTTACTGTCTCTGACAGAATTACAATGTCATCGGCGAACCTCAAAGTTTTTATTTCTTCTCCATGGATTTTAATACCCATTCCGAATTTTTCTTTTGTTCCCTTTACTGCTTGCTCAATATACAGATTGAATAACATCGGGGAGACGCTACAACCCTGTCTTACTCCCTTCGCAACCACTGCTTCCCTTTCATGCCCCTCGACTCTTATAACTGCCATTTGGTTTCTGTACAAATTGTAAATAGCCTTTCGCTCCCTGTATTTGACCCCTACCACCTTCAGAATTTGAAAGAGGGTATTCCAGTCAACATTGTCAAAATCTTTCTTTAAGTCTACAAATGCTAGGAACGAGGTTTGCCCTTCCTTAATCTATTTTCTAAGATAAGCCGTAGGGTCAGTATTGCCTCACGTGTTCCAACATTTCTACGGAATCCAAACTGATCTTCCCCGAGGTCGCCTTCTACCAGTTTTTTTCATTCGTCTGTAAAGAATTCGCTTTAGTATTTTGTAGCCGTGACTCATTAAACTGATAGTTAGGTAATTTTCACATCTGTCAACACCTGCTTTTTTTTGGGATTGGAATTATTATATTCTTCTTGAAGTCTGAGGGTATTTCGCCTGTCTCATACATCTTGCTGACCAGATGAGTTTTGTCAGGGCTGGCTCTTCCAAGGCTGTCAGTAGTTCTAATGATATATTGTCTACTCCCGGGGCCTTGTTTCGACTTAGGTCCTTCAGTGCTATGTCCAACTCTTCACGCAGTATCATATCTTCCATTTCATCTTCATCTATATCCTCGATTGTGCGAAATGATTATTAAGGTGTGTGGAACACATCATGCTATATGCGTACACAATTGTTTTGTTGTGATGCAATTGCCAGAGAGAGCTTCATGATGTCCAAGAGGACGAAATTAACTTATAACTAAATCATAAAAAAGTGCTCATTTAGAAATAAAGACAGCACACGCGGGAAAATGACTTCATGTCATTGTCCCTATTTTCCTGCCCCTTTTCTTGTAAATGTTTTGCATTTCTTTCTTCGCCTCACTTTTTGTTACTAACCTAATTTTCAGCATCCATCTACAGAATCACATCTTAAAGGCTGGGCCTTAGAGGCCAGTTCTCGTAAACTTATACCCCAAATTAAGGGCAATGTTTGATACTAGCATAATTATTATTACCAGGAATGTCCTCCCTGTCTGTGCTAATCTGCATTTTATGTTGTCCTTGCTTCGTCCGTAACGCTTTACTGTGATTCCAACGCAGCAGAATTCTTTCCCTCCGTATACTTCGTGGGGCCAATTTAATGCGAAGTTTAGCGATAACCTGATTTCTGATACTCCTCATTGCCTGTCTTTCTTCGGTCCACTCTCAAGCCATATTCCGTGCCTATTTGAATGTTCATGTCACGTAATGTAATTTTTCCGCACGTTAACTGACTATAGCAATGTCATAAGTGAATCTTATGGCTGATATTTTTTTCATTTATAATTTTAATTCCACTCTTCAACCTTTCTTTTATTTCGACATGCTTCTTCGATGTACAGGTTGGACAGCAGTGGAGAAACACTGCATCCCTGTCTTACTCTTTTTAGTCTGATCTTCCATTCTGATTGTTCTTTCTTGGCTCTTAAACATGTTTGTTACCCGTCTTTCCGTATAGCATACACCTCTTTTTACTGGAATTTCGAATATTTTGCATCGTTTTACGTTGTTCAGTGCTTTTTCTGTGTCAGAACTGCCTCTCTGGTGGCTTTACTTTTAACGTAGCCAAACTGCTCATCGTCTAACGGATCCTCAGTTTTATTTTCTATTCCGATAGTCGTTGTATCAAAATATGCCATACCCTGCGCACTCTTCTCTCCTCTCCTCTCGCTTTCGAGAATGAATGTCACTGCGGACGGGTAGGTCAATGATGGGATACAGAGAGGCTGAAATTACAATAACAGTTACTTGATCGATTGTCGGGCGTTGCAGAAATGTTTAAGAGCCGCTAAAGTGGAAAGAAGTCACCGTGACTAACTTAAAAATGGGACGCAAGCTTCCCTAACGCTCCTGTGACGTTGCAGTTTCTCCGCACCCCTTTTAACTACGAGGGTCATTCAATAATTAGAGAGACAAATTGGCCTAGGGAAAAACTGGTAGTGGGTTAAGTTTGGTACTTTTATTGCTTTAAGTTAGCATCACTGGGATGAGCACTGATCAGCTGATGTATCAACATTGTTTTGTTTATAACCTCAAAATACTTTTCAGGATGGCGAGTCCGCTAGAAACGTCCACATTAGTTGAACAACGTTCTGTTATTCGTTTTTTACTTGCTGAAGGCAAGGAACCACTGAATATATACTGTAGAATGTCTAAAGTTTATGGTGAAGATTGTATGATTCGTGCAAATTTTTACAAGTGGGTAGAGCAGTTCACAAATGGTCGCGACTCAGTCACTGACGAACACCGTTCTGGCCAACCAGTTGTAGTTTCACTTGAAAGTCGAATTGATGACATTATTCGTGCCGACCTCTGTATGACTGTGGAAATGATAGTTTATAGGGTTCAAGTTAGTACTGGTCCAGTTCATAACAATATCTGTAACAAGCTGAAGTACCGCAAAACGTGTGCAAGATGGCTCCCAAAGGAGTTGACGCGGCTACTGAAGGAAACAAGGTTGAGAGTGTGCACAGAGCTAAAGGAACGTTATGACATATGAGAGAGAAGGTGAGCACTTCCTCAACAAAATTTTAACTTGTGATGAAACTTGAGTTCACTATTATGAGCCTAGTGGAAGCACACCAACTCACGTGTCAAGAAAAAATTCAAAACCCAAGCACCAGCAGGAAAAGTCATGTTGACGGTGTTTTGGGATGCTGGAGGTCCAGTTTTTTTGTGATTATCTCGTCGTGGATCTCAGAGGCGAGATATGATTCTCCAGCAAGACAACGCACGTCCTCATATTGGTCAACTAACCCGTGAAATCATCGACAAAATGGGCTGGGAAGTCCTGCCTCATCCCCCTTTGGTTCAAATGGCTCTGAGCACTATGGGACTTAACATCTGAGGTCATCAGTCCTCTAGAACTACTTAAACCTAACTAACCTAAGGACATCACACACATCCATGCCCGAGGAAGGATTCGAACCTGCGACCGTAGCAGCAGCGCGGTTCCGGACTGCAGCGCCTAGAACCGCGTGGCCACCACGGTCGGCTCCTCATCCCCCTTACAGGCCTGATTTAGCATCTAGTGATTTCCATTTGTTTGGCGCAATGGAGGAGGCATTACGTGGGAAGAGGTACCAGGACAACGAGGACGTGAAAAAAGTTCGTGGGAAATTGGTTCAAACACCAAGATAAGGAGTTCTTTGCAGCCGGAATAAAAGAGCTTGTAGCCCGTTGGAACAAGTGCATAAATGTTCAAGGGGATTACGTTGAGAAGTAGAAAAAGTATTGTGTCGTGAAAATACTCTTTCTCCAGACCAATTTGTCTCTTTAATTATTGAATGACCATTGTACATTCTGTACACTTTTAATAAGAAAGTAACTCTAGGTTTGAGTGGGAATATGCCATCTACGCACTGTGGTGCCCGACACAGTTCTGTGCAGTACCAAGAGCCCTTCCGAAACTGATAGAGTGAATATCATATTATGTAATAGAGTGGCAGTACTTAATCATTTTTTCTTTCTTCCCCTTTTTTCAGCCCATCCATTGGCGTTGAG
The DNA here is from genome assembly GCF_023864275.1 of Schistocerca cancellata. NCBI lineage: Eukaryota > Metazoa > Arthropoda > Insecta > Orthoptera > Acrididae > Schistocerca > Schistocerca cancellata. The sequence continues at coordinate 433,591,421 of NC_064632.1, forward strand.
GTAGAAAGGGGTTGGGGATCTGTTTATCTATTCTTCGTGTGTTCTGCCTGAGCGTAAAACAGCTTTAAGGTCGCTACTGTGTAGAAACTTGCGGTGATGTGTTCGTGGAGGAAATTGCAGGTACGCTGGAGAGGTTCCCTTGGAGTTAATTAGTGACGCCAGGGAGGCCACAATGTAATCTAGGCCAAACCGTCTCGCTTGTTAGGCGAATTAGACTTGCTAACTGCGGAGAAAATTTGACGGAAGGCTGAACACGATTTTATAATTTCTTCCTGGAGCAGTTCCGTTTGCTCGCCAGCCTACTCGGCTACTCGACACCTCTCACGCTCGTTACAAGATACTGTATTCCGCGTGACACGTCTTACCGGTCGTTCGCTATTTTTTTCCTTCGCCTGTACCTTTATCAGCGTCAACACAATTTTTACTAATATTCGAAGGAGAACGTATCAGTTAAGCTTTGTAGACGACAATGCTTGAAAGAATTAAGGCTATTCCGAAAGTAGGAAAGGCTATAGTGAACAGTTTGTTACTTCACCTGTATTGGTTGTATACATTACATTAATACGTAAGAGGAAATGGAATTAGTAGTTCGTACGGGTCACCCAAAGCAGGAAAATATAACTGACACAGAGATTTTTTCGTATAATATTACAGCGAACCAAACAGAATTGTCAACGCAATGTTTTAAAGTGACTGTTACCGTTTCACCTGGAGAATTACCAAATACAACAGGTCATTCAGTTGTAAAATAATTGCTTGGTTTCAGCAATAAATCAGGAAAACTAACTAGACTTGGTAGTTCCCTCATTACAGTGGGTCATTACAGTGTCACATGCGCGAATTCCGCGTGGTACAAGCGACAGTCTCAAAGTACACAACACGTCCTTTCTGACGAAGTTCCTAAATATTGTGGTTCTTTGGGCCTCAACAGCGTCACTAACAAGGTAGTATGTATCCCTTCTTCCGAGCCAGGGTTGAACTCAGTTGCTACAACTGGTAGTACATCGTCGTTCTGTGCTTCTCTTAACGACTTCTGCGGTCACGGCAAGTGCTGCATAAATAATACGCGTGTAGGCAAAATACTACGAAATGTAAACTCAATCATTTGCATGTATTACCTGTTCAGTTTACAAATAGCGTTTCAGCTGAGCGCGCTGTGGACTGCTGATGTGTGCTGCTATGTTGTTTCGGATGACGCACGAACGGTAAGGAAAGATAACACGGTTCGTAAACTATTCTTTGTATACGTGCAGCTGATAAAATAAATATACTTCTGTTAACACTTTCTTGCACAGAAAACCAATCGAAATAAACAATAATAATATAAAACTGCTGTTTTACGGTCGAATAATGTAGCTGTGCGCGCGTTTAGGAGACAATGGTACATTCGTTTTTAATATATTCTTCTACACGAAAACGTAGGAAATGGAAAAAAAAAGCTTTTGGTGTTACTAATAACCGAAGCGAACGCGTAATACATTTACTATTGACACATTCTTCTACAGAAAACCTCGCGAAATTAAAACAAATCTCTGTTTTTGCAGCTAATAACTTGAGTTAGGCGTGCAGCAAAAAAACATACATCAGTGTTAATACATTGTTCTACAGGAAAGGATAAGAAATGAAAATAAGATCTTGGTGTACGATCTAATAACTAACGAAGAGAGGTCCCCACTGGGAGAGATCGACTTTTGAAACCATATATACTGTGGTGTACGTTAGGGTCCAAGGTATCACGTTGTGTAGAGGTTCGCCCTAGTGGACACTCGGTTGCAAGTAATAAACGAAAAAAAAAGTTGTGGAATTTCGCGCGAGAATGTATACCATTAAAATAGAGTGCACATACTGTCAGCTGAAGTAGTGCAGCAATGAACAGCGTAGCTGCTTACTGTGCAAGAGGTTGTGGGCTCAAATCTTCTCAAGTGCTGTAATGTCTTCTTTTATTTTCAAATCTTTATCGAAATGACTGATCACTACATTATTAAATCCTGTAGCGAAAAATACATTTTTGACTGTATTGCACAAGCAATAGAAACTGATTATTCTACTTTTGTTTTTTAATCAATGCGTCAGCATTTTCAAATACTCACATATTATGATGAATAAATAAAAAATAATCAAAATAAAAAATACAAGGATTCCAAATGAGACAAAACAGGACACTGGACTCGCATTCGGGAGGACGACGGTTCAATCCCGCGTCCGGCCATCCTGATTTAGGTTTTCCGTGATTTCCCTAAACCGCTCCAGGGAAATGCCGGGATGGTTCCTTTGAAAGGGCACGGCCGACTTCCTTCCCCATCCTTCCCTAATCCGATGAGACCGATGACCTCGCTGTCTGGTCTCCTTCCCCAAACAACCCAACCCAACCCAACCCAACAAAACAGTAACAATAAATGAGACGTAGTGAAAAAATACAGTCTTTTCTGCAACCTTTAATCCATATGTAAGGGCTGAACACGTAGCTCTTCTGCACACAAATCTGCATCTGCTGACTCGGTAGAGCTGTTGCTGATGTCCAAAGCAGTTGTCTGTCTCGAGTGTGAATCGGCCTTGTCCGATATGTCCTCAGAACCACGCGACGAAATTTCACTGTCACTCTCTGGCTGATGTTGAATAATTACGCTCTCAGTAGTTTCGTCCATCACTACGTTTCTGTGCCAGTATTCATCCATAATAGTTTTCACTTATCACACGCTTTCTTCCAGCCGTAGTCACTTGTTTAAGTTGGGAAGGGGTAACGCTGCTGACGCTGTTCGATGAAACTTTGTGCTCCATTAAGTTTCGAAAGTTTATGTTCCAATAAGGCCGGCCGCGGTGGTCTCGCGGTTCTAGGCGCGCAGTCCGGAACCGCGCGACTGCTACGGTCGCAGGTTCGAATCCTGCCTCGGGCATGGATGTGTGTGATGTCCTTAGGTTAGTTAGGTTTAAGTAGTTCTAAGTTCTAGGGGACTGATGACCACAGCTGTTAAGTCCCATAGTGCTCAGAGCCATTTGTTCCAATAAGTTCCAGATAAGTTCTATGGTTCAGATTAGAGTTGTAGAGTGGAAGGTGTAACACTACGTCCATTCCCGGATCCTTTCAGTGCTGTATCTACTGTATATTGTGGCTCAGGTTTGTAACGTTTCACAACTTCCAAGAGCTCGATGAGTGTGAGATTCTCACCGAACGGGATTGTGTGCTTAGACATCCATGACAGTTTGTATACCTGTTTTACGTGATGTGTTAGGCACTTTATGTTCGTGAAGACAGTGGTAGGGTGCATTGTCTAATACCGCAATACTTATACGTGGAAGTTTTGATATTAGACGCTCTTGCGACCATTTTATATAATTTTCATTGTTGATTTAGTTGCGATAATCATCCGATGTTGATCTCTAAACTTGGGTGAGCTCTGCGTCCTCAGTGCACCCCATTCCTCCTCCCGCCTGAACCACTATTGCTCGTTACTACGATGCCAACATTTACTGATAGTATAGTCTGTATTCACCCATGTTTCATCAGTATACACGACGGGTTTCTTCGCACCTTTCTCGTTTTCTCTCAAAGTTCTAAGAAAACGCGCACGCCATGCTACAATTACCTCTCTCTCAACCAGAAATGTTCGTCAATATTTATGTTTTTTAAAACGAAACCCCACATCTTTCAAAATTTCCAGACAGTGGTTTGTTTCCCCGTATCCTCCTTCACCCAATTGTAAAGCTTTTGAAGAGTCGGTATTTCTCTTTTAACGTCGTAATATTCCAAGAACTTTCTTTTCAGTAAACACGTGTCAAAGGCGTCGAGACCGTTTTCTTACTTAGTCTCTTCTTCCTTGGTGTCACAATTTTTTGACCACTCCGTCTGGCTATCTTAACGTCGTTCGCAACATTACGCACTGTCCTTACACTCTTTCCTATAGCGGCTGCTGCTCTCTCAAGAGCTCGATCTACACTCCTGGAAATGGAAAAAAGAACACATTGACACCGGTGTGTCAGACCCACCATACTTGCTCCGGACACTGCGAGAGGGCTGTACAAGCAATGATCACACGCACGGCACAGCGGACACACCAGGAACCGCGGTGTTGGCCGTCGAATGGCGCTAGCTGCGCAGCATTTGTGCACCGCCGCCGTCAGTGTGAGCCAGTTTGCCGTGGCATACGGAGCTCCATCGCAGTCTTTAACACTGGTACCATGCCGCGACAGCGTGGACGTGAACCGTATGTGCAGTTGACGGACTTTGAGCGAGGGCGTATAGTGGGCATGCGGGAGGCCGGGTGGACGTACCGCCGAATTGCTCAACACGTGGGGCGTGAGGTCTCCACAGTACATCGATGTTGTCGCCAGTGGTCGGCGGAAGGTGCACGTGCCCGTCGACCTGGGACCGGACCGCAGCGACGCACGGATGCACGCCAAGACCGTAGGATCCTACGCAGTGCCGTAGGGGACCGCACCGCCACTTCCCAGCAAATTAGGGACACTGTTGCTCCTGGGGTATCGGCGAGGACCATTCGCAACCATCTCCATGAAGCTGGGCTACGGTCCCGCACACTGTTAGGCCATCTTCCGCTCACGCCCCAACATCGTGCAGCCTGCCTCCAGTGGTGTCGCGACAGGCGTGAATGGAGGGACGAATGGAGACGTGTCGTCTTCAGCGATGAGAGTCGCTTCTGCCTTGGTGCCAATGATGGTCGTATGCGTGTTTGGCGCCGTGCAGGTGAGCGCCACAATCAGGACTGCATACGACCGAGGCACACAGGGCCAACACCCGGCATCATGGTGTGGGGAGCAATCTCCTACACTGGCCGTACACCACTGGTGATCGTCGAGGGGACACTGAATAGTGCACGGTACATCCAAACCGTCATCGAACCCATCGTTCTACCATTCCTAGACCGGCAAGGGAACTTGCTGTTCCAACAGGACAATGCACGTCCGCATGTATCCCGTGCCACCCAACGTGCTCTAGAAGGTGTAAGTCAACTACCCTGGCCAGCAAGATCTCCGGATCTGTCCCCCATTGAGCATGTTTGGGACTGGATGAAGCGTCGTCTCACGCGGTCTGCACGTCCAGCACGAACGCTGGTCCAACTGAGGCGCCAGGTGGAAATGGCATGGCAAGCCGTTCCACAGGACTACATCCAGCATCTCTACGATCGTCTCCATGGGAGAATAGCAGCCTGCATTGCTGCGAAAGGTGGATATACACTGTACTAGTGCCGACATTGTGCATGCTCTGTTGCCTGTGTCTATGTGCCTGTGGTTCTGTCAGTGTGATCATGTGATGTATCTGACCCCAGGAATGTGTCAATAAAGTTTCCCCTTCCTGGGACAATGAATTCACGGTGTTCTTATTTCAATTTCCAGGAGTGTATCAGTAAAACCAAACCTTTCCGTTTTCCTTCTCGACAGAACTGTACTACGTTATTAATCAAGACTTTTCCGTCTCAGCCTACTCTTCGATAACGTATATTTGCGGTATCACTCACTACGTTTACAGGCGACACAGCTTCCGAAAGACGAAAACCGTATTTCGGGAACCGTTTTTCGCTGTCGTGTTTACATGGTAAGGACTGAAGCGGATCTGCTAGCACAGTTTCATAATGCACCGGAAAAACAGCTGTTACAGTTTCTGATTTAGGCGCTACAATCGCTATATCTCTCTAATTAGACGAAGTGTAAGCAGCTTCAGTCTAATATTGCAACTTATCCTTCACTGCACAAAAAGCTCACCGTCCATATTGGCAGAAAATTTCTGAAAATACACGAAACCTGACAGCCCAAGCACGTTTCAAAACAGATTGCGTTTACGTGGGAGCGAAAATCGATTGCGGAATTGGAAAACAGGCAACTACAAACGTATTTCCAGAATCGATTTGGAAGTATTTACATGACCATCCAGAAGCGGTATTGGGAAATTTATTTACGAAATCCAGTTTTGGGAGGCCCCACGTAAACGGGGTGACTGTCCATTTCAGCAGACGCCAAGGATACACAGCTGTAGTAACGCACTATGACAATAGCGTTAACTGTACAATGCCGAGCCACGTGCATCATTCGTGTACTGTCGAGTACTGTCGGACGCCTTCGGTCCTGTCAGTACGTAAACAGTTTATTTCCGCGTTCTGCTGTCGGCAGTTGTGAACTGAACGGGTAATACCTGCGTGACAAAACGAACACTTAAATCTACAGTTCTGTATTGTCATTTTTATTTCATGATAGCTGCACAAGAGAACAACTGCTCTACACATATCAGAAGTTTTAACATGAGTAAATTGCAGTTTTACAGATAAAAATTTCGCACTCAAAGACATAAATAAGAATAAGCATTCAACTCAGAGTATGTACCCTTGAGACGCTGGTCAAAACTTGTATACTACAGGTGTACTGTGTACTACTCAATCACAGTGTGATTGCACTTTGGCGTCGTCAGAAATGCGCAGTGACGTCACACTAAACAAGTACAGTGGTGGCTAAGGAAAATTCACCGCACTGTCAATGCTTTGAGATCAGCTGTGCGTATTCTATCAAACCCGATTACGCCGAGTCACGTTAAGACGACGGAAGCGCCGTCACTCCCAGATGCATTAATATTGTACTCGACTACACTGAGGTCATAAAAGTCACAGGATAGTGACATGCACATACACAGATGACGAAGTGTCGCGTACACAAGGTCAGTGCGCTGGTAGAGCTATCACTTGTACTGAGGTGATTCGTGTGAAAACGTTTCCGACGTGATTATCGTCCCACGACGGGGTTTAACAGACTTTGTTTGCTGAATGGTAGTTGGAGCTAGACGCATGAGACTTTCAATATCGGAAGTCGTTAGGGAATTCAATATTCCGAGATACACAGAGTCAAGAGTGTTGTAAGTAGGCTGTTTAGGTTCTTATATTGGTAACACCGCCGCCACGTAGCGCTCTCTGTATGAAAATCACTGGCTGTGCTGTGGGCAGTCTGTGGCTAGTTTTGCATTGTTGTCTGCCATTGTAGAGGGGCAGCTGGATGTTAACAGCGCATAGCGTTGCGCAGTTAGAGGTGAGCCGCCAGCAGTGGTGGATGTGGGGAGAGAGATGGCGGAAGTTTTGAAATTGAACTGCTATATATATTATGATTATTAAGGTAAATACATTGTTTGTTCTCTATTAAAATCTTTCATTTGCTAACTATCCCTATCAGTAGTTAGTGCCTTCCGTAGTTTGAATCTTTTATTTAGCTGGCAGTAATGGTGCTCGTTGTATTGCAGTAGTTCGAGTAATGAAGATTTTTGTGAGGTAAGTGATTTCTGAAAGGTGTTGTTTAATGTTACTCAGGGCCATTCTTTTGCAGGGATCTTTGATAGTCAGATTGCGTTGCGCTAAAAATATTGTGTGTCACTTTAGTGAATGTTTGAGTAAGTTCAGTTTTGCTCAGCTGTTTGAAAAGCAAATAGTGTAAGAGGTTTATCAGCACAGTCGTGTATAAATTGTTCTAAAGGGGACGTTTCATAGTGTGCCGAGACTGCCAGATTTCAGATATTATCTCCCACCATGGATAACACAGTGTCAGACGGTCTTCACTTAACGACCGAGGGGAGCGGCGTTTGCGTACAGTCCCTGGTCAATTTATTAGATGTACTACGGTTTTTAAGCAAATTTTGATTATGTCTAACGAAATTTGTTTTTTTTAATACATAAATTGTGATAAAATGATGTGTAGCCTACCTCATAATTAAGGTAATATAACAGATAAACGTAGTATCTGTTGAAAATATTTTATTTCAATAATTACAATAAAAATACAGGGTGATTCAAAAAGAATACCACAACTTTAAAAATGTGTATTTAATGAAAGAAACATAATATAATCTTCTGTTATACATCATTACAAAGAGTATTTGAAAAGGTTTTTTTTCACTCAAAAACAAGTTCAGAGATGTTCAATATGGCCCCCTCCAGACACTCGAGCAATATCAACCCGATACTCCAACTCGTTCCACACTCTCTGTAGCATATCAGGCGTAACAGTTTGGATAGCTGCTGTTATTTCTCGTTTCAAATCATCAATGGTGGCTGGGAGAGGTGGCCGAAACCCCATATCCTTAACATACCCCCATAAGAAAAAATCGCAGGGGTTAAGATCAGGGCTTCTTGGAGGCCAGTGATGAAGTGCTCTGTCACGGGCTGCCTGGCGGCCGATCCATCGCCTCGGGTAGTTGACGTTCAGGTTTCATAACTAACCTTTTTCGTAGAACTCTCCATACAGTTGATTGTGGAATTTGCAGCTCTCTGCTAGCTCTGCGAGTCGATTTTCCTGGGCTGCGAACAAATGCTTGCTGGATGCGTGCTACATTTTCATCACTCGTTCTCGGCCGTCCAGAACTTTTCCCTTTGCACAAACACCCATTCTCTGTAAACTGTTTATACCAACGTTTAATACACCACCTATCAGGAGGTTTAACACCATACTTCGTTCGAAATGCACACTGAAAAACTGTCGTCCATTCACTTCTACCGTACTCAATAACACAAAAAGCTTTCTGTCGAGCGGTCGCCATCTTAGCATCAACTGACGCTGACGCCTAGTCAACAGCGCCTCAAGCGAACAAATGTACAACTAAATGAAACTTTATAGCTCCCTTAATTCGCCGACAGATAGTGCTTAGCTCTGCCTTTTGTCGTTGCAGAGTTTTAAATTCCTAAAGTTGTATTCTTTCTGAATCACCCTGTATAGTGAAAGTGAAAACATTAGTTTTAATGAAATTAGAAATATATATTAATACCTTCAGCTGATGACAGGCGTTGGTATATATCAACGGGGACAGGTGAAAATGTGTGCCCTGACCGGGACTCGAACCCGGGATCTCCTTAAATGGCAGACGCTCTCCATCTGAGCCACCGAGGGCACAGGGGATAGTGCGACTGCAGGGACTATCTCGCGCACGCCTCCTGCGAGACCCACATTCTCACCTTATACTACATTCGTTGTGTCCCTACGCAACACACTCATTACTCGTGGAAGACACCATATTCATATAAGTATTAGTTTTAATATCTTGTTGAGCCAGCTTTTGCAGCTATGAGAGGCTTAATACGACGTGGCATGTTGTCGATGCAGAACTGTGCTGTGTCCTGCATTTGTGGATGATGATACCATACATGGATGATCTTCTCTAACAACTGTATTTTTGTTGTGATGAGATCTTTAGCCACCTCCCTCTTAATTCTTTCCCATACATTTTCTATGGGGTTCATGTCGAGACTATTACCGGGCCAGTTTAACAGTGATTTTTGTTCCTTCAGAAAGGATTTAACTGATCTGGCTGTGTGACAGGGAGCTCCATCCTGCATAAAAATAAATGGTTCCCCATTCGGGAACCATTCTCTGAGCTGTGGTATTAACCGTTTTTGCAGGACTTCTTGTACTGGTCTTGCCTCACTATGGTTCAAATGACTCTGAGCACTATGGGACTTAACTACGGAGGTCATCAGTCCCCTAGAACTTAGAACTAATTAAACCTAACTAACCTAAGGACATCACACACATCCATGCCCGAGGCAGGATTCGAACCTGCGACCGTAGCGGTCACGCGGTTCCAAACTGACGCGCTTAGAACCGCATGGCCACAGCGGCCGGCCTTGTCTCATTATGCTTTAACTACGTAAAGACGTCCTGTACCATTGCCACAGATGACAGACCAAATCAACACCTTAGTTGAGTGTGTTACAGTCGGAATAATGCAGTCGGGATGAAATTTTTCTCCTGTTCGACGGCGCACATACTGAAATTTTAGTTAAAATTTCAAATGTGCTTTCGTCGCTGAAGCTTACCTGTAAAAACGCATTTAATATGCTATGGATAAATAGACATAGGTTATATCATATCGTAAATAATAATTTTAAAGTTAAATTACTGATCTCCAGAATTCCACATCCTTATCACACCACTGCTTAGTTCACGTCAGGCACTTTGCTTTCATTGTGGCTGTTAACTTTGGTTTTCTAGGGGATCGACAGGCCTTGAAATCAGTGTCCTTCAACTTTCTGCTAACAATGCGTTCAGATGCATACACATCAGTCTCTTCCAGTTGAGATTTTATCTGTTTCGTTGTTGCAAACCTTTTATCTAGGCAAATTCTTTTGAGAAATCTTTCTGACCTTGGGGTGAAAATTTGTTTTCTTCCACATTTCTTCTTTCTTCTGGGGATCAGTTCTTCACCCGAATAAATTTTCTTCTTTATGCGCCTCTCGCTAGCTTCTCACATTTCCAATCTTTCTCAAATTTCCCGATTGGAATATATTTTCGTATTAACGAGGACTTTGACCTCAGCTTTTTTACGTGGTGAAATGTCCCCTCTTTTACGCATTTTTAAAGTTCACAATTAGTAATGTCTGGCTGCTAAACAATCAGTTGTGATGTTGATACTACGAAATTGACAATCAAAGCAAACAAAGCATTACACCAGTTGCACGCGAGAACACCACTGAACAGGACCTTTCGTGTTCGCTGTACTCTGCACATTGATACCTACAATAAGTCAACAGTCCAATGTCTCGTAGCAACAATAGATATAAGTTTCAACAATGTAATAAGTGTTGTGAATAACTGTCATTTTCCGATTAATCGCATTAAATATAGTACTCAACACGTCATTATTACAAATAACATTAAAAACGAGCAGTCCGTCTAATAATTTGCCCAGGGACTGTAGAGTTGTCAGTGCGAACAGACAAGCAACACTTTGTGAAACAACAGCAGAAATACGACAAACGTATCCGTTAGGACAATGCGGCGAAATTTGGCGTTAATGGGCTGTGGCCGCAGACGACCGCTAACAGCACATCGCCTGCAGCGCCTCTGCTGGGCTCGTTTGAACATCATATTTGGACTCTCGAAAACCGTGATCTGGTCAGAAGAGTCCCGATTCCAGTAGGTAACAGCTGGAAGTAGGGTTCGAGTGTGGCGCAGACACTGCGAAGCCATGGACCTAAGTTCTCGACAAAACACTATGCAAGCTGGTGGTGGCTCCTTAACGGTGTGGGCTGTGTTTACATGGAATGGACTAGGTCCTGGTTCTGCTCAGCTACTTAGAGATTATTTTTAGCCATTTATGGACTGCCGGCCGGAGTGGCCGAGCGGTTCTAGGCGCTTCAGTCTGGAACCGCGGGACCGCTACGATCGCAGGTTCGAATCCTGCCTCGGGCATGGATGTGTGTGATGTCCATTGGTTAGTTAGCTTTAAGTAGTTCTAAGTTCCAGGGGACTGGTGACCTCAGCTGTAAAGTCCCATAGTGCTCAGAGCCATTTGAACCATTTTTTTGAACCATTCATGGACTCCATGTTCCCAAACAACGATGAAACTTTTGTGGATGTCAATGCTCCATGCCACCGAGCCACAGTTCTTCGTGATTGGCTTGAAGAACATTCTGGACAGTGCGAGCGAATAATTTGGCCACCCAGACTCCTCGACATGAAACTCATCGAACATTTATGGGATTTAATGGAGAGCTCAGTTGATGCGCAACATCCTGCACCGGCAACGCTTCGCAATTAGAGTCCTGCATGACCGAGTAAGCGAGCACAAAATACGAGATGGGGCGAGCACACCCTAACTGGATAGGCTGCCCGCACTAGGTCTAGTGACCGAGCATAGAAGCCGTGTCCGAATACGTAGCACGCAACTTCAAACACATTACACGTGTCATTATCCGTGTGAGACTGCAGCCAGTACGGGCTTCTCATTTGTGGTCTCTCTCTCTCTCTCTCGCTCTCTCTCTCTCTGCAATCATACAGTGCGAGGAAACCAGTTCAGTAAGACGTAAGATTGAAATCAATGTTTACACGTTGAAGAGACGGGAAGGTCTAAAAAGCCAAGTACGGATCATATTTTTGGTGGTTGTAGACGAAAACAGTGCGTCTACTGGGTACGTATCGTGCATAAACTGCTCCACATTATTGTGTTTCCAATCGCGAACCACTCTTTTAAAGAAACACAGTTGCAAGAAACCTCACAAAGATACAGCTCCTTCAGGAATACCGGCAGTAATAAAAAATAGTATTACAGGAAAGTGTGTTGCAATGTGTGCTAGAGATATGAGACCTTTTAATGCTGTTTGCGGTGAAGGTTTCAGAGAACTAGGCCAAGAATTAATACATCTAGGTGCGCATTATGGAAAAGTTAACGTGGCAGATGTCATGCCACATCCCTCTACTATAAGCAGACATGTCAAAGAACAAGCTGATGCGATACGAAACAGTATAATGCCTTCTGTTATTGCGGAAGTTATTAATGAAACATGTGCTGCGACAGTTGATGTGTGGACTGATTCGCATAATCAGGTGCACTATTTGACGCTTACATTTCATTACATTAACACAGATTGGTCTCTTGTGATCAATGTTTTATTTACAACAAAATTCCCGGACGTTAGGAAGACGGGAGTAAATATTATAAAAGAAAGTGCTCTATGAATTTAGCTGTGGAGCGTACCCGTTCTTGGAAACGTTACTTTTGTATTAAAAGAGAGAAAGAGAGAGAGGCGTTGGATTTGTACAGTAAAGTACAGTGCAGCGAGCCGTGGCGAGGCGAGGTGAGACGTCAGCGGTGACCGGTCATGCTCGGTTATCCGCGTGTCCGGAATCCGGACATCAGACATGGGGCGAGTACGTGGCCGAGCCGAGTCGTGTGGGGCCGGACACGAGCTGCTCGGTCCCCCCGTCAACAGGCGAGCCGTGACCGGTCAAACATGGAGCGTTGCAGCACTCTATTCGCAATTATGGACGACCTTAGAGGCAACATGGCCCAATATTTCTGCAGAGGAGTGCCAACGACTTTAGTCCTTGCCACGTCGGATTGCTGTACTACGTGGAGCAAAAGGAGGTCCGACACGAAATTAGGAGGTGTCCCACGATTTCTGTCACCTCAGTATAATCTACATCTACATCTACGTGTTTACTCTGCTATTCACAATAAAGTGCCGGGCAGAGGGTTCAATGAACCACCTTCAAGCTGTCTCTCTGCCGTTCCACTCTCGAACGGAACGGGACAAACGAGCACACAAATTTTTCTGTGCGAGCTGTGATTTCTCCTTTTTTTATCGTGATGATAATTTCTCCATATGTAGGTGGGTGCCAACAGAATGTTTTTCAATCGGAGGAGAAAACTGGTGATTGAACGACTCCTTTGTTTTAACGATTGCCACTCCAATTCACGTATCATGTCAGTGGCACTACCTGCCCTATTTCGCGATAATTCAAAACGATCTGCCCTTCTTTGTAGCTCTTCATTGTCATCCGTCAGTCCCACCTGATGCAGACCCCACACCGCTCAGCAATACTCCAGAACAGGACGAACAAGCGTGGTGTAACCAGTATCTTTAGTAGACCTGAAACTTCCTGGCAGATTAAAACTGTGTGCCTGACCGAGACTCGAACTCGGGACCTTTGCCTTTCGCGGGCAAGTGCTCTACCATCTGAGCTACCGAAGCACGACTCACGCCCGGTACTCACAGCTTTACTTCTGCCAGTATCTCGTCTCCTACCTTCCAAACTTTACAGAAGCTCTCCTGCGAACCTTGCAGAACTAGCACTCCTGAAAGAAAGTAGACCTGTTGCACCTTTTAAATGTTCTGCCAATGAATCGCAGTCTTTGGTTTGCTCTGCCGGCCGGATTGGCCGAGCGGTTCTAGGCGCTTCAGTCTGGAACCGCGCGACCGCTACGTCGCAGGTTCGAATCCTGCCTCGGGCTTGGTTGTGTGTGATGTCCTTAGGTGAGTTAGGTTTAAGTAGTTCTAAGTTCTAGGGGACTGATGACCTCAGCAGTGAAGTCCCATAGTGCTCAGAGCCATTTGAACCTTTTTGTTTTGTTTGCTCTACCCACAACATTATGTATGTGATCGTTCCCATTTATGTTATTTGTAATTGTAATTCCTAAGTATTTAGTTGAATTTACAGCCTTCAGATATGTGTGACTTATCGTGTAATCAAAATTTAGTGGATTTCCTTTAGTACTCACGTCAATAACTTCACACTTCTCTTTATTCAGGGTCAATTGCCACTTTTCGCGCCATACAGATATCTTATCTAAATCATTTTTCAATTCGTTTTGGTCATCTGACTATTCTACAAGACGCTAAATGACAGCGTCATCTGCAAACAAACTAAGACGGCTACTGACATTGTGTCCTATGTCGTTAATATAGGAGTGTTGTGTTGACGCTGAATCTAGTGCGAAGCTATAGTGACGCCGGTTGCGGTTCCGTTGAAGCCCAGTTCGAATTGATCTTCAGTCTGTCAGGAGGTTATCGTGTGTACCGCCTTTTTGGCAGCCTGTGTTGGTTTGCACGGCGGGCAGAGCGGTCGCGAACAAAGCCAAGCGGCTGTGGGTCGCACAGGACAGCGCGGCGTTGCCGGCTCAGGGCCAGCGCGTTCGCACCGGAAGAGCGGGTCAGCGCAGGGCTCGCGGCTCGGACCGGCCGCCGCGTGCCTGGGGTCCCGCTCTATCGCTAGCAATAGGGGTCAGCGCCGCCCACACCCACTCACCCCCCCCCCCCCCCCCCGCACCGCGAACGGCGGCGATAATGGCTTCCCTCGCGCGTCTCGGCTCAAGAGGCGTAAACTGTAGGGTAACTAGCGCCGCGCCCAGAGCAAACTTTGATCTCTTGCAACCCCCCCCCCCCCTCTCTCTCACTCTCTCTCTGCGGACGTCTAAACAGTCTACAGTCTAAACATTTTTTTCTTTAATCCTCATTGCTGTTTTGCCTGTTTATCTTTTTGTTAAACCTAGTGAGACATTACAATGAAGTGGAGGGTACATACAGTACAACTCCAGTTCTTCCATCTCCTGATCATCAGTTATTTCGGGTCACCCTGAGGAAAAAGAAATTTTTTCTGTATGACTAAAACTGTTGGCTTTTTTCGATAGTTATTACAGTAACATTCCGAACTTAACCGATAGGTGGGACCGAACGATAACAGTCGGGTCCAATTTTGCATATAAATACGTATAAATTATGTTTTGTTGGGACCAGAGCATTTGTAGACTTAGAGAAAGCTTTTGACAAAATGGTTCAAATGGCTCTGAGCACTATGGGACTCAACTTCTGAGGTCATCTGTCCCCTAGAACTTACAACTACTTAAACCTAACTAGCCAAGGGACATCACACACATCCATGCCCGAGGCAGGATTCGAACCTGCGACCGCAGCGGTCTCGCTGTTCCAGACTGTAACGCCTAGAACCGCTCGGCCACTCCGGCCGGCAGCTTTTGACAATGTTGACTGGAAAACTCTCTTTCAAATTCTGAAGGTGGCAGGGGTAAAATACAGGGAGCGAAAGGCTATTTACAATTTGTGCAGAAACCAGATGGCAGTTATAAGAGTCGAGGGACATGAAAGGGAAGCAGTGGTTGGGAAGGGAGTGAGAGAGGGTTGTAGCCTCTCTCCAATGTTATTCAATCTGTATATTGAGCAAGCAGTAAAGGAAAAAAAAGAAAAGTTCGGAGTAGGTATTAAAATTGATGGAGAAGAAATAAAAACTTGGTATACTTTGTTGAAATAGGCAATATTGTACTTGAATATAATTTGTGTGTTACTGAATATTTTATTACACATTTTCTTCTGAATTGCGTTGTTTCCTTAGTCTCTGGTCCCAAATGAACATAATTTGTATGTACTTATATGCAAAACTGGACCCGACTTACGCGAATTCGACTTACACATTATCGCTCGGTCCCACCTATCGCTAAAGTCCGGGACGTGACTTTAATAACTATCGAAAAAAGCCAAACGTTTAAGTCATACAGTATAAATTTCTTTTTCCTCATTGTGACCCGAATAATTGATGTTCCGCATTGTTAGAGATGGAATGATTGGAGTTCTACTGTATGTACCCTCCACTTCATTGTAATGTCTTGCTAATCTTAATAAAAGGATAAACAGGCAAAACAGCAATGTTGTTTGTTGTGGTCTTCGGTCCAGACACTGGTTTGATGCAGCTCTCCATACTACGATATCCTGTGCAAGCTTCATCTCGCAGTACCCACTGCAACCTTCATACTTCTGAATCTGTTTAGTGTATTCATCTCTTGGTCTCCCTCTACGATTTTTACCATCCACGCTGCCCTCCCATACTAAATTGGTGATCCCTTGATGCCTCAGAATATGCCCTACCAACCGATCCCTTCTTCTAGTCAAGTTGTGCCACAAATTTCTCTTCTCTCCAATTCTATTCAATACCTCATTAGTTATGTGTCGTGAAAGTTTCATAAAATATAACAATGTCGCCTGACGAGCCATTTTTCTTCTCACGCAAAATTTCCTCGTAGCGCACTAATAAATGTTTCATCCCTCGTTTAATGGGGGAAATGCGTATTTCGTTGGAGTCCCTTACCTTCTTAAAGTTGTAACCCTTAGTCCAATTGAACGCAGGCCTTTTGTGAACGTCGCAACCGTCATTTAATCTCTTGATTTAACTGGACCTAAAAGTGTCAAGGTTGTTCAGTGTTTTGCTCTTGCTCACGCGTTTCTGTAAGGTCGTCAATTGTCGACTCCAGGCTGTCTGAATCCAGTAATTCTTGAAAGCCATCATTATCCACCTCTAAATTTAATTGTCTGGCAAGATCGACCACTTATCCAATCACATTATCAACTTGATGACGACCTGCTGCAGATACCCGCCTGGGTTTCAGTAGTGAAAAAAAAATGGATACAGTTTTTTCCAGATGGTATTTAAAATTCATTGTGAAATTTCATTCCAAGATTATACAATAATTCAATTCTCACTGCATCTAAAACATTGAATTGAACCCAGCAGAGCTCATTGGTTTGTAGACACGCAAACGATCTTCTCGTGTAGTAAGCTTTAAATGTTTTGCTCATTCCCTAGTCCATCGGTTGAAGTAAAAACACAACTTTGACTTCTTCATCTACATCTGTACTCCGCATACCACCGTGAAGTTCATGGCAGACGATACGTCCCATTGTACCAGTTATTAGGGTTTCTTCCTGTTCCATCCACGTATCGAGCGCGGGAAGAATGATTGCATGAATGCTTCTGTTCGTGCAATATTTTAATCTTATCTTCACAATCCCTAGTGAGCGGTATGTAGGGGGCTCTACTGTGTTCCTAGAGTCATAATTCAAAACCGGTTCTTGAAATTTTGTTACTAGACTTTCTCGGGAGAGGTTACGTTTACGTCTGTCTTCAAAAGTCTACCAGTTCATTGTCTCTCTGACACTTTCCCACGGAGCACACAAACCGGTGACCATTTGTGCTGCTCTTCTCTGTATGCATTCAATAACCCCTTTTAGTCCTATGATACGGGTCCCACAGACTTGAGCAATAGTCTAGAATCGGTCGTACGAGTGAGTTGGCAGATTGCAACAGCGACTCATTGATATTACGGTCTTAGAATACTGAATTTTTTTCGTTTTGTGAAGTGAAAAATTTTACATTTTTGAACATTCAAAGGAAGCTGCCAATCTTTGCACCACTTTGAAATCTTATCAAGGACTGACTGAATATTTATGCAGCTTCTTTCAGATAGTACTGCATTACAGACAGCTGCAAAAGCTTGAGGTTACTATTAATGTTGTCTGCAAAGTCATTAATACACATCATGAACAGCAAGGATTCCAATACACTTCCGTGGGGTACACAGGAAGTGACTCTCCATCCAAGATAACAAGCTGCGTCCTCTCTACAAGATAGCCTCATTCCAGCCACAGATTTCGCTTGATACCCCATATGATGGTGCCTGTGACAGTAATAGTAGATGTGGTACTGAGTCAAATACGTTTCGGAAATCAAGAAATACTCCATCTACCTGACTGCCTTGGTCGAAAACTTTCGGTATGTCATATGAAAAAAAGTGCGTGTTGGGTTTCACATGGTCGATGTTTTCGGAATCCATTCTGATTGGCACGGAGGAGGTCATTCTGTTCGAGATACTTCATTATGTTTGTGTTCAGAATATGTTCTAAGATTCTACAACCCATGTCAACGGTATTGGACGGTAGTTTTGTGGATCACTTCTACTACCCTTTTCGTAGACGTGTGAGACCTGTGTCTTTTTCCAAGAACTAGGCACGGTATTTTTGTTCGAGGGATCTACTATAAATTAGAGTTAGAAGTGGGGCTAACCTAACCGGAAATTCAGTATAGAATCTGATAGGAATTCCGTCGAGCTCTGGAGAACTGTTCAGTCACCACTGACAATTCTTAACTTCGTTCATCTTTTCAGTGGTACGAGGTTCAAATTGGGGGAACTGTCCTGAGTTTTCCTTCGTAAAGGAGTCCTTGAAAACAGAGTTAAGCTTTCCAGCTTGTGCTTTACTACCCTCAATTTCAGTTCCTACCTCATTAACTGCGAACTGAACACTAACTTCGATGCAACTAACAGCTTTTACATACGACCAGAATTTCTTTATTAAATTACAATGGAATCCAGACCTTTGGCTGCTTACAGGCGTTGATAAATATCAACGGGGACAGTTGAAAATGTGTGCTCCGACCGGGACTCGAACCCGGCATCTCCTGTTTACATGGCAGACACTCTATCCTTCCTTTTTTTTCTTGTTGAACTCATTTTCTTCGTTATTGTTCATTCTATTTGTTCGGGGCGGACATCCCATGACGCTTGTTGAAGTTCGTCGTGGATACATTAACACAGTTTTTTTTTACAGAGGGGAGCTAACCCTCAGACCGAACACGCTAAGCTACCGTGCCGGTGTCCTTCTGAGTCACCGAGGACATACAGGATAGCGCAACAGCAGGGACTAATCTCTCTCACGCTCCCCGTGAGACCCACATTCTCAATTTATTGTCCACACACTACATTTTTAGTGCCCCTGCCCACTATACTCATTGCTCGCGGTAGTAATGAGTATATTGGGCAGGGGCACTACAAATGTAGTGTGTGGACAATAAGTTGGGAATGTGGGTCTCACGGTGAACGTGCCAGAGATATGTCCCTGCTGTCGCGCTATCTTTGGACATGTCCGAAAGAACAGATACCATCTCGATATAGAATTTCTTTATGTTTTGTGGAAGATCATTTGACAGTATTTTGCTACGGCAGTCACTGAAGGCTTCACGCATTACTGTGGTGTCACCGCCAGACACCACACTTGCTAGGTGGTAGCCTTTAAATCGGCCGCGGTCCGTTAGTATACGTCGGACCTGCGTGTCGCCACTATCAGTGATTGCAGACCGAGCGCCGCCACACGGCAGGTCTAGAGAGACTTCCTAGCACTCGCCCCAGTTGTACAACCGACTTTGCTAGCTATGGTTCACTGCCTACTTACGTTCTCATTTGCCGAGACTATAGTTTAGCATAGCCTTCAGCTATGTCATTTGCTACGACCTAGCAAGGCGCCACTACCAGTTACTATTGATACTGTGAATCATGTACCGTCAAGAGCGACGTTCACCATTAATGGATTAAAGTTAAGTATTCCACTAGCTACGTCCGTTTTTCTAAATTCTAATTTCCTTGTCCTGTTCCAGACCTCACGCCAGCCTGCGTGAGCTAAAACGCGTGCCTTTCGGCCTCCTCTAGTAACACGGTGTTAGCTCTCCTGCCAACCACAACAATTACTCTCTTGACAACAAAACGCGTTTCATTCAGCATCTCTCTATCTATTGCCCTATGTTTTGTTTTACAACAATTATGCAATAAAGACTTTCTTTAGAAGTTTCTTTATAGTGACCGCAGGGTCCCTTCCATTATGAACTGTTCTACTGGGTACACATCTATCCAGTGCATAGGCAATTATTCTTTTAAACTTATGAGCCATAGTTCCTCTACATGCTCTTGCCCTGTGCTGAAAGTTTCAAGTTCCTCACTGAGGATGCGTAATTACTGTACACTTTACGTTTTTTTACCGTTCTGGAATCAATCCGCAGCGAATATATCAAAAGACTAAATCTTCCCAAACACTGATTTGTCGCTATACGTTTCGTCTTCGGTGTCTTTTGTTTTGTGTAAGTGTTACAATTAGTGTGGGTCACATGTATTTTAAAAGGAAACGCGTTGTCTTATCGCTGGTAGACACAGTAAAGTCCTTGAACAACTAGACAAAGGCGTGAGTGCTAAGGAGTTTGCTGATATATTTAGTGCTGGTCCATCAGCAATTTCAGACATAATAAACAAGTCCTCAATTTTAAACATTGTCTCTGTCCTTGAGAATGAAGATGGGAGCTCGTCGAGAAAAGCAATGAAAACGGCAGAAAACAAAGAGCTTGTTGAGGCGGTATCCAAGTGGGTTTTGCAGCAGTGAGCAGTGGTAAATCATCTTCGGGACCGATTTGTTTGCGGAAAAGCAGAACTCGTAGCCGAAAATATCGACAGTTCGTCTTGAAACAAAGCGAGCAATGGCTGGCTAACGAATTTCAAGGCATGTCACGGTATTCGTGAGTATGATTTAAGTGTTGAAAAACAAAAGCAGCAGAAAATTTCAAAACTGAAGCAGAGTCGCATGACCCTGAATTTTTATATAAGCATTACATTTCACAACTGTATATAAATGAGTTAGTAGATAACGTCGAACGTTCCATACGGATTTTTGCAGATGATGCTGTTGTATTCAGAGAAGCCGCAGTGCTAGAAAAACTGTAATGAAATGTAGGAAGACCTCCGGAAGATCGACGCTTCGTGTAGGAAGTGGCAGTTGATCCTCAACGTAAACAAATGCGAATACATAGACAGAGAAACCCTTTATTGTGTGATTACAAAATTGCAGACCAATCACAGGAAGCAGTTACTTCTGTAAAATGTCTAGGAGTATGGGTATGGAGCAGTTTGAAGCGGGATGACCACATAAAATTAATCGAGAGTAAGGCAGATTCATTGGAATTATCCTCAGGAAATGTAGTCCAACAAAGGAGGTAGCTTGAAAAAACACTAGTTCGAACAGTACTTTAATCTTGCTCGTCATTATTGGATCCGTGCCAGATAGAACTGGTGGAGGCAATAGAGAAGATCCAAAGAAGAGCAACATGTTTCGTTACAGGTTCATTTAGCAACCGCTAAAGCGTCACGCAGGTGCAGACGCTGCAAGAGCGGCGTTCTGAATTGCGGCTTGATTTACTGTTAAAGATCCGAGAGCGTACATTCGTAGGAAAGTCAACCAAGATATTGCTTTCTCCTGGGTACATCTCGCGAAAAGGCCATAAAGATAAAATGAAGAAGATTCGAACCCACGCGGAAGATTACCAGGAATCGTTCTTCCTGTGAACTATATGCGACTGGAACCGGAGAAGGGGGAAGTGACATCGGTACACAAAGTGCCTTCCGCCACACACCGTAAGTTGGTTTTCTGAGTGTAGATGTACATGAACATTTACCTAATATTTTATCCGGCGTTTCCCTTGCCTCTTTAATATGCTATCATTTCAAATCATTAATTGAACTGTTGTGGTCACCGACCCTCTTGATGGTGTGTTGCAGCTCTCCATTCCTGTCTCTTTCCTGATATGTTCTTCATTTCAGTATACCTGCTGCATATTACGTTATCGAAGAGTTGCCTCATGTATTCAATACCTAGGCCTGCCCCTGTGAATCTTTCCCAATGCCATCCCCGCAACTACTATTTTCAATAACTACTAGTTTCGTAATATGTGCCAACCATCCGCTTTATAAAGTACTGTGTTAATGCGTATTTCACGTTGACTTCTTGCGGGACCACTTTATTCCTTACTCGAATAATCCATTTGCTGCTCAACCATCTCCTGTAAATCTACAGTCAAAAGTCTTCTAATCTTCCTGTCTTCCCCATTATCTGTATTTCTCTCGTGACCGATCCATAAATCTGTTATGCGCGCGAACGGCTCTCGCCCGATTTAGGAAAGTTCGACACGCGCTCATTTGGTTTGTAACCTATCTGTTTTGTAAAAAATTACAGATTTCTCAACTCATATCAGCATGTCATTTGCTTGATCTACATTACTGGCCATTAAAATTGCTACACCAAGAAGAAATGCAGATGATAAACGGGTATTCGTTGGACAAATATATTATACTAGAACTGACATGTGATTACATTTTCGCACAATTTGGGTGCATAGATCCTGAGAAATCAGTACCCAGAACAACCACCTCTGGCCGTAATAACGGCCTTGATACGCCTGGGCATTGAGTCAAACAGAGCTTGGATGGCGTGTACTGGTACAGCTACCTATGCAGCTTCAACACGATACCACATTTCATCAAGAGTAGTGACTGACGTAAGGTGACGAGCCAGTTGCTCGGCCTCCATTGAAAAGAAGTTTTCAATTGGTGAGAGATTTGGAGAATGTGCTGGCCAGGGCAGCAGTCGAACATTTTCTGTATCCACAAAGGCCCGTACAGGACCTGCAACATGCGTTCGTACATTATCCCGCAGAAATGTAGGGTTTCGCAGGGATCGAATGAAGGGTAGCGCCACGGGTCCTAACACATCTGAAATGTAACATCCACTGTTCAAAGAGCAGTCAATGCGAACAAGAGTGGACCGAGACGTGTAACCAATGGCATCCCATACCACCACGCCGGGTGATACGCCAGTATGGCGATGACGAATACACGCTTCCAATGTGCGTTCACCGCGATGTCGCCAAACACGGATGCGACCATCATGATGCTGTAAATAGAACCTGGATTCATCCGAAAAAATGACGTTTTGCCATTCGTGCAACCAGGTTCGTCGTTGAGTACACCATCGCAGGCTCTCCTGTCTGTGATGCACCGTCAAGGGTAACGGCAGCCATGGTCTCCGAGATGATAGTCCACGCTGCTACAAACGTTGTCGAACTGTTCGTGCAGATGGTTGTTGTCTTGCAAACGTCCCCATCTGTTGACTCAGAGATCGAGACGTGGCTGCACGATCCGTTATAGCCATGCGGATAAGATGCCTGTCATCTCGACTGCTAGTGATACGAGGCTGTTGGGATCCAGCACGGCGTCCCGTATTACCCTCGTGAACCCACCGATTCCATATTCTGCTAACAGTCATTGGATCTCGACCAACGTGGGCAGCAATGTCGCGAGACGATAAACCGCAAACGCGACGGGCTACAATCCGACCTTTATCAAAGTCGGAAACGTAATGGTACGCATTTCTCCTCCTTACACGAGGCATCACAACAACGTTTCACCAGGTAACGCCGGTCAACTGCTGTTTGTGTATGAGAAATCGGTTGGAAACTTTCCTCATGTCAGCACGTTGTAGATGTCGCCACCGGCGCCAACCTTGTGTGAATGCTCTGAAAAACTAATCATTTGCATATCACAGCATCTTCTTCCCGTCGGTTAAATTTCGAATCTGTAGCACTTCATCTTCGTGGTGTAGCAATTTCAATGGCCAGTAGTGTATAACTGAGTCTATCAGGTCGTTCCTCTTCTCACAAGGATACACTGTTACCTAAAAATATTTGGACTGTCATCTACGAGGTTGTTGTGCAAGTAACACTTTGGTGTTTGTAGAGAGTTCATAGAACCACTATCAGACTATTTCTCGACCGTGCCACTCTCGAACAGACGTTGGAGAAACGAACACCTAAATCTTTCCTTGCGTCATCTGATTTCTCATATTTTATTAGGATGGTTATTCCTCCCTGTATACATACTTGAGAGTGAACAACATATTTGGCCATTCGGAGGACAAAATTTGTGATGGAAATTTCGCGGAAAGATACCGCCGCAACGAAAACGCCGTGTCAATAATTGCCACAACAACTCCTTTTATATCTGTGACACTCTCTCCTTTATTTGCGGTAATACAAACCGAGCTTCCCTTCGTTGAATTTTTTCGGTGTTCTCCGTAAGTCCTATATGGGAAGGATACCATACCGCGCAGAAATATTCCTGAAGACGACGGGCAAGAGTCGAGTAGGCAGTCACTTTAGATTTGTAACGTATTGTAAGTGTACTGCCAATAAAATGCAGTCTTTAGTTCACTTTCTACACGACATGTGCTCCGAGATGGCCGGAGTATAAGTTGTCGTAATTGTAATCCCTAAGTATTTAGTTTCACCGACAACCTTTAAATTTTTAATATTTATAATGTGAGCAAAATGCAACTTTTTCTGTATGCATGTGGAGAACGTAACGTTTATTACTGTTTAGGTCAATTGTCGCTTTTAATGCCATGCAGATATCTTGAAAATGATTTAGACAATTCACAATTAAATCAATACAATGAAATGAATACCCTCAGCTGCATACAGGCGTTGATATACGTCAACGTGGACAGTTGAAAATGTGCGCCCCGACAGGGATCCCCTGCTTACATGGCAGACGCTCTATCCATCTGAGCCACCGAGGACCAGAGGATAGTGCGACTGCAGGGACTTATCTCTGGCACGCCTCCCATGAGATCCACATTCCAGCTTATTGTCCCGCACGGACATGTCAGAAAGAACAGATACCATCTTAATATACATTTTCAATTCGTTTTGAGCTTCTGGTGACTTCACTAGATGGTCAAAATCATCTGCGAACGATCCAATAGAGCTGATCAGATGGTTTCCTAATTTTTTCTTATAGAATAAGAACAACAGAGCCTATCACACTTCACTGGGGAACCCACAGACATCACGTATGTTTCACTAGGTGACTTTATATCCATTACTACGAACTTTCTGAAAGGAAATCACGAATTCCGTCTACAACTTGTACGATATACCATATGCAGTCAATGTGATTAGAAGCCGCTTGTGAAGAATTGTGTCAAAGGCCTCATCATCATCATTGGGTTGTCCGCCTTACTGCAGGTTTTGACTGCATAGCCCTCCATGCTTCTGTCTTCCCTCGCCGTTCTTTGGTACCCTCCTTGTAGTCTGCTGACATCATCCAGCACCTGGGACCTTCTTCTGCCCTTCCCTCTCTTTCCCGGAACGAAACCTTCAATTGCCTCTACTAGAAGGCTATCTCTTCTTAGATTGTGGCCTATCCACTTTAGTTTCCTGTTCTTCACTGTCACCAGCATCCTCCGTTCTTCTCAAATTCTCCTCAGTACTTCTTCATTCCTGACTATCAATCTAGCTGATCTTCTCCATGCTACGCCATATCCACATTTAACAAGCTTCAATTCTCTTCTCATCCTGCTTCCTCAAAGTCCACGTTTATGTTCCATAAAAGGCTACGCTCCATATTAAGTACTTAACCAGTCACTTCCTTAATTCCTTGTTTAAACAACTAGTTAGGAGCCTTCTCTGCTTTTGAAATGCCTCTTTCGCCACAGCCATTCTCACTTTGATATCTTGTTGGCAATCCATGTCTTCTTTAATCCAGCTTCCGAAATACTTGAATGCTCTTGCCTGTTCTATGATTTCTCACCCCAACTTAATTTTCACTTTTGTTTTCTTTAGGCCTATGACCATGCTTTTTGTTTTCTTTTTATTAATTTTCATACCATATGATGCACAGGCTTCGTTCAGGTCATTTAGCATTTGTCAGCGTCTCTTTATTTTCTGCGAGGATCGCCATGTCGTCTGCAAATCTTATACATTCAATTTTCCACCCACCTGTTCTGACTCCTCTTGTCCCATCGAAACATCTTTCCAGTACTTCCTCCAGATACATGTTAAACAGGATGAGCGAGAGAACCCATTACCTATTCGTACCCGAGCTTTCTGATTCAGGTACAGATTTGCGATCAATCTTCTCTTCTTCCACTTTACTCCCTCCTTTTTCAAGATATCTAACAGCTTATCCCACTGCACTCTATCAAAGGCCTTTTCGAAGCCTATGAAGGCAGCATACACTTCTTTTCCTTTTTCTTTGTATCTTTCGCTGATGGTTCTTAGAAGTCCAATGTCATCTCGTGTTCCCTTTCCCCATATGAAATCATATTGTTCTTCACCAAGTACTTCTTCCAGCGTTCCATACAGCCTCCTACTCAGAATTCGAAGAATTACTTTTACTGCCTGCGATATTAGGCTGATTGTCCTGTGGTCTTCACACTTTTGGGGATTATTGGTCTTTGGGATTGGGACTATTATACTTACGCCATTCCCCTTTGTTATAGATGTAGTTACAAAGAGAGGTCAACTCATTTTCGCCTGTTCCTTTTAAACTCTAATATTTCTGCCGGAATGTCATCTACATCACACGCTTTGTTGTTTGTAAGTTCTTCCAATGCCTTATTTATCTCCGAACCTAGGATAAAATCTCCTTTTTCATCTTATTTACTGATTCTTCTTTCTCAGTCTGCAGATCGCAAGGGCTTAGATCCGCTTCTTAGAGTTTCAATATATTCTATCCGTCTGTTCTGAACAGCGTGTGGGTCACTTAAGAGTTCCATGTTTCCCTTCTATCTCCATATTTGTTTTGTTCTTCCTTCCCTGAAATAGTATTTCCCTGGCTACTCGATACATCTTTTCGTACTTGCCCTCTTTCTCCAGTGTTTCAATTTCTGAGCAGATTTCTGTCGTCCATTTTTCCCTGGTCTGATCAGTTACTCTTCTCAGCTCACTGTTCAGTCTTATAGATTGCCTTTTTCATTCATCGGTTTGTGCGGTTTTCCATTTTCTTCTTTCTGCCACCTTCAAGCTCACGTCATTGGTAAACCATGGTTTCCTTCGCTTGCACTTCACCAGACCAACATCTTTACTGGTTGCTTTCAGGGTGTCTCCGAACTGGTTCCACCGTTCATTTATGCCCTCTGTCTTTCCTCTAATTTTCCACTTAAAACTTTTTGGTTATTCCTTCTTCCTTTAGAGCATCCAAGTTAATTTCTCTCTCACTTTATCTACCAACATTCTTTTCAATCTAATCTGCACATCTGCTACAACCAAGTTGTGGTCAGAGTAAATACCTGCTCCTGAATAAGCCTTGGCATTTCTCATGTATGTCCGGAATCTACTCTGTATTAGCATGTAATCGATATGGTATCTGATACTGTCTATATTCGATGTCCATGTGTACCGTTTTCTTTTGTAATGTTCAAAAGGCGTGTTTCCAACTACCAAATAGTTTCCTTACAAAATTTGACCATTCTCGCACCTCTTTAGTTTCTGTTACCCAATCCAAACTTTTGAACCACATCTCCCTCTTTCCCTTCTCCAACCACCGTGTTCCAATCTCCCATTACTATGACGCACGACTTTTTCTTCTCTCTCTCTCTCCACCATCGATTCAATTCTGCTGTAGCAAACTTCAGTCTGATCGTCGCTGTGTTGGCTGGTTGGCATGTAGACCTGTATCAGAACTACATCTTTCTCGTGACCTTTCAACCTTAGCATCATCATCAATCTGCTACTTATGTATTCCACCTTAATCATCATGGTTTTTATCTTCGTCTTTACCACGATAGCTACTCCATTCACTTCGTTTTATCCTCGCCTGAATAAAATAGTTTGCAGTCATCACTTTGCACCACTCCACTGCCTCCCCATCTCACCTCGCACATTCCAAGAATATCTATATTGTTGTGCTCCATCTCTTTTTTCGCATTTTCCAATTTGGCAGATTGTAAGAGGGTACGAACGTTCCCTGTAGCTTTTCCTCTTCCCTTTTGCCGGCCGCGGTGGTCGAGTGGTTCTATGCGCTTCAGTCCGGAACCACGTGACTGCTAAGGTCGCATTTTCGAATCCTGCCTCCGGCATGGATGTGTGTGATGTCCTTAGGTTAGTTAGGTGTAAGTAGTTCTAAGTCTAGGGGACTTATGACCTCAGATGTTAAGTCCCATAGTGCTTAGAGCCATTTGAACCATTTTTTTCCTCCTCCTTTTTCTTTATCTTTACACTTCCAATTAGCCTCGATGTACTCCCCTCCCGGAGATCCGATTGAGGGGATGTTTTACCTCCGGAATCATTATTTTTCACAGTGGGCCATGTCAAGTGCGCCTTGGGAACAGTAATGTGGTAGCTCCCCGTTTCTTTCCACAAATGATGCCAGTTGCCCACTCTGGGTCAGACTCTGTCTGCAGTCGCTCATTCAGCGTTAGGCACCGCAGGAGGTATTTGATTTCCCTCCTACCACCCATATCTGGAAGGCGTTCCCCGATCCGCCATCTTGGGACACGCCCTCTAGGGGTTTCAGGCTTTCCCGAGGAAGGCCTTCAGGAACACTAAAAATATGCCAAAAGCTTCAGATCCTCTGTCGATAGCATTTATTACTTTTTGCGAATAAAGAGCCAGTTGCGTTTAATATGACCGATATTTTCTGAATGTATATGTTGTCAAAGTATTTCATAATGCTGGAATATAGTATACATTTCAAAATCTTACTATAAATGGATGTCAGTGATATGGGTCTTTAGTTCAGCGGATTATTCATATTTCCTTGTGTACTAGTGTTACCTGTGCTATTATCAAGTTTTTACTTGTGGATCTTGTGTACGATTGCTAAAAATGAAGCTATTTCATCAGCGTACTCTGAAAGGAAGCTATTCGTAGATGTGTGGATTGGAAGAAGAGCTTTTATGAAGTGACTTAAATTGCTCACAGCTGCTTCTTTGGCGAAGGAATTTCGGAAAACTATGTACAGTAACTCTGCATTTGTTGAGCTGCTTTCAGTAGCATAGCCTGGCTTCAGGCCCGAAACTGTTCAGTAGTGCACATGTAAATAAAACTATAAGTTCATTTAACAAGCAGCTAGAAAAAATATTAAGATTTTAACAGTTTGTTAAGGCTGCGTATCCAATCGCAATAACTGCTGTTGATGGATGGCTACGACCGCCCACGAAAAAAAATCGTTCTCGCAACTACCCAGTTGCTGTAATTTGATCTTGAAATAATTTCCTCGCAGTTTAAGTATGATCGAACACGTTGCATTAAAAGAAAACCTTCTGCAATCCTCACAGTGAATTAGTCGCAAGTCTACGAAGATACCTCCAACAACAAAACAAATTATAAATATCTAACAGGAAACTTCAAAATAGGTTTGTTTATAACAACTCATCTGCTACCATTCACGATTTTCTTTATTTTAATTTTCGCACGACGCGTTTCGGGGAAATGATTCCCATTTTCAAGTGCGTTTTTTGTGTTTGTTATGTCATTCCTATGTGGTGATGTCGATGTGTGAGATTCTGCTTCATTTCGTTGACTTTGTTTCGTTATGGTCCATTGTGCAGTCTCACACACACTAAACATCACACACAACTTTTTGTATACTTTTGAACATCGAAAACATATTACATAAACATAAGTTACACAGATGCGCAGAATCTCACATCGACAACATCACATAGGAAGAACACAAAAAACGCACTTGAAAATGGGAATCATTTCCCGAAACGCGTCGTGCGAAAATTAAAGAAAATCGTGACTGGTAGCAGATGAGTTATTTATAAACAAACCTATTGTTTTCACAGTCTTAGGCTTTCAGAACCATTTATAATGGATCAAATCAGAGGAAACTTCGAAATACATATTATTTTGAATGCAGATTAACAGCAGCGACAATGCATTTTCACGGCTGCTGTGTCTGCTGCTTTTAGTATTGCGGGAAATGGTTCAGTGGCACATCTGGTAATTTGCAGGACAATTTCAGATAAATGAGATCCTCGGGGGAACAAAATGGTAACCGCTGAAATGGGAGTTTGCAGATACAGATGATTAAAGTTTGCAGTTGTCTCACAAAACTGTATAACTTCAGTCTAAAATCCATACAGGCAAAAAGAACAGACAGACCATAACACAAATGTACAAGAATAAAAATGTTAGAATTGATTTCTTTTGTTTCCGCCAATGATCACAAAACTTTTGGTCCTTAGACTACCGGTTTCAGTCAGCAATGATCATTTTCAGATCTGCAGCAAATCATGGGAAATGGAATACAACTGATGAACAGATTACATCATAGAACAGTAAAATATGCCATAACGAAAATTTCTTTCATGGATATGATGATGCTTGCCTGTTTTATAACTTATCTTGAAGTAATAAAGCCATAATGGCATCGTCACAAAATACACGTAAAATAAGCGTAGCATCGCCGCACGTTTGTAAAATGTGATGTAAACTAGGCTACAGTTCTGTTAGTTATACTTTCTCTATTGCTACTGGTCGTAAACTGCAGTACAATAGCCACAACATGCGTTTTTGCCGTAAGCTCGTTGGATGTCGCTACTTTAAGTCTACACATATTCGTCAGTTATAAAAATTAAAAATAAATTCTCAAAGCCGGACACAAGAATAGAACATGCAAACCCCGTCCAAGACGCCGACCAAAATCTACGCGTTACGATGATTGCATAATTAAAACAAAAGTGATTAATCGGTTGATCGTTTAACAGTAATGACCAAACATAACATTTGAGTAAGCAGCCAGCTTAACGTGATCCCCGAAAAACAAATTCACTTAAGTAAACTTAAGAAGTAGCAAGAAATGCTTGAGCGCTAATACCTGAGCATGAGATCACAGTAGTAATAAAATATAGAACAAATTCCTTCTTTTAAGAGAAGTGCTGCTGGATCTCACCAAGACCTTCCAACATGAGAACAGAAAATGAGCCTACATTCATCGGCCGGCCGCGGTGGCCAGCGGGTTCTAGGCTCTGCAGTCCGGAACCGCGTGACCGCTACGGTCGCAGGTTCGAATCCTGCCTCAGGCATGGATGTGTGTGATGTCCTTAGGTTAGTTAGCGTTAAGTAGTTCTAAGTTCTAGGGGACTTATGACCTAAGATGTTAAGTCCCATAGTGCTCAGAGCCATTTGAACCATTTTTACATTCCTCGGGCTGCTGGCGTTTATCACGACCATGCCCGATGTTACAAGTCATGCACAAGTCGGGCAAGAGAGAACTTGCCACCTTAAATAACGGTCTCGATATTCGACCTCAGTGGTCACTAATACACGTGATGCCCTAGAACATATTAGAGCCAAATTACTTTTACAGCATGCAAAAAAGAGAAATATCACCCAAATTCTGAACAAATTGCAATAAGAAGGAACACAGTTTAAATACACTCAAATATATCATCCATAAAAGGGTGGGGGGTGGGGGGGGGGCGCATTTAGTAGCTTGAGTACGGAGTGACGGACAACAGCGGGCAAACAAGCCTAACGGGAGCAAATCCACCAACGGAGGACGTGTGACACAATTCATAAACAGAAGTACCTTACCCACAAATAAGGCAGGATAGGCGGTTACCAGAGGAAATCAACTTGATTACGACGCCCACATCAACAGACGATCGCTCCAAAATCCAGATAGTCAAACGGGCACAGCAGTGTGTAGCCCAACACTGCACACGAAGACGGCCCTGTGTAACTAGCCGCCCACTACGAGCAACCTCGGATCACGCCCCGTTATGGTACGCTCACCATTCGTCACAAGTTCCTCTCTCTCACTGCCCCACCAACCGTCAACAAGGCGCCTCCAACTCCCTCTAACCATAGAGCCAACAGCAAGACGATGGAAGCGCCACCCGGTGGCGTGACAGGAAAATGAATTGCGCCAGTAAGCAAAGATATAATAGCACGGACAACGAGCCGACACGGTTCAAGTTCCATAAGTTTGATCTTGTCTACGTTATTATTTTTATCCAAAGTGACCACAAGAGCGTCTCAAAATAATATTTATATTCACCTAATTATTTCCCTTCAGCAATTTTAAATTTAAATTTATTCGTGTTTTTAAATTTACACCATATCACTGTAATAACTTAGACAGGGTGAACCGAAATTCGCGCACTCGGGCTTTGCAGCGCGACTCCTTACATGCCAGCGGTAAAAAAATGTCTGTCCCAAAATTTCGTCCGGCGAGTACATCCAGCAGTAAAACTGAGAGTGGCAATCTGGCAACACTGTATTCACATATATGGTAACTACCTCTGTCAGTACACGTTACTTGTGTTGTACAGATAGTGCTGTATATAACGTTTTGGTTTAGAATGCAGGAGGTCAATGGTTCGATCCTGGTTTGAGGCATATGTTTTTAATTTCGGTAAATGTAGTCCAGATGGTACGGCACCTGGCATCTTAATCGTCCTGTAGAAAATATTTGCACTTACATACCACAATCGTAGAAATGGAAGATTGGTCAGCTTTTAAAGCAGTCCTTTCCACGTCGTGGGCGTGAATTTATTCGCACCATTTCATTTACTAGATTCGAAACCTGTTTTTTTGTATCCTTCTCCAATGGTACCATAAATTAGTAAAAAGTATTATTCTTGCCTCGTTCAGGTCCATTACATTTCGTTAGGGCCTTAAGTTACCATTAGGACTAGCAATGTGCTTTGCGAATACTGTGAATGGTTCCAGCAAGAACTGGAAGTCAAAGACAACTTCGTGAACAGCGTAATGTGACCGGAAGAATCAGCATTCATTCTTGAGGGTGTCTTCAATACGCACAATGCCTACTATTGGTGTGATGTTAACCTGTACGTCACCTGCGACCGTGGATATCAAGTTCGCTTTGGCATCAGCATCTGGGCCGGAATACTTGGCTACAGGTGTTTCGGTCCCTACATATTGCCTGACCGCTTCACTGCACGAAGGTATCATACATTCCTCTCAAACCACCTGCTTGATAAACTGGAAGATGTTCCACTACGTGTTTGGCAGAGGATATGGTTCCAACATAATGGTAAACCTCCACACTCTGGGACAGTATTTGGACAGAACATTTCCAGGGAAATGGCTCGGACGTGAAGGTCGAGTTGTAAGGCCACCGCGTTCACCTGACTTAAATCCCCTGGATTTCTTCCTGTGCGGACACTTGAAGGAGCACGTGTACTCTACTCCGCCGACGAATATGAAAGAATTGGTAGTGCGTGTTCATGCTGCTTTGTATGATCCGGCGGGTTGCGCAGCGTTTGGACGTACAGGGAGGTCTCTTTGAGCACCTGTTGTTTTGAGGACAAAGTATTCTGTTGTGAAGGTCATGCGGTCATTAATTCGGACATTATTACTGTCACTGGTTGCTAATGTGCGACATCTAAGCGCTCATATTACATGTAGTATAAATGACAAGCAGATGTTGTGTTATTGTACTGTGCAATCATCTTTAGCATCTCGAAACTGATATTGTTTTTGTAGTTATTCTTTCCCATGACAGGTCATTTGTTTCAACTGTCTATTTCTTAAATGTCTAGCCACGTATTTGTTATGTTCAGCGTTACAAAATGTTGTAAATTTACGATACATCTGACCTAAGAAACGGTGTATATTACAGTACGAAATGACAGAATAAAATTAGCAAATAAAATATGTGCCTAACCGAGGGCATGCTAACTCAAAACTCGAGCCTTTGCACCAACTGTATAGCAGGATTAACATGTGCTAACAGAGGTGTTTACCGCACATGTAGTCACAGTGTTGCCACATTGCCACTCTCTAGTCCGTTTCCTGCCGGATGTACTAGCCTGACGAAATTCTGTGAGAGAAATTTTTTTATCGCTAGCATGTAAGGACTAAGGAGTCGCGCTGTGAAGCCCGAGTGCACGAATTTCGCGTCACCCTGTGTATTTGGCAAGGCCACTATACATTTTACACATTGTACACTTCATTTATTGCAAATTGCACAATTTTTATAACTGACGATATGTGTAGACTTGTAATAGCGACATTTAACGAGCTTACGGCAAAAACGCATGTTGGGGCTACTGTATTGCAGTTTACGACCAGTAGCAATAGAGACAGTATGACTCTAACATAACTGTAGCCTAGTTTATACCACATTTTAGAAATGTGCGACGATGCTGTGCTCATTTCGTGTATATTTTGTGACGACGCCACTATGGCTTTACTATTTTACGACAAGTTGTAAAACGGGCATGCCTCGTCATATTTTAAGCGCATATTTTCGTATCCACGAAAGTAATAATTTTTCATAATGGCATATTTTATTGTTCTAAGACGTAATCTGTTCAATAGTTGTATTCCATTTCCCGTGATGTGCTGCAGATCTAAAAATGATCGTTGTTGACTGAAGCCGGTAGTCTAAGGACCAAAAGTGTGGTCGTCATTGTTGGAAATAAAAGAAATTCACTCTACAGTTCTTGGATCACTGTTTCAATCCGCTACCATGTCGCAAATTGTGAAAATAAACACATTACTATGGGGTATGTACCATTGTGTTACACTATAATCACGTACGCTAGCAACAAAATATAATGGCAGATAATCGTATTAGAATATTTATACACAGTTCGCAGAAGACTTTAACTGTATAGCTCGTTGCATGAAGGTATTTTATCGCAGACGTGTGGATTGTCATTAGTGTTGATTTTAGTGAGAAGAAAATCCATAGTGAACAGGAGGGATGTAATCTAAGAGCGTGAGAACGTGAGTACGTAGTATTTTAATCGAAGAGTAAGACCTGTGTTTTATTTCCCAAATTTCCGGAAACTTACTATAGGCCAGGTGTCATGAAATAACGACTCGCTAATAAATAAAGATCATGGTTATTCAGAAATCACCTTCAGCCTTCAAACGTTCCTTAGCACGACAGCAGATGCATTCTGAACATCAAAGTCACCAATTTCCCAGAATGTTTTGAATGACTCACACTGCTTTCACCTGCTTCCTCAAAACATTTAAGAGGTTAGTGGTTGTTATGTCCTACATACTTTTTATCAACAGTTTATCCAGAACGAGATTTTCCCCGCCAGCCCTACGCCTCTTCTGCTTAAACTTTCGTTGTGAGACGCATCTCACCTTTTTCCGAGAAGACCTCTTCTTCGTCTGTAAGTGAAATGTATTCACAGTTGCGAATATGGACAACCATCAACTGTAGAATGGAATGACGACAATGAAAATTTGTGCCAATTCGGGATTCGAACCCGGATTTTCCACTTATCGAGAGTGGTCGCCTTACCATTTGGCTATGCGAGCACGACTCACGGATAATCCCAGACTTTCATATGTCGTCAACCATGTGTCTACAACTTATACTCGTACATCCAATATGTACATTACTGAACAGGAAAGATGCTTTTGCGGATAAATACTGAGGCATCAAGGGATCACCAATTTAGTATTGGAGGGCAGCGTGGAGGGTAAGAATCGTAGAGGGAGACCAAGAGATGAATACACTAAGCAGATTCAGAAGGATGTAGGTTGCAGTACGTACTGGGAGATGAAGCAGCTTGCACAGGATAGAGTAGCATGGAGAGCTGCATCAAACCAGTCTCATAACGGAAGACCACAACAACAACAACAATATGTAGTGTCTGTGTTATTCCGAATTACGATGCAGTGTTCCTTCCGACATACGTGCATGTCTGAAGGAACATTGCCCCGCAATCCGGAACAACACAGGCACTGCAATATCGTATCCTCATCTGTTCTTCTGCACCTACATGACAGGTATCTGAGACAGTTACATAGTCCTCGATGTCTACATCTCTACATCTACATGACTACTCTGCAATTCACATTTAAGTGCTTGACAGAGGGTTC
Source organism: Schistocerca cancellata (assembly GCF_023864275.1). Classification (NCBI taxonomy): domain Eukaryota; kingdom Metazoa; phylum Arthropoda; class Insecta; order Orthoptera; family Acrididae; genus Schistocerca; species Schistocerca cancellata. Next base: position 433,626,716 of record NC_064632.1, read on the forward strand.
ATCGAACCACAAGCATACTATCTCTCTACCATTCCACTCCCGAACAGCGCGCGGGAAAAATGAACACCTAAATCTTTCTGTTCGAGCTCTGATTTGTCTTATTTTATTTTGATGATCATTCCTACCTATGTAGGTTGGGCTCAACAAAATATTTTCGCATTCGGAAGAGAAAGTTGGTGACTGAAATTTCGTAAATAGATCTCGCCGCGACGAAAAACGTCTTTGCTTTAATGACTTCCATCCCAATTCGCGTATCATATCTGCCACACTCTCTCCCCTATTACGTGATAATATAAAACTAGCTGCCCTCTTTTGCACCCTTTCGATGTCCTCCGTCAATCCCACCTGGTAAGGATCCCACACCGCGCAGCAATATTCTATCAGAGGACGAACGAGTGTAGTTTAAGCTGTCTCTTTAGTGGACTTGTTGCATCTTCTAAGTGTCCTGCCAATGAAACGCAATATTATCTATGTGGTCTTTCCAACTGAATATGCTCGTAATTTTAACACCCAGGTACTTAGTTGAATTGACAGCCTTGAGAATTGTACTATTTGTCGAGTAATCGAATTCCAACAGATTTCTTTTGGAACTCATGTGGATCACCTCACACTTTTCGTTATTTAGCGTCAACTGCCACCTGCCACACCATACAGCAATCTTTTATAAATCGCTTTCCAACTGATACTGGTCTTCGGATGACCTTACTAGACAGTAAATTACAGCACCATCTGCGAACAACCTAAGAGAACTGCTCAGATTGTCACCCAGGTCATTTATATAGATCAGGAACAGCAGAGGTCCCCAGACGCTTCCCTGGGGAAAACCTGATATCACTTCAGTTTTACTCGATGATTTGCCGTCTATTACTACGAACTGCGACCTTCCTGACAGGGAATCACGAATCCCGTCGCACAACTGAGACGATACCCCATAGGCCCGCAGCTTGATTAGAAGTCGCTTGTGAGGAACGATGTCAAAAGCTTTCCGGAAATCTAGAAATACGGAATCAACTTGAGATCCCCTGTCGATAGCGGCCGTTACTTCGTGCGAATAAAGAGCTAGCTGCGTTGCACAAGAGCCGGCCGCGGTGGTCTCGCGGTTCTAGGCGCTCAGTCCGGAACCGCGCGACCGCTACGGTCGCAGGTTCGAATCCTGCCTCGAGCATGGATGTGTGTGATGTCCTTAGGTTAGTTAGTTTTAAGTAGTTCTACGGGACTGATGGCCTAAGATGTTAAGTCCCATAGTGCTCAGAACCATTTGAACTTTTTTTTTTTTTTTTTTTTTTTTTGCGTTGCACAAGAACGATGTTTTCTGAAACCATGCTGATTACGTATCAATAGATCGTCCCTTCGAGGTGATTCATAATGTTTGAATACACTATATACTCCAAAACCCTACTGCAAACCGACGTCAATGATATAGGTCTGTAGTTCGATGGATTACTCCTACTACCCTTCTTAAACACTGGTGCGACCTGCGCAATTTTCCAGTCTGTAGGTACAGATCTATCGGTGAGCGAGCGGTTGTATATGATTGCTAAGTAGGGAGCTATTGTATCAGCGTAATCTGAAAGGAACCTAATCGGTATACAATCTGGACCTGAAAACTTGCCCGTATCAAGCGATTTGAGTTGCTTCGCAACCCCTAAGGTTGCAACTTCTAAGAAACTCATGCTAGCAGCTGTTCGTGTTTCAAATTCTGGAATATTCCATTCGTCTTCCCTGGTGATGGAATTTCGGAAAACTGCGTTTAATAACTCCGCTTTAGCGGCACAGTCGTCGGTAACAGTACCATCGGCACTGCGCAGCGAAGGTATTGACTGCGTCTTGCCGCTTGTGTACTTTGCATACGACCAGAATTTCTTCGGATTTTCTACCAAATTTCGAGACAATGTTTCGTTGTGGAACCTATTAAAGGCATCTCGCATTGAAGCCCGTGCCAAATTTCGCGCGTCTGTAAATTTTAGCCAATCCTCGGGATTTCGCGTTCTTCTGAACTTCGCATGCTTTTTCCGTTGCCTCTGCAACTGCGTTTGAACCTGTTTTGTGTACCATGGGGGATCAGTTCCATCTGTTACCAATTTATGAGGTATGAATCTCTCAATTGCTGTTGCTACTATATCAAATGGTTCAAATGGCTCTGAGCACTATGGGACTTAACTGCTACGGTCATCAGTCCCCTAGAACTTAGAACTACTTAAACCTAACTAACCTAAGGACAGCACACAACACCCAGCCATCACGAGGTAGAGAAAAGCCCTGACCCCGCCGGGAATCGAACCCGGGAACCCGGGCGTGGGAAGCGAGAACGCTACCGCACGACCACGAGATGCGGGCCGCTACTATATCTTTGAATTTGAGCCACATCTCGTCTACATTTGCATAGTCAGTTCGGAAGGAATGGAGATTGTCTCTTAGGAAGGCTTCTAGTGACACTTTATCCGCTTTTTTAAGTAAAATTATTTTGTGTTTGTTTCTGGTGGATTTGGAAGAAACGGTACTGAGCCTAGCTACAACGACCTTGTGATCACTAATCCCTGTATCAGTCATGATGCTCTCTATCAGCTCTGGATTGTTTGTGGCTAAGAGGTCAAGTGTGTTTTCGCAACCATTTACAATTCCCGTGGGTTCGTGGACTAACTGCTCGAAATAATTTTCGGAGAAAGCATTTAGGACAATCTCGGAAGATGTTTTCTGCCTACCACCGGTTTTGAACAAGTATTTTTGCCAACATATCGAGGGAAGGTTGACGTCCCCTCCAACTATAACCGTATGAGTGGGGTATTTATTTGTTACGAGACTCAAATTTTCTCTGAACTGTTCAGCAACTATATCATCGGAGTCTGGGGGTCGGTAGAAGAGCCAATTATTAACTTACTTTGGCTGTTAAGTATAACCTCCACCCATACCAATTCGCACGGAGTATCTACTTCGACTTCACTACAAGATAAACCACTACTGACAGACACAAACACTCCACCACCAATTCTGCCTAATCTATCTTTCCTGAACACCGTCTGAGACTTGGTAAAAATTTCTGCAGAACTTATTTCAGGCCTTAGCCAGCTTTCTGTATCTATAACAATTTCTGCCACTGTGCTTTCTATTAGCGCTTGAAGCTCAGGGACTTTCCCAGCACAACTACAACAATTTACAACTACAATTCCGACTGTTCCTTGATCCAAGCACGTCCTGTATTTGCCATGCACCCTTTGAGATTGCAGCCCACCCCGTACTTTCCCGAGGCCTTCTAACCTAAAAAACCGCCCAGTCCACGCCACACAGCCTCCGCTACCCATGTAGCCGCCAGCTGAGTGTAATGTACTCCTGACCTATTCAGCGGAACCCGAAACCCCACCATCCTATGGCGCAAGTCAGGGAATCTGCAGCCAACACGGTCGCAAAACCGTCTGAGCCTCTGATTCAGACCCTCCACCCGGCTCTGCACCAAAGGTCCGCAGTCGGTACTGTCAACGATGCTGCAGATGGTGAGCTCTGCCTTCATCTCGTAAGCACGACCGGCAGCCTTCACCAGATCAGATAGCCGCTGGAATCCAGAGAGAATTTCCTCAGATCCAAAGCGACACACGTCATTAGTGCCGACATGTGCCACCACCTGCAGCTGGCTGCACCCTGTGCTCTTCATGGCATCCGGAAGGACCCTTTCCACATCAGGAATGACTCCACCCGGAATGCACACGGAGTGCACACTGGATTTCTTCCCCTCCTTAGCCGCCATATCCCTAAGGGGCCCCATTACGCGCCTAACATTGGAGCTCTCAACTACCAATAAGCCCGCCCTCTGTGATTGCCCGGACCTTGAAGGCTGAGAATCATCCTCTGAAACAGGGCAGGCAGCTGCATCTGGCTCAGCCAGAGACAGTGCCTGAAACCTGGTTGTCAGACGCACCGGGGAGGCTTTCTGATCAGCCTCCGGGGACGTCTTTCACTGCCTGCCACGCCTTGGAACGACCTCCCAATGAACCACAGGCGAGGGCTCAGCGCCACTGCGGGCAGCAACCGGGGCAACCACAGCGGCAGACCGATCTGGGGACAGACGGGACGAGGTTGTCATCCCCGTGATACCCAAGTCCGGCCCCCCACAGTGGTGCCCATTGGCAACAGCCTAAGCTGTTCAGGCCAGTTAGAAATACTTCACAGATTACTTGTATAACAATAAAAAGTATTACTATTACTATTATTATTACTATTATTATTGTTGTTGTTATTGTTACTTGTAAGAATATAAATGAAGAAATACGCAGATACTCACCTTCAGGCCTTCAACAGCAGCTATTCAATAATAACCCCATGTTTCATGAGCATGGAGCATGATGATATGTACTGGGTGGTTATAATTATAGTGTAGATACTAACAGATGTCCGGTCTGGGCTGCAATCATCGTATAGCAGTGAAACATCGTGGATATTCTATTGCGTTAATGTGGAACCGATTTAAGGTAGAAACAAATTAGTTATAATCTTGGCCACCGTGTGAAAATCTGGCTTTGTCAATGCAGGAAAGATGTTTGGAAATATTTCCATATGTGACGGATTATGAACGAGACGTGGCCGGAAAAGATCAGACAAATGAGACATGCTTGATGCTGGTTTTATTATTGACCGCTACGTACACAATTTTTTCAATACGAGCACTCGAGACGTCGACGAGATGCTGTGCAACCCCAGATTTGCACCTGGTGCCCAAAATTGGAACTAGTTTTTTTCCAGCTTAAGTTGGTTCCACATTAGCATATCTACCAATTTTTGCTGGCTTACGACAATTAAAACCCACACTGGACCTCCGTGAGTAGCTGCACTAACCAACCGCTACCTGAACTTACCATTATATTCGTGGAGCATACTTAAGCACAACAGAATTGCAGATCTACACGCGTATGTCTTATTGGGAATGTATCGGGAACCTGGTCGGAGATATCAGAATCACTAACAATATCGTCGTTTTTTTGTAACACGTCAAATGTGGCTACAGTCTCGGAAAACGTACACGGGTCCCTCTTAACGCGTCATTTTACCTGTCGCTCGTCATTATGGTACCGCGGCAGGCAGCCACTGGCCTTAACGCATCGCCTCGACATCTGGTGTGTGAAATTAGAACTTTCTGCTGGTGTATTGTATTCTGATGCTCATAGGTAGCGCCGATTGCCCTGCAACCCGAAATACATGACATATTGTGTTCCTCCGAGCCGCTCAATTCTTACATGTAACAATGTATTTCTGAAATTGAGTATGAGAGTGCAGCATGCTTCCAGGGACCAGAGAGTTACGCCTCGACGCCTATGACCGCTGAGAAAAGCAGGAACTACGCTCGTCTGCTGCCTCCCCCCTCCAGCCCCTCCCTCGCACCCAACTGGTGCGTTTCAACGCTTCCTGGGAATGGGCGACCTTACCTTCGGTCCGCCCGGTAAGCAGTAGAGATGGGCAAACTGAAACACTTAACCGTTTCGAAACAAATGAAACAGTACAATGTAATGTTTCGATACGCTGTTTCGAAACAGTGAAACAGTTTGTGATTTGTAATCTAATAAACCTACACATTTTATCATCATGAACGTCTGCTGTATAAGTATGTCCATATAAACACAAATGAGGTGCGAGAGCGCTAATCATATCGCAGAAAGTATGAAACTATCACTTGGGCGTATTGGCAGTTTCGTATTTCCTGCAGCAAATGCACTGCTTTCGTGTCGTGTGACTTTCATACTTTTCAATTGGCTGAGGACAGCCATAGCTGAAGACAGAAGAACCACCACGAACGGAACTGGAGGTGGGAGCAAACTGCAGATACTACGGATATTCCACTGGGATTCCCACATTCCGTTAGTATGGGTAATATACCCATCCTGCTAATTTCCATGCACACAAAGGGAATCATTGTGGATAATAGGTATACAACAGAAAAAAAATTTGTCTTTCAAGGTGTTTCGAACCGTTACTATAAATTCACCATGCTCCCCAGCACTTCCCGTTCACCATTACACTATAAGTGAAATGTCAGACAGATTTATTGCAATTATACCTACATCAAATTATGTACATGTCTATTAACTGTCACTCTACGTCTTTTTTTTATTCAAAAGGTAGTAGGCTTACTTGCGTTTCTTAATATGATTACTGTACATGAACAGAGAAGTGTGTGTTATAAAAAAAAGTGTAATTTATTTGAATGATTTTCACATATTTATTATTTTGAATGTGAATAGTATGCGTTGTTTTATTGTTTGGTTAGTGTTTATAAAGCAGATGTTACGCCATTTCGGAATAGGACAGTCAGCTAGAAACGAAGATTTATTTTCGGATATCTTAAGCTTCATGCTATTGCCTGTCAAAAAGATTTCGACACTCTTTGAAAGTGTTTCATGAAGTGGTATGTTGTGTTTCAGTACCTGTGCCGAGCCCGAATCTCGTACGACACAGAGCGGAATGGAATATCACTGTTTCGATACAATTAGTCCGTTCCAAGCACAGGTGGACTGAAACAGCCTTATTTTGAAACAACGATACAGTTTCTGTGTCTCGCTCGAGATCGAATCCGAGACAGGGGCGGAATGAAACACCACTGTTTCGAAACAGTGAACCACAGCCGTTCCGAAACACTGAAACAGTTGCATGTATCGATACACTGTATCGAAACATAGAAACAGTGGCCAAGTCTAGTAAGCAGTAATGCTTTGTCATATTGCAAAAGGCGCCTTTAGAACACAATTTCAAATTAAACAGGCCCTAGAGTATGCATTGACACCGAAATAACCTCATGATGATACACAGGCGTTTCTCACGGAGAAAGAGCCGTCGTAATGCGGAACGTTGTGGGATTGACATAACCATACTTTTGTAATACGGTATTTCGTAACTGAAATGGTCCGCGGTTCCGCACCTAGTTTCATGTTGTTACATCGGAAGTGATTTCATCCCTTTTGATTCTATTCATTTAAGCGAGTTTAATTAAACTCTTATATGTAATCCATAGACACGGATTTCTTGCACTATTTCATGCTCTATCATATCATTATAAACATGTACATTGAGGCAGTTCTATATTTATTTCTATTTTGTTCTAAGACAGTAAACAGCAACCAATTTCTCCGAAATTTCTTCAATTACGCTCATGCGTTTGTCAGGCAGTACATATTCGTACATCGAAAATGATCTTTCTACGTCACATACTGAAATGAAGAAGCTTCGGAAAAACTCAGACCAAGTTGGAAGTCTTTTACGTTTTCGCCACATTTTTTTTGTCAACTCGACAAACTCAAAATTAGGGCCTGATTCGATAAGTTTGTTCATCTTATCTTTTTCTTGGAACACGCACTTTTCAACAGGATGATGCAAACATTTTTCAACCTCTTCAATAATTAATTGTCAGAAATTCCACCAGTTAACAGTGGTTTCTAACTTCGGTACTGCTGCAGACAAAAGTGCAAAATTTGATTTGATGTAAATCAGGTCTTGCTTTACATCTGTTTTCTTGAATGCCACTCCCTCACCTTTAATGCAAGTTGCGTTATTGGCGTCGAAAGTGTATATGATCTAAAACCGAAAAAAATACAGGGCAATAACTTAAGGCTTTGCAATAGTATGAAGCAAACAGATGTTAACGTCAATAAATTTGCGGAAATTTACCGACTTAACTTCTTTATAATTATGATAATAAAAAGTCACAGCATTCATCGAGGTACTCCATTCGGTTAAAATAGTTTATGGTGGCAAAACTAAAGCTAGTAGTGTATCTCTAAATGCGGCAACACGGACAGGTACTCACAAGAATGGATTAATAAGAAAAAATCGGCATATGACTTAATGCTGTCAGAGTTGTGAAATATTTGTATTTTGTGTGTCTAACTGCCTCTTTACGGAGGATGTCAGTGTATTCACTTGGTCATATTTTGGAAGTACGGTTTCACTTCAGTGTGTAGCACAGGTATTAAATATTCATTGTGCTTTTCGTTAGGATAAAATATTTTAATTCCTTTCCCGGCATTCGTCATATAAAGGATAGCTTGTTTACCACTGCTAGGACTTTTTTTTTTTTTCATTGAAATTGATTGGTGTGAAGTACTTCTATGGCACCTATCGAGCCGAACAATGGAGTTTGAGGTCACTAAGAAGTTTACAGACTAATAAAATTCGCGGATTACTTCTCTTCTGCACTCCTTGCGTAATTCCTATGAAAAAATATCAATGGAACGTGTTCCCATACAAGGTATTGCAATATGCGCATTGTTGCCAGAATGTTGATGTAATGCGCATTGTAAACGAGTAAGTTCCTACTGGCCATTAAAATTGCTACACCACGAAGATGACGTGCTACAGACGCGATATTTAACCGACAGGAAGAAGATGATGCGATATGCAAATGATTAGCTTTTCAGATAATTCACACAAGGTTGGCGCCGGTGGCGACACCTACAACGTGCTGACATGAGGAAAGTTTCCAACCGATTTCTCATACACAAACAGTAGTTGACCGGCGTTGCCTGGTGAAACGTTGTTGTGATGCCTCGTGTAAGGAGGAGAAATGCGTACCATCACGTTTCTGGCTTTGATTAAGGTCGGATTGTAGCCGATCGCGATTGCGGTTTATCGTATCGCGACATTGCTGCTCGCGTTGGTCGAGATCCGATGACTGTTAACAGAATATGGAATCGGCGGGTTCAGGAGGGTAATACGGAACGCCGTGCTGGATCCCAACAGCCCCGTATCACTAGCAGTCGAGGTGACAGGCATCTTATCCGCATGGCTGTAACGGATCGTGCAGCCACGTCTCGATCCCTGAGTCTACAGATGGGGACGTTTGCAAGACAACAACCATCTCCACGAACTGTTCGACGACGTTTGCAGCAGCAAGGACTATCAGCTGGGAGACCATGGCTGCTGTTACCCTTGACGCTGCATCACAGACAGGAGCGCCTGCGATGGTGTACTCAACGACGAACCTGGGTGCTTGAATGGAAAAACTTCATTTTTTCGAATGGATCCAGGTTCTGTTTACAGCATCATGATGGTCGCATCCGTGTTTGGCGACATTGCGGTGAACGCACATTGGGAGCGTGTATTCGTCATCGCCATACTGGCGTATCACCCGGCGTGATGGTATGGGGTTCCATTGGTTAACGTATTGGTCACCTCTTGTTAGCATAGACGGCACTTTGAACGTGGACGTTACATTTCACATGTGTTACGATCCGTGGCTCTACCCTTCATTCGATTCCTGCGAAACCCTACATTTCAGCAGGATAATGCACGACCGCATGTTGCAGGTCCTGAACATCTCTCACCAATTGAAAACGTCTGTTCAATGGTGGCCGAGCAGCTGGCTCGTCACAATACTTCAGTCACTACTCCTGATGAACTGTGACATCGTGTTGAAGCTGTTTGGGCAGCTGTACCTGTATACGCCATCCAAGTGTGGCCAGTAGTGTATATCGACTAAATCTTCGAGATACTCATTTACTCCACAAATGGCCAAAACATGAATACATGCGTGCAACAAGCATTTACGTCGAAATCCGGGCTCTAGTAGATACAGTAGTCTAGCTTTCGGAGTGAAAGCTAGACAGTCAGACGCAATTTTTACGTAGAGAAATGGAGAGGAATGCTGACATTCATAATGATAAATGCATGTGTTTTACTGAACAATCATAATATTAATGCGTGAACATGGAAAACTGAAGTACCGATTTTTAAAAGTAATTAAACGAGGAGGCCAATGAAACTTATATACTTCGAAAGATACTTTGCCATAGTTGTGCACAAAAAGAAATCATGTGTATATATAGCCATTAAGAAAAGTATAAGGAAGTAGACATACACACATGATAAGTTTTCCTCGGTCTTTTACATTGTTACCAATTCCTGCCGCGCATGCCAATCAGGTGCTATGGTAGAAATTATACACGAAAATAAGATTTCGTGAAATCGCATTTTAGGGACGTTCATATTTAAATGTTGCAGATTACAGGGGTGGACTAGGTCTTGCTAAGTACTGGCATAGTGTCTCGATATGTCTAAAACAGACTCCAAAGATCATTGTCGAAATTATTGACACTACTTCGATGAAGTTTCTCCATCTTCACAGGCCCCCAGCGTTTCTGATAAAGAATGTCTCATGAGACACTCGAAATTATAAACTCCTTCCATAAGCTTCCATGGCCCTCTCACAGTCGGACAGCAGGCTCGGAGGAATTGCAGGAATGAGCCAATAGGCTAAGTGATAAACGGAGCAAAAAAAAAAAGGAGGAAAATTCGGTAATTTCGTCAGAGCTGTGTTAGTCCCATGAAGATTCAGTTGCTCGCAAAATCGAAACCACAGTGAAAATGGAAAAACTTTTTTATTTGCAACAGTTAGTTACGCTTTCTAGGTACGTCGCTCCGCCTTAGACATTTGTTGTAGCGTTATACAAACTCTAATATCCTCGTCATAGAAGGCAACCTCCTGTTTTTCCTCCAATTCTCTCCGCTGGTCTGGAGCTCTTTCTCTGTGCCAAAAGTCTTCATAGCCGTCAGTTCATGTGAGTAGAGCCGCGCGGAGTAGCCTCGCGGTCTAAGGCGTCTTTCCACGGTCCACGCGACTCCTACCGTCGGAGGTTCGAGTCCTCCCTCGGGCATGGGTATGAGCGTTGTCCTTAAAGTAAGTTAGTTTACGTTTAAGCAGTGTGTATGCCTAGGGGCCGATGACCTCAGCAGTGTGGTCCCATAGGAACTTACCACCACCATGATGATGATGATGATGATGTTTGGTTTGTGGGGCGCTCAACTGCGTGGTTATCAGCGCCCGTACAATTTCCCAACCTTTGCTCAGTCCAATTTCGCCACTTTCCTGGATGATGATGAAATGATGAGGATAACACAAACACCCAGTCATCTCGAGGCAGGTGAAACCACCACCATGTGAGTAGAGATGAAAAACAGAGGGAGCCAAGTCCAGCCTGTATGGTCCCCATCGAAAACGCGGCAGGAGCATCTTCATTGTTCCTGTAGCGTGCGGCCGAGAATTTGTCATGAAGAAGTAAGTTCATGACAGTTATGTTATGTGGGCTGCATGAAATCAGACGAAATCTCTCAGCAGGCACCCAAACTTGACGGGAGACCCTATTTTATAGGCATATTTACGTGCTCACTGTGTGCCCAAAACAGGAAAGAGCGAAGTGACGCGATCGACAGACATACTAGAGACACTGCTCAACACATCTATGCAAAAGTTCATCAGATTTTCACCGTAGTTTCGAATTCGAGACCGATCGTACCTTAATAAAGGAACAGCAATGATATGCCATTTGAACCAGCAATTATTACGAGGCAGCAGCAACTATAGTTGGCGTACGATGGCGGTCGAGCTTAGGCTTGTTTTGCGCACTTGCGTCACGCATTCTCCGATAGCCAACGCGCGTTCATTAGTGTTCTGATCGCCCTGCTCTGAATGGGAGCATTAAACGTGATCGTAGCGAGTTCTTTTGTGAATTTTTGTTCCATTTGTTGCGAAATGTCATCGCTGATGTTGGTGATAAGCGACAAATTCCGCATAAGGAAGCGAGAGACTTAATTTGCAGGACATACGCTTTTTTCAAGCGAAAGGCACGCGCATGAGCGTGCGGCAATTGTCGTTTGGAATCGTTAACAACGCAATCCCCATCCGTGCCTCGACGTGCTCCAACCGCCATCGTTTGGATCGCACTGTAGTAGCTCCTTTTCCTTAACGGGGGACGTTAATGAAAGACACACACTATTTCAAAAAACGCTCCAAATCCACAGTTTTGGAGATATGGCAATGAAATTTTGTACCAAGCTTTACATGAAAGTAACACATTTACATATAAAATCCTTTGATTATATACATTCAACTTTTTTTAATGCAATTTGAAGTTTTATTTTAAAAAAAATAATGTAAGTTCCTTTTTCTCAGAAAGTATTCAAGAGATTTCTACAAAAATATCTCTGTTTCATCTCTTTATATGTTATAAGCTCTCTCATGAGGTTTTTGGAATAGGTCAAATAGGAGAATTTTCATAATTTTTTAATTATAATTCCACAAGAAAAATTTTAAATTCATGCAAATTTCCAAGCACTTTGCCCCATATCTGAACTTGCAATCAGAATTCCAAAATTTGCACTTGAGACAACGTTTATTAGGTTTGCAGAAATATGTGTACAAAATTTCATAATTGTAGCATTCGTAGAATCTGAGGAAAAGGTACATAAACTTTAAAAACAAACTTTTCAGGAAACGTAATTTAAAGTTCAATCTAACTTTTTTCCTTATGTCACTTCTTCAGAAGGCACCACATTTGTATTTTACTATAAAAATACAGCGACCAGCCACTTTTTTTGCGTTTTATTTATGCCAATATGCATTTTGGGTTTGCACCCATCTTCCGCCGGCAAATTACATGTCTCTTCAGTTTCTACAGATACATGTAATTTGCCAGCTGAAGATGGGTGCAAACCCGAAATGCATGTTGGCATAAATAAAACGCAAAAAAGTGGCTGGTCGCTGTATTTTTATAGTAAAATATCATTATCCAGGGCCACGGAGCTCAACAGTCCAAATAAAACGGACAAATTGTTATTACGACATTTGTACTCTGGGTCGTCTTTCCCTTTAAGGCTCCTCTTCTGGTTTCGTGTTGTCTGTCTATTTTCTTTTACCAGGTCGTCAACTGACTTTTGAGCTGCAGAGACGCGCTGTAAATCTATTTTTCTCAGGATGTCTTGAGTAAAATTTCCTATCTTGAAGACCATTCTTTCTAATACCTTCATTCTCCCGACGTTCCCATCATTAAATACAATAACTGCATCATAAGTTGCAATTCTGACAACTGTAGCAGATGCAGATGTTTTTTCAGGACATCGTTTCCACATGAGTGAATTTAGAGATTCATTTGGATTATGGGTTTTGCCATGAACACACTTTTTAAGAAGTGCAAGATCGGCCAGAAACCTGTAAGTGGGCTTGGCAAGATCCAGGATACAATTTGGAAGCCTCTCCTTGTGAATGTAGGGTTTGTTATCCCTCTGAGCTTGGCGTGGCAGGAAGACCGCGTCACACTTTTAATTAATTTTCAGGCACTTCTGATGCGGTTTCAACATTGAAACTTTGGGAACTTATTGTCCATGAGTTCTACTAACAAATAAAAAATAAATCGAAAATTGATATCTTGGTCAGTTTCATCAACGTCCCATTGCATTATTAGCGCAGGTATGCTCATAACAACTGCACATAACTCATTTTGTAGGGTGAACGGTTCTTTTTATAAATATGTTCGTAGGGATAAAACCCTTTGAGTTTGTCGGCATCAGTATGGTATGGATTAGCGTTAAGTAAATACCTCGTTAATTACCTATCTCTGCTTTATTTATTTGTGCACTAAAAGTGAAATGTATTTGGCACCTAGATATTCAGTTTTGGAACTTGTTTAGGAGACAAATCACTATGTTTATAAGAACTTGCAGGCCAGATTGTAGATGCTGTAGACTCGTTTACACGCGAGCTACAGCACGCAAAATATTTGTAAATGAGGCATTATGCTATATCAAATAAAATAAGACTATAAGCAGGCGTCCGTTTTATAAGCACACCAAATATTTGTACACTTTGTACACTTTTCTAATTTTTCGTGTGGTGTTGTCGTAGGCCTGTGTTGTAAATGATTTTATACATGTTACTCATGATTGCCGAGGGGACTGATGACCATAGATGTTAAATCCCATAGTGCTCAGAGCCATTTGAACCATTCTGAGCCATGATTGCCGGTTGTTAGTATTTGCAAATGTACTGGTTGTGTTATGTTTCAATACTTACGATGAAGGTGACGGCTTGGTAATGGACGTCGTGACCGAAACTGCTTACCGAAAACAAAGGATATTTATCATTGCAACTTCGACATGATCTACGAATCCTAGTTTCAATTAATATATGTTCTAGCACGGAGGCAATTTGACATTGAAGGTCGTTTGGGGATAAATTACTACAATAGTAGCAACATACAAAGTAAACAAAAATCTCTGGTATAAGCGCGTCATCGAGTTATTGGCTTGACGGTACGTTGAGTACAGCCTCTCTTCGCAGCGGCACTAGGGAAGTAGGTAGATTTTAAGTCTAACTTCCCGACTGTCATTAGAGAGGGAGCACAAACTCGGATTACGAAAGGGTGGGGAAGGAAATCGGCCGTGTTCTTTCGGAGGAATCATCCCGGATTTTGCCTTAGGCGATTGAGGGAAATTGCAGAAAAACTAAATGTGAATGGGAGGACAGGGACCTGAACAGTCGTCCTACCGAATGCGTGTCCCAGTTTGCTAACCGCGCCACCTCGCTCGGTGCTGCATTATGAGTGAGAAGGTCTCGGGTCCATCGCCTGGTCTGCCTTTTACCTCCGCGAAAGATCCCCAGCACTCTTGGCGGCAGTCTGAGTGAACTTAGGGGCCATCTAGGAGGGACTGGAGGAGGAAAAGTCCCGTTCCTATCCGGAACGTGCAGGGCCGAAGTTTATTCTCTACCCGCCAGACCACCACGGCCAAATCAACATACAGAGAAGGGTGGAAATTCTGAAATGGGCGCAAAGAACCTGAAAAAGAAATCGGTGTACATTATCATACTAAGTGCCGTCGTAAACACGTGTATTATTTCTTCTTGAAGGACTGCTTGGAATTAAAACATGTCTTACCGTGGAGGTATAATAAGGGAAGTTATGACGTCGTAGGCTCAAGCTGACGTCCGTAGTGTTAGTGGCCCCAAACTTTAACTTCTGGTGGAAGCGTTTTCATAAAAATAAATGCCAGCTTGTATCTTTACAGGTGTACTAGTAGTTCTGATTCTAGTCTACAGTGTAAAGAAATCACATTTAATTTGTAAGTAAACTGGTTGAAGCGATATTTTCTTTTATATATATGAATTTTAGTTGCGCTGGTTACGTCTACTGTATTTGTTTCATTTCTGTAATTTAATTTTAGATTTTCAATCAGTACAACTCGAAGAGGGCTCTAGCTGAACGCTTTGACAAGGGAATATTGCAAACCGTTCAAACGTAGCAAAATATGAACTCAGCATTTTTGGGAAGAGGACATAGACGGTACATCACTTTCGTCATCCGTATTAAGGAAGACGCTGATTACGAAAACAACTTTTTCACACCACATGCTTCTCTTCTTGATTATTCGAAACGGGTAACAAATAGATAGTTACATTAACGAGGGCGTCGTATTACGGGACCAAATATGCCTTTAAGACGAGAAAAACGCCTGTAAATGCGTTCCTCTCACTGTGTTATTCACGAAAGCTCCGTATGATTTACTGCTTAGAAGAATCGGAGCTACTAATATAATGGCGCCGGCTTCAAAGCAATGTACAGCTTTAAGTCTGTAGCGCCACCTCGCCTTTTTGCATCTTCCTGTATCGTATTAGGAAACTGGTGTTACCTCTGATATTGGTTACAGATTAAGTGAGGACACGGGGAAATTGATGTAACGGAACATGAATTCTTTCCAATTCAGACATGATTCGATCCGCACTAAAGATTGATATTAAATTAATTACAGCCATTGTAAACTCCCAGTCATTCTTAGTTTCTGGAAGAGTACAGTCGTCTTAATAGAAAGGTGTCTGTATACTTGCAGTAATAAAAATGAAAAAGTGTTAAAGTGCCAACTTGTGTACCTCGTTCTTATTGCATTCCTTCCTGTCCCGAGACTGTGAATCCATATATGTTATAAAAATGGATGTATGTATGTGTGTATTTGTGTGTGTATGTCGCACATTTCCTCCTAAAGCAATGGACCGATTTCAACCTCCCTGGTGCACCTATCCCTTACCCCTTACGATCAGGCAACAAATCGCTGAAGTTTTAATACGTTTACTCTTTACTGCTAAGACATTCCTACAGTCGAGTCAATTTATCCCTGACATCTGGCTCCGCTTTTGACAGCATTCAACTGCGGAGCGCAAACGGGTGTAGGCGGAAACAATATCCGTGTATACGGCTACGAGGGGCGTTTGAAAAGTCCGTGCAAAGTCCGAGGGATGGCACCACCGGCGCGTATGGAGGTCGTGTTTAGTTAGTAGCATCTTTGGAAAGAGCTCACACCAAGTTTCAGCCATATTGGTCTATTTCTTTGTGTTTAGCATTCATGTGAATCAAGGAAGTCGAGTCATTTCGTAAACTTTCCCGGCGTGATAACAGCTAATATTCTTCACGGGTTTGCAGCCGACGACATGATCCGGCTGCAAATCCGTGAAGAATATCAGCAAGGAAGTCGAGTGATTGTCAAAAAATGGACGAAAAATAATTTCGTGTGGTGATTAAACATTACTTTATCAAAGGCAAAACGCCTTAGGAGACTAAAGAGAATCTTGATAAACAGTACGGTGACTCTGCACCTTCGGTTAGAACAGTTTATAAATGGTTTCAAAATGTTTGGAGTGGCCAAATGGGCACAAGTGATGCTAAACGTTCTGGACGCCCTGTGAAGGTTACGACTCCAGAAATCATTGATAAAATCCATGATATGGTGATGGATGACAGAAGAGTTAAGGTGCGTGAGATTGCTAGTGCTGTGGGCATCTCGAATGAGCGGGTACATAATATTTTGCATAAACATTTGGACATGAGAAAGCTATACGCAAGATGGGTTCCGCGATTGCTCACTCTTGACCAAAACCGGAATCGTGTGAAGTGTAGCAAGGATGGTTTGCAGCTGTTCAGGAAGAATCTGCAGGACTTCAAGCGTCGTTTCATCACTGTGGATGAAACATAGATATATTACTATACTCCTGAGATCAAACAACAATCTAAACAATGATTTACCAAGGGAGAATCTGAACCAAAAAGGCGAAGACCATTCCTTCGGCCGGAAAGGTTATGGCGACTGTCTTTTGGGATTCGCTAGGGATAGTCCTCTTCGACTACCTGGAAAAGGGTAAAACTATTACAGGTGCAATTTATTCATCGTTATTGGACCGTTTGAAAACCGAGCTGCAAGAAAAACGCCGGCGATTGGACCGCAAAAAAGTCCTTTTCCATCACAATGCACCAGCACACACCTCAGCAGTTGTGGTCGCAAAATTAATGGAAATAGGATACCAACTCGTTTCTCGTCCCCCTATTGCCCAGACTTGGCTCCCTCAGACTACTATTTGTTCCCCAATCTGAAGAAATGGCTGTGGGACAATGATTTTATTCAAACGAGGATGTGATTGCAGCAACTAATAGTTATTTTGCAGACTTGGACAATTCCCATTATTCGGAAGGGATCAACAAATCAGAACAGCGTTGGACGAAGTGTATAAGTCTAAAAGGAGACTATGTCGAAAAATAAAAAAGGTTTACCCCAAACACGTAAGTAGTTTTTATTTTTGCACGGACATTT
The DNA here is from genome assembly GCF_023864275.1 of Schistocerca cancellata. Taxonomy (NCBI): domain Eukaryota; kingdom Metazoa; phylum Arthropoda; class Insecta; order Orthoptera; family Acrididae; genus Schistocerca; species Schistocerca cancellata. Next base: position 433,644,095 of record NC_064632.1, read on the forward strand.
CAAACGGCCCTATTATGAATAGACGTTGCCAGAAGCAAGTTAACAAAATCGCGTCGGAGACATGCGGAGCAGGTACGCCCTGCTTACAGAAACTGTCTGGGATCATCTGATACCGAGTCTGCCGCATAATTTCAAAGGTGTTTTCACGAATACACGGAAATGAATTTTTTTCGAAATTACACTACAAAGTTCACTTTTTGTTTTCGTTTCTAATAAAACATTGGTACAATGAATTCCCGGGCAGTGCCGGGTTTATCAGTCGGTTATAACATTTATCTTACGAAATATTAGTAAATTCGCGTTACCTCTGGTGTTGGTCAGAGATGCCGAGGAATCGTTGGTGCGGAATATGAATCCTTTCCAATACTGTCATGATTCACTGCGCACTAAAGAATAATATAAAATTAATTACGGCCATTTTAAAATCTCACTCATACTTAGTTTCCGGAAGAGTGCAGTCGCCTTTATACAAAGATGTATAAATGTATTCTTCACAGTAATAAAAATGATTAAGTATTAAAGTGTGCAATCGTAGATCGCTTTCTTTTCTCAGTCCTTCTATTCCATAGATATGAATAATTATATAAACTCACGGTCATCAGTAAGATTTCACAGTGAATTCAGAAATAATATTATATGATTGAATTCGACCGTGTCTGGAATGGCAGTTACCTGAGACGAGAATTCAGTGCTCGTACTAAATACGGCAAAAGAAGGACCCGCTGCTATATCCATTACTTCAAAGATTATCTTTTATTATAATAATATTCAAAATAATTAAATTCCTGACTAGCCGCATGCCAAAAGACAATGCAGGCTAGAGTAATATCTGTTCTTTCACCAGAATAAAATCAGATTGTAGAATAATTTATTAATTTCTTTTTCGATGACTTCTTGTCGAGATTTCGCCACGGACTACAGGAATTTGCTTCACCACCTCTTTTATTTGTAAAATCATTGCTTTCAGTGCAGGATGCTTAGACATGACACAGATTTTCTATATTTTTAAATTAAGAGACAGCCTTTTGGAGATGCAATTTTTTTCATCTACATCTATACTCCGCATACCACCAAACGATTCGTGCCGGAGGTTACGTCACGCTCCACTGATACCAGTCTAAATACTGTTGAGTTGGACCGTTTTCCGCTCCTAACAACCGCGCCTGAGACAGAGATATCTCTACTGTTTGAGACGCAGAAAGTCCATACACAGCTAAACTCGATAGCTGCCCTTCTAGTGAGTTGTGCATAACACGGACAGTACTTAGATCTGCGTTACTTCAACAGAGGGCAACACAGTTCAACGTTTGAAATTGCTCTGATGAGGGTGCTATGTAACCAACATTAAAATTACAGTTAATGCGATTTAGACTGGTACATTATACTCACTTATTTATTTTGGTCATCTGTCTTCTGACTGATCTGATGCTGACAGCCACTAATTCGTCTCCTGTGCCTACCTCTTCAACTCAGAGCAGCGCCTGCACCTAATGTCCTCAATTGTTTTTTGAACGTATTCCAGCATCTCTCTTCACCTACAACTGTTGAAACGTCCCCTTAGAAAAATTATACAAGACTGTGCTTAAACTGACACACAATATTTTTAGCGCAACGCAATCTGACTTTCAAAAATCCCTACAAAAGAATGGCCCTGACTAACATTAACCTATACCTTTCACAAATCACTTACCTCACAAAAATCTTCGGTACTCAAGCTACCGCAATACAGCGAGCGCCACTACTGCCAGCTAAATAACAGATTCAAACTACGGAAGGCACTAACTACTGATGGGCACAGTTATCAAATGAAAGATTTTAATAGAGAACAAACAATGTATTTACCTCAATAGTGTTCAAAAGTCATAATGTATATAGCAGTTCATGATATCCAGTATTACAAATTTCAAAACTCCGCCATCTCTCTCCCCACATCCACCACTGCTGGCGGCTCACCTCCAACTGCACAACGCTACGCGCTGTTCACATCCTGCTGCGCAACATTACAATGGCAGACAACAATGCAAACTAGCAACAGACTGCACACAGCACAGCCAGTGATTTTCATACAGAGCGCTACGTGGCATTACCAATAAGAAAACCTAAGCAGCCTACTTACACTGTTTCTCTTTCACATCTACCTGAAGTACAGTGAAAGGCATTCCTTGGTGTCTGAACTCATGTCCTGTCATCCTATCCCTTCTTTTCGTCAGTGTTTTCCTAATGTCCCTATCCTCATCGATTCTGCACAAAACTTCGTCGTTCCGTATTTCATCAACCTACATCTACATCTACACACGTACGCCGCAAACCACCATTTCCTTTACTGTTCCACTCGCAAGTAGTGCGAGGGAAAATCGACTGTTTAAAAGCCTCCTTAAGAGCCCTAGTTTCCGGCATTTTTTCTTCATACTCTTTATGCCCCAAATGCCTGCTTTCTAAAGTTCGGCAGTAGTGCCTTACGAAACGAGTGTCGTCTTTGCTCCAGTGATTCCCATTTGAATTCACGAAGCATCTCCGCAATACTTGCTTGCTGATCGAACCTACCGATAACAAATCTAAGAGCAAGCCTCTGAATTCCTTCAATATCTTCCGTCAATCCGCCCTGATGGGGATACCCAGTACTCAAGAATGGACCGCACTAGCGTTCTATACGACGTTTTCTTTACGGATAACCTACAGTTTCCCAAAATTTTACCAATAAAATTAAGTCGAGTATTCGCCTTCCCTCCTACCTGGCTGACGTAATCATTCAATTTCATATAGCTTTGCAACATTTCGCCTAGATATTAGATGGATTTGACTGTCTCAAGCTACACCATACCAATGTTGCAAATTGTTTTTCCTACTCATCAGCATTAACTTACATTTTCGTACATTTAGAGCAAGCTGCCGTTCATCACACCAACTATAAATTTTGTCTGTCATCTAGTATATTCCTGCAGTCACCCAACGACGACTCCTTCCCGTACACGACCGTAAATTGCTGTTCATCCTGTCCTCAGATTATTTATGTACATAGAAAATAATAACGGTCCTATCATACTTCCCTGGAACACTCCTGACAATACCCTTGTCTCTAATGAATACTTGTGGTCGAGGACAACGCACTGGATTCTATTACTTAAGAAGTCTTCGAGCCAGTCACCTGTCAGGGTCTTCGTCTACAGTCTGCAGTGGGCCACCGCGTCAAACGCTTTTCGGAAATCTAGTAATACAGAATCTGTCTGTCTCCGCTCCATCCACGGTTTGTAGAATATCATGTGAGAAAAGGGGAAGTTGAGTTTAACACGAGCGATGCCTTCTAAACCAGTGCTGATTTATGGACAGAAGATTTTTCTGTCTCAAGGAAATATGTTCTACTGGAACGCAGAATGTGTTTACCTACTTGTAAACATCCTTCTTTAGCACCACATCTCAAACGCTTCGATCCTCTTATTTTCGAACTTTCCCATAGTCCATGGTTCTTTTCCATTCAGTGCTATGCTCCAAATGTACATTCCCAGAAATCTGTTCCTGAAACTGTCAAACCGAGGAGGATGTTTGATAATAGCACACTACTTTCGGTCACGAATGACCTCTGAGCCTCAGCTAGTCAGCTTTTTATATCTTTCTTACTTCGTCCGTCATGTATTAGGAGGGCCGTTACGAAAACAAACCCTCCTATTTTTATTCATGGAAAGTACAGGAGATACATGAAACACAATGTAATATATTGATTATTCCTTGCTACTGTAGTGTTATCTTGAAGATGGGAGAAAAGAGGACAGGCGCTCCAAGGCCCGGAAGCAGAGACGATGCTGAGGGCAGACGAAACTAGGAGAGATATTGTTACATGAAGTAAACCGTAAGGGGAGCGCCTTGCGAAAATGCAGACGCCCCCAGATGTGCTCCCAGGGCGCTAGTTACTCTTCAAGAAATTGACATGTAACTGCCTATGTCGTCTAGACTCTGTGGTAGGTTGCCACCGTAGAACTTTGTAACCAACAGGCACGTACTAGCGTATAAAGCCAGCTTGATACCAGCCCTGAGAACAGCAACGTCAGTAGGCTCCCAAGGGTTAGAAAGAGAGTGAAAACGCCAAAAACTGTTCACCTAGCAGTCCCTACTCCGGGAAGTCCGAGGGGCGGGGCTAAATGACGGATCACAATAATGTTGCAAGCCTTATTAGGCAGAGCAGTTACGTATAGCTTTCAGCTGAACAATGTTGATACCAAATACGGACTTAGTGCAGCTGCATTAACATCCCTGCCTTAGGAGCAGTAGAGGGGACCTAACTAAACCGTGATTGGCAGGCGCCCGCAAGAGACCTGCGGAATTGGCTGGGTGGCTTTAAGTGGGAAAAACAGTGCCCCCCCACGCGACTCGTCCAAACCCCTAGATTCCGCATTTTGGCGGAGTCGTCAGTCAGACGATCTGGGCGCCGAATCCGCGTCCGTCGACTCCAGCCTCGGTCCAGGTCCGTCTATGTCTGCTCTCTCACTTGGAGTGCCTCAGTGAACAGTGTCACATTCAGTATGTTTTGTTTTGCAACTAAGTTGTTGCCTTAAGATGCTGCTAGTGTTTGCTGCTGTGGTTAGCTTCCACTCCTGGGACTTCTGCACTGGTTTCTGTTGTAACAGTGTTATTCATGCGTTTTCTAACCCTAGAACTAGCCTCCAGTGTATTAGTTAGTCCTGTCTGGAATAAACAACTATTTCAAAACCCTGTTTGTCCAAGAGTCTCCACAACGTGTTCCCTACAAAGTCTCACCACCTGCGTTTCTAGTAAATACCTGTACCAGTGTTGGCGCAGATAGAGGAAAACAATCAAATGCCTTCACTGTGATTGTCCTTCTGCCTTCTGCTCTGTATCGCTTGTGAGCGCAGACTGACCAGTAACCCCTTTCCTCCCTCTCCCATCTATGTCAAGACACGACAACAATAGCACAGCTAAATAGAGCAATATTTCAGTTGCAGACTGTCAATTTTCGACTTAGCCATCACCATTTGTTATGTACTTTTGCCAACGATGAACCAGGGCCTGCATGCCGCGCTTGTAAAAATCGGAACCAACCGAGGCTAATCACTTCTTTACAGCTTTAACGACAGCATCTGAGTCCTGAAAATGTTCGCCACTTAGTCCATCTTTCAGAGGCCCAAATAGATGGAAGTCTGAAGGCGCTAAATCGGGAATGTACAGTGGATGTGGTAAGACAGTGTGGTGTCACCGCCAGACACCACACTTGCTAGGTGGTAGCTTAAATCGGCCGCGGTCCATTAGTACGTGTCGGACCCGCGTGTCGCCACTGTCAGTACTTGCAGACCTAGCGCCACCACATGGCAGGTCTAGAAAGGCGTACTAGCACTCGCCCCAGTTGTACGGACGACATTGCTAGCGACTAGACGTACGAAGCCTTCCTCTCATTTGCCGAGAGACCGTTAGAATAGCCTTCAGCTAAGTCCATAGCTACGACCTAGCAAGGCGCAGTTAACCATATCTGGAGAGAGTCTTACTTGTATTCACCATAAACGATGTATACCAAAAGGATGGATTAAAGTTAAGTATTCCCAAAGCAACGTACTTTTCTTATTAGCATTCATTGAGCATCCTGTTTCAGACTTCACGATATTCTGGGTGAGCTGATAGCGTGCCTATTCGGCCCTTCTAAATAACACTGTGTCGGCACTTCTGTCGACACATAACAACAGTCCAGCCGAATTGTGCAACGAGTTGCGTGGTCACAAAACTGGTGTTGGGGGCCTGGCGCTATCATGTTGTAGGTGAAAGCTGGTCTTTTTCTCTAGCCTTACGGTAGAAATTTGGGCTTTCAGTTTAGTCAGTGTCGTCTTGTGCTGAACTGACAGTTTCTCCAGGCTCCAGGACACCCAAAAGAACCACAACCCGGCTATCCCAGAAGACTGTGCAGTTTGCCTGCAGACGGCTATATCTTGAATGTCTTTTTTGGCAGAGAATTCGCATATCGCCAATCCATAGACTGTCTTTTGGATTACGGCTCGTAGTGGCGACACCGTCTCGTCTCCGGTGCCGTCACCTTCAGCTTCATATTGATCCAGCGGATCCCGACAAATTTCCATTCGATGAATTTTTTGTTCTTTTGTAAACAGCCGCGGGACCCATCTCGCACATAGCTTGCGATAACCAAGATGTTCCAACATTGTTTCCAAGACATTTCAGACGACATTCAGCTGTGGACCCAATTCTCTGGTCGTCATCCGCCGATCAGCACGCATGAGTTGAACAAGACGCTCTTCGTTCCGAGGGATGACACAGCTGTGTACGGTCGACCGCCCTGTGGCTTGTCATGAATATCCTTTTCACCGCCGTAAAATGCCGTACCCATCGCTTTACATTGCTCAAGTCTCCGTACACCTTTAGCAAGCGTCGTTGAATTTCAAACGGCGCAACCCTCTTCTGCAGTGAGGAGTTAAATCACATATCGCTGTTTTATTCAAGTGTCCATATCAGACTCTATTTTAGAACACTGCTCTGCTAGCGCCAGCTACCGCAGAACAACGAAACTACCTGGAAATGAAAGAGAAAGGTTCAAGCACTAGCACTACACCAACGACATCTAGCGCGGACATTCAAAGTCACCACAAAAAATTGGAGGCGTTTTTTCGGAGCGATCCTCGTATTTAGCTTTCAAAGTCGCACAACGACTTCTCTTCGCCTACTTCGCGATTCTGAATTTTGATGTAAATTTTACCGCTAATGGTTCAAATGACTCTGAGCACTATGGGACTTAACATCTGAGGTCATCAGTCCCCTAGAACTTGGAACTACTTAAACCTAACTAACCTAAGGACATCACACACACCCATGCCCGAGGCAGGATTCGAATCTGCGACCATAGCAGTCGCGCGGTTTCAAACTGAAGCGCCTAGAACCACCAGGCCACTCCGGCCGGCTTTACAGCTAATCTCGTTTCTGTTTCCCCTCTTTGGTTTCTTCTTCTTCGGTGTAATCTTAGTCCGTTGTTCCTGTTTTCTCCCCACTAAACCTCTCCCTACCTCCCTTCTCCCCCCCCCCCCCCGAGTCCTTTTGCATTCCCCTCCTCTGCCTACCCCACTTCCTGTCGCGTCTGCCCCCCAACCCTCTTATGGGTCCTCATCCTCCATCAGCTCCTTTCCCGGTTCCCTCCTTCGCTTTTACTCTCCTTTCCCCCCTTTTTTGTTTTCCCATCATCTGTCCAGTTTCCCCCACCTGCTCTCGGCTGTGGTATGTCACATTTGCCACTTTTTAGTGCAGTGTTCCAGTGACTATTCAGTGTTGTTCGTCTTTCTCGTGTTACGAACAGAAACCATGCTGTCGCTAGGTGTGAATTTTATGTCTTTTGCGAACAGAATCCAGACTGTCGCCGTGTTTTTTTTAATTGTCTGTCTATTGTTTTACCTGTCTGCTTCGTATGTATTTTATTAGCATCATCATCCCTCTGTTCTTTGTTTCAAGTTCCACGATTTCTTTTCGCCATGTTACTCTTTAAGTCTCCGATTTTATCGCCTGTTTTTATTATTTATTCTCTTCATCTTTCTCACAAAGTCTGTAGGCTGAAGAGCGGCATGCTAAGCTGCTGCCGTCCCGCCCCCTTGGGGGGGGGGGGGGGAATTGAAATGCAATAAAGAAAAACAAAATAGTCCGTTGTGTGTGCTCATAAGACTGTTCATTGTAGTTCTACAGGTCGTGCTGTTTTACGTTTGTTTCTGAGAACAGCATTGTCATAATTGAATGATATCATTGATGTCCTTTCACCCTGAATTTTAATCCCGCTCCTAAACCCTTCCTTTATTTTCGCAACTGTTTCTTTGATATTTAGACTGAGAAGTATAGGTGAAACATGTCTCACTTTTCCTTATCCGAGTACTTTTCTCTCTGTCTTAAATTAGTAATCGCTGACGTTCCAGCACTGTGGCAAAAATTCTCGATGAGCTGTTGGAATAAAGGAGGCCTGTGCTGACGACGTCGGTGTTCCTGTTGGCAGGTGGGGAGCAGCAGCAGCAGCAGCAGCAGACGGTGGACACTCGCCGCCACTCTTCGCTGAGCGACTCCATTCCCGACAGCAACGTGCTGAGGAAGGTGGCCAGCCTCACGCTAGACAAGGGCACGCTCGAGCAGAGGGTCAACCGGCCGCGCTTCGTGCCCGAGAAGCTCGACTTCCAGATCTACCAGAAGTTCGAAGGTAAGCGCTCCTGCTACTCAGCTGCGAACGCACGCTAGGGATGCCACCTAGGGCTGGAGAACTTCTCTCGGGGGAGGGGGGGGGGGGGGGTACGAATAATGAAAATACAAGTAGTTTACTACAAATATAAGTAATACAGGGTGTCTCACATAAAACCGGTTGGTATCACGCCCGAGGTTAAAGTAACAATGGGGTAGATTCTCTTAAGGATTCGAAAGGGAAAGTGCAAGATCCCCTCGCTTCTAAACTGATACTGTTATTACTCAGCTTAGCCGCGAGTCCGTAGAGGGTGGTATATGTGACGCACAGTATAACTGATCAGCATTTCCACCCGGAATTTGCGAGTGTAAGTGGGACCTTCCTTGATCCTCATTGGTAGGTCGTGTCGTCGGATTTCCTCCTACCTGTGCGCGGTGCAGCTCTCGTAAATGTCGTCCCGTGCAGATTCTTCATTGGCGCGTTGGATGTCCATTGGCGCATTGGATGTCTGTCGGTGGAAGCCAATTATCTGAAATTGCTATCGATCAACTTTGGGGTATCTATTTACTCGAAATTAACATTCAGAAGCCGTAATATCACCTTTATTCCTATTAGACCAATAATGAAACACTCATGTCACAAACTACTCGTAACCGAGAGCATGGGTACCATCGAACAAGACAGGAAGAGCTCTTAACGCCGACTGCCGACTTTGGCGCGCAGTCCGTATCTCTTACTAGTTTCGTCACTGTTCGTGGATTTCCGATCGAGTTCGTACTTACTAAGATACGCATTTGTTAATGAACGGGTGTGAATTTTAACGAGGCGAAATCATGATAAATAGTTTTAAACATCCAGAGGCTCCTCCTAGTATTCATGTTGTCATAAATGACTTTAATTATTACATATAAATAAACAAAATCGGTGACTTTGGCGCCAAGATGGCGGTACTTCCCGTCATGTATATTTCCCAGGCTGACGCTTGTTGCTACGGTCCAGCGCCGAGCCCCACCTAACTACGCGCGACATATGGTCGCTTCGTCACCTAGCCAGCCAGCGTGGGAAATGCTCTCCGACTCATGGCCGGCTACATCAATAAGAAACAATAATTTATTACAACTGGTAAAAATGTCCTCCTCACGTAAGAGGCACCTTACAAAGGGCAACCTGTGGAGCTGCTCAGGATAGAAGACAACGGTTCTGGTGTGGTAAGCGGCTGAGCACCTTAGCTGAACATTTATTGGTTTACTTGGTTCACAGAAAATTCATACTTTCTCTTCCGTAAAGCATTAAAACCAATAATCCTATAACATTTATGATGATGAAGTCCCATACTGCTTGACAGAGCGTAGGGGACGATGCGGGAGACGCCGGCCGCTGTGGTCTAGCGGTTCTGGCGCTGCAGTCCGGAACCGCGGGACTGCTACGGTCGCAGGTTCGAATCCTGCCTCGGGCATGGGTGTGTGTGATGTCCTTAGGTTAGTTAGGTTTAAGTAGTTCTAAGTTCTAGGGGACTTATGACCTAAGATGTTGAGTCCCATAGTGCTCAGAGCCATTTGAACCATTTGATGCGGGAGACCCGCACCACTGTACTAGGCAAGGTACTAGCGGAGGTGGTTTGCCATTGCCTTCCTCCGATCATAATAAAACATTAATATCATGCAAATTTATTAGAATGTAAAATCTTTCAAAACATTTAAAGGCAATTACCGATATTCTAAATTACCCAAAATTTCATTTACCTCTAACATTAGAGCCAATAACCTTTTAAAAAAATTTGCAATGATCCCTGGTACTTAGAATAATCACTGAAATTCTAGATTGCCCAAGTTTCCTTTTCTTTAAACTTCAAAGCCAATAACCTGAAAAATTTTAAATCCAAGGAATTCTTTCTAAACCAAATAAGCTTAAGTTCAGAAACTTTTTCATGTTAGTGCACCGTAACTTCCCATAGGGATTCTGACATGAGCATGACTTAACGCCAATTCAACCAATCCGATTGTGAGAAAACCAACGTTACGGTAGTTACAGAAGAACCAATAACAAAATTTAATTACAATTCACTGAAGCATAACATGCGCTAATGCGCCGCACACAAATGAACCTTTCATCGGTGTCTGATACATCAGTACGTGGCTTACTGTACTACAGTCCCAAGCTAAGGACCAACTCCGTAAACGATTAATTATCGCTATCAGTCTTAACTTTGCGTTCACCCTGCCTCTTGAATATGAGGCAAATTGGAACAATACAGTTAAACCTGGGTAGGATTGATTGACAGCTTTGTAATCACAGAAATTAACTTCCTTACATGCAAAATTCGGCCATCGGAACCTGAGAACATGAATCCACATATACGAAATACCCTGAAGCAGACGTCACTTCTCTGGAATATTATGCACACAGTTCAAAATGGTTCAAATGGCTCTGAGCACTATGGGACTTAACATCTGAGGTCATCAGTCCCCTAGAACTTAGAACTACATTATACCTAACTAACCTAAGGACAGCATACACATCCATGCCCGAGGCAGGATTCGAACCTGCGACCGTAGCAGTCGCGCGGCTCCAGACTGAAGCGACTAGAACCGCTCGGCCACACCGGCCGGCCGCACACAGTTCAACATGATTTACATGCCCCAGAAAGTTTACATCAGAAAGGTATTAGATTAGCCACACATTCATGGAAATTTGCAGAACACTGCCGGGTAAATTTCGTGACAGTACAATCAAGCGTACGTCGCTCTTCGGCGCAACATCCAATTTTATGTGTTCCAGAAGAAATAGGAAAAATTCTCCCGAGACGCGCTAATCGAAAACAGTTCAGTTTACAGAATGAACCTGCATGGGACCAGAGTCGATCACAGACGAAAGAATTACTGTTCCAGCCAAGGCGAATGACCTAGTTCAGACATCTTCAACTTTTGTAGTCCTGTCTTCCTCAGTTGCGTGTAATCATCAGTGGCAGGTTGCGTGGACAATGTCTTACATTTTAAGCTCCTGTTGCATTTTTGGTGTTGTTGTTCTTCTCATGAATGCCAATTTACGGTTTTTTCCCACATTCCACAGCACTATGAACTAAACGCTTGTTTCAATGCAATGTTTTGGTTGCATTGCATTGAAACAAGCGTTTAGTTCATAGTGGTGTAGAATGTGGGAAAAAAACCGTAAATTGGCATTCATGAGAAGAAGAACAACACCAAAAATGCAACAGGAGCGTAAAATGTAAGACATTGTCCACGCAACCTGCCACTGATGATGCCTTGCAGAAAATAAAGGCGAAACGCGTATGGCACTAAAATTGTATTTTATTCAGTTGCTATCAGACGGTCCATAAGTAAAAATTATCAACAGACCTAGTTCAGATTCCAAACTGAACGCCGACGTTCACCAAAATCAGTAGGAGTGCGAGGCACTAGTTCAGATGTGATCCCCGCCATCTGCCAACTAAACAGCAACCTTCGGTCCGTAGACCCACCACTCGGACGACGAAGATAACGATCAACCCGACGAAGACGGCAGCAGTTCTGTTCACACGGAGGAAACCAGTTCTGAACGACAGACTCCAAATAGCTGACCAATTTATCCCATGGTCACCGGGAGTGAAGTATCTCGGTGTCTACCTCGACAAAAAATTACTCTTTACGCAGCATATTGACGACAAGAAGACGGCAGCCCAGAAGATGGCCAGGTCGTTGATCCCGTTCCTGAAGAGTAAGATTCTCAACCCTAAGACTAAACTCCACTTGTATAAGGCAACGGTGGAACCCACAATGTTGTATGGCTCCACCTCGTGGGGAACTACGTGCGTCTCCAACTACAACAAACTCCAAGCGCTGCAAAACATTTGCTATCGATGGATCACAGGAGCTCCATGGTGGACAAGAAACGTCGACATCCGCACCGCACTCCACGAAACCACTATGCAAGAGAAGGTCCATGACAAGGCTCTACGAGTTTTTGACAAAATCGATGCCCTTAGGGACGACGTTCGACAATTACAATCGGTAGGAACGGTAAACCCTGCAAGATGGCACAAGTATCGCGTACCGAAGTCAATCACGTTTCACCCCCCATAGGCAATCTGTCATAACACGAGAAAGCAGTCACACATAACAGCCTTGACACATTTCACCCTCCACAGGAGATAGACATCACCAAAGACAGCAGGCTAAAGGACCCATTGCGTGCCCAAGCCTAACTGAATGCGTAATAAATAAAGTGTTTTCCTTTTATCCTTACATCCCATCCTAGAAGAATAAGTCATCAAGGATGATCTCTTCAGTCCACACTACACACACAAAAAAAAAACTCGGACGACGCCGTAGCTGGCGTAGCACTTTCCGAACTTGCAGTCCACAACTGTAAGTCCAGTCCATGAACGATGGCCGTTCGCGCATGTCGAGGCACGGACGGAAATGGCATACTTGACGATTCAAAGCGACAGTTGCGATACGCGCATGCGCGTGCTTTCCGCTTGAAGGAAGCATGTATCCTGCAAATTATGTCTCTCGCTTGCTTATACAGAGTTTATCACTTACCACTGAGCCGTAGTTGTGTCCGGCTCTTCGAAAATCGCGCCAGGCGGAGTGTTTTCGCTTCGCGTCGAGTGTTTGCGGTAGCGCTTTCGGTTTGGCGCGCTGCTTGTATCGCTAACGCCCTCTGGCGGGAGGTGGAGCAAGTGTACGGTCGCGTGACGTTCGAGGAGTACGTACTGGGCGGTGACCGAGAGAGGTGGTGGTGCCAGCGGTGCCCTCTTGTTGGGGGTCGTCAACTGCTCGCCACGTGCTTTGGCAGACCTCTTGGCTATCAGGGATTAAGTTTGCCTTACCCGCATGTACGTGGCTTATGAAGCTTAGAAGCCGTGGTGCAGGAGATCAGCGCATGGGACCGTATGTCTCTTATCGGCCGTTGAAACCACTGGCAGCGGTTGGCTCTGACGAGCATTTGGAAGTGCGACGTGCTCCCGGCGCTGGGGTGGAGTGTGAAAAGTTATATATATGAGGTGGAGTTTATGAGTTTCTTCATCAGTGGTTTTGTTGGGGTCGTCCGCGGGAATGTGGTAATTGCTTCTGGATCGGTCCTTTTTCATTCACACCTCGATTGGGTGATTTAGGGTCGGTGTCGTGGGTCTCTGTGGTTTGGAGTCTGTGCTGGCACCGCCCTGGCTACATCTTCTGGTTTTGAGTAACTCGGGGAGGTGGCGGCTTGTAATGGAAGTTTTGGGGCTGATCTCCTATGGCCCTGTAGACCACCAGTAACTATTCCGCCTGTTGTGATTTGGGCGCCTTTACACGTGTCAACATCAAACCTTGCAATCCTTTACATAGAGCTAGTTTTTAAAACAGTTTTTTTAACTTTTGTCTTATCTATATATATGTCTAGTTAAAACTCATTATTGGCAAGTTGTTAATGTCATACATGGTAATCTCCTTTTCATAATGAAAATTATCAAGGTATTTGAAATTGTTTTGAAATTATTTTGTTTTTTAAAGAAATGCCAGACTTAAAAATTTATTACTGAGAAAGCCTTTTAAAATAAAAGATAACCTTATCAATGTGTGTTTCTTCACCAGCACCTCCTGGCCCCTACTTCCACGATAACGTTTTTGGAATAACATGTGTACTTAAGTTGTTTGTTAATCGCCTTAATTGACGGTTCAACCATCAGCAATGACAACTCGCAACAAATGAAACATAAATTCACTAAACAATTCGCTACGATCACGTTTAAAGCTTGCAGTAGCTAAGGCATTCAGAGCAGAGCGCTACTGAACTCTCATTGGCTTCCGTGACGTAGGTGCGCAGAACAAGCCTAACTTCACCGCCATCGTTCGTGATTCCAACTACAGCATGCGCCCGGCTCTCGCTACACGGCTACTCCGCCCTTTGTCGTCCACCTAACCAGTCACCATTGGCTCGTCCGGCGCGCACTTAAAACTCTATCCGCGCTTGGCGTCTCTGACCACAGAACAATTTTTCTTTGTGCAAAGGCGCGCTGACGCCAGGAATCGATACGGCCACATGTACGCATCGCAGAAATACGAACCGAAAATCGTACGACCGTATCATAATGAACTAACTGAAAAGGAACAGGTCCATAAGAGATGCTGGAAGTGGTGGTCATGGGCAACCAGGCATCGCTCACTTCGTATGATGACGGTACCAGCAACACGCTCTAATTCTGCATGCCGATGTTCTTAATTTCTCTAGTAATATTCTGTTGAAGACCGTCTATTATGAGAATATTGTCAGCATACTTTTTGCTTTTTAGTGTGTCCCACGAATAAAAATCACACTTTGTCCAGGGAACTTGGGGGCCAGAAGAATATATTAACTTCAGGGACTCGTTTGGCGATGGGCGCCGTACTTCGGTTGGATGTGCGAGCGCCTGCTCCATCCTGTTAAAGCTTCTTTCCATCTGTTAATTGTGCATGGAAAGAGTCAAAGATCTCTAGATGTTTGGCACTGTTTAAGGTTTAATTGGAAAATGTGGGGCCAATAACGCGCATACTGGACAATGCGCACCAACACTTACCATCTCTGAGTGTAGAGTTTCTTCGTGCAAACTACGTGGGTTGTTCTGCAACCAGTATCTGATATTCTGGGAGTTTACATAACCTGACAAATGAAAGCTGGCCTAATCAAAAAACAAGTAGTTACAATAATAAACTCATTTTTCCTGATAAGATTTCAACTCTTGCACCAGACTCATATGATAGGATTTTAATTGCATATCTTTTAGTATACGATGACACAACGTACGAGATACACTAACCTGCTGCGATAACCTCGTTAGTGACTTGCGGGACTTCTCCCAATGTCAATCCGAATTCTGTCCGTAGTTTCAGGGGTCTTCACTGTCGGTCGCCAATTCCTCTGCACATTCTGAACGGATTCTTGTACAGATCTTGAACAGTGCTGGTCGAGGGGAGTTTCCTATAAAGCGTACTTCTCTTGAAACATTTCTTTACGCTCCTTGATGGAGCCTGTCTTTATGTAACACTCCGCAATATCATTTCGCTGTTTTAAAGCAAATTGCCCCATTTCTGTAACAACTCAACAATACAAACTTCTAACAACAACAACAACAACAACATAAGAAAGTCTTCTCCTTTCCATCCGTGTTTGTAATATACAGATCTGCTATTTAAAGGGGAAATGAATTTTTAGGAATATTTACAAGCAATATAATAAGTTCAGTTCAATATTTAGATAAAAAAAAAAAACACAAAAACCCTCGAAGAAAATGTCCAACAGTAACACCATCACTGTTTCGTATTTTTGAATTCATATTTTGTGTTGCTCTTTGGTGCTTCACCAACGGCCTTGCCGCAGTCGCGACACCGATTTCCGTCACATCACCGAAGTTAAGCGCTGTTGGTCTTGGCTAGCACTTCGATGGGTCAGCGTTCGGATGTACAGAACGCTGCTGGCAAGCGGGATGTACTCAGCCCCTGTGAGGGCAGTTGAAGACCTACTTGACTGAGAAGTAGCGGCTCGGGTCACGTAAACTGACAACAGCTGTTAGAGCTGTGTACTAAACACACGCCCCTCCGTGTTCCCATCCAGTGACGCTTAGCGGAAGAGGATGACACGGCGGTCGGTCGGTACCGTTAGGCCTTACTAGCCCTGTTCGGACAGAGTTTTTGCTGCGTCATTGTCCCATCTCTTTCAGAAAATTCTAGAATTCGCCACAGCTTTCAGAAAAGTTCACTTTTATTTGAAGGTCTTTTTCACTAAGGCCGATTCCTTTCTTAAGGCCATTGGTTCTTCTTCCAATATTATTTCAATAAATGTGTTACTGGTAGGAACTGAAAATATAAACTGAAAATATATGTGATACAAGCCTAACAATTGGTAATGGAAGATGTCTACTGTGGTCTGCCGCGTAAAGAAATCTACCCAAATGTGGTCCTTTCCTTTACTTTTTTAAGCCCAGCATATGCATTCCGGAAATATCAGAATTCATTGCGTAACTGATTTTCGCCCTGGTTGAGATTCAATTTGTTGGTAACGTTTAAAACCTGGAACTCGGTTCAAATGGCTTTGAGCACTATGGGACTTACTTCTGAGGTCATCAGTCCCCTAGAACTTAGAACTACTTAAACCTAACTAACCTAAAAAAATCACACACATCCATGCCCGAGGCAGGATTCGAACCTGCGACCGTAGCGGTCTCGCGGTTCCAGACTGTAGCGCCTAGAACCGCTCGACCACTAAGGCCGGCAAAACCTGAAACAGCGGCGGGTCATAAACTTGTAGAAATAAGGAATGCCAACAGCTGCTCTTTTCAGAAAATATGTAAATTGCGCCGCCAGATTCGACACTATATTAGTCTCATCTTCAGGCCCCTACGCAAGCTGAATGGTGAAATCTAATTCTCAGTGCGTAAGGACAGGTACCATGTATATTCATTGGTCTCATGGATTTGTATTTACACGATACGTAGACGCCAGGCATCTAACAGTTGTTGTTAGAGACCATTGAATATACATGGTACCTGTCCTTCTGCACCGAGGATTGGGAATCACCATTCAGTTTCCATAGGGGCCTAAAGGTAATACTAGTGTAGTGTCGAAACTGGTAGCGTAGTTTAAACATTTTATAAAAAATACGGCTGTTGTTATTCCTTACTTCTATAAGTTAAAAACATATTCTCATTGCAAGCGAAAAGCTACTTGTTCTTTAAGTGAAAAACTTGTAGGCATATTGAACACATTGTTCTTGAAAAGCCATACTTCCGGGGAAAATAATCAATGCAACTTGACAAAGGAGATAGTGCATCATTTTCAGAACTCAGCCTCTGTGATTTTTGGTACTTCTTCCAGCATTTCATGAACTTCATTTGCTAAGAATTTATCTAGTTTCCTACTCTCCAGCTTGCTCTTAAGATCTCTTATTCTGTCCAGCTCAACAAAAGTAACTAAGCTGTTTTTCAGTTCTCTAACAGCAGTTTCAAATTGGGGCAAACTATGCTGCAGAAAACGTAGATAGCATTCAGGGACTGAATTTTCAGGTTCTGCAGCATCATGCTCCCCATTCGATGTCATAAACTGCCAAATCAATCTTGAACAATCTTCTTCGCACTTTGAAATAATGTATGACCAAATAGCAGTCCAGCAGCATACAGTTCTGCCATTAGCAGGAAGTAGCGAGAGCCATCTTATGCAAACGTGTCGTAATATTTCCTTAAGCTCCATCTCCATTTTGAGAACTAATGCTTCTACATATAATGAAATACTTTAAGACCATACTTTTCAGTATTACTGATGACATGGCAATTGCAATTAGCTCTCGGAGTGGATTGATTTTCGTTTTTTAGTAAGACAGAAAGCGAATTGTTTTTGCCATAGTTCACGTGAGCATTGTCAGCGCCGTATGCACGTACTTGATTCAGATGAAAGCCATGAGACTTTTTAATGTTCTTTATTGCACGGAATACGTCTTTATTGGTTTCTTTGGAGTCTTCATAAAAGTCTAGAAATCTCTGACGTATCCCGTGGTTAACATCAAGGTACTGAACTGCGTAAAGAAAAGCTTTTATGTTTCTTGAATTTAAAGCGTCTGAGGACACAGAAAAATAAGAGGCGTTATGAAGCTGGCCCATAACTACATCGTGACTGTAGGGCCAAGAAAATTTTTCGAGACAGCTTTTGCCTTAGTTCTTCCACGCGAAATTTTGGATGCAATATTACTGACTGGAAACAAGAAATGATGCAACCTCATTTGGCAATTCAGTGACTTGCAGGTAAGGGCGTGTTTACTTTGTGACAAACAGATGCAACTTCAGCACGTATCACGACATCATCTTCAGACATACGTTTCTTCACAAAGAAAATTGTAATTGTTTTGTGTCAGCCCGCATCTCGTGGTCGTGCGGTAGCGTTCTCGCTTCCCACGCCCGGGTTCCCGGGTTCGATTCCCGGCGGGGTCAGGGATTTTCTCTGCCTCGTGATGGCTGGGTGTTGTGTGCTGTCCTTAGGTTAGTTAGGTTTAAGTAGTTCTAAGTTCCAGGGGACTGATGACCATAGATGTTAAGTCCCATAGTGCTCAGAGCCATTTGAACCATTTTGTTTTGTGTCAGAATGTTTTTGTATATTCTGATGATCCACTACAGCTTTTTCTTCCTTCAAATTTTATCGGAAACTTGGCGGACCAAATTGAAGTGTTGGCAGAAGAGCCAACACTGTGTTGCTAGAGGAGGCCGAAATGCACGCGTTTAATTACACGCTGACTGGCGTGAGGTCTGGAACAGTTAAGGGAATTAATAGTAGCAAATAAAGTACGTAGTTGATATAATACTTAACTTTAATCCACAATTGGTGTACATCGCTCTCGACGGTACATGTTATAATCTCAATATCAAATGCTATGGCGCCTTGCTAGGTCGTAGCAATTGACGTAGCTGAAGGCTATGCTAACTATCGCCTCGGCAAATGAGAGCGTAGTTGTCAGTGATCCATCTCTGGCTAAGTCGGCTGTACAACTGGGGCGAGTGCTAGTACGTCTCTCTAGACCTGCCGTGTGGCGGCGCTCGGTCTGCCATCACTGACAGTGGCGACACGCGGGTCCGTCGTATACTAGCGGACCGCGGCCGATTTAAAAGCTACCACCTAGCAAGTGTGGTGTCTGGCGGTGACACCACACAAATCACACACTTTACTGTGAAAGCGTTTTCTTCCATCAACCATGTGGAAAAGTCTTCAGCTAGCGCTTGTTGAATGCCGTACATCTTTTAGCTTTCTTCTTCGAAATTAGCAAAGTTGACGAACCGTCTTCGTCGTTAGGGGAAGAACGAAACATCCTTTCCGTACGCGGATGCATTCTACTTCTGAAACGCTCAAACAGACGTGACGTGCAGGGAACTCGACTACATAATAATCTCTATTTTAACAGGCGAAAGTGCGATTTGAATTATGCTTCGTTCGCAAGGCGGGATAAAAGTGTGTTCCAAGTCCCTTTACTGCACTGCCTAGGATCCGGGATAAAGTCCGGGACAGTCCCGCTGAAAACTGAACGGGTGGCGTCGGCTCACACTGACGCCATTAAATACCAGTCCAATATTTAGTAAACGTTCATCACATATCTGATATAATTTCCACTCCACTGGTTACTGGTTCTGTCATCATTCATCGACATCAGTATGAGGTGTGACCACAACAATCTTGTATTCATTGTGGTATGGGAGCAGTCTCCTGATGTGATGCTGAGGAATAATTTTTGCCATGCCTGGAACACTTGCTTATCGGGTCACGAAGATTACTGTCTGCGGGCTAGTGTGAAAGAAAGGTTTCCCATTCCAGACTCGGTCTATTAGTGAGAAATCAGGCGACTGGGCAGCACAGTCGAGGATTCGTACAGTCCTCAAGGCGTTCGTAGGGTGATTTGCAGTGTGAGGTCTTGCATTATTCTACTGGAATATGCCATTTGTAAATCTGTTCGTGAAAGGCATTACAAAAGCGTTTACCATTCTAGGCATATACTGGCGAGCATTCAACTACTAGCAAATCAATCCTGTTGCCATACCTAATAGCTCCCCATACTAGGATCCCAGGTTTTAGAGAGGTATGGTTCTGAATGATTTCTGCTTCCTGTACCATGGTCGTCGACACTGGCCTCAATCTGATGGTAACAAACAAATGCGAAACTCATCGCTGAACGCCTCTGAATGCTACGCAATGTCCTAGTTCACTCTCTGCATCATTTACGTCTCTGTTATCCGTTGTATTATGTCAGAGGTTAACGGCACACGGTGCTTTGTGTACACAGTCCAGTCACACTGTCACCATCAGTCAAAAGCCGGAATAACAACCTTTAGCCGCGCCGACCGCTGCAGAACGTGCAGGAAGAGGGTCAGTGAGGTTCCGGAAGGCTACGACAGGAATGTGGAGCCATGCCGATCTCTCCGCCGTGGTCAACCACGCTAGATTTCTAAGTTGAGGGTCCATTGTGCGGAAGGGCCGATCGATGAGGTCCCACAGATTCTCTGGTTGGTTTCAATCCGCGGAGTCCTGTGGCCATAGGACTACGGTAAACTGATCCTGGTGCTCTTCGAACCACGCACATACACAGCGAGCTGTGTGACATGTTGCATTGTCCTGCTGGTAGAAGACATCGTGCTGAGGAAAAACAAACTGACGACTCGTGTTGGCCTCTTGTGACTTCCAGAGTGACGAAGACATTCCCCAGACCGTCACGCACCCTACTCCCGTCTGGGCCCTTCCGACAATTGTTGAAAGGTGTTTTCTTTCAGGCGTTTCACGCCGTGTGCCCCTACGTCCACCTGCCTGATGGGGCATTCAACTGACTCGTCTGAAAAGGCTACCTGTCGCTACTCAGTGGACGTTCAGTTGCAGTACTGGAGTGCGGATTCAGCCTTCGTCGCCGATGGACAGCAGTCAGTGTGTGTGTGTGCGTGAACCACGTGCTTGCTGCGGATACCCATAAGCACCTACGTTCGCTGCACGGTCATTGAAGAGAGACTGTTGGTAGAGCCTTGGTTCTTCTGGGTGGTCAGTGGCTCAACATTTGCGTACCTATTCGCCCGAACACATCTCCACAGCCGTCGTTCATCCCTGTCATCTATGGGCCGTGGTGGACCACAGTTGCCAGTTTTGGATAGCGCCATTTTGCCATGCGCGGTGTACTTTAACCATATTGGCACGCAAATACTTTACAAACTTAGCGTCCGCAGCTCGTGGTCGTGCGGTAGCGTTCTCGCTTCCCACGCCCGGTTTCCCGGGTTCGATTCCCGGTGGGGTCAGGGATTTTCTTTGCTTCGTGATGACTGGGTGTTGTGTGTTGTCCTTAGGTTAGTTAGGTTTAAGTAGTTCTAAGTCCTAGGGGACTGATGACCATAGATGTTAAGTCCCGTAGTGCTCAGAGCCATTTGAACCATTTTTTACAAACTTAGCCGCTTCGGAAATGCTTCTACCCTTTGCTGAAAGTCAATGATCGTGCCCATTTGGACGTCACATAAATTACTCCGTTTCCGCATTACGACAACGGCTGCACTGTATTCTGCGTCTCCCGATAGTCTTTGTATACCCTCCACTGCTAGTGCTGCTACTTACTGTCAGTGAGTGGTTATTGCACGTTGACGTCGAACATGGCAGTGGTGACATTAATGTGACTGGATAGTACAGGGCTATTACAAATGATTGAAGCGATTTCATAAATTCACTGTAGCTCCATTCATTGACATAGGTCACGACACACTACAGATACGTAGAAAAACTCATAAAGTTTTGTTCGGCTGAAGCCGCACTTCAGGTTTCTGCCGCCAGAGCACTCGAGAGCGCAGTGAGACAAAATGGCGACAGGAGCCGAGAAAGCGTATGTCGTGCTTGAAATGCACTCACATCAGTCAGTCATAACAGTGCAACGACACTTCAGGACGAAGTTCAACAAAGATCCACTAACTGCTAACTCCATTCGGCGATGGTATGCGCAGTTTAAAGCTTCTGGATGCCTCTGTAAGGGGAAATCAACGGGTCGGCCTGCAGTGAGCGAAGAAACGGTTGAACGCGTGCGGGCAAGTTTCACGCGTAGCCCGCGGAAAATTGGCTCATGCCAGAACTGGAGACCGACAGCGCCGACTCCATCTTTGAACAGGATGGTGCTCCACCGCACTTCCATCATGATGTTCGGCATTTATTAAACAGGAGATTGGAAAACCGATGGATCGGTCGTGGTGGAGATCATGATCAGCAATTCATGTCATGGCCTCCACGCTCTCCCGACTTAACCCCATGCGATTTCTTTCTGTGGGGTTATGTGAAAGATTCAGTGTTTAAACCTCCTCTACCAAGAAACGTGCCAGAACTGCGAGCTCGCATCAACGATGCTTTCGAACTCATTGACGGGTACATGCTGCGCCGAGTGTGGTAGGAACTTGATTATCGGCTTGATGTCTGCCGAATCACTAAAGGGGCACATATCGAACATTTGTGAATGCCTAAAAAAACTTTTTGAGTTTTTGTATGTGTGTGCAAAGCATTATGAAAGTATCTCAAATAATAAAGTTATTGTAGAGCTGTGAAATCGCTTCAATCATTTGTAATAACCCTGTATATGTTATGGGCTGTCTGTAACATCTGACGAAAATTCTGCTGATATCATCTGTCTACTCGTCAGAACCAATTCCTAGATCTTCTCGTGGATCTCGCCAGTCAGCTGCTCTGCAGTCATCGCGCTGTGGCCAAATGTCCGCGCAATCTGTCGGTAATACTCTCATGTCCATGACGCCAATGATTCTTTGTCAGGCGGAATTCCTGCAGCTGCCTCCAACATTCGTGACTATGGGACGTGAATTACTTGTCGTCTTACCTCGTAGTATGCGCATCAATGATGATGTCACAAATTTTCAATGACACCTGATAGTCAAGGAAGGCAGGATTCGGTTACGATTGTGGACATGGGCCGTAATCAGTTACTATTGATTGGTTTTCTTTTAATCACACACAATTTATTTAAAATCTACAACAAATTAAAACTATGGAAACAATTTAGAATTGTATCACGGCTGAAGGCCCTAATGGGAATAAATTGAAAATTGATTAAGCTTGTTGCAACTTACATTGATGGTTACTTGGTAAAATAATAACACAATAAAAAAACAGAAGGGGCAGTCACAGACGGTGCTCCAGGAATCGACCTCTGAGTAGGTCAGGCCAAAAACACTTTCGAAAGCGATGAGAAAGGCAGCCAATAGTTGCATTCACACCACAAGATGGTAACTCAGACTAGTGGCAGTCTGACAAGTGAGTAATGATAATCTAGGTTAGGCTACCTGACGTCCAATAAACCAGATGAAAAGATGTAAATATACGCCAAAGCCAGAACCATTGGTCTGGATTCCACCCACAGAATATTGTGCTTAGAGCGCCCAGAACAAGAAAAGAATCACTACCACCAAGGCAGAAGACTTACCAATCAACCTACAATCAAGAAAGCTGTCAAACATACACGCCTCACCGGACAGCGGGAGCAAGGCGACGAAACGTACACTGCCGTTGCATACACTAACCCCCAGGGCCCTTCGATCCGGCAGCCCATGCGCGCCGCCGGCGGTCCCGGCGTGTTCTTGCTCTGCGCGGACCTGGCTCCTCCCTCGTCCTCAACCGGACTGCTCACTCACACGACACGGAAGAACAACGACGTCACCCCACAAGATAGGGCCACAGTTACTACATGTCGATAACGCCGCTGCTGCCACTAGCGGACAGGCAACACTTGCGAAACCAAGTGGCGCCAATCAACATAATACAGGGTGTTTCAAAAATGACCGGTATATTTGAAACGGCAATAAAAACTAAACGAGCAGCGATAGAAATACACCGTTCGTTGCAATATGCTTGGGACGACAGTACATTTTCAGGCGGACAAACTTTCGAAATTACAGTAGTTACAATTTTCAACAACAGATGGCGCTGCAAGTGATGTGAAAGATACAGAAGACAACGCAGTCTGTGGGTGCGCCATTCTGTACGTCGTCTTTCTGCTGTAAGCGTGTGCTGTTCACAACGTGCAAGTGTGCTGTAGACAACATGGTTTATTCCTTAGAACAGAGGATTTTTCTGGTGTTGGAATTCCACCGCCTAGAACACAGTGTTGTTGCAACAAGACGAAGTTTTCAACGGAGGTTTAATGTAACCGAAGGACCGAAAAGCGATACAATAAAGGATCTGTTTGAAAAATTTCAACGGACTGGGAACGTGACGGATGAACGTGCTGGAAAGGTAGGGCGACCGCGTACGGCAACCACAGAGGGCAGCGCGCAGCTAGTGCAGCAGGTGATCCAACAGCGGCCTCGGGTTTCCGTTCGCCGTGTTGCAGCTGCGGTCCAAATGACGCCAACGTCCACGTATCGTCTCATGCGCCAGAGTTTACACCTCTATCCATACAAAATTCAAACGCGGCAACCCCTCAGCGCCGCTACCATTGCTGCACGAGAGACATTCGCTAACGATATAGTGCACAGGATTGATGACGGCGATATGCATGTGGGCAGCATTTGGTTTACAGACGAAGCTTATTTTTACCTGGACGGCTTCGTCAATAAACAGAACTGGCGCATATGGGGAACCGAAAAGCCCCATGTTGCAGTCCCATCGTCCCTGCATCCTCAAAAAGTACTGGTCTGGGCCGCCATTTCTTCCAAAGGAACCATTGGCCCATTTTTCAGATCCGAAACGATTACTGCATCACGCTATCTGGACATTCTTCGTGAATTTGTGGCGGTACAAACTGCCTTAGACGACACTGCGAACACCTCGTGGTTTATGCAAGATGGTGCCCGGCCACATCGCACGGCCGACGTCTTTAATTTCCTGAATGAATATTTCGATGATCGTGTGATTGCTTTGGGCTATCCGAAACATACAGGAGGCGGCGTGGATTGGCCTCCCTATTCGCCAGACATGAACCCCTGTGACTTCTTTCTGTGGGGACACTTGAAAGACCAGGTGTACAGCCAGAATCCAGAAACAATTGAACAGCTGAAGCAGTACATCTCATCTGCATGTGAAGCCATTCCGCCAGACACGTTGTCAAAGGTTTCGGGTAATTTCATTCAGAGACTACGCCATATTATTGCTACGCATAGTGGATATGTGGAAAATATCGTACTATAGTTTTTCCCAGACCGCAGCGCCATCTGTTGTTGAAAATTGTAACTACTGTAATTTCGAAAGTTTGTCTGCCTGAAAATGTACTGTTGTCCCAAGCATATTGCAACAAACGGTGTATTTCTATCGCTGCTCGTTTAGTTTTTATTGCCGTTTCAAATATACCGGTCAGTTTTGAAACACCCTGTACAAACAACCGCAACCATGTCAACTAAACGATACAGTCTGGCCTTCAATAGAGGACGGAAACCTACAACAGCACCAACGCGAGCTGGAGGACGGCTCATTCACTTAGCTCTAACCGGCCAGACAAGAAAAAAAAATGGTTCAAATGGTTCTGAGGACTATGGGACTTAACATCTGTGGTCATCAGTCCCCTAGAACTTAGAACTACTTAAACCCAACTAACCTAAGAACATCACACACATCCATGCCCGAGGCAGGATTCGAACCTGCGACCGTAGGGGTCACGCGGTTCCAGACTGAAGCGCCTAGAACCGCACGGCGACACCGGTCGGCTAGACAAGAAAAGCTGACTCCGAGGAACGAGATGGCGGGAAATGTGGGAATGTGGTCTCCAGTGCTAACGAAGATGGTAGTGTCATGTCTGTCTCGTTTGTAGTACAACTCTCGGAGAAAGTTTAATGCTGCGAAGCGCTAAAGCAGGGTGGGTGTATGAGGTTTGACAATAATTATTAAATGAAGGAATGGCATATTTCCGTAGACGATTCGCCACAAGCTGCTTGCGGATTATTGAAACACAGTATCCGATCGGTTTGAAGGTTGCGTAACCCAGTACATCTGCCTTAACTGAGAGACATCATGATAAGTGAAAGTGGCAGCAGATGCACATGAGAAGTGAAAGTGGCAGCAGATGCGCCTAGATGAGTCGTGATAAGCTAATTACTGTTCACCGTAAGTGTAGTGAATCCGAAAACTGAGTTCTTATACAAGGGGCATTAAATAAGTCATCCAACACTTGTTTTTTTTTTTTTTTTTTTGAAGCAGGTTGGTTTTATTCAGGATTACAATACATCATTATTTTGGCTTCAAAACTCTATTTCTTAACATTATCTCGTTTCAATACGAGCGCCTTACGCCACTTTACTGGGAGGACCTGTATGCCCGCAAGGCACCACCTACTGGTCGGCGTCGGAGCCAACGTCTTGCTTCAACAACAACCCCTCCTCCCCCCCCCCCCTCCCATCATCCACGTATGCTTCCAGCGGAGTGAATCCTTCATTGGGCAAAACAGAAGGTCTGGGCTCTAGGATGGATGAGGCCGAACAGTCAAATGAAGTCTCATGAGGTCCTCTCAGGTGCGCAGACTTGTGTGGGCCTTGCCTTGTCATTTACGAGCAGAAATCGTTCGCATTTTCGTGGGGATGAATATGCTGTAATCGCTTCTTCGGATTCCTGACGATGTCGCTGCTGTTTGCGGCCGGCCGGCACATGGGAGATCGATCAGGTTTGCGCGACCTTGTCGCGATGTTGACAGACCCTTCGCCCAACTACTCAACGTATTTTTGTTCACTGCCAGGTCTGGTAGGCATTCTGTAAGATCCTATGACTATCTGTGATGCTCTGGTTTTTCCCCAAAATAAACCCAAATGACAGATCTTTCCTTGGAACGCATTTCCGTTACAGACACCATTTCGAAGGCCACTTCTGGCGCCGCCACCTATCAGAACTTCATGAAATTGTAGAGTCTGGAGCGGGAATATTCCACGATTGTCTCACGATAAATTTTGCATTTCTTCAACCGAAACTGCTCGAGAAAAAAATATGTTGCATTACTTATTGGATGCCCCTCGTAATTAGTCCAGATCTCTTGCAAGTTTGATAATTGTTTATATGATTACTGCATTTAATATTTTCCGTTATCGTTGGGCTATAATCCAAGTTCAGGAGTTCTCAAAGTTAGGATTGTGTTTCCTTTCCAGACAATAGCCCATCGCTCGTCATGCTCAAAAATAAAGCGTCTAAATAATTTGGTGCAGTAAAATGTAAGCTTCTGACATCGGTCCCAAACTGCCCCACTGGTGCAGACACGGATATAAAATTACCTAGAAACTTACCATGGCGCTTTCACACACTATCCGAATGCCAGCCAACGTTTGCAACAGCTTTTTTCTGCAGTGGCGTAATTCTAAAAAGCACAAGTCACGCCCATCTAAATAAAAGAACTGATCGAAAGAACTGTCGTCTTTTATCACATCTGTTTGTAGCAGCGTACTACAAAATATTCTTGAATTCAAACATAACGGCCTAGATTAAAACAAAAACCTTCCTCATGGAAACCAACATCGATTCAGACACAGATGACATAGATGAAACTAGGCGCAATCGGCGTTTCTAGACTTCCGACAGCCTTACGATTCAGTACTACGTTGAAGCCTCTTAAAGGATTTCTGGTATGACATTTCGGCTTTCTTTGGTTCATTGATTCCAGAGATATACCTTTTACGAGCGCCGGAAACACCCGGCAAGTCCATTACCTCTTATTATTCAGGCACCCATTGACAGAGTGATGAACCATTCAGCTATTAGAGAACGTCATGACAACAGAACTTCACTCACAGGTCATTTCAGTTCATATTGTCCTCGCTGGTGGAAGTGTTAATTAAAAAGACCGGCACTCCCAAGAAACACCGTAAACAGCGTGTTTTACTCCGGACGAAACAGCTGCACTGTGCCCAATTGCATCGTAAATGAGCGACTGATCGTTTGACGAGACACACCGGCCGTCACTGTTAATCAAGCATTCAGTTCCGTCACGGTCTATTTATACCCCACGGTCGATAGCACCTGTGTTTCTTCATTAACAAGCACTAAGCGACCGAAAGCTATTGAAGTCGGGACAGTGTCGAAACCTTGATGTAAGTAAGACATCCTTTGCGCTTATTTTCCCGTACTGCCGATTTATTTTCTGTATCCCATGTAGGGATGGGAAAAACCGGCCGGTTAAAAACGATACTGGTACTTAGTTCGGAATAACCGGCTTTTTTCGGTACTTGTTTGAAACGTGTTTTTGATCATTTTTAAAAACATGTACGGAAATATGTGAGTGGCGTTGCATCTCTGACAATAAAAGTACTTTGACGGAGAACAAAAAAAAAAAGGAAAAGAAAATAATTACTCCTTCCACGAATTGTAAAGAAATAAATTCTCAACCATCTGGCTGCGAGTTCAAAAACATCCTCTAACGTTTCGCAACAACTGTTCTGCAATGCTCCTGTACGCAACAGACAAGTTACTTCGTCTTGCCGCTACAACTGCGTGATCAGCAACATACTAAAATATTTCAAAAAGCAATACTACGATCCATGCAGAGTACAATGCGTTGACTAATCACAACAGTTACGGCCATACTTTTATACATACAAATTGAATGATCAGGCCAGCCGGAGTGGCCGTGCGGTTCTAGGCGCTACAGTCTGGAACCGCGCGACCGTTACGGTCGCAGGTTCGAATCCTGCCTCGGGCATGGATGTGTGTGATGTCCTTTGGTTAGTTAGGTTTAATTAGTTCTAAGTTCTAGGCGACTGATGACCTCAGAAGTTAAGTAGCATAGTGCTCAGAGCCATTTGAACCATTTCTTTTTTGGGATGATCAGGAGGGGTTTAGTCAAATAATCTTAAACGGTGTAAAGATAAACGAAAGAAAACAATAACAACTTTTAATTTACTATATTCAGAAAATTGAAGATTTAAATGCTGACAAACTTTACACAGTCTTTTAATTGTTCCACAATGTATACATTCAATAAAAAAATACGAATATACACGAATACACACACACACAAATCTGACAAAATCCGTCCAGTGCTCAAGCAGCCAACAACTACATGCAGCGAATAGGCAAATTACCAAAAATCCTCAATTAAAACCAAAGTCTCCTCCGGTGCTTCTGCCACTGTGACGGCAGACTGCGGCCTCTCATGTAGCGCGGCTTCCATCCTTACTGCTCTCTAACTACTTACTACTCGTGATACTAATACCTCAGATTCAGAGTTTATGTATGCACACAGCAGAATCATTGACGTACAGCTGTCACGTTTGCCCTCGGTTATAACAGTTTCTCTACTTTTTTTACTAACAACCGGGTAAAAATACCGTATTATTAGTCATAGCAGCAGTGCTAAAATTTTTTATTTTTAAATAAACCTTTTTAAAGAGAGAAATTTTTCCATAATGAGATTTTCACTCTGCAGCGGAGTGTACGCTGGTATGAAACTTCCTGGAAGATTAAAACTGTGCCGGACCGAGAATCGAACTCGGGACCTTTGCCTTTCGCGGGCAAGTGTTCTACCAACTTAGCTGCCAGACGAGGCACAGGCGGAATTGAATCTGTGAGAACGGGTTGTGAGTCTTGCTTGGGTAGCTCAGTTGGTACAGCACCTGCCCGTGAAGGCAAAGGTCCCGAGTTCGAGTCTCGGTCCGACACACAGTTTTAATCTGCTACGAAGTTTCAGAGTAATTTTTATTCGTAAAAT
Source organism: Schistocerca cancellata (assembly GCF_023864275.1). Taxonomy (NCBI): domain Eukaryota; kingdom Metazoa; phylum Arthropoda; class Insecta; order Orthoptera; family Acrididae; genus Schistocerca; species Schistocerca cancellata. Next base: position 433,673,376 of record NC_064632.1, read on the forward strand.
TTGGATTGCTTTGAAATACTGCGTTATTAAAGAAAATGAGGAAAAGCGATCAGTTTTAGTTTAATAACAATGCCAACAAATACACGACATACTCGTAAAAACTGGTACAGGATTACTGAGATAATTATGTACCTGTTACCATGAGGTGTCGCCTGTTAGATGGCACGAGTGTACATGCAATGCGCAAAACTTGCGCTGTCTGGTAGGTTCTCACTGTTGTCGTCGGACATAAAGTTACAGTAGGACACCATCCCTAGTCTGGAAGTTTTTACGAAGTATGGCATCTGTGAAGTACAATGCTCCATTTGCTTTCATGTAACAAAATATAAGGAGAAAACGCACAAGTTGACAGTTCATTCATAGTTTGTGTCTACATAACGTGCCCTTATCTGCTTGTAGCCCTTGGAAACGGACAAATTAACACAAAAAATAGAGTCCTTCAATTTCCAGTTTTTACTCTTTGGCACTGACTATTCGCAACGTCCGAAAAGTAGTATGATTCCCGTATAATAACATGATTTGTGAGCAGAGTTTCAAAAAATTAGAATCAGGAGGAGAATACTGGTGATTCTTTTGTAGTACTCAACCGCTAATCACATTTAAAGAAAATCAGCGAACGGTGGACGGACTAGCTTTTCTTTTATTAGCCTACTTAATTTAATATTTTGATTCTATAACCTTTAAAAAAAGGAAGTAAAAATATTTCAGTCTCTGTTCGATTTCTACGTTTAGTGCAGGAAATAACAGGAATAAAAAACAGGAAACAGGTTATTTCAGAAACCTGTTATTTTAAGAGGTTTTTAATAGCCTGGTTAAACTGGCGTTGAGAAAAAAAGATGTAACCGAAAACCGGTTACTTCAGCTACAACCGCCATCCATAGCCCCATATGATGTAATCATTAGAAGCGTTCTGAATCGCATTTATGCCTACTGTTCTTGAGGTGGCGACTTCCATTTACTTGGCCTCCGAAAAATATCTGCCGTTTATCTAGCTATAAGATGTAATCCTTGGCATAGACTTTTTATAAAACTGAAACGTAATAGGAAATTAATGAAATTACTAATTCAACAAGAAAGGGCATTCTAGCCAGACAAAAGTACACACGTTGATTGAAATAACATGAAGGCGGGAGTTAAACTATAGGTTCAGTAAGGAAGTGCAAATTTATAATTATTTGACACAAAAACAAATAAAAAATAACGTTAATAAAGATGGGATTGCTTAATATTATGGTTAAACAATGTTTGTAACCAGATTACTCACGCTTTCGCTATGACTGCCAAACGTATTTCCGAACAGTGGCCCTTGGCGTTAAGTAAAAATTAAATAAAAGAAACGTTTATTAACACCAGGTTTCCTTAAGTAGAATAAAGCGGGAGGACCTGTGGAAAATTCTGCTTTCAAGCCCCAAGATCTTTCAAAAACAGACGTCTGATTCTTTCCAATTTTGAGCACGTAAACAATAGGCCTATGTAGTTATTTTATGTTTTGCATAGCTGGTGCAATGAAAATATGGGAGATGGATTTATTCCAATATGGTATGATAATTTTAGCAACAGTTGAGGATGTCCCACAAAGAATATATTATGATCAAATATAGACGTAGGCCATTGTCACAGTCAATGTCTTAAAAGTCAGTTATAAAAAAGGATATTTATTGTTGCTAGTAGCTGTTTTAATTTTTTGTAGGTCAAAGCTTTTTATAAATACACACACTGAATTTCAGCAGTCAGTAAAATATGTGATGGGGCAGTGCAGAAACGATGTATTCCTATGTCATGTTGTCTTCGACACAAGCATAATCCTTGAAAACTAACAAACACACGGTCAAAATACAGCTACATATTTAAAGACTTACCTGTATAAGATCTCGCCCGATAGTGAATCTTCTTCACAAGTAATCAACACTCTTTTAAAAATTTCGTAAGAAAATGTTGATTCCGTTGAGTTCAAAACTGGTTTCCTGCATCTCAACTCACCAAATGAAAGCAGGCAATAATTAATGTATCGGGGCAAAGTGTAGCTACCACGAGCAGTCAAGTGAACCAAAGACTATGATCCTTTAGCCGTGAAATTTTAAAAAGAGCCACTGTGTCGTTTTGCCATTCTTCGCTATTTTGGGCCACATTCCCCTCTAAATGATGCCAAAATGAAATTTAATTCACAGAAATTGTACCGTCTGATGTCAGATGTTACACTAAGTGCTTTGCCAAATTATGTCTAAGTGATAACGTTTCTTTCACTAATTTTGTGATCAGACACCAATGTCGTCCTACTATGTGTGACTACCTTATTTCAAAGCATTTCTGTAAGGTTTTCAAGATCACTGTATTGTTTAATCTATTCATATACACTGGTGTTCTCATTCTGTCCCCTCGAATATTGTAGTGTTGCTTTTTCAGCTTACACAACTAAACAAAGCGTAGAAGAGGCTTTCGCGAACAACACGTGATGGCTCTTTGCTATAAGACACAGAACTATGGAATGTGCCGTGAAATTTTGTTCCACCAGAGTTATGAACTTCATAATTTTGTAATACTAAGACTTTTACTTTTTAACGTGATCTATAATAATTTGTAATCATTTTCAAGACGGTTTGCACAAGTCTGCACCTGCAACGATGCCAGTTCTGTATTCCGGACCATTAATTCGAGCGGTAGTAAAAACCTTGGAAAGTGGTTGCGGCCCCCATTATAGATCAGTGTTTCCGGAGGCGCAATAATACTGACTGTGTCAACAGTGATGGAAGTATGTGTGTCAGATTGAGAAATTGTACAATAATATTAAGCAGATCAAAAAACTTGAAATTTATTGCTGTACCTGAGAAATCTGTGGCGATTATTGGCAGTACCCTGGCCAGTCATTACGTTCATCGTTAATAAAGTCTCTGAGATTGTGTGTGTTCCCTGTTGTATTTATCTGCTAAAACAGTTGAAAACAAGAATAAAGATCATTCGTATTAGGCTACATGCAAATGAATGAATAATTTCATGTAAACTGTTGTCCTCTAAACACAGAATAAAAGCAACCTTTGGTGAAATTAAAAGTATAGGTGTCAACATTAACAGTGAAGGAGAAATTCGGTTGTTATAAATAGAGGCAGGTGCCGGATAGTTGGAAAGAATATATTGAAGGTCTCTGCAAGAACGAGGAACTTTTGCGGACGCAATAGAACAACTGGAAATCGATTTGGAAGACGTAGGGGATCCAGTACTACAGTCAGAGTTTGTCAGTACTTGCAAAACTTCTGATCAAAAGAAAGAATAGGTAAAATTCCTTTCCAATTTCCAATATCATTTGAGCAAACGGCCACTAAACGGTTATTCAAGTTGGTAAAATCTATGAGACTGGAGACATACAACCAAACTTACACAAAAATATCATTCACACAGTCCCGAAGATACCAGTACGAACACTGTAGGCATTCGCGGTCGGCGTTTACGTCAGTTAAAACTTCTGGCTGAGAGTTTTATGTACCCACCACGGAGTCTGAACCCGAAAGATGTAACTGATGTGAAATGTCAGGAGCAAATAAGTACGAAAACTACTGCAAAAATCACCACAACATCTCATTCATCCAAGCTTGCTGACAAAAATGATGTACAGAAGAATGGAAAATGAAATCGAAGATCTGGTAGATAACGATTTTCTCGTAAGCAGTCAAGCGTCTTGACGATGGGGTTTACATTCTGGAACACGGGTCGCGTGTACGATTTTATCCAAATAAAAGATTTGTCAGATATAACTGGAGCAGATTTACTTGCCATGAAAACATTTAGCAGTAGTTGTGGATGTCCTAGAAAGCGTATATTAAGAGCAGTTTGGCATTAGAAGAGATGAAGGGACCAGGGAGGCAGTTCTGATGTTGCGCTTGATAATGGAAGCAAGACATAAGAAAAATAAGACACCTTCGTGGATGTTTAAGCTAGAAGAAGCGTTCGACTATATAAAATAGTTCAATACATTCGAAAGTATCAGAAATATTGGTGTAAGCTATTGGGGGAAGACGGATAATGTACAGTACGTTTAGGAACCTAGTGGGAAAGATGAGAATGGAAGACCAAGAACAACTGCGTGGATAAAAGAGACTGTAAGACAGGGATGGTGCAGCCGTGGTCTAGGGTTCAAATCCTGCCGCTGCTAAAATTTTGAAGACTTCCGGCATAATAAGTCACTTTGTCAAAGAGGGTGGAGGAGCGGACAGAGGTTCAGGGCACTCTCATGTCCTAGGGGTGGGAAATTGCCCCTAAAGGCGGAAGAATCAGCAATGATCAACAGCATGAGGATGCAGAAGGCAATGGAAACCACTGCCTTAATGACCCGTAACGTGTATCCACAGGACATGTGACCTGTAATTGAAGAAGTGTCATGATGATCTCTCCATTGGCAAAAGATTCCGGAATAGTCCCTCATTCGGATCTCCGGGAGGAGAGTGCCAAGGGGGAGGTTACCATGAGAAAAATATTGAATAAATAACGGAAGGATAACGTTCTACGAGTCGAGGCGTGGAATGTCTGAAGCTTGAACGTGGTGGGGAAACTAGAAAATCTGAAAAGGGAAATGCAAAGGCTCAATCTTGATATAGTAGGGGACAGAGAAGTGAAGTGGAAGGAACAAGGATTTCTGGTCAGATGAGTATAGTGTAATATCAACGTCAGCAGAAAATGGTATAACGTGAATAGGATTTGTTATGAATAGGAAGGTAGGGCAGAGAGTGTGTTACGTGAACAGTTCAGCAGAATCGACAGCAGACCAACTCCGACAACGATAGTTCAGGTATACATGCCCACGTCGCAAGGTGATGTAGAGATACAGAAAATGTATGAGGATAGTACGTAAAGGGGGATGAAAATCTAATAGTCATTTTTTATTAAAAAAAATGGTCAGCGTGACTGACTGCCGTCCTAAGGAGCCCGGTTTCGATTCCCAGCTGGGTTGGGAATTTTCTCCGCTAGGTGTTTTGTTGTCCTCATCATTTTATCCCCATCCGTTGCGCAGGTCGCCCAATGTGGCGTCTAATGTAATAAGACCTGCACCGAGGCGGCCGGACGTGCTCCATAAGGGACCTCCCGGCCAATGATGCCAAACGCTCATTTCCATTTTCCATGGTCAGACAGAGATTCCGAAACCAGATACTGGATTGTAAGGCGTACCCAGGAGTAGATATAGACTCAGATCACGATACAGTAGTGATGAAGAGCAGGCTGAAGTCAGGAAAAATGAATACGCAAAGAAGTGGGACACGAAAGCACTAAGGAATAATGAGATACGGTTGAAGTTCTCTAAGGCTATAGATACAGCAATAAGGAATAGTTTAGTAGACAGTACAGTTGAAGGCGAATGGCGAATGGACATCTCTAAAAAGGGCCATCACAGAAGTTGGGAAGGAAAACATGGGTACAAAGTAGGTAACTGCGAAGAAACCACGGGTAACAGAACAAATACTTCAGTTGATTGATGAAAGGAGGAAGTACAAACATGTTTCGGAGAAACTGAGGAATACAGAAATGCAATAGGAAGTGCAGTGAAGCTAAGACGAAATGGCTGCAGGAAAAATGCGAAGACATCGAAAAAGATATGACTGTCTGAAGGACAGACTCAGCGTACAGGAAAGTCAAAACAATCTTCGGTGATATTAAAAGCAAGGGTGATAACATGAAGAGTGCAACAGGAATTCCACTGTTAAATGCAAAGGAGAGAGTGGATAGGTGGAAAGAATACATTGAAAGCCTCTATGAGGGTGAAGATTTGTCTGATGTGACAGAAGAAGAAAGAGGAGTCGATTTAGAAGAGATAAGGGATTCAGTATTAAATCAGAATTTAAAAGAGCTTTGAAGGAGTTAAGATCAAATAAGGCAGAAGTAATCCATAAAATTCCATCAGAATTTCTAAAATCATTGGGGGAATTGGCAACAAAACTACTATTCACGTTGGTGTGTAGAATGTGTGAGTCTGGTGACATACCATCTGACTTTCGAACAAGCATCATCCACACAATTCCGAAGACGGCAAGAGCTGACAAGTGCGACAATTACCGGACAATCAGCTTAACAGCTCATGCATCCAAGTTGCTTACAAGAATAATATACAGATGAATGGAACAGAAAATTGAGGATGCACTAGTTGACGATAAGTTTGGCTTTAGGAAAAGTAAAGGCACGAGAGAGGCAATTCTGATGTTGCGGTTAATAATGGAAGCAAGATTAAAGAAAAATCAAGAGACGCTCATAGAATTTGTCGACCTGGAAAAAGCGTTCGACAATGTAAAATGGTGTAAGATGTTCGAAATTTTGAAAAAAAGTATGGGTAAGCTATAGGGAGAGACGGGTGATGCACAATATGTACAACAGGCAAGAGGGAATAACAAGAGTGGACGACCAAGAACGGAGTGCTCCTATTAAAAAGGGTGTAAGACAAGGATATAGCCTTTCGCACCTACTGTTCAATCTGTACATTGATGAAGCAATGATGGAAATAAAATAAAAGTTCAGGAGTGGAATTAAAATTCAAGGTGAAAGGATATCAATGATACGATTCCCTGCTGACATTGCTATCCACAGTGAAAGTGAAGAAGAATTAAATGATCTGCTGAACGGAATTGGCAGCCTAATGAGTACAAAGTATGGATTGAGAGTAAATCGGAGAAAGACGAAGGTAATGAGAAGTAGTAGAAATGAGAACAGGGAGAAACTTAACATCAGGATTGATAGTTACGAAGTAGATGAAGTTAAGGAATTCTGCTACCTAGGCGGTAACATAACCAGTGACGGACGGAGCAGGGAGGACATCAAAAGCAGACTAGCTATGGCAAAAAAGGCATTCCTGGCCAAGGAAAGTCTCCTGATATCAAATATCGGCCTTAATTTCAGAACGAAATTTCAGAGAATGTACGTCTGGACTACAGCATTGTATGGTAGTGAAACACAGACTGTGGGAAAACTGGAACAGAAGAGAACCGAAGCATTTGAAATGTGGTCCCACAGACGAGTGTTGAAAATTAGGTGGACTGATAAGTTAAGGAATGAGGAGGTTTCACGCAGAATCGAAGAGGAAAGAAATATGTGGAAAACATTGATAAGGAGAAGGGACAGGATGATAGGACATCTGTTAAGACATGAGGGAATGGCTTCCATGGTACTAAAGGGAGCTGTAGACGGCAAAAACTGTAGAGGAAGACAGAGATTGTAATACATCCAGCTAATAATTGAGGACGTAGGTTGTAAGTGCTACTCTGAGATGAAGAGGTTAGCACAGGAGAGGAACTCGTGGTGGCCACAGCAAACCAGTCAGAAGACTTATGACCAAAAAAAGACGGGGATGCAGTCTTTCTCCTGTGCTTTTCAGTCTGTACGTCGAATAGCGACTGACGGAAATAAAAGATAGGATCAAGAATAAGATTAAAATTCGGAATGAAAGAATATCAATAATAAGATTCGCTGATGACGTTGCAATCTTCAGTGAAAGCTAGGAAGAATTAGTGGAGACATTAAGTCGAATGAACAGTCTAAGAGCAGGAGACATGGACTGAAATGCAACCGAAGAAAGGCGAAAGCAACGACGACTACCAAAACTGAGAATGGTGATGAACTTAACGATAAAATTGAGGACCTCGGAGTAGACGACGTGACGGTTTTCTGCTACCTTGGAAACAAAAAACGCATGTCGGACTAAGCAAGGAGAATATTAGAATCAGATTATCACAGGCAAAGAGAGCATTCCTGAGCAAAAGAGGTGTGATGGTGTCAACGATTGGCCACAATTTGAGAAAGAAATTTCTGATAATCTACGTCTGGAGCACAGCATTGATTGGGAGTGAATGATGGACTGTGGGAAAACCGGAAAAGAAGAGAATGGAGGCGTTGAGATGTGGTACTATAGAAGGATGTTGAAAAATAGCTTAACTAGTAATAAATGAGGTTCTCCACGGAATCGGTGAAGAAAGGAGCATACGAAAAACATTGATAGGGAGGAGGACTAGGATGGTGGGACATGGGTTAAAACATCAGGGAATAATTTCCATGATACAAGAGGGAGCTGTAGAGGATGAAAACTGCAGTGGAAGGCAGAGATTGGAGTATATTCAACAAAGAAAAAAATGGTTCAAATGGCTCTGAGCACTATGGGACTTAACATCTGTGGTCATCAGTCCCCTAGAACTTAGAACTACTTAAACCTAACTAACCTAAGGACATCACACACATCCATACCCGAGGCAGGATTCGAACCTGCGACCGTAGCGGTCACGCGGTTCCAGACTGAAGCGCCTAGAACCGCACAGTCACAACGGTTCAACAAAGAACTAAGAACTTTGGATATAATTGCTTCTGTGCATGTGGATATGTTACTGTGAGATGAAGAGATTAGTGTTTTATAACGATCCCCTAGACATTACAAAAGCCGGGCCATGGTACATGATTGGGTGTGTGATCACCGTAGACAGCAAAACATGTACGCTCTGCAATGTGTTCCCACGCTGACCACATGATTGGTAAAGAGTTCTTATGCTGGGGTGCTTCATTGCCCCACCAGCACCAATGACAGCTGCTGGATGGTCGCTGGTACATGTGGACGTCCTACTGTGAGACGAAGAGGTTGGCGCAGGAGAGAGGAAGGCGTGACGGGACGCTTTAAACCAGTCGGAGGTTTCATGGTACAGAGAACAACAAAAATTCGCAGAGCGGTTTCGTAAAGCGACGAGGGAAGACCCGTTTTTATTCATGTAAAGGAATTAATCAAATAAACTTCTCACAGGAAATTAAACGTATGTTGGACCACCATTGCTGAAAGTTCTTCCGACGTCCGTCCTCTCAACGTGTTTTCGTGAGTGAATTTTTCACATCCTACATATATAAAATTCCCATCCATTTTATATATTTCTTCTGTTTTCAGCAAAGTAGAGCAGTCATTATAGCAGTAGCATCTAGATAACACATTATTTAGAACAGTACTTATTACTGCACATTTTCACTGAGCAGTCTAGGTTGAACTTCAGCAATACACGATGTTATTGTACAGCAATACTGACTGTGTGTGGGATACTTATTTTGTCCTTTAGTGACAGGAGTAAGAGAACCCTGGTCACTTGGGGAGTTTCAGTATACACAAGGACCAACTAAGTAGTGTTACTTAAGAGGTTTTACTTTGCTCTGTGAATGTAAGTCAACTCTACGGCTAATTTTAGCACCTTGAGTAAAAGTCGATTATGTTGGTCTGATAATCAAATAAGCGTATATTGCTTCTACTAGTGCTTAAATTAATGAAGTAAACATCGATATACATCCTTCACATAATAAGAGTAAATATTACGGATCAGAAAGCGCGCAGTTCATGTGTTACTGGTAGCGTTCACAAGTGTACCGCTTCCCGCGGTATGCCCTACTTTTTAGGGATGTCGTGACCCATTCCAGTGGCGGCGTGGAGCCTCATCCGAGGCCCTCATGTTGTTAGATTTGCATTTGCAGTAGAGCTGTCTAACTCTTTAAATCTCACTTTCTCCTTCAAAGATCTGCAGGAAAAGGCCTCTTTAGCAAATCACGTACGGAAAACAATTTCTTACTTATTTTTCTGATATATTGACATTTCTTACCACCATCAGTAGCCTTTGACTCACAATAGTGGTAAGTAAATTTAATATATTAATTATATATATATATATATATATATATATATATATATATATATATATATATATATATAAATCGGATTGTTTAAATGTACACTACTGACCATTAAAATTGCTACACCAAGAAGAAATGCAGATGATAAATGAATATTCATTGGACAAATATATTATACTAGAACTAACATGTGATTACAGTTTCACGCAATTTGGGCGCATAGATCCTGAGAAATCAGTATCCAGAACAACCACCTCTGGCCGTAATAACGGCCTTGATACGCATGGGCATTGAGTCAAACAGAGCTTGGATAGCGTGTACAGGTACAGCTGCCCATGCAGTTTCAACGCGATACCACAGTTCATCAAGAGTAGTGACTGGCGTATTGTGACGAGTCAGTTGCTCGACCACCATTGACCACACGTTTTCAATTGGTGAGAGATCTGGAGAATGTGCTGGCCAGGGCAGCAGTCGAACATTTTCTGTATCCAGAAAGGCCCGTACAGGACCTCCAACATGGGGTCGTGCATTATCCTGCTGAAATGTAGGGTTTCGCAGGGATCGAATGAAGGGTAGAGCCCGAGTCGTAACACATCTGAAATGTAACGTCCACTGTTCAAAATGCCGTTAATGCGAACAAGAGGTGACCGAGATCTGTAACCAATGGCACCCCATACCATCACGCCGGGTGATACGGCAGTATGGCGATGACGAATACACGCTTCCAATGTGCGTTCACCGCGATGTCACCAAACACGGATGCGACCATCATGATGCTGTAAACAGAACCTGGATTCATCCGAAAAAATGACGTTTTGCCATTCGTGCACCCAGGTTCGTCGTCGAGTACACCATCGCAGGTGCTCCTGTCTGTGATGCAGCGTCAAGGGTAACCGCAGCCATGGTCTCCGAATGATAGTCCATGCTGCTGCAAACGTCGTCGAACTGTTCGTTCAGGTGGTTGTTGTCTTGCAAACTTCCCCATCTGTTGACTCAGGGATCGAGACGTGGCTGCACGATCTGTTACAGCCATGCGGATAAGATGCCTGTCATCTCGACTGCTAGTGATACGAGGCCGTTGGGATCCAGCACGGCGTTCCGTATCACCCTCCTGAAACCACCGATTCCATATTCTGCTAACAGTCATTGGATCTAGACCAACGCGAGCAGCAATGTCCCGATACGATAAACCGCAATCGCAATAGGCTACAATCCGACCTTTATCAAAGTCGGAAACGTGATGGTACGCATTTCTCCTCCTCACACAAGTCATCACAACAACGTTTCACCAGGCAACGCCGGTCAACTGCTGTTTGTGTATGAGAAATCGGTTGGAAACTTTCCTCATGTCAGCACGTTGTAGGTGAATGTTCTGAAAAGCTAATTATTTGTATATCACAGCATTTTCTTTCTGTCGGTTAAATTTCGCAACTGTAGCCCGTCTTCTTTGTGGTGTAGCAATTTTAATGGCCAGTAGTGTATTTAAATTTTATAATGAACTGTTTAATATTACAAGGAGTAAAATACAGTATTGTAGTGGCAGGAATCAAACCTGAACCAATGATTTTCCTGTCAATGTACATGATCATTCGGTCACAGTGCCGTTATGACAAATGCCCCCGAAGAACCTGTCTTACTCTACACTCGCACTATACATTACATGCACTTCCAAAGAAAAATATTGACCTGGTGCTACGAGGGCAGTTCAATAAGTAATGCAACACATTTTTTTTCTGAAACAGGGGTTGTTTTATTCAGCATTGAAATACACCAGGTTATTCCCCAATCTTTTAGCTACACAACACTATTTTTCAACGTAATCTCCATTCAATGCTACGGCCTTACGCCACCTTGAAATGAGGGCCTGTATGCCTGCACGGTACCATTCCACTGGTCGATGTCGGAGCCAACGTCGTACTGCATCAATAACTTCTTCATCATCCGCGTAGTGCCTCCCACGGATTGCGTCCTTCATTGGGCCAAACATATGGAAATCCGACGGTGCGAGATCGGGGCTGTAGGGTGCATGAGGAAGAAGTTTTGTGAGCTCCTCTCAGGTGCGAAGACTTGTGTGAGGTCTTGCGTTGTCATGAAGAAGGAGAAGTTCGTTCAGATTTCTGTGCCTACAAACACTTTTTCCCGTTCACCATGTCATTACTACGAGTGATCCGTCGATCATCTCGAACGAGTGTGTTCGCACGCTCCGCCATTGCAGGAGTCACAGCTGTGCACGGCCGGCTCGCACGCGGGAGATAGACAGTCTTGCTTGACCTTGCGGCGATGATGACACACGCTTTGCCCAACGACTCACCGTGCTTTTGTCCACTGCCAGATCACCGTAGACATTCTGCAAGCGCCTATGAATATCTGAGATGCCCTGGTTTTCCGCCAAAAGAAACTCGATCACTGCCCGTTGTTTGCAACGCACATCCGTTACAGACGCCATTTTAACAGCTCCGTACAGCGCTGCCACCTGTCGGAAGTCAATGAAACTATACGAGACGAAGCGGGAATGTTTGAAAATATGCCACAAGAAATTTCCGGTTTTTTCAACCAAATTGGCCGAGAAAAAAAAGTGTTGCATTACTTATTGAACTGCCCTCGTATGAGCAACATAGCACTCAAATGCTGGAAGGGATGATGTCTCATTAAAGCATGCACACTCGAAAACAGACAGCTGCGCCCCTTGTCCGAGTTGATCGTGGCGTGACTGACCATCTCAGCTCTTGACGCTGGTTCGCTACAAAACATGTTTTCGTCAGATTTATTTGAATACAAGCAAGCATTAGAAGAGAAATAACATAGTTTTAGTGCGATTTTACAGTGCTCTGTAGCACATAAGCATCTGATAACTGGCAGCGTCTTAAAAGCCTAACAGAAGACACCTGACTGTGTGCATTGCTAAAATTTCAAAATACAACGCATATTCAGTTAATAATGGTAGAGTACATTAAAGTTTCGAAATAAGTTTCTTAACGTGTTGATGGCAGTAACGAAGTTAGTTGTGCACCAGGAGGTTGCGATCAGCCAATGAAGTGAAGGTACCCTTCAGCGCATACTCGAACTGTATGTTTCGAAAACACTCAGCCACGTTCCTTCAACTGTTGTATTATTAAGACGACGCCACTGTTTTCTGAATATGCTCCCATTTTTTCCTGAATCTCGCCCACTGACTAGCAGCGACTTCTCTTGGCGGCACCAGCCATTACTTCAAATTGCTCCGGTGGTGACCACACCTCGTGCGTGACCATTTGTTTGTTTCATGCTTTCGTTTGTTGTGCTAAACAAAACTTTGCTGGCACGAGACTTTTAGACGCGTGCACATGTCATTCTAGTAAAATGCATACACTGAGATATGTGGACCAGGAAGGGATTGTCGAAGACTTGCGACGTCACCTTTGTCAGGTACGGGGCCAACAAGATATATGGGCCCTGCAACGAACTAGTGACGTCACACTAGTCGGCGTGTCGGCCACACTTCGCGATTGCTCGGCTTCGAGAATTGCCCACGAGAAATCATTTTGTAATTGAAAAGGTACACAAATATTCCAAGACACAACAGGAAGGCACAGTCTACACAACCTAAGCAATGACAATGGGGTTAGGTTCATCAGCTTCGCTACATCATTAGGATTGTTCATCTCCAGCACAAACTTCCAGCAGAAAAACATACATAAAGGGACCTGGGTGTCACCATATGGGAGAACTGTAAATCAAATAGACCATGTTGCCATTGATCTCCTAGCCAAGAGATGGGTGTTAGACGTTAAGACAGCGCGAGGTGCCGAATGTGGGAGTGATCATTTCCTGGTCAGAGGCATTTTAAACACACAGTGTAAAGGAAGAACGGGGCCTAAGTTAAAGAGAGTGGAAAGGTACCATGTGGAGAAACTGAAAGATGAGGCAACAAAGACCGGATACCAGTTGCAACTTAGTAACCGCTTTGAAGCACTCAGTGAAATGGACGCGAATCAGGACCTTGAACTAATATGGGAAAACATCCAGAGCTCAGTTAGGGATACAACAAAGGAAACACTCATGGGAAACCCAATGGGCAAGTAGATCTGGTTTGGATGCCCTGGAAAGGAGAAAGGAAGCCAGGAACAAGTGGCCGAAGGGGACAAATCTGGCACAGACCAAAGCACAATTTGAGGAGGTCCGAAAGACTGCACAAGCAATTCTGAGAAGAGCAAAGGGGAAATACATAAGGGATATCATCATTGAAGCAGAAACAGACTTCAGAGGACAAAAGACTAGGGAAATGTTCCTGAAGGTGAAGTACCTCTGCAATGGTCACCAGGGCAAGCAGAAATTTGTCAAAGATTCCCATGATAAGATCCTGACGAACGATAGGGACATAGCTGAGAGATGGAAAGAGTACTTTCGACAGCTGCTAAATTGTGATGAACCCGAACTGCAGTTTGATTTCCAGTATCCAATTACAGCCGATGCAGACTATCCCCCACCTACCCTGTATGAGATAAAAACCAGAATCAGACACCTTAAACAGAATAAGAGTCCAGGTGAAGATGGAATACAGGCTGAAATCATCCTGGCAGGAGGAGAGAAACTTGCAGAAAAAATGCACCGACTGATACAGGCAATATGGATCAAAGAAGAACTACCAGGAGAATGGAAAACAGCTCTGATTTGTCCAATACATAAGAATGGCGACAAACTGAAATGTGACAACTATCGAGGAATCGCCCTGCTTAACGTCTGCTATAAGATCCTATCCAATTGCCTCATACATAGAATTCAGCCAGTGGCAGAATCGGTGATTGGGGAGTACCAGGGAGGTTTCCGGCCAGGACGGTCAACAGTAGATCACATCTTCAGTCTCCGGCAGCTCACTGAGAAACTGGGTGAATATGGTAAAGATTTGCATATTTTATTCGTTGAATTTTAGAAGGCCTATGATTGCATACATCGCAAGAGCCTGCTCAACTGTTTAAAGGAGTTTGGCATAGCAGAGAAACTCATCAATCTGATAAAGATGTCTGATCGAAACACGTGCAAAGGTGAAGATGGGAAATCGCGTAACTGAGGAGTTTGAAATTGTGACAGAACTCAGGCAAGGAGATGGGTTGTCCCCTATCCTGCTCAACTTTGCCCTCGAGAAGATTGTACGCGAGACCTTCCAAGAGAACGAAGGGATTGAAATCGAAGAAAAGAGACTGGCATACTTAGCCTATGCAGACGACATCTGTTTACTCTCGAGGTCGGAAGAGGAGTTGGAGCAAATGACCAAAGCATAAAGGAGGCTGCCAGCAAATTTGGGCTAAACATAAACGAAGCCAAGACAGACTACCTCGTTATGACGCGTGGCCATTGTCAGACTGCTGATCATCTACAACCACTGCAGGTTGGGGACCATTCCTACAAGAGGACAAGAGGGTGCAAGAATTCAAATACCTAGGGGCACTTTTCACTGAGAACTCGTCATGTGAAGCAGAGATCAGTGCCAGAATACAAGCAGGGAACCGATGTTACCACAGCCTAGCACAACTGCTTCGGTCCAAATATCTCTCCAGACAGTTCAAGATTCGACTGTACAAAACCCTGATCCAGCCTGTTGTTCTATATGGCTGTGAGACATGGAGTATCCGGAAACAGGACTTCCATAAGCTCCTTGTTTTCGAGAGAAAAGTGCTTCGGAAGATCTTCGGTCCGGTTCTGGATGCAGATACAGGGGAATGGAGGATCAGATACAACCAAGAGCTTGAGGAACTATACCAGCAGCCCAACATAGCAGGAACTGTCAAAGCCAAACGAATGCAGTGGGCCGGCCAGGTGGCCCGGATGGAGGATCACAGATGGCCTCGGAAGCTCCTGGATTTCGCACCTACAGGAAAGAGACCGCCAGGGAGACCCAAGAAGCGTTGGAGGGATGGACTCCATGAAGATTTTAACTAAGTGTCAATAGATGTGAACGGATGGCGGATAGCAGCAATGGACAGAATAGAGTGGAGGAGGAAACTTGTAGATGCGGACGGTCCACTGGGCTTGATCACGTAGTAGTAGTAGTAGTAAAGGCACACACTAAATGTTTCGAGGGCTCTCGGGTGTCCAGCCGGATGCGATCGTTGAAGTCCCACGATATTTCGGCGAATAACCTTTCCGCCATCATCAGGTGGTTCTGATGGAATGGTCTGTCTGCTCATTGTCGGTGTTATTTATGTCCGTCAGTCGGGCTTCGATTCCCTGCGCCGACGGTCCGATTGCAGCCAACACTGGTTCTCTAAATTTTGTCGGTAGTGCTCCTCGAAGAGAACGTCGTCTTCCCTCCAGTGATTCGCATTTGAGTCGCCGAAGCATCCCCGTAACACGTGCGTGTTGTTCAGATCTACCAGCAACAAATCTGGCAGCCCGCCTCTGAATTGCTTCGATATCTTCCTGTAATCCGTCGTGGTGCGGATCCCGAACACTCGAACAGTACTCAACAGTGGGTCACACTAGTGCCGTACAGTCGGTCTCCTTTACAGATAAAGCACGCTTTTTTAAAATTCTCCTAATAAATCGACGTCCCTACAACAATCTTTACATGACCATTCCAGTTCACATTGCTTTGTAGTGTTACGCTTAGATATTTAATCGACGTGACTGTATCGAGCATCACACGACCAACGCTGAACCGAACATTATGAATTTGTTTGTCCTACTCACCTTCATTAACTTATATTTTTCTACATTTAGAACTACAGGGTGTTTCAAAAATGACCGGTATATTTGAAACGGCAATAAAAACTAAACGAGCAGCGATAGAAATACACCGTTTGTTGCAATATGCTTGGGACAACAGTACATTTTCAGGCGGACAAACTTTCGAAATTACAGTAGTTACAATTTTCAACAACAGATGGCGCTGCAAGTGATGTGAAAGATATAGAAGACAACGCAGTCTGTGGGTGCGCCAGTCTGTACGTCGTCTTTCTGCTGTAAGCGTGTGCTGTTCACAACGTGCAAGTGTGCTGTAGACAACATGGTTTATTCCTTGGAATAGAGGATTTTTCTGGTGTTGGAATTCCACCACCTAGAACACAGTGTTGTTGCAACAAGACGAAGTTTTCAACGGAGGTTTAATGTAACCAAAGGACCGAAAAGCGATACAATAAAGGATCTGTTTGAAAAATTTCAACGTACTGGGAACGTGACGGATAAACGTGCTGGAAAGGTAGGGCGACCGCGTACGGCAACCACAGAGGGCAACGCGCAGCTAGTGCAGCAGGTGATCCAACAGCGGCCTCGGGTTTCCGTTCGCCGTGTTGCAGCTGCGGTCCAAATGACGCCAACGTCCACGTATCGTCTCATGCGCCAGAGTTTACACCTCTATCCATACAAAATTCAAACGCGGCAACCCCTCAGCGCCGCTACCATTGCTGCACGAGAGACATTCGCTAACGATATAGTGCACAGGATTGATGACGGCGATATGCATGTGGGCAGCATTTGGTTTACTGACGAAGCTTATTTTTACCTGGACGGCTTCGTCAATAAACAATATGGGGAACCGAAAAGCCCCATGTTGCAGTCCCATCGTCCCTGCATCCTCAAAAAGTACTGGTCAGGGCCGCCATTTCTTCCAAAGAAATCATTGGCCCATTTTTCAGATCCGAAACGATTACTGCATCACGCTATCTGGACATTCTTCGTGAATTTGTGGCGGTACAAACTGCCTTAGACGACACTGCGAACACCTCGTGGTTTATGCAAGATGGTGCCCGGCCACATCGCACGGCCGACGTCTTTAATTTCCTGAATGAATATTTCGATGATCGTGTGATTGCTTTGGGCTATCCGAAACATACAGGAGGCGGCGTGGATTGGCCTCCCTATTCGCCAGACATGAACCCCTGTGACTTCTTTCTGTGGGGACACTTGAAAGACCAGGTGTACCGCCAGAATCCAGAAACAATTGAACAGCTGAAGCAGTACATCTCATCTGCATGTGAAGCCATTCCGCCAGACACGTTGTCAAAGGTTTCGGGTAATTTCATTCAGAGACTACGCCATATTATTGCTACGCATGGTGGATATGTGGAAAATATCGTACTATAGAGTTTCCCAGACCGCAGCGCCATCTGTTGTTGAAAATTGTAACTACTGTAATTTCGAAAGTTTGTCTGCCTGAAAATGTACTGTTGTCCCAAGCATATTGCAACAAACGGTGTATTTCTATCGCTGCTCGTTTAGTTTTTATTGCCGTTTCAAATATACCGGTCATTTTTGAAACACCCTCTAGCTGCCAATCATCAAACCAACTAGAAATTTTCTC
The DNA here is from genome assembly GCF_023864275.1 of Schistocerca cancellata. Taxonomy (NCBI): domain Eukaryota; kingdom Metazoa; phylum Arthropoda; class Insecta; order Orthoptera; family Acrididae; genus Schistocerca; species Schistocerca cancellata. The sequence continues at coordinate 433,691,269 of NC_064632.1, forward strand.
TAAGTCATGTTGTGTCGTATGGAAACACCATGAAAATTCGTATAGTATTTTTTGAGATTAGCGTGTTCAAAGGCAGACAGACGCGATGGGTTAACAGATTTATCAGTGATATAGATACTTTCTCAGCCATGTGTGTTTTCAAAAATTGTTCAAATGGTTCTGAGCACTATGGGACTTAACTTCTGAGGTCATCAGTCCCCTAGAACTTAGAACTACTTAAACCTAACTAAGCTAAGGACATCACACACATCCATACCCGAGGCAGGATTCGAACCTGCGACCGTAGCGGTCGCGCGGTTCCAGACTGTAGCGCCTAGAACCGTTTGGCCGCTCCGGCCGGCCACGGGTGTTTTAAGAACGCATTTCCTTGAATAACCTTCTCTGACCTGATAGCACATCAAGAGGCTGACGGGTCGCTCACGGCTTGCATATGCTACAGAATGGTTCCGTACGCGCCTGTTTCGACGCGGTGCCTGCATCGATAGAGAGGAGAGGCCACCTGCGATCGGAGTACCTTCGAAGTGGGTAGAGCGGTTTGTTGCTGCAGTGTCACACATAGGGTGAGGTTATTCATCCAAAGAAACTCACTCGAGAAGGACGAACCGTGTAAAAATTTCAACAAAAGCTAAGAACAACACGCCATGCAGCTGATGTGATCCCATCCACAAATTCAAATTTTTCCTTTCCAGATTACTTCGAATTTTTTATTTCTCTCGTCATGTGCAGCAGATAATCTGCACGAGACTCTACCAGTTTTCCTTTTCTCTATAACAGCTCGTTTACACTGTGTGGTTGCTTATAAAGTACGAAAAAACTTCCAACACTTAGATTAGCAATATTTTTACGATAGTTTTCTTTAGGAAGTAGATATTACTCAAACCATTAAGTTACGTTTGCCTAGTTTCAGATTTTGAATGAGTGAATGTAATTAGCATTATATTTGGGCAAAGATTTATGTATTAAGTTGAAGGAATTAGTGGTTAACAATTGCACCAGTCAAACAAATGGCCCAGAATATAATAAAGGGCCATGAGACTGAATAAACCCATGGCTTGGTGTTGTTGTGAGCTTCAGTCTGAGGATTTATTTGCTGCCGCGCGGAGTGCCCGCGCGGTCAAAGGCGCCATGTCACGGATTGCGCAGCCCCTCCCGCCGGAGGTTCCAGTCCTCCCTCGGGCGCGGGTGCGTGTGTGTGGTGTCCGTAGCATAAGTTTCTTTAAGTAGTGTGTAAGTCTAGGGATCGATGACCTCAGCAGTACGGTCACTTAGGAATTCACATACGTTTGAACATTTGAACTTATTTGCTGGAGCTGTCCATGTTACTCTATATTGCACAAGCCTCTTCACCACCGAATAACTACTACGACCTACATCCTTTTGAACATGCTAACCGTATTCATCTCTTGGTCTCCCTCTGCGATTTTTACCCCTTCCCATACTCTCGAACGCGCGCTTGCGCTTGCACACACACACACACACACACACACACACACACACACACCTCCAGTGCTAAATTGGTGATCCCATGTTGTCTCAGAGCGTCTCCCATCAACAGATCCTCTCTTTTAGTAAAGGTGTGCTGCAGATTTCTTTTCTTCTCAATTCTATTGAGAACCACCTCATTGGTTACATGGTCTATGCGTCTAATCTTCAGCATTCTTATTAACCCTAAACATCCCAGGCACGGTTTCATAGATCGCTAACGTTTATTGTTAATCTATTCCTAATGCATAGAGATGGAACAGCTGATAACTGTGTTGTCTACTTATTGTTACCCGAAGCTGCCGTGATTTCCTCTGTCAGTAGCTACAACAGCGTGATGTGAACCCATACTGCGAGGGTTGACTGAAAAGTAATGCCTCCACTTTCGTAACTCTTCACCAGCTGACAGTATTGGTATGCGGCAGGTACTAGCTTGTTCCGTAGCCTCTTCTCTACAGCTCCAGTTGGCGGGAAGCCTTAGCATTGAACGGTTGTGTTTTACAGTGTAAAGTATGGAACCATGCGCACTCGGTCGGTCAATGCGATTTAAGCAACGTGCGGTCGTTGAATTCTTGACAGCACAAGGTGTCACCCCAAAGGAGATTCATCAGAGAATGAAAGCAGTTTATGATGATGGTGTTGATGTGAGTATTGTGCGTCGTTGGGCGAATAAGTTTAAAGATGTTGAGGGGTGAACATCTACCTGCGTGACAAACAAGGAGTTGGGCGTCCTGTGACAGCAACCACCTAGTTCCACAAGCAAAATGTTGACAGATAGATTCAGGACGATCGTCGTATCACACAGAGAGAAATTGCAGGCACAATCGGCATTTTACAAGAACGTGTGGGTCACATTATTGCTTTGCTTGGCTATCGGAAGATCTGTGCGCGATTGGTACAAAGTGGCTCTGAGCACTATGGGACTTAACATCTGAGGTCAGCAGTCCTCTAGACTCAGAACCACTTAAACCTATCTAACCTAAGGACATCACACACATCCATGCCCGAAGCAGGAATCGAACCTGCGACCGTAGCAGCAGCGCGGTTCCAGACTGAAGCGCCTAGAACCGCTCGGTCACAGGGCCGGCGCACGATTGGTATCCCGGATGCTTACTCCTGAAATGAAAGCGCCACCACAACAGAACTTCAGAGACTGAATATCACCACCGTACGGCAGGCATCCTACATATAGTCCAGATTTAGCACTGTCTGACTTCCATCTGTTCCCGACAATGAAAGACGATCTGCGGCGACTTCATTATGCTTCTGATGAAGATGTTGAGAGAATTGTGAGACTGTGGTTGTGGAAACAGTGTGTCGACTTCTTTCGTGGCAGCTTCAGAAAACTTGTTCATCGTTGGCTGGTGATTATGTGGAAACGTGAATATTGGTAATTAAAGATCACATTCTAAGGATTATTTCTGCGTTTTATTTATTAAAATATCCCCATCCAAACCCAGTTAACGAAGGTGGAGGCATTACTTTTCATTCAACTCCCGTATTACTTCTTTCGTGCTAGCGATCTCTAAGACCGCACCTGGGACTTTGCGTTATGGATTCAGTCGCCAGGTGTTCGTCTACTATTTTTGTTACAGACCCTGTCTTCGACGGTACTGTTTTAAATTGGTTTGAGGACAGTTTAGGAAGTTACGTTGGATCAGATAGTGACAACGAAACTGAATGTGAACATGATTCAGAATTGGAACAGTGTGAAAGCGAAGACGAATTTGTTTTCCCACCTGCGAATTCTTTGAATGAAACAAGTGATCTAAGTGATGAGGACAGAAGTGTAGAGAATGAATTTTTAGCTAAACATTCTGCTGGAAATATATTTGGTCGAAACAAATATTGCTGGTCGTCAAAGATTCTCCTCATGCGATCTGGTCTTCAGCAGCACATCGTTTGCCGGCCCTGCGACCATCTGCCCAAGTAGGTAGTTGGAATTTGCTTATGACTGGCGATATTATGAATATCATATTGAAATGGACAATTTTTTTGGTCATCAGTCTACTGACTGGTTTGATGCGGCCCGCCACGAATTCCTTTCCTGTGCTAACCTCTTCATCTCAGAGTAGCACTTGCAACCTAAGTCCTCAATTATTTGCTTGACGTATTCCAATCTCTGCCTTCCTCTACAGTTTTTGCCCTCTACAGCTCCCTCTAGTACCATGGAAGTCATTCCCTCATATCTTAGCAAATGTCCTATCATCCTGTCGCTTCTCCTTATCAGTGTATTCCACATATTCCTTTCCTCTCCGATTCTGCGTAGAACCTCCTCATTCCTTACCTTATCAGTCCACGTAATTTTCAACATTCGTCTATAGCACCACATCTCAAATGCTTCGATTCTCTTCTGTTCCGGTTTTCCCACAGTCCATGTTTCACTACCATACAATGCTGTACTCCAGACGTACATCCTCAGAAATTTCTTCCTCAAATTAAGGCCGGTAGTTGATATTAGTAGACTTCTCTTGGCCAGAAATGCCTTTTTTGCCATAGCGAGTCTGCTTTTGATGTCCTCTTTGCTCCGTCCGTCATTGGTTATTTTACTGCCTAGGTAGAAGAATTCCTTAACTTCATTGACTTCGTGACCATCAATCCTGATGTTAAGTTTCTCGCTGTTCTCATTTCTACTACTTCTCATTATCTTCGTCTTTCTCCTATTTACTCTCAAACCATACTGTGTACTCATTAGACTGTTCATTCCGTTCAGCAGATCATTTAATTCTTCTTCTTCTCTTTCACTCAGGATAGCAATGTCATCAGCGAATCGTATCATTGATATCCTTTCACCTTGTATTTTAATTCCACTCCTGAACCTTTCTTTTATTTCCATCATTGCTTGAAGGAGTAGGGGCGAAAGGCTACAGCCTTGTCTTACACCCTTCTTAATACGAGCACTTCGTTCTTGATCGTCCACTCTTATTATTCCCTCTTGGTTGTTGTACATATTGTATATGACCCGTCTCTCCCTATAGCTTACCCCTGCTTTTTTCAGAATCTCGAACAGGACTAATGGACTAATGTAAAAATAAACAAAGAAAATGATCCAAATATTTGGTATGAAGCTGATTTATGTGAACTAAAACGTTTTTCGGTTTACCATTTGCAAATCCAGGAGAGAAGATTACATATCATTTTATACCACAGACGGTACTGGACGTGATATATTTAGATCCGTTATATCCAAAAACAGGATTGGTGTACTCATAGCATGCTTGAGATTCGATGGTCCTGCAACCCGTTTTGAACGCAAGCAAAACGATCCTTTGGCTCCTGTGTCAAAAATTTTTACAAAATTTATTGACGACTGTCAAATGCTGTACAATAGTGGAGAATGCTCTTGTTTCGCGATGAAATGCTGGTATCATTTCGTAGCAAACGCAGATTCAGAATGTACATTACGAACAAACCATGCAAGTATGGCTTGAAAGTCATGTGCCTTACCGACGTTCGCACTGGTTGTCTGTTTACTGCATACAATACACAGGAAGAGATTCAAATGGACAAAATATAAGCTCAATAGAAAAACAGTTCCCTAAATCCCTCATGTTAAGATTAGACTAGCTAAACCAATTGAACAGACTAACCGCAATATTACTGGAGACAATTGCTTTAGCTCAGTCGAGTTAGCAATATGTCTCAAATCAAGAGGACTAACATACGTGGGTACAATGAAGATGAAGAAGAAGAAGAAGAAATGAGAAATACCAGAAGAATCCTTACCTGTGAGAAGTAAGGAAGTCAGTACTGCAATGTATGCATTCACGCGCTATCTAACACTAGTTTCATTTGTGCCGAAAATGGGTAGGGTAGTGATTCTAATATTGTCTAAACACCATGATGAATGTAAAGTTGATGATACAGTTAAACCAGAAATAATTTCATACTCTAATTAAACTGAAGGTGGTGTTGATGCCCTAGATGAAAAGTGTGCGAAGTATTTAACTGCACGACGTACCAAACAACGGCCAATGGCATTGTTTTTCCGGACGTAAGTGGGTGAATTCCACTGTCCTTCACACCTCCTACAGACGCTACTCAAATCAGCCGCTTTAATTTTTTGAAGAAGCTTGCATACACGTGGCACCACAAATGGAAAAGCGAGTCAACAACTCTCACATACCTCGTGAACTTCGTGCATCCATTCGCCGTATTTTGGATGTAACAGAGCCAAGAGAAGTCGTTGTAGAACGACTGGAAAAACGCAAAGAGTGCTCCACCTGTGACCCAAAAGAGAAGAGAAAGAGTTCTTATGTTTGCCATTGTTGCAAGAAGCCAATCTTTCTTGAGTGCTCTACAAAAATTTGCAGAGCGTACAAAGAAAACTTCTGAGAATGAAACTAAAAAAGAAAAAAGTGCTAGTGTAATTTTTATTTTTTTAAATGTTGTGTGGGAGTTTCTTATGTTTTTATTATTACATGTATAATAAACAATAAAAATATAGTAAAAAGTAAAATCTGGAGTGCAGGACATTTGGGGTTTTGTAGCCTTAACATTATCATCTGATGTTACGTTCGTTTTGTACAGTTTTCTACTTAATGCATTTTTTTCGTAAAAATATACTTTGAAATTATTTGAATTTATTTCTTGTGTGTTAATAATATAACGTTTCACATAAAAAGCCGAATTGCCTCAGTGACATTGCTGAATGCAATTTTTATGGCGATTAAAACGTAGCGGTCTGCCAGACCGCGCCTGGAATACTGTGACATGGGAAGCTAAGGGTTAAGCACCACATTTCAAAAGCTTCTACTCCTTTCCTGTTGGAACTGCTTATTGTCTATGTTTCACTTTACGTACAAGGCTACACTCCAGACAAATGCCTTCATAAAGACTTCGTAACACTTAAATTTCTATACGATGTTAATAAATTTCCCTTCTTCAGAAACGCTTTCATTTCCATTGTCAGTATACATTTTATATCCTCTCTACTTGGACCTCCACCAGTTATGTTACTGCCCAAATATTGCATCGTCCTACACAAGTCCTCATTTAAATTCTACTCCATTTTATTTTGCTTTTGCTGATTTTCGTCTTGTGTCCTCCTTTCAAGACGCTGCCCATTCCGTTCAACTGCTTTTCTTCCAAGTCCTTTGCTGCCCGTGACAGAATTACACGGTCACTGGCAAACCGCAAAAATAGTTCAAATGGCTCTGAACACTATGGGACTTAACATCTGATGCCATCAGTCCCCTAGGACTTAGAACTACTTAAACCTAAGTAACCTAAGGAAATCACACACATCCATGGCAAACCTCAGAGTTTGTATTTCTTCTCCCTGAACTTAAGTTCCTACTTTAAATTTGTCTTTGGTATCCGTTGCTGCTTGATCAACGTACAAACTGAATAATTTCAGGACTAGGCTACAACCCTGTCTCACTCTGTCCTCAACTACTGCTTCCCTTTCACGCCCCTTGACTCTTATAACTGTCGTTTGGTTTCAGTACAAGTTTTAAACAGCCTATCGGTCCCTGTATTTTACCCCTGCTACCTTCACAGTTTCAAAGAGTGCATTCCAGTCAACCTAGTCAAAAACGTTTCTCCAAATCTACAAATGCTATAAGCGCAGGTTTGCCCTTTCCTTAATCTATCTTCTAAGATACGTCTTAAGAGTCGGTATTCCTTCACGTGTTGCAGCTTATCTCCGGAACCCAAATCGATCTTCTCTGATGCCGGTAGTATTTTGCAACCATGACTTACTACGCTGGTAGTTTAGTGTGCTTAGTACAACAGCAAGTGATTTGTTACCATAGTGTAAAAAAGGCTGAATTTATTTTAGTTTTGTGTATCGTTTAGCTTCTTCACATTGCTTATCGTGTTTGATAGACTAATTAAAAAAAACCTGCAAATGATTACTGGCAACCAAAGTAATTTCAGCGTGAACACTGATCCACGCTACGCGCAACTATACAGCATTTGCAACTAGCGAACTTAACAATCGCGCTGCAACGGAAATCAACAATGAAACAAATGTTGCGCGAGAGTGCGTCGGCATGCCTTGGAAGTTTTCTAAATTGCATACAATATTCTCGTGCCCAGTCAACGAGAAATTAAAGCGCCGATGAAGATCTCTTGGCCTACGGTCTCATCTCCGCGTGTTACACCCGCTCATGCATAGCATCTTGTCCATGCATAGCGTAAATCCGACCACGATAAAGAGTTAAAATGATCTTGCGTACTTCCAATCACTGAAGACAGTGATTTTGGGGGTAATTCCACACACAGTCCCAAAGTGTAAATTGTCTGGAATCATGTAGGAAGGATAAGACTGTATCCATCTTCGAGCAACAAGCAGTCAAGGGAAACTCCCCATTTCACCCCCTGCAGATTTAGGTTTAGGATGACCCAGTGGATAGCCCGTTAAAAACTGAACACCGACCAAGTATTAAAATAGGACGTTGGTGTACTGAATTGTGAAAAAAGAAGCAAAATAGAAACAGTGAGCGGTCCAAGTTCGAGCACACTTACGCAACAATGGCGTCGTGGGTTATGTGGTTACGATGTTGGATTGCGAAGAGGATCAGTGTTTAAATCTCGCTCATGCTCAAATTATCTTTTTTTTTTTCACCAAATTACGAGCTGTCCGTCGGGCTATTGACGTACCTGCTCGCTATAATCAGATTTGTGTCTGTATCGTGGTGTAACGTCCGTTGGAAGAAAGGGACCTCCAGACGTAAGTACATCCTATTAGTTCTACGCAACACCTGCTCTCACTGTTCATCACATTTACTTCCGACTGTAATACATGATGTATCAAAAAGAATCATCTGATTTTAAAAAAATCATAACTATTTCGATATTTGAGCTATGTGCGTGAACGAAGTACTGTTGGAAAGAGCAAACTCTCGAGCTTGTTCCCGCTAGATCGCAGCAGTGTGTGCCTACTTCAGTTCTAATAAAAATAATGCAGGAACAACAGAAAGCGTTTTGCGCAGTACGGGTCAGTAATACCTATTCAGCGTGACTTTCGTACTATAGGTATGGTGTGGATCCTCCTACAGCACAGAGCGTTAGACGATGGCATGAACAATTCCGAGAAACAGTTTGTTTGTAAGGGCAAATCGCTGGGCCGTTCCCGAGTGTCTGACATAGACATGGAACGCATCCGCTATAATTTCACAAGGAGTCCGCAGAAATCCGTTCGCTGTGCAGCTCAACATGCCCCCGGTGTCAGTATGGCTTGTGTTGCGTCGACGTTTACACATGAAATCTTACAAAATTCAGCTACTCCAAGCTCTTCGTGAAGGTGACAAACAACAACGTGTGTAGGAGTTCTGTAATTTCGTCCTTGGCAAGATGGAGGATGACAGTTTTCTTCCATATTTAGTCTTTAGTGACGAGTCCGTCATTATGTGAGAATACGGGGTACGGAACAACCACATAAAGTTGCACAATATGACAGGGAATCTCCAAAATTTAATGTGTTTTGTGCAGTTTCATGGGAAAAGGCGTGTGGTCCATTCTTCTTTGTCGAGAACACTGTTACAGGAAGCACACATCTCGATATGCTTGAGAACTTTCTTTTCCCACTAATTCGAATGACTCCGTTTACCAACGGGATGGGGCACCGCCATACTGGCATCTGGAAGTGCGGGGTTTTTTTAAAAGAAAGGATTAATGAACGATGAATCGGTCACACTGCACCAAATGATTCAGCTTTACATTACTGGTCTCCAAGGCCATCGTACCCGACTCTGTGTGATTATTTCTTGTGGTGTTTTATAAAAGACTCTGTTTATGTGCCTCCGTTTTTATATTCTTACCATATGACATATTCTATAACGAATGTGTGGTGTGACAGTTGCCAAGACTACAGAAGGAGAAAAGATCCGTCGACGATCGGACGGAAAGTTCATAATTTTGTGAAAAAATTAGGAGTATGAGCGAGATTTGAACACCGATCTTCCCTTCACAGTGCAACACTGCAACCACATAACGAGGACGACGCAGCTGCACAGTGGTACTTAATGTTGCACATCTTGAGCTGGAACCGTTCACTATTTCTGTTTTGCTTCTTTCACAGTTCGGTACACCTTCTTCCTGTTTTCATGATTGATTTGTGTCCAGTTTTTGATGGCCTATCCAGTGTGCCGTTTTCTACTAAAAGCGAGGCGGGTGCGATGGGGAGTTTCCCTTGTTAGAACGCATTGTGTGTCTGCAGGCAGATATTGTTCATACGTTTCTTTCGCTAGAGGTGCTGAAAATCGCCTTCAGTTCTAGCCGACTACAGAAGTGTCATTTGGTATTTATCCGTAGTGCAGCGAAAGTCACGTGCCGATGCCGCCAACAAAAAGCTGCATCCATTCAACACCCACGCTGCCTCACAGGAAGATACCCTAGACAGACAATCAAACATATGATTTAAGTTCTTTTACATGACTATTTAGTTACCTGATTACAGCTTAATTTATGTTTTAGTGAGTTTGCTTATAGGAATTTGGAGTAAATAACTTTGTTCATAAAATCACAACTCCCAAATTATTTAAGTTCGGGTTCAGTTCGTTTCGGTGTGATTCTCTCCTTGTAAACTAGAATTTTAGTTCTTCGAAATATTTTCTGTGGTTGTTTGCCACTCGGTGACGGTAGGTAGCCACTAATAATAAAATATGCCGGCCGCGGTGGTCTCGCGGTTCTAGGCGCTCAGTCCGGAACCGCGCGACTGCTACGGTCGCAGGTTCGAATCCTGCCTCGGGCATGGATGTGTGTGATGTCCTTAGGTTAGTTAGGTTTAAGTAGTTCTAAGTTCTAGGGGACTGATTACCTAAGATGTTAAGTCCCATAGTGCTCAGAGCCATTTGAACCATTTTTGAATAATAAAATATTATTCTTGGTCGTATAGGCAGCTCCTCATTTTACAGTTCTTTTCAATATTTCGACTAGGAAGTCCTAACATATATTGCCTCGTAACTCTGGCTGTTTTTTACAGGGCAGTGTCTGGAAAAAATCTGCAAATGTGTTAAACAGAAGCAGACGAATTATGCAGATAACGAAGGAGATGTTTCCTGAAGATTCTGACTTTCAACTTGTCTCCGGTGATTCATATGTTCCTGACGAATCGATCTGTTAACTGTAGAACAAGACACATGGTCAGAAATATCCGGAAACGAACTGGATCAGAATATCTTGTATGAAGAAAATTAAGCTATTACTACTAAAGTCGATCGGCACCTCCCAGCTGCAAAAGAGGGCAATTTTAATTCGGATGGAACGTGACCCTCCAGATTCACCACCTGTTGCAAATTCCTCTGTTAGTTTATCTCAGGACTATTAAAGTGACTTCATTCATTATTTTTGTATAGCTAAAATATAGTGCAAGACCAGGCCCCCACAACCGCACGAGTGGTCGACTGTGAAGAGCGGACAAATTGAATAGCTGGCCGGCGGCCATTAGAGTGGTAAATTAACGCGCGGATTTCGAATGTTTATACATCGCTTTTGGTTATAAAGTGCCTTCCCTAGAGTTAGGTCACAAACATAATGCCTCATTTAAATACGTTATTACAATATAGTTTTTAATTTATGAACAAACAGCAACTAGTCACTGTTTATGAATTTATGTTACGTAGTACATGGAATCTGCCGTAGCTAAAAGTTATGCACTGGACCCCTAGCATTTTTCGTAGTTCATTTACGATAGATGCACGCAAAATGCATCAAAATACTCGAAGATTTGCCCACTATGTTAATAGATATTTTCTGACTCGACCTTGCTTTAGCTTTTATGACGAAAAGTGTTATATATATGGCGTAGTGCTTTGGCAACTCACGACCAAATTATCAAGTTTCAACCTAACCTGGACCATAAAAACTACCGATCAGCCAGCTACAACACAACAAACAAGACTTCAGGCAGGCATCCAGTATCGCATTAGTCACAATATTTACTTTCGAAGATGTACACTTCAGTTTATATGTGTGGTTTTTTCATATAATAAATAAAACTCAACAACTGTTCCATCGAAAGAAGTTGTGAAATCAGATTACAATTACACACATTCAGTCGCATTTTACAACGATAAAAAGCCTGCTAACTCAAATTTCGTGTTGCTTGCAACTCAACTTTTATAGTTAAAATAAAATGTGGTTCACAAAGAAAAATTTATCTTCTGCTGTATATGGTCTGGAAAACGAAAATGGATGGAACAGCATCATCTTTCAGCTTTCTGCGATTTACGTAATTTTCAAGGAAACAACTTTCTTCAAAATGATCGGAACATATAAAATAGTATTCTGTCGGTCGGAAATCTTGCCTCCTGACAGCGTGTAACCATTTTTGTAACAGCTGTGGTTTTGAGAAAGGAAACCTGCAGATATATGCACAGACATTATGCTAATACCGTGTTACAAAAACATTTACTAAGCAAGTGCACTGACATACAAAACAAAATATCCACATACCTGTGAAATGTAATATTCGTTCCTTTCTCGAATTTATTTGTACAATTAATCGCTGCACAACTCTTCACCATTGTACTTCTTTTGATTGGAACGTACAGACAGTAGAATTACGAGTAACAAATACTGTATGTACGCCCCAACAAATATACAACGTTGAATCAGGGTCTTCATAAACAACAATACTACACAACACATCAGACTACAACCACTATAATGGCGTCCAGCCGAAGGTTCAAATTATCCCGCGACTGCAACGCCATCAGTGAGTCTAGTTATTTTTTACAAGGTCTTTGTGCAAGACTGATAAATATTTTGTTTGAGACTCATGGATTTTCTTTCTGAAACTGAATAAGAAATTAAATTCTTTGAATTTAACACTTCATTCGTTTTAAAATCGCCCCACAGGTGGATGTTCCAACTTCCTATCCGCCTCCGAGGCGGCTGTTTCCCAGAACGCACGGCAAAACAATGTTTTTATCTAAGTGTAAAAAAAGGGCACATTGACAACAGTCTCATAATACATTTGCTTTCGTACGATGTAAATTAAGGGCATAAACTGAAATTAATAATTTTGTATACCATCCAAAAAAAAATAACACTACGAAAAAAACAGCCTCCACTATCCAAAACCTAACCTTACTACTTCTAAAAAAGGAACAAGGTATGGAGCCATAAAAAATATTGAATTTTAACCACCTCTATTGTGAATGAAAAGTACTGACAGATAATGAAAGTTCTGAAAACAAAACAAAATCATTTCTGTTTGATAACTTCTTTCATTACTTAGATCAGTTTTTGAAGAAACAGTGTCTTTCAAAGTTTTTCATGAAGCGTCTAAGTTTAATGGATCACGACAGGAGGAACAACGTATCTTAGAGACAGAATATTTGCTGACATTCCCAAGCGGCGCTAGATGTCCTTTCTAATATGTTATGCCCTTGAGAGGCGGCAGCGCTGCAGGGTTTGTATGCTCTGTGTGTTGCCTATAACACAGTCATCTGCTACGCAAGAAAGGGGGCACGTCGAACTTCTAATATATCTGTCTTCGCTTAGTGACACTAATCTTTAGGTTTTCTGGTTGAAATATCACTCTATCAATTTATTAGTATGCAGATGCAGCATACCTGGTTGTTAGACCCTTTTAATTCAGTGAAATCTTACGGTCTCATAGCCGGCGAATTCAACAAAAAGACGCGTAGTGCCAGTGAAAATTTTGTCTCTAACAGAAATTGTTCCTCATTATGTGATCTACCACTCCTAGATGTTTGCTGCAACGACTTTGAAACACCCTGTATAGTATCTGCAAGGGACGGTGGGTATTTATAAAATTTTGTTGCCAGTGGCCGCCAGTTATTATGTGCCACAGCACATGTAAATATCGCACTATAATTATGCCCATTTCTCGTAGAATGCAAGCCAGTAATCGCACTAACATATTTGCCCATGCGGTAACCGTGCTACTACGCAACTGCTCGAACACCAACGTTCAGCATCAGAATGTGAAGGAGCTGTCTACGATGCCCTATTTAAAACCGGCACTCAGCTCTGTTAGATAGTCCTGGGAAGTACTGTACGCCTTCTCAGCTCAAGTAGCAACATAGGCTGATGTTCGGCACTCACATCTAATCTGATTCAGTCCACACTTCCGCTTGCTACAGGAGTAAACCCATTCTTGCTATCACCCACAGACCATTGGTGCCTTTTATGACGAGATTGACGATCTTACTTTCGGACCAGATAAACATCCAGTGGTCAGGAGAGGTGGAAGTTTTCCCCTCCGGTGCCAATAAAATGGAGAGGGGAAGTTTTCAGAATTAATCTTTCAGTCTATAGCGTAGTTTCCACAGTTTTGAAGCTTCGTGGCAGATTAAAACTGAGTAGTGTTGGTCCGAAAACCTCGGCTTTCACAGCCAATTCCGGCAGTCATTTTTTATCTGACAGGAAGGTTCGAAAGGAAAGTTGTTTACACGTCTCGCTACAAGAAACCAGTATTTATTCAATACAATAAGAAAAAAACAGCTTCATGAAGTTGTTATGAAGCGCGCACAAGCCTGGGGGCAAGGGGGCGCCGCCCCCTCCTCATCCCAGCTCTCAGAAAAAGGAAAAAAAAGTAATGCAGCCCGGTGTTTGTCGTTCAACAAAATGATTTAAAAGTTAGCATATGTAGGTTTTTAATAGGGTCGGAAATAGATCTTTTTTTCGGCCGTTTACAGGTCGTCATTCTTCGTCCAATATATTAAAAATACTCCATGTCTGTATTAAAAATACAGGTCTATGCCCCCTCCAACAAATCATCGTATGGGCGCCCTTGATGGCTACAATCCCGCTTTTGTGCGCTTCATACTGCATAAAAATCAAAGCCAGGTCTCCGCTCTTCTTAACCACATGCTTGAGTCATCACCTCAAACTCTCAGTAAATAGGGCACAGTTCCGTAGCCTATTCAGGAAACATTTATGATAATCTGACCGGAAGGCTTAAATTACGGGACCTTAAAATATTATTTCATGGGCGCAGTACCATTGGGCAGGTCTGGAAAATAATGAAATATACAAAATAACTTGTAATGGTGGCAAATTCTATACAGGCCAGTCTGGCAGGAAATTGTCCATTCGAGTGAACAGTTCTTGTGGTTTCACTTTTATAACCAGAGCTCAGTGTCAGCTGGAACTCGCCGGATCGGCGTTCTGGCACTTCCTAGGGTTTTTTTTTTTCACTACAATAAGACGGCAGCGGAGATTTAAAATGGCCCGTGCGTATTAAATCGCAACGTAATTATAATAGCCGCTGCGCCGGCACCTGTGAATGTGACAATGGGTGACCAACGGGATGCGAGGGCAGGGGCGTGGGGCGAGATGCTGTGAAACTAGATCAACATGTTAGGTAATGAAACATTTGAGTAAGAAAATACAAGTTTCCAGAAAATTGATGGTGAAACCTAGGGATACAAGTGTACACCCAAAACGTCCGCTTCACGTAGCAGCTACTGTGCAGCCGTTTGAATGCTGCGACTGGCAGCAGTTGTAAACACGTCGTAGTCACGAAGAACACCGCCTTGTGCCTGCGTGCATCTAACAGAACTAGGAAGTAGAGTGACACTGCTGCGAGAACAGACAGTAGAACATGCTGTTTATATTAAATCTTGTGGTTTTATTGTTTTGGTTATAAGATATTATGTTTTAAAATCTTGAATTTCACGATAGTATTTTGCAAAATAAATAAATAAATGAAAATAAAAAAGATCCCTCACTGTAAGTTTTAGCACAAGTTCTCAAAAATCAAAACTTTTGCAATTTTTATGGTTGACTGGGAAGGGGAAGGGGGGGGGGCGGAAGAAGGGGCAGGTGTTTTGTTGTGTGGTTGAGGAGGTGCCTTACAGCACATAATATTTTAGAAATGAAGCACTGCCTACAATTTTACTTTGTACACTGGCAGTTGTTTCACTTACCCATGTAGTCTTATCGTATCTCTAACTTCTAATATTATAGTTGTTTAAGACAATATTAACTTGTTCAGTTGCGTCCTTGAAATGTGCCACAAAAGGTTACTATATTTTGCTAAAGTTATTTGTCTTCCACCATTCCAGTGTGGATTTAAATCAACCCCTCGGGAACACTACTTGGGTAGCAGATTAACAGGTTCCAGTAAAATTTTATCAGCCATTGATTTAACCAGATGTGTTGTTATGGGTCAGCAGCACCTTCTGTTATAAACCTATTAGACCTTGTGCACCACAGTTTTCAAAAGAAGAAGGGGCAGTTGTTTTTCTGTATTGTTGAAGAAGTGCCTTACAGCATGCAATATTTTAGAAATGAAACACTGCCTTACAACTGAAGCTTTCTGCAGAAGTCCTCATTTCACTGTTCAGAACACAAACAGGACAATGCTTTACAGATTTAGGTGTGGCAGATGCTTTCATTTAGAAACAAGACTGTAGAAGATTACTGTGAGTACTTAGAGGGCAAAAATTGAAACCACAAAACACAACAAATGGTGATGCCCATTAATGTTCTTAACTGTATTTTAAGTGACCATGATTTATTATTTTCACTGATGAGTTCAAGTCATATAGTACGCTTCAAACTTTCATGGCTGATTAAAACTGTCTGCTGGACTGGGACTCAAACCAGGACAAGCATTTAACCAACTTCAGTACCCATCCTTCACCTGCAAACTGCCCAAAAAGCTGTACTTGGTGCTAATATCTCTCTCCTACCTTCCAAACTTGACAACAATTCTCCTACATACCTTACAGGACGAGCACTCCTGGGTGAAAAGATATTTTGGAGACAAAGCTGAGCCACACTATAGGGGTCTGTTTCCAGAATGAAATCAGTGCACTCTCCTCTGCAGAGTGAAAATTCATCATTGTTTGAGAGATGTTTTTAAGTTCTACATTGTGATGACTCTAAGAGTACAGAAGACACTGAAGTTTTAAATCAGTGTTTTCATTGCAAGTTCGTGTATGTCTTTTGTATACTATTAGAAGTTTGCAGTAGTGATATAGACTCCTCATTTGTGTGCTTCCTCTGCAGTATTTTCAGAATACCAATAAAAGTTTAATTGTTCTTCAAACAAGATACAATGATGGAAACTTAGATTTGCCAAAAACAGTCATCAAAAATAAAATTATAATTAGCAATCTTGCCTGCTGAACCTTTTACTTCTATATTTCACAGTACTCTAGATTGTTCACACACTTGAACAGTGTCAAGCACATATAGGGCTATGATTTTGTGGCTGCAGCAACTACATATGCCCACACAGACAGCAGGAGGGATGATCTCGTTTCATTGACAAGACAGACTTAGTGGGAAGGGCAGTAGTTGCAACAAGGAGACAAGCTGTGATCAGTACAATCAACTATTTCACCAGGGTGCATGTCCTTTCAAATAAAATGATGGAAGGAATTGGCCTTCATTCATAACAGGTTATTGCATTATGACCCATCACTGTCTTCGTAATTTTCTGAAAAAAAAAAAAAAAAAAAAAAAAGAAAAAAAAAAAGGAAAGTCGACAGGTATAAATATGAAGACAGTTCACTGACACATTAAATAAGAAACAGGATGAATTGTTGTTTTAATAGCACCACAACAGCTCTGAAAAACTGGGTTAACATAAAAAACCTCTCTCTCTCCCTCCCTCCCCCCTCCCTGACACACACACACACACACACACACACACACACACACACACACACACACACACACAGTAGCAGCTGCAGCTTTCCATATATGCTGTTATGTGTAGGTGGATGGGTTACATAAGCAGACAAACTGGTCCAGGTATGACTCAGGGCACAGACCAGTCTTTTTCCAGCAGACATGACGTGCATGAGTTTGTGTTATGTTTACAGGCCAAATGCTGGTCAACTGGTTCATCTCAGCATTTCCAGAGGACCACTACCTGAAGCTGTATCTGACAAATCAAGACTTAAGAATTCTTGCAGTGCAGTTCTGTACTCACCTTCTGGCAGCTGGTGTAATTCGTCAAATACCTGATAAAGATGCTGCCTTGGACACACTCTTCAGGGTGAGGCTATGAAATGATATTTATAAGTCAGATTGCATAACTTGTTAATATACTTCGAAATGAACATTTTTTGTTGTGTGAAGCTTATTCACTATTTCAGTAAATTCTTTAATTTCCTTACATGCCTTACTGTTTTGAAAATGCTCATGGTATAGGGTATTGTTTTTTTCCATAAGCTTTATATGACACTGAAGTTTTAAATAGTTTCTTGATTGCAAGTTTCATTGGTCTTTAAACAAGAATTAAAAAATTTGTTATCTTGTTTTTACAGTATTGTATGTTGGCTGGAATTGATAATTTGATATCTGGCATGATTCAGTGTTGTTTATTATTAACCCAGCCTAATTCTTATTTCTATTTACAATTTGTGTGTGTGTGTGTGTGTGTGTGTGTGTGTGTGTGTGTGTGTAAGAGAGAGAGAGAGAGAATTTTTAACATGTTCTCTGATGGAAAGCAGATGCGCTCTACTTTAAGCTTAGGGGGATATCAAAGCTGCAGTAGAAGGTCTATAATTTTATAAATGCTGCACAACATACATTGTGAAAAGCTGAAATTGAAAACAATGTGTGTCAAGGCAGCAGACTCAAGTAGTAGTTTGAGGTAGCACACAGTGTGAGAAAAATTGGGCAAAACTGATTATGTCTACAGCTGTGCAAAACAATTTTTTCTCTCTTATTATTATTTGTTATTTGGGTGCCAGAGTTTAGAATCTTTAAGATTTTCTCTGAAAGTCCACATCTCTTGCAGACTGAGACTTTGGCCCATAATTTAATGTGACCATCCCCTGTTTCATTATTATTATTATTATTATTATTATTATTTTGACATATCTACAGACTTGAGCCATTCATTTGCACCTGTTTGTTTGTATTCTGTTCTATACTGTCAGGGAAAACATTCTCTACTGAATGCACACTTCAGAATGATCTGTGTGACAATGACCCAATTCTGGATATCTGTGTTTTGAAGTACACCTAAATCAAAATGCAGTATGTGTAAGCATTGGAGAACTTGGTGGACCTATCATATTAGAGAGAGTAACAGAGGGCATAGTTACAGTTGCATGTGGATCATATACATTCATTCTGTCATTATCTCATTCACACATCATTTTCCTTAAATCTGATAATAATCCTGAAGAAGCTTCTGGAAGATGTTCTGTTGTCAAATTAACATAACATGGTATTGAGGGAAGCTTACAAAGTATGGCAGAAAGATCTCTCTCTCTCTCTCTCTCTCTCTCTCTCTCTCTCTCTCTCTCTCTCCATCTCTGTATCTGTCCATGTTGATATGAGGCTGGGATTCCTAAGTGCAAACTTGGCAGAACACAGCTTTTTGGTTAACTTATCCATGTACTGATGACATCTCTGTTTAATATCCATTTCAATATCTAGAAATTTTATAGAAGAAGTGTTGTGTAGTGAATGTGTACTGATTTCTCACTTCTGGTATCTGTAAGTTATTTCTATTAATTTACAAATGTATAATATCAGCTTTTGTAAGATAAAAATTAAGCTGTTTACTGTGATCCAGATGTATGCCTGTTAAAGTATTTGTTTGCCTATATCTGGTATGAATGTGTTTGGGAGATTTATTATATTTGTACCACCCGCAAACATAATCATGTCTGAAAAGTCCATGGTAAGTTAGAATGTAGGTCAAGAACAGGAGAGGGCCAAGTACTGAACATTTTGGAACTCTATATTTGTTTTCCACACACCAAATCCAGTTTTATTACTGTGGTATCATTTTTTAGTACTCTCTTGATGAGACGTGATGCTACTTATGTAAGGCCAAGTCTTTAAGATCATAAAGCATTTGACATTACTTCTTAACATACACTTTCTTTACTGTATTGCTTATATTAAGTACCTTTACCTGACGATGTGTGTAAGGCTTCACGAGGATATTTCCTAAATACCAGACAATCACATGTGAAACACAGTTCTTCTTTTTATTACAAAAGTTTATTTGCCTAGACAGCCCAAAAATACACAATGATTACTAGTTTCAGTGAAATTAAATCACCATTTCAGATCATTTGCATAGAAAAAATGATATGAAGATTTGGATTTAATTTCAGTGAAATTGGTAATCACAGTGTATTTGTATGCAATCTGGGTGAATAAACTTCTGAAATAAGAACAACAATCATGTTTAGATTTTGAGATTGCCTCCAATACAGCTGGCAGTGTCAGGTAATCATCATTATCCCACATAAAATCTCACACTATCTTAGCACCTCATGTCCAGATCAGTCCTCATGTAGAGAATCTTTAGATGAGATTTACTTTCATTGCAATAGATCCATAATGAGAGGTCCTCTAGGATGTAGAACATCTCAGAAAAACAATAATACACGACAAATATTTACAACTAAAACAAATAAGCTAATGTACCTTCCACAGGTGCCAAGCGGAATGATCACCTTTTTTTTTTAATGAACACTGTATGAAAGGATCATTTTACAAAATTCATTTACTAAGATCGCATTAATGCACTGAATTTAAAATTAAAAAAAAGTTTTTTTATTTATACAGTAATAAACATATAATAGAACTACTACAATACTTATTTACAATGAACACATTATTGCACTGAAATGGTGAAGAAGTTAGATTGTACCTTATATATAAACACACAAAAATCTGTTGTTCTACTGAGAAATTCATCACTGGAGTAGAAGTAGTTTGCTTTTTATGGCTGCTGCTGGCAAGTTATTGAAAATGTGTGTTCCTGAATAATGCACACCTTTTTGTATAAGAGTAGGTGACTTTAAATCCTTGTGAAGACTATTCTTATTTCTAGTATTGATTCCATGAATTAAGCTGTTGGTTTGAAAAAGTGATATATTTTTAATTACAAATTTCATTAAGGAATAAATATATTGGGAAGCAGTAGTTAGTAACCCTAGTTCCCTAAATGGGCCTCTGCAGGATGTTCTTGAGTTCACACTACATATAACTCTTATTCCAACTTTTTGTGCCTGTAAAACTTTATCTTGGCTTGATGAATTACCCCAAAAAATAATCCCATATGACATTATGGAGTGAAAGCAAGCATAGTACACCAGCTTTTTCATTTTTATATCCCTTATGTCTGACAGAATTTGCATTGCAAATAGAGATTTGTTTAGATGCCTCAGCAGTTCTGTGGTGTACTCCTCCCAGTTGAATTTATTATCAAACTGTAATCCCAAGAATTTAACGTTGTCCACTTCTTCTATCTGCTTGTCATCATATGTTAGGCATATACTCGTGGGACACCGCTTACAAGTTCTGAACTGCATGTAGTGTGTTTTTTCAAAGTTTAGTAACAGAGAATTGGCTAGGAACCAGTGACTAATGTCCACAAATATTTTATTAGCTGATCTTTCCAAGACGATACTTGATTTGCTGTTTACTGCGATGTTTGTATCATCAGCAAACTAAACAAAATTGGCATCTGGTAATGTTACTGATGAAAGGTCATTTATATACACAAGAAAAAGTAAGGGCCCTAAGATGAAACCTTTTTGGGCCCTACATGTAATTAGTTCCCAATTGGATGATGCCTGATAGCTTAATATATGTCTCTTTCCTAATAACACCCTTTGTTTCCTGCAGAGATATAAGATTTGAACAATTTTGTAGCATTTCCTGTTACACCATAATATTCTAATTTTCTTGAAAGGATATTGTGATTTACACAGTCAAATGCCTTTGACAGATCACAGAATATACCAATTGCCTGCAATTTTTTGTCTAATGAATTAAGTAAATTTTCACTGCAAGTGTAGAGAGCCTTCTCAATATCAGAACACTTTAGAAATCCAAACTGCGACTTTGACAGTATGTTATTTGTGATAAAATGGCTATAAAGCCAATTGTATATTACCTTTTCAGAATTTTTTGAGAATGCTGGCAAAAGTGAAATTGGATGGAAATTTGATGCTATTTCTTTATCCCACTTCTTAAACAGTAGTTTAACTTCAGCATATTTCAACCATTCAGGAAATATTCCACTGATAAGCGATTTGTTACATGGATAGCTTAATATTTTATTTAACTCAGAATCACAGTCTTTAATTAACTTTGTTGATATTTCATCATACCCACTAGATGTTTTTGATTTTCAAGATTTTATGATGGATATTACTTCTGCTGGGGTAGAGAGGGGCAAATTTATATTATGGACTTTACTTGAAATGTCTGGTCTGAGGTATCTCTTGGCAGCATCTACAGAACCTGACAACCCCATCTTTTCAGTAACAGTTATAAAAAATTTGTTGAAAATTTCTGCAACACTATACACATCTATCACCAATGTATCATTTACTCTTAATGCTATTTTCCCCTCTTCATGTCTGGTTTTACCGGTCTCCTCCTTCACTATATGCCATATCTGTCATTTGTAAGTTGTCAAATGACTTTGCGCCAAACAAATAGATGTTTTGGTAAGTCCACTAGTACCATTACTTCCTAATAGATAACATTAATAATGGTTTCTAATGACAAATTTCAAATATATTTTTATGTGTAGTAGTTCATTTGGGGATTCTGGTAATACAATTTTTGAAGACGACATATTGCACCAAGACAGAATGTTAAATGTTAACTTCAGTACTTATTAGCACACATATTTATTTTCCTCTTAGTCACATTTGATTGATCAGCATTTGCAGTCTTTCACTGTATGAAGAGCAACAATTCAAGGGTGAAAAATAGCAACTACTTTGACCATTACTTCTTTTTGAAATGTCACATGTTGCTGCACAAGTACCTGAAAACTGAAATCCAAGTAGTGACAATGCGTTTCATCGGAATGCTAAAGAGTTTTTTTCTGTTACATCCTCATTACCTGGAACATAATGTAGGGTCAGCCATATTCACAAAATAAAAGAAAGTGTACATATAACTGTACATTATTTAGAAAATTAAAATTGTAATTTACATATGTTTACACAGTTTATGATTTATAAAATATCAGGGAAACTTGTAAATATATTTCATGAATGCAAAATAAAATGCAACAATCGTAGTTACACTCTTATACATGAATTGTGTATTACTAATAAAAGAAGATAAATGTGAATTGAAAGAGACAGTGGAAGTGGGCACACGCCATCATCACAGCATTGTGTAAATGGGAATAATGTTTGAGAAAGGCAGTTACATAGATAACGTTAGCAGTTGAAATTTTAGATGTACTGTGGAAAATCCGGGATGAAATAATAACAATATTACGAAAAGGGTATTTGCTACTCACCATACAGCGGACATGCTGAGTTGCAGATAGGCACAACAACAAGACTGTCATTCAGAGCTTTCAGCCAAACAGGACTTCATCAGAATAGGTGGGCCTCTGCAGCGAGAGTCTGTGGTTTTTTTTGTGTGTGTGTGTGTGTGTGTGTGTGTGTGTGTGTGTGTGTGTGTGTGTGTGTGTGTGTGTGTGTGTGTGTGTTTAAAACCTTTGTTTGACAGTCTTGCTGTTGTGACTATCTGTGACTCAACGTCTCTGCTATATGGTGAGTAGCAACAATCCTTTTCATAGCACAGATATACTGTGAAATAAATCAGTATGAAATATCTCTTCTATGTTGTCAGCACTAACCATTAGTGCAAACTGATAGGATGGGCAAACTGTTTCACACAATAAAAAATTTTGACACCAGAACATACAGTAAAATGATACCAACCGGAAGATAATCATTAAGTACATCTTTCACACACTCATTTGCTGAGTAAATCATGCTACAATTAATAGATAATACTAGATATATTGATATACAATGATGAAGATGAAAAAACCAGTACTGTAACAACTATAATGATATTGTAATATTAAGTCCATGGACCTATGTGCAATTTCCAAGCTTTGTGAAAAATTAGGTACACTTGCAATTACATTGTGATCCCAACATAACCAGATGACGTGTTTGGCTTCACGCCATAATTACAAATGTGACATGCAGCACACAATAACAAAACCACTAACCTGTCACAAATTATGTTATCTGACATGATACCCACAAGATCATATGTGTGGAGGGTATTGACATGTAGGTATGTGTAGGTATGTCTACAGTGAGAAGCAGAGATCTTGCTGTTAACTGAACAGGAACTGCTGACATATGGTTGATAAGGTGGATGATAGTTTAGTATGTAGTTTTAAAAATTTATACAGACAATAATCATGCAAAAATCTGACAAGAAAGAAATGTGCCTCAAGAGAGCATCTGCTCTATTTTCCTTTTGTGTGCATATGACACATTTCACTTCTGCCTCTTACCTACACTACTATCATGTTAATGTCACACAGTTCTCATGCAACTATGTTATAATAAAAACATGTATTGTATTTAAAATTTCTATGAGGAAGATGCCTTTGAATTGTCTGTGCAGCCGGACCTGATGTATTACTGGGCACATACAGAGGCACCTGCAGCGGCACCCCCAACCCCAGGGAAACTGACAAGTTTAGCCTGGCCTCCTCCCAGCCCTATAGGAATCCCACAGGAACCTGTCAGTTCTGTCACAAATCGACCAGGAGCACGCTACACAGAAGCTGGTATGTTCACCAATACACTTATTGTATGGAATAACTGTCACTTCTTATTCGGTACTGAATAAAATCTAGTTTTAGTCTAAAAATGTTTATTAATGCACAATGCATTCCAAACCCTGTGGGTTCATCTTCTACTGCTGCCTATGAAAATAACATTCTCCTACATTGGAATTTGATCTTTATGTGCCACTTACAAAACTATTTATAAATTACATTTATCCAAGTCAATTTTAAATTTATTTCACAGATATTTGAATACAAAGGTGGAAGCACATTGGTTGCAAATATTTACAGCTACTTTTCTGTGCAATCTAATTCATTCAACATTACACTTCCTCCCTCACACTTGCATATTTTTGTATTATTTTCTGTATCTTCCTGTGCTGCACTTCCTCCATCACTCTCATGCATTTTAGTGTGTTATTTTCTCTACCTTCATGTGGCACATTTCATCCCTCAGGCTCACGTACTTTCACACATTATTTTCTATACCTTCCTATGCCACACAATGCATATCTTCAAAATTTTAATTTACGCATGTATATATTATCTTTCCATTAACAAGTGACACTCAAAGATATGTTCCAATATACTACATGCTGTTGCAGTCATTTTTCCTGCTTGCCTCTCCCCCAATTGACTCCCCCCCTCTAATCATACCTCACCCCTTCTCTCATGCACAATTACTACTCCTTTCACTCCACTCTGTGCTCTTCTTTTACTGCCCCACTTTTGCACTCTTCTGCCACAGTGATGCACCTTTCTGCCTCATCCTTAACACCATCCTTATGCCCTACATTTCTGTCCCTTCCACCTCCATCCTCACCATATACCCTGTTTCACACTCTCTCTTCTTCCCTATTCACCTCATTATGTTCACATCTCTCACTAACCTCTAGTACCTCTCTCTCAATCTCTACTATATCCCCTCTCCCCTTCTTCCTCTATCATCCTATATTCACCCTATACTTCTCCTTCTCTGTCCTTCCCCACCCCTGCTCCACTCCACCTTATCCCCCAGCACCATCCACACTCCACCCTCCTGATTCTCCTCCCTTTCCCTCCCCAGCCCCATCTCTGTTCCATTTTCTGCGATCCCCTTCTGTCTTATTTATTATATTAAATATCATTCAACAGTGTAATCCAAGATTTAGGCAAAAACTGTAAGTTACAGGGTAACATTGTTATAAATATAGTTAAGTTTGTATAGTGAAATTCTGTCACAACGTGTTCAGTTTTTGAATCATTTATCAGATGGTACTCCAGTTTCTGCTCCTCCAACACCTGCAGCAGGGAGTGTGGACAAGTCAATACGCAGATTAGAAGAAGAAGGTAGCCTCAATTGTTATGGCTAATGATCCTTTGTGGCATGAGTAAATATGCACTTTGCACACAGGGATTGTTTGTAGAAGCTTTAGAATCAGCTCTGTAGATTAATTTTTTTGTTTAGCTGCCATTTATTTTTTACTTTCATTTCCATGGAAAGTAGTTTCTCTTGGTGACTTTCAAGTTTTTGGTAACAGTAGAAAACTCTGGTAAACTCTGCTTTCATCTTAAAGCTTCTCAAACTGCTCGGTCTTGCTGAATTATGAGCATTCGTTCCTGTAGCCTTTGCCATTTTTTATCCATCACTTTACAATTCCTGTTTTTTTTAATTCAGTTATTCACGTGTTCTCTATGCAATTTTTCCAAGGCAAATACTTTTCAGTCTTGGTGACAATTATTTTTACATTGTGGTAACTAAGACACCATACATCGCTACTGCCAGTATTTGAACTACACATCTTACAGAGCTATCTTCAAATATCCTGCAATTTTTGCATTCACTCCCAATATATTTCCATATTAATAGTTATAAAGGTATATTAATAGTTATTATGACAACAAAAAGTACCTATTCACATGAACTATGACTTAGTCTACACAAACACAATATAACACATAAATAATGTTGTTTGTGTAGAATTCCTTTCCTTGGTTCAGGATCCCAAATGAAGCAGTGTAATTTGGTCTAAAGTTCTTCAAGTAGCTACCTGTGAATATGATTTGAGGTATTTGACACTGATGCAAAATGGGGAAAATTATGTGTAGCATCACTATTTAGATTTGCTGAATGAAAATGTGATTAATTGCATGAAACATCATTTGGTTTAAATAGTTTTTCCTTTTTATAACACATTGACGTATCTTTGGAAGTTTATTAGTACACACATAAATATTAATAACAGACAGTAGATAAGCAGCAGCTACTTAGTAAAACTAGGAAAGGAGTTCATTTATTCTATGTAGTTATCTGATTTTCTGCTAATTTAATTATGTTCATTTGTATTCTTACAAAGCACTAATAATGATAAGCAAATATGAAGACAGCCTATTAAAATAATTTCTCATTGTTATGTGGGGCAGTGGGTTTTATCGTTCATCCACAGCAAAAGGGCATGTAAATTACTTAAATAAATAACCTGAAAGTAGTCTTAAATGTGATACTGAAATGTGAAATGTGATTTATCTTTCTTGTAACTTACAATTTTCAAATCATTTGATGTGTAAGGAGACCTGTCAAGATTTACAATAAGAAACATTTTAAAGGGAAATATTCAAAAGTTTGCGTTATCACGTATAAATTTCTGAGATACTGCTCCACAGATACATACTGCAATTTCTAGTAGATAGACACAAGATGTATAATTATCTTGTTCAAACTGTGAAACTGTCCTAAATGAATTCTCCAAAAGCATAATAATAGTAATCTTTTCAGTGAACCATGTTCCTTGTTAAATATATTATTACCTTGCCATTGTAGATCTGCATCATGAGGTATGCTGTGGGTGACATACAATATGATACAGTACAGAATAATAATACTTTATTGCTCAAATGGTAAACTGTAGCAAAGCACATTTGCACGATTCAAAATCATAGAGCATACTAACTACACACAGTCAGCTTAAAAGATTATCCATTGTGAAGCCAGATCTACTGTCAGTGCGGTTACACAATGTGGTTCCCCATAGAGTACCCACCCCCCTACTCTTCCCCCTCCATGGTGTGGAGCACTAGCGGAAGGTGTGTATGTGGACCGATGGCAGTACAATAAGACGACATCCCTATGATGGTGCTGAGGTCTGTGACATGTTAAGGGCATTGCGCAGGATGGTATCCGAGTAATATGTGTTGCTGGTATTGTGGTCTGGCTCCCACTGCAAAGCATCTAGGTGGAAATCTTCCAGGAATGACAGTGGGTGCACAGTCCAGCAGGAGAGGGACTGTTGTGGAATGTCCGTTGCTAGGTGTGCTGTCAGGAGTTGTTGCAGTCCTCAGTTGCAGTGGTGGAGAGGTGTGATGTTCTGAGGGTTGTGATTGTAAAGAAACCACTGGAAGACAGCCTCAGTGTGATGGCTGCCAAGTCCATGTCATTGGCCAGTTCATAGGAATGTGTGCAATGCCGGCTTATGAAACTGTTCCCTGCATCGTGTTTGGTATGTTGACCTTTGGTGACCAGGAACTTGTTAAGCAGTTTGACACTATGATTGGTGGGTCAAGCTGAAATCATTAACAACCAAGCTGCGTCTGCTTGAGTTGCCATTTTGGGTGCTGGAGGTTGATTTGTCACTGGAGGACGGGTTATCCTGAAGTGTCCATTTAAGTTGTAGACGGTTAATAGGTAATGTGTTGTGTCTTCCACTCAGTAGTACTTTAAATGTTTGCCACATTTTAGAACCTTGAGAGAACCTGTATGAGTCTGCAAGGTGCGCCAAACCATATTGTGAAGCATGGCATGGTCACAGTCTGCAAGTGCCTTATGGATGAAAACTTAAGGGGCACCATGAGATTGTGGAGGCAGCATATTAAGTCACGCAATGCATTCTTTTACCCTGCATTGAGGGTGGGAAGATCAGTGGTTTTTCCTGCCAGCACCTGCAGCATGATGTCAGCAGAATGAGTGAGTCGCTTGCCATACAGCACTTCAGCAAGGGAGGCATATACATCATTTTTGTGAGCAGTGTGTATGTCCAGTAGTACTCACAATGAAACTTCTGCCCAGAAAATGCTGTGCACATCAGGGTGGCTTTTACTATACAATACCATCATTCCACCAGGCAATTGCTTTGATGGTGATGGGCAGTAGTTTGATAATGATGAGTGCCACAGTGGTCACATACTTCACTGAACAAGACAGATCAAAATTGTTGGTCTTGGTAGGTGGTTTTGGACACTGGACACCCTTACTGTTGATGCTGCTGACATGTCTTGGAGGGAGTGCTGTCATGTCTTCGAGGGGAGTGGCTTCTACGCACCTCGTGATGTGGTCAGTGACTGAAAGGATGTATCAGTAACCCTCGAATTCAGGGAGAGGTCCCACCAGGTCAAGATGCATGTGTTGGAATTGCCCTTTTGGTATTTTAAACTGTCTGAGGGTTGGTTGTATGTAGTGTCCCACTTCATTGTTTTGACAAGGTATGCACGTGTTTGTCCACTTCTTGAAATCTTTGTTGATGTTTGGCCATATGAAATGGTCTGTAATAAGGCATGTCATGGGTTGAACATTGGGATGTGACACGTTGTGCAGCTGGTCAAATACGATCTTATGAAACAGTTGAGGTACGAAGGGTTGAGTTTGGTTCTGTGACACGTTACACCATAGCTATCTTGTTGTGCTTGTGCCTGGTATCACACTGTGTTGGAGTTTAAGATTAGGTGTTGTATCATTGAGGGAGCCTTGGACCTGTTTGCCCTGCTATTGAGCCTCTGCAAATTTATTGTAGTAAGTTTGTGCACAGATGACATTGATACATGAGAGGTAATCAGCAACAACATTTTATGTGCTTTTCAGGTGATGCATGTAAGATGTAAATTGTTCAGAATAATCTAGTGGTGAAAATATTCTTTTGATGGGTTATGGATTGAGTCCACTAATGTGATTCTTGAGTTTCTCCCGGCGTATTTGATAATCAAAATATCCACGGGTATGCTGCCGGTCTATAGTGTCCAACGGGCACAATATTTCGGCGATCAAACATGTCGCCATCATCAGGTGAACTGACGGACTGAGCTCCTGTGAACGTGCCGGCACGGAGATCCGTACGCTATGGCTGCTCAGAGGGAACTGGGTTCGGTCGCGGCGGCGGCTGATTTAAATACCCTCCGCCCGCGGCGCGCTCCCTCCGCCGTCCGCGCCCAGCGCCACGGTCGCGCGGTGGAACAGATTGCGACGGCGTCTGAGATGACGTCGGTGTGATGGCTCTGTCCGCCGTGGTCGTCACAACTATACGTCTGCTCGATTTACTCTTGATTAACCCGATCGCTGGTTCCCAAGCCTTGCTAAGATTATAGCCACAGTCCCGGTTTATGAGGTCGCACCGATGACGACCTCATAAACCGGGACTGTGGCTATAATCTTAGCAAGGCTTGGGAACCAGCGATCGGGTTAATCAAGAGTAAATCGAGCAGACGTATAGTTGTGACGACCACGGCGGACAGAGCCATCACACCGACGTCATCTCAGACGCCGTCGCAATCTGCTCCACCGCGCGACCGTGGCGCTGGGCGCGGACGGCGGAGGGAGCGCGCCGCGGGCGGAGGGTATTTAAATCAGCCGCCGCCGCGACTGAACCCAGTTCCCTCTGAGCAGCCATAGCGTACGGATCTCCGTGCCGGCACGTTCACAGGAGCTCAGTCCGTCAGTTCACCTGATGATGGCGACATGTTTGATCGCCGAAATATTGTGCCCGTTGGACACTATAGACCGGCAGCATATCCGTGGATATTTTGATTGAGTCCACTAATGTTCGGTGACCTGTATAGGTGGTTAGTGGCCTGCTTTCTATGTTGACCTTGAATTGATGGATTTCCTTATTGACCGTGAGAAGTTTGAGGTCATAGCTGCACCATTGGCTTTTAGAAGGACTCTGCTTTTGTGAAAAACATCTAAGTGGTTGCTGTATGCCTGCTACTTCTTGTTGTAGGACCACATCAATAATGAAATCACTCACTTCTGACATCATGATTAACTGTGCATGAGGAAGCAGGTGTGCCAGTGTCATTGCCTCAGTGAGACAGTCTTTGAGCTAGTTGAAGGCTTTCCGCATGTCAGTGTTCCATGTCAGCTTCCATTTATGTTATCGTTTTTCCCTTTGAGGGCCTCTCTGAATGGGTCTGAATAATGGCTGCCTTTGGGAGGTGATGCTGGTAGAAGCTGATCATCCCTAGAAATCAGTGTAATTGTTTGTAGTCTTATGGAGGTGGTGGTTGGTGCCCGCGATGTTGAGAACACGACTGACATACGTAGACTCAGGATGTCAGAGTTCACTTTCTCTTCATTAATTACAACACTGGTTGCAGTAAGTACATCAAAGGCTTGTATGACATGAGAGTTATATGTGTCATTATCCTGGGAAAAAAAATGATGATATCATTGAGGTAAGCATGCAGAAGGTTAGCTTAAATATAATATTATATTAAACCATTCCCATGTTTGGTCTATGCTTTTGAGGCCATAAGGTATACAGAAGCACTCAAATATGCCAAAGGCATGATGATTGCTATTTTTTGTACATGTTCTGTACTCGTCTGTATCTGGTGATAAGATTCTTTGCTGTCCAGGATGCTTAAGACAGGTGCTCCTGCAAGGTAGTGGGTAAAGTCCTTGATATTTGGCTTTGGGTAAGTGTAAATTATGGGATCGGCATTAAGAATTCTGTAATCACCACATAAATGTAAAATACCATATTTCTTTGGCACTAGTTTAATGGGTGAAGGCTAGGAACTGTCTGAAGGTTTGACTATCCTGGCTTTTAAAAGTTAATTGACTGCTGCCTTGGCTGCATGAAGCTTGTCTGGCAGAAGACAGTGTTGTCTGTGTTGAACTGGGTGGCCTGGCATGGTGGGGATCTTCTGTACCATTTCATTTGTGATGGTGCACTTGGTGAACAACACTCATTGAGAATCTGTGGGTAGATGGTTGCAAGGGACGACAGCAGGGAATACTTGTGAAAGAGGAGTGTTATTAACCTTATTGACCCATGAGGGCTGTGTGCACTTCCTCATGGGCTGGTGTTGATGAGTTGGAAGTGTGTTGCACTGTCATGATGGAATCACCATTCATGGCTGAAGTTGGTTGAGTGTTTTGTAGGTGGCTTCATGCTGCAGTGAACTCTTGGTAGATATCTTTTGAATTGCCAATCATATTGTTTCATTTTCCTGTTTGACATGTAGAGAGTTCAGTTAGGTCTGAAGCAAAAGAAATTGGTTTTGTTGAGTTTTAGTGAGTGAGTTGAAGTAGTCAAGTAGATGACATTACTGGTGATGTGTTGGGATGTGATGCTGATCGTGCATTGGGGAAGATGTAGTAAGGATGTGTTGTGATGCAGGGAGGGTGCGGCTGATGGTGCTAGCAATTTCATGATCAGTGTCACGTTGATTGAGTGTGCTGTTGGACAAATCCAGTGAAAGACAAGACTGGCAGAGGAAATTGGTGCCAAATACCAGTTCACTGACATCCACGAATAGAAAGTTCCATGTGACTGTCATTTAGCACCCTAGGTCGAGTGTGTGAGGTTCAGAGCCATAATTGGTGATTGGTGAGTTGTCTGCTGCATGGAGCTATACATTGGTAGAGCTGTGTGCTGTGTCAGGAATTGTTGGAGATATTGCACTTATGTCAGAGCTGGAATCGACTAAATTTATTTATTTATTTAGATTATTTTGTGTGGAGTCATCAATATGATGGCTTTTGCAAACATCAAGTACAGTTACAAACATAAAATACATTTAGATATTAACCTTACTGGTAGTCATTAGACTGTAAACTGATGCTTGTCAAAATACATTACATGTTACACATATTAATACACTCAATTATTATACATTATTTTACATCTCTTAATCATTTAAAATTTGTTGAGTGAATAGAGACACTTTTCCCTTAAAAATTCTTTTAGATTTGATTTGAATTGCTTTTTATTACTGTTTTTCATGGACTCTGGCAGTTTATTATACCATATCAGTCCATTAGTTTGTGGGCTCTGGTCCGTCATTTGAAATCTTGTTCTTTGTCGGTAGTAATTCTCTTTGGATCTGGTGTTGTTGTCATGTATATCACTACATTTAGTACTTCAGTTTTCTGTGAGACAAAAAAAGTAATTAATTTATAAAGATACAAAGAGTATATGGTGAAGGACTTGTGTTGTATGAAAACATCAACAAGAGTCTTTGTAGCCTAGTCCATGTATAATCCTTAACCCTCTTTCTTGTAGCAATAGTACTAAGTTAAGGTGAATGTCTGCAGCACAACCCCATATTTCTATACAGTGGCTAAGATGGGGGTAGATTGTCTCATAATACGCAGTTTTAAGCCTGTGGGTGGGCACCATTTTGGACAGTTGGCTAAGAAGATACAGCAAATTGCTGACTTTTTTACATACAGCATTAATGTGGCTAATCCATCGGAGAATTGAGTCCAGATGGACCCCTAAAAATTTACACTCGTTTGCTGTTTATCCCACTATGCCGATACCTCATTTACGCATGAGTGGTGTGAGCTGCCAGTTGTAAATATTAGCATCTGGGATTTATTTACATTGACCTTTAATCCTTGTGCGTGAAAATATGAACTTAATTCTATTATCCCATTACTTGCTGAAAATTTCAGTTCCTCACAATCTTTATCATGAAATAAAACTGAGGTGGCATCAACATAATTTACAATGTGCAAGTTATTGGGGTATCCAACGTCATTAATATATGCTCAAAAGAGGAAAGGTCCAAGAATTGAGCCTTTAGGGTCTCCCTGTGTCATGGTTTCACTTGTGGATTTAAAGGTTAAGATCATATTGTCAATTTGATGTGTAAGTGTGGTACACTGTTTCCGATTCACCAAATAGGTGGATAGAAGTTTCATTGATGCATCACTGATATTGTACGCTCACAGTTTTTTTTTTAAGAGAGGCTCATGGTTTACTGAGTCAAAAGCTTTTCTCAGGTCAAGGAATATTCCGGCTATGTGCATACCACATTCTATATTCCTATGTGCTTCATGGAAGAAATTTGTAAGAGCAGTGGCCGTGCTTAGGTCTTTCCTAAACCCATGCTGCGATTCGGTAAGCATTTTGTGTCTTGAGCAAAATGTTGTGACTTGTGATAGGATAACTGTTTCAAATATTTCACTGAAGGTAGGGATTAGTGATATTAGTCTAGAATTTGAAACTTCTTCTTTACTTCCCCTCTTATGGATTGACTGAATTACACCTATTTTTAAGGCATTTGGTTATATGTTTTGATTAATGCTACATTTGATAAGATAGGTAAGGTGTTTAATTATTTCATTGGCACATTTCTTTAACACCACACTTGAGATACCATCCCATCCAGATGAATGGTTGTTCTTTAGTTTTTATTTTGTGTTAAATATTTCCTGTTGATTCACCTCCATAAATTTGAGCTCTGTACCATCCATGACATCATTTGGTGTGTCAGCCAGTAGATACATAATAGGGGCTGTTTGGTCAGAAGGAGAGATAAAATGCCTATTGAATAAGTTACATACTTCATTTGGATCTTTCACTAGATGGCCCTTGTGTCTAATGCTAACTGGTTCACTCTGTCCCTTGCTGGTGGCTTTACAATGTTTATTGATGAGTCTCCAGGATGCTTTACCTATGTTGGCTGAATGCTCTATTGCATCATTGTTCATCTGTTTCCTCAAGTGTAAAAGTCTGTCTTAAAAGGTTTTTTGGCTTGATTGTACTTTTCCTTAAATATATGGAGCTTTGTTTCCTTATATAAACAGTCAATATCATGTATTTTCTGCCTTAACTTAATCAGCCTAGGTGTAAGTTTCAGCCTAGTATTACTTTCAAGACGAGAGTTGGTTCGTACACTGGTTATTTCTTTGACAGGGCAGCAGCAGTTGAAATGCTTCAGCACTGTCCTATAAAATTTTTTTCTCATTTGTTTTCTAACCCTTTAGTTTGGCAAATAGTGTCCTATTTCTCCTCTGCTAACTTAGTTGTGGAGGTGCTGATGTTGGCGCTATTCAGAATCTGCTTCTTCTCAATTATGTTAGTTGCTGTTGGTACAGCAAACCTTAAATATTCTAACACCTGACAATAGTGATCTGAGTAATGGAAATCAACACTTTGAAAGTTAACACTGTCTTTTACATTTTTTTTGACTATTAAATAATCTATCATACTGGAGCTTGACTCTGTTACTCTAGTACTCTAGTGTCAGAGTTCAGTACACTTGTGAGATTACATGAGTTTAGTGTATCTGTTATTCTCAAATAGGTTATATTACAGGAGTTTGCATCAATATTTAAATCTCCAACTATGCTAAGGTCAGTGGGGCCTGTTTGTGTAGTTGCTGTATTAAGTCTATCAATATAGTACAACACATTGTATTTGGTGGGCGGTACATACCAATAAGTTTGTTTAGCTAACCTGCTTGAATGAGTGTTTATGTAGACCACAACACCAGCCATTTCAATTGTTCCTTTTTTGCAGTATTGTTCAACAAATGAGATTTTCTTAAATGGAAGATGTTAATTTACAAATATTGCCACGCCACCCCCTTCGTGTTGTTGCCTGCAGTAACTATCTGCTACCACATAACCATCTAAATTATAATACTCAATTTCATTGTCTTTTAGTCAATGTACTGTAATTACTAACAGGTGTGGTGAATTCTCATCCACAACTACTTGCAGCAAATTGAGTTTATTCCAAAGATACCGCACATTTAGATACATTATACTAAAGGACACTGATATTTTACACTTTGTGACATGGTATTCTGAATCAGTCGAATTATTACACAAGTCTGTAACACTGCACTGCAATGACGATTTACTCACTCCCAAGCCAGTTTTTTGGCATGTGAACAGGGTTCCTTCCAATCCAAGGGGTTTAGTTCAGTAAAATCGTTTTGCTTGACACTGAGCGTAAAAAAACTTTTTGATTATAATCTAAGATGATCGGGTCCGTGGTTTTATGCCGCTCTTTACAAGGTTCTGTTATCTGGTTCACTAACTTGAGCTTTCCATTTCTGTTTAAGTGAAGTCCATGCCTGGTTTGTTCTTCATGTTTCAGTTTGCTTATGTCTAGCAAGTGCACATGATTTAGTTTTATTACATGGTTTCTGCAGCTCTAAATTATAGTGCTCAATTTCTGTATTAACACATGGCCACTGTGGGAGATCAAGTCGCATTGGAAGGTTTATTAGGGTAACATTTGTGTTGTATAGTTTCCGCAATAACTTCCTGTAAACTGCAAGTGCTGATTGCTCTTATTTTTGTAAACATCATTGGTGCTGCCAATGATTACAATGTGGTCATCTTTTTTCAGATTGTTTGTTTCTGATGAATTCTTGACTACAGCACTTAATGTAGCTCTGAGTTTAACTTTTGCAAATACAGAACATTCATTGTGTGAAGTTTCATGAATGGGAGCTGAAAGGCTTTTTCCATGGCTGTCTGTATACAGTAATAACTTTTTATGCTTCCAGGCATTAGAATTTTTCTGTTTCAGCCTTTATCGGAGGATTCATTATATTTACTTTTGCTTACACTATTCGTTGTGTCACTGGCTGAGTCTAGTGCTGAAAACTTATTCAATGTAACTGGTGCGCTGTTTCTAGTGCTTTGTTTGTTTTTGTTTTTCACTTTCTTAATGGTTTCATGTTCAGTTTTTGGACTTTACTGCAGTCCACGTAAATTTATTTGTAGTTCTCATTACTAAACACAGCTTTGTGCCCTTCATCCGTTGAATGTGGTTGATGATTCTTTAGGAGAGCCATCCAGCCTCTTACATATCCACAACATGACCACCCTGAAAATCAATGAACGGTATGAGTTCCACTCATCATTGCCATGCGTAATAAGTTTCAGTTTGTATTAACGATTTTATGACTAAATTAATAACTGAATCTTTTGCAAAGTACCTTGCTAAAGTGCTGGCATGAAAACTAACACATGATAGCGGTACTATTTTTCCATTATATGTAATTCCAGGAAGCAGTTATGTTTAAAAAGTGCTATAATTTAATATTCACCTTCTCTGTCACAGAATTCCAGCAAGTGGTTATGGGCCTGAAACGAGAACATCGTGAAACTCTAAACAGGCTAATACGAAATCAGGAAGTAGCTTTATTCAACCTGCGGGGAGAGCATGAACAGAAGGTCTATGAGTCAGAACAGAGGATAGCTGAGCTAGAAGAACTTGTTGACTCTTTGAGGCAACAAATGGAAGCAAATAAGACCATAGCTGATATAGAGGTGGGTAGCTTGAAAGTGTCAAGATTACCGTAATGTAGCAGATAAGTTAATTTGCCTTCTACATAACAAACAATAAGTATTCTGACATTGTTGAGGATTGTTACTGTTACCAAATGTTACTGTCAATGTTTCATTCTGTGGAAATTTTCCTTTAAATTTTGTGCTAAAATCAAAATTCATTTTTAGTGTAAAATGGTTTTGGAAGTATATATATACTGCCAGTATTTACTATACACTGATATCCATATTTAAGATAATGTTATTAAAAAGAGAAATTTTGACATCTTCATAGTATCTGTAATTGCCTTGTAGACTAGCTGATAAATAAATTGAGAACACATGAAACAGAGCCAAAACCCTCTGAATTGCTCTTTGCAATAATAAATGTAGTAAGAGAGGTGCACGATGATGCGAAGTTGTTACTAACAAAATTTGATCACTTGCATCACATCAGTATAATGGAACATTAAGCAGACAAGGCCACATTATTATTCACGTATAAATTATTAAAGGATTACAGTTGCAGGAAAGCTGCTACATATAAAATAATAAAGTCCTTGTGAAAGAATCTATCAGATTCACCACACACAGGAAACATTTCACAGCTTGCCAATTAATAAGGAAGGAAGACTTTTTTGAAGACACTGGAGTCACACATATGGTAGGCTATTAGATCAAATCCACACCCAGCCATCCAGATTTCTATTTTCCATGGTTTTCCTAAATTGTGTAAGCTGAATGCTTGGATGGTTCCTTCAAAAAAGACTCTGCTGATTTCCTTCCTCATCCTTCTACATTATGAGCTTCCTTCTAATTACCTCATCATTGAAAATATACATAACCCCCCCCCCCCTCTCTCTCTCTCTCTCTCTCACACACACACACACACACACACACACACACACACACACGCATGCATATTTTTTTCAGTTGCTGCTTACTTTTTACTTTTTATACACAACATAGGTTGCCATAAAAATTGCTCTATTTAAATACTGTGAAACTAAATGAATAGATTTATATTCATTTTGCATCTGTTGTGATGTCACAGAGCCCTCAACAGAAATAAATCAGTGTAGATGTATAGGTGGTATGTCATTTTGCCATAATAGAGCAGAAGTTTCAAAGAAAACAAAATTAAACAAATTTATTTGCCTTTAATTTGAGGTTTATGTAAGAAAGCTGGAAAAGAAATACGTATGTATCTTTAGGTCTACCGTGAAGTAAGTAATTTCTTACATCGGTGAAAAGACGTTACAGAATTTTCACCAGAAGTATTCACCAGAATTCTTTACCTCAGCATTCACCATGTGTCCATGAGAAAGTGTGACAAAAAACCAGTGGCCAGGTGGTTACATAAAGAGCTGGTACATCAATAAAGAGGATTTCTGTTTGATTTCACGGAGAACTGGACTCTGTACTTTATGTTACATGTACCTGATATTAGTACATTCTTATATTGTTGTTCTTGGAAATGAATACTTTTTTAACCCCTTAAAACCTGAATAAATTTCTATATGAAAGATAAAAACAAAAAATTATGGTGCTTTAGAAGTAACTGAAACACTCAGCAAAATGCAGCTCTTGTTAGAGGCTTTCGTAGCTTCATGCGGAATCAGCACCTACAGGCACTGGCGCACAAAAACAGTTAACTTTCAAATCATTAGCACAACAGTGGTCTGATGCAAATTTACAACATCTGCCATTAAAGGGTTAGTAAGGAACGGTATGGTCTGCATAGGCTTAAATGTTTTTCCTCTCCAAAGCATAGAGTATATTTGCTAAAATAAGAAATTCAAAGTATTTGAAAACAGTTTAACCTTGATTGAGTTTGTAAGTTTCTACATAAAGTTCATGGAAGTTAGAATTAGTATGTGACATAAGAGTGTTTGAAAGTTAGCTGTCAGTTGCCTGGTGTGCAGAGTGAACCCTGCTGTTTTGGCAAAATGGTTCATTACAGAAGTGCTGGCCTTAACTTGCCCACTTCCCCATCCCCTTCCTTTCCCCACCCCTCCACAATCCCATCCTCCAACACGTCTTAACATTCCTTCTTGGAAATCGTAAGCTCCAGGGTACCATATTTTGACAGCCTTTGAAAGTTTTTTTTCTCAGTGTCATTTGTTTTTAGCTAGAACTCAATTTTGGCTTTGCTTGGTGGATTTTTTTTTTTTATTTTGACATTTGTGACAGATATCAACCAGTTGGCTTGTGATGATTTCTTGCCATGGTTACATATGTGTGCCAATGGCCTCGATGCTGCGGTAACACTGGTTCCTCTCAGATCACCAGAGTTAAGCACTGTGGCTTGACTAGTACTTAGGTGGGTGACAATTCAGGTCTGCCAAGTGCAGTCGGCAAGCAGGGTGCACTCAGCCCTTGTGAGGCAAATTGCAGAGCTATTTGACTGAGAAGTAGTGACTCTGGTCACAAAAGGTACAATGACCGGGACGGCAATGTGCTGACCACATGCTCCTCCACATCTGCGTCCAGTAATGCCTTTGCCTGAGGATGACGCAGTGGTCAGTCAGTACTTTTGACCTTCTGAGGCCTGTTTGGGTGGAGTCTCCATACATATACATGGTGGGTCAAATAAAAGTGACCTGGAGAACAGAGTTCCAGAGGAAAGGAAATACCCAACTATAGCAGATGTTGAAAATGACCACTACTTATCAATTTTGGGCCCTGGTCAGCAAGTTGCTGAAGGTGGGTCAAAGCTGAACCTCTGAAATTACTGCAGTCTCATCTGAAATGTTCTGTTGCAGTTCTTGAACACTGTGAGAGCAGCTGCGATACACCTTAGACTTGAGGGCTCCCCACACAAAGTAATTGCACACTGACAGATCAGGTGACCTGGGTGGCCAGCTAGGGACACAACCTGACTGACCTCCACTAATAACCCTGTCAGGTACGAAGATTGTGTAAATGTACTCCAAGGTTCAGCTGACTGTATAGACAGTTGCTACAACCTGTTGGAAGTAACTGTAGGTCTCTTCCTATGCTGTTAATGCTGCCACAAATGATTTCAGAATGTTGGCAATGTAACACAGCAAAGTCAGAGTCTGCTGAGAGAAGATGGGACCAATAATGCGGCATGCAGACACTGCACACAAAACCCCATCCTTCTGACCATGCAGTGGTGTTCTCTGGAAGTTATGTATATTCTCCATTGCCCAGAACCTGTGAGTCTGTGAGTAGACATAACCACTCAGGTGAAACCAGACTTCATTAGACATAAAGAACAGATCCATCTCCAAGTCACTGATTGTTATCCCAGTGAACAACCACTCATAAACTGGATGTACTGAGAAACATCTGCTGGTTTTAATGCATGAACAACAGCCTCTCTGTAGTGGTGCACGTGCAGGTCCAGGTGGAGTATTCATCTGCATGATTGACGTGATATGCCAATCTCTTGCGATACGCATCAGTTTGATTTGGTAGTACTGCGAAGCATTTTCTGGTGAACTGCAGTGACATTATCTAGTGTAGAGGCACGTTTTGGAATATTCCATGATGTGTTCAAAACAGATCTTGTTTGACACCATTTTCGGAATAAGCATAACACTCTTTGCTGGCACTTTGAGACCATTACACTTCTCAGCAAACAGCTGATCACACCATTTCCACGATTTTGTCACAACAAGAAAGTTATGAGTTAATTTTTAACATTTATTGAATG
This sequence comes from Schistocerca cancellata, assembly GCF_023864275.1. Lineage (NCBI taxonomy): Eukaryota > Metazoa > Arthropoda > Insecta > Orthoptera > Acrididae > Schistocerca > Schistocerca cancellata. Next base: position 433,731,178 of record NC_064632.1, read on the forward strand.
TTTAACAGTAGATACTAAAAGTCTATCCCTTTCCACAAACCAAATGTTCCTGGTATTGAATAAAACTTTCTCATCTGGAGCAGATGTCCCAGGCAAAGAAATTACATACTCAACCCTATTAGAAATATTGCAACTTGAAACTCAATTTTTTGCCAACTTGATACCCATCTCTTGATTTAAAAAATTCTCTTGTGTTTGGTGGAGCAGTGGTATTTATAACACTTCTATGTTTATTTCTTTCACATAATCTTTAATATCACCTTTTTCTTCACATACAACAGGAAATTCTTCAGTACACAATATGCAATAAACACACCCATTCTTACTGTCATGACATGATTTAAAAAAATTGGTATTCCTGTTGCAGGTTAACAATAAACAAGCACTTTTCTTTGATCAAAAACAAATAGAGATTAAATGATCAAAAATGTTTAGACAAGTTACTTCACACACTAAAACCACATAAACGCATTACTTCTTTTGTGTTGCCAAATGGTTAACAGTATACGGTGTTAAAGCAGAACCAGTTGCCATGCCTTCCCATTAACATCAGTGCTTGCTCCAAGGTCAGCTGAGACAGGCATGGTAGTAAAAGAATGTTTAAAAAGGCAATATTGAACGTAAAGGTCTAAAATCATAAAAATCCTCACCAGTTCTAAAATTTTCATTCCCCAGACATTTTTGCAACCATGGATATTACCCAGCAGCACTAAAAAACTAGGACTGTATGGGCTAATTCTCGACATATGGTAAGCTTATAATTACTCTCTCTATGGTGAGGGTGACGGAATTTGGTGACCCCTGTAGAAATAACGTTGTGTTTCCCAACCTTTCTGAGACCATTGCCCCCTGAGCACAATCAGATATTAATTAGTGCCCCCCTCCCCACCATTATTAAAATTAATGTTAAGATAAACTATAGAACGAAAATAATTTTCTTTGACTACTTCCATTTTAAAAATGACAGAAAATAAATGACATTTTAGTTATTGTGGGTGTTCCATTAAACCATGAAGTAATGATTCAATGAGACAATTGGTACGGGTTATTTTAGAAACATTTTTTTCTATATTAAATGATGAAGCAGTCCCCAGTGCATCACTATTGCTACCTACAACTCCTTCTCAGAAAGGAAAGCTAACTGTCCACATTGAGGGTAGACACTTGTCGCAAAATTTGCTTTATGTGCACCACTCCTCTCCCTAGCAACACTTTCTTCCCCCTCAACCTGCACTTCCATTCACAAGCAACCAAGTTACAATCTGTGTGCTGTACTTATGCCTACTGTTTGTAAATCACTTAAATGCTAGACTCCTTACCTCTGAACTGGCACAAACTGGAAGACTGCAGGCTGACAATGCTTTGTGTCTGATCACTGCCACAATGACAAATAATAATAATACTGAGCAGGCCTACAGTAGCGTAGTATCCATTAAAAAGTTACTGTTGCACTGTGCTGTTGGTTAGTTCAGTTATTGTTTCCAAATGAAGAATGAAGCCATTTCTGGTCTATTGCTGGAACTATGTACAGCTCAGAGAAGGCATTTTCATGACATATTGAAACATACGTGATGGATGTGTCTCAATTTTACTGTCGTAGATGCGTGGTACATAGTACTAAGAATGTGTTTAATTGATGGAATATGTGAGTGAGATGTTGTTCATACAACCGTTTCACTAGCTGTAACCTCCACCATACTGTGCCACACATTAATGATAGTCTTTGAAAAGAAAATGTAATTATTGGTAATTTATGTAATCAGTATTACAGTCACAAAATGTTGATAATAGTAATGCTAAACCTAAACCACCGCTTGCAACAAAAGGTGTGATTTTGTAAACAATTAAAAACCAGGAGACGCATATGTGTAGTGTTGTTGAACAGGTGTTGTGCCATAAGGGGCTGGAGGAAATGGATCCAGGTTCCATATGCCGTACAGTAGTATTTTTTAAATTTTTTTATTTTACTTTATTTTATTTTTGTTTTATGAGGCTCACGTTTATTGCACATTTGTAATTCTGAGATTCAAAATATTGAAACTCTACTTTATTTGAAAAAAAAAAAAGAAAAAGTTTTTATTGGCAACTTATGTAATAAGTATTACACTCTTGCAAAACAGTGATGGTGGTAATGATCTTTCAAAAATAAAATAACTTACTTCTGTTACTTGTTTGTACCTCTCAGAAAACTCAGAAAATTAGGGGGTAATTACCTCCAGGTTGGGAACCACTTAAACATCCAAATGGCTAGTGGATTGTCTACCTCGCTCATGCCATTTCTGAGGGTTGAATTACACTAATACTTACTGAAATCTGCTGTCAGGAGAAGCAAATGCAAAAGGGTAGGGGTCTGCGATGATAGGAAGTTCAGACATATGGTGTGTAATATCTCACTTAAGTAAATGATAGCTGAAAATCGTCCCAGTGACTATCAGAGAGATTTGAGATCAGTTTTGGTCAAAAAATTTCATGGAAGTTTACAGTCAGCACCATTATCCCCAGAAGTGATTGTGGCCTCCATGGTTCTGAGTCAAGTTCTTCTGAGAAATGAATAAGACAAAACTTAAAATCTATGTGTACAATATATGAGGATGGTGAAATACCTTCATACTTCAAGTATGTAATAATCCCAATACCAAAGCAGTTGGGGATGAACAAATGTATTACCAAACCAACAATTTGATAATTCATAGTTGTAAACTTTAAAAACCAATTCCTCATCAAATTCTCAATCGCTGGATGTTAGTCAACAGCAGTAAAAAACCAGGACTACAGAAGAGCAGAATGACTGATGGAATCAGATATGGTGTAAGATCAGTTTGAGTTCTCAAGAAATTTGGGAACACAAGAGGCAACACTAACTGTAATGAAATGTTGGAGTAGAAATGAAAACTGTAAGCTTTGCCAATGACATTATACTGTCAAAGATGGTATGTGATTTTAAAGGATTGTTTGAAGGAATAGACAGTGTCTGGAAAGACTCTTATAAGATGAAAATAAACAAAAGTAAAAATAAAAGAAAAGTAAGAGAGAGAGAAGTCAAATGAAATTGAGTGATACTGAGGAAATTAGATAAGGAAACAAGACACTGGAAGTGCCAAGCATGTTAAGTTATTTTGGGTGCAAAATAAGTGACAATGAAAGAAGTAAAGAGGATATAAAATACAGGCTAGCAGTAATGAGGAAAGTCACCTTGGGAAAAATAAATATTTTAACATCACACGTAAATCTAAATGTTAGGAATTATTTTTTAATTGTGTTTATCTGGAGTTTGTGTTACATGTAAGGGGAATGTAGATGATAAACATTACAGACAAAAAGAGCATTGAATCTGTTGAAATGTGGTGACAGATAATTAGATGAGTAGACTGGACAATTAATGAAGAGATACTGAATTAATTCAAGGAATCACCAGTTTGGTTCAAATGATTCAAATGGCTCTGAGCACTATGGGACTTAACATCTGAGATCATCAGTCCCGTAGATCTTAGAACTACTTAAACCTAACTAACCTAAGGACATCACACACATCCATGCCCGAGGCAGGATTCGAACCAGCAACCGTAGCAGTCATGCGTTTCCTGAGTGAAGTGCCTAGAACCTCTTGGCCACTGCAGCTGGCTCACCAGTTTGGTAATGGAAAGAAGTTTGTGTGTGTGTGTGTGGGGGGGGGGGGGGGGTGTTAGAGTTGATGTCAAGGGATGAATACAGAAAGCATGTTAAAATGGATATACATTGCATTAGTTATGCAGAGAGGAAGAGTCTTAACATAGAGTTCCCTCACAGTAGAGAACAACAACAAAAAATTACAGTAGCAATTTGGCAGCAAGTTTTCTATCATCACTGAGACAATATTAACACACCTTGACAGGTGTACCTGTCCTTTGAAGTGTAAATTACGTTTTAAAAAAAGACATTTTAAGACTGGAATATAACACATGCCTCACAATTAGCTCTAGATCACTTTCTGGGATTGAGTCTGTAGCAATAAGTTAATAAGTTAATAATAATGATGATGATACAAGAATAAAAATATTTGTGTCACTGGCAAGCTTCAGTACTTTTTCTATAAAAGTAAATATGCATACTTAGTTGTGAACTTCTACTTTTAGTTTCTTTTTGATCAGGGATTTATTGTCTGTATTAATAATGCTAAATGTACAAAAATAATAAAAAACAAAAAATAATCAAAACCATTTCAATGATGTACAGATGTATGCCTTCATAAAAACATATAATCCTTACCTTCTCTGTGTATGGCAAAGGCAAAGTTTTATGTTGAATTTTCATTCTTAGTGTTTAACTATACAAAATACTAATGTAATCACATTGTTTTGCAATTTTATGAAAAATGCTATTATTAAGGACATAATACATAAATTTTTGTACAGCTTCATTTTTTAGGGTTAATACTGTATTTTGGAAATTTTGTTTTTTGTAATTCTTCAGTATTCAAACAGATACTTGATATAGGTTCTGGAACTCAATGAAAAAAATTGAACTGTGTATGTTGAATATTATCATACTTTAGTTACTATCTGTTTACCTTAAACCATTCACTGCTAATTTTCCAATACTTAATTAACGACTCTTTCAGAAAGAGGACTAGGTCTGTGTTTTTTATCCTTGTGCTTGACTGGTTGCATCAATCATTAATCACCATGTTATGTAAATCTCTTGGTCCCATGGAAAAGAGAACACTGGGGCCTTTGAAGAGGCAAAGTATACATGAATAAAGAAAAAAGTTTGCTGTTTTATCAACAGTAAACTGTTCATTACTTGCAACTATAACATTTTGTTTACAATTCCATTTGTACTGTGTGTTCTGTCTTGGGTTCTATCACTCACCAAATATTTCTTGAAGTCTTCAGTCAATTTTGCATTAAATAATTCACTATCCTTCTAATAATTACTGTAATTTTATGCCAAACCTTGCAGTATTTAATTTTAATAACTGTGTTTCGTGGTCTTAGTCAAATAACACAGTCTCTCTCTCTCTCTCTCTCTCTCTCTCTCTCTCTCTCTCTGTGTGTGTGTGTGTGTGTGTGTGTGTGTGTGTGTGTGAAAGTCTCTTTTATTTATTAGTGGAGGTACTGCAGGTTGTTATAATCTTAGTAGTACATTATCGTACTGGGTTATAGTTGCATGAAATGACTGGGATCTCCACCAGGGCAGAGAACACACTTGTTCTCAAGAACTCATTTTTATTCAGTTGTATTACCCCATGTTTTCTTTTATGATTTCAGTCGCTGACAGCTAAAACAAAGGCCGATTTTGACTCTCCAACAAGAGATGGCTCTTTCAGATTTTCTTCTGAGAAGAAACAGAACAAAATGAAAACTAAACCTGAGGACATGGTTGTCATGAGAGCTGTCCCTGCAGTTGTTGAAGAGGAACCAAAGAAACCTGAAATCCACACAAAAAAAGTGATTGTCTTGTGTGAAAAAGCAACAGACACTAAAGACTTAATACCAATGAAGGAGCAATGTGTTTCAGCTACACTGCCTCTTGGAAACAATAGTATGATAATGTCAAATGAGAAAGTTCAGCATGAAAATAATGAAACATCAAGAGTAGGTGGCACTCTGCATCAGACATCAGACTTTTCTCCTGCAGTTACAGCAGCTGAGACTTCTGCTGAAAGTTGTGTTCCGGATAAAGTACCTGAATCGGTGCAGAATTCTGTACCTGTGACAGCTCAAGTTTCTTCTGATCGACTTGTATCACCTTCTTCTGCCAGCCATCCATCTCCTCCATCTCCACCACTGATGCAGTCACTTCCAACCACTGGAATGGGAGGTCCAGCACCACCACCGCCACCGCCGCCGCCACCTCCGCCCCCTGTAATGGGAGATGCTCTATCACCTCCACCTCCTGAAGTGGGAGGCCCTCCAGTACCACCGCCACCACCCCTTGGATTGGGAGTATCACCACCAGTGCCCCCTCCACCCTCTGGAGTGGGAGGCCCACCGCCGCCACCTCCTCCACCTCCTGGAATGGGAGGCCCTCCGCCACCGCCCCCTCCACTCCCTGGAATGGGAGGCCCTCCGCCACCGCCCCCTCCACTCCCTGGAATGGGAGGCCATCCACCACCGCCCCCTCCACCACCTGGAATGGGAGGGCCACCGCCACCCCCTCCACCCCCAGGCATGGGAATCCCTCCTCCTCCTCCGGCACCAGGTGGTGGTCCTCCACCTCCACCTCCAGTACCAGGTGGTCCAATGCCACTGCCAGTGCCACCTGTGGGCGGATGGACTGCTGGAAAAGCCAGTGAGTATTTATGAATTCTGCTTATCTTTAATATTGTAGCACTAACTACACTTGCAAGACACTTTTGTCTTTGGCTTGGATTAAAATGAAACTGCAAATAATATTTCCATTATTCCACTTACATTGTTCCTAATTCCTCAGATGCAAATGATTTAAGCATTAGAGCTAGATGCATATTTTTATTTTCTTTCTCTTTTTTATTGTACTTATTTTTGTGTTGATTAACTGACACCTTATTTCTCGCATTGTCCTCACCTATAAACCTGAACCTGGTAGTGGCTCCTGGACCTGTTACAGGTAAGAAAACTAACATCAATGCTTGATGCATGCTTCAGTTTTGTTTTTCTTTGTTACTTTTCTGTATCTGATTTTTCTTTTATGTGCTGTCAAGGGTGGTAGGCTTTACATAAGGCAAAGCAGCCAGAGCTGCAGAGAAACATAACTGCTTGAAGCTTGTTTGCTAAATTGTAGAAATTTGTAAACCAAATAACACTTAGTTTTCATTCTATAGTGTACCAAAAAAATTCTGATTGTCATATCATTAACTATGTTTCCAAACTGCATTAGTTTTTTCAGATAGTATTTTAATTTGTTGCTGAATTCATTACTTTGGGTCCAGTAGAGCTTAATATGCCACCTTAGCTCTGTATATAAATGACTTAACTGGCTTGGATACTTAATGGTATCTCACTGTGTTATTACTACACTCCTGGAAATGGAAAAAAGAACACATTGACACCGGTGTGTCAGACCCACCATACTTGCTCCGGACACTGCGAGAGGGCTGTACAAGCAATGATCACACGCACGGCACAGCGGACACACCAGGAACCGCGGTGTTGGCCGTCGAATGGCGCTAGCTGCGCAGCATTTGTGCACCGCCGCCGTCAGTGTCAGCCAGTTTGCCATGGCATACGGAGCTCCATCGCAGCCTTTAACACTGGTAGCATGCCGCGACAGCATGGACATGAACCGTATGTGCAGTTGACGGACTTTGAGCGAGGGCGTATAGTGGGCATGCGGGAGGCCGGGTGGACGTACCGCCGAATTGCTCAACACGTGGGGCGTGAGGTCTCCACAGTACATCGATGTTGTTGCCAGTGGTCGGCGGAAGGTGCACATGCCCGTCGACCTGGGACCGGACCGCAGCGACGCACGGATGCACGCCAAGACCGTAGGATCCTACGCAGTGCCGTAGGGGACCGCACCGCCACTTCCCAGCAAATTAGGGACACTGTTGCTCCTGGGGTATCGGCGAGGACCATTCGCAACCGTCTCCATGAAGCTGGGCTACGGTCCCGCACACCGTTAGGCCATCTTCCGCTCACGCCCCAACATCGTGCAGCCCGCCTCCAGTGGTGTCGCGACAAGCGTGAATGGAGGGACGAATGGAGACGTGTCGTCTTCAGCGATGAGAGTCGCTTCTGCCTTGGTGCCAATGATGGTCGTATGCGTGTTTGGCGCCGTGCAGGTGAGCGCCACAATCAGGACTGCATACGACCGAGGCACACAGGGCCAACACCCGGCATCATGGTGTGGGGAGCGATCTCCTACACTGGCCGTACACCACTGGTGATCGTCGAGGGGACACTGAATAGGGCACGGGACATCCAAACCGTCATCGAACCCATCGTTCTACCATTCCTAGACCGGCAAGGGAACTTGCTGTTCCAACAGGACAATGCACGTCCGCATGTATCCCGTGCCACCCAACGTGCTCTAGAAGGTGTAAGTCAACTACCCTGGCCAGCAAGATCTCCGGATCTGTCCCCTATTGAGCATGTTTGGGACTGGATGAAGCGTCGTCTCACGCGGTCTGCACGTCCAGCACGAACGCTGGTCCAACTGAGGCGCCAGGTGGAAATGGCATGGCAAGCCGTTCCACAGGACTACATCCAGCATCTCTACGATCGTCTCCATGGGAGAATAGCAGCCTGCATTGCTGCGAAAGGTGGATATACACTGTACTAGTGCCGACATTGTGCATGCTCTGTTGCCTGTGTCTATGTGCCTGTGGTTCTGTCAGTGTGATCATGTGATGTATCTGACCCCAGGAATGTGTCAATAAAGTTTCCCCTTCCTGGGACAATGAATTCACGGTGTTCTTATTTCAATTTCCAGGAGTGTATTCTTTTCATGTCATAATCTAAATTTGATTGGTTGCCCCTCAACAACACCTGGAAAAGACGAGGCTGTGTATGAATATAGTGAGACAGAAACTTAAATCTTACTTTCCTGTTTCTATTATGTTTCTCTACACTCTGAATTACTTGTGTGAAATCTAGTACTTTGATTTGACAGAAGAATTTATTTTACAATGAAGGTTCTTTGCATGGTGTTCTGAGATGCATGTTACATTAGTTTTCTTGTATCTTTTTTTTCCCCCTCCAGCTTGCAAACGTAAGTAAAGTATCATGTATATAGTGCAAGTACTTCCCAAAATGAAATTAATTTACATCATAGATGCTGATTTATCCTTTGGAAATAATAATCTAAAGTTACAGAGCATTTTGGGACATGAAGTTTGCAATTCAGAAGTAAAAGTTGATAATTTATTTAGTGATGACATGACAACACAAAAATAAGTGGAAAAGTATGGATATAATAAATAAGTAGATAATCTTTGAATTGTAACCATTTAATTAACATTCTCTTGATCAGAAGGTTTTTCATGTACCGATAATTCATACAGTGATGATTGGCTCTTTTATACAGTTTTATGATTTTACATTTACAGTGTTGAGGAAAAAGCCTGTGAACCCTACAGTACCTATGAAACCTCTTTACTGGACTCGAATTGTTGTGCCATCAGCAGAAAGTGTGTAAGTTTATGGATTTCTCTCTTCTAATGCCAAACATGTAAGGAATATCCCAACATGTTGTTTGCTTTCAATGGGAAACTTACAATTACTCTTTAATATTTAACTTTACTCATCAGTAGTGGTGGTTGAAAACATTACTGCATTTTATTCATTTGAATATATATTCATGAAGCTTACTGTGTCTGTTTTAGTCTATAAACATTGATTTTTCATATAGTAAGCAGCAGTCTGCTCTTTGGGAAGATTTGGAAGAAGCCAAAATCGAAGACATTAGTGAATTTGCAAATCTGTTCTCTCGACAAGTGATTGAACGGAAACCAGCAAAGAAGAAAGAAGAAAAGCCTACAAAGCAACAGGCAGTAAAAATTCTTGACAGCAAACGTTCTCAGAATGTTGGTATTCTTTCATCTAGCCTACATGTAGACTTCTCAGAAATAGAAAATGGTAATTATATTCAAAGATGAATAGTGTAAAGTTTGAAATACAATACACAAATTCCAGTTTCTAAGTATAGTCTTTTTTTTCAGCAATATACAATTTTGATACAACAGTTGTGAATCTGGAAGCTCTACAACAGATATATGATTCTGTAAGTGTAGAAATATTTTTTTCATTATAATTGATCAAATGGAAGATTATACGGTAATAATGAGTTTGTTTGAGCAGTGAATCCCTGACAGTCCCTAATAGTTGGGAAACTAGATTAGATTAGATTAGATTAATTGTTCATTCCATAGACCCACAGAAGAGGGGATCCTCCTGGGTGTGGAACATGGTTTGGCTCTAAACGCACAATTCAGAATAGTTTGATGCATTTTCCACATTGTACCATTACGTAGGTGCATAGGTTCATAGTGTTCCTTCATAAGTTTAGTAAAAAAACATATACACATAACAGAGACTTTAGTCATCAGTAGTATAGTCCCCCTTATGATTTACAACAGTAATTTTGCAATTTTGCGACTGTAGAAATCATGTGGTCTTCCTGGTCGTTGTTCTTGGATTGTATCTGCAACATGTCTTGGTTGCTGTGATGGTTATAACTAGGGGAAGCAATTCACAGTACACCATTCCATCACTGTTCCACATGATGCACAACATATTGTTTGTTGATGCATGCAGGTCTTTGTACGGGACACAATTTCTTGTCAGGACTAATGATGCAGCATAGAATGGTCAGTGTTGTTCATGTGCAAATTGATGTTGTGGAAGCAGAGAGGCACATATGGCCACCCACTGAGTTTTGTGATTTTGGCACAGAGCATGTGGTAACCACACACCCAATTTTTGAACCTTCCCCATTGCCTGCAAATGTCACATGATAGTGGAAGGATCACAGTTCATCACATTTACCAGTTCTTGAATGTACTGATGTGGATCATTGTGAATTAATGTGTTTGAAAGAACCTCATCAAACCCCGAAGGTCTTTCTGAACAGGAGAGTCATTAATGTCAAAATAATCCTCCTTAAAATGAGAAAACCATTTTCTTGCCATGCCCTGTCAAGTAGAATTATCTCCATACATGGCACAAATGTTTCTGGCTGCATCTGCTGCTGTCACCCCTCTATTGAACTCAAACAGAAGAATTTTTGGGAATTTTCAGGTTTCCCCATGTGGCACTCCATTTTATATCATCCACAGGTCCTCTCACTGTCTCCAAATGGCAGAATGACAACATGTAAACTCAAATAGCAATGGTGAACTACAAATGAAAAATGACAATTGATAAATAGACTCATAGCAAACTGAATACCATTGTGCAAAACAAAAATGCTACCAACTTGTGCACTAACCTAATGCAAAGAGCATTTCAAGTCATATGAGCTCTTCACTCCCTCTTCACATGCTGCAGCAGCAGTCACTCTTTAGTGGATGGTGGTTGTAGCAAATGTTATTTCTATACTCATAATTCAGTATTTCAGATGTTTTCTAGTGACAATTGACTTGGTAAGAACAAAACATGAAAGAAAAACATAAAAAATGTTCTTAACTAGAAAGTATAAGAAACAGACATTCCTTACCAGTCACAAATTGTAATTAATACTGTATGTGCTGATGATCACAGTGTTAGGCACTCAACACAAACAAAAGCAACAGCAGCAGCAACAACAAAATGAACAAGCAAATACTGTATGATGCAATTAAGGGTGTTAATTCTTTCCTACATATGATCTCAGTTTGCATTTGATCTACAGTACCTCCAATTCCATAACACTTTGCCTATTAAGTTAACTCTCTTCTTCAAATGAAAAATAAAGAAAACTTTCACAGATTGTAACTGTGGAACATGTTCTTCAGATTGGTCTTTGACTTCAGGAAAGCATTTGACACAGATACAACCTGTTACTTAATGAACAGGATAAAAGTGTATGGAATATGAGACATATCACACTGGATTGAAGAGTTGATGCAAGTACAACACAGTATGCCATTCTTAATGAGGAGAAGACTTTAAATGTAATGGTTGTTTCAGGCATAGTTCAGGGGAATATTGTAGGATAAATAGTGTTCATAATACATATAAATCATTTGATGGATAATGTTGGAAGATCCATGAGGCTGTCTGCAGAGGGTGGTGTTGTATATGGAGAAACCCCAATGATTATAACAGAATGCAAGATGACCTGCTGAGGATTGGCACTGGAGCAGGGATTGGCAGCTGACTCTCAATATAGACAAATATAACACATTGACCAATAAATAGGCAGGAAGACCCAGTCTTCTACAAGTAAATGACTCACTGGGAGCAGTCACATATCCAGTAAATATCTGCAGTATATACATGGAGTGATTTAAAGTGGAATGATCACATAAAATGATTCACAGGAATACCAGATACCAGCCTGAGATTCATTGAAAGAATCCTCAGGAAGTGAAATCCACCCATGAAGGAGGCAGCATTTTCAACTACTATCTGACAAGGAAACCTCCCAATCGCACCTCCCTCATATTTTGTTATAAGGTGGCACAGTGGATAGGCCTTGAAAAACTGAATACAGATCAATCGAGAAAACAGGAAGAAGTTGTGTGGAACTACGAAAAAATAAGCAAAATATACAAACTGAGTAGTCCATGTGCTAGATAGGCAACATCAAGGGTAATGTGAACTCACGAGCGCCGTGGTCCCGTGGTTAGCGTGAGCAGCTGCGGAACGAAAGGTCATTGGTTCAAGTCTTCCCTTGAGTGAAAAGTTTAATTTTTTATTTTCAGACAATTATCAAAGTTTAGGCACTCACACACAATCAACTTCGCTCTCCAAAATTCCAGGACATGTTCAGATTTGCTTGGACATATGCAGGATTTGACGGTCTACACACGGAAAAATTTGAAAATGTTAGAAACATAAGTTTTGACAGAGCACAGGGAAAACTGTGTGACTGTCAAACTGTTGCATTCATTTGTTGCAGTTTATGTGACAAACTCTTATGTTTTCATCACTTTTTTGGGAGTGGTTATCATATCCACAAGAAAACCTAAATCGGGCAAGGTAGAAGCATCTTTTTACCCATTCGCCAAGTGTACAAGTTAGGTGGATCGACAACATATTCCTGTTATGTGACGCACATGCCGTCACCAGTGTCGTATAGAATATATCAGACGCGTTTTCCTGTGGAGGAATCGGTTGACCTATGACCTTGCGATCAAATGTTTTCGGTTCCCGTTGGAGAGGTACGTCCTTTCGTCTACTAATCGTATGGTTTACCGGTGCGGTCGCAAAACACAGTCACTAAACTTTTTACAGTGAACAGAGACGTCAATGAATGAACGGACAGATCATAACTTTGCGAAAATAAAGAAATTAAACTTTTCACTGGAGGGAAGGCTTGAACCCAGGACCTCTTGTTCCGCAGCTGGTCACGCTAACCACGGGACCACGGCGCTCCTGAGCTCACGTTAGCCTTGATGTTACCTATCTTACGCATCGACTACTCAGTTTGTATATTTTGCTTATTTTTTCATAGTTCCACACAACTTCTTCCTGTTTCCTCGATTGTTCTGTGTTCAGTTTTTCAAGGCCTATCCAGTGTGCCAACTTATATCTAAATCTGAGGGGGGTGCGATGGGGAGGTTCCCTTGTGAGTATTGCTAATGAATGTGGGATCGTATTATGTAAATTGAAGGTGGGAGTTGGGGGGAGAAAGGAAAGAAAACAGAAGGGACCATTGCTGTCAGCTGCATGGGACTTGATGTGGAATCAGCGGCAACAAGTGAAAATGTGCCCATGACCAGAATTCAAATCTGGGATCTCCTGCTTCCTAGGCAGTTAGATTAACTGCTGCACCACCTGGACTCATTGTTTATTGCAATTGCATGGATTTTCTCAGCATGTCTCTAGGCCAACCCTTATTCCCATCTAGCGCCACCTCTCTGCAGTCCCTGTCCATGTCCTCCATGCTTGCTGCGTTGATGTCGGACGTAACTGTGGATCTGCATTGGAGATGGTAGATTCATTGTCCATCAAGGCAAATCAATTACATGAATGTGGGTACACAATTACATCTGTCCTCCTGTGATAATCTCAAAGTAGCAAGTATTAAGGACATGGACAGGGACTGTAGAGAGGTGGTACCAGGAGCAATGTAGGTTGACCAAGAGACACGGCAAGGTAATCCATGCATCTGTGACAAACGCTGTGTGTGTGTGGTGCATTGGTTAACACAACTACCTAGTAAGCAGGTGATCACAGATTCGAATCCCAATCTGGCACACATTTTCACTTATTGATGCTGATTCGCATAAAGTCCTGATGCAGCTGACATAAACAGTCCCTTCGCTTTCCTTTCTTTTCTTCCCCTCCACCTTCAATTTACATAATCTGTATCACAGCTGTGGATTCCCCATGGTGTCTGTTCTTTCAGACATTTCCATAAGAACAGATGCCACATGTTCTTATATCATGGAATATGGAATTCTTACCTGATATGATTGAGAGGTGAAATAGAAAGATCTAATGAAGAGGAGCTCATTTTGTCACAGATTCATTTAGCAAGCATGAAACTGTCATGGAAATGCTCATCCAATTTCAGTGGCAGTGCTACTAGAGGGTCACTATGAACTGTGGAGTGGTTTGCTGTTAAACTTATCAGTGTCTGTTATTAGAGAAGTTAAAGAATATGTTACTTCATCCTACATGTGTCACACATAAAGACAATGAAAGTAAAGTTAGAGGGAGTCGAGCTGAAAACCAACAATCGCCAGCCAAAAATTATTCTTCCTGTGCACCATTCATGAGTGGAAAAGGAAATGGGAGAAATGACAATGGTACACATAGCATTCTCTGCCACATACTGCAGGATGACTTGAAGAATATAAATGTAGATTTAGATTGATTTCTGAGATACTGTGCAAATCACATCGAGCTGAAAGGCGTTGTTGTTGTTGTTGTTGTTTAGTCCAAAGACTGGTTTGATGCAGCTCTCCATGCTACTTTACCTTGTGCAAGCCTCTTCATCTCAAAGTAAGTACTGCAACCTACATCCTGTTGAATCTGCTTACTGTATTCACCTCTTGGTCTTCATCTTTGATTTGTACTCCCCACGTTTCCCCTCCACTACAAAATTGGTGATCCCTTGTTGCATCTGAATGTGTCCTAACAACTGATCCCTTCTTCCAGTCAGGTTGTACCATAAATTTCTCTTCTCCCCAATTCTGTTCGGTACCTCCTCATTAGTTATGTGATCTACCCATCTAATCTTCAGCATTCTTCTGTAGCATTCTGACAGGAATTAGAAATATCAATTACAATAATTTATTGGCATAAGCTTGCTTGTACTGTTTGTTCAGTAGGAGAGTGTTCTACTGCTGTGTGCATGTATGACCCTAGTTGTTTTTGTTCCCTAGAAACAAAACAAACAAACTGTACTGCTGATCTAATTCATTGGTTGTAAACAAAACTCAAGAAATGTGACACAGTAGTTCTAGTTACTCATTTGTAACATTTCCAGACAAATGACCTGGGTCAGCATTAATGATTTGTGTTGTACTTCCACAACAACTAAACTGAGACAAATTACTACAAACTCCACAGAAAAAATAATCACGACAGTTTTGGTTTTGATTAATAGCAGTATTCTTCATCCTTTGAATCCCAGTCCAGAAACTTATTATACATCTGAACTAAAAACAAATTAATGAAGGAAAGGATATCCATGAATAAAAAAATTACTAAACATATTCATGCAATAGTCTAAAATTTTCTCAGGTGTTACTGTCATCGGAAGGTGGGAGGAGTGTTTATCCATTCCAATAATGTTACAAACACAATGTTATTGGTTCGTTCAAGAAACCCAGGGAAATTTCAGAGCATTGACAGGCCATGAAAACCTTCATTTGCCTGTGCCATCCAGATCCTTCCCACCAACACCAGCTTTTCTGAATTGCGCAGGTGGGAAGTCTCCCTGCAATATATCCTACGTTCCTGTAACCCTCCTGGTCTCAAACTTCATTAGTCATTATCCTTGCCCATCTAGGCCCTTTCCTGTTTCCATTCCAGCACTACACAGCCCTCTATTCCACCAATGCATTAGTCTTTTTACTTTTCTCCTTTTCCTCAAACCCGCCCTCCCATCTTTCTCCCTCTCCTCTTTCTAACCTCCCAACAGCACCTAGCTGCCCTACCCTCTCTCCGTTTTGTCCCTGCATGCTCCCACTGGCAGCACTTTACCATCCTCCATCCCTACCCTACTATGCCTCCCCCTCCCTCTCCACCACCACCTCCTCCTTACCCCCACCCTGCTGCCTCCCCCATCATGCACAGCTACTCATAGTCTGGCTTCAACTGCCAGAGGCTGTTGTCATATGTGTGCAAGTTGTGTTTGTGTGTCTGTCTGTCTGTTGTCTATTTTCAACAAGGACCTTGTTGGCCAAAAGCTCATTTTGTGACAGTCTTTTTGTTGTGCCTATCTGCGACTCAGTATCTCTATGGCTATATGGTGAGTAGCAACTATCCTTTTCATAGTGCTGCTACATTCCATTCTGGGTTTTCCATTGTTTGATATATAGAAATAGTCTAATATTTACAATATTGTACAGTCTCATATCTGAGGTTTCTTCTATATTCACATTTTTAAAAATAAATTTCCAATGTGAAACTGAATTGCTTTGTTACTGTGGGATTCACATTTAGAAGTCAGTGATCATTATTTCACTTTCTTCCCCAATATTTCAAAGACATATTATGTAAATGTTGTAAATTGTGCAATTATTAAAGCAATGAATATCTTATATTTCAGAGACCAACCGAAGAAGAGCTTTCATTAATTCGGAATCATGTTGCAACTAACCCAAATATTCCACTTGACAAGCCGGAACAGTTCCTTTATGAACTTGCAGAAATACCAAATTTTGCTGAACGCATTGCATGTTTCATGTTCCAGTCAGACTTTGAAGATGGTATATCTTCTATTGAAAGTAAACTGAACAACTTAAAATCCACTTGTCAGGTAATTTATCACAAAAATTACCAGCAGAAAATTACCAGTGATAAACATAGCAGATTTAGAAATAGGAAGAAATTTATTAATAAGAAAAGAGCTGAACAGTTTTTTTGAGAAGGTGAAAGAGCACACACAAATGAATAATCTCTTTTCAAATTAAAGCTAATTAATTGTTTCTAGTTAGTAAATTATCTTTTGATAAGAGAAGCACCATTTTGTGAGTATTCATTAACTGTCTTCCAAATGCCAAATAACTGCTGTTTTATTTTCTCTAAATGCCTTATAGTATTACACTAA
Organism: Schistocerca cancellata; assembly: GCF_023864275.1. Taxonomy (NCBI): domain Eukaryota; kingdom Metazoa; phylum Arthropoda; class Insecta; order Orthoptera; family Acrididae; genus Schistocerca; species Schistocerca cancellata. Next base: position 433,748,005 of record NC_064632.1, read on the forward strand.
GTTATGCAGTTATTCGAGGATTGTTTATGAGCTAATGAGGAAAATAATGATTAAGTTACAATATTCTGAAGCATCCTTCAAATGTTTTGAGACCTAACATGTTTATAAATCAGTAAGTAATTCATTTTACAAACACTGTATTAGTCAGTTTATAACTTCATACAAGAAAAATATTTTGTGTGTAAACTCATATGTGAGAATGTTCAGAAAGATTTTCTTTGTTTTCCAGTTTTTGACAACATCAGAAAGTCTGAAGACAGTACTCAGCATTATACTGGCTCTGGGAAATTATATGAATGGTGGAAATCGTACACGTGGACAGGCAGATGGATTTGGATTAGAAATTCTGGCAAAGTTACGTGATGTCAAGAGCAAAGACAATAGTGTTACGTTGCTTCATTTTATTGTAAGAGCATACATGAAAGTAAGTAGTTTTCATGTAAAATTTTTATGTAAACTTCTTGTTTATAAGTATATAAAAATTAGGAAAAAGAGGTTAAAGAAAGGCAAAGTACATCCAGATATTGACCTGTTTTCTTTGTTTCTGAACTGGACCGGAAATGGTACTGACTACTGAGTATGAGAGAGTTTTAGTGAAGATTAATTATGATAATAGTACACTAGTGTTGCTATAGTTCTGTCATAGATGCAAATAACATGGGATTTTGTCAAGCAGAGCCATGACTTATAGACACAGGCTGAGCAGTCAGTGTACTAGGAAGACTTAAAGTTCTTGTGTAAGTATTGTTTAATGTCTCAGGATTGTTTGCTGGACCATTCTGTTGTTTATGTTTTCCTTAAAAACTTTGGCAGTAATCTGATTTATTCATGACATGAACAATCTATTTAGTGACTCAAGGTCAGCAAGTTTGAAATAAAGTTGAAATATTACTGAACATGTCTGTTAAAAAGAAGATAATATGCAGTTTACTGTGTAACTATCTCGCTACCTATGAAATGACATGTTACGGATTACAATTTCAAGTGCATGTGAGATTAGCCACAAGAACAGGAATTCATATGAGTCTCTATGGAAGATATCTTTAGCCAATAACTGGTAGTCCACATAAGCACTATATGAAATTAAGCCTGGCACAATCTTCTAACCTGTCATTTAGATTTGATTTAGAGCTCAAGAATGCATGTAAGGTGCACTGACATGTATTTCAGGTAACAAGAGGTCGTCATTCAGGTTTCATTTTTCTATTATAACTTGGTTGGTATGGTCTCTAACACTTGCCAGTATGAGTGAGTCCTGACATTCCTTTGCATTGTAGCCTTCAGACTTTGATATGATAGAAGGTCTACTGATAATATATGATCCTCATCCACTTGCCAGACTACAAAGCTTAGATTCATTTGCTGGGGACCAACAACTTTCATAACAGAATATGAATTCTTTTATTAATGTTGTGACTCGCCGATCATTCAAAGCGCCGCCGCACAATTACGCGTGTCCTCTACGTGCGGCGCTGTCTGCCAGCCATACAGCAGCTGTGCCACCTAAGCGGCCAGCCGAGCAGCGGCCGCTAGACTGGGACTCAGTGCTCATTCGAATGCTAATGTGTACACATGTCTTGCTTGTCAACTTACTCTGTGACTTATATGTGTTGTGTCGTTCTGAAATATATGTGTTAAACTTGACGTTATAACAATTAAATTCTATTAAAGTAAAACAGTTCAATCACTTAGCAGGCTAAGCTGCCGAGATCTACTCACTGAGTATTCTAATGTATTACTTTAATAGCTTGTGTCTTCATTTGGTCAGCTTCTTTAAATATCCGCTTTTACGTGAGAAGGTAATGGCATCACTAAATCACTTCAGATTTTTATTTTGGAAACACAAAACAAACTTTTGACATTTTTCTAACATATTTTGTGCAAAACTTTTAAAAAAAGTCAGTGGCTCCTCCTGGCAGAAGAGTTGAAGGGGAAAGGGGAAGGAAGATGGATGAGGGAAAAGGTCTGGTGAGGTTTAAGGAAAGAGGAGAGTTATGGAAAAGTTCCCCAGAAGCCTGGATCATGGGAGACTTACGGACAGGGTGAGAGGGAAAGATTGATCGTTGAGGATTGCACTGGACAAGATTTGAAGATCTGAGAGCTTGAAAGATGGAAGGTGGGTAATGAGCAGTAGCAGAGCTTACTGGCCAAAGATTATGCAAGAGTTAACAAGATGGAAAAGCCAAGTGCATTATACACTCCTGGAAATTGAAATAAGAACACCGTGAATTCATTGTCCCAGGAAGGGGAAACTTTATTGACACATTCCTGGGGTCAGATACATCACATGATCACACTGACAGAACCACAGGCACATAGACACAGGCAACAGAGCATGCACAATGTCGGCACTAGTACAGTGTATATCCACCTTTTGCAGCAATGCTGGCTGCTATTCTCCCATGGAGATGATCGTAGAGATGCTGGATGTAGTCCTGTGGAACGGCTTGCCATGCCATTTCCACCTGGCGCCTCAGTTGGACCAGCGTTCGTGCTGGACGTGCAGACCGCGTGAGACGATGCTTCATTCAGTCCCAAACATGCTCAATGGGGGACAGATCCGGAGATCTTGCTGGCCAGGGTAGTTGACTTCACCTTCTAGAGCACGTTGGGTGGCACGGGATACATGCGGACGTGCATTGTCCTGTTGGAACAGCAAGTTCCCTTGCCGGTCTAGGAATGGTAGAACGATGGGTTCGATGACGGTTTGGATGTACCGTGCACTATTCAGTGTCCCCTCGACGATCACCAGTGGTGTACGGCCAGTGTAGGAGATCGCTCCCCACACCATGATGCCGGGTGTTGGCCCTGTGTGCCTCGATCGTATGCAGTCCTGATTGTGGCGCTCACCTGCACGGCGCCAAACACGCATACGACCGTCATTGGCACCAAGGCAGAAGCGACTCTCATCGCTGAAGACGACACGTCTCCATTCGTCCCTCCATTCACGCCTGTCGCGACACCACTGGAGGCAGGCTGCACGATGTTGGGGCGTGAGCGGAAGACGGCCTAACGGTGTGCGGGACCGTAGCCCAGCTTCATGGAGACGGTTGCGAATGGTCCTCGCCGATACCCCAGGAGCAACAGTGTCCCTACTTTGCTGGGAAGTGGCGGTGCGGTCCCCTACGGCACTGCGTAGGATCCTACGGTCTTGGCGTGCATCTGTGCGTCGCTGTGGTCCGGTCCCAGGTCGACGGGCATGTGCACCTTCCGCCGACCACTGGTGACAACATCGATGTACTGTGGAGACCTCACGCCCCACGTGTTGAGCAATTCGGCGGTACGTCCACCCGGCCTCCCGCATGCCCACTATACGCCCTCGCTCAAAGTCCGTCAACTGCACATACGGTTCACGTCCACGCTGTCGCGGCATGCTACCAGTGTTAAAGACTGCGATGGAGCTCCGTATGCCACGGCAAACTGGCTGACACTGACGGCGGCGGTGCACAAATGCTGCGCAGCTAGCGCCATTCGACGGCCAACACTGCGGTTCCTGGTGTGTCCGCTGTGCCGTGCGTGTGATCATTGCTTGTACAGCCCTCTCGCAGTGTCCGGAGCAAGTATGGTGGGTCTGACACACCAGTGTCAATGTGTTCTTTTTTCCATTTCCGGGAGTGTACATGGTAGACATGTGAGAGGGCAGGGGGGATAAAACATACAGAAAACAAAAAAGGAGAGAAGAAAGAAATAGTTACTGAAAAGAAATTCTGAGACCACAGAAATTAACACTAATTAAGGTCAGATGGGTGGTGAGAACTGAAGGCACGCTATAACACCAGTTCCCTCTGTGTAGTTCCTTGAAACTCATGTTAGAGGGGAGAATCAAAGTGGCACCAAGGTCACAGCTGTCATGTCACCCACTGCCTATGCCCATTCATCCTAACTGATAACTTTATGATACACATACTAATTTAGAAGGCCATAAAGTGTTTACATAACTGCTGGTACAAGACATGTGTTGCTTCACTGGTGGCTCTCCCTTTGATGGTATATGTTTTGCCAGTTACAGGGCTGGTATAGATGGTTGTAGGAGGGTGCATAGGGCAAGTCTTATAGTGAGGAGAGTCACCTCTAGGAGCCATGACAGACAAAACGGACTCATTTCAGGGAATGATTTTAGGAAGTAGCTAATTAATAAATTAGAGAATGTGATAGTACAGAGTGACAAGAGGCGCCTGTAATCTCTGTCTTACTTACTATCCTATTTACACCTTTAGCTTTGAGGTTTTAAAATCTTGTCCAGTGTAGTCTCCAACAATCACTCTTTCCTTATCATTCTGTCTGGTAAGTCTAACCTAACCCAGGATTCAGGGTGACTTTTCCATAACTCATTGCTTACAAGTGTGTGTTATTAAAATGGGCTCTGAATGTTTCATCAAAGCTCAATCCATTCAAAAAGCTAATGGTCCTTGTTAAGCATTTTAGGCTCTTCAGCTCAAACTTTTAGAAATGTCTTACATTTTTAATCTCTCTATTTCTTATAGAAATATAAGAAGCTCTATTCTTTGTACCTGACAAAGGGACTTGTACAAACACTTTTACTATCAGCTATTGTTTACAGCAGTGATATCTTTCTACACTGTATCTGCAATGTTAGGCTTCCTGATCATACTTAAGTATCTTATGCATTACTATCCTGGCTATGTACAGACAAGTAGTCATGCTGTCTCATTTACCATCTCATTGATATACAGGGCTATTACAAATTATTGAAGCGATTTCATAAATTCACTGTAGCTCCATTCATTGACATATGGTCATGACACACTACAGATATGTAGAAAAACTCATAAAGATTTGTTCGGCTGAAGCCGCACTTCAGGTTTCTGCCGCCAGAGCACTTGAGAGCGCAGTGAGACAAAATGGCGACAGGAGCCGAGAAAGCGTATGTTGTGCTTGAAATGCACTCACACCAGTCAGTCATAACAGTGCAACGACACTTCAGGATGAAGTTCAACAACGATCCACCAACTGCTAACTCCATTCGGTGATGGTATGCGCAGTTTAAAGCTTCTGGATGCCTCTGTAAGGGGAAATGAACGGGTCGGCCTGCAGTGAGCGAAGAAACGGTTGAACGCGTGCGGGCAAGTTTCACGCGTAGCCCGTGGAAGTCGACGAATAAAGCAAGCAGGGAACTAAACGTACCACAGCCGATGGTTTGGAAAATCTTACAGAAAAGGCTAAAGCAGAATCCTTACCGTTTACAATTGCTACAAGCCCTGACACCCGATGACAAAGTCAAACGCTTTGAATTTTCGGCGCGGTTAGAACAGCTCATGGAAGAGGATGCGCTCAGTGTGAAACTTGTTTTCAGTGATGAAGCAAGATTTTTTCTTAATGGTGAAGTGAACAGACACAATGTGCGAATCTGGGCGGTAGAGAATCCTCACGCATTCGTGCAGCAAATTCGCAATTCACCAAAAGTTAAAGTGTTTTTGCAATCTCACAGTTTAAAGTTTACGGCCCCTTTTTCTTCTGCGAAATGAACGTTACAGGACACGTGTATCTGGACATGCTGGAAAATTGGCTCATGCCACAACTGGAGACCGACAGCGCCGACTTCATCTATCAACAGGATGGTGCTCCACCGCACTTCCATCATGATGTTCGGCATTTCTTAAACAGGAGATTGGAAAACCGATGGATGGATCGTGGTGGACATCATGATCAGCAATTCATGTCATGGCCTCCATGCTCTCCTGACTTAACCCCATGCGATTTCTTTCTGTGGGGTTATGTGAAAGATTCAGTGTTTAAACCTCCTCTACCAAGAAACGTGCCAGAACTGCAAGCTCGCATCAACGATGCTTTCAAACTCATTGATGGGGACATGCTGCGCAGAGTGTGGGAGGAACTTGATTATCGGCTTGATGTCTGCCGAATCACTAAAGAGGCACATATCGAACATTTGTGAATGCCTAAAAAACCTTTTTGAGTTTTTGTATGTGTGTGCAAAGCATTGTGAAAATATCTCAAATAATAAAGTTATTGTAGAGCTGTGAAGTCGCTTCAATCATTTGTAATAACCCTGTATATCTGTCTTGAACAGTAATGCTTTTGGCACAATCCACCAAAGAGCCGCCTTCTCTAAGTCCCTTGAATTAACAAGTAATCAGCTTTGTAATATGAAACTTCCTGGCAGATTAAAACTGTGTGCCGGACCGAGACTCGAACTCGGGACCTTTGCCTTTCGCGGGCAAGTGCTCTACCGACTGAGCTACCCAAGCACGACTCACGCCCTGTCCTCACAGCTTTACTTCTGCCAGTACCTCATCTCCTACCTTCCAAACTTTACAGAAGCTCTCCTGTGAATCTGCCAGGAAGTTTCATATCAGCGCACACTCCGCTGTAGAGTGAATATTTCATTCTAGAAACATCCCCCAGGCTGTGGCTAAGCCATGTCTCCACAATATCCTTTCTTTCAGGAGTGCTAGTTCTGCAACGTTCGAGGGAGAGCTTCTGTAAAGTTTGGAAGGTAGGAGACGAGGTACTGGCAGAAGTAAAGCTGTGAGGACGGGGCGTGAGTCGTGCTTGGGTAGCTCAGTCGGTAGAGCACTTGCCCGCGAAAGGCAAAGGTCCCGAGTTCGTGTCTCAGTCTGGCACACAGTTTTAATCTGCCAGGAAGTTTCATATCAGTGCACACTCCGCTGTAGAGTGAATATTTCATTCTAGCTTTGTAATAGTCTCCCTCACTATACAAAAGAACTGAATAATTCCACCAACTTTAAAAGACAGAGCTCTAATCACATATCTACAAATACAAATACAATAGCCTGCTTTCATTTTTGCACCCATCTCGTAACTCATTACAACTAATTAAGAGGTCACCATGGTAAGTAAAACTAAGTGTTTAATAGTACTTCACCAGAATATACAATCCACTCTCAAAGTCAAACCTGCATGAATTTACATCTCAGATACAATATGAAGGGTGGGAGGAACTCGATGCAGAAATGAATGTGAACAAAATGTTTAATAGTTTCATGTCCATTTTTAAACTAAAAGTTGGGAATCATTCCCCAAAACTTTGAATATCATTGCAACTTAAGAAAAAAATATGTGGACAACCAGAGGTATCAAAAATTCTTTGAAGCTCTTACATATTTTGCTCCAATCAAAAATAGACAGACTGACCCAGCCTTTTTGCAATTTAATAAAAACTACAAGAGAATCCACAGAAAGGTAGTACTATCTGCTAAAAACTCACAAAGTGTAAAATAGTATTGCAGGCAGAAAACAAAAGCAAAGCAGCCTGGAATATTATCAAATAGGAAACAGCAAACATAGGGCAAAAACATTTGAATTCACAAATTAAGAACAAAAATAGACAAATGAACCACCCCAAAGAAATAGCTAACTTTGCAAATGTGTACTTCAACAGCATTGCTAAGAAATTACACCAGAACTTTCCAGACACACATGTCTTACCCACGCATAACCATCCACCAAATTCAGTGGCACCCTACCCGGCAACTGAGAAAGAGATCGCACAAGTTATATACCAATTAAAAAAAATAAAAGATCAACTAGTGTAGATGAAATCCCAGCTAATGTCCCTAAAGAATGTACAAAGCACATAAAAGCTCCAGTAACAAAAATAATCAGTGAATCATTCAAATCTAGCTGTTTTCCCAAGCACCTAAAACAAACTGAAAGTTATACACATACTTAAATATGGTGATGCAGAAAATGTAGAAAACTGCAGACCAATCTCTCTACTGTCCACCATTTCCAAAATTATTGAAAAAGTAATAAAAAATAGGTTAATGCAGTATCTAAATAAATTTTACCTTCTTTGCAAAGAACATGGTTTCAGGCCCAAAAGAGGTAAAGAATCAGCTATTGCACAGCTTACAAAGGTCATTCTTGAGGTGCTGGATGAAGGTGACCATGTGAATGGAATTTTCTTGGACTTACCAAAGGCATTTGATACAGTAGACCACATAATTTTATTACATAAATTAGAGTTACTAGGAATAAAACATGTCATTAAGAAGTGGTTTAAGTCCTACCTAGAAAACTGGAGGCAGCATGTTGAGATTTCATGTAAGGATTTCTAGTAAAACACATATCAGATCCAAAAAATATTAATATAGGTATCCCACAAGATAGTATATTAAGTCCAATCCTTTTTCTTATTTACATTAATGATTTTCCGCAGAGTATCAGTTATTGGAAAAAATACTATTTACTCATGACAGCAACATAGCAATTACAGCCAAAACCTAAACATAGTTGACAGAAAAGGCAAATGCAGCCATCAAAGATGTTCACAAGTGGTCACTAAAAAATAAAGTAACTTGAAACGTAAAGAAAACTAATTGTATGTACTTCCGGTTGAATAAAAGGTACAATGATGGTAAATTAACAATTAATGATGATATAATAGAATGTGTAAGGATACCAAATTTTGGGGGTTTAAGGTAGACTGTCAGTTGAAATGGACAGAACATGTAAAACCTTTAACAAAGAGACTATCCATAGCATATTATGCTCTATGAATACTTGCACCAGTCTGCAATATTTTATGCCTCAGAATGACGTATTTTGGATATACACACTCAGTTCTCAGTTATGGAATCTTTTTGTGGGAACAAGTGATGAGAATATTCAGTTTGTCTTGTACACTCAGAAAAGAGCTGTATGGATGGTAACAAATAGCAGCAACAGGGCCCATTGTACTGATTTATTCAAAAAACTAGAAATTCTGACTGTCCCACGTGAAAGCATTTTCCCAACTGTAATGTATGTAAGGAAAAATATTGATCTGTATGCTACAAACAGCTCAAAACATGACCATGAAACTAGATGTAGCCACTAATTATACCTAAACAGGAAAAACAAGTCCAAAACACAGAACAGTGAACTATATAAAGGCTTAAAACTGTACAAAAGGCTGCCACAGGAAATAAAAGTTGTAAACGAAATTCGTATCTTTAGCCAAAAGCTAAAAACATATTTATTAAGTTAAAGTTGTTACAAGGGAAATGAGTATTTACAATAATTGTAGTTAGCTATTTAATACACACAAGTACCACATGGCCTATATAAAGCAACAGTATATGGCATAATTATAAATATCGTAGGAATTGACCTGTAAAAATTGTAAGAATTGAATGGTAAACGTTGTAAGAACCCATGAATGTTTTAGTTCATAAGACAATAACTGATGACATCCATACAATTTGTATTGCTATAGGGATTAATGAACATATCAATCAATCTATTGAACCATGCAGACTGTATATAAATCTGTTGATAGTGTGTTCTGTCTCTTGCAGATTACAGTGTCATGAAAAATTACTTTTGTACACTTATAAATATATTTTGTATGTTCTACCATCAGTATTTTTATTTTATTTGTGCTAGTACTGGTACTGCTATTATGAGGGTTAGCTGAAAAGTGTTGCCTCGACATTTTTTATGTGAAAACTCTTAAGCCCTATTAAATAAGACAAATGTTATTAACATTCTACATCTTAATTCATCATGACTACATATTTATTTCTCAACACAGTCACCCTGGTGATGAACCCATTTCTCCCAACGAGAGACTACGGTCGCAGGTTTGAATCCTGCCTCGGGCATGGATGTGTGTGAGGTCCTTAGGTTAGTTAGGTTTAAGTAGTTCTAAGTTCTAGGGGCCTGATGACCACAGATGTTAAGTCCCATAGTGCTCAGAGCCATTTGAACCCAACGAGAGATCACTTGATTGATACCGTCACTGTAAAATTGAATCACTTTGTTGGCAGAGCCACAACCTCACCTCTATTTTCATCACCTCATTGCAATCATAGTGAAGTCCTCAAAGGTGTTCATTAAGTTTTGGAAACAGACGAAAATTGGATGGGGCCAAATCAGGACTCTTTGGAGGACAATCAATGACAGTGAACCTGTGGTGTCGGATTGTTGCAGCACTTGTGTCTGTTCTGCCATTGTCATGCTGAAGGGGAGAGTGCTCCATGTGTGGATGAACTCTTCAAATTTGAAACTTGATTAGCGCAAGCTGTTTCTTATGCACTGACATAAAATAGTTACATTACACAGTGCCATATAACATGCTACAAATCAGAGCCCTCTAGTGGCAGAGGGCTGCAATTTTGTAGGCATGAAGAATAAAGATGTAGAATCTTAATAACATTTGTTTTGTTTAAAAAGTTTTAAGAGTTTTACCATAAAAAACTCAGAGGCTTCACACTTCAGCACACCCTCGTAATTCTTAGTCAGCATAATTCTGTCCAGTGGTCCTAGATATATCTAAATCCTATTTCATATAATCTTCATGTTTCTATTATTACTATCATCATCCTCATCATCAGTATCATTACTACTACTACTGCTACTACTACTACTACTACTGCTACTACTACTATTATTATTATTATTATTATTATATACTTTTATGGACTCACTGGACTGCTTTAGTCATTTGCTGGTAATCTTCTTTGATGCATAGATGTTTTGTTCCTTCCAAATTGCCCAATATCTTTTCATTCATTCTTTCCTCATGTGTAAATAACCTTTTCATTTTGTGTCATTTGTCTGTTTTACAGTAATTCTTATTTTCTTACTACCTTTTGTTCTGTTTTTTATTAGTAAAATTCATTTCATCCCAAAGTAACTGTGATGTAAAAAGCACTATGTGCTGGTTTGATGTAACATTGAATTTCGCAGTCCTAATTTCTCTCTACCCCTGCCCCAGCTTTAATATTCAACAGTGAAATTTTATGTTATGTTGAAAACTCCTAATGACTGATGTGAATAAGTGTCAGTGTTTTCTAATGAAAATGTTGTAAAGTGGCAAGCATCTGTAACATTTTTATTAACATAATTGTTAATATTCATTTCTAGAAATGTGATGATCCATTAAATCCTGAAATGGCTTTACCTGTGCCCGAACCAGGAGATATTGAAAGGGCAGCAGTTGTTCATTTTGATGACCTTGCTGCTGACTTACAAAAACTGGAGAGAGATTTGACAGGTATCATTATATATTTCTATACTAATGATAAATAATTTTTTTGCAATTTTACACAAATAACTTATGTTAGTAATTATGTTGATATTTTAGCATATATACATATATATCTTCATCTATTGTTCATAAGTGACCTTGGCGGAGAGTTCTTCTGGTGCTGCTATATTTTCCCCTATTTCTTGTTCCATTCATGAATCACAAGCGTAAAGAGTGATTGTTGGTAAACCTCCTTATGAACAGAGCCCACATATTACCAACTTTTTTTTACTAGGCTGCAGAAGTCTCTCAGAGAAGTCCTTACACAGCCTTCATACAGTCTCAATCCATCCACATGTGATTTCCATATATCTGGAACCCTGAAGAGACATTTCTGGTCATCAGTTTACTTTGCAGCAGAGGTTCCCAACCCTTCTTTGACAGGGACCACTTTGATTTCTTTGTTGTTAGTAGGGATTACAAGGTTTAAGAAAAGTAAACTGTGTCAATTTAAAAATAAACCTTTATCAAAACTTTTAACGTGTTCACTAAAATCAAAAGGAACATGCATTAACAGTACTATCATCATAGAAAACTCAACGTTTTTAGCAGAACATTAAATTTAGTTTTTGTCAACATAATTTTTGAGCTTGAATCTTATCTAAAATTTCTGTAATCTTAGAGCTAATATTACTACTCAAAGCTACACACACATCATCATCAATTACTTTCAGTCACTTCCTGGACTTGTTTTTAATTACCAGCAAAACAGAAAACCCTTGTTCACATAAATAAGTCCTGAAGAAAAGCATAAGATAGGGCAAGGATATTTCAAAAATTTTTGTGCATGAAACTGCTTTTTCACATCAAAACCCCCCAAGAAAATCAGATATAGATGCATCCATACAGTTTCTATCCATTTAGAATTCAGTGAGCTATTCCTGAATTTCTTCTGCAACTTTTCCAACATTAGTACTGAAAGAGCTACAAATAAATGTACCAAAAACTTTAGCTTCTACTTTGTTATATTCTGGGAAGTAATGATTGAATTCATTAGCCAACATTTTCAGATGGCTCTTGATGTTTTCTTGTATGCTTTCCCTAGTAAAAGTCAACTTTTTAATCATCAATGAGTGCTCTTAATTCCCTGAATGTAGAATAATTGTTTTCACCAGTTTTACCTATCCATAATTGAAGTTTCCAAATCAAGGTACAAAGTTTATCTTTAAAGATAAATATATTTGAAATACCTCCTACATCTCTGCTTCTATAACCTTCCAACTACAAGTTTAGCTTATTCAAGTGTGTGAAAATATCAGTGTGATAAGCCAAATACATTTGAGATGTCTGATCAGTAAAGTGCTCTAGTCAGTCTGTTATTTTTTTCTCACCTGGAAATAACTGAATCTCTCCTCTGAGTTAATATAATCTTCCTAGCAAGTTACTTTTTGACAGCAAACAAATTTCTGTGTAGAAGAGAAGGGCCTCATGGTCAGAGTTCATTCAGTGCAGAGCTTTTTCAAAAGAGGGTCTTGGAAGCTGCTGCCTGATGATATATTATACAATGTGTTGTTAACACTGAAGGATTAGTATGTTTTATTAATGTTGCAAGAGTGGAGCATGATCCTAGAATAGCTGGAGTGCCATCTATACAGAAACTGAGGAACTTTTTGCACATAATGTTAAGCTTCTGAAAATATCCTGTTGTTATTTTGATGACATCCAAACCTCTGAATATCATTTCTAGTTCCTACAAAATCAGTAATAATCTTCTTTGATTATGTTGTCATCATCCAAAAAGCAGACAAATAAAAGTAACTGACTACAGTGAGAAATGGTAGTTGATACATCAGACTGCAATGCATAGCATGGCAATTTTTTAACTCTTAAAAGAAGTTGCTCCTTGATATCATATGACATTAGCTCAATTATAGCTTTTACCATGTTGTTTAGGAGTGGTTCTTTTTTCCTAACCCAACGACTTCTTAAACAGCTTTGATTAAACAAGGTTTCACGAGTGCTTTTCTATTGTGTGTGTCTTTTTTTGATTCAACTATCAATTTCAGTAGCTTAAACAATCTATTAATGTTTTTCCCAGCCAGCCACTGTGGCCGAGCGGTTCTAGGCACTTCAGTCCGGAACCGTACTGCTGCTACGGTCGCAGGTTCGAATCCTGCCTTGGGCATGGCTTTGTGTGATATCCTTAGGTTAATTGGTTTAAGTAGTTCTAAGCCTAGGGAACTGATGACCTCAGATGTTAAGTCCCATGGTGCTTAGAGGCATTTTGTTTTCCCAATGGCACAAATCTTGTACTACTAGGCCTGAGTTTCACTTTTGCCAGAGTCTCTAATTTTCCTTCAGATAGTTCTTTTGGTTACCCAGAGAAATTAGAATGGAACATTTCTAAGTGGATGAGTTATGAGTTGCATTTCCCTATGAGTCTTCCTGTGAATCTCAGCCTGGCATCTGCTTTTCCTACTATATGTTTTATGTGGTCATTCCACTTAAGATTGCTCTGGATAGTTACTGCTACATATTTTATAGTTATTTACTGATTCCTTCAGCTTTTCATGAGCTGTGTGGTTGTACAGTAGTGGCTTTCATTTCCTATGTACACACAATATTTTACATTTTTGACACTCAGGATCAACTGCTAGAACCTGCATCATCCATCACCCCTCTGTAGGTGATTCTGCAATCAATATTGTCTTCTGACATTCTACTTTCTTATAGACAAGTGCATCATCTGCAAACAGTCTTAAAGAGCATCTGACACTTTCTATTAGATCATGTATATACTTTGTAAACAACATAAGTTTTATCACACATCCTTGGGGTATTTAAGAAATTACCTTTACATCTGTATATATGGTTTCTTCAATTACTCTTCTAGGTATTTAGTTGTTCTTTCAATTCTTGCTCATTTTCTTCCCAAATCATCACATCATCTGCATATGCTATTTTTTTCATATCATATGCTGTTGAGCCTTGGTGAATTTTCCTTACTATATTAAAAATCACTGGTGAGAGCCACTTCTTTGCTTAACCCCTCTTCCTTTTATAAACCATTCCAATTTTAGCTGTCTATCATAACACAATTCAGGCATTTTTTATGTTTCTGATTCTCTGTTTCATTCCTTTCACAATGTCAGGCTATTTTTGTAGATGACATTTTTGTTCTTTGAAAATGTCATAATGTGTGAGCATAAAAAAATGTTACCAAAGTGGACAACAAATTGATGTAACTGAAATAGGCTTGTAATTATGCATCTGTCTGATACCCTTGTTGAAAACTGGAATGGCCTGAGCTTTTATGCAGTCTCTTCATTCCTGTTAGGGGAGCAGAAGATTCATTTTGCCTAATGTCTGTAGAATCACACAGGTCCTGATGCCTTTCCATTGTTGACCAGTGTCAGTTCATCTTCCGTCCTGTGATCATCTCAATATGTACCATACCACCATTTTTGTGATGATTTTATTAAAAGGTGGAACCATGTTACAACCTTCTGTGTTTTAACAACTTTGGAAGACCAGAATCAGTATTTTGATCTTCTCTTGGTAATCTTCAATTCCAGTATCACTGAGTAATCGAATAGATGATTTTGATCTCCTTATTGACTTTGCAGAAGCCCACAACTTATTAGGATTATTATTCAGGTAGTTAGGCAAAATTTTACTTTTGAATTAAATGAATGCTTTTCACATTTGCTCTCCTTACTCTTATTTTGCCTTTATTCTGCTTTTTAGTGTGAACTAGGCTTTGATTTCACTTAAAATGAAGCTCTTTGAATTCATATCAACTTCCTAACATGGCTATTTAACCACAGTAGGTCATCCCCATCCCTCATAACTTTACCCAGCACACACTTATGGAAGAAGTATTGTATAATGCTTTGTGCAATGCTATCTCCAGCCACAGTATTGAGTATTTGATGTTGAGTACTCAGACATCTTCATTCTATATTCTGTTACTTCTGCAAAGCAAAAATATTTTCCTACCTCGTAACACCTGAAGTCATTGGTATTATGTTTCACGTTCTGGCCCTGGATGGGCCGATCACTCCACACTGACTGCCTTGTGATCCTTGGCCAAGGGTGTCATTGGATGTTGTGTGAAGGTGCATGTAGTCAGCAAACTGCTCTCCCAGTTGTTGGGTTTTTAGACCTTGTAGCTGCTACTAATTGGCTGAGTAGCACCTCAGTTGGCCTCATGAGTCTGAGTGCACCCTGTAAAAGTCTTCCCATGAAGGAAAAATTCTTGGCCATACCAGGTTGGCCATACCAGGAGTTGAACTGGGATCGACCACAAGGCAATCAGCTGTGCTGACCACTCAGCAATGGAGGAGGTCCACTGGCATTATCACAAATTAAATGAACTAATGTGCTCAACTGTGTTACATGATTTGCGAAGTTCAGATCTGTTAGTTACTATAGTTCAATTCTTTTATCTCGGCGGTTCGCGCATGCCCGCCCAGACACGGGAGATTGCTGCGTCGCCAGTTGCACGCGCCAAGAGAAGCAGCGCCATAGTATAGTTCGCAAACTTACGTTTAGGGAGGGAGCATGCAGTTTATGAAGTAAAGCCACCACGGCTGCATTAACCCTTTCGCTGCTACAGAGACGTGCTCCCCACATTCCGCACTGCTCGCCTGTGCAGACACATGGTGTTTTGACTGCTTTGACACACTTTATTATTCAATTTCACAAAAACTATTTGGCCCAATAATTTGATTTTTACACATCTTCTTGACTGACACCTTCCCCCCATAAATGACTTAATTTTGTTTCGATGTTCAACACAGTTATTGTGCATCATTAGATGTAGTAAACCATTGCACAAAATTTTTAAGAGTTTTCAGAGGTAAAAGTCCATAGCGTATACTTTCCGCATGGTCGATTTTAGTTGCCACTAGAAATTTCAAAAAATTACATTCAAACGAATAAAATTCATAAAGTAAGGCACTCTGATATTGTTTTTAAATAAAGAAAATATTAGGCACCGAACAAGGTTTGAACTCAGAACCTTTCGGTTAGTAGCTAAAAGCTTTAACCATTACGCTAATGCAGCTCGACTTTAAAATTGCACGCAAAATACCGATAAACACTGTTGGTATGACTATGAATTACTCACGCTTTGTCGAAGTACAATAGGAAAGAAACAATTACTGCTGTTCTTTATTGCGAAAAAGCGGTTAGTGAGAATGATACAAACACCTTTCCTTGCTATCGCCTGCATCAGGAGGCTTATTGCTTGTTTGGTTTAATTAATTAATAGAATATGAAGCAAATAGTATAAAGAATGCTTTTTCCAAACTTTCTATAAAAGAAAGTCTGCTATCAAGACATTGCTTTTGTACAATTACTTTATTTATGACTCAACGTTTCTAAAACTGAAGACACTCGTCCGTGCTCTCAGCTCTGCACTGCAGTCGAGCTCTGGCAACATCGTTCTCTGTTCATTGGCTGACTGTGTTTTGTGACGTCAGATGCGCAGAACGAACCTAAACTCGGCCGCCATCGTAAATGACGCGCACTTTAGAAGGACCAACACATTGCCCTCCTGAGTCAATTTTCTAAGTGCTCAAAGTAATTTCAGACAACACATTGAGGGAAATGGCACACGAATCCCTTTCTCTGGTGCCAATTTTAATTACATGACTCTCCTATTCTATAGCTGGCAAACTCGAGTCACCCCCTGTTACAGTATCATGATCAGGAAACTTACAAGCAATATTATCAAAGAATGGCTGCAAGCACTCTGCCACTAAACTTCTGACTTAGGTTACCATCAAACTTCCAGCTTGCTGGAGTAATTGCAAAGCAGCAAGTTGTGTTAATCAATACAACAGAAAAGCAGCCAAAGTTGTAAATTTCATTTTTATTTAATTGATAACTAGTCACGAGTCAGGACCCATTTTCAAATCTTCCTACAGAACAGAAAACTAAAATTACAATAATGGACAGTACAACTATTTCCAAATTGTTAAGTGCATGTCCATGTCAAAAAAAACCATATTGTTTCAAGATATATGTACCATATAGTAAAAAAAATGGTTCAAATGGCTCTGAGCACTATGGGACTCAACATCTTAGGTCATAAGTCCCCTAGACCTTAGAACTACTTAAACCTAACTAACCTACGGACATCACACACACCCATGCCCGAGGCAGGATTCGAACCTGCGACCGTAGCAGTCCCGCGGTTCCGGACTGCAGCGCCAGAACCGGTGTTTCCCAAGCCGTAAGAACCTTGTCAAGATAACAAACATATACATACAACAGTGCAAATGAACAGTTACAGAACATATGGATAACTGGCAGTTTACTCCTCCTGCTGCCATAAAGAAACCTCGGGAAGGGGGCACCCTGTCAGGATGTAGGAAATATCTTTTTTACTTATTGTAATATTCTCCAAACATTCAAATACATTAACTGATACAATAACAGTTCAAGTCAACAGTAAAATTAATTCTTTTGAAAGTTTTTACCAAGAACAGTAAAATACTTTATCACTGAACAGTGAAGCACAGCAGTGCCATAATGGTACATAAAAAAATCATTAAATGTGAAGAACACCATTAGTATTAAAAGAAAACAAATAATAGGGCACTCAAAAATCTTCATCACCCTAATTTTTGATAAGAATTTTTAGCATATTGCAGCCCCATCAGCTACTGTGATAGACTAATATAGTGAAGGTGGGGGTATAAGATTCAGGTGATATGGATTGTGAAATAGTCATTGAAGTGGAGTGTATTGTGATCAGCAGCATGCTCTGCTACTTGATGGTCAACTCTTCTCTAGGTCACTGTTTGGCAAGAGAAATTTATTAAGGTAGACTGCTAGTTGGTGTACATGCCCAGATAAAAGGCTGTGCTGAAGTTTAAGGGGCAATATGACATTGATACTTTCACAAGCAACTCTGCTTATGATGAGTTTGAATTATGAGGACCATATGTGAATATGGTGCAATGTTCCAGAAATAAAAAGAGAAATAATATTGAAAATGATGAAGACATTCACTAGACCACATTATCCTATTATGTTTGTTTTCCTTGTCATTCAACTACTAAATAATTCGATGTTGTACGTCTGTCATTAAACAGCCATAAAAGATTCTCTTCTGTCCAGTTCTGTGTGGTATGTAATGTGTCCCTGTTATTCAATTCAGGATATATTTTTGTAGTAAACAATTTTCTTTAGTGGATAAATTTCTTAAATATGATTTGAGCATTATTTCTTTCTGTGACCACTGTGTGTCAGGTCTTAAATTTCTTATGATAAAGTACTGTATACTCTTGTTCTGCAGTTTTTACATAGCAAAAATGTAGGAACTGCTGTGGATTACTCATTGTTTTTATTATTTTGTACAGCATGCAGCAATAAAACACAAAAAGTTATTGAGGCCTCTTCAGAAAATAATTTACAGCCTTTCAAGGATAAGATGGAATTTTTTATAACAAGAGGTAATAAAACAGTATTATTTTGAAATGTGTTGATTTTAGAGAATGTTGCCTTTGGAATGTTAAAGGATGTTTCTTTCCTTGTAGCCAAGAAGCAGCTGCTTGGTGAAACAGAAAATTTAGAGGAATGCAAACAAAAGTAAGTGTAGCCAAAAGATGTCTAATTACAAAATTTAGTCCATAAATATTCAGATGTTGTCTTAGAAAATACACACATGTAAAATAGGGTGATTTATTGTACAGAATATATTCACTGTTCAAGCATTTAGTGAAGTATCTCACACTACAAACTTTAACTATGAGAACTGCTGATAATACTTAGTGTTGCAGTAACTATTCACAAAATAATGATTCATTCTTCGTGTAGCCTAGTTTATAAAGTTATTACCAATTTTCCTGATAATTACTTACATTACATCTTTTGCTTCAAGAAATAGGTTTTAGAACCCCCTGCCCCCCCCCACCACACACACACACACACACACACACCACCACCACCACCACCACCACCACACTGAAAGAGTGTGGCAGTGATCAGTCTGAAGTGCAGTGGGTGATAAGAACACCTGGCACTCATGTGACCTTCCACCACTTACATAAGTCATGGTACTGAAGTGGTGTTATGTGTCAGTCATTTATGTAGAATCAGAAGAGTAAGATTGGTTGATGTGTAGGCAAGACTGCAAGGCAGGAAGAAGCCATCATGTCTGGATGTGCCCTCGACCACACTGTGAAAGAAGGTGGCCAATTTTTCGGTGTGTAAATATCAATACAGACTGCCTGATTTGTCTCCAAGGAACGATGTACCACTCGTGGAACACAGCACAGGAACAGTGGTTTTGAAAAGTTCCTAACCAACAGAAACTCGAGATGAGTGTCACACCATGTCAGTCAGTTTCAAATCTGACAGAAATTGCTGCTATCTGTGGATCCAAGTCAGTCTCAACCAATTACTAAAAGGACGCCATGAAGGGATTGCAAGCAATTGATATTTGAAGTCAGGTGCCTCACTAACAGTTATTGCTCACAGGTGCATATAAAACTTCACATCTTAAATTCATCAACATAGGCCCCACCCAGTCTAAATTTTGCCCCTTTCAAATAAAGTAAGATGTCAAGTGCACCAAAGACCCAATAAAACATTTAAACTGCACTGTATAGAGATTGCAAATCAGGTTCTGTAAAGTTTTGTGAGTGTTTTCTGCACCACAATGCGAGAGAACTCATTGACTTTTACTGTGAATGTGCATCAGGATGTTTATTCCAATATTTTTGGTGAATAAATTATGGCCTTCCTTCAACATCTTCATGATGTGCTTACTGTGGACACATCTTCCAAATCTGCAGCTCATGGTCTCGCGTTCGCATTCTCGTTTCCCGAGCACGGGGTCCTGGGTTTGATTTCTGGCAGTGTTAGGGATTTTTCACCTGCCTCGAGATGACTGGATGTTTATGTTGTCCTCATCATTTCATCCTCGTTCATGAAAGTGGCGAGATTGGACTGAGCAAAAGTTGGGAATTTGTACGGGCACTGATAACCGTGCAGCTGAGTGCCCCACAAACCAAACATCTTCCAAGATAACAACATCTGTTGTCAGAGAGCTCCAGCACACTATCGCATCTTCATTGGCCTGCTAAACAACCCTGTCTTAATCAGTGGTAACTGAAAAAAACTTCAGAAGTCGAGATCACAAAATTTTATTGGATGACAAGTTACAAAAGAGCAGTGCTGTCATCGTTGGATCTTATGCTTATTGAATTTATAACATCTTATCCATCAGTGTTAGAAGTCACTTCAAAATGCATCTGTACACCCCACCACCATGCAGTGTGAAGCAACTTGTAATAGCGAAGGATAATATGTTTACAAATTCAATAAGCATAAGATCTGATGATGAAAGCACAGCTGCTCATCCACCAAAATGCTTTTTCAGCGATCTTGGCTTTTGAAGTTTCCTTCAGTTACCAAACATTTCAGATTCCCCCAAACTGTCCAAGTCAGGAATCTTAATACTATCGAAAATGTCTTGGACTGTTTAGAACAAGGGGTAAAAATATAGCATTCAACATTTTTCTTAATGTAATTGCTATGTATGATATGGTTGTCTAGATATGGCATAACTTATCAAGGCCAGAAGCAATTTTAGCAAGTTCTCCTGGGTGTGGCTAATATTTTGTCTGGTGTGCTGATTACCACTCATCGGCTAAATTTAGTACTCGATAAAAAATTCCTCAGTTCTGAAAAGAAACAAAAATGTATTTAGCAAATCATGTTCTGAAGTGATAAAGTTAATAGCTAAAATCAAACAATGGAAAAGCCAGGATGGAATGTAACAATATTATGAAAAGGGTATTTGCTACTCACCATATATAGTGGAGATGCTGAGTTGCAGATAGGCACAACAAAAAGACTGTCGCAAAATGAGCTTTCAGCCAAAAAGGCCTTTGTCAAACACACACACACACACACACACACACACACACACACACACACACACACATGCACAAATGCAACTCTCACACACATCATGACCTTAGTCTCTGGCAGTTGAAGCCAGGCTGCGAGCAGCAGCACATGATGGGAGAGGCAACTGAGTGGGGGTAAGGAGGAGGCTGGAGTGGGGAGGGGGAGGAGGAGGGATATCAGGGTATGAGCGGAGGACAGTAAAGTGCTGCTAGTGGGAATATGCAGGGACAAGGTGAAGAGAGGGTAGGGCAGCTAGGTGCAGTCAGGAGGGTAGACAGAGGACAGGGGAGTGAGGTGGGGAGGTAGTGGAAAAGGAGAGAAATAAAAAGACTGGGTGCATTGATGGAATAGAGGGCTGTGTAGTGTTGAAATGGAAACAGGGAAGTTAATAGCCATATTTTCAGTAGCATATAAGATTAATTATGCAAAGAAACATACATAATTTTATGAAGATACTGAAATTTGTTTTTAACTTACTCAAAGAAACTTGAAATAAAAAAAAATTCATTTAACAAAGCACTGCTACCATAAAATTATTACAAAATTGTGTAACTATATCTACTATACTGTCATCAATTTTGAAGCTTATCAAGTGATCATTTTTCATTACACTATTCAACTGTACTGTTGATTGCGATTTA
Source organism: Schistocerca cancellata (assembly GCF_023864275.1). NCBI lineage: Eukaryota > Metazoa > Arthropoda > Insecta > Orthoptera > Acrididae > Schistocerca > Schistocerca cancellata. The sequence continues at coordinate 433,769,530 of NC_064632.1, forward strand.
TTTGTCCTTAAACTGGACCCTGTGCTAAGCAGCTTTTTGATTCCATGTAACAGTTTTTGAAATCATTCGTTACTTTCATTGAGAATAGTCAAATCTTTTGCAGGTATTACTCATAGCAAGTGCCCCCTACTTTTGATTCCCATTCTGAATGTTAAATTTCTCTATTACCACTTTCAACATCTACACACAAACTGTTCAAACTGCTGTGAAGTGCATGGCTGAGTGTACTATATGTTATGGTTTCTGCCCATTCCAGCAGTATATGGGCTGCAGGAAGAATGTGTGCTTAAATGCCACTGTACATGCTGAAGTTAGTCTAACATTGCATGTAGAGGTTTGAAGAATATTTCTAGATTCTTCTTGTAATACTGGTTTTTGAAACTTTGAGAGTTGGATATTGTGAGATAATTCACATCTGTATTCAAGAATTTTCCAATTTAGGTATTTCAGAATTTCTGTGACAGTCATCCACAAGTCAGACAAGCACGTGACCATTCATGCTGCCCACCTTTGACACATGGACCAGAAAGCAGTGATTGTCTCCTACCCCCATTAAACCAATTTCAGTTTACTGTGTTGTGTATATCCTGACTTTAAAATTTTATTTGGATTTTGATACCTGCAGACACTTGTCTGTTTGTTTACTTAATACTCATTGTCTTCAGATTTGTGAATACTGTATTCCTCATTGTGTGGTTAAAGCATTTCTTTGTCCAATAGATTCCATGGAAGTATCCTGTCTTACTGTGGGTTAATGTGCTTGACATTTAAATTGCTGATCTGATCCCTTTTCTCATTTTGAATGCATTATTTAGCAAGTAGTTCAGTAATTGGAATTACTGACTGATAGTCCAGTAGTTCCCATGTGTGTATTTAACAGCATCCTGCATCCTGATGATCTCTGTTAAATACACTAGTGGACCTCCTGTTTGTATCATATAAGTTTTTAGCTCTCTCTCTCTCTCTCTCTCTCTCTCTCTCTCTCTCTCTCATTTTCCATTTCCCTCTCCCTCTCCAACCCCCTACCCCCACCCCCTCACCCACCCATCCACCGCTGCTGAGTTCTTTACCTTCAACACAACACTAATTATATCTGGTTAACATTTTTCTTCTTTGAGAGCCAGTCTGTCAAAATACTACATTATTAATGATTTTGCTGTAATACTGAATTCTTCTCTGTATTTTAGTCATAGTTGTGGGTGCCAAATTCTTTGATGTTAATTACCAAGATCAACCTTTGCTTGCCATGCCTACAAAGTTGAAACTAATAATAAGTGTATATACTTCAGCAGCAACTGTTTAGCCTTGGACATATTTTTCTTCACCAGTTACTGATCATACTAGCTCTGGAAAAATGTACAGTGTTTTATTTAGTAACAAGTTTTGTAGTATCATTTGTATAAATCATTTAAGTGTTATAAACTTCTAGGTGAAAGCTTGGCTTAAATTACATGAAGACAGCTAAGAGCACCATTACTCAAGAAATTAAAATGCTTATTAATTACTGTAAGCAGCCAGTTCCTGATACAGAGAAATTTGTTTTAGGGAGAAAATTAAGACAGTTGTAGGTTTAATTGCCATTTGTTTCCTTAATAATTCATTATAGTGGCTGATCATTCCCCAGCTGCCTTGAAAAATTCTTCTGTCCTTAATCTACTCATAAGTTTTTTACATACCCTACATTTATAGTGCTTCATGTCATCATGGGTTGATTTGTATTTTGCCATTACCATTTTTTTCCATTATTTGGAGGTAAATAGCAATAAAGTAATTCAAATGAGTACCCATTGTAATACTGATATTACTATTTGAAGAAAGAGGTGTTCATTTTCCTATGTATGTTATATACTTGTATAGTTAATTGTTCTCTATGCTTCAGGTTTTATGGCACAATGGAATTTTATCAATACCAGCCGAAAGGTAATAAAGAAGATGTAACACCTAAAGATTTCTTTGCTTTGTGGCTACCATTTTGCTGTGATTTCAAGGATATATGGAAGAAAGAGCAGCAGAGGTTAATAAAAGAAAAGTAAGTAACAAATTTGTTATGTAAATTGAAAGGGGGATTTGGGGGGGTGTAGGGGGGGGGGGGGAGAAAGGAAACAAAAGGGAAGGAACTAATGATGTCATTTGCACTGGGGCTTTGTGCAGAAAAAGCATTGACAAGTGTATATGCTTGCCGGACCAGACTCAGAGCCAGGGTCTCCTGCTTCCAAAGCAGTTGTGTTAACCATTGAGTCACCAAAACACAGTGATTTTTGCAAACTCACGTACTATCTCAGCATGCTCACTGGATGACCCACACTCCCACCAAGTATTACCCTTGTGCAGTCCCCGTCCATGCCTTCCCTGCTTGCTAATTTTAGATTCCCACTGGATGTCAAATATAAACGTGCGTGCACATTGAATGTTACAGATTTATTGCCCATCAGTGCGAATTAATTACATGAAACTGTGGTTTCTATTCTTTTGTGGTGTAATATAGGTAGATTGGTACTAAGGTGATTGTGTAGTTAGTGTGATTTTTTACTTTTTGTAGCTACTCAACATATAACCATAGCACTCCTTGTGTGCAAAGGAAATAAAAAACCAGAAGAATCAGATGGCTCAATGTACTTTTGTAGTAGAAATTTTTGCAGAAATTATAGCATATCTTTATACTTTCAACCATTGGTTGTGGAATATGAGCAGTTGTTCTTCTGCAAACAAGTATGCATTTTATTCTGTATTTTGTTCCTTAATTAGGTTTTCATTTTATTGCTAAGAGTGTACTAAAATATACCTTTAATGCATTTCACTTTTTCACAAATTGACAAGAGTGAAGACAAATAAACCATATGTTTTCTCAGGAGCTAGATTTCCCAAAACAGCTAAATAAAAATGTTCTTGTCATTGTCACTGTTCTCCTCATTAACCTATTCCTTGGTGCTTCAGTATGTGTCTTATCATACTATACCTTTCTTGTCAAATTATGCCATGAATTTCTTTTCTCCTCAATCTAATTCAGTATGTCTACCTGATCTAGCCCTCTAACCTTCAGCATTCAGCTGTAGCACCACATTTCAAAATGTTCTGTCATTTTCTTGCTGACATTGTAAAACATTCGCAAAGAAAAGACTTCCCATATTTACATTGGTATTCAATTTTCACTTAATTCTTTTTCATAAAATCAAACAATTGAATCTCCAGGTAGGAATGTCAGCAATGTAGGAAAAGACAGATTACTACTTACCGTAAAGATGACACACCAAGTTGCAGACAGCCACAATTAAAAGACACATATAGCTCTTGTCCACAGTCTTCACCAGTAAAAGAGAGGCACACACCATTCACACACACAAGCAAGCACATCTCACACCCACACAATCACCAATTCTAGCATCTTGCAATGGAATGCAACATTGCATGGGGTGCAAGCAACAATCTGGAAGAGGTGGGGAAGGGGAAGGGGAAGGGGAAGGGATGGCGTACAGGTGGTGAGAGAGATGAATGCTGTCTCATGGAGTGCGCAGGGACTAGAATGCCCACAAGCACAATGTTAGCAGGTTGTGGGCAGGGAGGTGGGGGAAAAGGAGAAAAAACAGGGGAGGAGCAGGGAAAGAAGGGGTGGATGTGTTGGTAGAGAGCTGCAAATAAACAGGGTGGGAGATGGGGGTAGAAACTGTTGGGTGAAAGGTGTGGGAACAGTATTTTACAATAGATTGAGGCCAGCATAAATATGGGAGCAGAGGATGTGTTATAGAGATAACTCCCATCTGCGCAGTTCGGGGCAGTTCAGAAAAGCTAGTGGTAGAGGGTAGGATCCAGATGGCTTGGGTAGTGAAGCAGCCATTGAAATCAAATATGTTGTGTTCAGCTGCATGTTGTACCACAGGGTGGTCTACTTTGCTCTTGGCCACAGTTTGGCAGTGGCTGTTCATCCTGGTGGGCAGGTTGGTCAGTAATCATATCAATATATAAAGCTGTGCAGTGATTGCAGCAGAGCTGTAAATGACATGGGGCTGCTTTCACAGATAGTGATTTTTCTTATGCAGTCAGTAATAAATGTAAGGTAATTTCATTTTCCAGAAATTATATTAACAGACATTGCTCTTGGATTTTGAGGTAATTAGTCACCATACCTCAAGTGATAGAACATGAATGTATTTGGCACCCTGGATGGTGCCTAATTGCTGCAACTTGTTAGGTGCTGGCTAGGTTTTAATTTGGCTCTTGTCACATCCTATATGTCTTAAGTTTGTAACTTGGAGGCATGCAACTTAAAGAGCATACTGACAGTAAATGCAACTTAAAGAGCATACTGACAGTAAAAATTAAATAAAAATAAACAACTAAAAAAACTGATCGACCATTGAGACAGTATTCACAGCTAACTATGCAAAAGTGTGTGAACATAACAGTGAGTCAATGTATCAGCCAAGAACAACAGATGATATACTACTGAGGATGATTGAATTATCATAATGAAGAGAAGGCAGTTCTAAAGGCAATTCCAGGAAGACTAAAATCAATAAATTCTTGCCAACAGTTGCCAATGATTTAAATTTATTACAATCTGTCTTACTGGTGCTGTCACCGAGGAGTATAGTATCATTTCCATTACTAAGTTTATTCATTTTTTACCTAATATTCAACTGAGTTGCCTTCACTTTGTTTGTGAGATTTTTAATTTCATTTGCTTAGTAAATGGTTTATTGCCTTTTTGATGACACAATAAAGAATACTGCAATACTGCTTGTAGTGTCCCTTTAATTATCGACTGTAACTAGCCGTCTGTACTAAACATGCACTGACTGATCGAAAATTTCTGGACATCTATTAGTCAACATTAATATGGGATGGGGTGTGCCCATCCTTTGCCGTTATGATGGGTTGAACTCTGCTGGGGACACTTTCATTGAGGTGTCTAAATGTCTGTGGAAGAATGGCATGTTATTTGTCCTGAAGAGCTAACACTAGAGAAGATAATGATGTTGGACACTGGGGTCTGGAATGAAATCAGTGTCGTATCTTATCCCAAAGGTGTTCCGCTGGATTCAGGCCAGTTAATTTCAGAAATGTTTTTGTCCGCAAAATATGATTTATGACGAGGTGCAGTGTCCTGCTGATAGAAACATCATTATCTTTTAATTGTTCCTCTAGCACACAGTACACAATACTGTAAAATGTGTTCATTTCTGTGGTGTCACCGCCAGACACCACACTTGCTAGGTGGTAGATTTAAATCGGCCGCGGTCTATTAGTACACGTCGGACCAGCGTGTCGCCACTGTCAGTAATTGCAGACCGAGCGCCACCACACGGCAGGTCTAGAGAGACGTACTAGGACTCGCCCCAGTTGTACGACGACATTGCTAGCGACTACACTGACGAAGCCTTTCTCTCATTTGCCGAGAGATAGTTAGAATAGCCTTCAGCTAAGCCCATGGCTACGACCTAGCAAGGCGCCATTAACCATTTCTAGAGAGAGTCTCACTTGTATCATCAAGAATGCTGTATACAAATGATGGATTTAAGTTAAGTATTCCAGCAGCTACGTACTTTTCTTTATAGCATTCATTCCGTATCCTGTTTCAGACCTAAAGCAAGCCTGCGTGAGTTGACGCGTGCATTTCTGCCTTTTCTAGCTATATAGCAATTTCCTTCTGCATTTAGAAATTATTTTAGCTCAATACAGGGATTGCAACTTGACCATGGAAAAAAAAAAATACTAACACCATGTCTTATGCAACTCATCCTTGGCAGTACACAATGATAGCAAGTAACATTCTCCAGGCATTTTCCAAACACAGATCCTTCACTCAGATTGACACAGGCTATATATAATGTGATTTCTCATTCCAAATCACTCATTTTTGGCCATATACTATCCTGTGACAACACTTTTTACACCACTTCAAGTGTTGGTTAGCACTGAGTAGAGAAATGTGTGGCGTATGAGAAGCTTCTTGACCATTGTACCTCATCCTTTTTAACTCCTTATGCATAGTTATTGTGTTAGCTGGGTTGTTGGTAACACTTGATTGATTCCTTCCACTGATTTGGTGTGATTTTTTACAACCATCCTCTGCAATGGTTGATGGTTCTTGGCCAACAGTACAAGTACACAAGGTCCGTCTTGTCTTGGTTAACTGTGGGTGTTCCTTTGCCTTTCCACCTCACAATCACATCATGTCACCAATTGTACAGCTGGGTAGCTACAGAAAGGTTGAAATGTCCTTGATGGATTTGTTACTCAGGTGACATTTACAGACTACTCCACATTTGAAGTAACTGAGCTCTTCTGACTGAACTGTTCCACAGTTACTGCTTTTCTACAACAACAAATTATTGCCAGCTGTCTTTCATGCTGGTGGATCCACCTCTCAGAGAAATCTAGTGGTCAGTTCAACACTGCATAGAGGTATCTGGGTGCCAGTGACCTTGCCGCAGTGGTAACACTGGTTCCCGTTGCATCACCGAAGTTAAGCACTGTCAGGGTTGGCTAGCGCTTGTATGGGTGACCATCCAGTCTGTGCAGTGCTGTTGGCAAGTGGAGTGCATTCAACTCTTGTGAGGCAACTTGAGAAACTACTTAATTGAAAAGTAGTGGTTCCAGTCATGAAAACTGACAATAGGGGAGAGCAGTGTGCTGGCCACATGTCCCTCCATATCCCCATCCAGTAATGCAAAAGGCTGAGGATGACATGGTGGTTGGTCAGTGCTGTTAGGGTCTTTTGAGGCCTATCTGGATGGAGTTCAGTTTTATAGAGGTATCTGGGCACCTTTGATGAGATAGTGTAGCTCTTTTATGACTCAAAATACTTTTATCCTAGATGTTAACCATCATTTTCCTCGGCTTTCACTATAATTGTTTCTGATGCATTGTGAAATGGAATTGGATTCATAATTTTGTAAGCATATTTTCAGGGAGGGATGAAATTTCTCATCTATGCATGCCCTTGGTAAACATTTCCCCCTTATACTTCCAGTTAAATCACTCAGAAAAGTGTAACAGGGTCATAATTTATGATTTTTTTGAAATTACGTGTTTCCTTTCTTAACTATACCCTTTTAATAGGGATACTTTGTTGGCGCCATTTGACCACCATAGTCAGATAAATCATTTTTTGTTGCTCTCCCATCTAATTCATGAAAACTTCTTTATTTAGAAATAAGCTGTCTGTTGGAATTGGGCATCCTTCAAGTCTCTTTGAGAACATTACTGTGGTGATTCAGCCACAGCTGAAAAGCGGTAGATCAAATGTCCTTGATCAGAACAGTCTGAGATAAAATCCATATTGAAATCTCCGCACAAAATTGCTTCCAAATTATTTGTAGTAAATCTTATTGGTGCCCCCCACTGATCACTTAATAAAGCTTAAAAAATTGCTTTTTAAGGTCAGTACAGTATGGGAACCACAATCTCTTAATGTTTTCAAGTATATTACTGAATTATATACTCAAAGAGCTGCTCACTACAATATTCATTTATGTCTATGTCGTGGAACTTTATTCCACTTTTTGGTAGACAGCTACCCTCCCCTTTCCTCATATTATGCTATGTATGTGATGTTATGTCCAAATATATTATGACTGTTATCCTTTGTGCAGCAGAGTTGCCTGTTTTTGTTTTTCTGTTGATTCCTGTAACTGTGTCTGTAACTGTAGTCAGTTAGCAACTCTGTCTTTTAGAAAAAGGTCTTGAAAGTACTGGAAATCACAGGGAGTGGACAGACAATGCTCATTACACTGAACACTTCTATTTCATTTAGTACGTACTGAATGATTTTCATTTTCCTGAAATTACATATTCAGATGTATGGTGCATTATGAAGTAGTACCAACAGGAACATTAACTACAAAAGTCTGTGATGTACAATATTCAATATCTGAAACAGATGGTTTCATTCTTTGTTTGATTGTGTGAGTTGTTGTTATAGAATCCATGTGTAATGAAGTTATTGGTCTGAAAGCTGTTACTCTTTGGCTTTTGGGATGTCTTGATACAATGAAAGTGACTCTTGTTTCTTTATTGTATTTAAATTGTCCACTTGCTTGGTTCTCTTGGACTACCACTACAATTTAATTGTCCTCTAATGATCAGCCATTGTGCTTTATAAAACTCTTACAGGATAATGTGTATGCCAGATTTTTTTCTAATCTTTTTACAGCCTCTGATTTCTTCCTCAAAAATAGATTTTGAGAATATAATGAAATTTTCATTAGTAATACATGACACACAATTTTGCAGTAGCATTGCTGTTCTTATCATGTTGGGTAGCTGTGAACAGTAGATCATTTCCAAGTGCTCTTTAATTTTAACAGAAACTATTGTTATGACCAGAAAACATTATATTGCTCATCTATGTCTGTTTACATCTCTCCTGTTCTTGACTAATGTGATTAATACTGTACTTCTTGTCTGTGAGGTTATGTTTTCATGACAGGTGATAAATTTTCCTTTCCAATTGGTTTGTGAATGGGATTTGTTTGTTACCTCCAAGGCTCTGATTTCTGTCTGCAAGTCTTTGTGCTGGTTGTATGCTAACAAGAAGCTCGTTCACACTAAATTATCCAAATGACTCTTTTCATTTAAGCTGATGTGCTTTGATGTAAAGTTGTTTGTGATCTTTTTATGGCAATATAGACTTACATAATATATTCATTATTCATTAGCTTAGCAGAAATATACCACATGTCCATGTCTAAATACACTCCTGGAAATGGAAAAAAGAACACATTGACACCGGTGTGTCAGAACCACCATACTTGCTCCGGACACTGCGAGAGGGCTGTACAAGCAATGATCACACGCACGGCACAGCGGACACACCAGGAACCACGGTGTTGGCTGTTGAATGGCGCTAGCTGCGCAGCATTTGTGCACCGCCGCCGTCAGTGTCAGCCAGTTTGCCGTGGCATACGGAGCTCCATCGCAGTCTTTAACAGTGGTAGCGACAGCGTGGACGTGAACCGTATGTGCAGTTGACGGACTTTGAGCGAGGGCGTATAGTGGGCATGCAGGAGGCCGGGTGGACGTACCGCCGAATTGCTCAACACGTGGGGCGTGAGGTCTCCACAGTACATCGATGTTGTCGCCAGTGGTCGGCGGAAGGTGCATGTGCCCGTTGACCTGGGACCGGACCGCAGCGACGCACGGATGCACGCCAAGACCGTAGGATCCTATGCAGTGCCGTAGGGGACCGCACCGCCACTTCCCAGCAAATTAGGGACACTGTTGCTCCTGGGGTATCGGCGAGGACCATTCGCAACCGTCTCCATGAAGCTGGGCTACAGTCCCGCACACCGTTAGGCCGTCTTCCGCTCACGCCCCAACATCGTGCAGCCCGCCTCCAGTGGTGTCGCGACAGGCATGAATGGAGGGACGAATGGAGACGTGTCGTCTTCAGCGATGAGAGTCACTTCTGCCTTGGTGCCAATGATGGTTGTATGCATGTTTGGCGGCGTGCAGGTGAGCGCCACAATCAGGACTGCATACGACCGAGGCACACAGGGCCAACACCCAGCATCATGGTGTGGGGAGCGATCTCCTACACTGGCCGTACACCACTGGTGATCGTCGAGGGGACACTGAATAGTGCACGGTACATCCAAACCGTCATCGAACCCATCGTTCTACCATTCCTAGACTGGCAAGGGAACTTGCTGTTCCAACAGGACAATGCACGTCCGCATGTATCCCGTGCCACCCAACATGCTCTAGAAGGTGTAAGTCAACTACCCTGGCCAGCAAGATCTCCGGATCTGTCCCCCATTGAGCATGTTTGGGACTGGATGAAGCGTCGTCTCACACGGTCTGCACGTCCAGCATGAACGCTGGTCCAACTGAGGCGCCAGGTGGAAATGGCATGGCAAGCCGTTCCACAGGACTACATCCAGCATCTCTACGATCGTCTCCATGAGAGAATAGCAGCCTGCATTGCTGCGAAAGGTGGATATACACTGTACTAGTGCCGACATTGTGCATGCTCTGTTGCCTGTGTCTATGTGCCTGTGGTTCTGTCAGTGTGATCATGTGATGTATCTGACCCCAGGAATGTGTCAATAAAGTTTCCCCTTCCTGGGACAATGAATTCACGGTGTTCTTATTTCAATTTCCAGGAGTGTATGATAAATAAGGGAGAATAAGTGCTCAGTGTTTTCATTTACTAGAAAAATGTGAAAAAGATTCTGTTCTTCCATGAGAGTATGTTCACTTGCTGTTTGTGACTAATGAAAGCAATGAAATACAACTTACATGACTTCTCAGGTGTTTGACATAATATTTTTGTTTCAAGGCTACAAGAAGTGAAGCGGAAACGTGAGGAGAAACTGGATGTAAAGAAATCAAAAATAACAGGTGGTGGATTGGTAAGTTGAATGATCCTTGACATGAACGTAATTTTAAAATATTATTAGTATTTCTTAATTTGGAGATGTTCTATGTACATAATTAATATTGCTTGTTTATTAACTAACCCAATTCCTGAATCAAAATTTCTTTGATTTACTTACAGAAAGCAAAAGTACAGATGCGAGCAAAAATGACACCTGTGAGTTAAAAGCAAGTCTACACAATGTACCTGTTCATCTGCATAACTACTCATGCCTGTCACCATCATCATTGCCACTTCTGTTCGTGCCGCTGTTTCACCAAGCTACTTTCAAAAATTATGTAAATGTTACATATGGTGCTATTAAATTAAAGCAGATTCATTATTTATTAACACACTGTAAATAGCTTGTATTATAAATGGATGTAAATTTAATGTACTGTCATTTGTGTTTTTCAGTAACAATGTACATAAAACAAAACATAAATTTTAAGTAAAGAGCTTCTAATGTGACAACATGTACTGTATCTCTAAACTGACATTGTTGATACCAGCATCATCCAGTACCATACAGCAATGGATATACTGTTGCTGAATTTGTCCAGTGGCCGTTATACAAGTCATATGCACAAAATAATTTTGCCGATGTGCAGAAACGTTGTTGTCTGTGCTGGGCAAGTCCACCTCTTTGTTTTGAAAGGTTGGATGATTTACTTTGCTGTTGCCTACTGGATTATCCACTTTGTCTTTTAGAAATGGCTGTCTTAGTTGATTATGCATTGAATTTCTTATTTGATATTCTAGTAAGAGATTATTGACTTGTTGAATTATTTGTCATACTGGTATAACCTGTTAATAAGATCATTCACAGACTCACCACTTATAGGTTTGAAGTTTTGCTTTTACTACTTATAGGTTTGAAGTTCTGCTTGAGTGTAGGCTTCAGCAGTTTACGTGCCACAGTGGAAGCTCCACCACTACCATCGTCCTCCCCCCCTCCTGTGCCACCTGTACAGATATGGGCCACATTACTTTGTGCACTCTCTCAGTGGCAGCTGTAGCCAATGGTTGTCATTTTTATTTTCTGATATCTTAAGTGACTGAACCTACACAATATCTTCATCCATCCCTACACAAATGCTGTTCCCAACTCCTTGCCTCATGGCTCGTATTCCTGTAACAGATCTAAGTGCAAGACCTGTCCCATGCATCCTCCCACTACCACCTATTCCAGTCCTGTCACAAACATCACCTATCCTATCAAAGGCAGGGCTGTGTGCAAAACCAGTCACGTGATCTACAAGCTAAACTGCAACCACTGTGCTGCATTCTCTGTGGGCTAGACAACCAACAAGCTGTCTGTCCGCAAGAATGGCCACCGACAAACTGTGGCCAAGAAACAGCTGGACCACCCCATTGCCGAGCGCACCGCCCAACACAACGTTCTTAATTTCAATGACTGCTTCACAGCTTGTGCCATATGGATTCTTCCCACCAACACCAGCTTTTCTGAACTTTGCAGGTGGGCACTCACCCTGAAATATATCATACGTTCCCATAGCCATCCTGGCCTCAACCTTCATCAGTCATTGTCTTACCCATCTAGATCTTCCCTGTTCCTCCTGAGTACACCTATCTACCCTACCCTCTCTCCACCTCACCCCTGTATGCTCCCACAAGCAGCACTTTACCGTCTCCCACCCCTACCCTGCTATCCACCCCCTCCCTGCCCCAGTCTCCTCCTTGTAGTTTTATAATTATTTTAAGTGGGACGTACATGGCCCACAGGATTCATAGAGGAATTAATTGTTCCCTAAATTTATTGCTCGTCGAGTCTAGTGAGACATGTCTAGTGAGAAATACATACATCTCATTTATTTTTACTGGAGATTAGGATCTGTAAAAGGAAGAAAATAAGTACTGTTACTATGTCAAACAAATTTCAAGATAGTAGTCCAGTTATAGTTTTGTTAGCTCCTTACCACTTGAAAGATATAAGATACTCCACGAGAAAAAATGGAGATGCATCTGCATCCATAGCAGAGTAAACCTTTAATGGGGCTGTAGGCTGATTTGACCAGCAGAGAGAAAAATGTGCTCTTGGCAGTGGGTCACTCAAGTGGTGGCATCATCTTTCTTATTCTCTTTTGGACATTGCAATAGTAAATATACTGAAGTGCCAAAGAAACTAGTATAGGCATACGTTTTTCAAATACAGAGATACATAAATAGGCACTGCAGTTGGCAATGCCTATATAAGACAAAAAGTGTCTGGCACAGTTGTCAGATTGGTTACCGCTGATACAATGGCAGGTTACCAAGATTTATGCAAGTTTGAACATGGTGTTATAGTCAGCGCATGATCAATGGGACACAGCATATCCGAGATAGCAATGAGGTGTGGATTTTCCCGCACGGCCATTTCATGTGTGTACTGTGAATATCCGGAATCCAGTAAAACTTCAAATCTCCAATATTGCTATGGCTAGGAAAAGATCCTGCAAGAAAGGGACCAGTGATGCCTGAAGAGAATCATTCAACATGACAGAAGTGCAACCCTTCTGCATATTGCTGCAGATCCAACACTGGCCCATAAAAAAAAAAAAAAAGCGTCAGTGTGTGAACCATTCAAAGAAACACCGATATCGGCTTTCAGAGCCGAAGGCCCACTTTATGTACCCTTGATCACTGCATGGCACAAAGCTTTACATCTCTCCTGGACCTGTCAACATTGTTGATGTCTGAAAACATATTGCCTGGTCTCATTTCAAATTGTATCAAGCAGATGAACATGTACGGGTATGGAGACATCATGAATCCATTGATCCTGCATGTCTGCAGGAGCTGTTCAAGCTGGTGGAGGCTCTGTAATGGTGTGGGGTGTGTGATATGGGACCTCTGATACATCTATATATGGCTCTGACAGGTGACACATATCCAAGCATCCTTTCTGATCACCTGCATCATTCATGTCCATTGTGCATTCCAACAGACTTGGTCAATTCCAGCAGGACAATGAAACATCCCACACATCCAGCTTTGCTACAGAGTGGTTCCAGGAACACTCTCCTGAGCTTAAAAAAATCCACTGAGCACCAAACTCCACTGAAATGAACATTATTGAGCATATCTGGGAAGCCTTGCAACATACTATTTAGAAGAGATCTCCACCCTCTCATTCTCTTGTCGATTTATGGATGACCCTGTTGTCAATTCCCTCCAGCACTACTTTAGACATTAGCTGAGTCTATGCCATGTCATGTTGTGGCACTTCTGCTTGCTCACGGGGGCACTACATAATATTAGACAGATGTACCAGTTTCTTTGTCTCTTCAGTGTAGTTTCATCTTTTGGAATCACAAATCAGAGAAAAAGATGACTAACTTTCTTTTCACCTTGCTTTTGTAAGGCAGATTTCAACTGGGAGAAATACAAAGAGAAGGGAAGGCAAGCCTTCATCACAAAAACAAACAACCAGTTTGTGGAGTTTTATATTTCATATCAAATCAAGGGAAATCATATTAAATTAGAGCACTGAATAAAATATATAAACTTAAAAATTTAGAATGAATATTAACAAAAGGCACAAACAATAGTTCTCTATGCATATTGGCCATAAGGCAAATCTGCTAAATGAATTTAAGTGTTTTGTCAATAAATATATGCACAAATATGTCTATATCTAGCAGACAATGTAAAAACAGAAATAAATGCCTTTACCGAGATTATCTCTGCCAGCCGGGGGAAAAAAAAATAGCCAAAACACCATTTCACACAATGCACAACTGAAACTATTAAGCAATATCTCATGCATTAGATGCCTAACAACAAGGCTAGTGGCTCCAAACAGTTGATACTTTCAGTGCTAGAATGCAGCACCACACAGATGTGTGACTTTATTATACCTGTGAATTCAGGGTCGTGAATGGGTTAATATCTTTTGCAATATCATGGCTGTAACAAACAAGTGTTTCCATGCTTTGAGGGTCAAAGTTGCTGTAATTTATTAAAATCAGTGTTCTGAGACTCGTAGCCCAGAAACCATTAAAAATAAAATTCTCAAATAAAGTTCAAAATGAAGGTAAGGTTGGAGATGGTATCTATGCAGTATTTTTAAAACTTAAACTTAACACACTTTTCATTGTTGTTGTTGTTGTGGTCTTCAGTCCTGAGACTGGTTTGATGCAGCTCTCCATGCTACTCTATCCTGTGCAAGCTTCTTCATCTCCCAGTATCTACTGCAACCTACATCCTTCTGAATCTGCTTAGTGTATTCATCTCTTGGTCTCCCTCTACGATTTTTACCCTCCACACTGCCCTCCAATGCTAAATTTGTGATCCCTTGATGCCTCAAAACATGTCCTACCAACCGATCCCTTCTTCTAGTCAAGTTGTGCCACAAACTTCTCTTCTCCCCAATCCTATTCAATACCTCCTCATTAGTTACGTGATCTACCCACCTTATCTTCAGCATTCTTCTGTAGCACCACATTTCGAAAGCTTCTATTCTCTTCTTGTCCAAACTAGTTATCGTCCATGTTTCACTTCCATACATGGCTACACTCCATACAAATACTTTCAGAAATGACTTCCTGACACTTAAATCTATACTCGATGTTAACAAATTCCTCTTGTTGAGAAACGCTTTCCTTGCCATTGCCAGTCTACATTTTATATCCTCTCTACTTCGACCATCATCGGTTATTTTACTCCCTAAATAGCAAAACTCCTTTACTACTTTAAGTGTCTCATTTCCTAATCTAATTCCCTCAGCATCACCTGACTTAATTCCACTACATTCCATTATCCTCATTTTGCTTTTGTTGATGTTCATCTTATATGCTCCTTTCAAGACACTGTCCATTCCGTTCAACTGCTCTTCCAAGTCCTTTGCTGTCTCTGACAGAATTACAATGTCATCGGCGAACCTCAAAGTTTTTACTTCTTCTCCATGAATTTTAATCCCTACTCCGAATTTTTCTTTTGTTTCCTTTACTGCTTGCTCAATATACAGATTGAATAACATCGGGGAGAGGCTACAACCCTGTCTTACTCCTTTCCCAACCACTGCTTCCCTTTCATGCCCCTCGACTCTTATAACTGCCATCTGGTTTCTGTACAAACTGTAAATAGCCTTTCTCTCCCTGTATTTTACCCCTGCCACCTTCAGAATTTGAAAGAGAGTATTCCAGTTAACATTGTCAAAAGCTTTCTCTAAGTCTACAAATGCTAGAAACGTAGGTTTGCCTTTTCTTAATCTTTCTTCTAAGATAAGTCGTAAGGTCAGTATTGGCTCACGTGTTCCAACATTTCTACGGAATCCAAACTGATCTTCCCTGAGGTCGGCTTCTACCAGTTTTTCCATTCGTCTGTAAAGAATTCGCGTTAGTATTTTGCAGCTGTGACTTATTAAACTGATAGTTCGGTAATTTTCACATCTGTCAACACCTGCTTTCTTTGGGATTGGAATTATTATATTCTTCTTGAAGTCTGAGGGTATTTCGCCTGTCTCATACATCGTGCTCACCAGATGGTAGAGTTTTGTCATGACTGGCTCTCCCGAGGCCATCAGTAGTTCAAATGGAATGTTGTCTACTCCCGGGGCCTTGTTTCGACTTAGGTCTTTCAGTGCTCTGTCAAACTCTTCACGCAGTATCTTATCTCCCATTTCGTCTTCATCTACATCCTCTTCCATTTCCATAATATTGTCCTCAAGTACATCGCCCTTGTATAAACCCTCTATATACTCCTTCCACGTTTCTGCCTTCCCTTCTTAGCTTAGAACTGGGTTGCCATCTGAGCTCTTGATATTCATACAAGTGGTTCTCTTCTCTCCAAAGGTCTCTTTAATTTTGCTGTAGGCAGTATCTATCTTACCCCTAGTGAGACAAGCCTCTACATCCTTACATTTGTCCTCTAGCCAACCCTGCTTAGCCATTTTGCACTTCCTGTCGATATCATTTTTGAGACGTCTGTATTCCTTTTTGCCTGCTTCATTTACTGCATTTTTATATTTTCTCCTTTCATCAATTAAATTCAATATTTCTTCTGTTACCCAAGGATTTCTACTAGCCCTCGTCTTTTTACCTACTTGATCCTCTGCTGCCTTCACTACTTCATCCCTCAGAGCTACCCATTCTTCTTCTACTGTATTCCTTTCCCCCATTCCTGTCAATTGTTCCCTTATGCTCTCCCTGAAACTCTCTACAACCTCTGGTTCTTTCAGTTTATCCAGGTCCCATCTCCTCAAATTCCCACCTTTTTGCAGTTTCTTCAGTTTCAATCTGCAGTTCATAACCAATAGATTGTGGTCAGAATCCACATCTGCCCCAGGAAATGTCTTACAATTTAAAACCTGGTTCCTAAATCTCTGTCTTACCATTATATAATCTATCTGATACCTACTAGTATCTCCAGGATTCTTCCAGGTATACAACCTTCTTTTATGATTCTTGAACCAAGTGTTGGCTATGATTAAGTTATGCTCTGTGCAAAATTCTACAAGGCGGCTTCCTCTTTCATTCCTTCCCCCCAATCCATATTCACCTACTATGTTTCCTTCTCTCCCTTTTCCTACTGACGAATTCCAGTCACCCATGACTATTAAATTTTCGTCTCCTTTCACTACCTGAATAATTTCTTTTATCTCGTCATACATTTCATCTATTTCTTCATCATCTGCAGAGGTAGTTGGCATATAAACTTGTACTACTGTAGTAGGCATGGGCTTTGTGTCTATCTTGGCCACAATAATGCGTTCACTATGCTGTTTGTAGTAGCTAACCCGCACTCCTATTTTTTTATTCATTATTAAACCTACTCCTGCATTACCCCTATTTGATTTTGTATTTATAACCCTGTAATCACCTGACCAAAAGTCTTGTTCCTCCTGCCACCGAACTTCACTAATTCCCACTATATCTCATTTTAACCTATCCATTTCCCTTTTTAAATTTTCTAACCTACCTGCCCGATTAAGGGATCTGACATTCCACGCTCTGATCCGTAGGACGCGTTTTCTTTCTCCTGATAACGACGTCCTCCTGAGTAGTCCCCGCCCGGAGATCCGAATGGGGGACTATTTTACCTCTGGAATGTTTTACCCAAGAGGACGCCATCATCATTTAATCATACAGTAGAGCTGCATGTCCTCGGGAAAAATTACGGCTGTAGTTTCCCCTTGCTTTCAGCCGTTCGCAGTACCAGCACAGCAAGGCCGTTTTGCCCCTGCAACTACTGAAAAGGCTGCTGCCCCTCTTCAGGAACCACATGTTTGTCTGGCCTCTCAACAGATACCCCTCCGTTGTGGTTGCACCTACGGTACGGCCATCTGTATCGCTGAGGCACGCAAGCCTCCCCACCAGCGGCAAGGTCCATAGTTCATGGGGGGGTCTTTTCATTATGTTTCATATTTTTCCTAAAAAACACAACTTTAAATGGAATAAAAATAATGCCATGTTGTTCAGTATTTGATTTAAGAACAATATTAGTGAAGATTTTTATGGTCTCTTCAATGGAAAGCTGCAAGAAAAAAGTTAATAGAAACAGTGACAAAACACCCTGTCTGCACTATGCCAAATTGTGTAACACAGTGTTGCGAGACCTCTTCCGATGTGGTAGGCAGCAGCCAATCACAACCTAATTACAGCTCAAGCAAAAATAATTATTACTTAATTATTTTTTTTCCTGATTTCAGACGAGGGGCTCCATAAAACTCAAAGCTGAAATCAATGTGTAATAAAATGAGGTTCAAGCCTATTTGAAGTTTAATCTTTATGGAAACCACGTTTGTTCTTAATACATGAAAATGTTTTTAAAAATTGTGTTAATTAGTTTTTTATACCTCCATCAAAAATTGACATTTAGCTTCAAAATGAATTCTAGTTTACTGAAATACGATATAAGGTTAAGCAAATTTTACTGAATTTAAACTCAAAAGTTAGTAAACAATTAAGAGATAACTTTATGAAAGTTGTTTTCTTTCACAGTAATTGACACATCAAAATTATTAATGATTTAAAAAAAAATACGAGGTTAGTTTTCTCATTTTTCATCTGATCTAAAATGAAATAGCCCATAACCAAGACAAGCTGAGATGGTAGGATGCAGCCATGTTGCAGTCATGGGTGGTCACTGTCTTTTCTACTGCAGAAATTCATGTGTCTCTGTGGCACCGCAATGGCATTACCCCGAGTCGAAGTCTGGACAAACACTGAAGAGCAGGGCGGGAATATGTGTATGTGTGTGGAATCGTATGACCTGTTTTTATTGTAGTTTTTTATATACCTGCATACTGTGTATCCATTGGCTGGAGCGAGGTTAGTTCAGATTTTCTTCTGCTGGTCATAAAAGGCATACATTTTTCCCATGTAAATAAATGCTGTATCAAAATTTGGCTATTGGAACTTCTGCAATAAAAAACCAAAAACTTATTATAAACAGCTTTGTTATTACCAAATTGTTTTCCACTGAAATAAATATATATTATTAAAATATTTCTCCTCACTTTTACTTACATCTTGACAATATTTAAGTTTAAAAAACTTATTTAATATGCAATAAACTTTGCTGGTAAAATATTCAAACCAAAAGTAACAATGACATACTTTGCTGTTCCATGTGTAATTTCATATTGGATGGATTTCATACCTATTGGAATGATAGCAGAACATTTCAATACTGCCTGCATACAAACACTTGTACATTGTTCTAAATCTCCATGAATATCATATTCACATACATAACTTACAACAACATCACTGACACTTGACATACAGTTTCCATCAACTTGGGATGTTTGTCTGCTGCAGTGCTTACTGCCAATGCAAGATAACCATTCCTGAATGATGTAAATAAATACACTGCAGATGGTTTTCAGATGTTAACTTAAATGTAGAAGTCACACACATGTCGATTATGGGTGCCATATTGTTAAAGACATTAATGTCTGGAGAAAGATGAAATGAATCCTACTTGGTTATTAATAACTCATAAATGTATTTCTTCTTGCTACATAGATGGCCCCCATTCCATGTTGGTAATCTGCACTTTAGTAATACATAGAAGACTCTTGAATCCTATCACTACCTCTCAGGGATGATCTGACACTATGCCAACATTTACATGTTTCGACACACACACTTTCAACGTGTCTGCACTGGTAAACAGCAGCAAACTTAGCAATATGGTTGGGGTTTATATACACAAGTGCAAACCTTTCACAGTGGTGTGCAGTTAAGTATGATATCATATAAACTTGGACACTTGTTTATTACCTTATAGTGATGATGCTACTAGGGCAAATGGTTGTGTTTCGAAGTGGAGAGTGTACTTAGATATATGTAAGTATTTACATTGCGAAATGTCACTCAAAATCTGATCAGATTTATGAAATTTGAACATGGTGTGACTTGACCCAAACCCATATGACTATAAAGATGTTTGACAATTGGGTAACTTCTGGCTCTATATAACCTAGGACTGTGCTAGGACAGTGTTTGCGACCCAGGACAGCTGCCTAAAAATTCCACACACTGCTGGGAACAGAAAGATAGGTAAAATAATATACGTGCGGAACCTTGAAGATTATCTAGCCAAGGAAAGTTTCAAAATCCACTTTATAGTATGGTGTCCAACGGAATAGTGGTTGTCCTTCAAGTTACTGAAGTGAGCCCCTAATTTAGAACAGCCCTCACGAAGTGAGAGAAGTACTCTTGGATTTCAATCAATGTTAGTAAAAGACGACCAAGTAGTGATGTGGTGCACAAAAGGCCAGGATGTTACTCATGTGGCAAAATAATTGTTGTAATAAGAAAGCAATTTGTGAACATTGCAGGGATGAAGGTCTTATCAGAAAAGACTGTACCTATGGCAGACAAGTTGCACTGTGAGCGCTACATAAAAAATAAGGATAGGAAGTAGGAGGGGGTCCTGAAAGAGTGAGGAAATTCTGTCAAAAAGTACAAGAAGAGAACAGGGCAATCAAAGTAGCGCTTCATACATGAGCAAAGATGCAGGAAAGAAGCTATTGGTGAACATTTAGAAGCATGAGGTATAACAGAGAAGCAAGCTTACAGGCAAAAGTAGGTGTGGTACTTGATATACACTAAAAAAAAAAAATGCTGGAAATTGGTAAATGTGTTGTACATGTACAGACAAACAAATGATAACAATTCCACAAAAATTGGATAATTTAACCGAGAGAAAGAGTTTCCACTTTTGGACCTTATGCAAGCAGTTATTCTGTCCATTTTGCTTAGATTATCAAAATCTCAAGATGGTTGGAGGGTCCTGCCCACATTGCTCCAAATATTCTCAGTTGGGGCTGAGATAGCATTTGACAAGCAGAAGAAACTCTCAACATGGGCAGGTGGGCATTTTCTTTCTGAAATGTAAGCCCAGGATGGCTTTCCAAGATGGGCAACAAAACAGGGTGTAGAATATTGTTGACATACTGCTGTGTTGTAAGGGTGTCACAGATGATGACAACTGAAGGGGTCTTGCTTGAAATGAAGTGACACCCAAGATGATCACTCCTGGTTGTTGTGCCATATGACAGGTGGCAGGCAGGCTGGTATTCCATAACTGTCAGGGCACCTTCAGACACGTCTTTACATCATTTACCCAGAATCTAATTTACTGATGTCGAACTGTCATCAGTGATGAGTCCCACCCAAAATGAGTCCTGATGACCAGCAAAGATGTTTCTGCAGGTGCCCTGGACAGTGGTGGTATACCAGCCTGACTGTCACCCGCCATATGGCACAACAGCCAGAAGTGATGATCTAGGGTACTATTTCATTTCATAGCAGGATCCCTTTGGTCATTGTCCATAGCAGCTCACCAGTATACTGAGAATATTCTATGCCCAGTTTTGTTGCCTTTCATGGTAAGCCATCCTCGGCTTACATTTCAGAAAGATAATGCTCTCCCGCAAATGGTGAGAGTTTCTATTGCTTGTATTTGTGCTTGCCAAACCCTATCTTGGCTAGCAAGTTCACCAGATCTCTCCCCAGTTGAGAACATTAGGCCCTCCAACCATCACAAGATTTTGACTGTATGATATTCCTCAGGACATCCAACAACTCTATTCATCAGTGTCAAACTGAATAACTGCTTGTGTAAGGGCCAGAGGTGGAACCTCTTTCTGTTGAGTAAATTATCTAATTTTTCTGAAATTGTAATCATTTGTTTACTGCACATCTACTGATTTCCATCCCATTTGGATAATATTCCTTCATGGTGTGTCGTTTTCTTTGTCTTTGAGTCTGTTCAAGCAGTGTTTGGTAGCACAGACTGGGGAGGTGAATGTAGAATGTGACAGCACCCAACCTAAAGAAGATATTACACTGCTTACAGATGTAAAACAAGGTGTGTTTTCAGTTGCCTGAGACTGCAGTTGTGTGTGTGTGTGTGTGTGTGTGTGTGTGTGTGTGTGTGTGTGTTGACAAAGGCCTTAATGGTTGAAAGCTTTAATTGTGAGAGTCTGCTATATGGCAAGTAGCAACTTTCCTTCTCATAATATTGTTAAAACAAGGCTTGATAGTGCAGAATATGAACTTTCAAATAAAACAGAATGAGATTCAGAGGAGCCAGTTCATAATGGAAACCAATACCTAATACAGAGAAGTACGCAATAGAACACAAAACAGGACGAATTCACAACAGATTTATGAAGCATACAGAATGTGATGCAACTTACTAGGCTATTGATGATGCTTACTACAGTGTTAAGGAATATGCACCAAAAAGACTAGTACATTACTTTTCTTGTACCTGATTTCATAGGCAGAATTCATCCCAAAGTGAACAAATCACCAACAGATGTGGATAATCTGGAAAATCTATTGAAACATGTTTCTGGTAGAAGAAACAAATCATATTCCTTAGATATGTTTTACACACATTTTGTAATGCCACATGGTCATACGGCATGTGGTTACAAATGAGCATGGCCAGAATTCTAACATATACCCATAATCTATGTACATACATTGTAAATGTCCATTTGTTCCAAATCTTAAATCCGCCAAAGTTTTTCACTGATTGCTGTGAAATTTTGACATAAGATTTCATTCAAATACATGTGCATTTTATAAACCTACATGAGTGCCATATATGTAATACATATAACATTTAAAGGGTAAAAGTGAAGATGTTTTTATTGGTGACTGTGGACAGTCTACTGAACAACATTATATTAGAATTTACATTATTTTCAGACTAGTAGTTAAAGCTCTTAGGAGTAGTATGTTTCTATGTTGGTTAGTAACTCCAAGTACATGTTGAAAGTACAATACAGCAATGCTTATTTTCCCCTTGGCAGCACATCATGTGTTGAAAAGTGGATATGTGGATACATAACGGTTAGTCTGTACTTAAGCATAGTCCACCTAGTGGTGCAGTTATGACCACCCAGAAAACATCAGGTAGTACATAATGTGATGTGTCTGTGGGAAGACTGTTTGATGCATGGAATAAACAACCAGCACACTGATGTATGTAGGTATTATAGTACTGCATATAATAATATCTGCACTTGTAGTCATTCCACCCTGTATAATATATAAACAGATATGTAATATAGGAAGAGGAAAGGTTACCAAAGGCTTTAAAAAAAAAACCAACCCTCGAGCGATTTACTTCTTATTTTTGCTCAATATTTTATGAATATTTGGATGGACATGGGTTATATATTTCTTTAACGTGTGAATATATTTATGACATATAAAGGGGAACAATTGGTAAGAAAAAGCCAAAATTTTCTTGACCGATTTATTCAAGGTATTTAGAATACTCTAATGAACATTCATATGGACATAGGGACTATGTATTTCTTTTTAAACAATGATTTTTAGGTTTTACTGTTAAAACTGACTGTGAGAAAGAAATGGTGATCTTTGCTCTGCTGTGAATATGTGTAGTTTTATTATGTTTCTTACCATCAGTTTTAACTACAATAATAGAGAATTTTAACCATTAGAATAATTGTTTCACCCATAAATACTTTCTGATTATATCTCTCAAAGAAAAGCTGTGTGCACAACAATATGTTGTTTTGTTTTCTTCATCACTATTGGTTTTCACAGAAAGTTGTATTTATGGCTTATCAGTTTATGATTAGAATACCACTACAGAATTTGAATTTGCAATAAAAATAAAAAAGGTTCAAGATCAGAGAGAATGGGAGGAGCAGATCCAAACAGAAAGGGGGGATGACATAGAGAGAGGAGAAGAGGCACTGGACACAGAGAGGGGGAGGAGGAGATGAGGAGACAGGAAGAAAGAGGAGACAGACAGAGAGAGGGGGTGATGGACAGGGGGAGGATTAGGAGAGGGACAAAGACAGGAGCAGGAGGAGAAGATGGACACAGAGGGAGGGCTGGGGGGGGGGGGGGGAAGGAGATTAGGATATATATGCAATTCCCCTAGATATTTAGCAACTGTGAAACAATGTCAGATTTGCTAGTTCCTAATAAAGATAAGAAACAGGGCAGTTTAATGCCCTGTGAAACGCCAAAGTATTATATGAGGCTAGAGAAGTGACAAGCAGAGTTGAAGTTAGACGTAATTTGCCTCCAAAAACCATATACTAACATAGGAAGGATACCCAGTATGCTGATAACTGCTTGGTTAGTCACTCAAGGTCAGTGTCGTGCAGCAGCAATTATGGTTTTTGACAAGACCTTTATAGTGACAATAATATTACAGTATTGTTGAGAACATGTAATCTGTGTGGAAATATTGCATCCACATTTCCATGTACATACAGTTTAGAGTGTGTGCTAAGGTTAAGGGATATTAGTCACCTATGGTGAACTAAGCGTCTTGTGGAAGATAACAAGGAGAAATCATCATGACATTCAGCCTAAAAGTATTGAATACAACTTGGATTTTGCCAGCCTAAGAAAAGACAGTCAGTTCAGCTTTAAACACAGACTTCACATGTGGTATAAAAGGCTGGAAAGTTGAGAGAGGAATGACACTGAGTGATGACAATATCATACACTATATCATCATTGGAAAGGAGACCCAAGAAATCACAGGAAACATGCGCATAAGACAATGGCCACTGATCAGAAGAGACATGGGAGGCCAGCCTCCTCACTTTCCTGTAGTAGCAGTAGCAATAACAACTATTGTTACAATTAATCTTTATGCACCTTTGTCAATGAGTGTGGAAGACCTTAGATAGTGTTATTTCATCTAATCCACCAGCACTACAAAGAAAGGCAAAGTGCAAATGTTTAAACCTAACCAAAGGCAGAGCTGCGAAGCATATGGCGAGGAGGCCAGACACAGGTCAGGCCGCCGTGCTGACCTTGACATCAGTACAAGGTACAGAAGAGGGGGTACAGGATGTCATCATCTTGTTGCTGTGCACCTCCCTGATGAGGTAGGCCAGTGGCAGTGGTACTACTTCTAGGTTCCCCTGTTAGTTATGCCATGTGCAGTAAATATGATGAAGGTTTCTGTGTGAGGACACCATTACTTCCTTGCAGGAACTTCCATTTTCAAGGAGATGTGAAACAGAAAGGCATTAAATTTTGGAGATAGCATGTCCAACACTGACGCCACATCTTCTGAAATATAACTTCAAAACACATGTTTTCCAAAGTTCACAGTATGAGCGGCACAAGTTACTATGTGCTAGCCCTACAAAAGAAGAATTATTCTGCTAGCTATGTTAGCTCTTAAGCACAGCAAAAACTGTATGGTCCATGATCTGAAGAATCTGTTTAGAGGTATGGCAGGGCATGCTTCTTCCAAAGATCATGTAAGTAGTTAGATTTTGTATAAAGAACTGTCCAAACAAGTGTTTAGTATTTCAGAGCTACTTGATGAACATCACAAACTGATGAAGATCAGACACAACAATTAAGTGAAAAATGTAGAAATTCTAAGTGACATCACAAATCTTGTGTGTAAGCAGGATCTAGCTCTCAGAGGTCACGGTGAAACAGAAGATTCACCGAATACCAGAAATTTCAGAGGGATTTTTAAATTTGTGGTAAATAGAAGTGAACAGTTGAAAGCACACTGGAAGAAAGTGGGCTATTTCCAGAGATTATCAAGGGCTATACAGGACAAAATGACTGACTGTATAAATAAAGAGATTTGTGGAAGTCAGTAGCAAAATTCACAAACATTTTTATGGTTTTCATAATGTTGCCAAGCTAGAACAACTAATGCTTTATTCATTCACTATGCTGAGTGGTGTGTTTTTAAATTACGATATAAAGAACTACTGGTCCAAAACTATGTTGATGCTTCCGTTCTGATAAGAGAATCACATGACCTGCAAGCTAAAATCCATGAAATTGCCCCCAATTTCATTTTAATCGTTGTTTTACCCATCATTTAAATTTAATTTTGCAATGAGCTGTACTTGTATAAAACCACTAAGAATTTTTTTCTTGACACTTCAAGGTATTCCTGCTTTCTTCCACCAGTCTTCTAAATGCTTATAAAAGTATTCCTTTGAACAGTTAAAGAAGATGGAACAGTTACCCCAGAGTAATAGTAGCGATGCGAGAAAACTGTCCGGAGCTAATTGAGGTTTCAAATTAAATAATTGACAGTTCAGACTCTAGTGCGATGAAAACAAGTCTGTGGTTTCAAATATATCCTACTAGACTTTGACCTTGTTTTTCTCTCTCTGTTTTTCAAAGCATATTTTTAAGGACTGAATTGCTTTTCACCATTCTGGAGAAAGAAAGCAATGATGCACAGTTTTGCAACAATGCTGTCTCAGAATTCATAGCTTATATGGAAACTGATCGACTTTGTAAATTTCACAAAGTGACTGGCAAATTCACAAAATGAAGCTTCCATGAATAGAGTTGAAATGATGGATAAATACATTGACAATCCATAGATGACAAAATACAAACAAGTGTACTTTGAAGTACTGGATAAGATTGAAAACCAATTGGAAAGGAGATTTTCACTTTTTGATAAATGGCTCTTCCTTCAATTAGGTGATACCACTCAGTTTACTAGTTGTTGTTGTTGTGGTCTTCAATCTGAATACATGTTTGATGCAGCTCTCCATGCTGCTCTATCCTGTGCAAGCCCCTTCATCTCCGAATAACTATGGCAACTTACATCCTTCTGAATCTGCTTATGGTATTCATCTCTTGGTATGCCTGTTTGATTTTTACTCCCCCCCCCCCTCCCCCCCCCCCTAAATTCCCACCAATACTAAACTGTCTCAGAATGTATCCTGTCAACCAGTCCCTTCTTTTAGTCAAGCTGAGCCACAAATTTCTTGTCTCCCCAGTTCTGTTCAGTACTTCCTCATTAGTTATGTGATCTACCCACCTATTGTTCAGCATTCTTCTGTAGCACCACATTTTGAAAGTTTCTATTCTCCTTTTATCTGAACTGTTTACCACCCATGTTCCACTTCCTTCAGATAAATACCTTCAGAAATGAATTCCTAACACTTAAAAATATCTATATTAGATGTTAACAAATTTATCTTCTTCAGAAATGCTTCTCTTGCCATTGCCAGTCTACGTTTTACATCCTCCCTACTGTAGACATCATCAATTATTTTGCTGTCCAAATAGCAAAACTTATTTACTACTTTATGTGTTTTGTTTCTTAATCTAATTTCCTCAGTAACACCTTATTTAATTCAACTACATTCCATTATCCTTGTTTTGCTTTTGTAGATGTTCATCTTATAGCTTCCTTTCAAGACAATGCCCATTCCATTGAACTACTCTTCCAAGTCCATTGTTCTCTCTGACAGAATTAGAGTGTCACCAGCAAACCTCATAGTTTTTATTTCTTCTCCCAGAACTTTAAGTCCTACTGCAAATTTTTCTTTGGCTTCCTTTATTGCTTGTGCAATGTATATACTGAATAACATCAGGGATTAGCTACAACCCTGTCTCACTCCCTTCTCAACCACAGCTTCCCTTTCATGCTGCTCAACTCTTATAACTGCTGTCTGGCTTCTGTACAAGTTGTAAATAGCCTTTTACTTCTTCTACTTGTATTTTACCCCTACTATCTTCAGAATTTCAAACAGAGTATTCCAGTCAACAATGTCAAAAACCTTTCTAAGTCTACAAATGGTGTAAACATAGGTTTGCCTTTCCTTAACCTATCTTTTAAGGTAAGTCGTAGGGTCAGTATTGCCTCGCGTGTTCCTACATTTCTCTGGAATCCAAATTGACTTTGCCTGAGGTCGGATTTACCAATTTTTCAATTCTTCTGTATGGAATTTGTGTTAGTATATTGCAACTGTGACTTATTAAACTTATAGTTTGGTAATTTTCATACCTCTCAGCAACTAATTTCTTTGGAATTGGAATTACTGTAGTCTTCTTGAAGTGTTCGGGTATTTCAACTGCATCATACATCTTACACAGCAGATGAAAGAGATTTTTCTTGGCTGGCTGTCCCAAGGCCGTCAGTAGTTCTGCCAGAATATTGTCCACCCCAGGGGACTTAGATCTTTTTGAACTTTGTTACATTCTCCCCACCATATTGTACATATCTCCCATCTCACCTTCATCTATGTCCACTTCCCTTCTTAATATTGCTTTCAATTTCATCTCCCTTATATAAATCCTCCATATGATCCTTCCACTTTTCGGCTTTCTGTTCTTTGCTTTGGATTGGTTTACCATCTGATCTCTTGACATTCATAGAGCTGCTTCTCTTTTCCCCAAAAGCCTCTTTAGTTTTCATGTAGGTGGTACTGATCTTTCCCCTAGTGAAATATGCTTCTAAAACCTTACATTTGTACTCTAGCATCTAGCAGTTTTGCACTTCCTGTCAATCTCATTTTTAACCGTTTGTGTTCTCTTTTACCTGTTTCATTTGCTGCATTTTTAAATTTACTCTTTTCATCAATTAAACCGAATACCTCTTGTGTTATCCAAGGATTTCTACTTGGTCTAGTCTTTTTACCTATTCAGTACTCTGCTGCCTAAATTATTTCATCTCTTAAAGCTACCCATTCATTTTCTACTGTATTCCTTTCTGCGGTTTTTGACAACTTTCACCTAGTCCTGCCTCTGAAACTTTCAATAACCTCTGTTTGTTTTGGTTTATCCAGATTCCATCTCCTTAATTTCCTACCTTTTTCCAATTTCTTCATTTTTAATCTATATTTTGTAACCAGTAAATTATGGTCAGAGTCCACATCTGCCCTTGGAAATATCTCACAATATGAAATCTGGTTCCTAAATCTCTGCCTAACTATTACACAATCAATCTGTATTTCTTTCTGCTGTTTTTGACAACTGTCACCTAATCCTCCCTCTGAAACTTTCAATAACCTCTGTTTGTTTCGGTTTATCCAGATTCCATCTCCTTAATTTCCTACCTTTTTCCAATTTCTTCATTTTTAATCTACATTTTGTAACCAGTAAATTATGGTCAGAGTCCACATCTGCCCTTGGAAATATCTCACAATATGAAATCTGGTTCCTAAATCTCTGCCTAACTATTACACAATCAATCTGAAACTTTGTGGTGTCACCAGGTCTCATCCACATATAAGCCTTCATTTATTATTCTTAAACCAAATGTTAGCTATGATTAAATTATGCTCTGTGCAAAATTCTACCAGACTGCTTCCTCTTTTGTTCCTTTCCCCCAGTCCATATCCATCTTTCACCTACTATTGTTCCTTCTCTTCCTTTTCCAGCTGTCGAATTCCAGTCCCCCATCACAATTAAATTTTCGTCTCCTATAACTTTCTGAATAATTTCTTTTATCTCATAATATGTTTCATCTATCTACTCATCATCTGCAGAGCTAGTTGGCATGTAAACTTGTACTGCTGTGGTAGGTATGGACTTCATGTCTATCTTGGCTTTGATAAAGCATTCACTATGCTGTTTGAAGGAGAGAAGGAAACGTAGTAGGTGAATATGGATTGGGGGTAAGAAATGAAAGAGGAAGCCGCCTGGTAGAATTTTGCACAGAGCACAACTTAATCATAGCTAACACTTGGTTCAAGAATCATGAAAGAAGGTTGTATACATGGAAGAAGCCTGGAGATACTGACAGGTTTCAGATAGATTATATAATGGTAAGACAGAGATTTAGGAACCAGGTTTTAAATTGTGAGACATTTCCAGGGACAGATGTGGATTCTGACCACAATCTATTGGTTATGACCAGTAGATTAAAACTGAAGAAACTGCAAAAAGGTGGGAATTTAAGGAGATGGGACCTGGATAAACTGACTAACCCAGAGGTTGTACGGAGTTTCAGGGAGAGCATAAGTGAACAATTGACAAGAATGGGGGAAAGAAATACAGCAGAAGAAGAATGGGTAGCTTTGAGCGATGAAGTAGTGAAGGCAGCAGAGGATCAAGTAGGTAAAAAGACGAGGGCTAGTAGAAATCCTTGGGTGACAGAAGAAATACTGAATTTAATTGATGAAAGGAGAAAATATAAAAATGCAGTAAATGAAGCCAGCAAAAAGGAATACAAACGTCTCAAAAATGAGATCGACAGGAAGTGAAAAATGGCTAAGCAGGCACGGCTAGAGGACAAATGTAAGGATGTAGAGGCTTATCTCACTAGGGGTAAGATAGATACAGCCTACAGAAAAATTAGAGAGACCTTCAGAGAAAAGAGAACCACTTGTATTAATATCAAAAGCTCAGATGGAAACCCAGTTCTAAGCAAAGAAGGGAAAGCAGAAAGGTGGAAGGAGTATAAAGAGGGTCTATACAAGGGCGATGTACTTGAGGACAATATTATGGGACATATAATACTGCGTGAAGAGTTTGACAGAGCACTGAAAGACCTGAGTCGAAACAAGGCCCCGGGAGTAGACAACATTCCATTAAAACTACTGACAGCCTTGGGAGAGCCAGTCCTGACGAAACTCTACCATCTGGTGAGCAAGATGTATGAAACAGGCGAAATACCCTCAGACTTCAAGAAGAATATAATAATTCCAATCCCAAAGAAAGCAGGTGTTGACAAATGTGAAAATTACCGAACTATCAGTTTAATAAGTAACGGCTGCAAAATACTAACGCGGATTCTTTACAGACGAATGGAAAAACTAGTAGAAGCCGACCTTGGGGAAGATCAGTTTGGATTCCTTAGAAATGTTGGGACACGTGAGGCAATACTGACCCTTTGACTTATCTTAGAAGCTAGATTAAGGAAAGGCAAACCTACGTTTCTAGCATTTGTAGACTTAGAGAAAGCTTTTGACAATGTGGACTGGAATACGCTCTTTCAAATTCTGAAGGTGGCAGGGGTAAAATACAGGGAGCGAAAGGCTATTTACAATTTGTACAGAAACCAGATGGCAGTTATAAGAGTGGAGGGGCATGAAAGGGAAGCAGTGGTTGCGAAGGGAGTGAGACAGGGTTGTAGTCTCTCCCTGATGTTATTCAATCTGTATATTGAGCAAGCAGTGAAGGAAACAAAAGAAAAATTCGGAGTAGGTATTAAAATCCATGGAGAAGAAATAAAAACTTTGAGGTTTGCCGATGACATTGTAATTCTGTCAGAGACAGCAAAGGACTTGGAAGAGCAGTTGAATGGAATGGATAGTGTCTTGAAAGGAGGGTATAATATGAACATCAACAAAAGCAAAACGAGGATAATGGAATGTAGTCAAATTAAGTCGGGTGATGCTGAGGAAATTAGATTAGGAAATGAGACACTTAAAGTAGTAAAGGAATTTTGCTATTTGTGGAGCAAAATAACTGATGATGGTCGAAGTAGAGAGGATATAAAATGTAGACTGGCAATGGCAAGGAAAGCATTTCTGAAGAAGAGAAATTTGTCTACATCGAGTATAGATGAAGTGTCAGGAAGCCATTTCTGAAAGTATTTGTATGGAGTGTAGCCACGTATGGAAGTGAAACATGGACGGTAAATAGTTTGGACAAGAAGAGAATAGAAGCTTTTGAAATGTGGTGCTGCAGAAGAATGCTGAAGATTAGATGGGTAGATCACATAACTAATGAGGAAGTATTGAATAGGATTGGGGAGAAGAGAAGTTTGTGGCACAACTTGACTAGAAGAAGGGATTGGTTGGTAGGACATGTGTTGAGGCATCGAGGGATCACCAGTTTAGTATTGGAGGGCAGTGTGGAGGGTAAAAACCGTAGAGGGAGACCAAGAGATGAATACACTAAGCAGATTCAGAAGGATGTAGGTTGCAGTAGGTACTGGGAGATGAAGAAGCTTGCACAGGATAGAGTAGCATTGAGAGCTGCATCAAACCAGTCTCAGGACTTAAGACCACAACAACAACATGCTGTTTGTACGTAGTAGCTTACCCGCATTCCTATTTTCTTATTCATTATTAAACCCACTCCTGCATTACCCCTTCTTGCCTTGTATTTATAACTCTGTATTCACTTGACCAGGAGTCCTGTTCTTTCTGAAACCAAACTTCACTAATTCCCACTAGATGTAACTTCAGCCAATCCATTTCCCTACTTAAATTCATATAATGACAGTTATGGTCATCATTTGCCAGTTATGGTCATCATTTCCTGTAGATTGTGTGGATTCCTTATTACAAACATATGGTGCATCCTTCAGCTGCTCACACATATGTGTGGAACTGGAGACTGTATTTTCTTCCCAGCATAAAGAGACATTTCAAGTTGTCAGCTTGGGAGACATTATCAAAAGAATGACTGAGAGTGAAACAAACCAAATTCATCAAGAAGTTTTCAAAATATTTTGTCTAATTGCTACAATTCCAGCAATAAGTACTTCAGTTGAAAGGAATTTCTCTTGTCTTTAATGTGTAAAACCATATTTGAGAAATATTGTGGCCCAGGATCACTTATCAGTTTTTGCTTGTACCTCAAGTGAAAAACCAGTACTGTGAATATTTGAAATCCGAGACACATGGTATTATGATGCTGTCAAAAGATTTGGGGTGAAGAACTTTGCTTTACATGTACCAATGCTGAAACGCCCAATGCACCAGTTCGTCTGTAAATAAAATAAAAGTGATTGTCATTATTATTATTAACAGTAGTAGTAGTGGTAGTCATTGAATATTACTGTTAATAAAAATAATAAGAATAATAGTACTAGTGGTAGTAGCCCACCCAGCCAGTCGCTTGGTCTGACGTGTTGCTTCACAAGTGGGAAGGCGTGCCAGGCCCCAGCACAAATCCACCCAGTGGATTACTGTGCCGGCTAGCCTGTGGATGGTTTTTAAAGTGGTTTACTATCTGCCTCAGCGAATGTGGTCTGGTTCCCCGTATTCCACCTCAGTTACACTATGTTGGCAATTGCTGTGCAAACACTGTCTCCACATATGTGTACACCATAATTATTCTACCCCAAACATTTTGTTTTACACTCGTATGGTATGAGACATTCCTGGGGGGATCCACTGGAGACTGAACCACACAATAACCCTGGGTTCGGTGTGGGGCAGTGGTGGGGTGGGTGGACTGCTGTAGCCATAGTGGTGGTAGTCATCGTCCTTGTCATTTTAGTAATAGTAGTGGTGGTGGTGGTCATAGTTAGGAATGCTAGGAATGGGTACATTAGAAAGAAAGGAAAAGGGATCTTCTAATATGTTTCCCGGGCTCCCCAGAATTCGGGTCCTTGATCCACCACTGGTATAAGAGCAAAATACAACAAGAAGAGGGCTAACTAGGAGGATCAGAGATGGGTGTATCAGTGTGCGGAAATCCATCGCTGGCTGACAAAGTAGACGTTAAAGAACAAGAACTGACAGCGGCTACACACTGAGAAATGGAGGCATCAGTACCTATCGTAAGTTGGAGTATCACACAATACAGTTTACGTGGAAAAATGATCACCAATAGCCTTGTCCACGCAAGGGAAAAAAAGGGGGGGGGGCGGAATGGGGCGGTAACAGAAAGCTGGGAACAATACAAATACTAATTCCTAGCATTGAAGAAGAAAATGAGACAGAACAATGCATATTACGAAAATGTTATGCTAATGTAGAAACAATAAACTTCTGTAACCCTTCGCAGAAGAAGAAATTAAGAAAGTAATTTGAAGTGTGAATAAGGAAACAATAGCAAGGATCAGATGGGATCCCTGCTGAAGTAGTATAAGCCTTATGTGACCAGTTAGATACCTGCTAGCTTGAACTCAACGAGTGGATCTTGCAGAGAATGTCCCTGTGCCACTTAAGCGGTGATCATTTGTCTTCTGAACATTCTCAGCAAGATATTTTAAAACTGTCATGCAAAAGATCTAGTCTGCTACGTGAGACGAACCACAACCAGCACGGGTTTAGAAGCAGTTTAATTGAAGATGCAATGGGTAAACCAATCTGTCTGGCGAGAGACACTCACTCTACGTAGCTCTAGTGATGATGATCGGATTTCCTGGTGGCCATCTTTCTTTTGTCCCTTTTGTATTAACATCGCTGACTGCAGATCAACTTTGACGTTTGTTCAGAAACTAACTCTGTTCAGGACTCCTCTCTACTGCATAACGCTAAATTTGAATCCAACAAAGGAATTTCAGTGTTGATCGAAGACAGCAACAAACATTCTTGGCAACACCACAACAATCGGTTATCGACACGATTATCACGCCTCGAACGTGGACATTAACAGTACATCGTAGATACTCAGTATCTATTGTCGAAAGTATCGTGTTATGAAGAAGGCAGCAAGTAAACAGAAAAAGAACCATTCATCGAACTTCTCGCCATATATACACTATGGGATCAAACGTATTCAAACACCTGACTGAAAATGACTTACAAGTTCGTCGCGCCCATCACCGATAATGATGGAATTCAATATGGTATTGGCCCACCCTTAGCTTTGATGACAGCTTCCACTCTCGCAGGCATAGGTTCAATCAGGTGCTGGAAGGTTTCTCGGGGAATGGTTGCCCATTCTTCAGGGAGTGCTGCCCTGAGAAGTACGTTGGGTGTAAAGTTTAGGGCTGCTGCATTTTATGCAAAGAAGAGAAGTCCAGGGCTAGGAACGATGCAGCAGCCCGATGAGAGTGTTGAGAAGTGTCAAGCACTCATCCGAAGTCCTCACCATTTTGCTACCAGATCTGCCTTGGCGGTAGCAATGACAAATCGTTTCCTGCGGTGCATCATCCGTGATAAACAGAATAAAGTTGCCCAACGAGCATTTCCCTTATGTTTCCTGACTTCCTCCTGATTTCCTCTTGTGGGAACAAGAGTAGAGTGTAGGCCAGACGTCCTCATACCATGGCTGAACTCAAGGAAAGGATATGTATAGCTGTGAAGGAGATGCCATTGAATACGCTCAGACAGCTGATAGAAGATTTCGTTCGCCGCCTGGAGGAATGCAAGCAAATTAATGGCCACCATCTGTATAATGTTACATTAAAAACAAGTAAAGGGCGTATATGATACGTAACGGTATACATCTTTCTTTGTTTCCAACTTATGTTTCAATAAAGTACCTCATCTTTTCAATGAACCATCCTCCCCATATATACACTATGGGATCAAACGTATCCGAACACTTGACTGAAAATGACTTAAAAGTTCGTCGCGCCCTCCACCGATAATGAGGGAATTCAGTACGGTGTTGGCCCAACCTTAGCTTTGATAACAGCTTCCACTCTCGCAGGAATGCGTTCAATCATGTACTGGAAGGTTTCTTGAGGAATGGCTGCCCATTCTTCACGGAGTACTGCACTCAAAAGAGGTATTGATGTCGGTCGGTGAGGCCTGGCATGAAGCTGGCATTCCAAAACATCCCAAAAATGTTCTATAGAATTCAGGTCAGGATTGTGTGCAGGCCAGTCCATTACAGGGATGTTATTGTCGTGTAACCACTCCATCACAGGCCGTGCACTATGATCAGGTGCTCGATCGTGTTGAAAGATGCAATCACCATCCTCAAATTACTCTTCAACAGTAGGAAGCAAGAAGGTGCCTAAAGCATCAATCTAGGCCTGTGCTGTGATAGTGCCATACAAAACAACAAGGGGTGTGAGCCCCCTCCATGAAAAACACGACCAAACCATAACACCATCGCCTCTGAATTTTACTGTTGGCACTACACACGCTGGCAGATGACATTCACTGGGCATTCACCATACCTACACCCTGCCATCGGATCGCCACATTGAGTACCGTGATTCGTCACTCCACACAACGTTTTTCCACTGTTGGATCGTCCAATGTCCATGCTTCTTACACCAAGCGAGGCGTTGTTTGGCATTTACCAGCGTTATATGTGGCTTATGAGCAGCTGCTCGACGATCAAATCCAAGTTTTCTCACCTCCCGTCTAACTGTCATGGTATTTGCAGTTTTGAATTCCTGTGTGATGGTCTGGATAGAGGTCTGCCCGTTACACATTACAACTTTCTTCAACTGTCGGCGATCTCTGTCAGTCAAGAGACGAGGTCGGCCTTTACGCTTGTGTGCTGTACGTGTCCCTTCACATTTCCACTTCACTATCACATCGGAAGCAGTGGACCTAGGGATATTTAGGACTGTGGAAATGATGCATACTGACGTATGACACAAGTGACACCCAATCACCTGACCACGTTCGAAGTCCGCGAGTTCCGCTGAGCGCCCCCCCATTCAGCACTTTCACTATGTCTAATGACTACTGAGGTCGCTGATATGGAGTACCTGGCAGTAGATGGCAGCACAATGCACCTAATATGAAAAAACGTATGTTTTTAGAGGTTCCCAGATACTTTTGACCACATAGTGTAATAGATAAAGTTACTACGATCAACAACCGGAAGTTGTAACTGTTTTTTAAATACGTAATTAATAAATTCCCCACTTATTGCATTGTAACTCCTGTTAGCTTCATTTTCTGTTGGTTTTCGACTTTCTTCGTAGAAAGATTTTCATCCGGACGTTACGTGCGATGCATGTACATATTTCTATACGCTCTGATTAAGCTTAGGATCTGAGATTGCTTGTACATTTAACGAAAACCATCGGTGACGATTCCTAAATATTTCCGCAGTTTTGTCACTAGGAGATATGATGTGGATATGGGTACAATCCACAGTGCCTAAAATGCCGTGGAAACCCGGTATTTGATAAAATCACACTGCGTTTTCGTGTTGTTATTTTCTTCAGTACCGGTAGGTATTTTGATGAATTCTTTCTTCAATCAGGCAATGCAGGTCGATACCCTGTGGACAACTCTGCAAGCTGTTGTTTTATCTGTTTGAACTAATCGACAACCATCATTTGAAAGCTTCCAGTTGCACAAAATTTTAATGCTAAAATTAACATGCACATTGCAGTCGGTCTTTTCGCCGACAGCACATCTAGTGGGAATTTTGGCGTGCATTGCAGCTGTTTTACTAATGGCATCTCAGAGTCGCACGATCTAATTCATTTACACTGCGGTTAAAATCACCTAATTTCGAAAATGAGTTCCCCTTTTTCGTCCTCAGCATACACATCGGATTACTCTGATATCTGAGAAGTAAATATACTGTAATCCACATGCTGCCCACTATAGAGGCCCAGGACATTCGGAAAATGGAAAGAGTTACGTGATTTCAGAATGTAGCTTTGTTATAATTATCTTTATGGCTAATACAGCAGAGAAAGTAATATCAAATAGAAAAACATTCGTAGAATTGACCTGGATTTGAACCTGAGGTCTTTCATAAGTGGAAGCTCCTGAAACAGTCGTACATGTATGACTGATTACGTATACTTGCTTATTTCTCCTTTATTCATCAGTTTTCATGCAGTTGCCATAGTAAGTCACGTGTCCCATAGTTCTAAAATTTTCTAAAATTAATACTCTGTGGTTTCACGTATGGTTAGTCGGTAATAAGTAATAACACACACTAAATATCGAACACGCATTTATTAATCACTAAGATACAACGAACAACTCGTTGTATAGTTAACTACTACTAGAGGCGAGAGAGCACATTTATAAGAGATGTTCAATCATTATTGGCTGTTTTCAATATCAATATATGTAATTGTTCACAACAAATATTTCGAATTTGCCTTTCTTACTCTGCTGCTAAGTGTCCAAAAAAGCCTCGAAATTAATAAATTGTGAGACATCTCTATGAACTGTTATGAGATAAATTATTAGCTTCACTTATTACATACATAGCTAACACTATAGATCTAAAAAAAATTTCGAGCTTTAGAAGTGTGGGAGTGGTGTAGTTATCCATTTACGTGTTAATAAAAACTTCTTTATTATTTCAGTTTGCATTTGCGTAAAACAATAGCGTTGTTTTGTAAACTATTACATCTGAACCTGACTTTGATCCGCGAATTTCGCCATTCGAAGTTGATCCTACTTCACCTCGATATAATCTGGGCTTAACATTTATACAACGCAGATTTCCGAGTTAAGTTTATCTGAAATCATTTTCTGTGTTAATCAAAGGTCAAATGCTTTATACAATCAGTCCCAGTGAGCTCAACGATAATCTCACTGATCGGTCCTTTAAGTGCCAGTGTACAAGATGTGCTGTACAACTACCTGAGACGCTATTGCTGCGGGAGACATGCAGCTTTAATACACGCAGGATAGAAAATGGTGAACATAACGAAAGACTGGTGTGTGGCCCGGAGTTTTGGTAGGTACTACAGAAATTACTTCACATCAGTAACGTAACCGGACTGGTAACATTTGAAGATGACTGTTTGTTTTAAGCGGTGTTACGAGAAGAATTATAGAACACAAATGTTGTGATGGGCTCCATGAACTTGAAGCATAGTGTCAAAGAATGAATGCGCCGCTAGTACCTTGCAAAATTAACTACGTTATGTTGAAAGAGGACATAGCAAGAATTTCTGAAATAAAATTAAATGATGTAACGATTAGAAGAAGTATAGTAACGAGACATCCTGGGGTATCCTTGGATCAGAATCGTAATTTCACATGCCAGACGGAAGTGGTAGGCAGAAAAGCTACAAACCTGGTGCACAAAATTATAACCGTGGCAAACAGACAGTTTCAGCTTCCCCTGGAAACAAATCAAAGTTAATAAATCCACCAAGAAAGCTAGGAGAGTGTTTTTGGTAGGAAGAGCAGGGAAGCAGTTGTTTGCACCCCACTTACAAACTGGATGGACATCATTCAGTTCCAGTACGATGGATATAGAGGATTGTGGCCAAATTTTAAACGGGTTGTTAAGTGAGCCCTGGAGAAGTACGGGGTGATTCAACAACAAAGAACAGATGACAGTTGTTTATTACAGACAAGCTATAAAAGATAGAAACACATTTCGCATGTCACTGGATAGGGCAAGTTTCAAAGTTTTGACATAGATGCGCTGTTGTCAGGAGCAACACGTGACTACACCACAAGAGAAATCATTTTTTGTGTTGGAATTTGCTCGAAATCAATCCATTGTTCGAGTGCAACGTACATTCCGCCGTCGATTCGGCGAGAAGCCACCTCTGCACAAGCACATTTATGACTGGCATTAAATATTCTTAGAAGTTGGTTCATGTGCAAAGGAAATAGCACAGGTCGGCCACATACGTCTGATGAAAATGTCGAATGTATCCGAGATGCGTTCACAAGGAGCCCTCCGAAGTCCACAAGACCAGGAACTTCAACTGCCTTAACACTCTCTGTACCAGGCCTATTTTATGCACCCGTCCCTAGAAACCGGGCAATTTTACCAATATTAAAAAAATTACTGCATCAAATCTACTGTTTGGATTGTGGCAAATTTGGTACCATCTTGAAGCTGCACATTTCTACTTTAATTCTGAGTGAAAGAAACTACTTTACAATGCACAGCTTTAAGGTACAGTTATAGAAATCACTTAGATGTTTTAAGAATTTAGAAAAAGTCATACGAATAAGGGAATACAATTGTGATTTATTTTTAACCAAAATTGTGGCACTACATTACATGTTTCTGATAGTATACAGTATTACATATAAATTTCACACAGAATCATATTGTTTTTTAGTGTGGAAAATTTTAAAGCAAGGTTCCAGGCAGAGTGCAACGCCACACTGTTCACATTCGTATCGTGTCTCTTTGCGAGAAGCCTTGCCACTCTGTTTCTTGCTCCTGGAACTGCACACGTGACACACACGAGCAGCATACTTCTTAGTAGTTGCAGGTATGTGCTGCAAAAAATGTCTCTTTGTTAGCCGACCTACAGTTCCTTCATTTCTTGGAATGAATTCAAGTGTGTCGTCTTCAACAAGCTGAACTGCAAGCACTGTTATAAAGTCTGTTATTGTAATTTTCTTCCTGTGCACTGCATTGTACAGCCAAAATGCATTTGATACTCCCATAAGCAGCAAATGGAAATATAATTTTCGCCACCATTTCACAGTTCTGTGCTGGAACGGATTGTACTGCAGGCGTTGGTCTCCAATATCCACTCCAATTTTATTGAGGTTGTAATCAAGTACCTGAAGTGGTTTCAATACTACAGACCCATTTCTCTTAGTATGCGTACCAAATGTTGCTTGATGCCTTGTAGACAATGTATACACATCTCTCTT
This sequence comes from Schistocerca cancellata, assembly GCF_023864275.1. NCBI lineage: Eukaryota > Metazoa > Arthropoda > Insecta > Orthoptera > Acrididae > Schistocerca > Schistocerca cancellata. The sequence continues at coordinate 433,809,282 of NC_064632.1, forward strand.
ATCTTTCCACTTCATTGCCAATACATTATCTTTACGCCGAAAAGACATTTCGCCCTTTTTCAGCTTAGCAGATACTAAATCTTTAGGCAATCCTTTCCTGGATTTGTTCACAGTACCAACAGCTCCAGTGCCTTTCTCTGCCAGTTGCTGAAATAGCTCTGGACTGGAATAAAATCGATCTAAATACACAGTGTGGCCTTTGTTCAGCAAGCTGCTGTCAGACAACAATCGCAAAATAACCGCAGACGAAGAATTGTCAACAATATGCTTACCAGCATAAACTTCAAAATTTACAACATAGCCACTACTGGCTTCAGCAACAGCATATACTTTCAGTCCATACTTATGAGGCTTATTTTGCATGTAAACACGGAAACTCACACGACCTCGAAATGGGCAAATTCCTTCATCAATTGTCACTTTTTCTGAGGGACGATATGCCTGGATACATCGCTCCTTCAAATTATTATAATATGGCAAAACTTTGTAAAGTGGATGAAATCCATCTTCGCCTGGTTTTTTCTGATTTGAATTGTCAACAAGATGCAAGCATGACAGTATCTGAGTGAAACGCAAACGGCTCATGACATGGGGACAAAAGTTACAACTAAGAACAGGATTAGTGCTCCAATGGTCCGCAATTTTGGGCTTTTTCGAAACACACATGTGGAAAATAATACCCAAGAAACGCCTCATCTCACTTATAGTCACTGGCTTCCACGAACTCAAAACTGAATGGGGCTTCAGATTATTTCCTCTTCTTTTCTTCTGTATTGTCTGTGATGCATACAAATTTGTCTGTCTCTTGAGTTCATTTACGTCACTGTCAGTAAGGAACACTTTACTGCAATCCAGTACAGAACTCGACTCATCAATATCCACTAGTATCTGCCTGGGTGTCGTGTTGACAGGCAGAGGTCGGTAGGTGTCAACTGCAGTCCACTCACTGTCTTTCGGATACGGCACAGCTGCTGGATTTGAAGCAACACCTTCAACATCATTCTCGTCTTCATCTGAAGACAAACTGTCATCAATCTCGTCTTCTAAAAAGAATATCACATTATGTGTAACTACATACATCGTTTACACATGTTCAACAGATATGTGCGTACTGCACAATTACGTGGAAAATTCGGAAATACGTACCTTCAAACACACCATTGCATTCAGAATCGTCTGAATCACTCTCTACATTATCCAGAGTGTCGCTATGATTGATCAAATCCGCAATTTCTGCGTCTGATAAACCGCGCCGAAACATGATGACAAACAACTGAATGATATACAGACTGAGAACGCAAAGATAAGTTTTAACATGAATTACAGCGCTGCCGTGACATCTATGGACGCATTTTGTTAATAAACATCTGAAAAACGTATAGCGCTGGCCAAACCCGTAGAAATAACGTTGCAGTGTTTTGAATGAAATTAAATGTAGCGGCCCGTAAATTTTACGGGCTTGGTGATTTTCGCGCGATCCCAGGCCCGTAAATTTTACGGGCTTGGCGCTTAGAGTGTTAAACAACGGTGTGACGTATTCTAAAATGACGTCTGCATACGAACCCTTACAACTTTCAGTTACTTCAGGAATTGCGTCCCAGCGCCCATGACAGAAGGTACGAATTTTACTTTAGTTCTCCAGGACACGGCAGAGGACACTTTCTCCGAACGACTCATCTTTCCGGACGAACCGGTTTTTCATCTATCGGGTGAAGTAAATCGTCATAATGTAATAATTTTGGAGTCACAAAATCCTAGCGTCGGAGTCGAACATCGAAAAAACTCACCGAAACTAAATGTGTCCTGTACCGTTTCTGTTCACAAAGTTTATGGAGCTTTCTTTTTTGTGGAGGAAACTGTGACAGGAATGTCATAAGTGGACATGCTGCAAACTTGGACGTTTCCTCAACTTCAGGAAGATTCCAATGTTTTCATTTTTATGCATGACGGCGCCCCGCCTCACTTTCACCTTGAGGTGAAATGAAAGAGGTGGACAACAAGATCTTGTTCATTGCTTTTGGCATCCCGAGTCACCAGTCCTCACACCTTGAGATTTTTTCTGTGGGAATACAAAAAAAGAAAAAACAGTCTTTGCTCCATCTATGGCAGCAACTGTCCAAGATCTGAGAAATGGAATCGTTGAAGCTGACGATTCAATAAACAGGGACCTGCAGATTCGTGTGTGGAATGGAATGGAATATTGTTTCGATGCTTCTCGAGCAACGCATGGTGCTCATGTTGAGTGTATGGTGTAGTGTCAGTACGAAAACAAAACTTTGAAACTTACTCTATCCAGTGACATGCCCAAAGTGTTTCTATCTTTCACAGTTTGTCTGTAATAAACAACTGAAATCTGTTTTTCTTTCTTTTTCTTTTTGAATCACGCTGTATGTGCCGAGTAATCGGATTTAGGACAGCAAACACAGACCGTGGTTTGATAACAAAATTCGGAAATTGCTGAGGAAGCTGAGACTGTTACACTCTCATTTCAAAAAACAAGGCGCAGATGACGACAGGCAAAGGTTATTAGAAATTCGTGCGTCTGTAAAAAGATCGACGAGCGAAGTTTACAAATGGTACCGTCATATCTTAGTAAAAGATGTTGCCGAGAATCCGAGAAAAATGTGATCCTCGGTAAAGTCGCTAAGCGGGTCGAAGTCTTTTGTCCAGTCACTCGTTGGTTAGTCTGGTGTGGTAAAAGAAGACAACAATAGGAAAACATAAGTTTTAAAGCTCACGTTTAAGAAATCATTCACGCAGGAGGATCGTACAAACATACCGTCGTTTGAATGTCATGCAGACTCCCGTATGGAGAACATCGTAATAGGCATCACTGGCGTAGAAAAGCAATTGAAACAGTTGAAAACAAATAAGTCGCCATTTCCGGAAGAAATCTCAATTCGGTTTTACAGAGAGTAGTTTGCGGGGTTGGCCCCTTACTTAGTTTGCACATATCGCGAAACTGTCATCGCGCCCAGAGTCCCTAGTGACGGGATAAAAGCGCAGATATCTCCCTTATATGTTGTTGTTGTTGTGGTCTTCAGTCCTGAGACTGGTTTGATGCAGCTCTCCATGCTACTCTATCCTGTGCAAGCTTCTTCATCTCCCAGTACCTACTGCAACCTACATCCTTCTGAATCTGCTTAGTGTATTGATCTCTTGGTCTCCCTCTACGATTTTTACCCTCCACGCTGCCCTCCAATGCTAAATTTGTGATCCCTCGATGCCTCAGAACATGTCCTACCAACCGATCCCTTCTTCTAGTCAAGTTGTGCCACAAACTTTTCTTCTCCCCAATCCTATTCAATACCTCCTCATTAGTTACGTGATCTACCCACCTTATCTTCAGCATTCTTCTGTAGCACCACATTTCGAAAGCTTCTATTCTCTTCTTGTCCAAACTAGTTATCGTCCATGTCTCACTTCCATACATGGCTACACTCCATACAAATACTTTCAGAAACGACTTCCTGACACCTAAATCTATATTCGATGTTAACAAATTTCTCTTCTTGAGAAACGCTTTCCTTGCCATTGCCAGTCTACATTTTATATCCTCTCTACTTCGACCATCATCGGTTATTTTACTCCCTAAATAGCAAAACTCCTTTACTACTTTAAGTGTCTCATTTCCTAATCTAATTCCCTCAGCATCACCCGACTTAATTTGACTACATTCCATTATCCTCGTTTTGCTTTTGTTGATGTTCATCTTATATCCTCCTTTCAAGATACTGTCCATTCCGTTCAACTGCTCTTCCAAGTCCTTTGCTGTCTCTGACAGAATTACAATGTCATCGGCGAACCTCAAAGTTTTTACTTCTTCTCCATGAATTTTAATACCTACTCCGAATTTTTCTTTTGTTTCCTTTACTGCCTGCTCAATATACAGATTGAATAACATCGGGGAGAGGCTACAACCCTGTCTCACTCCTTTCCCAACCACTGCTTCCCTTTCATGCCCCTCGACTCTTATAACTGCCATCTGGTTTCTGTACAAATTGTAAATAGCCTTTCGCTCCCTGTATTTTACCCCTGCCACCTTCAGAATTTGAAAGAGAGTATTCCAGTCAACATTGTCAAAAGCTTTCTCTAAGTCTACAAATGCTAGAAACGTAGGTTTGCCTTTTCTTAATCTTTCTTCCAAGATAAGTCGCAAGGTCAGTATTGCCTCACGTGTTCCAACATTTCTACGGAATCCAAACTGATCTTCCCCGAGGTCGGCTTCTACCAGTTTTTCCATTCGTCTGTAAAGAATTCGCGTTAGTATTTTGCAGCTGTGACTTATTAAACTGATAGTTCGGTAACTTTCACATCTGTCAACACCTGCTTTCTTTGGGATTGGAATTATTATATTCTTCTTAAAGTCTGAGGGTATTTCGCCTGTCTCATACATCTTGCTCACCAGATGGTAGAGTTTTGTCATGACTGGCTCTCCTGAGGCCATCAGTAGTTCTAACGGGATGTTGTCTACTCCCGGGGCCTTGTTTTGACTCAGGTCTTTCAGTGCTCTGTCAAACTCTTCACGCAGTATCTTATCTCCCATTTCATCTTCATCTACATCCTCTTCCATTTCCATAATATTGTCCTCAAGTACATCGCCCTTGTATAAACCCTCTATATACTCCTTCCACGTTTCTGCTTTCCCTTCTTTGCTTAGAACTGGGTTGCCATCTGAGCTCTTGATATTCATACAAATGGTTCTCTTCTCTCCATAGGTCTCTTTAATTTTCCTGTAGGCAGTATCTATCTTACCCCTAGTGAGACAACCCCTACATCCTTACATTTGTCCTCTAGCCATCCCTGCTTAGCCATTTTGCACTTCCTGTCGATATCATTTTTGAGACGTTTATATTCCTTTTTGCCTGCTTCATTTACTGCATTTTTATATTTTCTCCTTTCATCAATTAAATTCAATATTTCTTCTGTTACCCAAGGATTTCTATTAGCCCACGTCTTTTTACCTACTTGATCGTCTGCTGCCTTCACCACTACATCCCTCAGAGCTACCCATTCTTCTTCTACTGTATTTCTTTCCCCCATTCCTGTCAATTGTTCCCTAATGCTCTCCCTGAAACTCTCTACAACCTCTGGTTCTTTCAGTTTATCCAGGTCCCATCTCCTTAAATTCCCACCTTTTTGCAGTTTCTTCAGTTTCAATCTGCAGTTCATAACCAATAGATTGTGGTCAGAATCTACATCTGCCCCAGGAAATGTCTTACAATTTAATACCTGGTTCCTAAATCTCTGTCTTACCATTATATAATCTATCTGAAACCTGTCAGTATCTCCAGGCTTCTTCCATGTATACAGCCTCCTTTCATGATTCTTGAACCAAGTGTTAGCTATGATTAAGTTATGCTCTGTGCAAAATTCTACAAGGCGGCTTCCTCTTTCATTCCTTCCCCCCAATCCATATTCACCTACTATGTTTCCTTCTCTCCCTTTTCCTACTGACGAATTCCAGTCACCCGTCACTATTAAATTTTCGTCTCCCTTCACTACCTGAATAATTTCTTTTATCTCGTCATACATTTCATCTATTTCTTCATCATCTGCAGAGCTAGTTGGCATATAAACTTGTACTACTGTAGTAGGCATGGGCTTTGTGTCTATCTTGGCCACAATAATGCGTTCACTATGCTGTTTGTAGTAGCTAACCCGCACTCCTATTTTTTTATTCATTATTAAACCTACTCCTGCATTACCCCTATTTGATTTTGTATTTATAACCCTGTAATCACCTGACCAAAAGTCTTGTTCCTCCTGCCAACGAACTTCACTAATTCCCACTATATCTAACTTTAACCTATCCATCTCCCTTTTTAAATTTTCTAACCTACCTGCCCGATTAAGGGATCTGACATTCCACGCTCCGATCCGTAGAACGCCAGTTTTCTTTCTCCTGATAACGACGTCCTCTTGAGTAGTCCCCGCCCGGAGATCCGAATGGGGGACTATTTTACCTCCGGAATATTTTACCCAAGAGGACGCCATCATCATTTAATCATACAGTAGAGCTGCATGTCCTCGGGAAAAATTACGGCTGTAGTTTCCCCTTGCTTTCAGCCGTTCGCAGTACCAGCACAGCAAGGCCGTTTTGGTTAATGTTACAAGGCCAGATCAGTCAATCATCCAGACTGTTGCCCCTGCAACTACTGAAAAGGCTGCTGCCCCTCTTCAGGAACCACATGTTTGTCTGGCCTCTCAACAGATACCCCTCCGTTGTGGTTGCACCTACGGTACGGCCATCTGTATCGCTGAGGCACGCAAGCCTCCCCACCAACGGCAAGGTCCATGGTTCATGGGGGGCTCCCTTATATAAGAAGGGTAAAATAACGGACACGCAAAATTACAATTAGCCTTAACATCGGTCTGCTGCAGAATTCTTGAACGTTTTCTTAGTTCGAACGTAGTAAACTTCCTTGAGACGGAAGAGCATCTGTCCACGAACCAGCACGGATTTAGGAAGAATCGCTCGTGCGAAACTCAACTTGGCCTCTTCACTGTGAACTATGGTTGAAGAGCAGCAGGCGGATTCCATACTCCTAGATTTCTGGAAAGCGTTTGACACGGTGCCCGACTGTTAACGAAGGTACGAGTGTAAGGAATAGATTGCCAGATCTGTGAGTGGCTCGAAGACTTCTTCAGTAATGCCGATTCCTTGCTACAGGAGAAGGTTATGTTAGGTTAGGTTAGGTTAGGTTAGGTCAGGTCAGGTCAGGTCAGGTCACCAATCTTCTAATCTATTTTTGTATTCAGGGTGCCTCACGTTGTAAAGCGCCTCATCAGCTTCATACATCCCTATTAATTTTGTAGTTGTCGGCACACACCAATTGTATTTACCGGCAATGTTTATAAAAACACTACAGACGACAGAACGCTGCAGCGATGCTAGCGCTCCATGTGGTAACATGTCACATTGCAGTGAACAGAAGACAAGCGGCTTCTTTGATCAAATCTACAGCGAGGCCCTAGATTTGATCAAATATTGGACGACATTTGACAAAGTTCCTATTACACCATCAAATATCTTTGACAAAGATTTTTGACAAAAATATGTGACAAAGAAATTTGATAGTGTAATACCGGCCTTACGGGAACGTGTCGTCGTTGAGTGGCTGTAGGAGGATACAAGATGACTTCAGCAAAATTTCTAGTTGGTGGCAGCTGGCTTTGCACGTAGAAAAATGTAAGTTAATGCAGATTGGTAGGAAAAACAAACCCGATATGTTCGAATACAGCGTTAGTAGTGTACTGCTTGACACAGTAACATCGATTAAATATCTAGGCGTAAGGGTGCAGAACGATAAGAAGTGGATGGAGCGCATAAGAACGGTACTAGGGAAGACGCATGGTCGATTTCGGTTTATTGGGAGAATTTTGGGGGAGTGCAGTTCATCTGTAAAGGAGACGACGCATAGCACAGTAGTGATACCCATTCTTAAGTAATGCTCTAGAGTCTGGGATCCCCACCAGGTCAGGTCGTATTAAAGGAAGACTTCAAGGCAATTCAGAGGCACACTGCTACATTTGCTACTGGTAGGTTAGAACGACACGTGAGTATTATGGAGATGTTTCTCCCACAAGTGGGAATTCATACAGGGAAGATGACGTTCTTTTTGCAAAACACTACTTAGAAAATTTACAGAACAGGCATCCGAAGCTTACAGAACTCTTTAACTGCCGCCAAACACATGTCGCATAAGGACCATGAAGATGAGATAAGAGAGATTACTAAATACTATCTGTCGTATTAAAATTGTTATTCCTTAGGTACTATGACGTAAAATGGGTACTAAAAGTGTAAAACCCTGGTCAGATGTAAGATAGGGCCTGGTGGCCCTAATAAAATCAGTGCTAATAAAATGTCTAAATAAATAAATAATACGAGATATTAGGGCTCGTACGGGGGCATTTAGACAATCATTAGTGATGGTGCAAGATACCCTTCGCCACGCGAGGCTTGCGAAATACGTACGAGGGTGAGTCAAATGAAAACCTTAAATATTTTTTTAAACATTATTTTTATTGTACAGAAGTGGTACAAAGCTGTATCACTTTTCAACATAATCTCCCCCACGCTCAATGCAAGTCCTCCAGTGCTTACAAAGTGCATAAATTCCTATAGAAAAAAATTCTTTTGGTAGTCCGCGCAACCACTCATGCACCGCGTGGCGTACCTCTTCATCAGAACGGAACTTCTTTCCTCTCATTGCGTCTTTGAGTGGTCCAAACATATGGAAATCACTTGGGGCAAGGTCTGGTGAGTATCGTGGATGGGGAAGACACACAAAATGCAGATCTGTGATTGTTGCAACTGTTGTACGGGCAGTGTGGGGCCTTGCATTGTCATGTTGCAACAGGACACCTGCAGACAGCAATCCACGTCGCTTTGATTTGATTGCAAGCCGCAGATGATTTTTTACGAGATCTATGTATGACGCACTGGTGACAGTGGTCCCTCTAGGTATGTACTGCTCCAAAATGACGCCTTTTTCGTCCCAAAAGAGAGTCAGCATAAAGTTCCCTGCTGATGGTTCTGTTCGAAACTTCTTTGGTTTTGGTGATGAGGGATGGCGCCATTCCTTGCTCGCTCTCTTCGTTTCCGGTTGGTGGAAGTGAACCCAGGTTTCGTCCCCAGTAACAATTCTTGCAAGGAAGCCATCACCTTCTCGTTCAAAGCGCCGAAGAAAAGCTGCCATGGCACCCATCTTGCAGACACTTTGTGAAACTGGAGTACATCATGCACAATGTGGTGTACTGACCCATGACTAATCTGTAAACATGCTGCAATGTCATTCAGTGTCACTCGGCGGTTTTCCTTCACTATGGCTTCAACTGCTGCAGTGTTCTGTGGAGTCACAACTCGTTGTGCCTGACCTGGACGAGGAGCATCTTCCACTGAAGTCACACCATTTGCGAACTCCCTACTCCATTCGTAGACTTGCTGCTGTGACAAACATGCATCACCGTACTGAACCATCAGTCGTCGATGAATTTCAATAGGTTTCACACGTTCACTATGCAAAAACCGAATAACAGAACGCTGTTCTTCCCTGGTGCAATTCGTAAGTTGGGCGGCCATCTTTATAATGATACTGCGACGGTATGCGTGCATCTGCACTAAGCTGCCACGTACAGGCCATTCTGCCCGCTGTTTGTAGCATGCTTACTAACTTACAGAATAACGGCGCGAAATTTCGATTTGTTATTACAAATTTAAGGTTTTCATTTGACTCACCCTCGTATGTAGATGTGAATGTAGTTATACACCACCAGTCTACTTAGATACACTATCTCCGTCTCCCCAACCCTGCATACTTGTTAGCCGGCAATTTACTCCTTCCTTCTTGACCTGAATTAGAGTTCACAATTATCAAATGATACACTCCTGGAAATTGAAATAAGAACACCGTGAATTCATTGTCCCAGGAAGGGGAAACTTTATTGACACATTCCTGGGGTCAGATACATCACATGATCACACTGACAGAACCACAGGCACATAGACACAGGCAACAGAGCATGCACAATGTCGGCACTAGTACAGCGTATATCCACCTTTCGCAGCAATGCAGGCTGCTATTCTCCCATGGAGACGATCGTAGAGATGCTGGATGTAGTCCTGTGGAACGGCTTGCCATGCCATTTCCACCTGGCGCCTCAGTTGGACCAGCGTTCGTGCTGGACGTGCAGACCACGTGAGACGACGCTTCATCCAGTCCCAAACATGCTCAATGGGGGACAGATCCGGAGATCTTGCTGGCCAGGGTAGTTGACTCACACCTTCTAGAGCACGTTGGGTGGCACGGGATACATGCGGACGTGCATTGTCCTGTTGGAACAGCAAGTTCCCTTGCCGGTCTAGGAATGGTAGAACGATGGGTTCGATGACGGGTTGGATGTACCGTGCACTATTCAGTGTCCCCTCGACGATCACCAGTGGCATACGGCCAGTGTAGGAGATCGCTCCCCACACCATGATGCCGGGTGTTGGCCCTGTGTGCCTCGGTCGTATGCAGTCCTGATTGTGGCGCTCACCTGCACGGCGCCAAACACGCATACGACCATCATTGGCACCAAGGCAGAAGCGACTCTCATCGCTGAAGACGACACGTCTCCATTCGTCCCTCCATTCACGCCTGTCGCGACACCACTGGAGGCGGGCTGCACGATGTTGGGGCGTGAGCGGAAGACGGCCTAACGGTGTGCGGGACCGTAGCCCAGCTTCATGGAGACGGTTGCGAATGGTCCTCGCCGATACCCCAGGAGCAACAGTGTCCCTAATTTGCTGGGAAGTGGCGGTGCGGTCCCCTGCGGCACTGCGTAGGATCCTACGGTCTTGACGTGCATCCGTGCGTCGCTGCGGTCCGGTCCCAGGTCGACGGGCACGTGCACCTTCCGCCGACCACTGGCGACAACATCGATGTACTGTGGAGACCTCACGCCCCACGTGTTGAGCAATTCGGCGGTACGTCCACCCGGCCTCCCGCATGCCCACTATACGCCCTCGCTCAAAGTCCGTCAACTGCACATACGGTTCACGTCCACGCTGTCGCGGCATGCTACCAGTGTTAAAGACTGCGATGGAGCTCCGTATGCCACGGCAAACTGGCTGACACTGACGGCGGCGGTGCACAAATGCTGCGCAGCTAGCGCCGTTCGACGGCCAACACCGCGGTTCCTGGTGTGTCCGCTGTGCCGTGCGTGTGATCATTGCTTGTACAGCCCTCTCGCAGTGTCCGGAGCAAGTATGGTGGGTCTGACACACCGGTGTCAATGTGTTCTTTTTTCCATTTCCAGGAGTGTATTTTACTGTCCTGTGGGTGGAGAGCACACAAGTTGATGAAAGGTGCAAGAGAAACCTTGGTCATCATAGCATAAACTGCATCAGCGACTCATGGACAATGATTGCGACGTCGAACGAGATTAAAGTAACACCTGCGCGTTATTACCTTCTTGGCGACTGAAAAGCTTCCCTACAGGACAACATCAAGATACTGTGACCCTCAGCGCTCTCTTTTTGTCCTTGAGATCTAGACAGCCGTAGATAATGATATCCAGCTTGATGCTCTGTTCGTTTACTTGCGGAAGGCATTCGGTACAGTTCCACACTGTCGCTTTGTGAACGAAATACGATCTTTCGGAGTCTCGAATCAGCTTTGTGGAAAATTTGTAACTTCCTTGCAGATAGGACCCAACATATCGTTCTTAACGGGAAGAAAGCGATGGAAAACTGTAGCGGAAAGCAGGAAGGCCTGCAGAACATCCTCTCTTTATGTAGATATTGGCAATTGACCCTCGATATAAATGAATTTAACCTGTTATGCACATATAATCGGAAAGAACTATTGCTGTCCAATTAAACTTTCGGTTGTAAGTCACTGGAAACGCTAACAAAGGTAAGCTACTTAGCAGTATCCGACAAGAGCAGTCTACAGTGAAGCGATTTAACAAAATCTGTTGTACTTCAACTGATGCAAGGCTGATAATGATTATAAAATTCCAACGGACACGTCAGTCATCCACCAAATCTAGTTCCAGAGATTCCTGACTGCTGATCGTCATTCTGAAACCCTAGCCTGGTTGCTAGTTATTATTATCATCATCATCATTATTATTATCGTATCCAGGACAGTTAGGGAGGTTGGGGCACATTTACGCGGATTCGTTTTCGGAATTTTAAAGTTTTTTTGGTTTGGTTTATCGAGTTGTTTAGTCTTATGAAATGGTTATTAAAGTCTAACTTGATATATATAGGTGACTCACCTAAAACTTACACCGCAAATACTGCGGAAATGGAAAGTGCTGTGGATGTGCGGTTCTCACAGAGTGGATTGGTACTCATGGGCACGTATTGTTAACCAATCAACAGAGCGTGATAATACTTAGAAAGTGTATTTTTTGTGCATGAAAACACTTTTTAAAATTGAGCAATACCTATTCATATTAACGAACTAAAAGTACGGTAAAATAATGTCAGTAACATTTATCGCAGGATTACAGTGCGAGCCGTTTACGAGATATCGCATTTTGAAAAGTTTCCACACTGACACTTGTTTGCGGATTCAACCTGCATAGTTGTTAGGTACGATGTTGTCATGTTTGCTTACAGTGTGCTTGTGTGTTACTTGAGTGTACTGTGATTTGCTAATCAGTGAGTATGTGACAGTCTAAGCAGTAACCGGCCGGAGTGGCCGTGCGGTTCTAGGCGCTACACTCTGGACCCGAGCGACCGCTACGGTCGCAGGTTCGCATCCTGCCTCGGGCATGGATGTGTGTGATGTCCTTAGGTTAGTTAGGTTTAATTAGTTCCAAGTTCTAGGCGACTGATGACCTCAGAAGTTAAGTCGTATAGTGCTCAGAGCCATGTGAACCATTTGAGCCATCTAAGCAGTATGTTGCGAGTGGACGATGAGATTTACCAAACGCAGAAAAAGGCGACATGCTCATGGCATATGGAATGTGTAGGAAGAATGCAGTTTGTTCTTGTACAGTGCATGCAGCAAGATATCCCAATAAATGTAACCATCTCGGCAATTATTTAAAAACCTCTTCAACCAGTTACGTGAAAGGGCTAGTGTAACACCTAGATAATGTAACAGAAGGAAACAGCTGATGACAGAAGAGGGGGAAATTAATGTTCTTGCTGCTGTCGCAGTTGATCCGCATGCTAGCTCCTGCGCAATTGCACGAGGAACTGGCGTGAGTCAGACAAGTGTGTCACACATTGTCCATCGACATAGGTTCCATCCCTGTCACATCTCTCTCCATTAAGAACTGTATGGAAACGATTACTACAATCGTGTTAACTTCTGTACGTGGGCATTCAGACAGTATGTATCATATTCACTTAAAGCTTGTACACTGAAGGGCCAAAGAAACTGATATAGGAACGCTTATACAAATACAGCGATATGTAAACAGGCAGAATACGGCGCTGCGGTCGGCAACACCCATATAAGACAAATGTCTGACGCAGTTGTTAGATCGGTTACTGCTGCTACAGTGGCAGGTTATCAAGTTTCAAGTGAGTTTGAAAGTGGTGTCATAGTCGGCGCACGACCGATGGGACACAGAGTATCCGAGGTAGCGATGGATGGGGATTTTCCCGCATGACCATTTCACGAGTGTACCGCGAATTTCAAGAGTCTGGTGAAACATCAAATCTACGACATCGCTGCGGCTGGAAAAAGTTCCTGCAATAACGAGACCAACGACGACTGAAGAGAATCGATCAACGTGGCAGAAATGCAACTCTTCCGCAAATTGCTGCAGATTTCAATGTTGGGCCGTCAACAAGTGTCAGCATGTGAACCATTCAACGAAACATCATCAATATGGGGTTTCGGAGCCGAAGGCCCTCTCGTGTAGCTTGACGGCACGACACAAAGCTTTAAGCCTCAACTGGGCCTGTCAACACTGTTGATAACTGGAAACATGTTGCCTGGTCAGACGAGTCTCGTTTCAAATTGTTTCGAGCGGATGGAAGTGTATGGGTATGGAGACAACCTCATGAATCCATGGACCCTGCATGTCAGCAGGGGACTGTTCATGTTAGTGGAGGCTCTGTAATGGTGTGGAGCGTGTACATTTGGAGTGATATGGGCCCCCAGATACGTCTAGACAAGACTGTGACAGGTAACACATACGTAAGTATCCTGTATGATTACCGGCATCCATTCATGTCCATTGCGCATTCGGACGGACTTGGAAAATTCCAGCAGGCCAATGCGACACCCCACACGTCCAGAATTGCTACAGAGTAGTTTCAGGAACCATCTCCTGAGTTTAAACAGTTCCGCTGGCCACCAAGTTCCCCAGACATGAACATTATCGAGTATATGACTTGCAACGTGCTGTTCAGAAGAGATCTCTACCTCCTCCCCCCCCCCCCCCCCCCCCGTACTCTTATGGATTTACAGACAGCCCTGCAGGGTTTGTGGTGTCAATTCCCTCCAGCACTACTACGGACATTAGTCGAGTCCATACCACGTCGTGTTGTGGCACTTCTGTGTGCTCGTGGGGCCCTACATGATATTATGCAAGCGTACCAGTTTCTTTGTCTCTGCAGCGTATTTTTTTCTTTTTTTGTGTTGAAGCCACATTTACCAATTATGGCCAGGTAAGCCTCTGAACAAACCCTACTGGTCTGTTAGTTGTCATCCTTGGTTTTGTCAGGTGGGAAGTCAGCGTTCGTGGGGTGTAACTGTGTGGTGTGGGATAGTGAACCATCAGCTCATAGGCGCAGGTTTCACAGATGGAACAATGAACACACACAAGTATCACAGCCTTCTAACAGACCATCTTCCATGGATGCTAGAAGAAGTTCCCCTGCAGACTGGAAGTAGCCTGTAGTAGCAACATGATGCCTGTCCAGCTCATGGATCAAGAAGTACTGCAGCATTTCTTCACGAATTGTTTCCAGATCATTAGCATGGACGTAAAGGACCTGTACCTTGGGTGGCCCATTCTCCAAATTTGATGCCTGTAGTATTTTTTCTGTGGGAAAAGCAGAAACACGCTGTCTACAAGGACATACCAACTACACCTGATGATATACGACAAGGTATTACTGCAACCTGTTCGGACATCTCCACTAGAATGCCAGCACGTGTGCAGCAGTCATTCCATACCAGACTGGAAGCATGTTTTTGCCACTGCCGTGGTCATTTTGAGTGCAACCTGCGATGATCAGTTGTCTCGTTACTGGTCAGAATCCAAGTAGCTAGTGTATAAACTTGTGTTGTTCTTTAGTATGTGCTATCACTGTCATTGTACAAGTGTCAGTGCGGGAAATTTTCAAAATACGATATCTCGTATACGACTCGCAATAGAATCATGCAACAGATATGACTGACGTGGCATTACGGTACTTTTAGTTGGTTAATGTCAACAGGCATTGTTCCATTTAAAAGAGTGTGTGTTTGTACAAAAAACACACTTTTTAAGTATTAATACAATCTGTTGATTGGCTAGCAATATGAGTCCTGACTACAAATCCATTCTGTGAAAACCTCACATCAATAGCACTTTCAATTTCCGAAAGTTTTAGGTGATTCACCCTGCATACTTGTAACTGGCTACTAGGGGCTTCGATCGTACGATGAGCTATTACACCTCTTCACGGAGTCAGGTTGTTCATCTACATCTACATAGATATTCCGGTGCGTGGCGGAGGGCACCCTGTACCACTATTATAGTGGGTTTAAAACAAATGCGGCTTTTGACTTTGTCTCAGCGGAGGGGAAGTGATGCCGTCGCCCAGGAAACACCAATGGGGAGCAGGCTTTCCCTACCAGCCCTTCGGTTGGTAAAGCACACCTGTTGCCACACCGTGGGTAAACATTACCATGTGGTGTCGTGCAACAGATGCATCTATGTTCGTCATCTCTCGTTGCAGGGTGCTATTTTATGTGTCATGCCGTCATCAGGTATTGTGAACAAGTGTTTTGTGTTGGATTTGTATTAATAGAAACAGCGCACCAAGTCTGAAAACACGAGATTCACAAAGTGGACGTTCAGGAACACATTGAATGGCTTTGAAAATAATGTTCTGTTGCAAAATACTCCTCCGAATTCGACAATAATAATGGTCATTGCCCCCCATGAACCATGGACCTTGCCGTTGGTGGGGAGGCTTGCGTGCCTCAGCGATACAGATAGCCGTACCGTAGGTACAACCACAACGGAGGGGTATCTGTGAGAGGCCAGACAAACGTGTGGTTCCTGAAGAGGGGCAGCAGCCTTTTCAGTAGTTGCAAGGGCAACAGTCTGGATGATTGACTGATCTGGCCTTGTAACAATAACCAAATCGGCCTTGCTGTGCTGGTACTGCGAACGGCTGAAAGCAAGGGGAAACTACGGCCGTAATTTTTCCCGAGGGCATGCAGCTTTACTGTATGATTAAATGATGATGGCGTCCTCTTGGATAAAATATTCCGGTGGTAAAATAGTCCCCCATTCGGATCTCCGGCCGGGGACTACTCAAGAGGATGTCGTTATCAGGAGAAAGAAAACTGGCATTCTACGGATCGGAACGTGGAATGTCAGATCCCTTAATCGGGCAGGTAG
The DNA here is from genome assembly GCF_023864275.1 of Schistocerca cancellata. Taxonomy (NCBI): domain Eukaryota; kingdom Metazoa; phylum Arthropoda; class Insecta; order Orthoptera; family Acrididae; genus Schistocerca; species Schistocerca cancellata. Next base: position 433,825,359 of record NC_064632.1, read on the forward strand.
GTTAGAAAATTTAAAAAGGGAAATGGATAGGTTAAAGTTAGATATAGTGGGAATTAGTGAAGTTCGGTGGCAGGAGGAACAAGACTTCTGGTCAGGTGACTACAGGGCTATAAACACAAAGTCAAATAGGGGTAATGCAGGAGTAGGTTTAATAATGAATAGGAAAATAGGAATGCGGGTAAGCTACTACAAACAGCATAGTGAACGCATTACTGTGGCCAAGATAGATACGAAGCCCACACCTACTACAGTAGTACAAGTTTATATGCCAACTAGCTCTGCAGATGACGAAGAAATTGAAGAAATGTATGATGAAATAAAAGAAATTATTCAGATAGTGAAGGGAGACGAAAATTTAATAGTCATGGGTGACTGGAATTTGTCAGTAGGAAAAGGGAGAGAAGGAAACGTAGTAGGTGAATATGGATTGGGGCTAAGAAATGAAAGAGGAAGCCGCCTGGTAGAATTTTGCACTGAGCACAACTTAATCATAGCTAACACTTGGTTTAAGAATCATGATAGAAGGTTGTATACATGGAAGAAGCCTGGAGATACTAAAAGGTATCAGATAGATTATATAATGGTAAGACAGAGATTTAGGAACCAGGTTTTAAGTTGTAAGACATTTCCAGGGGCAGATGTGGACTCTGACCACAATCTATTGGTTATGACCTGTAGATTAAAACTGAAGAAACTGCAAAAAGGTGGGAATTTAAGGAGATGGGACCTGGATAAACTGAAAGAACCAGAGGTCGTACAGAGTTTCAGGGAGAGCATAAGAGAACAATTGACAGGAATGGGGGAAAGAAATACAGTAGAAGAAGAATGGGTAGCTTTGAGGGATGAAGTAGTGAAGGCAGCAGAGGATCGAGTAGGTAAAAAGACGAGGGCTAGTAGAAATCCTTGGGTAACAGAAGAAATATTGAATTTAATTGATGAAAGGAGAAACTATAAAAATGCAGTAAATGAAGCAGGCAAAAAGGAATACAAACGTCTCAAAAATGAGATCGACAGGAAGTGCAAAATGGCTAAGCAGGGATGGCTAGAGGACAAATGTAAGGATGTAGAGGCTTATCTCACTAGGGTAAGATAGATACTGCCTACAGGAAAATTCAAGAGACCTTTGGAGATAAGAGAAACACTTGTATGAACATCAAGAGCTCAGATGGAAAGCCAGTTCTAAGCAAAGAAGGGAAAGCAGAAAGGTGGAAGGAGTATATAGAGGGTCTATACAAGGGCAATGTTCTTGAGGACAATATTATGGAAATGGAAGAGGATGTAGATGAAGATGAAATGGGAGATACGATACTGCGTGAAGAGTTTGACAGAGCACTGAAAGACCTGAGTCGAAACAAGGCCCCCGGAGTAGACAACATTCCATTGGAACTACTGACGGCCTTGGGAGAGCCAGTCCTGACAAAACTCTACCATCTGGTGAGCAAGATGTATGAAACAGGCGAAATACCCTCAGACTTCAAGAAGAATATAATAATTCCAATCCCAAAGAAAGCAGGTGTTGACAAATGTGAAAATTACCGAACAATCAGTTTAATAAGCCACAGCTGCAAAATACTAACACGAATTCTTTACAGACGAATGGAAAAACTAGTAGAAGCCGACCTCGGGGAAGATCAGTTTGGATTCCGTAGAAATACTGGAACACGTGAGGCAATACTGACCTTACGACTTATCTTAGAAGAAAGATTAAGGAAAGGCAAACCTACATTTCTAGCATTTGTAGACTTAGAGAAAGCTTTTGACAATGTTGACTGGAATACTCTTTTTCAAATTCTAAAGGTGGCAGGGGTAAAATACAGGGAGCGAAAGGCTATTTACAATTTGTACAGAAACCAGATGGCAGTTATAAGAGTCGAGGGGCACGAAAGGGAAGCAGTGATTGGGAAGGGAGTGAGACAGGGTTGTAGCCTCTCCCCAATGTTATTCAATCTGTATATTGAACAAGCAGTAAAGGAAACAAAAGAAAAGTTCGGAGTAGGTATTAAAATCCACGGAGAAGAAATAAAAACTTTGAGGTTCGCCGATGACATTGTAATTCTGTCAGAGACAGCAAAGGACTTAGAAGAGCAGTTGAACGGAATGGATGGTGTCTTGAAGGGAGGATATAAGATGAACATCAACAAAAGCAAAACGAGGATAATGGAATGTAGTCGAATTAAGTCGGGTGATGTTGAGGGTATTAGATTAGGAAATGAGACACTTAAAGTAGTAAAGGAGTTTTGCTATTTGGGGAGCAAAATAACTGATGATGGTCGAAGTAGAGAGGATATAAAATGTAGACTGGCAATGGCAAGGAAAGCATTTCTGAAGAGGAGAAATTTGTTAACATCGAGTATAGATTTACGTGTCAGGAAGTCATTTCTGAAAGTATTTGTATGGAGTGTAGCCATGTATGGAAGTGAAACATGGACGGTAAATAGTTTGGACAAGAAGAGAATAGAAGCTTTCGAAATGTGGTGCTACAGAAGAATGCTGAAGATTATATGGGTAGATCACATAACTAATGAGGAAGTATTGAATAGGATTGGGGAGAAGAGAAGTTTGTGGCACAACTTGACCAGAAGAAGGGATCGGCTGGTAGGACATGTTCTGAGGCATCAAGGGATCACCAATTTAGTATTGGAGGGCAGCGTGGAGGGTAAAAATCGTAGGGGGAGACCAAGAGATGAATACACTAAGCAGATTCAGAAGGATGTAGGTTGCAGTAGGTACTGGGAGATGAAGAAGCTTGCACAGGATAGAGTAGCATGGAGAGCTGCATCAAACCAGTCTCGGGACTGAAGACCACAACAACAACAACAATGGTCGTTGCGTCATACCACTCTGCTGTAATGGATAAAGCTATAATAATGCAGTGGATGAAAGCGGATATGTGCCTCTGGGTACAAAGAAATGTTCCACTGGATAAAGTTGAACGTAGCTTGTACACGGCGAAGTTAATGAACTTGATGTGCTGTACAAGCCAAAAACCCCACGGTACCCGGTCGACAAACTGGCTGACGCTAATGGACATAGTTTAATCAGGCTTGCCCGTATCACGATAATTTAAATCCGACTGCGAATACGCTCAGTGAGGCTAAAATGCTGGAAAAAGAAGCCATTTGAAAGGCTGCGCCACAGGATACATCTCGTGTTGTTAGCCATACCAAGAAGGTAGTTGAGGAGAGAGATGGATTCACGAAGAACTATGACGAGTTGTGAGTAATACGTAACTTCTGTTGTTGCCATGTGAAAATCTGCTTCTTTTCTCAAAACAGAGCGTAGTTTACAAATATTCGTCTCACTAACATTCTAATGCAGTTGAAATTGCGACAGAATCATAAAATACTGTGTTACTAAACTAGTAATTGAGTGCAAGTCAGATCAGTAGTTTATGAAACAGCCACAGCTGTTCTCGTTTCACAAGCTATCTATGGACCTTAAAAATTACATATTTCACTGACAAAAAACCTGTAGTTTCTTGACTATCGCGGCGGATATGGAAGTTTCGCATATTAATCATACAGCAAAATACTCTGCTCTTTGTGAGCTATCACTTGCCAAAATCTTGTTTCGATACATCCAACAGTTTATTTGATACGTGGGATTTATAACTATTTCTTTCCGGTATTTTCGCTGGTGATGCTTTCATGACGGGGTGGTTCACATATGTATATTCTGCAGACAGATCCCTCCAAGTTTAAATAATAATTCAGTATGTTTCTACATTTCATGTGAGGCAACATATGACCTAACACGCACGAAATGGAAATTCATAGCGACCCTTGTTTTTCACTGCGAACTCCAAGAATTTCTTGCAACAATATCGAAATATCACAAATGAGCATTAACGAAATGATACGCAGTTCGTCATGAAGCTGACGAATTACAAGGTGTGCGATAATCAGATTTTTTAGCTGATAGTTTCTTTACAGTCTTTACAGTCACGCTGGCAACTACGCTTCCATCCACTCATTCCGCGCTGAACTGTCAACAAAAATCGAAACTAATTTTAAACGCACTATAGTCATTTATTTCCTGTTCCACTCGCAAACAGAGCGAAGGAAAACGACTATCTTTATGCGTCCGTACGAGCCTTAATTAGTCTTATCTTCGCTTTGCAACGTTATGCTCGGAAATTTAAACGACTTGCCTCTGTCAAGCAGGACACTCCGAACGTTACAACAGGTTTGTTCTTCCTACTTATTCGCATCAAGTCATATTTTTCCACGTTTAGAGCTAGCTGCCATTCGTCACACGAAGTAGAAATTTTGTCTAAATTGTCTTTTATCTTCCTACACTCACTCAATTTCAACTGGTTACCGTACACCACAGCGACATCAGCAAACAATTGCAGATTGCTGCCCAGTCTGTTCACCAAATCGTTTATGTATATGGGAAACAACAACGGTCTTATAAACTTCCCTGGCGTACTCCTGACGAACCCTTCTCTCTGATGAACTTTTTCCATATGCTCGTACCCTACAGTGGGGCACCGGTCAAACGCCTTACTTTTCCAGTAATGTACGCCCATCGTTTCGAGTTCTGTTGGCAGCACATCACTCCAGTAAGCAGTCTGTTTGAGATCTTCCACGTCTGGTAAGTTTGAGAACTTCAGCTGCCTCTTCGTTTAGGTTTCGTATATGTCCTCCGGATGCCTTACTTCGCCAAAATTTTAATTGATACAAGGTCAAAAGAAAAGCGGTGCGCTTCGTCACAAATTTGATCAGTGAACGTAAATGTGTGGTTTAAAAGCCTGTAAAACAAGTGGCAGACGCTATAAGAGCGGCGTTGTGCACAGTCGTTTTCGCCATTCGAAAATGGAACAGGAAGAGGGAAATTATGATGGTATAAATAGTTAGTTATGTCTTTCATAGATCACATTAGCGATAAACATTTTGTATGTAATGTGTCAACAGAACAGACACAGATAATGCATATTTTAAAAAAATAAAAAGAAAAAATTGGCAAGGTGCATGAAGGACTCGCGCTTTGAGCGTTCCGTACAAGTACAATTAAATACATAGATAGTTCGTCTCCCTGGAATCGAGAATCTCGATTGTTGCCCGTTATCGAAATTGATATTGGCAGGATATCGGCCCCGGGAATTCCTAGACTTTCGAGAAAGTTTTAATTTTAGGTTTGAAGTCAAACATCAAATGATAAAAAAATACTTTTTTCGTGTTTTATGATGACAAATTAACAATTTTTTTCCTTATTGTATTGTGAAGCCTTGCTTCTTGCCAAATTACATGTTTCTAGGCCAATGGGACGTAGCCTAAAGGTTTTGATGCGAGTATCAAAATACGTTACATAATTGGCCGTGTCTTTTTGACGGTGTTGTCTAAGAAGTTTGTTTACACCGCTAAGGGACTACAGACCTTAGCAAGTGACATAAATTTCAACAAATTTTAACAGTCAGGCCTGAGGTCATCAGTCCCCTAGACTTAGAACTACTTAAACCTAACTAACCTACGGACATCGCACACATCCATGCCCGAGGCAGGATTCGAAACTGCGACCGTAGCAGCAGCGCGGTTCCGGAGTGAAGTGCCTACAACCGCTCGACCACAAAGACCGGCCGTTTTACTTCCGTGGGTAGACTTTCAAAGAGTTTAATAACTGCATATTTCACCTTTTTCTGTGCCAAAGTTAGATTCATATAGTGGGTAATGCAGATAGTATTCCCTCTAGTGTTGTAGTAGACAATATTTCTATTACCCTCTGACTCAAATGAACTGTTGATAACAACTTCCATGACTGAATAAATATACTAGAGATTTACTGAAGAATGTCGGCTTTAACCAATGACGTCAGAAGTTACCAGAGATGATGTATTGCACAGATTTAACAGCAAAGACGAATGTTGAGAAACAAAGGAATGCAGGACAGAGAAAACAGATGTTAGATATATATCATGTACATTCGTATTTCGAAGATAATATTAGGTGTATCGCTTCTTTGAGTCCTAGTATGTTATTCTTCAATTGACCTATATAGCTCAACTGAAGACGGGAATATTAACGCAAAAAAGAAGGAAAAAAAGGGGCAGGTGTAATGTTAGCATGGACTACGTACGGTACATATGTATAGGTTAACTGCAGTACGGGATACAAACTGAACGTATGTCGACTTTTTCGCCTTTGCTATCTCTAGTATCCTATTCTTCAGTTGATCTATGTAGGCTGATCAAGTACGGATACAAATTTTACAGTTGTTGCTTTTTTTTGCCTCCGCTACTACAAGCTTCCTATTCTACAGTTGATACTAGTACTAGCGAAGGCGAAAAGACCGACATACGTAAAATTTGTATCCCATACTTCAGCTGACATACGTAGAATAGGATACTAGTGCTATCGAAGGCGAAAAACTCGACTTACGTAAAACTTGTATCCTTGACTTAATCTAGCTCGTCTGAAGAACAGGATAAGGGTACCAATGTTACGTATGTTGGTTGTTTCATCTTCGCTAGTAGTAGTGTCTCATTCTCCAGTTGACCTATACGTATATGTCAACTGAAGTACGGGATACAAATTTTACATACGTTGAACTTTTCGCCTTTGCTAACATTAGTACCCTGTTCTTCAGATGAACTATATAGGGATATGAATGTTTTGTATGTTGATCTAGCGACATAAATAACATTTGTATGCCATACCTCAGTTGATCTGTATAGGTCAACTGAAGCAAAGGATGCCAATGTTACATATTTCGCTTTTTTCTTCTTTACTAGCAGTAATGTACTATTCTTCAGTTGACCTACATAGGTCAACTGAAGTACGGAATACAAATTTTTCGTATGTCGGTCTTTTTGCGATCGATAGTGCTAGTACCGGCTGAAAAATATCGTAATAATACTAGTACTAGCGAAGGTGAAAAAAGCGACAAGTACAAAATTTGTATCCCGTACTGCAGTTGACTTACTTGACTTAATTCCTTTGGCCCCTATGGGGGCATAGGGCATCCAGGAGAACTCGCCATCCGTCTCTGTCTTTGGCCATTTGCCTCAATTCTGCCCAGGTCTTGCCAACTCTTTTTGCTTCCCCTTCCACTGTCCTCTTCCATGTGCCCCTTGGTCTTCCTCTCTTCCTTGTTCCCTGGGGATTCCATTCCAATGCTTTTTTCTCGATGGCTCCATCTGGTTTTCTCAAGGTGTGCCCCAACCAGCCCCACTTTCTCTCTCGTATCTGGTCTTCTATAGGTATCTGGTTTGTTATTCGCCAGAGCTCCTCATTACATATTTTTTCTGGCCACCAGATATTCATGATGCGTCGAAGACATCTATTTATGAAGCTTTGTAACTGGGTTGTTATCTTTTTATCCATTTTCCAGCTTTCACTGGCGTACAGAAGGACAGCCTTCACATTTGTATTAAAAATACAGATTTTTGTTTTGTATATGATATTTCTATTTTTCCATATTGGATACAATTGTATGAAGGCAGCATTTGCCTTTTTAATGCGGTTTTTCACGTCATCTCCAGCTCAACCATCTTCCGCCACTATACTACCCAGATACAGGAATGAGTTGACAGTCTCCACTCGCTGCTCACCTATTAACAGGGGCATCTCCATGTTACCTGAATTTACTCTCATTTCCTTTGTTTTGCCTGTATTTATCTTGAGGCCAGCAATCTCTGCTTCTTCTTTCAGCAAGCTTAATTTAGCTTGCATATCAGTCAGCCTTGGAGCTAATAAAACTATGTCGTCTGCAAAATCCAAATCCTCCAGACGTTCGTGGATCCCCCACTGGATTCATCGTCTCCTGCCTGCTGTGACTCTTCTCATAACAGAGTCTAGAATGAGTAGAAAAAGTGTTGGTGACAAAATGCAACCCTGCCGGACTCCAGTTGTTACTTTTATGGGTTCTGTCATATTTCCCTTGTGGAGTATGCAGCATTCTTAGCCATCATATAGATCTTTTATGATGTTTAAGATCTTCTGTGGTATGCCATACCTCCGCAACACCTGCCAGAGCACTTTATGTTTCACGGAATCGAAGGCCTTTTGAAAATCAATGAATGCCAGGTACATGGTTGCTTGGAATTCTTTACTTTGCTCGAAGATGATCCTAAGAGTGTTAATAAGATCAACACAGCTGCGTTGTGCCCTAAAATCGGCCTCTTCTTTACGCAGTCGCTTTTCAAGGGATTCTTTAATTCTGTTTAAAATAATTCTGGTGAGGACCTTACTGGGCACTGACAACAATGTAATACCACGCCAGTTGTTACAGTCTGACAAATTTCCCTTTTTTGGGAGCTTTACCACCAAGCCATTTTTCCACTCCTTTGGAGATTTCTCTTCAAGCCAAATATGCTTCAGCAAAGGATGGAGCATTTTAACAGTACTTTCAGTATCGGCTTTTAAGAGCTCCGGTGCTATGTTGTCTAGGCCTGGAGCCTTTGTATTTTTTAGTGTTTTCAAGGCAATCCTAATTTCGTCCATTGTGGGGCACTGCAAATTTATATTTTGGTCTTCTTCGACTTCCTCTGGAACATCTCGTACTTGTTTCTCTTGGTTGTCTTCACAATTTAACAGTTCCCTGAAGTGCTCCTCCCATCTCTGTAGCTGTGCCTGTTGAGTTGTAAGCATCACACCATTCTTGTTCTTAACTGGTCCTTCATGTCTGAAGTTGTTCATTGACAACCGTTTGGTAATGTTGTAGAGGTCTTTCATATTTCCTTGTCTTGCTGCCTCTTCTGCTAATTTTGCTTGCTCATCTATCCATTTCCTTTTATCTCGACGTAGCAATGTTTTCACTTTTTTGTTTGCCTCCATGTATTCTTTATGTACTTCGCTCTTCTGCGCTCTTGTCTTACAAAAATTTAACTTAAGTTTTAGTTCTTTCCTGTGGCTGATTTCATTCCACGTAGCATCGGAGATCCATTCCTTCCTTTGATGTGCCTTAAATCCTAGGATTTTTTCTCCCACATCTAAATAACAGTTCTTGATTTTTTGCCAGCACGTTTCAATTCCCTCTTCCATAAAGTTTTCTTCAGAGAGGACCTGGAATCTGTTTTGTAGTTCAAGGGCAAATGTTTCTTTGATCTGTTGGTCTTTTAATCTTGCCACCTCTATTTTCTTGCACCTATGATTGAGCTTGGTTCTATTTGCCACTATCTTCAGTCTGAATTCCGCCAAAACTAGGTGGTGGTCACTTCCAACGTCTGCCCCTCTTCTATTTCTGACATCTAACAGAGAGTGTCGGAACTTGCGGCTTATGACTATGTGGTCTATTTGATTTTCGGTAACGTGGTCTGGAGAAACCCATGTTATCTTATGGCAGTTACGATGTGGAAACAATGTGCCTCCAATGACTAGGTCATGTTGAGCGCATGTATCTATCAACAGTTCACCATTTACATTCCTGATCCCCATGCCATGCACGCCCATGATATGTTCAAGCCCTTCGTTTTCTGAACCAACTTTTGCGTTCAAGTCACCCATTAAAATTTTTATGTCCCTAGAATTTATCTGTCTAAGAACTCCGTTAAGCTCTGTATAAAATGCATCTTTTAATTCTCCTTTAGCTATTTCAGTAGGTGCATAGCATTGAATTACAGTGACATATCGCACATTTGTTTTAAAGCGTGCGGTTATTATCCGTTCTGAGACTGGTTTCCACTCCAGTAAGCTCTTCTTGCTGCTTTTAGATAGTAAGAGCCCTACACCATTCTTGTGCATCGCGTCCTCACCGGTCTGACCCGCATACAGCAACACTCCACCATTTTGTGTTTGGAATTCCCCAGATTCTGGCCACCTTACTTCACTTAGTCCCAATGTATCTAGTCGATAGTTCTCCATCTCTAGGATACTAGTGCTAGCGAAGGCGAAAAACTCGACTTACGTAAAACTTGTATCCTTGACTTAATCTAGCTCGTCTGAAGAACAGGATAAGGGTACTAATGTTACGTATGTTGGTTTTTTCATCTTCGCTAGTAGTAGTGTCTCATTCTTCAGTTGACCTATACGTATATGTCAACTGAAGTACGGGATACAAATTTTACATACGTTGAACTTTTCGCCTTTGCTAACATTAGTATCCTGTTCTTCAGATGAACTATATAGGGATATGAATGTTTTGTATGTTGGTGTAGCGACATACATAACATTTGTATGCCATACCTCAGTTGATCTGTATAGGTCAACTGAAGCAAAGGATGCCAATGTTACATATTTCGCTTTTTTCTTCTTTACTAGCAGTAATATACTATTCTTCAGTTGACCTACATAGGTCAACTGAAGTACGGAATACAAATTTTTCGTATGTCGGTCTTTTTGCAATCGATAGTGCTAGTACCGGCTGAAAAATATCGTAATAATACTAGTACTAGCGAAGGTGAAAAAAGCGACAAGTACAAAATTTGTATCCCGTACTGCAGTTAATATATATAAATCCATACCTACAAACGAAAAGCCAAAATTGTCCAGAATGAAAAACAATTCTTTAAAATATCTCAAACTCTCTAAAAATGAAAATAAGCACCGAATGAATTGGGACGAACAAATGATTTAAATTAATACAAGTGACAAAAATCGTACTAATGTTTAGCACTGTCTTTTAAAAACAAAGTCTTTTATTTTAATTTACAATGATGACGCTTCGCCACGGAAGAGAGCCAATTTATTATCTATCATTGGTCAAAGCCGACGGATTGTGTACCGTTCTTCAGTTGATCCCGTAATTCTAATTATGTACATTCTTTTGTGCAATGAATACTTTTTGTTTAAATAAGAAGTTACCATAGAGTATTATCCAAGAATCACTGAGTGAAAAATGTCCGAAAATGTTAACTTGCCGACTTCTACATCAGCGATATCTTTTTTCCAGTTAACGTTTTCATCAGTATACAAGCCTAAGACCTTAGAACAGTCTATGCTGATCATTATTCTTTGTTGGTATGCTGGGTTAATGGGAGGTCTTGTATTTAACAGTACAAAGCTGGATGACCTGTGTTATTTCAAAATGTAAACGTAGCTCAAACAAGCAGAAACAGTCAGCAACTTTCACAAAAACATCATGTATTATTATCATTGTTGATGCTTCTTTTCTCGACTTTACAACAATTCTTGTATTATCTGTAAACAAGAATAATCCTCTCATTCAAACAGAATGGCAAATTATTAACATGAAGTAAGGTGTTCTCTCCGCCATACAGCGCGAGGTGGCTTGCGGAGTGTAGCTGTAGATACCAATCCACGGCCAACTCCTCCAATTACTATCAAATACGGGTAACAAAATATATCGCAGCTAACGACTGGCTGCTGGATTTGATTCGCGATGTGGTTTTTTCGGATAAAACTTAACATCTAAAAAAGGCATAAAGAAATGTCAGGTTGAAAAACTGTTCGAGTTATTATATGGCTCCAACAATTCACCTCCAGAATGAACGATACTTGAGGCAATACCTTGGGAAACTTCTCTCTCGGAGTTACAAATGATAGGTTTACCTACCAAACGGGATCAAATAGGCGATCCGGCGATTACCTCAAGGAAACTCTGCAATGAGCACCCAATCAACAGAGCGTGAAAGTTGGCACGGGATATCCTCGACTAACTGTTAGGCATTTGTTGCCAGTTTCGTTTTCTTCGGGGGGGGGGGGGGGGGGAGGGGGGGGGACACTTTGGTGAAACTGAGAAAGTATTTTTTTCTACCTGGCCTTGCTACCAGTGCCATCTCTGATATTTGAGTTCAAGCAACACATATTTAGCTAGAATCCCTCCCGCTCCTTAGCGCAACAGGTACAGCAACCGTGGGGTAGCAAAAAAAAAAAAAAAAAAAAAAAAAAACTGTCTTCGTTGCTGGGGAAACAATACTCTTATTGACGTGTTTCGCCCTTCAGGGGCATCATCAGAAACTTTTAATATTCTGTCACTGTCTCTTCTTATCAATCGACAAGCCATCCCTTCAGTGTAGGGTTGCCATCAGTCCGGTAAATATCGGGACCGTCACCGTTATGGACCTTCTTGTCCCAACGGTGCGACAAGACTCCATTTTGTCCCGATTTTGCAAAATATTGTGACGAGCTTGGCTCAAGTAATGAAGTAACACCATCTGTTAGAGCAACACATAAGTGTTGCCATCTCACCGATGGTGTTGCATGTTGCGCATCTTCTGGATCAATGGTTCTCAAACTTTTTTCCTCGGAGCCCCCCATCACTAGGAAAAACAGTATCAGAACCCCCAACCTATTGTTATTATTATAATAGTCATATTTTATATTTTTCCTTATTATATTTACCAAACTCAATTTGAACGGTTTTTACGTAGCAGAAACCAAAAATAACATAACTTATTATAACGAGAATACAGAACAAATTTTTTATCTTCATCACGTTTTCATTTATTCAAAAACTATAAATGAACACTATTTACAATTCACCAAACAAGAATTACAGGGGCAATAAAAATTTAAATTAGGACGTTCAGAGTGATGGATGGACTTGTTTTTGAGAAAAAAGTTTCTCAAGATGTGGAGGAATAGCAGAAAGAGCCATTAGAAAATTTTTGTTTACAATTAGCTATGAACGGTAGTTCGACTTCATAGCTGACAAAGCTGAAAATCCTGTCTCGGACAAATATGTTGTTGCAAAGGGAATCAGGATCTACATTGCATTTGGGCTTAACGTTGGGAAGTGCTTGCTAATATGTATCCAAAACTCCAACAAAGATACTTCATTAAATTTACCCTTCAGTGAAGTATCGCAAGTGAGTTCAATAACTTTTTCTTGCTCTTCAATAATTAGAAATGATGGTCCAGGAGTATTTATGAACGAATTTTTATTCCAATTAAATTTATCAAAACTGTTGCTGAAATATCTCTCGAAGTGAACTTTTAATGTTGTAAGATGACGAAGAAAGCAAGCTTTTATCGCCATTCGAAGTATCGAATTATCTGTATCCTTTAATATCCTCTAACAGTGACACTACAGTAGGGAACATATCTGGTATGCCGCTCTCCATTCGGTTTTGCCACAGCTCTAATTTCTTTATGAACGCTTTCACCTTTTCATTCCAAGATTGTACAGTTGCCTGGTTACCTTGAAGTGAGGTATTAAGAGTATTTAGTTTCTCAAAAATATCAGTGAGGTAAGCCATTTTAAATAAAAGATCTCCTTTGTTGAAACAGTCTGCCATAGAGTGACTTCTCTCCTTTAAAAAACAGAATACCTCATTCCTCAGTTCAAACATTCTTTTCAATACTTTACCCTTTGACAGCCATCGAGCATTACTAAAGAAGAACAACTGAGTGTGTTCAGCACCTATCTCCTCACTAAGCACTTTAAAAAGCCTCGAATTTGTAGATTTTGCCTTAATAATATTAACTGTTTGTATAACCGTTTGCAGAACTTCATGAAGGGGTGGGCTACGTTCTTTAGGGGCCAGAGCCTCCCAATGTATCATACAGTGAGTCCATACAACATCAGGAGCTACAGCTTTAACTTCCGCTTGCGATCCACCATGAATTCCAGAGACTGAGAGATCTCCGTCTGTGCATACTCCAACGCACCTATTCTACGATGTACCATTTTGATTAAAAAAGATATTGAGCATATCAAGAACGCTTTCAGCTGTAGCTGTTTTCAGTATATGCTCACATAAAAGAAATCCCTCTCGGATGTTAAATTCATCAATGATACGAACATAAGCAATCAAAAGAGCATATTTATGAATGTTAGTTGCTTCGTCCACTTCAGTGCAAAACAGTTGTTGCGCAATTTATCGATTAACTGTTCTAGTAAATCGTCAGAGATGTCTATAATTCCTCTACATACTGTGTCGTTAGAGACAGGAATATTTTTCAACTGTTGAGCAGATGAGTCGCCAGACATTGTTGATACTATATCAATCGCTGCCCGTTCTACTGGTTCGCGACGGACGTCTCATGACGCTTGTTCAAGTTAATCGTTGATCCATTAACTCAGTTATTTTTATTACTGATGGCAGTCAACCCTCTGACCGAACGCGCTGAGCTACCGTGCCTACTGCCACTCGGACACAGAATTCACCACAACCGCATGGCCTATCCTAGCATGCCTCCCGTCAGACCCAAATTCTCAACTTATACCACACACTACTGATGTAGTTCCCCTGCACATTAGCCTCATTACTCGCAGCATCTCGCCAATTCCAGTAACAGTTCGAGCATGGTATCCACCTATACTGAAGGGATCAGTGGCCTTCATCGCTGTAACTATATACGAGGTCTGTTCAAAAAATTCCGGAATATTCGTAATTTCCCGTTAATAGTGTGTTGGAGCGAAATGTGCTTGGCATCCCTGCACACGCCTGTCCTTAATGTTGACGTTGTTGTGGTCTTCAGTCTGGAGACTGGTTTGATGCAGCTCTCCATACTACTCTATCCTGTGCAACCTACATCCTTCTGAATCTGCTTAGTGTATTCATCTTTTGGTCTCCCTCTACGACTTATACCCCCCACGCTGCCCTCCACAACTAAATGAAAATTTTAAGAGCTCTGGAAGAAGATAAACCTTGCAGCAAAATGTCATTTTTACTTAGTCTGAAGCCTCACCTGGAATAGTTTGATGAACAGGATTATCTTCAGTTTCAGATGGGAGTAATCAAAGTTATAGAAAATATATATGAAAGGAGAAAGATATTGACAGCTCAACCTCCTCCATTTACCCATCACACACCTTCCATGCCCTACAATAATCGATTTCAAGCTTATTCTTATTCACCTATGGAAAATGCTGCTCCAATATCCTCTTACCATGCGCATCAGATTCGTCCTCCTCCAGCTGCACCAAACTCAACGTCTTTTCTGGATCAACCATTACAGACTTCTCAAGGTCGCAGTTCTTATCAACAAAGAAATAAAGTGCCATCACCATACCCTTCGCCTTCCACCAGTAGCCAAGAAGGCCCACCAGCAACAACACAGTTCTACAATCTTTTCCCAGAGAGCCTGTCGCCACAAAGTGACAGTACAGTCAGTCCTGCTACAAACTCTTTGGTTTCAACTGCTGGTTATGATATTGTCTTTTCTACTTCATAATCTGAGCGTAATCAAAATGTAAAACACAAATAAATAAGTAAATAAACAGAACTAGTTTTTTATGTATTAACTTACCTTAACGTGATAGCCAGCATTTTAACAGGTTGGATGCAATTGCGGAATTGTGTGTTTTGTCGTTGTAACACATCCTTATGTTTTCTATGTAATTCGTCAAAAGAAGTAATAGACATTCGGAAATAGTTACAGAATTTATTTCCGTCGTTCCTTAAATCTTCAAAGAGTGTATAAAATAAACCCACTTCCTCTCTTCTCTGGTTAATGGGGTATACCACGGCCGCCTGTATTAGAGGCCAGAGGACTGAAATGTGGCAACGTTACGTTAAGGCCTACCGCATGGCTGTGGCTATAAGTTAGCGAACGGAAGCAGTTGTTTACGTACTTCCCCGGTGTCTGTTTTATTTGACATAACAGTGTAATTATGCTATACTGGACTCTGCAAAAATTATAGCAAGTAGTCATGACTACAGTCGAAGATATAACACAATGTAAGTATACAATTCTGTGAAGTTTGTAGTGTTTTTACATGTATATGTGCAAATGTGCTACGACTTTCGTCTACACGATTGCAACAAAAGTTCTACTATATTCTAGATACAATTTGAAAATAAAGTTTTGAATTCATAACTTAAGTATCAGAATCTTCTCCTAAGTAATTTTGTGTTAATATTATGAATATTTCTACACATTTGATTCTATTTGTAGACTTGTCTTTCGTGATGTCCAAGCAGTAGAAAAAACCAGTCCACTCAAATTCTCATTTGCTATTTTTACATAACAGTATTTTGATTTAAGATGATAGCAATTAATGCATCATTCTATTTGCAGATGCCAGAAAAATGTTGTGTTCCTGGTTGCAACAGCAACTACAAATCCAGCAAGGAAGAGGGTTACATCTCAGTGTTCAGATTCCCTACTGAAGAGGAAAACAGAAAACGATGGACAAGAAATATCCCCAGAAAGGACTGGACTTCATCAAATAGAAGTGTTGCTTGCATTAAGCATTTTGAAGAAAGTGATGTATCAAGAGTGGAGATTTACAAGGACTCTGATGGGAACTGTCACGAGTTTCCTCGTCAAACGCCATTGCTTTTACCAGAAGCTGTGCCAAAAATATTCCCTGGGTTACCATCGTATTTAAGTAAGGTGCAGCCTCCAAGAAGGTGTTTGTCATTTACATAGGAAGGAACATGATAATTCATTTCAAATGACAGATTGAAATAATTGCAAGTCTGCAAATAATGTTAGTAGGCACCTCACAAACTTGTTTGCTGAACTTGTATCTCCAAATCTCGGTTAAGAAACGTCATAATATACTGCTACGGAGCACATGTGTTATTGAAAAGTTCATCGTTGCAAGGAAACGAGAATAAATTGCATAATTCCGGCATAAAGTCGGCGTAATACTGCGAGAAATTAGCTTTTCTAGGTTACTGTGTTATTTATAGGGACCAAATC